>NW_027362761.1:710536503-712936503 GCF_046119375.1 Phyllobates terribilis | reverse complement strand
ACACTAAGTCGGACTCACTGGAAGAAGCGGCCGAGGTAACAGGTACCGAGTATAGGAGAGTCTCAGTCCATTCGCTATCAGGTAGCACCCCGAAGGGTTCAGGAGACAACTGGAGGCCCTCCGCCTGGTCGGAGGGGTGTAGAGACTCGGGGATAACCTCTGCTTCGGAGTACACTAGGTCGGACTCACTGGAAGAAGCGGCCGAGGTAACAGGTACCGAGTATAGGAAAGTCTCCGTCCATTCGCTATCAGGTAGCACCCCGAAGGGTTCAGGAGACAACTGGAGGTCCTCCGCCTGGTCGGAGGGGTGTAGAGACTCGGGGATAGCCTCTGCTTTGGAGTACACTAGGTCGGACTCACTGGAAGAAGCGGCCGAGGTATCAGGTACCGAGTATAGGAGAGTCTCTGTCCATTCGCTATCAGGTAGCACCCCAAAGGGTTCAGGAGACAACTGGAGGTCCTCCGTCTGGTCGGAGGGGTGTAGAGACTCGGGGATAACCTCTGCTTCGGAGTACACTAGGTCGGACTCACTGGAAGAAGCGGGCGAGGTATCAGGTACCGAGTATAGGAGAGTCTCTGTCCATTCGCCATCAGGTAGCACCCCGAAGGGTCCAGGAGACAACCGGAGGTCCTCCGCCTGGTCGGAGGGGCGCAGAGACTCATGGGTAACCTCTGCTTCAGAGTACACTAGGTCGGACTCACTGGATGAAGCAAGCGAGGCATCAAATCCAGGATATAGGAAAGTCTCTGTCCATCCACCACCAGGTGGCACCCCGAAGGGTTTTGGAGACAACTGGAGGTCCTCCGCCTGGTCGGAGGGGTGTAGAGACTCATGGGCAACCTCTGCCTCAGAGTACACCAGGTCGGACCCACTGGACGAAGCAGCCGAGGTATCAGGTACCGAGTATAGGAAAGTCTCTGTCCATTCGCTACCAGGTAGCACCCCGAAGGGTTCAGGAGACAACTGGAGGTCCTCCGCCTGGTCGGAGGGGTGTAGAGACTCGGGGATAGCCTCTGCTTTGGAGTACACTAGGTCGGACTCACTGGAAGAAGCGGGCGAGGTATCAGGTGCAGGGTATAGGGAAGTCTCTCTCCAATTGTCCTCAAGTGGTATCCCGGGAGATTCAGGAGGCAACAGGGGGTCCTCCGGTGTGAATTCTGGGTGGGCAGCAGTCTCTTCGGGCAGGAGAACTGGTGCACTACCCACGCACATTACCCGTTGGGGCTTCTCCGGGATACAGGGAGATGAAGCTTCAGTAGGGACTTTAAGGTTGGGGTCAGGAGGTCTCAGGGAGGACAGACCCTGGCGTGACGGCTTGCCTCTACGTCTAGCACGTCTGGACTGCCTCTTGAGGTTGGGAGAAGTATTCCGGAGAGTGTAGTCACCCTGTGAGGATTCTGGGTGGGCAGTAGTCTCATTGGGCTGGAGGACTATTGCGCTACCCACACACATTACCCATCGGGGCTGCTCCGGGATACTGGGAAGTGAAGCTTCAGCAGGAGCCTCCGGGTTAGGATCATCGAAGACCATTAGAAAGGCCACCAGGAAGGCCATTATGTCTAGGACGATAGGATCCTGTGCGTCCCATAGGGGAATGATCCAATTCAAGGCATCACCCGCTAGGTAAGACATCATGAATCCCACCTTAACCCGATCTGTGGGAAAACATAGAGGGTAGAACTTGAAGTGTAGCATGCATTGCTCCACAAATGCACGACTCTGTCTTGGATCCCCATAGTAACGTGGCGGATCCGCAGGAACGAGAGCTGATAGATCCATCTGGACGGGTGTGTAATTCGCCTGGAACTCAGCTAGAGAAAAAAAAAAAATAAATAAATTTTATTTATTTTTAATGCACGTATTCGCTGGAAAAAGTCTCAGAGAGCGAAGGCTGTGGAGCTCAACGGGAACCATGGCCTGAGCATGCTGTAATGCACACGCCCGGACTGACTGGCGTGTGCGTGTTTATGTAGTGATTCCGCTGTGCCATGAACCGGAGAGTGCCTGAAGGGGCGTAACTAAGTATCTGCCCGATCCGACCAAGGTCGCACGACGGCATACGACGCCAGTGCACCAGGGAGGAACCGAGCAGAGGAACCAGGGTCTACTCTAGGTCAGACTCCGGACACGGCTGTTGACCCACACCGGGGAATACAGGAACAGGCAGACTAGAGCACAGGCTGGGTACGGTCCAGTACAGACTGGGAGACAAATTCGAAACCGCAGACGCGGTAGACAGAGCTGAGCAAAGCGAAAACCGCAGACGCGGTGGACAGAGCTGAGCAAAGCGAAAACCGCAGACGCGGTGGACAGAGCTGAGCAAAGCGAAAACCGCAGACGCGGTGGACAAGGCTTTGTTCACACAGAACAGACTAGAGGGGAAAGGCAGAACCAGATACCCACAGGGTACTTGCAGAGAAGTAGCGAGTAGACCACAAACTCACAAACGGAAGTACAGTGACAACGAGCAGGAGTAGGTACGAGTACAGACTCTGCAGAAAAAGGAAAGGAACGGACATAGAGAAAAAACAGGTAAAAGATAGGAGAGAGTTCAGACTGGAACTGAGTGTACGGAGGAGACCGACACTACAGCGGGATACAGGAGCGGGTCTGGGAATACGGCCCCCAGAGAGGCGGGACGAACAGGCAAGGAGCGTGTTCAGACTGGCCTGGAAATACAGCTCCAGGAAGGCGGAACGAACAGGCAGGGAACGAGTACAGACTGCAGGTTAAGGTACACAGATAGGACACAGTACAGACATGGAAACAGATACTGCAAGACAGGTAACATAGACAGGACCTGGCATGTCAGAGACAAAAGCCAACTGACAGGGCAAGATGCTCAGGCATGGGTTAATTGGAGCAGCTGTTTTAAATACCAGGTGACAGACAGCAATAGGCTGAGGACGCACAAGGGGTGTGCCTGCAGCAGGTACAAAAAGCAGGAAGTGATCGGGCGCCGCCCTTAAGCAGCAGACACAGAGGCAAACAGACAGCACGGAGGGAAGCCAGAGAGACACTCTGGACTGGAGATCAAGTGCGCGCCCCTGCACAGTGGGAGATGGACCACCATGCAAGGACGCCGCCAGGTATGTTACAGACAGCTTTATTGCATGTGAGGAATGTGTAAGAAATAGACATTCCTCACATGTAATAAAACTGTCAAACAGTTGAAAATCATGCACACGGGAGCGATTCAACCATATCACCGAGCAGCTATAAATACTCGGGGCTCGGCCCGAGCATACTCGGCGAAAGGGTTAATAGAACATACTCGCTCAACACTAATGCTGAAGTGTCTGTCCACTGTGGGGAAAGAGCAGTTACATAAGTACATGTCAGCCAGATGGAGGTTTAATGAACACGTTTTTAGCTCGAACCTGGTGAATGATTTTCCCATTGTGACATTATAGTATACGTCTGGAAAAGTTTTCAGACATATACTGTAGGCTATATGTACGGACACAATGTGCACCTAGTCTAAGTGATGTATGGATGGCATATAGCAACCCTACACATTGCTTGGTGGCCGCCACCAAGGCAGCAAATTCATTACAATGGGAAATAAAGTGCTGTGGTTGACAGCCACTACGTAATGTACGGTCACTACTGTGTTCCGCCTGTATATTGCCTAGTTCCAGCCACTGACTGAGCAGTCAGTTTTCCGCATATAAATGGGTGTGTCGGACACCAATCAATCTTATATTGATGACCTATCCAGCGGATAAGTCATCAATGATTAGAACACCTTTAAGTGCATTCTTCCCTCTGCAGCAATGCCATACATGTTGCTCTGAAGTGTGGTATTGCATGCTATGGAGCTCAAAAGGGGAGGTTTGTCTTTCTGAGCGTGGATTTTACTAAATTGGTTTTTTGGAGTTATGTTGATATTCCAGTGCATTTGAGCTACTAGTGACATGGAAAGTGTTAAGCTCACGCCTGGATCTTTTAAGTGTGGTTAGTGGTCCCACTGGGCCACAAACCGAGGAGTGCCTGGAGGGGCTTGACTAGGGGCCTCGCCAGATCGGACCCTGGCTCATACGGCGGCTTAGTCGAGGGAGGTGGCCCAGGTGCTACTTCAGGGCAGACCCCAGTCACACAGCTGGGTATGCAGGGACAGGCAGGTACTGACGGGCACGGCTGGTATACAGGCTGGATATGGACCAGGCAGGAGCAGAGCCGCAGGTGCAGACGGGAAGCGGAGCAGGGCAGAGACGCAGGTGCGGCCAGGCGGGAATACCGCAGGTGCGGCCAGGCGGGACAGGGATCTGTTCACATGGAACAGACTGGGTCAGGAAAGCGCAGGAAGGTTGCTAGAACACAGAAGGTAGATACAGAGGCAGGGAAACGGGACAAACAGAGCAAGATACACACAAGGTACTTGCTATGAAGTAGAGAGTGGACACACTCACAAACTGGAGTACAGAGACAACAGGTAGGAGATAGGTTCTGGTACAGACACTGCAGGCAAAGGGAAGGATCAGACAGAGACAAACTGGTAATGGGCTAGGACACAGTTCAGACAGAAAATGACACAGGAGCGAGATACAGGTAGGATACAGGTAGGAGCCTGGGAATTCAGCCCCCAGGGTGGCGGAAATGGACTAGAAGTCACAGGTACAGATAACTGGCCTGGATACTCAGCCGCCAGGGTGGCAGAACAGGATAGCTACAGGAACACAGGTACAGGCCTGCACACTCAGCCCCCAGGGTGGCAGGGGCGGGGCCGACTCACAGTTACACAGAACACACTGAAACAAGGTATTGCTCAGGCACCTCCCACTGGGCGGGGGTGCCTTAAGTATCCAGTGCCTCACAGCAATAGGCTGGGGACGCATTAGGAATGTGCGCACTGTCCCTTTAAGACTCAGGAATTTCCAGAGCCACTGCCCTAAGCCTGCAAACAGCAAATAGAGGAGCACAGTGCACAGCCTTTACTGGTAGGTAAGTTGGCAGTTTTGCATGGTGGGAGATGGTAAGCAATGCCAGCATGTTACAGAAAGCATCTATTTTTCCATTGAAAAAAATATGTAATAATAATAAATCATAATCTTTATTTTTTTATAGCACCAACATATTCCACAGCGCTTTACATACATTATCACCGCTGTCCCCATTGGGGCTCACAATCTAAATTCTCTATCAGTATGTCTTTGGAGTGTGGGAGGAAACCCATGCAAACATGGGGAAAACATACAAACTCCTTGCAGATGTTGTCCTTGGTAGGATTTGAAACTAGGACCCCAGCGCTACAAGGCTGCAGTGCTAACCACTGAGCCACCGTGCTGCCCTGAACTTGTTTTTTGTGGGATGAGATCAAATTTTTATTCATGTCATAAAAAACAATACTATTTTGCTTGGTTATTAATATTTTTTTTACGGTGTTCATCCAACAGGCTAAATAATAATTGTTCTACAGATCAGCTCGTTCTGGACACGGCGATAAAAAACATTTCTCCATTTTTTTTCCTTTTTTTATTTTGTTCCAGTATGGGACATACAGTGGTGGCCAAAAGTATTGGCACCCCTGCAATTCTGTCAGATAATACTCAGTTTCTTCCTGAAAATGATTGCAATCACAAATTCTTTGGTATTATTATCTTCATTTCTGCAATTCTGTCAGATAATACTCAGTTTCTTCCTGAAAATGATTGCAATCACAAATTCTTTGGTATTATTCTCTTCATTTAATTTGTCTTCAATGAAAAAAAACACAAAAAGAATTGTCCTAAAGCCAAATTGGATATAATTCCACACCAAACCTAAAAAAGGAGGTGGACAAAAGTATTGGCACCGTTTGAAAAATCTTGTGATGCTTCTCTAATTCGTGTAATTAACAGCACCTGTAACTTACCTGTGGCACCTAACAGGTGTTGGCAATAACTAAATCACACTTGCAGCCAGTTAACATGGATTAAAGTTGACTCAACCTCTGTCCTGTGTCCTTGTGTGTACCACATTGAGCATGGAGAAAAGAAAGAAGACCAAAGAACTGTCTGAGGACTTGAGAAACCAAATTGTGAGGAAGCATTAGCAATCTCAAGGCTACAAGTCCATCTCCAAAGACCTGAATGTTCCTGTGTCTTCCGTGCGCAGTGTCATCAAGAAGTTTAAAGCCCATGACATTGTGGCTAACCTCCCTAGATGTGGAGGGAAAAGAAAAATTGACGAGAGATTTCAACGCAAGATTGTGCGGATGGTGGATAAAGAACCTAGACTAACATCCAAACAAGTTCAAGCTGCCCTGCAGTCCGAGGGTACAACAGTGTCAACCTGTACTATCTATCGGCGTCTGAATGAAAAGGGACTGTATGGTAGGATACCTAGGAAGACCCCACTTCTTACCCCGAGACATAAAAAAGCCAGGCTGGAGTTTGCCAAAACTTACCTGAGAAAGCCTAAAACGTTTTGGAAGAATGTTCTCTGGTCAGATGAGACAAAAGTAGAGCTTTTTGGGAAAAAGCATCAACATAGAGTGTACAGGAAAAAAAAAGAGGCATTCAAAGAAAAGAACACGGTCCCTACAGTCAAACATGGCGGACCTGAATCCCATAGAACACCTGTGGAGAGATCTCAAAATGGCAGTTTGGAGGAGGCATCCTTCAAATATCAGGGACCTGGAGTAGTTTGCCAAAGAAGAATGGTCTACAATTCCAGCAGAGCATTGTAAGAAATTCATTGATGGTTACCGGAAGCGGTTGTTCGCAGTTATTTTGGCTAAAGGTTGTGCAACCAAGTATTAGGCTGAGGGTGCCAATACTTTTGTCCGGCCCTTTTTTGGAGTTTTGTGTGAAATGATCAATGATTTGATTTTTGCTTCATTCTCTTTTGTGTTTTTTCCTTGCAAGCAAATTAAATGAAGAGAATAATACCAAAGAATTTGTGATTGCAATCATTTTCAGGAAGAAACTGAGTATTATCTGACAGAATTGCAGGGGTGCCAATACTTTTGGCCAGCACTGTATATAATTTTTTTCTAGATTCTCCAGCGAGCGGGCTTCTGACCTCTGGTGGTGTTCTTTCTGGGTCCCCTGTTTCCACCCCTCGTGTAGTGGGCTCGCTAGTGTCTGCACTACAGGTGTTTTGAGATGTTACGGGTAGGTTGGGCAGCTTTCTGCGTACTCTTTGGCTTACCACGGGCACGGCAGGCTCACTACTAGCAGAGGGTTGATTCTCCGTGGCTGCTGGTATGGAATCTTCTGCCTCCGGGGCCGGTTGCTCTCCCAACACTACTTGCTCTTCTGTAGGCCCTTGACGGGCTGGCTGGAGAAAGGTAAGGACGGGTACCACAATAGCGTTGTTAATTTGTGTCCAGGACCGGGGAAATTCTCCGAGTACTGTACTGACCATTTCTTCTCTTTCCTCTGCGGGTTGAGGGCTATCTTGGTCTTCATCAGTGCTTTGCAGCTGCTCGGGACACATTTCAGGTGGTCTCTGGAGACAGTGGCTGTGGTCTCTCCTCCATCCTTACTGATAACGCATACTTTCGGATTTTCATGGCTTGAGGGCAGTACTGTGTACGGTTCTTTCTCCCACTGGTCATCCAACTTATGGAGCCGCCTCTTCCTCTTCAAGACCTGCTCTCCAGGTGCCAGGGGAACAGCGGGAGCATGCTGGTTGTAAGTCCTCTCTTGCCTTTCTCTTGCTTGAGACAGACTTCTCTCAACACTCTCCTGCACTTTCTGGTACTGCTGCTGCCGTGCTGTATCCCAGTCTGCCTCTGACGAGGTGTCCTCGGGTGTCAGGACTCCCATATCCAGGTCAATAGGCAGCTTACCAGGTCTTGCTCTCATTAGGTAAGCCGGGGTGCAGTTGGAGGAATTTACTGAGATGTGGTTATACAAGTCCACCAGATCAGGCAGTTTTTCAGGCCACAGACTGCGTTCTTCCAGGGGCAACGTTTTCAGCAAGTCTATCACCACCTGGTTCATCTTCTCGCATAATCCGTTGGTTTGGGGGTGATAGGGCGTTGTCCGTATCTTCTTGCAGCCATACAGGTTGCAGAACTCCTGGAAGACCTCCGCTTCGAAGGCTGGACCTTGGTCAGTCAACACTTGCTCCGGGTACCTGTGTGGACGGCAGAAGTGCTGCTGGAAGGCTCTAGTGGCTGTCTGAGCTGTTAAGTCCTTGACAGGGACCACCACCAGGAACCGGGAGTAGTGGTCTACGATGGTGAGGGTGTAGACGTACCCGGACCTACTTGGAGCCAGCTTCACATGGTCCAGGGCTACCAGTTCTAGTGGCTGCTTGGTGATGATGGGCTGCAGGGGAGTCTTCTGGCTGGGACGGTCCTTCCTTCTCAGGTTGCAAGAGCCACAGTCTCTGCACCATCTCTCAATAGCCCCTCTCATGCCTACCCAGAAGATCCGTTCACGCAACAGGAACTCCAACTTCTTCCATCCAAAGTGCCCTGCTCCGTCGTGTTGTGCCTCCAGGACCATAGCCGCGTCTCGTCTCGGGACCACTACCTGCCAGGTCAGCTCATGTGTCCGGGAGTTGAAAATTCTCCGGCACAGCTTCCCCTTGTAGAGAAACAGTTTACTCTTCTCCTTCCAGAGCTGTTTGGTCTCTTCCGGAGCGTCTGGGTCAAGGCGGGCATCAGCCTGTGTCAGCATCTCTTTTACCAGGCGGATGGCTGGGTCACTGTCTTGCGTCTCTGCCCAGCTGTAGTGGGGTAAGGGATTGAATGTGGAAGAGTGTTTGTCCCTTACACAGTGGGAACACTGGGTAATCCCATGATGGTGGAACGCAGGGAGTTCAATCTCTTCCAGTTCTTCTGGATCTTCCCCTCCGTCCGGCAAGTTTGGCATCCTGGACAGGGCGTCTACGTTGGCATTTGTGCGTCCCGCCCGGTATTTGATGGTGAACTCATAGTTGGACAGCCGGGCCATCCATCTTTGCTCCAGGGCACCAAGTCTTGCAGTGTTCAGGTGTGTCAACGGGTTGTTGTCCGTGTACACAGTGAACTTGGCAGAGGCAAGGTAATGTTTGAAACGTTCCGTCACTGCCCACACCACTGCCAGGAACTCTAGCTTGAAGGAGCTATAATTCTCAGGGTTTCTCTCTGTGGGCCGTAGTTTTCGGCTGGCGTAAGCAATTACCCGCTCTCTGCCCTGCTGGACCTGGGATAGTACAGCTCCTAGCCCCACGTTACTGGCGTCTGTGTGGAGGATGAAAGGCTGGCCGTAATCAGGGTAAGCCAGGACCTCATCCCCCATGAGGGCCATCTTCAGCTGGCGGAAAGACTCCTCTTCCAGCTTGTCCCACCTGAAGGGCGGCTTCTGATTCTTGGACTTTGACTGACCTAACAGGAGGTCTTGCATAGGGGCTGCCATTTTGGTGAACCTGGGGATGAATCTTCGGTAGTAGCCTACCAACCCGAGGAACTGCCGCACTTCCTTTATGCTGGAGGGTCTTGGCCAGTCCTTAATCACTGTGTTCTTATCAGGGTCTGGAGCTACTCACCACGTGTCCCAGGTACTGTACCTTTGGTTTCAGTAGATGACACTTGGAGGGCTTCACCTTTAGGCCGTAGCCTGCCAGGGCATCAAACACCTCTGCCAGGTGTTTCAGATGGTCCTCACATGTTTTGGAATACATGATGACATCGTCCAGGTATAGCAGGACCGTCTCGAAATTCCTGTGCCCCAGGCAGCACTCCATCAACCGCTGGAAGGTTCCTGGTGCGTTGCAGAGCCGAACGGCATACAGTTAAATTCGCTGAGACCCATCGGGGTGGTGAACGCGGTCTTCTCCTTGTCTGCCTCTGCTACAGGAACCTGCCAATACCCGCTAGTAAGATCCAAAGTGGAGAAGAAGGAAGTTAGCAGACCTTAATGCAGCTAAAGATTCCTCTATCCTAGGTAACGGGTACGCATCTTTGTGTGTGATACGGTTGACCTTTCTGTAATCTACACACATTCACATGGTGCCATCTTTCTTTTTCACAAGAACTAGTGGAGCTGCCCAGGGGCTACAGCTGTCCCTGATTACCCCAGCCTCCTTCATTTCTCGCAACATTCCCTTGGCATTCTGATAGTGTGCAGGGGGTACAGGTCGGTATCTTTCCTTTATGGGTGGATGGTCTCCTGTGGGGATGTGGTGTTCTACTCCCTTTACTTGCCCAAAGTCTAGCGGGTGTTTGCTAAAGACTCTTTTGTACTCCTGCACCACCCGGTAGACTCCCTGGTTTTGGTGTGAGGGAGTGGAGTCGGTGCCCACATGCAGCTTCTGACACCAGTCCTCCATTTGTTTCTTGGAGCCGTTACCCTCCTCTGGTTGAGATGGAGGCAAGGGTTCCACGGCCTTTACAGAGTTTTGGTTAACAGTGAACAATTTGGCTAGAGTGGCATACTGGGGCAAGTATACTTCTCTTTCCCCAATGTTTAGGATGCGGACGGGTACCCTCCCATGGCGTACATCGACCACCCCCCGTGCTGTCAAAATGGTGGGCCTACTGTCTGAGTAGACGGGTTCTACCATGGCTTGGTAGTCCCTTCCTCTTAACCCGATTGCAGTCCGGCAGCAGATCACCATCTCATTTTTTAGGGTCATGGCGATAGGGAACGGGTCACTCATCCTAACACTACCAATCTCACCACCAGACAGTTCTACCTGTTGCCTTTTCATCAGGGCTCTGATCTCTTTTTGTAGGACACGCTGCTGGCTGGAACTGGCGTTCACCGCAACCTGCTGTAATATGACAATTATCTCTGCAAGACAATTTTCAATAACATTAGTACCCAAGGTTATCTTAGGGTGGCTTTCACGACGGTCAATGTCCACAATAATCAGTCCTTGCGCTGGCAGTTCAACTTTACCAATTTTGATGGTGACCTCCTTGAATCCCACCTGCTGACCATTGCTGGCGATGATGCTCAAATCGTCATCTGGGTAGCGGGTAATATCTGAGTCATTCCAGTACCGCTTAAAAAGCACATAGGGGATGGTGGTTACCTGTGACCCGATGTCCAGTAGTGCACTCATAGGAATGCCATCCAGCACCACAGGCAAGACCGGTCGTCCACCTACGTACTTATCACGCCAGCTCGATGGGCCTGATGATCTTATGCCTGGGGGTCGGCCCTCTGCCCAAGGTTGGGCCCGTTTAAATAACAGTACCTTGCCATATGTCCTGGTTGGTTGCAGCGGCGGCAGATGGGTTGTCCGTCCTGGTCGTAGCGGTCGCTGGGCCTTCCTCTGGACGATGGGATCCTCCTCTGTCGGCGCTAAGGGACGTCCTCCGGACTGGAAGCCAGCTGGATCTTTCCTGGGGGGGGACACCTGTAAAGACTGCACAGTTATGGTTAGCGCGGTAACGCTTTTGGTCAGCTCTTGGACCTGATGGTGCAGGTCTGCAGCCGGGGCTTTGTCCAAAGCCTGTGCATCGGCTCCTACAGGCTCTGCAGACAAGGGCTCCGCCTCCTGGTGATAGGTGATAGCAGGGCGCCTGTGGGTTACAGCGCCACCTGGTGCTGGTTCTCGGAGCACCCGAATGGCTCTGTCTTCAAACTGCGCAAAGTCCAAATCAGGGTTCTGCAAGGCCATTACACGCAACTGGGTTCGGTGGGCGCTGGACTGTAGACCCTCAGTGAACTGTTCAGTCAACAGCTTATCCTCATTCTGCACGCTGTCAGGGTCTGCCTGCTTAATGGCTCTCAGGGCCTCCTGCAAATTCAAAGCATAGTCCCGTATACTGTCTTGTGCCCGCTGTTTGCACCCATAAAATCTTAGCTTGATCTCTGCTGAGGTGCGGGTATCAAAAGTGTCCTTTAGACAGGCCAGTATTTCCTTTACAGTCCCCTTTTCCCTGGCTGACCAGGACTTCACTTCTCTTTGGGCTGCTCCGATTAACTGGCCTATCAGGATGCTCACTTTTTGTTCCTCGGACAGGGGGTATACTTTGAATAGGCTATTCAGTCTTTCTTTAAAGTCGCTCAGGATATGCGACTCCCCTGAGTACTGGGGTAACCATGCCGCTCCGGGGATATACGGCATCGTGAACGGCATCACTGCGGCAGCAGCCGCGCTGGCGGTGGGAGCTCCCTCCATTCCTGGTGTCTTCCTCCCCCCTAGTTAACCGTGGCCTACCTTCCGTTGCTTCTTCTCCATAGGCCGCGGCTCCGCAGGCAATCGTGGGGGTCGAGGACCTTGCGTCGCGCGTTGGTGACGTCGGTGTCCGCTGGGCTCATTCCAGGACCTTGCGCAGCGTCAGTACGTAAGGCGGGGCTTCAGCTCTCGCGCGTTTTTGGCGTCCACGCCCCTCTTCTTCCCGCGCGGCGTCCCGAAAATGGCGCCCAATGGCGGGAAAATGGCTGCGGATGGTGGGAAAACGGCTGCGGATGGCGGGAAACTTCACCATGTAAGTATCACAGTCTTTCTTCAGGCACGCAGTACCCAGTGGTTGCGGGCACGAAATCCTGCCGACTACGCTAAAGTTGACGCGCCCCCTGGGCCATGTGTGGGGTAATACCCGGAGCCGGGTCTCTGTGTAATGTCAGGGGTTGTAGTCTCCGTGGCGGTGACCCGGTCCCGTGGCTCAGGGTGGTCAAACCAGTGGCGAATCTGTTTACTTGGTTTTTAATGTTGAAATGTCCGACTACGCCACCCGTGGATTGCGGTTGTTATGATCTGCAACATAAACTAAGGAAAGAATGGAAAATGCTGTCCCTACAGTAAGACTAAGCTGAATCCCTATGATGTAGCGGGCAGCCTGTTCCTTGTGAACAGACCCGCCTTCGTCCTCGGCTAGTCTGAACGGAGACCTATAGAATAAAGGGAGGGGTCCCTAAAAGAACTAAGGACAAGTGCAAAAATGGGACACCTCCTAATAGAAGTTGTTGCAGAGCAAAAAGACAAACTGAAAAAAAGTACTAGAGGTCCCAGAGGACCAAGCAAACTAGACAGAGAGAGGCACCGAAGCACCTGGCTAGAGAGACAGGCAAAAAACACTGAAGTCCAGCAAAGCCAGAAGGGCGGAGCTGGAATATATAGGCAGCTGGTCAAGTGACCGCAAAACGCAAGATAGCAAAAACTAACAGGAGGGTTCTAACAGTACCTCCTCTTCTATGAGGATCCTCCGGATCCTCCAGGCCCAGGCCTATCAGGAAACCTCCTGTGGAAAGCTTTAACAAGCCTAGGAGCAGAGACATCATCCGTCCTTACCCAGGAGTTGTCTTCGGGACCGAAACCCTTCCAGGAGACAAGATACTGTAATTTCCCTCTATGCCATCTTGAATTCAAAATACGAGAAATTTCATATTCACCGTCTTCCACCACAGGAGGAACTGTGACAGTGGCGTCCCTATTAGAAACGTCAGCCTTTTTCAACAAGGAAACATGAAACACAGGATTAATCTTCCAGGAAGTAGGGACATCCAACCTGACAGCAGATGGGTTAACAACCTGAAGCACCTTAAATGGACCCACAAACTTAGGACCCAGTTTTTTAGAGGGAATCCTCAACCGCAAGTTCTTTGAGGACAACCAAACCATGTCACCCACAGTAAACAAAACCTCTTTACGTTTTTTGTCAAAATACTTTTTGGACTTCTTGTTAGCCTCTTGCAGGTTACAACGTACATTAGTCCAAACTCTCTCCAAAAGGCTCTAGGCACGAACAACCTCCCATGGGGAGTGTTAGATGGAGCATCATTTTGAGCATTCAGAATCCCATTCTCCAAATCGGAGTCCAATGCCGCCACCACAACTCCTTTCTGCAAAATGCTCTCCTCCTCCTCGGCACCGACCATAGGAGAGAAGCTGCGAGATAAAGCATCGGCTTTAACGTTCTTAGTACCAGGGATATAGGTAACAGAAAAATGAAACCGAGAAAAAAAAAGTGCACACCTAGCTTGAAGGGCATTCAAGCGCTTGGCAGCATCCAGATAGATCAAATTCTTATGATCTGTGAAAACCTGAATAGGAAATCTAGCGCCTTCCAAAAAATGACGCCAGTGTTCAAACACAAGTTTAATAGCCAGCAACTCCCAATTTCCAACATCATAATTCAGTTCGGTTTCCGAAAATTTTTTCGAAAAGAAGGCACAAGGTTGTACTCCACCCTTGTTCTCCTGAGAAAAAACTGCTCCGACCCCCACCGATGAAGCATCGACCTCGACCAAAAAAGATTTGGTCTCATCAGGCTGTATAAGGATAGGGGCAGAACTGAACCTCTCTTTGAGATACTCAAACGCTTCAATGGCTTCAGTAGTCCACTGGGTCGTATTCGCACCTTTCCTGGTGAGATCGGTTAGAGGTTTAACAATTACAGAAAAATTCTTAATGAATTTCCTGTAATAATTGGCAAAACCCAAAAACCTCTGTATAGATTTCAAACCAATAGGCCTAGGCCATTCCTGCACAGCCTGAACCTTCACAGGGTCCATCTCAAAGCCCTCGCTGGAGACAATGTAGCCCAAAAAACTAATTTTCTGCACAGCGAACTCACATTTCTCCAGCTTAGCAAAGAGTGAATTATCACTCAATAACTGCAAAACTTCACGTACACTCTGCCAGTGGGACTCTAAATCTGGTGAATAAATCAAAATGTCATCCAAATGCACAACCACATTCTTACCAATCAAAGGTCTCAGGATGTCATTAATAAAGTTCTGAAAAAATGCAGGTGCATTGGTAAGACAGAAGGGCATCATCAGATTCTCAAAATGACCTACCGGAGTGTTAAAAGCAGTTTTCCATTCATCACCCTCCTTCACACGTAACAAATTGTATGCCCCTCGGAGATCAATTTTTGAGAACCACTTTGCTCCCACTAACTGGTTAAACAAGTCAGGAATTAACGGAAATGGGTAGGAATTGCGTACGGTAATCTTATTAATTTCACGAAAATTCAGACATGGACGTAAACCGCCGTCCTTTTTGTTAACAAAGAAGAATCCGACTGCCACAGGCAACTTAGAAGGTCTAATGTGACCAGCAGCCAGGCTAGTCTCTATGTACTCCTCCAAGGCCTTTCTTTCAGGGATAGTAAGATTAAACAAGCGACTTTTGGGAAGAGTAGCACCTGGAACAAACTCAATGACGCAATCATAATCCCTATGAGGAGGTAAAACTTGCGACTCCTCCTCCGAATAAACCCTCCAAAAATCTTGAATAGGTACAGGTAATTCCCCTTTTTCCACAGCCGCAATGCGACCATTACAACATTTATCATAGCACTTCGGACTCCAAGACTTAATCACATTAGTAGATCAGTCCAACAAAGGATTGTGCAGTTTTAACCAAGGCAATCCTAGAACAACTGGAGAGGGCAAATTATCCAAAACAACCAAGTCCAAAATTTCTTGGTGAACACCATTGATAGTGAGAGGAAATGCAGCAGTCTTGTGAGTAAGCTGACTCGCCCCCTGGGCCGTGGGGCACTCGGAACCGGGCAAAAGGGAGACGATGGGGGTTGTAGTGGTGACCCGATCCCGTGGCTCAGGGTGGTCAGACCAGTGGCAGTCCTTTTATATGTTTTAGGTAATGTCCGACTACGCCACCCGTGGATTGCGGTTATTACGAACCGCCGCTGCAAGGTAATCCCCTGAGGCTGATGGTGTATGCAGCTGAGATTGTATAACTCCCCACGGGAAGAGTGTAACCCCAGGGCAGTGTAATAGATGGTGGGGGTGATGGTGAAGAGAGTCCCAGTGCCGTTAGTGCTGGAAGAGCAAGGAGTACACAGACAACGTACTGCAGTCCAATGTCTTTTACTCACAGTTCATATGCTCCGGGTCACTTCAGCGCAAGCAGTGACCACCCAAGCCGTAAGGTGTCCACCAGGTGAGGGACTCGGTCAACCCACAGGCAACTCAGGAGTATGGTTCAGAGCTCCTTCCTATCCTTCCTTCGGCTCGTGCCCCGCCAGTGACCAAGCTTTTGTCCAGCTCCCGCGGGTCTATGCGGGCAAACGTGGGTCCCGTTTCCCGCTACCCTATATGGTATGCCTTCCTAGCAGGGTTTAGCAAGGGGTCGCACCAAGTGATGGTCGCGACCTCCGGTTCTTGGCTGAAGATTATTAGCTTCCACCAAATTGGGATCTGGTACCCTCTTCTTGCCTGACCCGTCACCAGATTCACGTTAGTCCTTAGGGTCCCTTCCACCTTCTTGTTCCTGAGCCCTTCTGTTTCTTGGCCACTTCTTTCCCTTTCCTGTTCCTTCTCTTCTCCTCTGTTCCTTCTCCTCTCAGGCCCCGGCCTTTTCTCTAGGCCTGCCTCTGAGCAGAGCTCCTACAGAGCCTCTGCTCCCTGTCTTCTGCTCTCACTGACTGAACACACTCCTAAGATGGTGCCCACCTTTTATACCTCTCCAAGAACATGAGCCCAGGTGACCAGCAACCAATGAGCTCCTACCTACGCTCAGGAACCGTCCCCTCCTGCTCCTACATCACCAGGTTTTCCTCTCCTCTCCCCACTCCAGCCAGGGACATAGTCTGTCGTGCCTGCATTACTGTCTAAAGGACATGCAAAATTTTTCAAAACTTTTCACATTTAGAAAACGGGCGACACAGTTCAATTCCCTTTATGGGAAACACTTTCCTCACTTGTTACACTATTATAAAACACTTTGCTAATGCCTCCGGAACTCTTTTGTCATATAAACCTTATAGAAAACTTTCACATTATTATTTAGCAGCATATAAAACTTTTCTACATAAAACATTTGCAAGAAAAACATTTTCAAAATACATTCTTGAACTCTGGCCGCTGGGCAACTTGTCACCAGGTGTTCAATCTTCTTTTAAGTGCAAAAACTTCAGTAAACTTTTAAATGTGAGGGACTCTCGGTCACGAGGTAGACGTTACAGTCTTGTTATAAAACCAGTAGGGGGCGCTTTAGGAAGCGCAACTATTTACAGGGAATTGGCCGTTCCCAGTCCTCGGCCGGTTGGAAAAGGGGGGATGGCTGCTCTCAGTCCTCAGCCAGGTAAGGGAAGAGGGATAGCTGTTCTCAGTCCCCAGCCAGATAAGGGATAAGGGACAACTTTCACACAGGTAACAGTCTCATAACAGTTCTTTTGCCCTGATGGGTAACTATCTACATTTGTGCGCTGCCACTTTTTAGTAGCGGTGTCCTCCTTGCGCACCTTCCTCAGGATAGTCTTCAGACCCGTCCGGGTCCTCTTGGCTTTCCTCGTAGCCGTAGTGCTGCAGTTCCTCCTCGGTAAGCCGGTGGACATTGAGGGCGTACGGTCCTTTGGCGCCCGGGTTCACTAGGCCTTGCGACCTGGCCGGTAACGCCTCCTTCTTCACCGCGCCCGAGGTCGGGGGGCGTGGCGCAGGGCGGGGCGTGGCCGCGGCTCCTTCGACGGGAGGCTGGGGCAGGCTTGCAGCTGCTGGGCCTGGGGTGGTAACGTCCCCTTTACCTGCCTCGGTCCTCGTGGCTCCCTCCGCGGCGTCGTCTCCGGCCTTCACTCCTCCTTCACCGTCCTCAGAGGCAGGCGTACTCCGGGGTGCGGGTGATGCCTGCCGCTGGCGGGTTCCAGCCTGCCGAGCCAGTTCTTCTCTCCACCCGGCAAGCGCATCCCGCTGCGCCCGGACCATCCTCCGATCCAGGTCTTCTAGTGCAGCTTGCGCACGCTCCGGATCTCTGGGGAGCTGCGCCCGGATCTCCGCCAGGCTGCATGGCGGTTCAGCCTGCAGCAGACTCCGGGTCAAGGTATTGGTGCTGCTGAATGCTTCCTCCATTCCAGGGTGCGGTCTGTCTAGACTGATCCAGACCGCGCCCTGCCCCACAGTTTTCTTCTCTTCCCACCCCCATTGGAGGTGGTCCCGGGGCAACTTGGTGACAATCACTTTCAGGGGCAGCCCCCCCACCTTGATGGACATCTCCACATCCGCTCTCATGGCTGTTGGGGGTGGGCTCCTTCTTTGGCGCCATTCTGGGACCTGGCCCACGATGGGAGGTGGCTTCCTGTGGTCTTTTGGCGCGCACATTATGGCGCTCGTTCTTGTGGGGCGGGCGCCATCTTTAAGGCTAAGTGCCCACGTTTCGGAACGATAGCATATTTTTTACGCTTCTCCCTGGCGGGAAAATCGCATGCGGATTTTACATGCGGTTTTCCCGCCAGGTAGAAGCGTTTGAGGCGTCTTTGCAGCGTCTTTGCATGCATTTCCGCATGCGGGTTATCAAGCACTTCTCCAAGTGATTTAAGCATCACTTGGAAAAGTGCTTGACAACTTGTTCACACTATATAAATCCATGCAACCGGCATGGATTTATATAGTGTGACCAAGTAATAGTTAAAAAAAAAGAATCAGAATGGTAAAAAATAAAAAAATAAAGTTTATACTCACCTTCCGATGCATTCTCTGCCCCGTCCGGAGTCTTGAGCAGCTCACGCTGTTGTGTGCAGGACCTGCGGTGAAGTCATTGAGTCATGTGATTGGTCACATGACTCAATGACGTGGCAGGTCCTTCACACAACAGCGCGACGGAGGGAAAACATCAGAAGATAAGTATAAACTTTATTTTATTCTTTTTTTTACAGGTTCTTTGGTACCCAGGTCTGGATGAGAGTCTCCTCTCATCCAGACTTGGGTACCATCCGCACATTGATTCCGCTGCGCTTCCGCAAAATTAATGAACATGCTGCGGATTTTTGACCGCAGCATATACGCTGCGGAAAAATCCGCAGCATGGGCATTGACATTGCGGAATGCCATTGGGGACCATGGGGTGCGGATATACATACGTTTTAAAAGCGTTTACGCTGCGGAAATTCCGCAGCATATACGCTTGTAATACGCAACGTGGGCACGCAGCCTTACACAGTGAAACAGTCTCTTTTCAGGCACGCAATACCCGTTTGTGGCGGGTTGGTCAGAATCCTGCCGACTACGCCAAAGCTGACTTGCCCCCTGGGCCGTGGGGCACTCGGAACCGGGCAAAAGGGAGACAATGGGGGTTGTAGTGGCGACCCTGTCCCGTGGCTCAGGGTGGTCAGACCAGTGGCAGTCCTTTTATATGTTTTAGGTAATGTCCGACTACGCCACCCGTGGATTGCGGTTATTACGAACCGCCGCTGCAAGGTAATCCCCTGAGGCTGATGGTGTATGCAGCTGAGATTGTATAACTCCCCACGGGAAGAGTGTAACCCCAGGGCAGTGTAATAGATGGTGGGGGTGATGGTGAAGAGAGTCCCAGTGCCGTTAGTGCTGGAAGAGCAAGGAGTACACAGACAACGTACTTCAGTCCAATGTCTTTTACTCACAGTTTATATGCTCCGGGTCACTTCAGCGCAAGCAGTGACCACCCAAGCCGTAAGGTGTCCACCAGGTGAGGGACTCGGTCAACCCACAGGCAACTCAGGAGTATGGTTCAGAGCTCCTTCCTATCCTTCCTTCGGCTCGTGCCCCGCCAGTGACCAAGCTTTTGTCCAGCTCCCGCGGGTCTATGCGGGCAAACGTGGGCCCCATTTCCCGCTACCCTATATGGTATGCCTTCCTAGCAGGGTTTAGCAAGGGGTCGCACCAAGTGATGGTCGCGACCTCGGGTTCTTGGCTGAAGATTATTAGCTTCCACCAAATTGGGATCCGGTACCCTCTTCTTGCCTGACCCGTCACCCGATTCACGTTGGTCCTTAGGGTCCCTTCCACCTTCTTGTTCCTGAGCCCTTCTGTTTCTTGGCCACTTCTTTCCCTTTCCTGTTCCTTCTCTTCTCCTCTGTTCCTTCTCCTCTCAGGCCCCGGCCTTTTCTCTAGGCCTGCCTCTGAGCAGAGCTCCTACAGAGCCTCTGCTCCCTGTCTTCTCCTCTCACTGACTGAACACACTCCTAAGATGGTGCCCACCTTTTATACCTCTCCAAGAACATGAGCCCAGGTGACCAGCAACCAATGAGCTCCTACCTACGCTCAGGAACCGTCCCCTCCTGCTCCTACATCACCGGGTTTTCCTCCCCCCTCCCCACTCCAGCCAGGGACATAGTCTGTCGTGCCTGCATTACTGTCTAATGGGAGCACCGTCAAGCTGTCCCTCGGCAATTGGGTGTGTGTGCTGCATGCAGCTACCTGAGCCCTGGTCCATACTCCATCCTTACCCGGGAGTGGAATACCACACCTCTGGCAGAGGTGCAATACCTCTGTAGCGACCGAGCCCTCGGGGCGCTACAAATACATTTCAAAGGAGTGTTATCAATTGCAACCACAGAAATAGGAGATGACAAAGGTTTGGATTTCAATTTAAGTTTTTCCAAAAACCCTTTATCAATCACATTAAGTGTTGAACCACAATCCACAAATACCTGAAATTCAATCAAGTCTCCCTGCAGAGTAGTACACCCAGAAAGGAACACTCCTGCAGAGCGTAAACAAGCTATACGGGCGTAACTGACCTTTTTTTTTTCTTTACTTAAAGGTCGCTCACAATACTTAATCAAATGATCAGTTTTACCACAATAAAGACACAAACCTTCGGTGAATCTCCAATCTCTTTCTTGAGAGCGGAGTGACATCGCCCCAACCTCTATTGGTTCTCCGCTGTCAGAGCAGATTTTCTGGAAACTAGGACCTGAAGTTACAGGAGTTTTTACACCATTGACCCTGGACCTTATTCTCCTGTCCACACGAACAGCTAACTGCATAGCTTCCTGCAGAGTCTCAGGTGCAGGGATTGCAATTAGCAAATCCTTAACCCTTTCACTCAGACCAGCAAGAAATAAACTTTTCAGCGCCGAATCATTCCACTTAACTTCTGAAGCCCACCTTCTAAAGTGTGTGCAATAATTTTCAACATCATCAGACCCCTGATTCAAACGTCTAAGTTCTGATTCAGCAGATGAGATTCGATCAGGATCGTCATATAATAGCCCCATAGCAGAAAAAAATTCTTAAACAGAACTTAAACACGGATCATTAGGCTGGAGAGAAAAGGCCCAACCCTGTGGTTCTTTGCGCAAAAGTGACATAATAAAACCAATGCGCTGTGATTCATTCCCAGAGGATTTTTGTCTCAAACGAAAATATAAAAAACAAGCATTTTTAAAGGAAAAAATATCTTGCTGTTTACCATAAAAAAAATCAGGCAGTCCTACCTTCGGTTCCACAAAATGCGCTCCAGGACAGCTACTCACGTGTTGCTGAAGCTCGGCCACCTCCAGAGACAATCCCTGCAGGCGTTGAGCCAACTCCTGGACGGAGACCATACTGATCCCCGAATTTCTTTCCTTTTAGTTTTTTTTTGGGCTGGACTTACTGTTATGATCTGCAACATAAACTAAGGAAAGAATCGGAAAAGCTGTCCCTACAGTAAGACTAAGCTGAATCCCTATGTAGCGGGCAGCCTGTTCCTTGTGAACAGACCCGCCTCCCTAAAAGAACTAAGGACTGGGGCAAAAATGGGACACCTCCTAACAGAAGTTGTTGCAGAGCAAAAAGACAAACTGACAAAAAGTACTAGAGGTCCCAGAGGACGAAGCAAACTAGACAGAGATAGGCACCAAAGCACCTGGCTAGAGAGACAGGCAAAAAACACTGAAGTCCAGCAAAGCCAGAAGGGCGGAGCTGGAATATATAGGTCAAGTGACCGCAAAACACAAGATAGCAAAAACTAACAGGAGGGTTCTAACAGCGGTCACTGAGAACCGCCGCTGCGGGGCAGACCGCTGAGGCTGATGTTGTGTGCGCAGCAGAGGGTAGTATAACTCCCCATGGGAGGAGTATGGCCTCAGGGCAGCGTGTGTAGATGGTGAGGGTTGTAGAGCATGGGCGCAGCAGAAATGACTCAGAGTCCGTGCAGTGCAGTTTAGAGTCTTTACTGTCGGTAATGAAGAAGGCCCTGCCGGGAGTACTGGCTAACATTAGAGGCCTGATCAGTCTGTGAGCGAACAAGAGTCCCCCTGACCAGGTGGAGGTGTGGGCGTTCCCGTCTGACTGCACTCTTCCTGGCTACCTTGCTGTAGTCGTGTAGTAGCCCATGTCCCTGAGTGTACCGTATTGTGCTCACCCTTATGGCTGGTGACTTGGGGCCTTTGGTACCTTCTGCTTCTCGATGGCGGTGCCGGTCCCTTGCGTGTGACTGAGCCTCCGGGCTTTCTATGGCCAGAGGACCTGAAATCCCCTGCCAGGTGGTTTCTGCTGCTGGATGTGGATATCCTCACAGCCTCGGACTCCGGTGTCCGGTTCTCTGCGTCTTCTGCCAGGATGAGCTCTATCAGCTCCAATCCCTGGCCTTCAGCTCCTGGCTCCTACAGAGCTCCTTGCTGCTCCTCTGTCCCTTCCTCTGGAACTAACTAACCCCGTCCCAGATCCAGTTTATAAAGGGCAGGTTCCTCCCCTCCCTGGACTGGGGCAGGAGGTGTTGCATGCAACAGTGCTCCTGACCAGGAAAACCATGCTCACTCTCAGACATGGTATTTCTACCACTGTGGCAACCAGCCCCCCTGGGATGCCACAGTCTGAGCATGGGACATTGTTGCAGGATAGGGGCCAGGATGGAGCCACTAATACAGGTCAAAGGACATTGCTATAGGAAGAGGCCATAATGGGGGACATTATTAAATAAAGGGGCTAGGACAAGGGACATTACTATAGTAAGGAGCCAGAATGGGAGACCTTATTAAATAAAGAAGGGGGCCATTATTACAGGATGGTCCCAGGACATTGCTACAGGGGCCCATAGAGCTGACCAACATGCTGGTGGAGACCCATAGGACCCTCCTTATGCCACGGTGTGTGGCACATATAAAGGACTGGGCTAGGTTTGCAAAGTGGTTTAGACACTTTTCAACATATTTACAATAGGTGTAAAAATATCAAAGCAATAACAAATCTAACCCAAGCTGCTCAGTAAACGCATTGGATTGCCCCTGTACACACTGGAATCCCCTCACAATGTGACAGAAATGAGGATACCATGGAAGTATATGGCAGAAGCACTATGCTGTGCACGGCGGGTGATTACATGACTCCAGCAGCTTGCCATAGTTTCCAAGCTGCGCCTTCTCCCGACTCCTCAGCTCACGTTGGATTTGCTGTTTCCACGACGGCTCCATGTCGCACGTGACGTCAGGGGCGGACTCACAGACTGAGTGCGCAGAGACAGACAGACGCCGTCATCTTGGTGCTCTCACAGTGCACTCCGTCTTACTCCATCTTGGTACTCGCGAATCTGCAGGAAGCTGAAGTCGGTTTGTTAGTGGCTTTATGGAAGGGCGTCAGTGGGTGAGTGCTTTATATCGCTGGCTGTATCAGTCATGTCGGTCATGTTGTGCTGTCGTGACACGACAGTATACCAGTCACAGCTTGCAGTGCAGAGTCGGTAGATGCGGGAAGCACTGTGTATAGAACTGATTACTGATGTAATATGTCCACCATAACCTTGCATAGCATTCATTACAGTGTGCTGCCTCCTCCCATATGAAATAAGGTCGGGTGCTTTCACATTGCATTCAGGCACCCATTCAGTGGTCACATCAGGACTTGCGTCCGAACCCCTCGCAAAACGTGGCCGTAGACTATAATGGTGCCGACAGAGGGAACCATGGGCATGTACACGTACTGGAGGCAGACACTTAGATGTAGTAGACTGTGTCAGGGTGTTCTCCTCCAGTAGGTGTAAATGCCAGAAAATGATGCACGGCAGAGCATGCGTTCGCTCTGTCGGGACCATTATAGTCTATGGCGTAGTCGCCATATAAGTCCAAATACTGTTTTGCAGGGGGTTAGGATGTAAGTACCGAAGGGGCCACTAAACGGGTGCCTAAATACATTGTACAATAAGATGGAGAGGGGGTGCCAATAGCGCTGTTACCCAGACAAGTAGTGGTATAAAGGAAAAAGGATGCTCACCTTGGTGAGTTGTGAAATGCACAACTCATATGATGGTATAGTGGAGTGCTGCAGGAGACACCAAACCTCAAGGGTCCAAGTACCATAAGTTGTGGATGCAAGAAAGTGACAATGATTCCTCGCTCCTCCGGGTCAAAGAACGGATGCAATACCCAGTACTTGGTTAAGAGTCCATTTATTTAGAAGCTAAAATCAGACACGTTTCGTGGACGTCCTGTCCACTTCATCAGTGCATAGCTTCATCATAGTGCATAGGAGCTATGCACTGATGAAGTGGACAGGACGTCCATGAAACGCTTCTGATTTTAGCTTCTAAATAAATGGACTCTTAGCCAAGTACTGGGTAATGCATCCCTTCTTTGACCCGGAGGAGCGCGGAATCATTGGCACTTTCTTGCATCCACAATTTAAATACATTGTGAAAGTACCCTAACATCTACAATTTTCCGTTTTATTTCATAGAGGTCAACCTGGCCGTATTCCCAAAATAGAAAAGTTTAGTGCTATCTAATCCAAACATAAAGGTTTTTTCCAAATGTTTTTCCCTGTCTGAAAGGAGCATGCGCACCTTTACTCCATTCATTGTTCAAGGGACTGGCAGCAATTAGTGACTGCTTTAGGCCGCGTTCACACTATCAGTATTTGTAAGCCAAAACCAGGAGTGGGTGAAAAGTGCAGAAGTGGTGACCTGTTTCTATCATACTTTTCATCTGATTGTTCCTCACCTGGTTTTGTTTCCCATACTGTATACTGATGTAAAATACTGAATGTGTGAACATGGCCTTACTCTTTCTTCCTTAGTTCCACAGAAAATGGATGGAGCGGAAGGGAATGGAGCATGCGCGCCTCCACTCCATTCATTGTTGATGGAACTGCCAACAACTAGCGAGTGCTTTACTCCAGGGCTGTGGAGTCGGTAAGCCAAACCTCCGACTCCTCAATTTCCATGACTCCCACTCCACGACTCCGACTCCCTCATACATGTCTCATGTTTAAGTGATAAATTTACTGTAGCACAGATTCATCTCAGCTAAAAGTCTAGACCCTTAGATCAGGAATAGGACAGACATTTATAGGACATTTCATAACTTTCCCAAATTCTTATGAAAAAATATTCCCCACAAACTGGATTGAACTACTGTACCCAATCTATTATATATTTTAGGAGTTGGAGTCGGTCCATTTTATACAGACTCCGACTCCACCAAAATGGACACCGACTCCGACTCCACAGCCCTGCTTTACTCTTTCTATATTGATCCCAAAAAAAATAGATGGAGCAGAAGGGAATGGAGCATGCATGCCTCAGCTCCATTCATTTTTCGGTGTACTCCCAGCAATTGAGTGCTGTACTCTTTTTACATCGGTCCCATTGAAAATGGATGGAGTGAAAGGGAATGAGGCATGCGCACCTCTTCTCCATTCATTGTTGAAGGGACTGCCAGGAATTATTGAGTGCTTTACTCTTTCTTCCTTAGTCTAAAGAAAATGGATGGAGCGGAAGGGAATGGAGCATGTGTGCCACTGCTCCATTCATTATTGAAGGGATTGACAGCAATTAGTGGTACTAAATGTCCAACTGGGGATCTGTATGTGAGAGACAGGACAAAAACTTAGAACAAGGATGAATTCTCGTCGCCACACAATAAAGGAAAAATAATAGATCTACCTGTGGCCAAACATTTTTGTAGCCCTGATTACAGAGTTATGGGCATGGTATTGAAAGTCAACGTCACTTCCCAGAGAGACAGAAGATTGTGGGAATACAAACTTATGATGACCTTTGACACATTCAGAGCAGGAATGAATGTGTGGCATGGATTTATGTATTTTTACATCAATTAAGAAATGTGCTCCTCAGACCATGTGGGGATGTCACAACCCCTGACCAGCCCTCAATCAGAGTACAATACAACTTTCACACTCCTTAACTATGATCTCTTCCAATATTTACTGCCACAACTGTTTTCTCCATGCCCCACATTGATAGTTCTGCTTCATGTCACATGTCTTATTTATTGCATTATTCCTGTGTCCTGTTGTGTACAAATATGTGACTCTTCAGATTTAATGTTATATTAGCCTGATGGAGACTGGAGTGGTCTGGAAAGCTGCTATTTGTTACCATCTTTTCAGTTAGCCATTAAAAGGTATCAACCACTGAGGACTCTCAAATTTTAATATTTTTTTATTTAGTAGATCAATTCAAAACAGATAACATAAATAAACCTTCATGCTAGAAACTTCTATGCATTTCAGGTGCTCACGGCACCCTTAGTCATGATGTTAAAATTAAGTTATCATTGCGCTTATATTGCACACCGTTCCAGTATGCATTCAGTAACATAATTAGATGTATTCACTTGCATGTCTTAATTTACTGTAATTACATCTGTTAAAAACAGTATTAGAGCATTTGCTACAAGATCAAAACAGGACACATAGTGAAAAATCCGTACCATCAAAATATCACCCAATAAATATAGATTCGAGGGGGGGAAAAGCATGACATAACAATGTTGTCACTGCTCTTCAGACTATCCGAATCACTCTGTGCGTGAACCAGAATTCTCTTGTACAGTTTAAGCCCATAAGGCCTCATTTTGACGCTCCAATGGCTTACATTGTAAAAGCCACTTCCAGGTCACGCAGAGCACAATTTGATAGTCTGCATAGCAGTGATGTCACTAAGAAGCGGAGCAGAACGGTACTGGATCCCTGAGAAGACTTGGGTAGGTGAATATATTAATACACTGACACTGTACCCCATACATACAGACTTATTTAAAAAAATATTCACGGGACAGTTTTTTTAATGAGTGCTTTATTCTTTCTTCCTCTGTCTCATGGAAAATGGATGGAGGGGAGGTGAGTGGATCATGCACGCCTCCACTCCGATCATTGTCGAAGGGACTGACGGTAATTGAAAAGCGTTGTACTCTGCTTTCTTTGTCGGTCTCATAAAAAATGAATAAAGTGGAGGTGCGCTCATTCGATCTCCATTCAGACCACCAGCGATTGGGCATACCTTTCAATATTGGGAAAACACTTTCAAAGGGAACCAGTTAGGGTCACTAAGGCCTTATTCAGACATCCATCTTTCTCATACTTGCATGTCATGGATTAAAATCTCCCAAACTTGTCTATGGATCTGTGAAAATCATGGACCGCACTCGGATGCCACATGTGTCCAATCAATGTGATGTCTATAATTAAAGGGTATCCCATCTCCAAGATCCTATCCTATTCCAATATATAGTAGGTGTAATAATAATATTAGAAAATACTTCCAATTACAAATGTAGTAAAGTTTTTTTGATTTGCGATGTCTCTTTCCTCATGTGCAGGCATTGCAGGACCTTAGGTATCCATGGTTACGACCACTGATACAGTGACAGCTAGTTGCTAGTGGTCATAACCATGGATACCTAAGGTCATGCATTGCCTAAACATGAGGAAAGAGACATAGCGAATCAGAAGAACTATACTAAATTTCTAAAAGGAGGTATTTGCTAATATTATTATTATTACAACTACTACACATTGGGATAGGATCTTGGAGATGGGAGTACCCCTTTAACACCCATATATTCGATCTGAGTGCTGTACCATGAAATAACTGACTTGACACGGACAGCACTCAGACCAATGTTATTCAACTGAACTGTTCAATTGACAGGTTTATTACAGACAGACTGGATGTCCACATGGCAAAAAAATACTGCATGCTCTATTCTCTTATGTGTTTCAAATTCAAGTCTATGGATAGGCAATTAAAAATCGTAATCTTATACACATCATCCCTATAGCATCTGATTTTTATCGATACATTGCAATTCTTAAAGGGAACCTTTAAGGGAAGGATTTTATTATTTTAATCTTATTTTTACACAGGGACACTGCGGGAGCAGAATACTACTACCCTCACCATTGTCCCTGCAGATCGCAGCGCAGGCAGGGAACCATGATGAGGGCAGCGTTCATCACCCGGCGCTTGGGAACAGAGCGAACTGTAGCACTGATTCCCAGGCATCGGTCCGTGAACACAGATTATAAGGTTCTTTAACCCCTTACTTACCGGGGACGTATTAGTACGCATATTTGCGTACCGCCGGTTCAGTGAGGGCTCCGGCGCTGAGCCCTCACTGAACCGAGCACATGTCAGCTGATTCTTACAGCTGACATGTGCCCGAAACAGCCGCGGGTGGAATCGCGATCCACCCGCGGCTGTTAACCAGTTAAATGCTGCTGTCAATCTCCGACAGCAGCATTTAACGCGCGCTTCCGGGTAGCGCGTCATAAGCCCCGCCCACCGGCGACCCCGTCACGTGATCGCGGGTCGCCGATGGGCGTGCATGACAACCCAGGGTCTGCAGCAGACGCCTGTGGTTGTCATGATCTTGTCGCTATGAGCGCCACCTAGTGGTCGGCGCTCATAGCACAGGACCATTTCTGCTGCATGCAGGGGACCTGCTCGTCCCCTGTATGTAGCAGAGGCGATCGGACAGTTGCTGCTTCTAGTCTCCTATGGAGACTATAGAAGCATGCAAAAGTAAAAAAAAAAAGTTTTTAAAAATATAAAAAAAAATAAAAAAATATAAAAGTTTAAATCACCCCCCTTTCGCCCCATTCAAAATAAAATATATAAAAAAAAACCCCACATACACATATTTGGTATCGCCGCGTTCAGAATCACCCGATCTATCAATATAAAAAAAGAATTATTCCGATCGGTAAACGGCGTAACGAGAAAAAAATTCTAAACGCCAGAATTACGTTTTTTGGTCGCTGCAAAATTGCAATAAAATGCAATAACGGGCGATCAAAGCATCGGATCTACCCCCAAATGGTATCAATAAAAACGTCAGCCCGGCACGCAAAAAATAAGCCCTCAACCAGCCCCAGATCCCGAAAAATGGAGACGCTACGGGTCTTAGAAAATGGCGCTATTTTTTTATTTTTTTTTTTACCAAATTTTGGAATTTTTTTTCACCACTTAAATATAAAAGAACCTATACATGTTTGGTGTCTATGAACTCGTAATGACCTGTAGAATAAGAAGAGCAGGTCAGTTTTAGCATTCAGTGAACATAGTAAAAAAAATAAATAAAAAACAACTGTGGTATTGCACTTTTTTTGCAATTTTACCGCACTTGGAATTTTTTTCCCGTTTTCTCGTACAGGATATGATAAAACTAGTAATGGCGTTGAAAAGTACAACTCGTCCCGCAAAAAATAAGCCCTCACATGGCCATATTGACCAAAAAATAAAAACGCTATGGCTCTGGGAACAAGGGGAGCAAAAACGAAAATGCAAAAACAAAAAATGCTCCGGGGCTTAAGGGGTTAATTTGTTTCAGGGAATGTTATATTGGAACTGTCCAAAGAGAAACCAAATGAACGCCTCTTAGACAGACATGCCTCCCAATTCACCACCTCCATGCAGAAGGTTGAATCTGAACTCTCAGGACAAATCCGTTATCTCACACAGGTACTGCATGTTAAAACAAAGCAATTTTAAGATGTCCATGATATGTGAACCATAGACCTGAACTGGAGCTTGGTGGGCTATCCATAGTTAAATTCTCCCAGGCGCTTTAGATATTAGGCTGTGTGCCCACAATGCGTTTTTTAAGCATTTCTGCAGCGGCAAAAATGCATGGTAGAAGGCCTGCCATGTTCCCAAATGATAATCTGCATGTGCTGTGCATATACTGCGGAAATTTCCGCTGCAGATTATCATTGCGGAAAAAAACGCAGCACTACCAATTATTTTGCGGAAGTGCTGCGTTTTCGCCGCCATTGTCTTGCATTAGATCGCATGGATTACGCATCACTGTATATGTAGATGCGCATTCCATGCGTTCTAATGTGCGGATGGTACCCAGGTCTAGAGGAGAGGAGACTCTCCTCCGGACCTGGGTACCATAGAAAACTGTAAAAAAAAAGAATAAAATAAAAAAATATATATATATATATTTACCTTCTGGCGGCCCCCGGTCTCCTTGTCTGTGCTTGCCGGCAGCTACCGATGGACTGAAGGACCTGCGCTGACGTCACCTTCAGTGTACTGCTGCCGACAGCCGGGACGGAGGGAAACAAGACACCGGGGGCCATCAGAGGGTAAGTATATATTTATTTTTTTATTTTTTACCATTCTTTCGGTCACAGTATATAAATCCATGCCGGTTGCATGTGTGACAACCCAGGGGTCTGGTTGCCACAGTGATAGAGATATTACGTCTGAGAGCAGGTGGGAGGTCTCTTGGTCAGGAATCCTATGCATGCCACACCTCCTGCACAGTCCTGGGAGGGGAAGAACTTCCCCTATATAAAACTGGGGCTGAGGCAGGGTTAGTGAGTTAAGAAGGAGAGTTAAGAAGAGGAGCAGCTATAGGAAAGAAAGATCAGGAGCTCAGTGGGAGCAGTGATACAAGGAATCAGGGGCTGGCAGCTGAAGAGCTCGCCCTGATTGAAGAATTATCACCGGACCCGGAGTCCGAGGCTGTGGGGACGAATCCTTACCCAGCAGCAGAAACCGACCGGAAGGGGATTTCAGGTCCTCTGGCCAAGAAACCCGAAGGCACGGTCACACGCGTGGGACCAGCACCGCCGTCGTGGAGCGGAAGCCACTAGAAGGCCCCGAGTCACCGGCCATACGGGTGAGCACCACACGGTACACTCAGGGACGTGGGCTACTTTTACCCGCCTCTAGCAAGGTAGCCAGAAGAGTACAGTTAGTTGGGGAGGCCTACAACTCCGCCTGGCCAGGGGAGATCCCATCTGCTCAAGGACTGACCAGGCCCCGACCGCTAGCCAGTACTCCGGGAGGGTCTATCTTTGTCACCAGTAAAGACCCTGAACTACACCGCATCGTCTCTGAGTGGTTCCTACTACCCCCATCATCCACGTCGGCTGCCCTGAGGCCATACCCCTCCCGTTGGGGGTTATACCATCCACGCTGCACAATCCTACCACCGGCCTCAGCGGTCTGCGCTGCAGCGGCAGCTCCATAGCTGCATTCAACGGGTGGCGTAGTCGTCCAACATCTACTACTCAGCCACACAGTTTGACTCCCTGGGCACGGACCGGGTCACCGCCACGAGACTACTACCCCCAACAGGCCCGGCTCCGGGTAGTCCCCGCGTGCGCAACGCTACACCAAGTAGGCCCAGGGGCGCGTCACATGGATTTATATAGTGTGACCAAGTTGACAAGCACTTTTCCAAGTGATGCTAAAATGGCTTGGAAAGCGCTTGTCAACCCGCATGCAGAAATGCATGTGAAGAACGCTTCACATCCGCTTGTCCCTGGCAGGAAAAACGCATGTACAATCCGCATGTACAATCCGCATGCGTTTTTTTCTGCCAGGGAGATGCAGAAACGCTCAGGAAAAATCCTGAGCGTTTCTGCATCGTGGGCACATAGTCTTATTAATTCTTCTCCAGAGATGCTTAAGGCTATGTAAACATGCCGCAAAGTCACCGAGTTTTCCAAGGTGAGGCTGGATCAGGAAAACATTGGCGGAATCAGCCTGAAAAATACGCCTTGTGCGCCTAACCTAATAGGGTTAATTGACTCTAGTAAGACCCCTAAGACTATACTCATACAATGATCTTTTGGTGAGTTTTTGAAGCTGCAGTATTTCTGCACCTATTATTTAAATTGAATTGCCTTCGGTTTTTCTTCGCGTTTTTTTTTTAAATATGCGTTTTTATCGCATTTTTGATGCTGTATCTTTTGTGTCTGTTTGAGGTGTCATGCTTTAAATAAAGCTCCTTTGTTTTTGACACTTCCTGATATTTGGCTTTGACAAAACTTTATTGACATACTTAGGTGCAGATTACATGTTTTTGATGTGTTTCTGCGGCAAAAACGCACTAAAAACTTGTGTGTTTTTACCTGCAGATTTTCTGCATCTAATGCAAGTTTGTGGGGAAAAACCGCACAGAAAACTCAGTGTACCCACAAGAGCAACTGACATGTTGCAGATTTGAAGGACGCACCGCAGTTCAATTTACGCTAAGTTAAAAAGAAGCATGAGATTTCTATAAATCCCATCCATTTTGCTGGAACTGTAAGACACTGCGTTTTTGACAAAGTAAAAATATGCAACGTCAAAAACACATCATGGGAATGTATCCTTACAGAAACATTGACTCTCATGATCCTGGTGGACTATACAGTGGCATGTAAAAGTTTGGGCACCCCTGGTCAAAAGTACTGTTATTGAGAACAGTTAAGCAAGTTGAAGATAGAATGATCTCTAAAAGGGCTAAAGTTAAAGATGACACATTTCCTTTGTATTTTAGGCAAAAAAAATATATAGTGTCATTTTTTTATATTTTAAAAATTACAAAAAGGAAAATAGGCTAATGTAAATGTTTGGGCACCCTTGGAGATTTGTGTGCTCCGATAACTTTGACCAAGGTTTCAGACCTTAATTAACTTGTTAGGGTTATAGCTTGTTCACGATCATCAGTAATAAAGGGCAAGTGATGCACATTTCACAGCTTTATAAAATCCAAGTCTCCTCTAGCCTTGTGCCAACAACCAGTAGCCATGGGTTCTTCTAAGCAGCTTCCTAGCACTCTAAAAATGAAAATGGTGGAGGCCCACAAAGCAGGAGAAGGCTATAAGAAGATATCAAATTGTTTTCAAGTTGCCCTTTCCTCAGTTTGAAATGTAATTAAGAAATGGCAATTAAGAGGAACAGTGAAGGTCAGGATAATGTCTGGAAGTCCAAGTAAACTTTCAGTGAGAGCTGGTCGTAGGATTGCTAGAGAGGCAAATCAGAACACCTGTTTGACTGCAAAAGACCTTCAGAAAGATTTAGCAGACTCTGGAGTTATGGTACACTGCTCTATTGTTCAGAGACACCTGCACAAATATGGCCGTCTTGGAAGAGTCATCAGAAGAAAACCTCTCCTGCGTCCTCACCGTAAAATTCAGCGTCAAAAGTATGCAAAAGAGCATCTAAACAAGCCTGATGCATTATGCAAACAAGTCATGTGGGCTGATGAGGTTAAAATAGAACATATATGGAGAAAAAAGGGGACAGAATTCTAGGAAAAGAACATCTCACCAACCATTAAGCATGGGGGTAGATCAATCATGCTTTGGGGTTGTGTTGCAGCCAATGACACCGAACATTTCATGGGTAGAGGGAAGAATAGATTCAATTAAATTAGTGATGCAAATATAACACCATTTGTTAAAAAAAGCTGAAGTTGAAAAGAGGATGGCTTCTAGAAATGGATAATGATCCTAAACACGTCAAAATCCACAATAGACTACTTCAAAAAGCGCAAGCTAAAGGTTTTGCAATGGCCATCACAGTCCCCTGATCTTAACATCATTGAAATTCTGTGGCTAGACCTTAAAATAGTAGTGCCTGCAAGACGACCTAGCAATCTCACGGAACTGGAAGAATTTTCCAAGGAAGAATGGATGAAAATCCCTCAATCAAGAATTGAAAGACTCTTGGCTGGCTACAAAAAGTATTTCCAAGCTGTGATACTTTCAAAAGGGGGTGCTAGTAGGTACTAACCATACAGGGTGCCCATAAAAAAACATTTATATATATTTTTTGCCTAAATACAAAGGAAATGTGTCATCTTTAACTTTAGGCCTTTTAGAGATCATTTCATCTTCAACTTGCTTAACTGTTCACAATAACAGTAATTTTGCCCAGGGGTGCCCAAACTTTTACATGCCACTGTATTCATATGTAATGTTGAGTAACTGCTCAATTTGTTAGTTTCATCCAGCACAATACATTGGACAGAAAAAAAATGTATTTGAGGAAAACCCTTTCAACGTCTTTTTCCATTCCTGGCCAGTCCTGGCTTTTAACATGCCTTTAGACTGCTGCATTGGTGTTTTTCTGGCTATAGATTTCTGTCTTCTAATGGTCTGCTCTGGGTTAAATGATAAAATCGGATGTTACTGACCCTCCCTGAACCCAGTTTTGCTCTCCGACATTGCATCAGTCTCTGTGTACTGGCTGCAACCCTGATGTGACGACTACCGCACACATCACCTCTGCTGCCAATCCCTGAACTCAGTAGCGCATGCCGTCTACATCGGCAGAACCGCTGAGCTCAGTGATTGTCTGTAGTGGTGATGTCAGCAGAGATTGTAGAGTGACTGGAACCGGGGACATTGAATAATGTCTGATTTTATTATTTTAGAAATGTTAGCCATTAGAGACCAGAAACCTATAACTGCAAAACATAATAGTAATAAAAAAGATAATTTAATGTCCGCTCCTGTGACACAAATATTGTCACGTGACATCAGCAGCAATTGGTGTCCGCTGTCGCCGCTGGTGGGCACAGGGCTCAGAGTAGCCAAATGGCAACGATGCAGGAGGCAAGTTTACTTATTTTTTAATTTAATGTAGAGTTCTTGGGTCTGTAAAGGTGGTTTACTTATGTTAATTATGTAATTAATATGCATTATTGGACATACAACAACAGATATCTGCTCGTCATGCACATGTGATGTGTGGATCTATGTACGGGGAATAAATGTCTTATATTCAGTCCACATGTGCATGAGGCCTACGCAGATATCTCTTCATCAGGCCTAGAATGGGATTCTGAAACAGGATAAGCCTCATTTAGTTTCAGAATTACACTTTGATCCCTGAGAAAAGATATTTGGAACATTTAGTATGTTTATCTTTATACTTATCATGGACCTCAGACAGTATGGCAGGGACTTCACTATGTGCTGCTCAGGGAGCGCTGCAGTGAATCGTCTTGTGTGCTGCTGTGGCAATATGTGTTTCAGGCAGGTTAGGTGTAACCAGCGCCGACTTGCACCTTGCACACACTGAGGAACGCCTCAGCAGTCCTGATGTACTGTGTGCCCCTGACCTTCATACTAACAAGTCAGATGTACACTGTCATAGTAGCCCAGCACTGCAGCATTTGATTTCCCTCTCCAGGCGTTGGATGTGGCCATGGACCACACTTTATCCACGTCTATCCTAAGGCACATGTATTGTGCCTTTCTGACATTTAAGGCTTATTTAAAATTCCTTATTGCTTCATCCACTGAGACCCACAATGAAGTTTAATAAACACCAATAAGTACTTTATCTTGTTTCTTGAATTCTGTGATTCTGACCCTTTGATAATCTGTTTCAGGTAGCGACAGGACAGCCCCATGAAGGCTCCAGTTACAGTGCACGCAAGGATGGGACCATGGCTCTCAATAGAATTGACTATGCTCGGGTGAAGCTGGCTGATCTTTGTAGAACATGTGAACATATGTTGGAGCAACCCTGATGTACATCAAGAAAAAAGTGCATTAAAAACATATAAACCAAACGGCAGGATTGGCAGTCTAAGATGAGAGGACTCGTACATGTTTGTACTGCAAAACAATTGTTCATAGAGACAAGAAAAATACTTTTTTTTTCATTAAATCTCCATGTCTTTTATTGGAGTTTTGTACATTTCGGGCATTTTTTTTCAATTGCAATTTACAAATTGATTGAGTTGGTAATTTACAACCTTTCAAGGTTGGAAGAGTTATGTATTTATTCTGTTAATAAAATACATTGGGCATCTGTAAAATTGACTTTATGAAATCCATAGTCTGCAAGAGAATAATAATAATGCTGACCATACACATCAGCCAGTACTCCGCCAAACACTTGTTCGTCTGACAGCTATTTCTCTTGACCCTTTCCTGTACGCCTGTACTCTGGTCATCCAAGTGTTCATGTGTTCTTAATAGTCAGAAGCTTTTCTCTTCTGACGACTGGGTGTGTTAGAACCTTACTGCCCAGTCCGTTCTCTTCTACATCTGTTGTGTTCTTCTATGGTGACCTATAGCAGCAAGTGGAATAAAAACTTAATACCATAGATACATTTTCTATAGGTTCCCAGGGTTAATGAAAAGATTATAAGCGACTGGAAAAAAGAAAATTCCTTTAACCCTTTCGTGCCAGAGCCTGTTTTTACCTTACTGACCAGACCAATTTTTTCAATTCTGACCAGTGTCACTCTGGAACGTTTCAACGTATCCCAGTGGTTCTGAGAATGTTTTTTGTGACATATTGTACTTCATTATGGTGGTAAAATTTCTTCGATATAACTTACGTTTGTTTATGAAAATATCAGAAATCTGGCGAAAATTTCGCAATTTTCAAACTTTTAATTATTATTCCCTTAAACTAGAGCGTTATGTCACACAGTAGCTAATAAATAACATTTACCACATTTCTACTTAACATCAGCACAATTTTTTAAACATTTTTTTTTGTTAGTAAGTTAGAATGGTTTAAAGTTGATCAGCAATGTCTCATTTTTCCAACCAAATTTACAAAACCAATTTGTTTAGGGACCACATCACATTTGAAGTGACTTTGAGGGGTTTATATGACAGAAAATACTCAAAAGTGACACCATTCTAAAAACTGCACCCCTCAAACTGCTCAAAACGACATTCAAGAAGTTAATTGACCCTTCAGGTGCTTCACAGGAACTAAAGAAATGTGGAAGGAAAAAAATGTAAGTTTTACTTATTCCGACAAAAATGTTAATTTAGCCCCATATTTTGCATTTTCACAAGGGTAGAAAGAAAAAAACGGACCCCAAAATTTGTTGTACAATTTCTCTTGAGTACGCCGATACCCCATATGTGGTGGAAAACTACTGTCTGGGAGCATGGCAGGGCTCTGAAGGGAAGGAGTGCCATTTGACTTTTGAAATGCAAAATTGGCGGGAATAGGTAGCGGATGCCATGTTGCGTTTGGAGAGCCCCTGATGTTCCTAAAAAGTGGAGACCTCCGACAAGCGACCCCATTTTGGAAACTACACCCCTTGAGGAATCCATCTGCTGGTGTGATAACCATCATGATGCCACAGGTGCCTCACAGAAATTTATAATATTGAGGTGTGAAAATTGCCTTAAATTTCTCATTTTCACAAGGGTAAAAGGAGAAAACGGACCCCACAGTAGATTGTACAATTTCTAGGCACACCAATGCCCCATATGTGGTCGGAAACTACAGTAGCGACCAAACGTTTTGCATTTTTTTTTTTTTTTTCAGAAAGTGTGATTACTTCTGTCTGGTTGTTGTGATCCTATTTTCCTGGTGATTTTAGTAAACCGGAAGCAAATGGTTGTCAGCTATAAGAACGAAAATTGTGTTTGACGTAGTTTTATCTTTGTGCCAGTTTTCAAGATTTGCTGGGCCAAATGTTTTGCATATTTTGTCATGGGCAGTCTAATTTTGCCTTTTTTATTTTTTGTGTGTGTGTCTTTAGGTTAAAACATGACAAAGACCAAGTCAAATTTGTCACCAGATATCAGGAAGCTTATTAGTCTGAGAGTGAAGTCAGGCAAAAGCCAAAGAGTTAGCTATGGAATTCAGCTGTTCTCAGAATCAAGTGTCACGTATATTAAAGAAAGAATAAGAAGGTTATGGAACAGCTGACAAACCTAGAAGTGGACGACCACGGAAAACTTCCTCCAGAATTGATTACATTATTAAGAAAAAAAGTCAGTATCTGATGTCCATAAAAGTGATGTACAGATTTAGCACAAAATTAATGAAGAATATGGGGTCAAAGTGAGCCGCCAAACTGTGCTGCAATGGCTAAGAGCAGCAGGGTTGAATGCACCAGTTCCAGTCAAGAAGCTTTTCATCTCTGCAAAAAATCTGAAGGTCCGACTTGAGTTTGCCAAAGAACGCAGCCAATAGAAAAGACAGAGTGGTCTAAGGTGTTGTGGTCGGATGAATCCAAGTTCAATTTGTTTGATAGTGATTGCAAGCACTATATATACCACCCAATTGGAAAACGTAATGATGTAAGGTACCAAACACCTACAGTGAAACATGGTGGTGGCAATGTCATGGTTTAGGGCTGCTTTTCTGCATCTGACATTGGCCCGCTGCATAGAATTGATGGAAATATGAATGCTACCATGTACAAGGATATACTGGAGAATGTAATGTTGCCACATGGTAAAACCAAAGTAGGCAGGGGATGGAAATTCCAGCAAGACAATGATCCTAAGCACACATCCAATTTAGTCAAAAATTGTTTAGCAAAGAAAAATGTTCACCTGTTGCAATGGCCAAGCCAATCATCTGATTAAAACCCTATAGAGCACCTTTGGGATGAGTTAAGGCGACAAATTGGGACCCGTACCCATAGCAATAAAGATGAATTGTTTGCAGATTTGCAAATGGAATGGAGAAAGGCTTCAATGCCAAGTCGGTGTGGTGCAGTAATTAAAGCAAGAGATTATGCTGCAAAATACTAAGTTATGGCATTGTAAATTAATTACTCTCCATGTTGTGATCAATAAATAGTATGTGCAAAACTTTTGTCAGTCAGTTTTCTGTAATCAAATCACCATACCTATATTCAAAAGCATTTTAGTTAAAAATGGCATCACAACAACCAGACAGAAGTAATCACACTTTAAAAAAAAAAAAAAAAACTGCAAAACTTTTGGTTGCCACTGTACATTTCAGCCACAGTGCAAAGCTCAGAAGGGAAGGAGCGCCATATTGGAGAGCAGATTTTGCTGGAATAGTTTGAGGGTGACTGTAACATACCTGGCGGCGTCCTTGCATAGTGGTCCATCTCCCACTGTGCAAGAGCGCGCACTTGATCTCCTGTCCAGAATGTCTCTCTGGCTTCCCTCCATGCTGTCTGTTTGTGTCTGTTTCTGCTGCTTAAGGGCGGCGCCCGATCACTTCCTGCTTTTTGTACCTGCTGTGGGTCACACCCCTTGTGCGTCCTCAGCCTATTGCTGTCTGTCACCTGGTATATAGCTCAGCTGCTTCCATCTATCCCTGCCTGAGCATAGTGTTTCTTTCAGTGTGTGCTTGCACTCTGAAGGTGCCAGGTCCCGTTCTGTGTTCTCTTGTCTGCCTATCCTGGAGGCTGTATTTCCAGGCCTGTCTGAACACGCTCCTAGCCTGTTCCTCCTGCCTTTTAGGGGCCGATTACCTAGACCCGTTCCTGTATCTTGTCTGTCCTGTCTGAACACGCACCTTGCCTGTTCGTCCTGCCTCTCTGGGGGCCGTATTCCCAGACCCGCTCCTGTATTCCGCTGCAGTGTCGGTCTCCTCCGTACACTCAGTTCCAGTCTGAACTCTCTCCTATCCTTTACCTGTTTTGCCTCTATGTCCGTTCCCTTCCTTTTTCTGCAGAGTCTGAACTCGTACCTAACTCCTGCTTGTTGTCTCTGTACTCCCGTTTGTGAGTTTGTGGTCCACTCGCTACTTCTCTGCTAGTACCCTGTGGGTGTCTGGCTCTGCCTTTCCCTTCCTGTCTGTTCCGTGTGAACAGAGCCCTGTCCCCCCTACTCAGCCTAGCCTGCTCTGACTCCTTTGCTCACCGCTCCGGCGGTTCTAGTCTGCTCTGTCTCCTTTGCTCACCGCTCCGGCGGTTCTAGTCTGCTCTGACTCCTTTGCTTACCGCTCCGGCGGTTCTAGCCTGCCCTGCTTCTGCCCACTGCTCCGGCAGTCCTGTCCTGCCCTGCTTCTGCCCGCTGCTCCGGCAGTCCTGTCCTGCCCTGCTTCTGCCCGCTGCTCCGGCAGTCCTGTCCTGCCCTGCTTCTGCCCGCTGCTCCGGCAGTCCTGTCCTGCCCTGCTTCTGCCCGCTGCTCCGGCAGTCCTGTCCTGCCCTGCTTCTGCCCGCTGCTCCGGCAGTCCTGTCCTGCCCTGCTTCTGCCCGCTGCTCCGGCAGTCCTGTCCTGCTTCTGCCCGCTGCTCCGGCAGTCCTGTCCTGCCCTGCTTCTGCCCGCTGCTCCGGCAGTCCTGTCCTGCTTCTGCCCGCTGCTCCGGCAGTCCTGTCCTGCCCTGCTTCTGCCCGCTGCTCCGGCAGTCCTGTCCTGCCCTGCTTGTGCTCGCTGCTCCTGCAGCCCCGTCCTGCTCTGTTCTTGCCCACCGCTTCGGGCGTTCCCTCTCTGCTGTGGTTGTCTACCGCATCTGCGGTTCTGTGACCCAGTCTGTACTGGGTCTTAACCTTTCTGTGCTCCAGCCCGTCCTTTCGGCCAGTACCTCCCTGCCTGCATACTCGCCTGTATCCACCCATCTGCATACCTGCCGTGTTTGCTTATATCCACCAGTCATGCCTGCCTATACCCTCCAGTCTGTGCGCCAGCCTAACCAGCCTGATCCAGTAATCCCTGTGTGGGTCAACCCCCGTGTCCGGAGTTTGACCTGGAGTAGCACCTGGTCCCTCTGCCCGGTTTCTCCCTGGTGCACTGGCGTCGTATGCCGTCGTGCCATCTTGGTCGGATCGGCCAGATACTTAGTCACGCCCCTCCAGGCACTCTCCGGTTCATGGTCCAGTGGAATCACTACAATCACACGCACACGCCGCTCAGCCCGGGCGTGTGCATAACAGCATGCTCAGGCCATGGTTCCCGTTGAGCCCCACGGCCTTCGCTCTCTGAGAAGTTTTCCAGCGAATACATGCATTAAAATAAATAAATAAATATTTTTTTTTTCCTTTAGCCGAGTTCCAGGCGAATTACTCACCCGTCCAGATGGATCTATCTGCTCTCGTTCCCGCGGATCCGCTACGTTATTATGGGGATCCTAGACAAAGTCGTGCATTTGTGGAGCAATGCATGCTACACTTCAAGTTCTACCCTCTATGTTTTCCCACCGATCGGGTTAAGGTGGCATTCATTATGTCTTACCTGGCGGGTGATGCCTTGGAATGGATCAACCCCCTATATGAAACACAGGATCCGATCCTCCTGGACCTAATGGCCTTCCTGGTGGCCTTTCTAATGGTCTTCGATGATCCTAACCCGGAGGCTCCTGCTGAAGCTTCACTTCCCAATATCCCGGAGCAGCCCCAATGGGTAATGTGTGTGGGTAGCGCAATAGTCCTCCAGCCCAATGAGACTACTGCCCACCCAGAATCCTCACAGGGTGACTACGCTTTCCGGAATACTTCTCCCAACCTCAAGAGGCAGTCCAGACGTGCTAGACGTAGAGGCAAGCCGTCACGCCAGGGTCTGTCCTCCCTGAGACCTCCTGACCCCAACCTTGAAGTCCCTACTGAAGCTTCATCTCCCTGTATCCCGGAGAAGCCCCAACGGGTAATGTGCGTGGGTAGTGCACCAGTTCTCCTGCCCGAAGAGACTTCTGCCCATCCAGACTCCACACAGGAGAACTTCCTGCACCCGGCATCAGATGCTTCACCCACTTTAACCGGCGTGCATGTCCAAGGATGCTCCAAAGCTGTGGTTACCTCAGAGTCTGTGCACCTCTACTACCTGGCGGAGGACCCCCTGTTGCCTCCTGAATCCTCCGGGATACCACTCGATGACAAATGGAGAGAGAATTCTCTACACCCGGTACTCGATACTTTGTCCGCTTCGTCCTGTGAGCCTGACAATGGGTACCCCAAAGTGGTAGTTACCCCCGAGTCTCTACACCCCTCCGACCAGGCGGAGGACCTCCAGTTGTCTCCTGAACCCTTCGGGGTGCTACCTGGTAGCGAAAGGATAGAGACTCTCCTATACTCTGTACCTGATACCTCGCTCGCTTCGTCCAGTGAGTCCAACCTAGTGTACTCCGAAGCAGAGGTTACTCCCGAGTCTCTACACCCCTCCGACCAGGCGGAGGACCTCCAGTTGTCTCCTGAACCCTTCGGGGTGCTACCTGGTAGCGAAAGGACAGAGACTCTCCTATACTCTGTACCTGATACCTCGCTCGCTTCGTCCAGTGAGTCCAACCTAGTGTACTCTGAAGCAGTGGTTACTCCCGAGTCTCTACACTCCTCTGACCAGGCGGAGGACCTCCAGTTGTCTCCAGAACCCTTCGGGGTGCCACCTGGTGGTAAATGGACAGAGACTTTCCTATATCCTGGATCTGATACCTCGCTTGCTTCGTCCAGTGAGTCCGACCTAGTGTACTCTGAAGCAGAGGTTACCTGTGAGTCTCTACACCCCTCTGACCAGGCGGAGGACCGCCAGTTGTCTCCAGAACCCTTCGGGGTGCCACCTGGTGGAGAATGGACAGAGACTTTCCTATACTCGGTACCCGATACCTCGCCTGCTTCGTCCAGTGAGTCCGACCTAGTGTACTCTGAAGCAGATGTTTTCTCTGAGCCTCTGCACTCTTCTGACCCGGCGGAGGACCTCCAGTTGTTTCCTGAATCCTCCGGGGTACCACCAGAAAACAAAGAGACAGTGACTTTTCCTCATTATGTACCTGATAACCCGTCTATTTCTTCCTGTGAGCTTGACAAGATGTACCTCGAAGCAGAGATTACCCCCAAGTCTCTGTCCCCCTCCAACCCGGTGGAGGACTTCCAGTTGTCTCCTGTACCCTCTGGGGTGCCACCTGAAAATATGTGGAGAGAGACTTCCTTGTGTGCTGTTCCTGGTACTCCACCCGTTTCGTCTGTTGCTAAGGGTGGCTGGATGGGAGGTAGCATCCTAGCTACCCAGAGGAGACCAGTTTTTCCGGTGGACAGGGGAAGTGATCTCTTCGAAGTGAAGAATTGGCCCTCGAATTCCCTGCGGAAGATTCTGGCAGGCCTGAAGAAGAGGGGGCGTAAGGGGGGGGGTACTGTAACATACCTGGCGGCGTCCTTGCATAGTGGTCCATCTCCCACTGTGCAAGAGCGCGCACTTGATCTCCTGTCCAGAATGTCTCTCTGGCTTCCCTCCATGCTGTCTGTTTGTGTCTGTTTCTGCTGCTTAAGGGCGGCGCCCGATCACTTCCTGCTTTTTGTACCTGCTGTGGGTCACACCCCTTGTGCGTCCTCAGCCTATTGCTGTCTGTCACCTGGTATATAGCTCAGCTGCTTCCATCTATCCCTGCCTGAGCATAGTGTTTCTTTCAGTGTGTGCTTGCACTCTGAAGGTGCCAGGTCCCGTTCTGTGTTCTCTTGTCTGCCTATCCTGGAGGCTGTATTTCCAGGCCTGTCTGAACACGCTCCTAGCCTGTTCCTCCTGCCTTCTAGGGGCCGATTACCTAGACCCGTTCCTGTATCTTGTCTGTCCTGTCTGAACACGCACCTTGCCTGTTCGTCCTGCCTCTCTGGGGGCCGTATTCCCAGACCCGCTCCTGTATTCCGCTGCAGTGTCGGTCTCCTCCGTACACTCAGTTCCAGTCTGAACTCTCTCCTATCCTTTACCTGTTTTGCCTCTATGTCCGTTCCCTTCCTTTTTCTGCAGAGTCTGAACTCGTACCTAACTCCTGCTTGTTGTCTCTGTACTCCCGTTTGTGAGTTTGTGGTCCACTCGCTACTTCTCTGCTAGTACCCTGTGGGTGTCTGGCTCTGCCTTTCCCTTCCTGTCTGTTCCGTGTGAACAGAGCCCTGTCCCCCCTACTCAGCCTAGCCTGCTCTGACTCCTTTGCTCACCGCTCCGGCGGTTCTAGTCTGCTCTGTCTCCTTTGCTCACCGCTCCGGCGGTTCTAGTCTGCTCTGACTCCTTTGCTTACCGCTCCGGCGGTTCTAGCCTGCCCTGCTTCTGCCCACTGCTCCGGCAGTCCTGTCCTGCCCTGCTTCTGCCCGCTGCTCCGGCAGTCCTGTCCTGCCCTGCTTCTGCCCGCTGCTCCGGCAGTCCTGTCCTGCCCTGCCCTGCTTCTGCCCGCTGCTCCGGCAGTCCTGTCCTGCCCTGCTTCTGCCCGCTGCTCCGGCAGTCCTGTCCTGCCCTGCTTCTGCCCGCTGCTCCGGCAGTCCTGTCCTGCCCTGCTTCTGCCCGCTGCTCCGGCAGTCCTGTCCTGCCCTGCTTCTGCCCGCTGCTCCGGCAGTCCTGTCCTGCCCTGCTTCTGCCCGCTGCTCCGGCAGTCCTGTCCTGCCCTGCTTCTGCCCGCTGCTCCGGCAGTCCTGTCCTGCCCTGCTTCTGCCCGCTGCTCCGGCAGTCCTGTCCTGCCCTGCTTCTGCCCGCTGCTCCGGCAGTCCTGTCCTGCCCTGCTTCTGCCCGCTGCTCCGGCAGTCCTGTCCTGCCCTGCTTCTGCCCGCTGCTCCGGCAGTCCTGTCCTGCTTCTGCCCGCTGCTCCGGCAGTCCTGTCCTGCCCTGCTTCTGCCCGCTGCTCCGGCAGTCCTGTCCTGCCCTGCTTGTGCTCGCTGCTCCTGCAGCCCCGTCCTGCTCTGTTCTTGCCCACCGCTTCGGGCGTTCCCTCTCTGCTGTGGTTGTCTACCGCATCTGCGGTTCTGTGACCCAGTCTGTACTGGGTCTTAACCTTTCTGTGCTCCAGCCCGTCCTTTCGGCCAGTACCTCCCTGCCTGCATACTCGCCTGTATCCACCCATCTGCATACCTGCCGTGTTTGCTTATATCCACCAGTCGTGCCTGCCTATACCCTCCAGTCTGTGCGCCAGCCTAACCAGCCTGATCCAGTAATCCCTGTGTGGGTCAACCCCCGTGTCCGGAGTTTGACCTGGAGTAGCACCTGGTCCCTCTGCCCGGTTTCTCCCTGGTGCACTGGCGTCGTATGCCGTCGTGCCATCTTGGTCGGATCGGCCAGATACTTAGTCACGCCCCTCCAGGCACTCTCCGGTTCATGGTCCAGTGGAATCACTACAATCACACGCACACGCCGCTCAGCCCGGGCGTGTGCATAACAGTGACCTGCACCTGCTATTTACCTAACTAACTAAGGAAAACAAGCCAATTGGTGCCTGTGGTATGACCCTAATTTAGAGTTGATTCTTGTATAGTTACTCCTTCCTTGGTTAAGGCCATATAGGACTAGACAGTGTCAGTCGACGTCTGAGTGGGGGCGCCATTGCGCAGGATAAGGGTGCCAACCTCTGCGCAAGGCAGGTGACAGTTGGACTATTATAGGGCCATGTCCCCTAGCCATGCCTGGTGATGATTGGACTATTTTAGGTCTTGTGTTAAAGCAATGTATGTTCTTTTTTTTTGGACTTTTAAATAACCCTATTAAAAGTGATGTTTTATATGTATATTTTTTGATGTGGTGTTGTTTCGGTGAGCCTTAGTTAATAGTCTACACCAGAGTATCTACAGTGGGTATGGAAAGTATTGTAAGACGGTGGTGTTCACACCGTGCAGTAACTGAGGCAGTGACCCAAGCAAGTCAAACATAAGCATCTTTTATTCAGCTACACACAGGCCCGCCAAGCTTTCTTGCTATGTTCCTAGCAGGTTCCAACACTGAACAACGCGAATCCTTAATGCAGGGTTTTTAAAGGACCGGTGGCAAGAGCCACTGGAAAACCCGGGTTGGAGGGAGGAGGCCGCCCCACTGCTTTCCTGTAGCCTCCTCCAAGAAATGATGGCCCTGCCGGGTTTTACTAATCTGCCTTAGCCAGATAGCCTGACCAGGTCAATGCTCACCTTCATTCCTGCATTGAAGCCGCATGTGTGTCTGTGACTGCAATGCACTTCAATGGGTTTCATAGGTCACTGTACACATTCTGGGGGATATATACCGTCCCTCGTATACGATCCCCGTCACTACCTCACATATCCCCCCCCCTTTGCTAAAACTTGTGGGGTTGAATATTTATCACCATACAGGGTGCCCGGGACAGGGCATCCGCGTTTGCCTGCGACTTCCCAGGGCGATGTTCTACAGAGAAACTGAAATTTTGCAGTGACAGAAACCACCTGGTGACTCACGCATTCTTCTCCTTGGCGTTCCTCATCCATACCAAGGGTGAGTGGTCCATCACCAAGCGGAACTGACACCGAGTAAATAATAAAGTAGCGATTCCAAGGCCCACTTAATAGCCAAACACTCTTTCTCTAACACGCTATAGTTTTTCTCTACCACGCTATAGTTTTTCTCTGCCGGGATAAGTTTTCAACTCAAGTAGGTGACCGGGTGCTCTTCACCATTCACTTTTTGTGACAATACCGCCCCTAGACCTACCTCCGAGGCATCTGTCTGTACAATGAAGGTTTCCTTGAAGTTGGGGCTGATGAAGACCGGCTGTCCACACAGGGTCAACTTCATGGACTGAAAGGCTTCTTCTGCCTGAGGGTTCCACAGAACCATTACCGATTTTTTTCCTTTCCAGAGATCGATCAGGGCCGCAGTTCTCTCAGCAAAATTAGGTATAAGCCGGCGGTAATAGCCAACGATGCCAAGGAACGCCCTCACCTGCTTTGTACTTGATGGTTTAGGCCTCAACTTTATTGATTTTTGGCTTGATAACTCCTCGGCCAATCACATACCCCAAATATCGGGCTTCCTCTAGCCCTATCGCACATTTTTTTGGGTTTGCCGTTAACCCCGCGGCTCTGAGAGAATCCAGCACTGCTTGTACCTGGGATAGGTGCGTATGCCAGTCGGTGCTAAAGATGATAATATCATCTAGATACACGGACGCGCACTCCTGATGAGGCTTGAGCGCAATGTCCATTAACCTCTGGAATGTAGCCGGGGCCCCATGTAACCCAAAAGGTAAGACCACATAGTAATATAGACCCTCCGGAGTTATGAAGGCGGTCTTTTCCTTCGCCGATTCCATGAGCGGTACCTGCCAGTAACCCTTAGTGAGATCGAGCGTGGTAAAGTACTGGGCCTGCCCCAGTCTCTCAATCAGCTCATCCACACTGGGCACTGGATATAGGTCAAATTTCGACACTTCATTTAATTTCCGGAAATTGTTACAGAAGCGTAACAATCCGTCTGGTTTCGGAATCAGTACGATGGGGCTAGCCCACTCACTCCGTGATTCCTTGATGACGCCTAACTGGAGCATTTGTTTTACCTCAGACGTGATGGCTTGCCTCCGGGCTTCAGGTACCCAGTATGGTCTCATTCGTACCATTACCCCAGGTTCGGTGACAATGTCATGTTGGAGAACCGTAGTCCTACCTCGTAGCTCTGAGAACACGTCGGTATTCTGCTGCACCAGCGAGCACCCCGTCGCTGCTGTTTAGTGAGAGCATCACTTATCCTGACCTCTCTCCCGGACGCAGCCCTGGCTGAAGGTAGAAAACTCTCTGGTGACATGCCCGAAGTGACGTCTGTAACTAAACACTCTCGATTTTTCCAAGGTTTTAGCAGGTTTACATGATAAAGCTGCTCCGGTTTCCTCCTTCCGGACTGAAACACCCGGTAATTTACCTCCCCCACCCTTTCTCGAACCTCATATGGCCCTTGCCACTTGGCCATGAGCTTACTCTCATCTGTGGGTACCAGTACTAACACCCGATCACCCTTGTTAAAAGACCTGACTGTGGCTCTTTTATTATATGTACGCTTCTGTGCTGCCTGGGCATCTAACAGATGTTCTTTCACGATGGGCATGACCTCCGAGATCCGGTCCTGCATACTAGCCACGTGTTCAATTATACTCCTATGTGGAGTTGGCTCTTGTTCCCACGTCTCTTTGGCTACTTCCAACAGACCCCTAGGGTGTCTGCTGTACAATAACTCAAAGAGAGAGAACCCTGTGGAAGCCTTGGGTACCTCACAGATGGCAAACATCAAATAGGGTAGCAACATGTCCCAATCCCTTCCGTCCTTAGAAACCACCTTTTTTTTTTTAACATGGACTGGAGGGTTTTATTGAACTGTTCAACTAGCCCGCCGGTTTGAGGGTGGTGCACCGAGGTGCGCAATTGTTTTATTTTTAACAGTTTGCACAGTTCCCTCGTCACCTTGGACATAAAAGGGGTCCCTTGATCCATAAGGATCTCCTTAGGTAGCCCAAGGCGACAGAACATGGCAAACAGCTCCCGTGCAATCAGTTTCGCGGAGGTGTGGCATAGTGGTACAGCCTCCGGGTACCGGGTAGCATAGTCGACGACCACAAGTATATGTTGGTGGCCACGAGTGGATTTTACAATGGGCCCTACCAAGTCCATTGCAATCTGCTCAAAAGGTACCTCTATCACTGGCAGAGGTACCAATGGGCTACGGAAACTAGCGGTGGCTGTGGTCAGTTGACATTCGGGGCAGGATTCGCAGTACTTTTGGACTTCCGCGTAAATCCCAGGCCAAAAGAACAGCTGCAAGATACATTCTTGCGTCTTTTTAACCCCTAAGTGTCCACCCAGCAGGTGTGTGTGCCATCTCCAGAACCGCTCGACGGTACAACTGAGGTACCACTAACTGTTCCACGACCTCGTCCCTGATTTTGTCTACCATATAGAGCAGGGGTCTCAAACACGCGGCCCCTGAGGCTGCTTTATGCGGCCCGCAGGCACAGACCCCTTGACGATCCCGACCTGGTCCAGGAGGAGCCGCCGACAGCAGCGCTGAATTGCCACACAGAGACTGTTTCCCAGCACTGCATTTCCAATGCCAGCCGCTGGCCAATCAGAGGCCAGCAGCTGATATCTGTGTGTCGGCGCAGCGAGTATGATGTCATTGCCATATGCAGATGTCAGCTGCTGGCCTCTGATTGGCCGGCAGCTGACATTGAAAATGCTGTGCTGGGAGACAGTCTCTGTGTGGCAATGCAGCGCTGCTGTCGGCGGCTCCTCCTGGACCAGGTCGGGATTGTCAAGGGGTCGGACTCTGTGGTGCCTGCGGGCCACATCTGCAGGAAGGCCGCCGAGGGAACGGAGGACAGGTGAGAATCATCTTTTTTTTTTTCTATTTTATGTGTGTGAAGAACAGCACAGGGGGCACAGAGCCACAACATGGGGACCGGAATGGTGCACAGAGCCACAAGAGGGGACCTGGATGGGGCACATAGCCACAGGATGGGGACCTGGATGGGGCACATAGCCACAAGATGTGGACCTGGATGGGGCACAGAGCCACAAGATGTGGACCTGGATGGGGCACAGAGCCACAAGATGTGGACCTGGATGGGGCACAGAGCCACAAGATGGGGACCTGGATGGGGCACAGAGCCACAAGATGGGGACCTGGATGGGGCACAGAGCCACAAGATGGGGACCTGGATGAGGCACATTAGTACAAGATGGGCGCCAGGATGGGGAACGTTGCCACAGGATGGGGACCTGGATGGGGCACATTAGTACAAGATGGGGACTTGGATGGGGAACATTACTACAAGATGTTTTCCATTATTACTATATGATGCTAATTGTAAGACAATATTACTGTATGTGGCCAATTGGGGGAAATAAAATTGTAAAAAAAATAAAAAATAAAATAAAGCATGAAAAAATATTGGGCACTAAAAATGCTGTTTTATATGTAAACTAAAGTAAACACAAAAAAGTGCACGTTTATTATCGCCACATCCATAACGACCCAAGCCATAAAAAAATAAACACGGCAAAAATGTTCAAAAGGTGTATACAAAAAAAATGGTATCACTAAAAATGTCACATTGAACAAAGAATGCGGCCCCCCAAATTCAAATTTTTTCCATGTGCGGCCCATATACCCAGCCGAGTTTGAGACCCCTGATATAGAGCAACTCACCGTTGACTAATATGCGTGGAAACACAGTATCTGCACCAGGCTGTTGAGCTATGCCATTTACACTTCCAGCTCGCGGATTGATAGGGTCTCCTTGACGTCTCCTGCCAGCACCTCTAGGGGAGACCTATCGGGGTCACACTCCGTCCCTAGGTTGGACACCCCTACGGCAGGTACCGCTGACTCGGGTTCATCAGGTACAGCGCCTGTAACAAATTTTACCGGGGGAGAGTGGATTTTGTGTTAGCACAGAGTCCAGAACAGGGGCAAGTCTCTTCCAAACACAGTCCCATAGGGAAGAGTTTTTACCACCCCCACATGTTTTATGTCACCACATGGCGTGGACAAAGCTACCTCCGCGGTTGGGTACTCTCGGAGGTCCCCATGGATACACACAACCCTGACTGTCCGTCCACTGGGGTTGTCTCCTGCCACCAGCGACCCATGTACCAAAGTCACTAGGCTCCCCGAGTCTAGGAAGGCCTCCGTGGGGTACCCATTAACCAGTACCTGGCACAGTTGGGGTTCACTGTCCGAGGGGTCGGCACTCGCAGTGCAGACGGTCTGGGCATACATTAAGACCCAGCGGTTATACCCGCAGGCCATGGGCTCCATAGTCAGGGGGCAGTTAGCAACCACATGTCCTGGCCCCTGACACCGCCAGCACCTAATGGTGGGGGTACTGTTAGTTCTTATGACAGTTTGGGAGGGAACTGGTCTCTCACTCCGGGGTACCCCTTCAGCACGGCTACGGCGCTGACTGTCCTCAACAGAGGGACGCGACCCTTTTCCTGGGTTGGCAGGGATCGGCGTGACAGCAGCGAGGGGGCAGAGTCCAGAATAAAGTCCTGAGTGGCCGAGTAGCACTCGATCAGGCTGACCACCTGGTCGAGGGTGCCGGGGTCCCCTTGCCCCACCCAATGTTAGATAGCAGCCAGCAGAGTCCTCACCAGCCGGTCGACCACCACCCTCTCCACCATCTGGGCTGGAGTCAAAGACTCGGGCTGGAGTCAAAGACTCAGGCTGGAGCCACCTCTTGACCAGCTGCTGTTTTTTTTTCAGTCAAGATGGGGTGCAGAGTGTACTTTAATGAGAAAAAAAATGAACTTTTTAGAATTTACCAAATGGCTGCAATGGAACAAAGAGTGGAAAATTTAAAGGGGGCTGAATGCTTTCCGTACCCAATGTGTATTCTTGTGAAAAAGAAGCAGTGATCATTCACTCACCTTAATAGCGCGCACACTGTACCTGCAGCACGCCTCCTACTGCCACTCTGCGGTCTGTGTGCCCGCTATTAAAGACCATGAATATTCACTACAATCCACTCCCATGGGTTGTAGTGAATATTCATGGTCTTTAATAGCAGGCATACGTGACCGCCGGTCGCAGCAGGAGTCACGCTGCGGGTACAGTGTGCGCGCAGTTAAGGAGAATGAATGGTCACTGCTCTCCACACACACAGTCCCGGCATGGGGAGCAGTGACTATTCCGGCACAGAATCTCACAGTGAGAGGGCGCATGGCAGTTACGCCATGTGCGGCTCACACAGATCCCTGTCGGTAATAGAGCGGGATACAGCGGTGGAGAAGAGAGGAGGTGAGTATAATTGTTTATTTTTTTGTGTGCAGCGTGATGGGGATCAGGGGGTGCCAAGCATACCAGGAAGAGGGATGAGGGGGGCCATACATACCAAGGGTGCCATATGTAACGGGTCTGGGAGGCGGAACCTCTGAGCTACTATACAAGGGGGCGGTCCTTGTAAGGGAGCGGGTGGCGACCAGGGTAGACGGGCAGGCAGTCACAGCAGGTGACTGGGACAGTCTCTGAATGAACGGGCAGGAGGTCACGGCAAGTGACCGGGGCAGTCTCTGGATGAACGGGCAGGAGGTCACGGCAAGTGACCGGGGCAGTCTCTGGATGAACGGGCAGGAGGTCACGGCAAGTGACCGGGGCAGTCTCTGGATGAACGGGCAGGAGGTCACGGCAAGTGACCGGGGCAGTCTCTGGGTAAAGGATTGGTACGACCTGTGGCGGCAGATGATAGACGTGAGCTCCCAGGTGAGCAGGCGAGAGTCTCTGGATAATCGGGTGGTCACAGCATGTGACGGCGGAGCCTCCAGGAAGACCAACAGACAGGTAGCAGATGAGCGCTGCCAGGTGAGCGGGCAGGAGTCTCTGGACAGGCGGGTGGTCACAGCACGTGACGGCAGAGCCTCCTGGTAGGCTAGCAGACAGGCAGCAGGTGAGCGCTCCCAGGTGAGCGGGCAAGCTGGTCCTTAGACAGACTGACAGGAGTTGGAAGGCAGACCGTCGGACCTCAGGCAAGCAGGCAGGTAGAAGATGTGCGCTCCCAGGTGAGCGGGCAAGCTGGTCCTTAGACAGACTGACAGAAGTTGGAAGGCAGACCGTCGGACCTCAGGCTAGCAGGCAGGTAGCAGGATATCAGGCAGGAATTAGACAGCAGACTGGCAGGAATCTGGCAGGTATCTGGCAGGTAACTGGCAACGGGACCTGAGGGCTGAAGCAGAGTAGTGAACAGTGCTACAACATTGCTCGGGCACCTCCATTTTGGAGGAGGTGCCTTTTATATGGGAGGTCCTCCGGCAATTGGCCGGGGACTCCTTAGGTCCCTTTAAGAGAGGGGGAGCGCGCGCGCGCGCGCGCCCTAAGCACACTGCTGGGGAAGGAGCGCGTGCCGGAAGCAGCGGGGGGGAAGCGCTGGAGGACGCCGCGCCAGGAGCGGGGAGGTGAGAGGGACGGCGTCTCTGCCTAGAACGGGGCAGAGACGCCGATGCTACAGTACCCCCCCCCTTTAGGCCCCCCTCTTTTTTTGGACAGAAAGAAATTTCTCAAGGAGAAGCGGGGCGTTGATGTTCTCCCTGGGTTCCCAAGTTCTCTCCTCAGGACCAAACCCCTTCCAATCTACCAGAAAAAAGGTTTTTCCTCTTACCCTCTTGGAGGCCAGAATACTCTCTACCTCAAAGATGTCATCAGCGGAAACCGGAGCAGGAGGGGCACCTGGATTTTTGGAAAAAAAGTTAAAGACAACGGGTTTGAGGAGAGATACGTGGAAGGAGTTGGGGATCCGTAGGGTGGCCGGGAATTTTAATTTGTAGGCCACAGGGTTAATTTGCCTGAGGACTTCGAAGGGGCCGATGAATCGAGGACCCAACTTGTAGGAGGGTACTTTGAGCCGCACATGTTTGGATGAGAGCCAAACCTTGTCTCCCGGACGGAATTGGGGCGGATCCAGACGTCTCTTATCAGCATATCTCTTCATCCGCTCAGAGGAGAGAAGAAGAGCGGACCTGGTGCTCTCCCAAATAGTAGAAAATTCGCTGACAAGAGACTCCGCAGCAGGGTTGTCCACAGAAACGGAGAAAGGAAGTGGAATCCGGGGATGTTGGCCACCGACTATAAAGAACGGGGATTTGGAAGAGGACTCGCTCTCATGGTTGTTATAAGAGAACTCGGCCCAAGGTAGGAGATCCACCCAGTCCGAGTGGTGAGCATCAACGAAGTGCCGGAGGTAGCTGGTCAAGATCTGATTGATCCGCTCCACTTGACCATTGGACTGAGGGTGGTAAGCGGAGGAGAAATCCAGGGTAATGTCCAGCAGCTTACATGTGGCTCTCCAGAAGCGAGAGGTGAACTGAACCCCACGATCTGACACGATGTGGAGGGGCAGACCATGGAGACGGAAGATGTGGCGGATAAAGTCTTTAGCCAGCTCGGGTGCAGACGGAAGACCAGGCAGGGGAATGAAGTGGGCCATCTTAGAAAAACGGTCAGCGACAACCCAAATGACAGTACAACCGGCAGAAACTGGAAGGTCGGTGATAAAGTCCATAGCGATGTGTTGCCAAGGAGCAGCAGGTACGGGAAGGGGCAGGAGATGGCCGGCAGGTAGATGTCGGGGAACTTTGTTACGGGCACAGGATGAACAGGCCGCGACGAAGTCTACCACGTCCTTATGCAGGGTAGGCCACCAGTAATGCCGGGTAATAAGTTGGAAGGTCTTCTTTTGGCCAGCATGGCCAGCTAGTTTAGAAGAATGTCCCCAGCGAAGAACCCTCTCCCGATCTGGCACAGCTACGAACGTCTTACCGGGTGGAAGACGAGTCAGATCCAAGGGGCCACATTCATCACCTTGGAGGAGTCGATGATGTGCGTAGGTTCCTCCTCTTGATCGGAGGACAGGAAGGACCGGGACAAGGCATCAGCTTTGACGTTCTTGTCCGCCGGACGGAAATGAAGAATGAAGTCGAAGCGGGCAAAAAACAACGACCACCGGGCCTGGCGAGGATTGAGTCTCTGGGCATTTTGGAGATATGCCAGGTTTTTGTGATCCGTGTAGATAATTACCGGGTAGAGAGCCCCTTCAAGCAGATAGCGCCACTCTCCCAGTGCCAATTTGATGGCTAGCAATTCCCGGTCTCCAATGGAGTAGTTGCGCTCCGACGAGGAGAAGATTTTGGAGAAGAAGCCGCACGTTACCATTCTCCCGGTAGAAGACTTCTGGGTGAGCACCGCTCCGGATCCGGAGGAGGAGGCATCAACCTCCAGGTAGAATTGTTTATTACAGTCCGGACGGTGCAGGACGGGAGCAGAGGCGAAGGCTTTCTTTAGGGAAAGGAAGGCCTCCTCGGCTTCAGGCGACCATGTCCTGGGGTTAGCCCCCTTACGGGTAAGTGCAGATATGGGAGCAGTCCGAGACGAGAAGTGTGGGATGAAAAGACGATAATAATTAGCGAAGCCCAGGAATCGCTGTATCGCCTTCAAACCTTCAGGACGAGGCCATTTTAGAACGGAAGAGAGCTTCTCGGGATCCATTTGCAGACCTGTTTGGGAGATGACATAGCCCAAGAACGGAAGGGAGGTCTGATCGAAGAGGCACTTCTCGTATTTGGCGTAAAGGTGGTTCTGCCGAAGCCTAAGCAGGACCTGACGAACATCCCTCCAGTGTGTGGGGAGATCCGGAGAGAAGACCAAGATATCGTCCAGGTATACCACTACGCAGGAGTACAGGAGGTCACGGAAGATGTCGTTGACTAGTTCCTGAAAGACCGCGGGAGCATTACAGAGACCGAAGGGCATCACAAGGTACTCGTAGTGACCGTCCCGGGTATTGAATGCCGTCTCCTTGACGGATACGGACCAGATTATACGCTCCTCGTAGATCCAGCTTGGAGAAGATCCTGGCGCCCTTGAGACGGTCAAACAATTCGGAGATGAGTGGCAGGGGATATTTGTTTTTTACCGTGATGAGATTGAGTCCTCTGTAGTCAATACAGGGACGTAGCGAGCCGTCTTTCTTTTTGACAAAGAAGAATCCGGCTCCAGCCGGGGAGGTAGATTTTCGGATAAATCCCCTAGCCAGATTCTCTTCAATGTACTCAGACATGGCTCGGGTCTCGGCTGCAGACAACGGGTAGATACGCCCACGGGGAGGAGTGGTGCCAGGTACCAGGTCGATCGGGCAATCGTATGGCCTATGGGGTGGCAACGTCTCAGCTTCCTTCTTACCGAAGACGTCCGCATAGGGCCAGTAGGGAGCCGGGAGACCAGGTAAGTTAGCTGGAGTAGGCTGAGGGCGAAGTGGACGGACCGGGACCAGGCAGGTCCTATGGCAGTCAGGACCCCATCGGAGTACTTCACCGGACCGCCAGTTCAATACGGGTTCATGTGTCTGGAGCCAAGGTAGACCTAGCAACAGGGAGTGAGAAAGTCCGGACAGCACATGGAATGAGATCTCCTCAGAGTGCAGCATTCCCACCTGCAGGGTTATGGGTTCGGTGACGAGCAGGATGGTCTCCGAGAGAAGTCTTCCATCCACGGAGGCGACTGACAATGGTTCAGCCAGGGACTTGGTGGGAATATGGTATCTCTCTACCAGAGACTGGGAGATGAGGTTTCCAGCAGCTCCAGAATCCAGATGGGCAAGTTCAAAGAGACGATTTTCTCCCCAAGCAATAGAGACCGGTAAGGTCAGAGACGGAGAGGGCTTACTTTTGTCTAGGACGACCTCTCCGAGTGGTCCTAGACACTGGCGTTTCCCGGCTTTTCCGGGCAGGAACGGATGAAGTGCTTCATACTGCCACAATAGAAACAGCTTCCCTCGGCTCGGCGAGATTCTTGGCGAGAACCGACCATCTTGGTCTGGTCGACCTGCATAGGCTCAGGAGAGTGTAGCAGAGGAGAGACGGAGGGAGTGACGGGTTTCTGAAAAGTAGGAGCTAGACGTGGAAACCTCCTCTCACGGGTGACCTCTTTGGCACGCTCCTGGAACCGCAGGTCAATCCGGGTGGCAAGAGTTATTAGGTCATCGAGAGTGGTAGGAATGTCCCGACCGGCAAGTTCATCTTTAATACGGCCGGACAGACCCTCCCAGAAGACGGAAACCAGAGCGTCATTATCCCAGGCCAGCTCCGAGGCAAGGGTACGGAACCGTATGGCATATTGGCCCACGGTGAGACTTCCCTGACGGAGGCGTAGCAGAGATGATGCGGATGAGGTCTTCCGTCCGGGTTCGTCGAAGACTTTCCGGAAAGCCGTGAGAAAGGCAGGCAAGTCGGACACCAGGGGGTCTCCTCTCTCCCATAGAGGATTTAGCCAGGCCAGGGCCTCTCCGGTGAGATGGGACATGATGAAGGCAATTTTGGCCCGGTCGGAGTTAAACTGGTGGGACAGGAGTTCAAAGTGCAGGGTGCACTGATTTATGAAGCCCCGAGCCTGGGCGGAGTCGCCTCCGAAACGAGGTAGGATACCATGTTATTAGTGGGCAGTGGAGCTGCCGGATTGCGAGTCATGGCACTGGCGGTGGTTGCAGGCAGAGCAGTCAGAGTGTCCAGGCGAGAATTGACATTCCGCAGGTGACCCAGGATGGACTCCTGTTGGGACCTCTGACGGGAAAGTTCATGACACAGGTCCGAGAGCGAGGGAGCTTGGGTGCCACCGGGTTCCATGGCCCGAGCAAACTGTAACGGGTCTGGGAGGCGGAACCTCTGAGCTACTATACAAGGGGGCGGTCCTTGTAAGGGAGCGGGTGGCGACCAGGGTAGACGGGCAGGCAGTCACAGCAGGTGACTGGGACAGTCTCTGAATGAACGGGCAGGAGGTCACGGCAAGTGACCGGGGCAGTCTCTGGATGAACGGGCAGGAGGTCACGGCAAGTGACCGGGGCAGTCTCTGGGTAAAGGATTGGTACGACCTGTGGCGGCAGATGATAGACGTGAGCTACCAGGTGAGCAGGCGAGAGTCTCTGGATAATCGGGTGGTCACAGCATGTGACGGCGGAGCCTCCAGGAAGACCAACAGACAGGTAGCAGATGAGCGCTCCCAGGTGAGCGGGCAGGAGTCTCTGGACAGGCGGGTGGTCACAGCACGTGACGGCAGAGCCTCCTGGTAGGCTAGCAGACAGGCAGCAGATGAGCGCTCCCAGGTGAGCGGGCAAGCTGGTCCTTAGACAGACTGACAGGAGTTGGAAGGCAGACCGTCGGACCTCAGGCAAGCAGGCAGGTAGAAGATGTGCGCTCCCAGGTGAGCGGGCAAGCTGGTCCTTAGACAGACTGACAGAAGTTGGAAGGCAGACCGTCGGACCTCAGGCTAGCAGGCAGGTAGCAGGATATCAGGCAGGAATTAGACAGCAGACTGGCAGGTATCTGGCAGGTATCTGGCAACGGGACCTGAGGGCTGAAGCAGAGTAGTGAACAGTGCTACAACATTGCTCGGGCAATGTGCCTTTTATATGGGAGGTCCTCCGGCAATTGGCCGGGGACTCCTTAGGACGGCGTGCGCGGTCCCTTTAAGAGAGGGGGAGCGCGCGCGCGCCCTAAGCACACTGCCGGGGAAGGAGCGCGTGCCGGAAGCAGCGGGGGGAGAAGCGCTGGAGGACGCCGCGCCAGGAGCGGGGAGGTGAGAGGGACGGCGTCTCTGCCTAGAACGGGGCAGAGACGCCGATGCTACACCATACATACCAGGAAGAGATATGAGGTGTGCCATACATACCAGGAAGAGGGATGAGGGAGGCCATACATACCAGGATGAGGGATGAAGGGAGTCATACATACCTGGATGAGGGATGAAGGGAGTCATACATGCCAGGAAGAGGGATGAAGGGTGCCATACATGCCAGGAAGAGGGATGAAGGGTGCCAAGCATACCAGGATGAGGGGTGCCAAGCATACCAGGATGAGGGATGAAGGGTGCCATACATAAGAGGAAGAGGGATGAAGGGAGCCATACATACCAGGAAGAGGGATGAAGGGTGCCATCCATACCAGGAAGAGGGATGAGGGGCGCCATACATACCAGGAAGAGGGATGAGGGGCGCCATACATACAGGGATGAAGGGTGCCATACATACCAGGATGACGAATGAAGGGTGCTATGCATACCAGGATGGGGATGAGGGGGGCCATACATACCAGGAAGAGGGATGAAGGGTGCCATTTATACCAGGAAGAGGGATGAGGGGTGCCATACATACAGGGATGAAGGGTGCCATACATACCAGGATGAGGAATGAAGGGTGCTATGCATACCAGGATGGGGATGAGGGAGGCCATACATACCAGGATGAGGGATGAAGGGTGCCATACATACCAGGAAGAGGGATGAAGGGTGCCATACATACCAGGAAGAGGGATGAAGGGTGCCATACATACCAGGATGAGGGATGAAGGGGGCCATACATACCAAGATTAGGCATGAAGGGTGCCATACATACCAGGATGAGGAATGAAGGGTGTCATACATACCATGAAGAGGGATGAGGGAAGCCAAACATACCAGGATGAGGGATTAAGGGTGCCATACATACAAGGATGAGGGGTGCCATACATACCAAGATGAGGCATGAAGGGTGCCATACCTACCAGGATGAGGAATGAAGGGTGCCATACATACCAGAAAGAGGGATGAGGGGGCCATACATACCAGGAAAAGGGATGAGGGGTGCCATACATACCAGGAAAAGGGATGAAGGATGCCATACATACCAGGAAGAGGGATGAAGAGTGCCATACATACCAGGAAGAGGGCTGCCAAGCATACTAGGATGAGGGATGAAGGGTGCCATACATACCAGGAAGAGGGATGAGGGGTGCCATACATACCAGGAAGAGGGATGAGGGGTGCCATACATACCAGGAAGAGGGATGAGGGGTGCCATACATACCAGGATGAGGAATTAAGGGTGCTATGCATACCAGGATGGGGATGAGGGGGGCCATACATACCAGGATGATGGATGAAGGGTGCCATACATACCAGGATGGGGATGAGGGGTGCCATGCATATCAGGATGGGGATGAGGGCCACATATAACAGGAAGGAGGGGGCCATATATACCAGGATAAAGGCTGCCAAGTATACCAGGATGAGGGATGAAGGGTGCCATACATAACAGGAAGAGGGATGAAGGGTGCCATACATAACAGGAAGAGGGATGAAGGGTGCCATGCATACCAGGATGAGGGATGAATGGTGCCATACATACCAGGATGAGGGATGAAGGGGGCCATACATACCAAGATTAGGCATGAAGGGTGCCATACATACCAGGATGAGGAATGAAGGGTGTCATACATACCAGGATGGGGATGAGAGGGGCCATACATACCAGGATGAGGGATGAAGGGTGCCATACAAACTAGGATGGGGAAGAGGGGTGCCATGCATACTAGGATGGGGAAGAGGGGTGCCATGCATATCAGGATGGGGATGAGGGCCACATATAACAGGAAGGAGGGGGCCATATATACCAGGATGGGGATATTAACAGAATTGGCAGACATTACCCCTATAACAGTGTCAGTAGCAGATCCCCTCACCCTTAACAGGGCATCATGACCACATTTTTTACTTAAATTTTTTTTTCTATTTTCCCCCTCTAAAACCTAGGTGCGTCTTATGGTCCGGTGCATCTTATAGTCTGAAAATTACGGTACATTTTTACTACTAAAATGTTGTTTTAACCTCCAGATTTTACATTTTTACATGGGAAAATAGGGAAATTGTCACTACACCCATAGATAAATTCCCAGAGGGGTGTTCTTTCCAAAATAGGGTCACTTCAAGGGAAATCTGCTGTTCTTGGACTTTTCAGAGCTGCTATGTGCCAGAATAGCAGAATACTCCCTGAAGTGACCTAATTTTGGAAATTACACCTCTCTGGGAATTCATCTATGGGTGTAGTAACCATTTTCACTCCATGGATGATTTCCAGAAACAAGCATGCAGTGGAAGTTTTAGAGCAAAAATTGCAATTATGCCATTGTAGTGCCTAATATTTTGTGCCCAGCTTGTGTCTGTGGAGTGTGGTATGACGACTCACTCGGCTGCTTCCAGAAGTAGACTCAGGACACGGTTTCCTCTGCAGTTTTATTGTAGCGGCCTAAGCACTGCAGATTCAGCAAAATAAACGCGGCCTTTCCGGCATAACGGCAAAACAAAAATATAAAGTATAGCACAGTCCATAAGTGAGCAGGTTCCACCTGCTCTTGGTATCACAAGCCGTTCAAGCAGAGTCCTTTTGTAGAGCTCTCTAGCTTCCACACACAACCTGGAGACTTCACTCTCCAGCTCACACCAGAGAAAAAAAAATAGTGACTGAACATTTAACCTTTCTCAGCCATACCCTGAGGGGAGGTAGGGTGAATGACTTCCCACCCGATCTCTATGTCATTCACACCAAACCACTCCCTTCACAATGGTGATTACACCCCCAACATATAACATGCTGGGGAAAAATTGTAGCTTCAGTTCACACAGGCTAGCAGCCGTAGTGACACATACCTCCCCCTCACATATAACACCAGTGACCCTGTCACAGGAGACATCCTTCCATCCCAATCCTTTGGAAATTGTTCAGCGAGTTCTACTCGAATGTGTCATTAACTAAATAAACCAAATGATTGAATGACAAAATGGGCTAAATTAATACAGTTTAAAAACGTGTTTCAGTGTGGAAGATTTTACAGCAGCCAGTAAGGCATAAGGCTGGTAATGATGGACAATGTGGGCAATAATAGCGGGTATCACACCTCATTCCTCTATTGGAACATAAACGACATCATCTCTGGGGGTTCTTCCTTGTTTCTGTTGCTGGAATGAGTGCAATAAAATGTCGCTCAGTGAGCCTTTTGACATCGTAAGATTCTAACGGGTGAGCGGGGCCAACATCTTCAAAATCAAGATTTTTAATGACCTTTTTCTGATAAACAAGGAAAGTATCGGAATTTCCTGATTTTTTGTATAACACAAAAGAATTATATGTGGCTACCCGAAACAAATAAATGATTATGTGGGGTCCCGATCAGAACAAAACCGCTGACTGTAGACAAACGTCGGCTCTGTATAAAGCTCTGCAAGCCCCGACGTTTATCTACTGTCAGCGGTCGCGAAGCGGTTAATAAAATAGGATGACTTGCACCATTAGAAAGTAATTCTGAGCTATTTAACTCCTTAGTGATGGAGCCAATTTTAACCTTAACCCCTTACTGACATTGTCAATAATAGTACTTCCCTGTGCCCTGGGCCTATTAGACCAAGTATGTACTATTATGAACATGTGATCGCGCCTGCACAGAAGCTGTGCAGGGCGATCGCCGCCGGGTGTCAGCTGATTCCCGGTACTATGTGCCAGGAGTGGTCCCGCACCTTTCCCGGCACATTAACCCCGGAAATGCTGCTTCTATGCAAGCGATCAACCTGCAAAAAATGAAAGTCCCATAGTGGGACAAAGTGTAAAAGTAAAAAAAAGTGTCAGAAAAAAAAAAAAAATGAAAAAATAAAAATATACTGTTTCCATAAATAAATATTATTATGAAAAAAAAAACAAAACCAATAAAAGTACACATATTTGGTATCGCCAAAATGACCTGACCTAGAAAACTGTCCCACTAGCTAACCCCTTAGTGAACACAGTGTAGGGTTTTGTACTCACTCAGCCTTGTCCAAGGCAGGTTTATTCAGGCTTCATAAACTGTACTTTCAAAGAAAACAAAACACAGCCTTCTCCGGCACAAAGTAACAAAACAGGAAAATAAACAGTCCATATAATACTGTGGGTTCGCCCGCTCTCAGTCAGTGTCCTTTTGCACAGACACGCTGGAGGTCTCCACACCTCCAGCCACAGACACTGAATGAGACACTCGGTCTCCAATTTATACACACATCCTGGGGTGGTGATATGTGAGCAGCCAATCCCACCCATCTCTTATGACTGCTCGTAAAAAATGGCCCTGATACGCCCTATTAACCCTCTCTGCACTATATGTGCTGAAGCATGCTTTCCCGGTTTTACATCACTGAAGCTACCAAACTCAGCAATACATATCTCTCCTCAAGGACATGTCCAGCGGCCATCTTACATACCCCCCTCTGCCCGAAGCCGGGGGGTTTGGCATCTTCCACTAACATACAATGGACCTTTGACAGTGCGTCAGCATTGCCATGCAGTTTCCCGGGCCTATGCTCTACCTCAGGGTTCCCCAACTCCAGTCCTCAAGGCCCACCAACAGGTCATGTTTTCAGGATTTCCTTAGTATTACACAGGTGATAATTGCATCACCTGCACAGGCAATAATTCCATCACCTGTGCAATACTAAGGAAATCCTGAAAACATGACCTGTTGGTGGGCCTTGAGGACTGGAGTTGGGGAACCCTGCTCTACCTGGAAGCTGAACTCATGAAGAGATAGGAACTACCTGGTAACTCGAGCATTGTTCCCCTTCTTCTCGCTCATACACCTTAGTGGGGCTTGGTCTGACACCAGCCTGAACTTCCTGAATAAGATGTAGTATCTTAGAGTGTCTAGCGCCCACTTGATGGCCAAACATTCCTTCTCCACTATGGAGTAATTTCTCTCACAAGACGTCAGCTTCCGGCTTAAATATATTATGGGGTACTCTTCACCATTCATCTCTTGTGACAGGACCGCGCCCAGCCCGACATCTGACGCGTTTGTCTGGACCACAAACTCCTTTGAGAAATTTGATGCCATCAACACCAACTGTTTACACAGGGCTTGCTTGAGTTCCTGGAAGGCCGTCTCGGTTTCTGGAGACCACTTAACCATAGCCGATTTTGTCCCCTTAAGGAGGTCTGTCAAAGGGACGGCTGTCATGGCGAAGTTAGGGATGAATTGACGGTAGTAGCCCAAGATGCCCAGGAAAGCTCTGACCTTCATTTTTGTGAGAAGTTGTGGCCAACCCCGGATCGCGTAGATTTTATTTATTTGGGGCTTTATCATGCCTCTATCTACGACATAGCCCAAATATCTGGTCTCCTCCATGCACATGGCACATTTCTTCGGGTTGATGGAAAACCCCGCCTTCCGTAGAGCATCGAATATCACCTGGACTTTGCTCAGATGGCTACCCCAATCCTGGCTGTAGCTCATGATATCATGCAGGTAGGCTGCTGCAGATTTCTTGTGGGGAGCTAGGATCCGGTCCATGGCTCTCTTGAAGGTAGCTGGAGCTCCTTGCAACCCAAACGGCATTCTGGTGTATTGGAAACACCCATCTGGCGTTGAAAAGGTCATCTTCTCCTTGGCCTCTTGAGACATAGGGATCTTCCAATATCCTTTTGTTAGGTCAAGGGTGGTAATGTACCTGGTCGGCCCTAGTGTCTCAATTAGTTCATCTATCCTGGGCATTGGGTACAAATCAAACTTAGAGACGTCATTCAGTTTCCTATAGTCATTGCAGAATCGCCATTCTTCATCTGGTTTCGGCACTAAGACTATGGGACTGGACCAGCCACTCTTGGACTCCTCGATGACCCCCAGATTCAGCATGCGCTTCACCTCCTTCGAGATTACCTCTTGGCAGACTTCAGGAATCCTATAAGGCTTCTCAATCACTCGGACATGAGGCTCCGTAAGTACCTCATGCTCTATGACCTGAGTACAGCCCGGTAGATCTGAGAACAGGTCCCTGTTCCGCTGCAGCAATTCTCGGCATTGTTGCTTCTGGGCACGTGACAGCGACTATGCCACCATGACTTCCTCCATGTTGGTTTTAGTCTTCGCCATCAAACATGGAGCTTCCACAGGCTCCCTGTCTCGCCACGACTTAATGAGGTTGACGTGGTACACCTGGTAGGGCTTCCTTCTCCCAGGTTGGTTGACCCTGAATTCTTTCACAATGGGCATCACCTCTGCAATCCTCTCTTGCATCTGGGCCACATGTTCGATTACACTCCTGTAGGGTGTAGACTCCACCTCCCAAGTCTCCTTTGCTACGTCCAGGAGTCCGTGGGGGTGTCGGCCATATAAAAGCTGAAACGGGGAGAACCCAGTAGAGGCCTGTGGGACTTCTCTAATGGAGAACAGAAGGTACGGCAGTAGACAGTCCCAGTCTCGGCCGTCTTTCTCCACTACCTTCTTTAACATGGCCTTCAAGGTTTTATTAAACCTCTCCACTAAGCCATCTGTTTGGGGGTGGTAGACTGAGGTCCTGAGTTGTATGATTTGCAGGGTTGTGCACAACTCCCTCATCACCCGTGACATAAATGGGGTACCTTGGTCCTTTAGGATCTCCTTAGGTAACCCCGTTCTAGAAAAGATATGGACCAACTCCCGGGCTATACATTTAGCAGAGGAGTTATGTCGTGGCATGGCCTCCGGATACTGCGTAGCATAGTCCAGTACCACCAGGATATACTGATGTCCTCTGGTGGACTTGACCAGGGGTCCCACTAGATCCATGGCTATGCGATCAAATGGCACCTCAATGATTGGCAATGGTACTAAGGGGCTACGGAAGTGGGCCACCGGAGATGTCAGTTGGCAGGTGGGACATGACCTACAAAAATGTACAATTTCTCGGTGACAATCGGGCCAATAAAACCTCTGGAGGATCCTTTTCTGGGTTTTCTCTACCCCCAAATGACCACTCAACACATGTGTATGGGCCATATCTAACACCCTGCGTCTGTACAGCCCTGGCACCAGTAACAACTCAATTACCTCCCCTTGGTGACCCAATATAGTAACTCTCCATTTACAGCAAAGTACAGATATCGGGTGTTAGCCCCCGGCTGTTGAGCAACAACATTCAAGACAGTTACATTATCAAACACCACTTTTAGAGTCAAGTCTCTGAGCTGGGCGGTTCCAAAGTTTCCCCCAGACACCTCCAGCTCAGGGATGTTGGCCTCCGGGCATGCTGCTTCACCCTCATCCTCATCCCCAACAAGTACACCAAAAGGAAACCCGGCGGTGGCAGCCTGTGATGAGGTTTCTTCAGGAGCGACCTGGTTGTTGTCCGGACAACCTGGCTTCCTCCCTTTCTCCCACAAGTCCCAAAACAAGTCCCGCCCTATTATAACAGGGTGCAACAGGTCCTTGATTACACCCATCTCATGGGACTCGGCGACACAGTTTGTGTCTATGACCACACGGGCCACAGGGTAGTCCTTAGTGTCCCCATGGATACAACGGACGCCGACCCTTTTTCCCGGAACCAGCCGATGAGGAACTGTGGCCCTCAGTAGGGTTACCAAACTCCCCAAATCTAATAGAGCAGTCACTTGCACTTCATTCACTGACAAGAGGCACGCCTGCGGTCCCTCGTCTGGTTGAGGGATAGAACTGCAGGAAGGATATGCAAAGTACAAACAGCGCTTTGGCAGCAACTCAGACCCTCCTGAGCTCTAGGACGCCCCCCAGGTGTGGCTCTAGCTCCCCTCTTTTGGGTGTCCGCCCCCTTTTGGGAACCCCAGTATGGAGAGTCTACGACCTCTTGTTTCCCCAAGGAACTCTCAACCGCCTGGTACCTTTCCACCAACCCCACCAAGTCATCTGCATTACTGGAATCTCCCTGGGCAACCCAGGATTGCACCGACCTCAGAAGGGAGTGTATGAACCTGTGTATGATGACCCTCTCCACCATCTGTGCTGGGGAGGAAGATTCAGGTTGCAAACACTTTTGGACCAGGTGTAGTAGGTCAAACATTTGGGACTGGGGAGGTTTGTCACTGCAATAGGCCCAGTGGTGCATTCGTTGTGCCCTGACAGTCAGAGTTAATCCCAAGCGCGCCAAGATCTCCATTTTTAATTTGGCGTACTCTTTTGCGTCCTGCAAGGCCAAGTCAAAATAGGCTTTTTGCGACTTGCCTGTTAAATATGGCGCCAAAACCTCCGCCCACTATTCCGGAGGCAATTTCTCCCGCTCTGCCACCCTCTTAAAGACCGTCTGGAACGCCTTGACATCATCACCCGGGGTCATCTTTTGTAATGCTCTTCTTACCGTCTTCCTCACGCAGTGTCGGACTGGGGTGTCTGGGGCCCACAGGAGGAATTGATACTCAGGGCCCACCCTACAGCTTTATGCAAATACCTGATAGCCAATATTCCCGTTATAGTGGAGCGTCTGCTGTAAATCACAGGCAGCTCCGGCACATCTACTGTGCACATGCTATAACTGGGATGTATAATTACAGTAGTTTGCAGTAAAGGGGTTCTTTGGTTAAAACAAATTATCACCAATCCAAGGGCTCCACAGGATAGGTGATAACTTACTGATCGTTTGGGTCCGAACATTGGAAACCACACCGATCGGAAGAATAGGGAAGTTTTATCCCTGACAGGACACTTATCCCCATTTTAAAATGCAGCGGCAGGTGGGGCGTCTGACCGCAGCTCCATTCATTCTCTTTGGGGCTTCCACAAAAAAAAAAAAAAAAAACACTGAGAGAATGAATGGATCAGTGGCCAAGTCGCACATGAGCTCCAGTCTAATGGGGATAAACGCTCCACATTCTACCAATCAGTGCGGGTCCCAGCAGTCAGACCCCCACTAATCTATAATGTATCACTTATCCTGTGGAGAGGTGATTACTTGTTTTCCCCAGAGAACCCCTGTAAGTACATCTTGTTCCAAGTATTTAATCACTAATGGAAATAAAGAATCTTCTCCTAATTAATATCAGAGAGAACAAATGACCGCCATACACAACACAATCCACTATACCAACACCAATAGTACCACATACAAGGGAGAAATACTGCCACACCATGACTGGACTACATAGTACCACCACATAGTGACCGAATAATACTACATACAAGGGAGAAATACCACCACACCATGACCAGCCCACATATTACCACCACATAGTAACTGAATAATACTACATACAAGGGAGAAATACCACCACACCATGACCAGATGTTAACAGCATATAACGTTGAAATAATTCCCCATCATTTCTCTCCCCCACCTCCATAATTTCTCTCCCCCATCCTCATCATTGCTGTCCCCCCCACCTCCTCCATCATTGCTCCCTCCCATCCCCATCATTGCTCTCCCCCACCTTCTCCAACATTGTCATATCTCCCCCACCTGCTCCATCATTGTCATATCTTCCCCACCTCCTCCATCATTGTCATATCTCCTCCATCATTGCCATATCTCCCCCCACCACCTCCATCATTGCCATATCTCCCCCTACCTGCTCCGTCATCATTGCCATATCTCTCCCCATCTGCTCCGTCATCATTGCCATATCTCCCCCCACCTGCTCCGTCATTATTGCCATATCTCCCCCCACCTGCTCCATCATTGCCATATTTCCCCCCACCTGCTCCGTCATCATTGCCATATCACCCCTCACTTACTTCATCATCATTGCCATATTTCCCCCCACCTCCTCCATCACCATGCCATGCATATCTCCCCCTACCTCCTCCATCACCATGCCATATATCCCCCACCATGTCATATCTCCTCCACCTCCCCCATTGCCATGCCATATCTTCCCCCACCATGTCATATCTCCCCCCACCTCCTCAATCACCATTGCTCTCCCTCAAAAAAAAAAACGTACCTCTCAGCGCGCACCCCCGCCCACTGCTTTCTGCCCGGCATCTTTCTCCCTGACAGAAGCCCGCGCTGCTTGATGACGTCAGGGAAGAGGCGCCGGGCAGGAAGCAGAGGACAGATCCCTCCAGCTAAGCTGACATTTTCCTCCTGTCGGCTGCGGAGCTGGAGGGATCGCTCCCTGCCCGCCGCACAGGATGAGGGCAATCTGGCCATGGGCCCCTCGGAGCCTGGGCCAGATTTCCCTCATCAGCCGCACTGCAAGGGCCCTCCTGACCCTCCGGGCCCTTGCAGTGTGGAGCACCGGTGGTCATGATAACCAGGGGCCCCCTTGCGTCCTGCTCGGGGGCCCGCTAAGGACTCGGGCCCACGGGAGAATTCTCCAGAGTCCCAGTCCGACCCTATCCTCACGTGAGAGTCATCACCTAGAGTTGGGGGTGGGCGGCTGCCCTGCCACGGATCACCACGGCTAGGAGCTCCATCTGCTACTTGTGCTGCAGTTGTTCCATCTGTTGCCACTGCTGCTGTTCATGCTGCTGCTGCTGTGCCTGCTGCTGCTGTTGCTACTGCTGCTGCTGTTGATGCTGCTGTAAATGAGCTTGCATGAGTTGCTTTATCAGCTCCTCCATGCTGCCGGACGTCCCTGGCTGGCTGGCAGCCTTCACCCAGGACATTAACGGTTTCCAGTAGCAGTCACACTGCCCCTTGGGATTCGTGCCTGTGCTTCTAGCACCAATTGTAGGGTTTTGTACTCACTCAGCCGCGTTAGAGGTAGGCACAGGACACTGTCTCTTTAAAATGTCCAAGGCAGGTTTATTCAGGCTTCATAAACTGCACTTTCAAAGAAAACAAAATACAGCCTTCTCCAGCACAAAGTAACAAAACAGGAAAAATAAACAGTCCATATAGTACTGTGGGTTCGCCCGCTCACAGTCAGTGTCTTTTTGCACAGACACGCTGGAGGTCTCCACGCCTCCAGCCACAGACACTGAATGAGACACTCAGTCTCCATTTTATACATACACCCTGGGGTGGAGATATGTGAGCAGCCAATCCCACCCGTCTCTTATGACTGCTCGTAAAAACTGGCCTTGCTACGCCCTATTAACCCTCTCAGCACTATGTGTGCTGGAGCATGCTCTTCCGGTTTTACATCACTGAAGCTACCAACCTCAGCGATACATATCTCCCCTCAAGGACATGTCCGGCGGCCATCTTTCAACGATTAAAAAAAAAAAAAACTAAGCAAAAAACGATACTTTATCATCATACCGCCAAACAAAAAATGGAATAAAACGCAATCAAAAAGACGTATATAAATAAAAATGGTACCGCTGAAAACGTCATCTTGTCCCGCAAAAAAAACAGCTGCCATCAGCCAAAAAATGAAAAAATTATAGCTCTCAGAATAAAGCAATACAAAATAATTATTTTTTCTATAAAATAGTTTTTATTGTGTAAAAGCGCCATAACATAAAAAACCATATAAATGTAGTATCGCTGTAAACGTACTGACCCGAAGAATAAAGCTGCCATATCAATGTTACCACACGTGCAACAGCATAAAAAAAAACAAAAAAAAAATTCCTGAATTGTTGGTTTTTGTTTATTCTACCTCCCAAAAATATGAACAGAAAGCAATCAAAAAATGTAATTTGCCTGAAAATGGTACCAATAAAAACGTCAACTCGTCCCGCAAAAAACAAGCCCATACATGACTATGTCGGCTGAAATATGGAAAAATGATTGCAAAAACTAGCCTTTGCAACAAAAAGCGTCTTTTAGTGTGTGACAGCAGCCAAACATAAAAACCCAATATGAATCTGGTATCACTGTAATCACACCGACCCAAAGAATAAAGTCGTCTAATCACTTGTACCGCACAAGGAACGGCGTAAAATATAAACTCTAGGGTTAGCGTTGTGCTAGGGTTAGGGTTGTGCTAGGGTTAGGGTTGTGCTAGGATTAGGCCACGGCCCCACTATCAGTATCAGTGGGAGCCAAAACCAGGTGAGGTACAATCAGAGAAAAGGTATAATAGAAACAAGTGCACCAATTCTGCAATTATCACCCACTCCTGAGAAAAAATAGTGACCGAATACTGACCAAATACTGATAGTGGGGCCGTGGCCTTAGGGTTGTGCTAGGGTTAGGGTTGTGCTAGGGTTAGGGTAGTATCAGGGTTAGGGTAGTATTAGGGTTGGGGTTAGGATTGTGTTGGGGTTGGGATTTTTTCAAAAGTAAATAAAAAAAAAATGATGATGTTATGGCGACTGTGTTCAGCGCAAGTGCACGCTACTTGAGTTTGCATCAGGTGCTCAGGTATGCACCGAGTATTGTGGGTGGTCGTGTGACATGTCCCATATCGTGTCTCCACCCCATATATTTTACGGCTGTTATACAGCCAAAAAAACTCGGGTATTGCCTGCCATGCACGATTGATCCCCGCATGTTTTTTTTGGGTGTCTAACAACTGTAAAACATGTGGGGTAGGGACTCAAGCATGTCACTCGAGCACCCGCAATTAGTGGTGCATACCCGAGTACCCGATACAAACTCAAGTAGCGAGCACTTGCGCTCAAGACTAATGACAACTTATTCAATATGATGACCTAATGTTATCAAATTCTGTGTCATACCTCTGGGTTCAAAATGTTCACTATACCCTTTGAAAAAATCCTTGAGGGGTCTAGTTTCCAAAATGGGGTCATTTGTGCGGGGTTTCCACTGTTTAGGCGCTGATGCTCTCCAAATGATGTTTGGGCTCTCCAAACGCGACATGGCGTCTGCTCTCGAATCCAGCCAATTTTGCGTTCAAAAAGTCACACAACGCTCCTTCCCTTCTGAACCCTGCCGTGCGACCAAACAGTGTATTTTCCCCACATGTGGGGTATCGACGTACTCAGGAGAAATTGTACAACAGTTTTTGGGGTCCATTTTCTCCTCTCACTCTTGTGAAAATAAAAAATTTAGGGCACCTGGGGGTTCAGGGTGCTCACCACACATCTAGAGAAGTTCCTTTGGTCAGTTATGGGCGGTTTCCACTGTTTAGGCACATCAGGGGCTACCCAAAAGTGACATGGCGCCCGCTAATTATTCAAGCAAATTTTACATTCAAAAAGTCAAATGGCGCTTGTGACGATACAGAGTAAAATCTTAATAAGCCAGACAATTAGATTTGTTAAGTCAAGAGAATACACTATTGTGTTTAAATTACACTATTGTGTTTAAATTGTCTTGTACAAGTTTGTGTATTTCTAAAGGTCAGACTAGTATTAGTCTAACCCTGATTGTGGTCTCTTCTTGGGGTTGGAAACAATGTTATTTGCTAATATGCTAATTGTACTAAAAGACAGCTATTTACAACAACCCCTGTGATACCAACTATGTAAATAGATTAGCTTAATAATAGGTGAGCCCTGCACCTTTACCTCTGACATGTGATATGCACACTAAGCTTTGGGGGAGGAGGGTGAGAGCAGTTCTGGCATTCAGGGGGCTGAGCCTAGAGAAGCAGAGAGAGTCTGGGAAAGAGATTCAGACAGACTTTGGAAGGAGAATGAGAGACATTCTCCAGGACAGCAGATGGATTGCATGGCATTACCAAAAAGACACAGATTTGAATTCTATATTATTCTAGCCTAAGGGTACTGGCCCTGACTGGAAAGATTCGGATCTGCTCCATTAACCATCAGAGAGACATGGATACATTTTGGGGAGTCCAGGAGAGGACGATGAAGTCACCTGACACCATGGATATGTTGTTTTGGGGTTGCTAGGAGGGACCCACCGGTCGCCTAGAACCCATGGAGACATTTGGAGTTGCCAGGAGGGACCCACCAGTCGCCTGGCCCCATGGAAACTCTCGGAGAGGCCAGATTTGGACCCTTGGGTCTCCTGGTCTTGTACCTCGATGGACTGCTAGCTTCCTAAGCTTGCCGCTACCTCCTCTCAATGGGAGCCTGCCAGAAGCGGGCGGGGGCACTGGTTGAGGTAGTCGGCCCTGGAAGTCTCCAAAGTCACGGATGTTCTATCCCAGGCGGGCAGAGCGCAAGGGTGAGACTGTGTAATGTACCATCTTGGGCATTTGCTGGGACTGTTTTATGTGTTTATTGTTCGCTTTGTGGTTCAATAAAGTATTGCCATGCTGTTTTACCCTCACCCTATGTTGTCTGAGTATTGTTACGCTCACGGAAGACCCCGGGACTTCACAGCGCTCCTCCCCTTCTGAACCCTGCCGTGTGCCCAAAGAAGTGGTTTTCCCCCACATATGGGGTATCAGCTTACTCAGAAGAAATTGTACAACAAATTGCATGGTGCAATTTCTCCGGTTACCCTTATGAAAATGCAAAATTGGGTGGGGGGGGGGGGGGGCTCAAGGAAATTACCACACATATAGATAAGTTCCTTGAGGGGTCTAGTTTCCAAAATGGTGTCACTTGTGGGGGGTTTTCCACTGTTTAGGCATATCAGGCGCTCCCCAAACGCGACATGGAGTAAGCTAATTATTCAAGCAAATTTTACATTGAAAAAGTCAAATGGCGCTCCTTCCCTTCCAAACCCTACGGTGTGCCCAAACAGTGGTTTTCCCCCACATATGGGGTATCGGCGTGCTCAGGAGAAATTGCACAACAAATTTTCAGGTCCATTTTTTCCTGTTACCTTTGCAAAAATAAAAATATTTGGGTCTAAAGTAACATTTTTGTGAAAAAAGTTAAATGTTAATTTTTTTATTCCATATTCCAAAAATTCCTGTGAAGAACCTGAAGGTTTAATAAACTTCTTGAATGTGGTTGAAAAATCAGAAATCGCTGGTCAACTTTTAACCCTTATAACTTCCTAACAAAAAAAAATTTTGGTTCCAAAATTGTGCTGATGTAAAGTAGACAAGTGGGAAATGTTATTTATTAACTATTTTGTGTGACATATCTCTCCGATTTAAGGGCATGAAAAGTCAAATATCTACAGGAAACCTACATCAACGAATACACTTTTCCATGCTTCTTCCTCACATCTGTTATATATGGTTTAATCTGTTCCGGTGGGGCAGTTTCTGTGACTTTGCAGAATCTTCTCCATTGATCAAGAATTTGAGGCATTGGCACTAAAGAGCGATTTTATGAAAGTGGTATAGTCGCAGGAAAGTTAAAAGGGCATATAATCGTGCCAAAAATTCATCCCAACATAATCTGTGTAGCGTCGGCGTCTCAGCTTACTGCCGGGAAGAGACGCCAATCCCCTCACCAAGGCCCCGGTCCGGCATCCTCTGGCGCTCCTGCTGCTTCCACCCGGGGTGCGCGAACCACGCGCAGTTCCCCGGGCACTGTACTTAGGGCGCGCGCGCTCCCTCCCTCTTAAAGGCCGCGAGCGGCGTCCTAAAGAGTCCCCGGCCAATGGCCGGAGGACTGCCCTTATATAAGGCACCTCCTCCAAAATGGAGGTGCCTGTGCAAGGTTGTTCTTTGTGTGCTAACACTCTCCACAGCCCTGAGGTTCCAGTACCCGCCAGCCTGTCTATCAGCTGTGCCCGCCAGCCTGTCTATCAGCCGTGCAAGCCTACCTGTCTGTCAGCCGTGCCCGCCAGCCTGTCTATCAGCCGTGCCGCCTGCCTGTCTATTGGCCGTGCCCGCCTGCCTATCAGCAGTACCCGCCTGTCTGTCTGCAAGCCGTGCTCATCAGCTGTGCCTGTCGGCTTCGGCCATCAGTCCCGTGGGAGTCGCCTGCTCTCACACAACGTCGGTCCCAGAGTGGCACCTGGTTCACCTTCCCGGTCCCTCCTTGGTTCACGGAGTCGAATAAGCCGCCGTGTGGCCAGGGTCGGTCTGGGTAGGCACTTAGTTACGCCTCTCTGGTTCCTCCTTGTATCATGACACAGAGGTTCCACCACCCAGATCTGTAACAATCTGCATTACCATGTTGTTTCCCAGGCCCATGTTCCACCTGGAAACTAAAATCTTGTAGGGCTATGAACCACCTAGTTATTCGGGCATTGTTCCCCCTCTTCTCTCGCATTCACCTCAGTAGGGCATGGTCCGACACTAACCTGAACCTTCTCCCTAACAGGTAATACCTCAGAGTGTCCAACGCCCACTTGATGGCCAAACATTCTTTTTCCACTATGGAGTAGTTCTTCTCACACGTGGACAGCTTCCGACTGAGGTACATTACAGGGTGTTCTTCTCCATTAATCTCCTGGGACAAGACTGCTCCCAGCCCGGCATCTGATGTGTCCATCTGGACCATGAACTCTTTGGAGAAATTGTGTGCCACCAAGACTGACTGTTTACAGAGGGCCAGTTTTAATTCCTAGAAGGCCGCTTCAGCTTCCGGGGACCACTTAGCCATAGCCGACTTCGTCCCTTTCAGAAGATCCGGGGCTGCTATCAGGGCAAAGTTAGGGACAAATCTTCGATAGTAGCCCACGATGCCTAGAAACGCCCTGACCTGCTTCTTCAAGAGGGGCTGTGGCCAGTCCAGGATCGCTTTGACCTTATCTGTTTGTGGCTTGATTTCCCCTCCAGCCACCACGTAGCCCAGATAATTGGCTTTCTCCGTCCCCATAGCACATTTCTTCGGGTTGATGGTAAAGCCTGCCTTCCTTAGGGCGTCAAGTATGGCTTGAATTTTGCCAAGATGACTTTCCAAGTTCTGGCTGAATATGACAATGTCATCTAGGTAGGCCACTGCATACTTTTTATGGTGTGCTAAGATCCGGTCCATGGCTCTTCGGAAAGTGGCCGGAGCTCCCTGCAACCCAAACGGCATCCTTACGTACTGATAACATCCATCTGGCATTGAGAAGGCCATCTTTTCCTTAGCCTCTTCAGACAAGGGAATTTGTCAGTATCCTTTGGTGAGGTCCAGAGTGGTGATGTATCTAGTGGATCCTAGCCTTTCAATAAGCTTAACTACCCTAGGCATTGGGTAGGCGTCGAACTTTGAGACCTTGTTCAGCTTCCTATAGTCATTGCAAAAACGCCATTCTCCATCTGGTTTAAGCACTAAAACTATGGGACTGGACCAGTCACTCTTGGACTCTTCAATGACTCCCAGGCTAAGCATCCGCTTCACTTCTTTCGAGATCACCTCTCGGCTGGCTTCGGGAATCCAATATGGCTTCAAGTTTATGAGGCCCCGTAAGAACCTCATGCTCTATGACCTGAGTACAGCCGGGTAGCACTGAGAATAGATCTCTCTTCCGATGTAGCAACTCTTTGCACTGTTGCTTTTGGGCATGCGACAGCGACTCTGCCACCTTGACCTCTTTCACATCGGCGTCAGCCTCAGCCACCAGACAAGGAGCTTCCATGGGTTCTCTGTCCTGCCACAATTTTATCAGGTTAACATGGTAAATTTGGTAGGGCTTCCTCTTCTCCGGTTGGTGGATTTTATAGTTGACTTCCCCAACTTTCTCTACCACCTCATAAGGGGTCTGCCACTTGGCCATTAACTTGCTCTCCACAGTGGGCACTAGCACAAGTACTCAATCTCCTGGGTTGAAATGTCTCATCTTGGCTGACCTATTATACACCCAGGACTGTGCCTCTTGTGCCTTGAAGAGGTGCTCCTTCACAATGGGCATCAAGTTGGCAATCCTCTCTGGCATCTGGGCAAGACTTATAGGGAGTGGTCTCAGCTTCCCAGGACTCTTTTGCCAAATCCAGGAGTCCTCGAGGGTGTCGGTAATAGAATAGTTCAAATGTGGAGAAGCCTGTGGAAGCTTGGGGAACTTCCCTGATGGAGAAAAACAGATAGAGAAGCAGACAGTCCCAGTCTCGGCCATCCTTCTCCACTGCTTTCCTCAACATTGCCTTCAAGGTTTTGTTAAACCTCTCCACCAGTCCGTCCATCTGGGGATGGTACACTGAGGTTCTCAGTTGTGCAATCTGAGGTGTCTTGCACAATTCCCTCATGACCTTCAACATAAATGGAGTTCCTTGGTCGGTTAGAATTTCCTTAGGCAACCCGATTCTAGAAAACATATGGACCAGCTTCCGAGTTATACACCTGGTGGAGGAGTTTCGTAGTGGTACAGCCTCTGGATACCATGTAGCATAATCTAATACGATCAGGATATACTGATGCCCTCGGGTGGACTTGACCAGGGGCCACACTAAATCCATCTCTATGCATTCAAAGGGGACTTCGATGACAGGTAGCGGCACTAGGGGACTGCGGAAGTGGGCCATCAGGGAAGTTAGCTGGCATTTGGGACAGGAACGACAATATCTCAATATTTCTCTGTAGCACCCTGGCCAGTAGAATCTCTGGAGGATCCGTTCCTGTGTCTTATCTGCCCCCAGGTGACCACCCAACACATGGGAATGAGCCATGTCTAACACCCTGCGTCTATAGGGCCCTGGCACCAGCAACTGCTCTATTACCTCACCCCTTGGCTTGGTTACTCTATACAGCAAATCCCCATTCACAGCAAAATGAGGGAAGCGACTGTCGGCCCCCGGCTCCTGAGGCACTCCATTTAACACGGTAACATTTTTGAACACCCTTTTAAGTGTTAAGTCCCTGAGTTGGGCAATTCCAAAGTTTCCCTTGGAAACCTCCAGCTCAGGGATGTTGGTCTCAGGGGATGCTACCTCATCCTCATCGCCAACAAGCACACCCATGGGAAACTCATTCACTACGGTCTGCAGCGAGGTTTCTTTAGTGGCGATCTGGCTGTCGTCCGAGGCATCCCCCCTTTCCTCCACATGTCCAAAACAACACAAAGTCACGTCCAATTATTATGGGGTGCAATAAGTCTTTGAAGACCCCCACTTCATGAGACGCAGTGCCACAGTCCTTGGTTTCATTCACCTAGGCCACAGAATAGTTCTTAGCGTCCCTGTGGAGTGGATACACTGGATGCCTACCACCTTTCCCGGGATGATGAGGAAGTGTGGCACTTATCAGGGTCACCAGACTTCCTGAGTCCAGCAGTTCAGTTACTCGTACCCCGTTTACGGACACTGAGCATGCCTGAGGGCCCTCGCCATGTTGAGGCAGGCGGGGTAGGTAAAAAAGGAGCAACGCCGGCCTATGTTGCAGCCCATTGGTTCAGAGTTCATGGGACACCGGGGGGCTATATGGCCAGGGGCATGACACATCCAACAAAGGATGGAATGGGGCTGATTTCCCAGCTGCGATTCAGCGGTCTCCTGGGACTTTGGATTCCCACCCAGTGAGGATTTAGTCCCCTTCTTTTGGGAGCCATCCCCCTTTGGGAACCCCAGAAAGGTGACCAAGCCCCCACTTGACCACTCAGAGAACTCTCTACAGTCCGGTACCTCTCCACTAGGCCCACCAGGTCGTACGCATTTTGGGGATCTCCCTGGGCAACCCAGGACAGAATCAGCTTCGGCAGAGAGTAAATAAACCGATCCATGACCACTCTCTCGACCATCTGGGCAGGGGAACAAGCTTCTGGCTGCAGCCACTTCTGGACTAGGTGCAGAAGGTCAAACATTTGCAACCGGGGAGGTTTGTCCCCGTTGAAGTCCCAGAGGTGGACTCGTTGTGCCCTGAGTGCCAGGGTTACACCCAGATGCGCCAGGATATCAGTTTTAAGTTTGCTATACTCTTTAGAGTCTTCCAGGGCCAAATCAAAGTACGCCTTCTGTGGTTCCCCGGTCAGATATGGTGCTGGAAGCTCCACCCACTGCTCCGGTGGTAGTCTCTCATGGGCCGCCACCCTCTCAAACATGGCCAGGAATGCCTCGACGTCATCCCCCGGAGTCATCTTTTGCAACGCCCCTCTCACGGTTTTCCTCACCTTGGTCTCGTTGCTTCGGCCTGGAGGTTCTGCGGCTTCTCTGACACGGACGGCCTCCGCCAGGAGCGTCATCTGTTCCTGCTGTCTCTCTTGCTGTTGAAGCTGGAACTGTTGAATTAACAATTTGTTGGTCTCCTGTTAAGCTTGCTGCTGATGCATATTCCCCTGCACCAGTTGCTTTATCAGCTCCTCCATGCTGCTGGATGAACCTTGCTGGCTGGCAGCCTTCACCCAGGATATGTATGGTTTCCTGTAGCAGCCACGCTGCTCCTTGGGATTCGTGTCCGCACTTCTAGCACCAATTTGTGAGGGATCAGGTCTGTGGTAGGTGCTGGTTCACACAGGGATGCAGTCCGTAGGTTCAAACAAACTGGTGGTTTATTAAATGTCCATAAACCAGGCAGGAAACAAAGATATCACAGCCTCTTTCAGGTTACAAAAAGGTATAACAGAACAAAACACAAAGTAACAAGTCCATGTACAGCACAGACTCAGCGTTTAAATGCAGATGTCTTTCTCTGCATTCAGCAAGGTCTGTGCAGCCCATGCAAGCCTGCTCACCTTGCACAACACACAGACCGATTGAGACAGGCGCAGCTGTCTTAAATCAAGCCTTCCAAGACCTGGACTGGAGGTAAGTGAGCAGCTAATCCCCCCAGCTCTTTCAGCTGCTTGTAAAACCGGCCCTTTAATCCGAGCCCATTAACTACCTCTCAGCACTATGTGTGCTGGAGCCTGCTTCTCCGGGTCCTACATCACCGAAGCTTGGCACCTGGGGGACACATACCTCCCATCCACAACCTGTCCAGCTGCAACCTTACAGTATGTATTAGAGAACATGTATTGGGGATCCTGGCAGCAGTGGACCAATTGGACATATCCATGTTAAAAACCATTCCGAAACATTTTAAATTACATCATAATTGCAATGCCAAGCTAGTGAGGGTAAAGGGTATTGACATGATTGAGAATGGCAAACGTGGTGGCCCAATATCCAGGAAATTGGCTCAGGTAGAATCAAGGTGGATATGGACCTTGAAAACATTACACTCCAGTGGGTTAAATGAGAATAAGGCTGTGTGCCCACTATGCGTTTAAGCGTTTCCTCAGCGGCAATTCCGCTGCAGAAACGCTTAAAAAACGTTTGGTAGAAGGTCTGCCATGTTCCCCAATGATAATCCGCATGTACTGTGCACATGCTGCGAAAATTTCCGCTGCGGATTATCATTGCGGAAAAATCCGCAGCACTACCAATTATTGTGCGGAATCGCAGCGTTTTTGCCGCCATTGACTTGCATTGCACCTCATGACATCCGCATCACTGCATCTGCACATGCGGAAATCATGCGGTTCAATGTGCGGATGGTACCCGGGTTTAGAGAAGAGGAGACTCTCCTCCAGACCCGGGTACCATACAACCTGTAAAAAAAAGAATTAAATAAAAAATAAATATTATACTTACCTTCTGAGCCATCAGAAGGTAAGTATAATATTATTTTTTAACATTCTTTTACGGTCACACTATATAAATCCATGCCGTTTGCATGGATTTATATAGTGTGACCAAGTTGTCAAGCACTTTCCAAGTGATGCTAAAATCGCTTGGAAAGCGCTTGACAACCCGCATGCAAAATCGCATGTGAAAAACGAGTGACAAACGCTTGTCCCTGGCCTGGCAGAAAAAACGCATGTAAAATCCGCATGTGTTTTTTCTGCCAGGGAGATGCAAAAACGCTCAGGAAAAATCCGGAGCATTTCTGCATCGTGGGCACATAGCGTAATAGTTTTGCTTCATTTCTTTAGTCTAGTCCTGTTGGGTATCCCTCCTGTGTCACCTGGGCAATACCGACATGGTTTTTAATCTGTTTGGGTTCTATATGGTTTTAATTATATGTTTTTCAGCAGGTTTGGAACCTATGACATTCTGGTTGAATATGTGAACGGCAAATTTGGCACTCGATTTGATCCACCTATGGCTGTGATTCCCTCAACATATACGAGGTGTGAGGATTAATACAGCTTCATCATTGGATACTTATTTGTATACCTTTCTGGCACCCATTCTGAATAATGTATGACTACTGTAGGACTGATTATTTGATGTTGTTGGCATGCGGTATAATCGGTGTGCTTTTGTCATGAATAATGTATATGGGGAATACTGTGTGATAATGATAATTTGATGTCTATATTCTATTGTAGTCCACCTTGGGTTGACCATGTGGGATCTAGAGAGATATATACTTTATAGTTTGGATTACGTAACTTATACTATATTTATAAATACTTAATGACTTTTAATGAATTGATTTTCTCTATAAATGTTTAAAACATGGCTATCCAGGGTGTTCTCGCACAATATGAGTATCGATTCCCCAAGATACTGAGTCTACACTGTTTTGTATGCATTGTTTTTTGGTGATTCCATTTGTTGATTTGTTAACGTGATGTATACATGGCTAATTTATTTTGCACATTTCCAAAGGACTGTGTGTCAGGACTATGCTATTATATCCTATATACCAAGATATAGAATACCATTTGGGATATCTATATTAGGCTGTGTGCCCAAGATGCGTTTTTCAAGCGTTTACGCTGCGGAATTTCCGCAGCGTAAACGCTTGGGAAACCTTCCCCCATGGTCTCCAATGCAATTCCGCACTTTCAATGCCCATGCTGCGGATTTTTCCGCAGTGTTTATGCTGCGCTCAAAAATCTGCAGCATGTCCATTAATTTTGTGGAAGCGCTGCGTTTTCGCCGCCATTGACTTGTATTACAACGCGCCAAATCCGCAAGACTGCATATGTACTTGCGTAATTGGCGCTTTCTAATGTGCGGATGGTACCCGGGTGTGGAGGACAGGAGACTCTCCTCCACACCCAGGTACCATAAAAAAAAGAATAAAATAAAAAATAAAGATTATATTCACCTTCCGTCGGCCCCCGGACTCCTTCTCTTCGCTTGCCGACAGATCGCGCAGGACAGAAGGACCTGCGCTGACGTCACAGTCATGTGACGGCAGGTCTTTTCAGTACAGTGCCGGCAGCCAGCACAGGAGCGAAGCAAGCCTGCAGGGGCCATCGGAAGGTAAGTATTGGTTTATTTTTTTATTTTTAACCACTCTATCGGGTCACACTATATAAATCCATGCCGTTTGATTGGATTTATATAGTGTGACCTAGTTTTCACAAGCACTTTCCAAGTGATGCTAATCGCTTGGAAAGACCTTGTCAACCCGCATGCGGAAATGCCAGTGAATAACGCTTCATTTCCGCATGTCCCTGGCAGGAAAACGCATGTACAATCCGCATGCATTTTTTTCTGCCAGGGAGATGCAGAAACGCTCTGGAAAAATCCTGAGCATTTCTGCATCGTTGGCACATAGCTTTACTGTACTTACCTATAAAACTATCCAGCGATGCCGGTACGCAGGGGTGTCATTGTCCTTACATATTTGATGGTTCTCGCAATCTCTTCAGTGGTCTTGCGACCGCTGAGATGCCGACGCCACCGGGTATCTTACTTACGGTGACTCGCCTTGCGTCACTTCCGGGCAGCCGCGGTGGTTCTCTGGGTAGCATCGACTGCTATCATGGTTATGATGACGCATGGTGCGTCACTTGTGGAATAGGCGGGGTTCTGTGTCTGTGTTCAGGTGACCATATGTAGGTCGTATTTAAAGGCCACAGTATTCGTCCTCATTATACCCCTTGAGAAAGGTAAGCACCGAAACGCGAGGCGCGTTCTTATGCGGGACAGAGTGGTGTCTTCTACCCTCATCAGGTAACTGTGGTCATGATGGCTGGTGGCTTAGCACACTATGGTTGATATACGTACATAAACTAGAAATATGCCCTTTGGCACCCGTTGGTGGTGTGCGGCTATCTGATCACCTATGTGTGGTATATACATCATATATGTTGTCTATATTGTTACCTTTTGATCACCATTTTATCTCACCACTCTATCTCATCATTGTTTAGATACGGTTTGCTGTAATTTTATGGAGATTTTGTTCCTGCACTTTGAACATTGTCTATTTGTTGTTGTGTTTTTTTATATATATATATGTTATGTCTACCTTCTCCAATGACCCTGTTTATCCCATATATAATAAAGATTTCTAGTTTTCCATTATGATTGTCCAACAGATCGTCTTTTTTTTTTGCTTTCTAGCCTCTCTCTGTTTTTAATTGTTTACTGTAAATGGAATGAGGCCTACAAATTAAACAACATAGCACTTACAGTCAAATATGGTGGAGGTTCAAAGATATTTAGGGGTTGCTTTGCTGCCTCTGGCACTGGGTGCCTAGACTGTGTGCATGGCATCAAGAAATGTGAAGATTCCCAAAGGATTTTGTGTCGCAATATAGTGCCCAGTGTCAGAAAGCTGGGTTTGCATCCTAAGTCATTAGTCTTCCAGCAGGACAATGACCCCAAACATACATAAGAAGCACCCAGAAATGGATGGAAACAAAGCACTGGAGAGTTCTGAAGTGGTAACTCCAGCTCCAGTAGCGTCAAGTCTCCCACCACTACCTCTTACATACAGAAGCTACAGAGAAACTGCAAAACTGTCAAATTTGATACAGGGAAAAAAAAATATACTATATATTTGTACCGTGTTAGCCAGTAGAAAGAAAAATATTTAGATTTGAGATTCCTTAGTGGTTGATACCTTTTAATGGCTAACTGAAAAGATGGTAACAGGTTGCAAGCTTTCGAGACCACTCAGGCCTCTTCATCAGGCTAGTATAACCCAAAATCGGAAGAGTCACAGATTTATACACAATATGGCACAGAAATAATGCAATAGATGAGACAGGTGATGAAAAGCAGAGGTATTACTATGGAAGAGATAAACATTTCTTGTTGTAAATATTTTAGCAGTTCATAGATAAGGACTGTGAAAGTTTTATTGTTTGGTGCAGTGTTGTGATGACCCCACAAGTCTGATGGGCACATTCTTTAGTTGATGTTGAATGACATAAATCCCCCCTTGTTGTCTTTAGTGGTCAGTGGGGATTGACTAGCGCTCATTACCTCCCTTCCCTAGCCAGGGCCAAATGCCAGGGAAAGACAGAGCGAGGTTTCTGTGCGGCAATTTGTGCGGAACCAATATAAGGACGCTAGGGGAGACAGGGTGATATAAGGTCTGCCTAGAAGGTCTCCACTACCCCTTTGCCTAGAGTCTGGGCACTCTTTTCCCCCTTCCCTTCGTGTTGCATTTAGTCTTTCCTATACCTTTCGTGACTCAGGACCTCCAATGCGTAGAGACAGTTCATGCCACGAGTCCAGCTTGGAAACCCAAAAGTTGGAAGGCACAGAGGAATCACGGAGTATACTGGTACGGTCACCAAGGTACTCCTTCAGCATCTTTCAAAACTTTTCCCTTCTTGACAGAGTATTCCACACATTAGGGCCTGGGCGCTGGGAGGGTCTGAGAAAACTGTCCCAGACCTTTGACAGTGTTCCCCTGCCTCTGCTGCGTCTGGTATGTGTCTCCCATGCCTGTACTCTTGGTTGTCCAAGGAACTGTGACCTCTGCCGCCAGTGTTATCAGATGGGATTTTTTTTTTAATAATTCTTCAACTAGGGCCTTCTGGTACTGCAACATTTTATTAGACCTCTCCACCACGAGAAGGAGAAATAGAAAGTTCTCCTTGTAGCGTGGGTCTAGCAGGGTGACCAACCAGTAATTACTGTTGCCTAAAATGCATACAACGCGAGGGTCACGGGAAAGGCAGCGGAACATAAACTCAGCCATGTGGGCCAGACTGCGAACAACCAAGTCTTCCCCACCAAGAGGACGATTGTCCATCATCTCCTCGTCCTCCCTCTCCTCCTCCTCTTGGGGCCATCCACGCTGAAGAGACGGGATGAAGGTGGTGTGGGTAGTACCGCTTGTAGCGCAGGAAACCAGCTTCTGTTCCTCCTCCTCCTCATCCTTCTCCTCATTATTGTTGTCACCACATAATGTGAGATGTTCTGAAAAGTTGTGTCTGCTCCAAATTAAATTGTAAAATTCAAATACATGCACGGAAGAACTACGACTGATACATTTGAGCATCAGGGTAGATCTGCTTTATTACATGCTCTGGTCCAGGTTTATATAGGTTATTAGTATTCATACTTTAAAACAATATAATTGACTCAGCTTATCTGCTGTCATTAGCATACATACATCTAATTGGCTAAAGGTAACACTACTGAAACCCATCTTTCTGACTTACGTTTCTCTGTTTTCTCTGAGTCTTTAGACAAAGACAATCCAAAAGACACCTTATCTCACACATACCAGCTCAAACTCCATCCTGGCAAGCAGAAGATTCACGTACAAAAATCAAAATGGAGTTAGGATAGATAAAATATAACTCCTGCTCTCACATTATCACCTAATCTGCATTGAGAAGATGAGATGAGGCTGGGAAGCATCACCTTGTATAGTTTATTGCTCCATCTCAACTTTCTCAGCCTGCAAAGCCTCTTCTTTAATTGTGAGCAGTGACCGTTTCAGTAGACAGAGAAGAGGGATCATGATGCTGATTATGGCGTCATCACCGCTCACCATCTTGGTGGAGTCCTCACAGTTTTGGAGGACTGCACAGATGTGAAACATCCATGCCCACTCATCAGCTCTTATGTGCAGAGGCTGACCGGAATACCGACAGGCATGTTAGAGCTTGTACTCAACAACTGCCCTCTGCTGCTCACAAACCCTTGCCAACACATGCAACGTTGAGTTCCAACGTGTGGTGACATTGCACACCTTTCGGTGAGCTGGAAGCTGCAAACGCTGCTGAAGCACGGCTAGGGCGGCGGAAGCTGTATCTGACTTGCAGAAATGCGCACACATGCAGTGTACTTTCACAAGCAGCTCAGGCAAATCAGGGTAGGTTTTGAGAAACCGCTAAACCACTAAGTTGAGCACGTTGGCCAGGCATGGTACATGTGTGAGGTTGCCAAACTTCAGAGCCACCACCAGGTTATGGCACACATGACCATGCCTAGATGTAGTTTCAGGGATGAGAGTCCCAGATCTGTCTAATCTGTTACAGCTTTCAACAACTCTGCAGCGGTGTGTAGTTTGTCACCTAAGCAGATTAGCCTCAGCAGAGCCTGTTGCCGCTTGGCCAAGGAAGTGCTGCAGTGCTTCCAGCTTGCAACTGATGTTATTGACATTTCGGAGATGGAGGCTGAGGAGGAGGAAGCGTAGGAACTGCTGTAGAATGTGGGGCAACCCTGATTGAACCAGGGCCAACAATCCTCGGCATCGGTAGTACGTGTTCCATCTCAGGGTCCGACTGGGTCCCGGCTTCCACAATATTCAACCAGTGTGCCAACAGGGAAATGTAGCGTCCCTGGCCACAAGCACTTGTCCACGTGTCCGTGGTTAGTAGACCTTCCCAGTAACTGCGTTGGTGAGGGCATGGGTAATATTATGGGACACGTGCTTGTGTAATGCGAGGACGGCAACCGGGAGAAATAATGGTGGCTGGGGACCGAGTACTGAAGAACGGTTGCTGCCATGAGGTTGCGGAAAGCTTCAGCCTCTACAAGCCTAAACAGCAACATTTCCATTGCAAGCAGTCTGGAAATGTGGCTGTTTAGTATTGTGGCCCGTGGGTGGGTGGCTGCGTATTTGCTCTTGCGTTCCAGGGTAGAGACAACTAAACGCTGCGCAGGGACAAGGACGTGGACGTGGTTGCTGATGGTGGTTGCAAGTGTGCAATCACAGGTGCAGGGTGGAGGCATCTTAACCTGTGTAATAGACAGGGGATTGGTGTGCACGTATAACAGGGGAAGAGGTAGTGGTGTCACCCGCAGACAATGTTTCTGGACACTGGCGTTCGGCCAACTAGTCGGGTGCTTTGCTGTCGTGCCAGAGCATGCTGGTGGTGGTCAGACTGGTAGTTGTGCTGCCCCTGCTGATGCTGGCATGGCAGATGTTGCAAATGGCCTTTTTGGGTTAACTGGACAGTCTTTAAAAAAGCGCCAGACCTAACCCTTGGACTGGCAACTTCCCTCGTATTTGTGTTCTGGGGAACAGTTGCCCGCCTTGTGTCTGTGGCCGCCCCACGGCCTCTTCCTGCCTGGTGGTGCTACGGATCCCTCCTCTCTGCGCTGCTGTCCTTGCTCTGCATGTCACCTTCCCAGGTTGGGTCAGTGACGTCATCATCCACCACCTCGTCTTCTACGTTCGCATCCTTGTCCTCCTGACTTTCTGGCAATTGTGTCTCATCATCACCCACCTCTTGCGACAGTAATTGCAGTTTTCCACTGTCACCTTCTTGTGACCATGGCTGCTCAAATATTTAGGCATTGCTACATGCGATCTCCTCATGTCCTGCTTGAAGCGGGCAGGCCTAGAGCCCAGAATCTATAAATGGAAAAGTGAACAGCTCTTAGGAGTGTCCAATTGTGGGATCACTTGTCTTCGGGCACTCGGCATCGTGGGAGGATGGAGGATCAGGGTGAGGATTATGTAGTCCAGACTCACTGCTACTGAGAATGGACCGTGTGATAGACAGGGTGGTGCTGGCAAACTGACTGGAAGCATTTTCTGCTATTCAACCAACAACCTTTTCACACTAGTCTGGCTTCAAGAGTGGTGTTCCACACCCCCCTACAAAGTGGGACAGGAAGATAGGTCGATATGATGTGGGTGTTTGTTGTGGTCCCGCAGCAGGCATAGTTTCACCTTGCCCATGGCCTTGGCCTCTGCGTGCACCATCAGTATCACGTCCACTTCCCTGTCTCTTACCACTCGCCTTGCCCATTTTAAATGGAGTATAATATTTAAAAGCTTCAAAAAAATTTCAGGATTATTACCGCAGTAAAATGTGCCTACCTCAGATGGACTGGTTACACTGCAGTAGCACTAGAAAGATTCTACTGGTTACTGGCAAAGTCTAGACATATGTTTTTAACGCACAACTGTCGCATTTTAAATGGAGTGTAATATTTTGCAGCTCCTAAAAAAATTCAGTATTATTACCACAGTAAAATTTGCCCAACTCAGATGGACTTGTTATACTGTAGTAGCATTATAGCGATGCAATTGGTTACCGGCCAAGTCTGGATATATGTGTTCATATAGAAAATGGAAGACATACAAGACCACTGATAATCTTCCTCGATCTGGGGCTCCAAACAAGATCTCACCCCGTGGGGTCAAAATGATCTCAAGAACGGTGAGTAAAAATCCCAGAACCACATGGGGAGACCTAGTGAATGACCTGCAGAAAGCTGGGACCAATGTTACACAGTAACACACTACGCTGCCAGGGACTCAGATCCTGTAGTGCCAGACGTATCCCACTGCTTAAGCCATTACATGTTCGGGCCCGTCTGAAGTTTGCTAGAGAGCATTTGGATGATCCAGAAGAGTATTCGGAGAATGTCATATGGTCAGATGAAACCAAAGTAGAACTGTTTGGTAGAAACACAACTTGTCGTGTTTGGAGCAGAAAGAATGCTGAGTTGCATCCAAAGAACACCATACCTACTTATTTTTGTGTATAGTCCCTTTGTGCATTTATATACCTGTATATGTGATTGTATTGGGATAATGGATCAACAGAGGTTATTTACCTATTATTACTAATTTTGGACTGTTATTATTCTTTGTGATAAATATATTTATATATACACCTCTTTCTCTGTTGCTCGTGATATTTTATATCATGTTTTATATTGATTACCAATGATATATTTATGCTGGTTACCTGGATGACATAGCTTTCAGCTTACACATACTATGGGTCCAGGCATCCCACCATTTTTTTCATCTATGGTGTGCCTTGTTTTTATGATTATTATATGTATTTCATTAAAGTATTGGCATTTTTTCAACTTTGGGTCTTATAGTTGTCTCTTTGCCTTCATTTATTTTGGTGTTTCATAGGTTAATTTGGCCCATTTGATTCATTGGTGTTTACTGGGTGTCAATTAGCAGGAGGGAGGTAGCCGCTGGGTCCTAAAGTGAGACAGATTCAAGAAGGTGTCAGTAATGCCAAACGAAGAGATCTTCTGCAACCAACTGCAGGGCGAATGTCTGTCACATCTGACACACCCGTGACACCTATCCTGTACCACACTATTTCTCCAAAAACTTTTCCTAACTACTGCTAACAGCATTATTAATATTCAACAGAATGAGCCCTTACAAGGGCTGTTGGTGCAGATGATATAAATCAAAGTGGTGTGGAATCCCAGCCTAAACACAGGTAAAATTCTCTCCCTCGCTCAGATGTGTGGCACCCCAGGGGTCTGGTTTCCACAGTAACAGCAATGTTATGTCTGAGAGCAGGTGGGAGGTCTCTTGGTCAGGGATCCTATGCATGCCACACCTCCTGCCCAGTCCTGGGAGGGGAAGAACTTCCCCTATATAAACCTGGGGCTGAGGCAGGGTTAGAGAGTTCAGAGGGAGAGTTCAGCCAGGAGGGCTGACAGGGAGCTGTGGCTCCGGCTGGGCCCAGCTCCTGGGCCATGCCAGAAGTAGAGACAGAGAAGAGAAGCAGCTATGGGAAGAAACAACAGGAGCTCTGTGGGAGCAGTGTTACAAGGAGTCAGGGGCTGGCAGCTGCAGAGCTCGCCCTGACTGAGAAGATTTCTTACCGGACCCGGAGTCCGAGGCTGTGGGGACTAACTCCTACCCAGCAGCAGAATCCGTCAGGCAGGGGATTGCAGGTCCTCTGGCCAAGAAACCCGAAGGCACGGTCACACGCGTGGGACCAGCACCGCCGTCGTGGAGCGGAAGCTACTAGAAGGCCCCGAGTCACCGGCCACACGGGTGAGCACCACACGGTACACTCAGGGACGTGGGCTACTTATACCCGCCTCTAGCAAGGTAGCCAGAAGAGTACAGTCAGTTTGGGAGGCCTACAACTCCGCCTGGCCAGGGGAGATCCCATCTGCTCAAGGACTGACCAGGCCCCGATCGCTAGCAAGTACTCCGGGAGGGTCTATCTTTGTCACCAGTAAAGACCCTGAACTACACGCATCGTCTCTGAGTGGTTCCTGCTACCCCCATCATCCACGTCGGCTGCCCTGAGGCAATACCCCTCCCGTTGGGGGTTATACCATCCCCGCTGCACCATCCTTCCACCGGCCTCAGCGGTCTGCCCTGCAGCGGCAGCTCCAAAGCTGCATTCAACGGGTGGCGTAGTCATCCAACATCTACCGCTGATACATCGCCGCTCAGTTTGACTCCCTGGGCACGGACCGGGTCACCGCCACGAGACTACAACCCTCAACAGATCCGGCTCCGGGTATGCTCCCGTGCGCGCGATGCCGCGCGATGAAGGCCCAGGGGTGCGTCAACTTTTGGCGTATTCGGCAGGATTTCGTGCCCGCAACCACCGGGTACTGCGTGCCTGAAAAAGACTGTTCAAACTTACCTGTGGTGAAGATTCCCGCCATCCAGCGCCATCTTCCGCTTCCTTCCCGCCATCGGTGGAGTTTTCCCGCCATCCGGCGCCATCTTCGGCCTTCTTCCCGCCATACGTGGAGTTTTCCCGCCGTTGGACGCCATCTTGAAGACGCCGCGCGGGAAGAAGAGGGGCGTGGACTCCAAAAGCGCGCGAGAACTGAAGCCCCGCCTCACGTCCAGACGTCGCGTAAGGTCCTGGAAGGAGCCCAGCAGACGCCGACGTCACAGGAGCACGACGGAAGGTTCTCAACCCTGACGATCCACTGCGGAGCCGCGGCCTACGGAAGAGGATCATCGCAAGGTAGGCCACGGTCCACTAGGGGGGAGAAGGATGTCGGGTACGGAGGAGAGCTTCACCGCTTCAACCCCCGCCAGCGCCACCGCTGTTGCGGTCATGCCTTTCACCATGCCCTATATCCCGGGGGCAGCCTGGCTACCCCAGGACTCAGGGGAGTCACATACCCTGCACGACTTTAGAGAAAAGCTGGATAGCCTCTTCCAGGTGTACCCCCTCACAGAGGAGCAAAAAGTGAGCATCCTGGTGGCCCAATTAACCGGGGCAGCCCAAAGGGAGGTAAAGTCCTGGCCACCTGGGAGGAGGACTGTCGCAGAGATACTAACCCAGCTAACCGAGGAGGAGCTGCAGTACTACCAATACGAGGAAAGCCAAGAGGACCCGGACGGGTCTGAGGACTACCCTCAGGAGGGAGCACTAAGAGGACATAGCTACTGAAGGGAAGTAGCGTGAATAAAGAGCTGTAAATAGTTACCCGTAAGGGTACAAGGACTGCTGCTAATTAAAATATGGTCCCCGTTGGGATTAGTGAATTGTTCCCCATGTGCCCCTATCTTAAACCAGGCTGAGGACTGTGAGCAGCCATTCCTTATCCCCACTGGCCGAGGACTGAGAGCGGCCATATCCTGTAAATAATTATGTGTTTCTAGTAATTTATGGGAGTCTTTGGTGGATTTACCGGGAATCCTTTGTACATGGTTGGAGCGTAACCCAGGAATGGACTAAAGACTGTTAAGGACTCGGGGCAGGACAGACCCCTACCTGGTTACGTCTCCCTGTTTTGGTGAAATGGACACCTTGCTTTTCTTCAAAACTGCACCCGGTTGCGGACACGCCGTAACCATCTTTATGTGTTTTTCTTATTGTATTATTATTGTTTATACCTTGTTATGTTTTTCTAAAAATATGTTTAGTCCCGGAGTACTAAATTTCACTAGGGGGGAATGTGGCACCCCAGGGGTCTGGTTTCCACAGTAACAGCAATGTTATGTCTGAGAGCAGGTGGGAGGTCTCTTGGTCAGGGATCCTATGCATGCCACACCTCCTGCCCAGTCCTGGGAGGGGAAGAACTTCCCCTATATAAACCTGGGGCTGAGGCAGGGTTAGAAAGTTCAGAGGGAGAGTTCAGCCAGGAGGGCTGACAGGGAGCTGTGGCTCCGGCTGGGCCCAGCTCCTGGGCCATGCCAGAAGTAGAGACAGAGAAGAGAAGCAGCTATGGGAAGAAACAACAGGAGCTCTGTGGGAGCAGTGTTACAAGGAGTCAGGGGCTGGCAGCTGCAGAGCTCGCCCTGACTGAGAAGATTTCTTACCGGACCCGGAGTCCGAGGCTGTGGGGACTAACTCCTACCCAGCAGCAGAATCCGTCAGGCAGGGGATTGCAGGTCCTCTGGCCAAGAAACCCGAAGGCACGGTCACACGCGTGGGACCAGCACCGCCGTCGTGGAGCGGAAGCTACTAGAAGGCCCCGAGTCACCGGCCATACGGGTGAGCACCACACGGTACACTCAGGGACGTGGGCTACTTATACCCGCCTCTAGCAAGGTAGCCAGAAGAGTACAGTCAGTTTGGGAGGCCTACAACTCCGCCTGGCCAGGGGAGATCCCATCTGCTCAAGGACTGACCAGGCCCCGATCGCTAGCAAGTACTCCGGGAGGGTCTATCTTTGTCACCAGTAAAGACCCTGAACTACACGCATCGTCTCTGAGTGGTTCCTGCTACCCCCATCATCCACGTCGGCTGCCCTGAGGCCATACCCCTCCCGTTGGGGGTTATACCATCCCCGCTGCACCATCCTTCCACCGGCCTCAGCGGTCTGCCCTGCAGCGGCAGCTCCAAAGCTGCATTCAACGGGTGGCGTAGTCATCCAACATCTACCGCTGATACATCGCCGCTCAGTTTGACTCCCTGAGCACGGACCGGGTCACCGCCACGAGACTACAACCCTCAACAGATCCGGCTCCGGGTAAGCTCCCGTGCACGCGATGCCGCGCGATGAAGGCCCAGGGGTGCGTCAGATGCAGCTCTCCCTACTCTGCCTGTGTACAGGGTAGACTGTGACGAGCATAGAGTCCCGGGTCCCATTTTGACCCAATGATGCTATGCGGACAGCCAATCACAGTAATGCCACTACCAACATGGCTATGGCATTACAGTGACTGTCAGGCAATCCCCGCATGTTAATTAACTGCCTAAAAAGTGCCAAACATGCGGGGCAGGGACTCAAGCTCCCTCCCTGAACAGTCAAAAAATACTCGCCGAGTACCAAGCTGTTAGAACCTTGCTGTTAGGTTTTTTTTCCTTTGCTGGTCACATGACCTTGTTGGCCTATTTAGTCCTGCTCCGCCCTTCTGGCTTTGCTGGACTTCATTGTATATCTACTTTCTAGCTAGCCTGTGCTCTGTATCTAACTCTGTTAGTTTGCTTGGTCTTCGGACCTCTATGTTCTATCTATTTTGTTTGTTCGTCTGTCTGCTACTATTTCTGTTAGGAGGTGTCCCATATTCCTCCCAGTCCTTAGTACTTGTAGGGATTCCCTCCCCACATCTATAGGTCTTCGTACAGACTAGATTAGGACTTTAGCAGGTCTGATCGCAGGATCAGGTTCCCTGTTACATCGTAGGGATTCAGCTGAGTCTCATAGTAGGGACAGATCTCCTCTCTTTCCTTAGCTTTGGTAGCAGAACATAACACAAGCATCTCGAGCACTGTGGTGCTCGGGCGAGTAATGAGTAGTGACGAGAATGCTCGCTCATCACTAATAAGCTGTCCTGAAAAACTAAAAGTCAAGTTGGCAACCCTACCAGCGTCCCCATATATAGTCTACAGTGGAGGAGGCAACCCTGCCAACGTGAATATATTGGAGGAGAAGAGAGCCGCTGGCTCCTCCTACTATTCAGCGCAAGCAACTATGACAGAAGATGTGATGATTTCACTACATCGCGTGTGCTGTGCAGAATGTCTGTGCACATAGGAAAGTCAGAATTAGAGCGCAGGGGGAATGGGAGCAAGGTCAGCATTTTTTGTGTGTGTGAATGTGTGGGGTCTCATCGGAATATAGGGAGGGCTATGTGTGGGGGCTCATACGGTATATAAAGGGCTATGTGTGTGGGCTCATACTATAGGGGGCTGTGGTGACCATAATACTGTCTGGGGTGTTTTGGAGGATCATACTGAGTATAGGGGCCTATGAGAACCATTATACCATGTGTCGGATACTGTCGGAGGACAGTCATACCATGTGTGGCTGGCAGTGAGGACCGTCCTGTGTGTAAGGAGGGCTGTGAGGACCAACATTACTGTCTGTGGGTGATATAGTTGCCATCACTCTGTGTGGGAGGTTGTGTGTGAGGGACTGTGATGACCATCAAACGATGTGTGGGGCGGATGTGAGATCCATCATACTGTCTGTGTGGGGCCATCAAATTATGTTGGGGAGCTGTGGGGACATTGTACTGTGTGTGGCTGAGGCTGTGGGGCATCATACGTTGTGTGGGAGGATGTGGTGGCATTGTACTGGGAATTGGATGTTTCGCCCCCACGAGTTAGTCCCCAGCAATTCGCCCCCGGGTACATTTCGCCCCTGCACATTTCGTCCCCAGCATTTGGCCCCCAGGATGTTTTGCCCCCGCACATCTCACCCCCACACATATCGCCCCCAGTTTGAAACGTCCGGGGGCGAATCTTCCTGGGGGCGAAATGATAGGGGCGAAATGTGCGGGGGCGAAATGTACCTGAGGGCGAACAGATTGGGGCGAACTGCTGGGGGCGAAACTTCCTATAACCCATTGTACTTTGTGGGAGGGCTTTGGGGACATCATACTGTGTGTGGGAGGACTTTGGGGACATCATACTGTGTGTGTGGGAGCAGTTTATCAAGGTACAATGGCAATGGGAAGGTGCACTTAAATGTTTGGCAGCACCAAGGGTGCATCGAGCGCCTGTGTTTGGTGTGAACAGTTAGTCTGTGTTGACAGTGTCCCTTTAAGACCCTCAAACATATTAGATAGCTGTCGGCCAAATGGCTTTAGGGCTGACAGCTATCTATCCTATCACATACACAGGAGCAGTTCACCAAACGTTCTTCTGCTCTCTATTAGAGAGTAAATGTTAGGCTACTCTAGCGGTGTCTTATCTTCAGAGAGAACAAGAGGATCAAGCATTAGAATTCCAACAAGCCAGATCCTTCCCTTTCCTCACATAAAGTATGGAAGGAGAGTTGATCGTCCCTCATACATATCAGATTGTTGGCAAAACCTGACGACTTTAGCCTTACGTGCATGTAAGCCTTAGTTTAACCAGTAGAATAGACATTATGGTGTGCACAGAAATCATGAACCTCAGTGCAGAAACTTTGATGTTGTAATTTCTGTAGTGAGAGAGCAAAAATCAAGTTGCTGCAGTGAGGATGTCTTTATAGACAGTACTGGGTGCCCAGAAATCATGAGCTTCAGTGCAGTAACTCCGACAGTCATGTTTGTAGTAAGACAGCTAGAATGGCGTTGCTGTATGATGTTTAGTTATTTCTTGGCAGACAGTCACACAATATTTCAGTCCCAATTCATGAAGAACAGAATTTTGGATGACAGTCTTAAAGGGTATATCCGGGACTTTATGTAAAACCAAAAAATGTACCTAAGCACTAACAAGCAGGTACAGGTGCATCTCTCTAAATTATAATATCATCAAAAAGATAATTTATTTCAGTTCTTCAAAACAAAAAGTGAAACTCATATATTATATAGAGTCATTACAAACAGAGTGATCTATTTCAAATGTTTATTTCTGGTAATGTTGGTGATTATGGCTTACAGCCAATGAAAGCACAAAAGTCATTATCTCAGTAAATTAGAATACTTTATAACAAAAGCTTGAATTTTTATTTTGAAATCCGAAATGTTGGCCTACTGAAATGTATGTTCAGTAAATGCACTCAATACTTGGTCGGGGCTCCTTTTGCATCAATTACTGCTTCTATGTGGCGTGGAATGGAGGCGATCAGCCTGTGGCACTGCTGAGGTGTTATGGAAGTCCAGGTTGTTTTGATAGCAGCCTTCAGCTCGTCTGCATTGTTGCATCTGGTGTCTCTCATATTCCTCTTGACAGTACTCCATAGATTCTCTATGGGGTAAAGGTCAGGCAAGTTTGCTGGCCAATCAAGCACAGTGATAGGCTGCGTGCCCACGATGCGGTTTTCAAGCGTTTACGCTGCGGAATTTCCGCAGCGTAAATGCTTGATAAACCTTCCCCCATGGTCTCCAATGCAATTCCGCACTTTCAATGCCCATGCTGCGGATTTTTCCGCAGCGTTTATGCTGCGCTCAAAAATCCGCAGCATGTCCATTAATTTTGCGGAAGCACTGGTTTTCGCCGCCATTGACTTGCATTAGAACGCGCTAATTCCGCAAGACAGCATCTGTACTTGCATAATTGGCGCGTTCTAATGTGCGGATGGTACCCGGGTGTGGAGGACAGGAGACTCTCCTCCACACCCAGGTAGCATTAAAAGCTGTAAAAAAAAGAATAAAATAAAAGATTATATTCACCTTCCGACGGCCCCCGGACTCCTTCCCTGTGCTTGCCGACTGAAGGACCTGCGCTGACGTCACAGTCATGTGACGGCAGGTCTTTCAATACAGCGTACCGCAATCTTTTGGCAGCCAGGAACGAGCGCAGCAAGACTCGGGGGCCATCAGAAGGTAAGTATAGGTTTATTTTTTTATTTTTAACCATTCTCTCGGGTCACACTATATAAATCCATGCCGTTTGCATGGATTTATATAGTGTGACCTAGTTGTCAAGCACTTTCCAAGTAATGGTAAAATCGCTTGGAAAGCGCTTGACACCCGCATGTGGAAATGCCAGTGAAGAACGCTTCATTTCCGCATGTCCCTGGCATGAAAAACGCATGTACAATCCGCATGCGTTTTTTTCTGCCAGGGAGATGCAGAAAAGCTCAGGAAAAAATCCTGAGCATTTCTGCGTCGTGGGCACATAGCCATACTGTTGTTTTTAAACCAGGTATTGGTACTTTTGGCAGGGTAGACAGGTGCCAAGTCCTGCTGGAGAATTAAATTTCCATCTCAAAAAGCTTGTCGGCAGAGGGAAGCATGACGTGCTCTAAAATTTCCGGGTAGACGGCTGAGCTGACTTTGGTCTTGATAAAACACAGTGGACCTACACAAGCAGATGACATGGCTCCCCACACCATCACGGATTGTGGAAACTTCACACTAGACCTCAAGCAGCTTGGATTGTGTGCCTCTCCATTCTTCCTCCAGACTCTGGGACCTTGATTTCCAAATGAAATGGAACATTTTCTGAAAACAACACTTTGGACCACTGAGCAACAGTTCAGGTCTTTTTCTCCTTGGCCCAAGTAAGACGCTTCTGGTGTTGTCTATTGGTCATGAGTGGCTTGACACAAGGAATGCGACACTTGTAGCCCATGTCCTGGATACATCTGTGTGTCGTGGCTCTTGAAGCAAAGACTCCAGCAGCAGTCCACTCCTTGTGAATCTCCCCCAAATTTTTGAATGGCCTTTTCTTAACAATCCTTTCAAGGCTGCGGTTATCCCAGTTGCTTGTGCACCTTTTTCTACCACACTTTTTCCTTCCACTCAACTTTCCAATAATATACTTGGATACAGCACTGTGAACAGCCAGCTTCTTTAGCAATGACCTTTTGTGCCTTATCCTCCTTGTGGAGGGTGTCAATGACTGCCTTCTGGACATCAGTCAAGTCAGCAGCCTTCCCCGTGATTGTGAAGCCTACTGAAACAGACTAAGGGACCTTTTTAAACATGTAGGAAGCCTTTTCAAGTGTTTTTTGTTAATAATTCTAATTTACTGAGATAATGACTTTTGTGTTTTCATTGGCTGTAAGCCATAATCATCAACATTAACAGAAATAAATACTTGAAATAGATCACCCTGTTTGTAATGACTCTATATGAGTTTCACTTTTTGTATTGAAGAACTGAAATAAATTAACTTTTTGATGATATTCTAATTTTGTGAGAAGCACCTGTATATACAGTTATATGAAAAAGTTTGGGCACCCCTATTAATCTTAATGTTTTATAAAACTTGGTGTTTTTGCAACAGCTCTTTCAGTTTGATATATGTAATAACTGTTGGACACAGTAATGTTTCTGCCTTGAAATTAGGTTTATTGTACTAACAGAAAATGTGCAATCTGCATTCAAACAAAATTTGACAGGTGCATAAGTATGGGCACCTCACCAGAAAAGTGACATTAATATTTAGTAGATCCTCCTTTTGCAAAAATAACAGCCTCTAGTCGCTTCCTGTAGCTTTTAATGAGTTCCTGGATCCTGGATGAAGGTATTTTTGACCATTCCTCTTTACAAAACAATTCCAGTTCAGTTAAGTTTGATGGTCGCTGAGCATGGACAGCCCTCTTCAAATGATCCCACAGATGTTCAATGATATTCAGGTCTGGGGACTGGGATGGCCATTCCAGAACATTGTAATTGTTCCTCTGCATGAATGCCTGAGTAGATTTGGAGCAGTGTTTTGGATCATTGTCTTGCTGAAAGATCCATCCCCTGCGTAACTTCAACTTTATCACTGATTCTTGAACATTATTGTCAAGAATCTGCTGATACTGAGTGGAATCCATGCGTCCCTCAACTTTAACAAGATTCCCAGTGCCGGCATTGGAGACACAGCCCCAAAGCATGATGGAACCTATACCAAATTTTACTGTGGGTAGCAAGTGTTTTTCTTGGAATGCTGTGTTTTTTTGCCGCCATGCATAACGCCTTTTTGTATGACCAAACAACTCAATCTTGGTTTCATCAGTCAACAGGACCTTCTTCCAAAAAGAAATTGGCTTCTCCAAATGTGCTTTTGCATACCTCAGCCGACTCTGTTTGTGGCGTGCTTGCAGAAATGGCTTCTTTCGCATCACTCTCCCATACAGCTTCTCCTTGTGCAAAGTGCGTTGTATAGTTGACCGATGCACAGTGACACCATCTGCAGCAAATTTATGCTGCAGCTCTCTGTAGGTGGTCTGAGGATTGTCCTTGACTGATCACACCATTCTTCTTCTCTGCCTTTCTGATGTTTTTCTTGGCCTGCCACTTCTGGCCTTAACAAGAACTGTCCCTGTGTTCTTCCATTTCCTTACTATGTTCCTCACAGTGGAAACTGACAGGTTAAATCTCTGAGACAGCTTTTTGTATCCTTCCCCTGAACAACTATGTTGAATAATCTTTGTTTTCAGATCATTTGACAGTTGTTTTGAGGAGCCCATGATGCCACTCTTCAGAGGAGATTCAAACAGGAGAACAACTTGCAAGTGGCCACTTTAAGTAGCTTTTCTCATGATTGCATACACCTGGCTATGAAGTTCAAAGCTCAATGAGGTTACAAAACCAAAAAAAGTGCTTTAGTAAGTCAGTAAAAAGTAGGTAGGAGTATTTAAAACAAGAAAATGATAAGGGTGCCCATACTTATGCACCTGTCAAATTTTGTTTGAATGCAGATTGCACATTTTCTGTTAGTACAATAAACCTCATTTCAAGGCAGAAACATTACTGTGTCCAACAGTTATTACATATATCAAACTGAAATAGCTGTTGCAAAAACACCAATTTTTAAAAAACATTAAGATTAAGTTTAATAGGGGTGCCCAAACTTTTTCATGTAACTGTATATATATATATATATATATATATATATATATATATATATATATATATATATATACAGACCAAAAGTTTGGACACACCTTCTCATTTAAAGATTTTTCATGACTATGAAAATTGTACATTCACACTGAAGGCATCAAAACTATGAGTTAACACATGTGGAATTATATACTTAACAAAAAAGTGTGAAACAATTGAAAATATGTCTTATATTCTAGGTTCTTCAAAGTAGCCACCTTTTGCTTTGATGACTGCTTTGCACACTCTTGACATTCCTGTACATATATATATATATTACCAGCTGTGTGTTCTCCAGTGACCCCAGACATTCCTGTATATATATATATTACCAGCAGTGTTCTCCAGTGACCCCGGACATTCCTGTACATATATATATATATTACCAGCAGTGTGTTCTCCAGTGACCCCAGACATTCCTGTACATATATATATTACCAGCAGTGTTCTCCAGTGACCCCAGACATTCCTGTATATATATATATATATATATATATATATATATATATATATATATTACCAGCAGTGTTTCCCAGTGACCCCGGACATTCCTGTATATATATATATATATTACCAGCAGTGTTCCCTAGTGACCTCGGACATTCCTGTACATATATATATATTACCAGCTGTGTGTTCTCCAGTGACCCCAGACATTCCTGTATATATATAAATTACCAGCAGTGTTCCCCAGTGACCCCGGACATTTCTGTATATATATATATATATATATATATTACCCTCAGTGTTCCCCAGTGACCCCGGACATTCCTGTATATATATATATATATATATATATATATATATATATATATATATATATATTACCAGCAGTGTTCTCCAGTGACCCCGGACATTCCTGTGTATATATATATATATATATATATATATATATTACCAGCAGTGTTCTCCAGTGACCAAGGACATTCCTGTATATATATATATTACCAGCAGTGTTCTCCAGTAACCCTGGACAGTCCTGTATATACAGTGTTGGCCAAAAGTATTGGCACCCCTGCAATTCAGTCAGATAATACTCAGTTTCTTCCTGAAAATGATTGCATTCACAAATTCTTTGGTATTATTATCTTCATTTCATTTGCTTGCAAGGAAAAAACACAAAAGAGAATGAAGAAAAAATGAAATCATTGATCATTTCACATAAAACTCCAAAAATGAGCCAGACAAAAGTATTGGCACCCTCAGCCTAATACTTGGTTGCACAACCTTTAGCCAAAATAACTGCGAACAACCGCTTCCGGTAACCATCAATGAGTTTCTTACAATGCTCTGCTGGAATTGTAGACCATTCTTCTTTGGCAAATTGCTCCAGATCCCTGATATTTGAAGGGTGCCTTCTCCAAACTGCCATTTTGAGATCTCTCCACAGGTGTTCTATGGGATTCAGGTCTGGACTCATTGCTGGCCACCTTAGAAGTCTCCAGTGCTTTCTCTCAAACCATTTTATAGTGCTTTTGGAAGTGTGTTTTGGGTCATTGTCCTGCTGGAAGACCCATGACCTCTGAGGGAGACCCAGCTTTCTCACACTGGGCCCTACATTATCTACATTATGCTGCAAAATTTGTTGGTAGTCTTCAGACTTCATAATGCCATGCACACGGTCAAGCAGTCCAGTGCCAGAGGCAGCAAAGCAACCCCAAAACATCAGGGAACCTCCGCCATGTTTGAATGTAGGGACCGTGTTCTTTTCTTTGAATGCCTCTTATTTTTTCCTGTACACTCTATGTTGATGCTTTTTGCCAAAAAGCTCTACTTTTGTCTCATCTGACCAGAGAACATTCTTCCAAAACGTTTTAGGCTTTCTCAGGCAAGTTTTGGCAAACTCCAGCCTGGCTTTTTTATGTCTCGGGGTAAGAAGTGGGGTCTTCCTGGATATCCTACCATACAGTCTCTTTTCATTCAGATGCCGACGGATAGTACGGGTTGACACTGTTGTACCCTCGGACTGCAGGGCAGCTTGAACTTGTTTGGATGTTAGTCGAGGTTCTTTATCCACCATCCGCACAATCTTGCGTTGAAATCTCTCGTCAAATTTTCTTTTCTGTCCACATCTAGGGAGATTAGCTACAGTGCCATGGGCTTTAAACTTCTTGATGACACTGCGCACGGAAGACACAGGAACATTCAGGTCTTTGGAGATGGACTTGTAGCCTTGAGATTGCTCATGCTTCCTCACAATTTGGTTTCTCAAGTCCTCAGACAGTTCTTTGGTCTTCTTTCTTTTCTCCATGCTCAATGTGGTACACACAAGGACACAGGTTGAGTCAACTTTAATCCATGTTAACTGGCTGCAAGTGTGATTTAGTTATTGCCAACACCTGTTAGGTGCCACAGGTAAGTTACAGGTGCTGTTAATTACACGAATTAGAGAAGCATCACATGATTTTTCAAACAGTGCCAATACTTTTGTCCACCCCCTTTTTTAGGTTTGGTGCGGAATTGTATCCAATTTGACTTTAGGACAATTCTTTTTGTGTTTTTTCATTGAAGACAAATTAAATGAAGATAATAATACCAAAGAATTTGTGATTGCAATCATTTTCAGGAAGAAACTGAGTATTATCTGACAGAATTGCAGGGGTGCCAATACTTTTGACCACCACTGTATATATATATATTACCAGCAGTGTTCTCCAGTGACCCCGGACATTCCTGTGTGTGTGTGTGTGTGTGTGTATGTATATATATATATATATATTTATATATATATTACGAGCAATGTGTTCTCCAGTGACCCCAGACATTCCTGTATATATATATATATATATATATATATATATATATATATATATTACCAGCAGTGTTCTCCAGTGACCGTGGACATTCCTGTATATATATATATTACCAGCAGTGTTCTCCAGTGACCCCAGACAGTCCTGTATATATATACAGTACAGACCAAAAGTTTGGACACACTTTCTCATTTAAAGATTTTTCTGTATTTTCTTGACTATGAAAATTGTACATTCACACTGAAGGCATCAAAACTATGAATTAACACATGTGGAATTATATACTTAACAAAAAAGTGTGAAACAACTGAAAATATGTCTTATATTCTAGGTTCTTCAAAGTAGCCACCTTTTGCTTTGATGACTACTTTGCACACTCTTGGCATTCTCTTGATGAGCTTCAAGAGGTAGTCACCAGAAATGGTTTTCCAACAATCTTGAAGGAGTTCCCAGAGATTCTTAGCACTTGTTGGCCCTTTTGCCTTCACTCTGCGGTCCAGCTCACCCCAAACCATCTCGATTGGGTTCAGTTCTGGTGACTGTGGAGGCCAGGTCATCTGGCGTAGCACCCAATCACTCTCCTTCTTGATCATATAGCCCTTACACAGCCTGGACGTGTGTTTGAGGTCATTGTCCTGTTGAAAAATAAATGATGGTCCAACTAAACGCAAACCGGATGGAATAGAATGCCGCTGCAAGATGCTGTGGTAGCCATGCTGGTTCAGTACGCCTTCAATTTTGAATAAATCCCCAAGAGTGTCACCAGCAAAGCACCCCCACACCATCACACCTCCACCTCCATGGTGGGATCCAGGCATGTAGAGTCCATCCGTTCACCTTTTTTGCGTCGCACAAAGACACGGTGGTTGGAACCAAAGATCTCAAATTTGGACTCATCAGACCAAAGCACAGATTTCCACTGGTCTGATGTCCACTCCTTGTGTTCTTTAGCCCAAACAAGTCTCTTCTGCTTGTTGCCTGTCCTTAGCAGTGGTTTCCTAGCAGCTATTTTACCATGAAGGCCTGCTGCACAAAGTCTCCTCTTAATCGTTGTTGAAGAGATGTGTCTGCTGCTAGAACTCTGTGTGGCATTGACCTGGTCTCTAATCTGAGCTGCTGTTAACCTGCGATTTCTGAGGCTGGTGACTCGGATAAACTTATCCTCAGAAGCAGAGGTGACTCTTGGTCTTCCTTTCCTGGGGCGGTCCTCATGTGAGCCAGTTTCTTTGTAGCGCTTGATGGTTTTTGCAACTGCACTTGGGGACACTTTCAAAGTTTTCCCAATTTTTCGGACTGACTGACCTTCATTTCTTAAAGTAATGATGGCCGCTCATTTTTCTTTACTTAGCTGTTTTTTTCTTGCCATAATACAAATTCTAACAGTCTATTCAGTAAGACTATCAGCTGTGTATCCACCTGACTTCTGCACAACACAACTGATGGTCCCAACCCCATTTATAAGGCAAGAAATCCCACTTATTAAACCTGACAGGTCACACCTATGAAGTGAAAACTACCTCTTGAAGCTCATCAAGAAAATGCCAAGAGTGTGCAAAGCAGTCATCCAAGCAAAAGGTGGCTACTTTGAAGAACCTAGAATATAAGACATATTTTCAGTTGTTTCACACTTTTTTGTTACGTATATAATTCCACATGTGTTAATTCATAGTTTTGATGCCTTCAGTGTGAATGTACAATTTTCATAGTCATGAAAATACAGAAAAATCTTTAAATGAGAAAGTGTGTCCAAACTTTTGGTCTGTACTGTATATATATTACCAGCAGTGTTCTCCAGTGACTCCAGTCATTCCTGTATATATATATATATTACCAGAAGGGTTCTCCAGTGACCCCAGTCATTCCTGTATATATATATATATATATATTACCAGCAGTGTTCTCCAGTGACCCCAGACATTCCTGTATATATATATATATTACCAGCATTGTTCTCCAGTGACCCCAGTCATTCCTGTATATATATATATTACCAGCAGTGTTCTCCAGTGACCCCGGACATTCATGTATATATATATATATATATTACCAGCAGTGTTCCCCAGTGACCGTGGACATTCCTGTATATATATATATATATTACCAGCAGTGTTCTCCAGTGACCCCAGTCATTCCTGTATATATATATATATATATATATATATTACCAGCAGTGTTCTCCAGTGACCCCGGACATCTGTGTAATAACTGATGTCACTTCTATGCTGTACATTATAGTGACTGTCGGGGGCGCTCTTTTACGCCTCTCCCCGCAGAGCTCCACCCACTCTTCACAATGCCGGGGCTGCGGCCGGGACTGGTGGATACACAGGAAGAGTCACATTCTGGCAAAACTGAATAATCAGCGCTGAGGGAAATTTATTATATTACAAAAGGCAACACTAAAAATGCTAGTTTTATTAATTAGAAATAAAAATATTTTGCTCAACTACAGAAAATATATAACCGTGTAAAAAAAATTAATGTCTGACTTGTGAGGTTTGTTCCAGTAAAAACATGAGCAATTCCATAAAAAGCATCATAGAGCCAGATGAGGAGACTAGACTGGACTGTGTATGAGGAGCCTGGAGCAGCTCCATCCAGTGAACTGTCTACAGAGGAGGGGATTTATTGAGGACCTCACTCCAGTAACTCCATTCTAGTCACCTCAGCACTGAACCGTCTATAGTGGAGGCTACAGTGAGACCCTCAAAAAATCACCTCCGTTCTAATCACCTCACCAGCGAGCCGTCTACAGTGGAGGCTACAGTGAGACCCTCAAAAAATCACCTCCGTTCTAATCACCTCACCAGCGAGCCGTCTACAGTGGAGGCTAAAATGAGGTCTTCAAAACATCAACTCAAATCTAGACGTCACCTTGCAAGTTGTAGATGGTGAGGCGAAGCCCGCTCCAGCCTCCTCAGCGGCGCGACACTCTATGCTTCCTGCTCTCTGATTGGCGACGCAGCACACAGTGACTGTTGCTCCACCAATCAGGGAGCAGTAAACTCATTGAATCATCTAGACGTTGCGCTCAAGTCCACCAATCAGCGGTGAGATTGTTGAGGGCCCACGCTCTCTGCTTGTGATCGAGAGCCTAGGAGTAAGAGGTCGTGTGCGCGGTGATCTCAGGAGCCATTATCACTATATTTGTGAGGGAACAAGTCCTGCTATTACGGTATGTGTGAGGGGACAATGGCTAATATTACTGTATGTGGGGTGGAGGCTCAGCAGACACTTACTATATGTGGGGTGATCTCAGGAGCCGTTATCACTGCATTTATGAGGTAACAAGTGCTACTATAACGGTATGTGTGAGGGGACAATGGCTAATATTACTGTATGTGGGGTGGAGGCTCAGCAGACACTATTACTATATGTGGGGCGATCTCAGGAGCCGTTATCACTGCATTTATGAGGTAACAAGTGCTACTATAACGGTATGTGTGAGGGGACAATGGCTAATATTACTGTATGTGGGGTGGAGGCTCAGCAGACACTATTACTGTATGTGGGGTGATCTCAGGAGCCGTTATCACTGCATTTATGAGGTAACAAGTGCTACTATAACGGTATGTGTGAGGGGACAATGGCTAATATTACTGTATGTGGGGTGGAGGCTCAGCAGACACTATTACTATATGTGGGGTGATCTCAGGAGCCCTTATCACTGCATTTATGAGGTAACAAGTGCTACTATAACAGTATGTGTGAGGGGACAATGGCTAATATTACTGTATGTGGGGTGGAGGCTCAGCAGACACTATTACTGTATGTGGGGTGATCTCAGGAGCCGTTATCACTGCATTTATGAGGTAACAAGTGCTACTATAACGGTATGTGTGAGGGGACAATGGCTAATATTACTGTATGTGGGGTGGAGGCTCAGCAGACACTATTACTATATGTGGGGTGATCTCAGGAGCCCTTATCACTGCATTTATGAGGTAACAAGTGCTACTATAACAGTATGTGTGAGTGGACAATGGCTAATATTACTGTATGTGGGGTGGAGGCTCAGCAGACACTATTACTGTATGTGGGGTGATCTCAGGAGCCGTTATCACTGCATTTATGAGGTAACAAGTGCTACTATAACGGTATGCGTGAGGGGACAATGGCTAATGTTACTGTATGTGGGGTGGAGGCTCAGCAGACACTTACTATATGTGGGGTGATCTCAGGAGCCGTTATCACTGCATTTATGAGGTAACAAGTGCTACTATAACGTTATGTGTGAGGGGACAATGGCTAATGTTACTGTATGTGGGGTGGAGGCTCAGCAGACACTATTACTATATGTGGGGTGATCTCAGGAGCCCTTATCACTGCATTTATGAGGTAACAAGTGCTACTATAACGGTATGCGTGAGGGGACAATGGCTAATGTTACTGTATGTGGGGTGGAGGCTCAGCAGACACTTACTATATGTGGGGTGATCTCAGGAGCCGTTATCACTGCATTTATGAGGTAACAAGTGCTACTATAACGTTATGTGTGAGGGGACAATGGCTAATGTTACTGTATGTGGGGTGGAGGCTCAGCAGACACTATTACTATATGTGGGGTGATCTCAGGAGCCATTATCACTGCATTTATGAGGTAACAAGTGCTACTATAACAGTATGTGTGAGGGGACAATGGCTAATATTACTGTATGTGGGGTGGAGGCTCAGCAGACACTATTACTATATGTGGGGTGATCTCAGGAGCCGTTATCACTGCATTTATGAGGTAACAAGTGCTACTATAATGGTATGTGTGAGGGGACAATGGCTAATGTTACTGTATGTGGGGTGGAGGCTCAGCAGACACTATTACTATATGTGGGGTGTTCTCAGGAGCCATTATCACTGCATTTATGAGGTAACAAGTGCTACTATAACGGTATGTGTGAGGGGACAATGGCTAATGTTACTGTATGTGGGGTGGAGGCTCAGCAGACACTATTACTATATGTGGGGTGATCTCAGGAGCCCTTATCACTCCATTTATGAGGTAACAAGTGCTACTATAACAGTATGTGTGAGGGGACAATGGCTAATGTTACTGTATGTGGGGTGGAGGCTCAGCAGACACTTACTATATGTGGGGTGATCTCAGGAGCCCTTATCACTGCATTTATGAGGTAACAAGTGCTACTATAACGGTATGTGTGAGGGGACAATGGCTAATATTACTGTATGTGGGGTGGAGGCTCAGCAGACACTATTACTATATGTGGGGTGATCTCAGGAGCCGTTATCACTGCATTTATGAGGTAACAAGTGCTACTATAACGGTATGTGTGAGGGGACAATGGCTAATGTTACTGAATGTGGGGTGGAGGCTCAGCAGACACTATTACTATATGTGGGGTGATCTCAGGAGCCATTATCACTGCATTTATGAGGTAACAAGTGCTACTATAACGGTATGTGTGAGGGGACAATGGCTTATATTACTGTATGTGGGGTGGAGGCTCAGCAGACACTATTACTATATGTGGGGTGATCTCAGGAGCCGTTATCACTGCATTTATGAGGTAACAAGTGCTACTATAACGGTATGTGTGAGGGGACAATGGCTAATATTACTGTATGTGGGGTGGAGGCTCAGCAGACACTATTACTATATGTGGGGTGATCTGAGGAGCCATTATCACTGCATTTATGAGGTAACAAGTGCTACTATAAAGGTATGTGTGAGGGGACAATGGCTAATATTACTGTATGTGGGGTGGAGGCTCAGCCGACACTATTACTATATGTGGGGTGATCTCAGGAGCCGTTATCACTGCATTTATGAGGTAACAAGTGCTACTATAACGGTATGTGTGAGGGGACAATGGCTAATATTACTGTATGTGGGGTGGAGGCTCAGCAGACACTTACTATATGTGGGGTGATCTCAGGAGCCGTTATCACTGCATTTATGAGGTAACAAGTGCTACTATAACGGTATGTGTGAGGGGACAATGGCTAATATTACTGTATGTGGGGTGGAGGCTCAGCAGACACTATTACTATATGTGGGGTGATCTCAGGAGCCGTTATCACTGCATTTATGAGGTAACAAGTGCTACTATAACTGTATGTGTGAGGGGACAATGGCTAATGTTACTGTATGTGAGGTGGAGGCTCAGCAGACACTATTACTATATGTGGGGTGATCTCAGGAGCCATTATCACTGCATTTATGAGGTAACAAGTGCTACTATAACGGTATGTGTGAGGGGACAATGGCTAATATTACTGTATGTGGGGTGGAGGCTCAGCAGACACTATTACTATATGTGGGGTGATCTCAGGAGCCGTTATCACTGCATTTATGAGGTAACAAGTGCTACTATAACAGTATGTGTGAGGGGACAATGGCTAATATTACTGTATGTGGGGTGGAGGCTCAGCAGACACTATTACTATATGTGGGGTGATCTCAGGAGCCGTTATCACTGCATTTATGAGGTAACAAGTGCTACTATAATGGTATGTGTGAGGGGACAATGGCTAATGTTACTGTATGTGGGGTGGAGGCTCAGCAGACACTATTACTATATGTGGGGTGTTCTCAGGAGCCATTATCACTGCATTTATGAGGTAACAAGTGCTACTATAACGGTATGTGTGAGGGGACAATGGCTAATGTTACTGTATGTGGGGTGGAGGCTCAGCAGACACTATTACTATATGTGGGGTGATCTCAGGAGCCCTTATCACTCCATTTATGAGGTAACAAGTGCTACTATAACAGTATGTGTGAGGGGACAATGGCTAATGTTACTGTATGTGAGGTGGAGGCTCAGCAGACACTATTACTATATGTGGGGTGATCTCAGGAGCCATTATCACTGCATTTATGAGGTAACAAGTGCTACTATAACTGTATGTGTGAGGGGACAATGGCTAATGTTACTGTATGTGAGGTGGAGGCTCAGCAGACACTATTACTATATGTGGGGTGATCTCAGGAGCCATTATCACTGCATTTATGAGGTAACAAGTGCTACTATAACGGTATGTGTGAGGGGACAATGGCTAATATTACTGTATGTGGGGTGGAGGCTCAGCAGACACTATTACTATATGTGGGGTGATCTCAGGAGCCGTTATCACTGCATTTATGAGGTAACAAGTGCTACTATAACAGTATGTGTGAGGGGACAATGGCTAATATTACTGTATGTGGGGTGGAGGCTCAGCAGACACTATTACTATATGTGGGGTGATCTCAGGAGCCGTTATCACTGCATTTATGAGGTAACAAGTGCTACTATAATGGTATGTGTGAGGGGACAATGGCTAATGTTACTGTATGTGGGGTGGAGGCTCAGCAGACACTATTACTATATGTGGGGTGTTCTCAGGAGCCATTATCACTGCATTTATGAGGTAACAAGTGCTACTATAACGGTATGTGTGAGGGGACAATGGCTAATGTTACTGTATGTGGGGTGGAGGCTCAGCAGACACTATTACTATATGTGGGGTGATCTCAGGAGCCCTTATCACTCCATTTATGAGGTAACAAGTGCTACTATAACAGTATGTGTGAGGGGACAATGGCTAATGTTACTGTATGTGGGGTGGAGGCTCAGCAGACACTTACTATATGTGGGGTGATCTCAGGAGCCCTTATCACTGCATTTATGAGGTAACAAGTGCTACTATAACGGTATGTGTGAGGGGACAATGGCTAATATTACTGTATGTGGGGTGGAGGCTCAGCAGACACTATTACTATATGTGGGGTGATCTCAGGAGCCGTTATCACTGCATTTATGAGGTAACAAGTGCTACTATAACGGTATGTGTGAGGGGACAATGGCTAATGTTACTGAATGTGGGGTGGAGGCTCAGCAGACACTATTACTATATGTGGGGTGATCTCAGGAGCCATTATCACTGCATTTATGAGGTAACAAGTGCTACTATAACGGTATGTGTGAGGGGACAATGGCTTATATTACTGTATGTGGGGTGGAGGCTCAGCAGACACTATTACTATATGTGGGGTGATCTCAGGAGCCGTTATCACTGCATTTATGAGGTAACAAGTGCTACTATAACGGTATGTGTGAGGGGACAATGGCTAATATTACTGTATGTGGGGTGGAGGCTCAGCAGACACTATTACTATATGTGGGGTGATCTGAGGAGCCATTATCACTGCATTTATGAGGTAACAAGTGCTACTATAAAGGTATGTGTGAGGGGACAATGGCTAATATTACTGTATGTGGGGTGGAGGCTCAGCCGACACTATTACTATATGTGGGGTGATCTCAGGAGCCGTTATCACTGCATTTATGAGGTAACAAGTGCTACTATAACGGTATGTGTGAGGGGACAATGGCTAATATTACTGTATGTGGGGTGGAGGCTCAGCAGACACTTACTATATGTGGGGTGATCTCAGGAGCCGTTATCACTGCATTTATGAGGTAACAAGTGCTACTATAACGGTATGTGTGAGGGGACAATGGCTAATATTACTGTATGTGGGGTGGAGGCTCAGCAGACACTATTACTATATGTGGGGTGATCTCAGGAGCCGTTATCACTGCATTTATGAGGTAACAAGTGCTACTATAACTGTATGTGTGAGGGGACAATGGCTAATGTTACTGTATGTGAGGTGGAGGCTCAGCAGACACTATTACTATATGTGGGGTGATCTCAGGAGCCATTATCACTGCATTTATGAGGTAACAAGTGCTACTATAACGGTATGTGTGAGGGGACAATGGCTAATATTACTGTATGTGGGGTGGAGGCTCAGCAGACACTATTACTATATGTGGGGTGATCTCAGGAGCCGTTATCACTGCATTTATGAGGTAACAAGTGCTACTATAACAGTATGTGTGAGGGGACAATGGCTAATATTACTGTATGTGGGGTGGAGGCTCAGCAGACACTATTACTATATGTGGGGTGATCTCAGGAGCTGTTATCACTGCATTTATGAGGTAACAAGTGATACTATAACGGTATGTGTGAGGGGACAATGGCTAATGTTACTGTATGTGGGGTGGAGGCTCAGCAGACACTATTACTATATGTGGGGTGATCTCAGGAGCCGTTATCACTGCATTTATGAGGTAACAAGTGCTACTATAATGGTATGTGTGAGGGGACAATGGCTAATGTTACTGTATGTGGGGTGGAGGCTCAGCAGACACTATTACTATATGTGGGGTGATCTCAGGAGCCGTTATCACTGTATTTATGAGGTAACAAGTGCTACTATAACGGTATGTGTGAGGGGACAATGGCTAATGTTACTGTATGTGGGGTGGAGGCTCAGCAGACACTATTACTATATGTGGGGTGATCTCAGGAGCCATTATCACTATATTTGTGAGGGAACAAGTGCTACTATAACGGTATGTGTGAGGGGACAATGGCTAATATTACTGTATGTGGGGTGGAGGCTCAGCAGACACTATTACTATATGTGGGGTGTTCTCAGGAGCCGTTATCACTGCATTTATGAGGTAACAAGTGCTACTATAACGGTATGTGTGAGGGGACAATGGCTAATATTACTGTATGTGGGGTGGAGGCTCAGCAGACACTATTACTATATGTGGGGTGTTCTTAGGAGCCGTTATCACTGCATTTATGAGGTACCGTAACAAGTGCTTCTATAACGGTATGTGTGAGGGGACAATGGCTAATGTTACTGTATGTGGGGTGGAGGCTCAGCAGACACTATTACTATATGTGGGGTGATCTCAGGAGCCGTTATCACTGCATTTATGAGGTAACAAGTGCTACTATAACAGTATGTGTGAGGGGACAATGGCTAATATTACTGTATGTGGGGTGGAGGCTCAGCAGACACTATTACTATATGTGGGGTGATCTCAGGAGCTGTTATCACTGCATTTATGAGGTAACAAGTGATACTATAACGGTATGTGTGAGGGGACAATGGCTAATGTTACTGTATGTGGGGTGGAGGCTCAGCAGACACTATTACTATATGTGGGGTGATCTCAGGAGCCGTTATCACTGCATTTATGAGGTAACAAGTGCTACTATAATGGTATGTGTGAGGGGACAATGGCTAATGTTACTGTATGTGGGGTGGAGGCTCAGCAGACACTATTACTATATGTGGGGTGATCTCAGGAGCCGTTATCACTGTATTTATGAGGTAACAAGTGCTACTATAACGGTATGTGTGAGGGGACAATGGCTAATGTTACTGTATGTGGGGTGGAGGCTCAGCAGACACTATTACTATATGTGGGGTGATCTCAGGAGCCATTATCACTATATTTGTGAGGGAACAAGTGCTACTATAACGGTATGTGTGAGGGGACAATGGCTAATATTACTGTATGTGGGGTGGAGGCTCAGCAGACACTATTACTATATGTGGGGTGTTCTCAGGAGCCGTTATCACTGCATTTATGAGGTAACAAGTGCTACTATAACGGTATGTGTGAGGGGACAATGGCTAATATTACTGTATGTGGGGTGGAGGCTCAGCAGACACTATTACTATATGTGGGGTGTTCTTAGGAGCCGTTATCACTGCATTTATGAGGTACCGTAACAAGTGCAACGGTATGTGTGAGGGGAAAATGGCTAATGTTACTGTATGTGGGGTGGAGGCTCAGCAGACACTATTACTATATGTGGGGTGATCTCAGGAGCCGTTATCACTGCATTTATGAGGTAACAAGTGCTACTATAAGGGTATGTGTGAGGGGACAATGGCTAATATTACTGTATGTGGGGTGGAGGCTCAGCAGACACTATTACTATATGTGGGGTGATCTCAGGAGCCGTTATCACTGCATTTATGAGGTAACAAGTGCTACTATAACGGTATGTGTGAGGGGACAATGGCTAATATTACTGTATGTGGGGTGGAGGCTCAGCAGACACTATTACTATATGTCGGGTGATCTCAGGAGCCGTTATCACTGCATTTATGAGGTAACAAGTGCTACTATAACGGTATGTGTGAGGGGACAATGGCTAATGTTACTGTATGTGGGGTGGAGGCTCAGCAGACACTATTACTATATGTGGGGTGTTCTAAGGAGCCGTTATCATTGCATTTATGAGTTAACAAGTGCTACTATAACGGTATGTGTGAGGGGACAATGGCTAATGTTACTGTATGTGGGGTGGAGGCTCAGCATACACTATTACTATATGTGGGGTGATCTCAGGAGCCGTTATCACTGCATTTATGAGGTAACAAGTGCTACTATAATGGTATGTGTGAGGGGACAATGGCTAATGTTACTGTATGTGGGGTGGAGGCTCAGCAGACACTATTACTATATGTGGGGTGATCTCAGGAGCCGTTATCACTGCATTTATGAGGTAACAAGTGCTACTATAACGGTATGTGTGAGGGGACAATGGCTAATATTACTGTATGTGGGGTGGAGGCTCAGCAGACACTATTACTATATGTGGGGTGATCTCAGGAGCCCTTATCACTGCATTTATGAGGTAACAAGTGCTACTATAACGGTATGTGTGAGGGGACAATGGCTAATATTACTGTATGTGGGGTGGAGGCTCAGCAGACACTATTACTATATGTGGGGTGATCTCAGGAGCCGTTATCACTGCATTTATGAGGTAACAAGTGCTACTATAACGGTATGTGTGAGGGGACAATGGCTAATGTTACTGAATGTGGGGTGGAGGCTCAGCAGACACTATTACTATATGTGGGGTGATCTCAGGAGCCTTTATCACTGCATTTATGAGGTAACAAGTGCTACTATAACGGTATGTGTGAGGGGACAATGGCTAATATTACTGTATGTGGGGTGGAGGCTCAGCAGACACTATTACTATATGTGGGGTGATCTCAGGAGCCGTTATCACTGCATTTATGAGGTAACAAGTGCTACTATAACGGTATGTGTGAGGGGACAATGGCTAATGTTACTGTATGTGGGGTGGAGGCTCAGCAGACACTATTACTATATGTGGGGTGATCTCAGGAGCCATTATCACTGCATTTATGAGGTAACAAGTGCTACTATAACGGTATGTGTGAGGGGACAATGGCTAATATTACTGTATGTGGGGTGGAGGCTCAGCAGACACTATTACTATATGTGGGGTGATCTCAGGAGCCGTTATCACTGCATTTATGAGGTAACAAGTGCTACTATAACGGTATGTGTGAGGGGACAATGGCTAATATTACTGTATGTGGGGTGGAGGCTCAGCAGACACTATTACTATATGTGGGGTGATCTCAGGAGCCGTTATCACTGCATTTATGAGGTAACAAGTGCTACTATAACTGTATGTGTGAGGGGACAATGGCTAATGTTACTGTATGTGAGGTGGAGGCTCAGCAGACACTATTACTATATGTGGGGTGATCTCAGGAGCCATTATCACTGCATTTATGAGGTAACAAGTGCTACTATAACGGTATGTGTGAGGGGACAATGGCTAATATTACTGTATGTGGGGTGGAGGCTCAGCAGACACTATTACTATATGTGGGGTGATCTCAGGAGCCGTTATCACTGCATTTATGAGGTAACAAGTGCTACTATAACAGTATGTGTGAGGGGACAATGGCTAATATTACTGTATGTGGGGTGGAGGCTCAGCAGACACTATTACTATATGTGGGGTGATCTCAGGAGCTGTTATCACTGCATTTATGAGGTAACAAGTGATACTATAACGGTATGTGTGAGGGGACAATGGCTAATGTTACTGTATGTGGGGTGGAGGCTCAGCAGACACTATTACTATATGTGGGGTGATCTCAGGAGCCGTTATCACTGCATTTATGAGGTAACAAGTGCTACTATAATGGTATGTGTGAGGGGACAATGGCTAATGTTACTGTATGTGGGGTGGAGGCTCAGCAGACACTATTACTATATGTGGGGTGATCTCAGGAGCCGTTATCACTGCATTTATGAGGTAACAAGTGCTACTATAACGGTATGTGTGAGGGGACAATGGCTAATATTACTGTATGTGGGGTGGAGGCTCAGCAGACACTATTACTATATGTGGGGTGATCTCAGGAGCCCTTATCACTGCATTTATGAGGTAACAAGTGCTACTATAACAGTATGTGTGAGGGGACAATGGCTAATATTACTGTATGTGGGGTGGAGGCTCAGCAGACACTATTACTGTATGTGGGGTGATCTCAGGAGCCGTTATCACTGCATTTATGAGGTAACAAGTGCTACTATAACGGTATGTGTGAGGGGACAATGGCTAATATTACTGTATGTGGGGTGGAGGCTCAGCAGACACTATTACTATATGTGGGGTGATCTCAGGAGCCCTTATCACTGCATTTATGAGGTAACAAGTGCTACTATAACAGTATGTGTGAGTGGACAATGGCTAATATTACTGTATGTGGGGTGGAGGCTCAGCAGACACTATTACTGTATGTGGGGTGATCTCAGGAGCCGTTATCACTGCATTTATGAGGTAACAAGTGCTACTATAACGGTATGCGTGAGGGGACAATGGCTAATGTTACTGTATGTGGGGTGGAGGCTCAGCAGACACTTACTATATGTGGGGTGATCTCAGGAGCCGTTATCACTGCATTTATGAGGTAACAAGTGCTACTATAACGTTATGTGTGAGGGGACAATGGCTAATGTTACTGTATGTGGGGTGGAGGCTCAGCAGACACTATTACTATATGTGGGGTGATCTCAGGAGCCCTTATCACTGCATTTATGAGGTAACAAGTGCTACTATAACGGTATGCGTGAGGGGACAATGGCTAATGTTACTGTATGTGGGGTGGAGGCTCAGCAGACACTTACTATATGTGGGGTGATCTCAGGAGCCGTTATCACTGCATTTATGAGGTAACAAGTGCTACTATAACGTTATGTGTGAGGGGACAATGGCTAATGTTACTGTATGTGGGGTGGAGGCTCAGCAGACACTATTACTATATGTGGGGTGATCTCAGGAGCCATTATCACTGCATTTATGAGGTAACAAGTGCTACTATAACAGTATGTGTGAGGGGACAATGGCTAATATTACTGTATGTGGGGTGGAGGCTCAGCAGACACTATTACTATATGTGGGGTGATCTCAGGAGCCGTTATCACTGCATTTATGAGGTAACAAGTGCTACTATAATGGTATGTGTGAGGGGACAATGGCTAATGTTACTGTATGTGGGGTGGAGGCTCAGCAGACACTATTACTATATGTGGGGTGTTCTCAGGAGCCATTATCACTGCATTTATGAGGTAACAAGTGCTACTATAACGGTATGTGTGAGGGGACAATGGCTAATGTTACTGTATGTGGGGTGGAGGCTCAGCAGACACTATTACTATATGTGGGGTGATCTCAGGAGCCCTTATCACTCCATTTATGAGGTAACAAGTGCTACTATAACAGTATGTGTGAGGGGACAATGGCTAATGTTACTGTATGTGGGGTGGAGGCTCAGCAGACACTTACTATATGTGGGGTGATCTCAGGAGCCCTTATCACTGCATTTATGAGGTAACAAGTGCTACTATAACGGTATGTGTGAGGGGACAATGGCTAATATTACTGTATGTGGGGTGGAGGCTCAGCAGACACTATTACTATATGTGGGGTGATCTCAGGAGCCGTTATCACTGCATTTATGAGGTAACAAGTGCTACTATAACGGTATGTGTGAGGGGACAATGGCTAATGTTACTGAATGTGGGGTGGAGGCTCAGCAGACACTATTACTATATGTGGGGTGATCTCAGGAGCCATTATCACTGCATTTATGAGGTAACAAGTGCTACTATAACGGTATGTGTGAGGGGACAATGGCTTATATTACTGTATGTGGGGTGGAGGCTCAGCAGACACTATTACTATATGTGGGGTGATCTCAGGAGCCGTTATCACTGCATTTATGAGGTAACAAGTGCTACTATAACGGTATGTGTGAGGGGACAATGGCTAATATTACTGTATGTGGGGTGGAGGCTCAGCAGACACTATTACTATATGTGGGGTGATCTGAGGAGCCATTATCACTGCATTTATGAGGTAACAAGTGCTACTATAAAGGTATGTGTGAGGGGACAATGGCTAATATTACTGTATGTGGGGTGGAGGCTCAGCCGACACTATTACTATATGTGGGGTGATCTCAGGAGCCGTTATCACTGCATTTATGAGGTAACAAGTGCTACTATAACGGTATGTGTGAGGGGACAATGGCTAATATTACTGTATGTGGGGTGGAGGCTCAGCAGACACTTACTATATGTGGGGTGATCTCAGGAGCCGTTATCACTGCATTTATGAGGTAACAAGTGCTACTATAACGGTATGTGTGAGGGGACAATGGCTAATATTACTGTATGTGGGGTGGAGGCTCAGCAGACACTATTACTATATGTGGGGTGATCTCAGGAGCCGTTATCACTGCATTTATGAGGTAACAAGTGCTACTATAACTGTATGTGTGAGGGGACAATGGCTAATGTTACTGTATGTGAGGTGGAGGCTCAGCAGACACTATTACTATATGTGGGGTGATCTCAGGAGCCATTATCACTGCATTTATGAGGTAACAAGTGCTACTATAACGGTATGTGTGAGGGGACAATGGCTAATATTACTGTATGTGGGGTGGAGGCTCAGCAGACACTATTACTATATGTGGGGTGATCTCAGGAGCCGTTATCACTGCATTTATGAGGTAACAAGTGCTACTATAACAGTATGTGTGAGGGGACAATGGCTAATATTACTGTATGTGGGGTGGAGGCTCAGCAGACACTATTACTATATGTGGGGTGATCTCAGGAGCTGTTATCACTGCATTTATGAGGTAACAAGTGATACTATAACGGTATGTGTGAGGGGACAATGGCTAATGTTACTGTATGTGGGGTGGAGGCTCAGCAGACACTATTACTATATGTGGGGTGATCTCAGGAGCCGTTATCACTGCATTTATGAGGTAACAAGTGCTACTATAATGGTATGTGTGAGGGGACAATGGCTAATGTTACTGTATGTGGGGTGGAGGCTCAGCAGACACTATTACTATATGTGGGGTGATCTCAGGAGCCGTTATCACTGTATTTATGAGGTAACAAGTGCTACTATAACGGTATGTGTGAGGGGACAATGGCTAATGTTACTGTATGTGGGGTGGAGGCTCAGCAGACACTATTACTATATGTGGGGTGATCTCAGGAGCCATTATCACTATATTTGTGAGGGAACAAGTGCTACTATAACGGTATGTGTGAGGGGACAATGGCTAATATTACTGTATGTGGGGTGGAGGCTCAGCAGACACTATTACTATATGTGGGGTGTTCTCAGGAGCCGTTATCACTGCATTTATGAGGTAACAAGTGCTACTATAACGGTATGTGTGAGGGGACAATGGCTAATATTACTGTATGTGGGGTGGAGGCTCAGCAGACACTATTACTATATGTGGGGTGTTCTTAGGAGCCGTTATCACTGCATTTATGAGGTACCGTAACAAGTGCTTCTATAACGGTATGTGTGAGGGGACAATGGCTAATGTTACTGTATGTGGGGTGGAGGCTCAGCAGACACTATTACTATATGTGGGGTGATCTCAGGAGCCGTTATCACTGCATTTATGAGGTAACAAGTGCTACTATAACAGTATGTGTGAGGGGACAATGGCTAATATTACTGTATGTGGGGTGGAGGCTCAGCAGACACTATTACTATATGTGGGGTGATCTCAGGAGCTGTTATCACTGCATTTATGAGGTAACAAGTGATACTATAACGGTATGTGTGAGGGGACAATGGCTAATGTTACTGTATGTGGGGTGGAGGCTCAGCAGACACTATTACTATATGTGGGGTGATCTCAGGAGCCGTTATCACTGCATTTATGAGGTAACAAGTGCTACTATAATGGTATGTGTGAGGGGACAATGGCTAATGTTACTGTATGTGGGGTGGAGGCTCAGCAGACACTATTACTATATGTGGGGTGATCTCAGGAGCCGTTATCACTGTATTTATGAGGTAACAAGTGCTACTATAACGGTATGTGTGAGGGGACAATGGCTAATGTTACTGTATGTGGGGTGGAGGCTCAGCAGACACTATTACTATATGTGGGGTGATCTCAGGAGCCATTATCACTATATTTGTGAGGGAACAAGTGCTACTATAACGGTATGTGTGAGGGGACAATGGCTAATATTACTGTATGTGGGGTGGAGGCTCAGCAGACACTATTACTATATGTGGGGTGTTCTCAGGAGCCGTTATCACTGCATTTATGAGGTAACAAGTGCTACTATAACGGTATGTGTGAGGGGACAATGGCTAATATTACTGTATGTGGGGTGGAGGCTCAGCAGACACTATTACTATATGTGGGGTGTTCTTAGGAGCCGTTATCACTGCATTTATGAGGTACCGTAACAAGTGCAACGGTATGTGTGAGGGGACAATGGCTAATGTTACTGTATGTGGGGTGGAGGCTCAGCAGACACTATTACTATATGTGGGGTGATCTCAGGAGCCGTTATCACTGCATTTATGAGGTAACAAGTGCTACTATAAGGGTATGTGTGAGGGGACAATGGCTAATATTACTGTATGTGGGGTGGAGGCTCAGCAGACACTATTACTATATGTGGGGTGATCTCAGGAGCCGTTATCACTGCATTTATGAGGTAACAAGTGCTACTATAACGGTATGTGTGAGGGGACAATGGCTAATATTACTGTATGTGGGGTGGAGGCTCAGCAGACACTATTACTATATGTCGGGTGATCTCAGGAGCCGTTATCACTGCATTTATGAGGTAACAAGTGCTACTATAACGGTATGTGTGAGGGGACAATGGCTAATGTTACTGTATGTGGGGTGGAGGCTCAGCAGACACTATTACTATATGTGGGGTGTTCTAAGGAGCCGTTATCACTGCATTTATGAGTTAACAAGTGCTACTATAACGGTATGTGTGAGGGGACAATGGCTAATGTTACTGTATGTGGGGTGGAGGCTCAGCATACACTATTACTATATGTGGGGTGATCTCAGGAGCCGTTATCACTGCATTTATGAGGTAACAAGTGCTACTATAATGGTATGTGTGAGGGGACAATGGCTAATGTTACTGTATGTGGGGTGGAGGCTCAGCAGACACTATTACTATATGTGGGGTGATCTCAGGAGCCGTTATCACTGCATTTATGAGGTAACAAGTGCTACTATAACGGTATGTGTGAGGGGACAATGGCTAATATTACTGTATGTGGGGTGGAGGCTCAGCAGACACTATTACTATATGTGGGGTGATCTCAGGAGCCCTTATCACTGCATTTATGAGGTAACAAGTGCTACTATAACGGTATGTGTGAGGGGACAATGGCTAATATTACTGTATGTGGGGTGGAGGCTCAGCAGACACTATTACTATATGTGGGGTGATCTCAGGAGCCGTTATCACTGCATTTATGAGGTAACAAGTGCTACTATAACGGTATGTGTGAGGGGACAATGGCTAATGTTACTGAATGTGGGGTGGAGGCTCAGCAGACACTATTACTATATGTGGGGTGATCTCAGGAGCCTTTATCACTGCATTTATGAGGTAACAAGTGCTACTATAACGGTATGTGTGAGGGGACAATGGCTAATATTACTGTATGTGGGGTGGAGGCTCAGCAGACACTATTACTATATGTGGGGTGATCTCAGGAGCCGTTATCACTGCATTTATGAGGTAACAAGTGCTACTATAACGGTATGTGTGAGGGGACAATGGCTAATGTTACTGTATGTGGGGTGGAGGCTCAGCAGACACTATTACTATATGTGGGGTGATCTCAGGAGCCATTATCACTGCATTTATGAGGTAACAAGTGCTACTATAACGGTATGTGTGAGGGGACAATGGCTAATATTACTGTATGTGGGGTGGAGGCTCAGCAGACACTATTACTATATGTGGGGTGATCTCAGGAGCCGTTATCACTGCATTTATGAGGTAACAAGTGCTACTATAACGGTATGTGTGAGGGGACAATGGCTAATATTACTGTATGTGGGGTGGAGGCTCAGCAGACACTATTACTATATGTGGGGTGATCTCAGGAGCCGTTATCACTGCATTTATGAGGTAACAAGTGCTACTATAACTGTATGTGTGAGGGGACAATGGCTAATGTTACTGTATGTGAGGTGGAGGCTCAGCAGACACTATTACTATATGTGGGGTGATCTCAGGAGCCATTATCACTGCATTTATGAGGTAACAAGTGCTACTATAACGGTATGTGTGAGGGGACAATGGCTAATATTACTGTATGTGGGGTGGAGGCTCAGCAGACACTATTACTATATGTGGGGTGATCTCAGGAGCCGTTATCACTGCATTTATGAGGTAACAAGTGCTACTATAACAGTATGTGTGAGGGGACAATGGCTAATATTACTGTATGTGGGGTGGAGGCTCAGCAGACACTATTACTATATGTGGGGTGATCTCAGGAGCTGTTATCACTGCATTTATGAGGTAACAAGTGATACTATAACGGTATGTGTGAGGGGACAATGGCTAATGTTACTGTATGTGGGGTGGAGGCTCAGCAGACACTATTACTATATGTGGGGTGATCTCAGGAGCCGTTATCACTGCATTTATGAGGTAACAAGTGCTACTATAATGGTATGTGTGAGGGGACAATGGCTAATGTTACTGTATGTGGGGTGGAGGCTCAGCAGACACTATTACTATATGTGGGGTGATCTCAGGAGCCGTTATCACTGTATTTATGAGGTAACAAGTGCTACTATAACGGTATGTGTGAGGGGACAATGGCTAATGTTACTGTATGTGGGGTGGAGGCTCAGCAGACACTATTACTATATGTGGGGTGATCTCAGGAGCCATTATCACTATATTTGTGAGGGAACAAGTGCTACTATAACGGTATGTGTGAGGGGACAATGGCTAATATTACTGTATGTGGGGTGGAGGCTCAGCAGACACTATTACTATATGTGGGGTGTTCTCAGGAGCCTTTATCACTGCATTTATGAGGTAACAAGTGCTACTATAACGGTATGTGTGAGGGGACAATGGCTAATATTACTGTATGTGGGGTGGAGGCTCAGCAGACACTATTACTATATGTGGGGTGTTCTTAGGAGCCGTTATCACTGCATTTATGAGGTACCGTAACAAGTGCTTCTATAACGGTATGTGTGAGGGGACAATGGCTAATGTTACTGTATGTGGGGTGGAGGCTCAGCAGACACTATTACTATATGTGGGGTGATCTCAGGAGCCGTTATCACTGCATTTATGAGGTAACAAGTGCTACTATAACAGTATGTGTGAGGGGACAATGGCTAATATTACTGTATGTGGGGTGGAGGCTCAGCAGACACTATTACTATATGTGGGGTGATCTCAGGAGCTGTTATCACTGCATTTATGAGGTAACAAGTGATACTATAACGGTATGTGTGAGGGGACAATGGCTAATGTTACTGTATGTGGGGTGGAGGCTCAGCAGACACTATTACTATATGTGGGGTGATCTCAGGAGCCGTTATCACTGCATTTATGAGGTAACAAGTGCTACTATAATGGTATGTGTGAGGGGACAATGGCTAATGTTACTGTATGTGGGGTGGAGGCTCAGCAGACACTATTACTATATGTGGGGTGATCTCAGGAGCCGTTATCACTGTATTTATGAGGTAACAAGTGCTACTATAACGGTATGTGTGAGGGGACAATGGCTAATGTTACTGTATGTGGGGTGGAGGCTCAGCAGACACTATTACTATATGTGGGGTGATCTCAGGAGCCATTATCACTATATTTGTGAGGGAACAAGTGCTACTATAACGGTATGTGTGAGGGGACAATGGCTAATATTACTGTATGTGGGGTGGAGGCTCAGCAGACACTATTACTATATGTGGGGTGTTCTCAGGAGCCGTTATCACTGCATTTATGAGGTAACAAGTGCTACTATAACGGTATGTGTGAGGGGACAATGGCTAATATTACTGTATGTGGGGTGGAGGCTCAGCAGACACTATTACTATATGTGGGGTGTTCTTAGGAGCCGTTATCACTGCATTTATGAGGTACCGTAACAAGTGCAACGGTATGTGTGAGGGGACAATGGCTAATGTTACTGTATGTGGGGTGGAGGCTCAGCAGACACTATTACTATATGTGGGGTGATCTCAGGAGCCGTTATCACTGCATTTATGAGGTAACAAGTGCTACTATAAGGGTATGTGTGAGGGGACAATGGCTAATATTACTGTATGTGGGGTGGAGGCTCAGCAGACACTATTACTATATGTGGGGTGATCTCAGGAGCCGTTATCACTGCATTTATGAGGTAACAAGTGCTACTATAACGGTATGTGTGAGGGGACAATGGCTAATATTACTGTATGTGGGGTGGAGGCTCAGCAGACACTATTACTATATGTCGGGTGATCTCAGGAGCCGTTATCACTGCATTTATGAGGTAACAAGTGCTACTATAACGGTATGTGTGAGGGGACAATGGCTAATGTTACTGTATGTGGGGTGGAGGCTCAGCAGACACTATTACTATATGTGGGGTGTTCTAAGGAGCCGTTATCACTGCATTTATGAGTTAACAAGTGCTACTATAACGGTATGTGTGAGGGGACAATGGCTAATGTTACTGTATGTGGGGTGGAGGCTCAGCATACACTATTACTATATGTGGGGTGATCTCAGGAGCCGTTATCACTGCATTTATGAGGTAACAAGTGCTACTATAATGGTATGTGTGAGGGGACAATGGCTAATGTTACTGTATGTGGGGTGGAGGCTCAGCAGACACTATTACTATATGTGGGGTGATCTCAGGAGCCGTTATCACTGCATTTATGAGGTAACAAGTGCTACTATAACGGTATGTGTGAGGGGACAATGGCTAATATTACTGTATGTGGGGTGGAGGCTCAGCAGACACTATTACTATATGTGGGGTGATCTCAGGAGCCCTTATCACTGCATTTATGAGGTAACAAGTGCTACTATAACGGTATGTGTGAGGGGACAATGGCTAATATTACTGTATGTGGGGTGGAGGCTCAGCAGACACTATTACTATATGTGGGGTGATCTCAGGAGCCGTTATCACTGCATTTATGAGGTAACAAGTGCTACTATAACGGTATGTGTGAGGGGACAATGGCTAATGTTACTGAATGTGGGGTGGAGGCTCAGCAGACACTATTACTATATGTGGGGTGATCTCAGGAGCCTTTATCACTGCATTTATGAGGTAACAAGTGCTACTATAACGGTATGTGTGAGGGGACAATGGCTAATATTACTGTATGTGGGGTGGAGGCTCAGCAGACACTATTACTATATGTGGGGTGATCTCAGGAGCCGTTATCACTGCATTTATGAGGTAACAAGTGCTACTATAACGGTATGTGTGAGGGGACAATGGCTAATGTTACTGTATGTGGGGTGGAGGCTCAGCAGACACTATTACTATATGTGGGGTGATCTCAGGAGCCATTATCACTGCATTTATGAGGTAACAAGTGCTACTATAACGGTATGTGTGAGGGGACAATGGCTAATATTACTGTATGTGGGGTGGAGGCTCAGCAGACACTATTACTATATGTGGGGTGATCTCAGGAGCCATTATCACTGCATTTATGAGGTAACAAGTGCTACTATAACGGTATGTGTGAGGGGACAATGGCTAATATTACTGTATGTGTGGTGGAGGCTCAGCAGACACTATTACTATATGTGGGGTGATCTCAGGAGCCGTTATCACTGCATTTATGAGGTAACAAGTGCTACTATAACGGTATGTGTGAGGGGACAATGGCTAATATTACTGTATGTGGGGTGGAGGCTCAGCAGACACTATTACTATATGTGGGGTGTTCTCAGGAGCCGTTATCACTGCATTTATGAGGTACCGTAACAAGTGCTTCTATAACGGTATGTGTGAGGGGACAATGGCTAATGTTACTGTATGTGGGGTGGAGGCTCAGCAGACACTATTACTATATGTGGGGTGATCTCAGGAGCTGTTATCACTGCATTTATGAGGTAACAAGTGCTACTATAACGGTATGTGTGAGGGGACAATGGCTAATATTACTGTATGTGGGGTGGAGGCTCAGCAGACACTTACTATATGTGGGGTGATCTCAGGAGCCGTTATCACTGCATTTATGAGGTAACAAGTGCTACTATAACGGTATGTGTGAGGGGACAATGGCTAATATTACTGTATGTGGGGTGGAGGCTCAGCAGACACTATTACTATATGTGGGGTGATCTCAGGAGCCGTTATCACTGCATTTATGAGGTAACAAGTGCTACTATAACGGTATGTGTGAGGGGACAATGGCTAATGTTACTGTATGTGGGGTGGAGGCTCAGCAGACACTATTACTATATGTGGGGTGATCTCAGGAGCCGTTATCACTGCATTTATGAGGTAACAAGTGCTACTATAACAGTATGTGTGAGGGGACAATGGCTAATATTACTGTATGTGGGGTGGAGGCTCAGCAGACACTATTACTATATGTGGGGTGATCTCAGGAGCCGTTATCACTGCATTTATGAGGTAACAAGTGATACTATAACGGTATGTGTGAGGGGACAATGGCTAATGTTACTGTATGTGGGGTGGAGGCTCAGCAGACACTATTACTATATGTGGGGTGATCTCAGGAGCCATTATCACTGCATTTATGAGGTAACAAGTGCTACTATAACGGTATGTGTGAGGGGACAATGGCTAATATTACTGTATGTGGGGTGGAGGCTCAGCAGACACTATTACTATATGTGGGGTGATCTCAGGAGCCATTATCACTGCATTTATGAGGTAACAAGTGCTACTATAACGGTATGTGTGAGGGGACAATGGCTAATATTACTGTATGTGTGGTGGAGGCTCAGCAGACACTATTACTATATGTGGGGTGATCTCAGGAGCCGTTATCACTGCATTTATGAGGTAACAAGTGCTACTATAACGGTATGTGTGAGGGGACAATGGCTAATATTACTGTATGTGGGGTGGAGGCTCAGCAGACACTATTACTATATGTGGGGTGTTCTCAGGAGCCGTTATCACTGCATTTATGAGGTACCGTAACAAGTGCTTCTATAACGGTATGTGTGAGGGGACAATGGCTAATGTTACTGTATGTGGGGTGGAGGCTCAGCAGACACTATTACTATATGTGGGGTGATCTCAGGAGCTGTTATCACTGCATTTATGAGGTAACAAGTGCTACTATAACGGTATGTGTGAGGGGACAATGGCTAATATTACTGTATGTGGGGTGGAGGCTCAGCAGACACTTACTATATGTGGGGTGATCTCAGGAGCCGTTATCACTGCATTTATGAGGTAACAAGTGCTACTATAACGGTATGTGTGAGGGGACAATGGCTAATATTACTGTATGTGGGGTGGAGGCTCAGCAGACACTATTACTATATGTGGGGTGATCTCAGGAGCCGTTATCACTGCATTTATGAGGTAACAAGTGCTACTATAACGGTATGTGTGAGGGGACAATGGCTAATGTTACTGTATGTGGGGTGGAGGCTCAGCAGACACTATTACTATATGTGGGGTGATCTCAGGAGCCGTTATCACTGCATTTATGAGGTAACAAGTGCTACTATAACAGTATGTGTGAGGGGACAATGGCTAATATTACTGTATGTGGGGTGGAGGCTCAGCAGACACTATTACTATATGTGGGGTGATCTCAGGAGCCGTTATCACTGCATTTATGAGGTAACAAGTGATACTATAACGGTATGTGTGAGGGGACAATGGCTAATGTTACTGTATGTGGGGTGGAGGCTCAGCAGACACTATTACTATATGTGGGGTGATCTCAGGAGCCGTTATCACTGCATTTATGAGGTAACAAGTGCTACTATAATGGTATGTGTGAGGGGACAATGGCTAATGTTACTGTATGTGGGGTGGAGGCTCAGCAGACACTATTACTATATGTGGGGTGTTCTAAGGAGCCGTTATCACTGCATTTATGAGTTAACAAGTGCTACTATAACGGTATGTGTGAGGGGACAATGGCTAATGTTACTGTATGTGGGGTGGAGGCTCAGCAGACACTATTACTATATGTGGGGTGATCTCAGGAGCCGTTATCACTGCATTTATGAGGTAACAAGTGCTACTATAATGGTATGTGTGAGGGGACAATGGCTAATGTTACTGTATGTGGGGTGGAGGCTCAGCAGACACTATTACTATATGTGGGGTGATCTCAGGAGCCGTTATCACTGTATTTATGAGGTAACAAGTGCTACTATAACGGTATGTGTGAGGGGACAATGGCTAATGTTACTGTATGTGGGGTGGAGGCTCAGCAGACACTATTACTATATGTGGGGTGATCTCAGGAGCCATTATCACTATATTTGTGAGGGAACAAGTGCTACTATAACGGTATGTGTGAGGGGACAATGGCTAATATTACTGTATGTGGGGTGGAGGCTCAGCAGACACTATTACTATATGTGGGGTGTTCTCAGGAGCCGTTATCACTGCATTTATGAGGTAACAAGTGCTACTATAACGGTATGTGTGAGGGGACAATGGCTAATATTACTGTATGTGGGGTGGAGGCTCAGCAGACACTATTACTATATGTGGGGTGTTCTTAGGAGCCGTTATCACTGCATTTATGAGGTACCGTAACAAGTGCTTCTATAACGGTATGTGTGAGGGGACAATGGCTAATGTTACTGTATGTGGGGTGGAGGCTCAGCAGACACTATTACTATATGTGGGGTGATCTCAGGAGCCGTTATCACTGCATTTATGAGGTAACAAGTGCTACTATAACGGTATGTGTGAGGGGACAATGGCTAATATTACTGTATGTGGGGTGGAGGCTCAGCAGACACTATTACTATATGTGGGGTGATCTCAGGAGCCGTTATCACTGCATTTATGAGGTAACAAGTGCTACTATAACGGTATGTGTGAGGGGACAATGGCTAATATTACTGTATGTGGGGTGGAGGCTCAGCAGACACTATTACTATATGTCGGGTGATCTCAGGAGCCGTTATCACTGCATTTATGAGGTAACAAGTGCTACTATAACGGTATGTGTGAGGGGACAATGGCTAATGTTACTGTATGTGGGGTGGAGGCTCAGCAGACACTATTACTATATGTGGGGTGTTCTAAGGAGCCGTTATCACTGCATTTATGAGTTAACAAGTGCTACTATAACGGTATGTGTGAGGGGACAATGGCTAATGTTACTGTATGTGGGGTGGAGGCTCAGCAGACACTATTACTATATGTGGGGTGATCTCAGGAGCCGTTATCACTGCATTTATGAGGTAACAAGTGCTACTATAACAGTATGTGTGAGGGGACAATGGATAATATTACTGTATGTGGGGTGGAGGCTCAGCAGACACTATTACTATATGTGGGGTGATCTCAGGAGCCGTTATCACTGCATTTATGAGGTAACAAGTGCTACTATAACGGTATGTGTGAGGGGACAATGGCTAATATTACTGTATGTGGGGTGGAGGCTCAGCAGACACTATTACTATATGTGGGGTGATCTCAGGAGCCGTTATCACTGCATTTATGAGGTAACAAGTGCTACTATAATGGTATGTGTGAGGGGACAATGGCTAATGTTACTGTATGTGGGGTGGAGGCTCAGCAGACACTATTACTATATGTGGGGTGATCTCAGGAGCCGTTATCACTGCATTTATGAGGTAACAAGTGCTACTATAAGGGTATGTGTGAGGGGACAATGGCTAATGTTACTGTATGTGGGGTGGAGGCTCAGCAGACACTATTACTATATGTGGGGTGATCTCAGGAGCCATTATCACTATATTTGAGAGGGAACAAGTGCTACTATAACGGTATGTGTGAGGGGACAATGGCTAATATTACTGTATGTGGGGTGGAGGCTCAGCAGACACTATTACTATATGTGGGGTGTTCTAAGGAGCCGTTATCACTGCATTTATGAGTTAACAAGTGCTACTATAACGGTATGTGTGAGGGGACAATGGCTAATGTTACTGTATGTGGGGTGGAGGCTCAGCAGACACTATTACTATATGTGGGGTGATCTCAGGAGCCGTTATCACTGCATTTATGAGGTAACAAGTGCTACTATAATGGTATGTGTGAGGGGACAATGGCTAATGTTACTGTATGTGGGGTGGAGGCTCAGCAGACACTATTACTATATGTGGGGTGATCTCAGGAGCCGTTATCACTGTATTTATGAGGTAACAAGTGCTACTATAACGGTATGTGTGAGGGGACAATGGCTAATGTTACTGTATGTGGGGTGGAGGCTCAGCAGACACTATTACTATATGTGGGGTGATCTCAGGAGCCATTATCACTATATTTGTGAGGGAACAAGTGCTACTATAACGGTATGTGTGAGGGGACAATGGCTAATATTACTGTATGTGGGGTGGAGGCTCAGCAGACACTATTACTATATGTGGGGTGTTCTCAGGAGCCGTTATCACTGCATTTATGAGGTAACAAGTGCTACTATAACGGTATGTGTGAGGGGACAATGGCTAATATTACTGTATGTGGGGTGGAGGCTCAGCAGACACTATTACTATATGTGGGGTGTTCTTAGGAGCCGTTATCACTGCATTTATGAGGTACCGTAACAAGTGCTTCTATAACGGTATGTGTGAGGGGACAATGGCTAATGTTACTGTATGTGGGGTGGAGGCTCAGCAGACACTATTACTATATGTGGGGTGATCTCAGGAGCCGTTATCACTGCATTTATGAGGTAACAAGTGCTACTATAACGGTATGTGTGAGGGGACAATGGCTAATATTACTGTATGTGGGGTGGAGGCTCAGCAGACACTATTACTATATGTGGGGTGATCTCAGGAGCCGTTATCACTGCATTTATGAGGTAACAAGTGCTACTATAACGGTATGTGTGAGGGGACAATGGCTAATATTACTGTATGTGGGGTGGAGGCTCAGCAGACACTATTACTATATGTCGGGTGATCTCAGGAGCCGTTATCACTGCATTTATGAGGTAACAAGTGCTACTATAACGGTATGTGTGAGGGGACAATGGCTAATGTTACTGTATGTGGGGTGGAGGCTCAGCAGACACTATTACTATATGTGGGGTGTTCTAAGGAGCCGTTATCACTGCATTTATGAGTTAACAAGTGCTACTATAACGGTATGTGTGAGGGGACAATGGCTAATGTTACTGTATGTGGGGTGGAGGCTCAGCAGACACTATTACTATATGTGGGGTGATCTCAGGAGCCATTATCACTATATTTGTGAGGGAACAAGTGCTACTATAACGGTATGTGTGAGGGGACAATGGCTAATATTACTGTATGTGGGGTGGAGGCTCAGCAGACACTATTACTATATGTGGGGTGTTCTCAGGAGCCGTTATCACTGCATTTATGAGGTAACAAGTGCTACTATAACGGTATGTGTGAGGGGACAATGGCTAATATTACTGTATGTGGGGTGGAGGCTCAGCAGACACTATTACTATATGTGGGGTGTTCTTAGGAGCCGTTATCACTGCATTTATGAGGTACCGTAACAAGTGCTTCTATAACGGTATGTGTGAGGGGACAATGGCTAATGTTACTGTATGTGGGGTGGAGGCTCAGCAGACACTATTACTATATGTGGGGTGATCTCAGGAGCCGTTATCACTGCATTTATGAGGTAACAAGTGCTACTATAACGGTATGTGTGAGGGGACAATGGCTAATATTACTGTATGTGGGGTGGAGGCTCAGCAGACACTATTACTATATGTCGGGTGATCTCAGGAGCCGTTATCACTGCATTTATGAGGTAACAAGTGCTACTATAACGGTATGTGTGAGGGGACAATGGCTAATGTTACTGTATGTGGGGTGGAGGCTCAGCAGACACTATTACTATATGTGGGGTGTTCTAAGGAGCCGTTATCACTGCATTTATGAGTTAACAAGTGCTACTATAACGGTATGTGTGAGGGGACAATGGCTAATGTTACTGTATGTGGGGTGGAGGCTCAGCAGACACTATTACTATATGTGGGGTGATCTCAGGAGCCGTTATCACTGCATTTATGAGGTAACAAGTGCTACTATAACAGTATGTGTGAGGGGACAATGGATAATATTACTGTATGTGGGGTGGAGGCTCAGCAGACACTATTACTATATGTGGGGTGATCTCAGGAGCCGTTATCACTGCACTTATGAGGTAACAAGTGCTACTATAACGGTATGTGTGAGGGGACAATGGCTAATGTTACTGTATGTGGGGTGGAGGCTCAGCAGACACTATTACTATATGTGGGGTGATCTCAGGAGCCGTTATCACTGTATTTATGAGGTAACAAGTGCTACTATAACGGTATGTGTGAGGGGACAATGGCTAATGTTACTGTATGTGGGGTGGAGGCTCAGCAGACACTATTACTATATGTGGGGTGATCTCAGGAGCCGTTATCACTGCATTTATGAGGTAACAAGTGCTACTATAACGGTATGTGTGAGGGGACAATGGCTAATATTACTGTATGTGGGGTGGAGGCTCAGCAGACACTATTACTATATGTGGGGTGATCTCAGGAGCCGTTATCACTGCATTTATGAGGTAACAAGTGCTACTATAACGGTATGTGTGAGGGGACAATGGCTAATATTACTGTATGTGGGGTGGAGGCTCAGCAGACACTATTACTATATGTCGGGTGATCTCAGGAGCCGTTATCACTGCATTTATGAGGTAACAAGTGCTACTATAACGGTATGTGTGAGAGGACAATGGCTAATGTTACTGTATGTGGGGTGGAGGCTCAGCAGACACTATTACTATATGTGGGGTGTTCTAAGGAGCCGTTATCACTGCATTTATGAGTTAACAAGTGCTACTATAACGGTATGTGTGAGGGGACAATGGCTAATGTTACTGTATGTGGGGTGGAGGCTCAGCAGACACTATTACTATATGTGGGGTGATCTCAGGAGCCGTTATCACTGCATTTATGAGGTAACAAGTGCTACTATAACAGTATGTGTGAGGGGACAATGGATAATATTACTGTATGTGGGGTGGAGGCTCAGCAGACACTATTACTATATGTCGGGTGATCTCAGGAGCCGTTATCACTGCATTTATGAGGTAACAAGTGCTACTATAACGGTATGTGTGAGGGGACAATGGCTAATGTTACTGTATGTGGGGTGGAGGCTCAGCAGACACTATTACTATATGTGGGGTGTTCTAAGGAGCCGTTATCACTGCATTTATGAGTTAACAAGTGCTACTATAACGGTATGTGTGAGGGGACAATGGCTAATGTTACTGTATGTGGGGTGGAGGCTCAGCAGACACTATTACTATATGTGGGGTGATCTCAGGAGCCGTTATCACTGCATTTATGAGGTAACAAGTGCTACTATAACAGTATGTGTGAGGGGACAATGGATAATATTACTGTATGTGGGGTGGAGGCTCAGCAGACACTATTACTATATGTGGGGTGATCTCAGGAGCCGTTATCACTGCACTTATGAGGTAACAAGTGCTACTATAACGGTATGTGTGAGGGGACAATGGCTAATGTTACTGTATGTGGGGTGGAGGCTCAGCAGACACTATTACTATATGTGGGGTGATCTCAGGAGCCGTTATCACTGTATTTATGAGGTAACAAGTGCTACTATAACGGTATGTGTGAGGGGACAATGGCTAATGTTACTGTATGTGGGGTGGAGGCTCAGCAGACACTATTACTATATGTGGGGTGATCTCAGGAGCCGTTATCACTGCATTTATGAGGTAACAAGTGCTACTATAACGGTATGTGTGAGGGGACAATGGCTAATATTACTGTATGTGGGGTGGAGGCTCAGCAGACACTATTACTATATGTGGGGTGATCTCAGGAGCCGTTATCACTGCATTTATGAGGTAACAAGTGCTACTATAACGGTATGTGTGAGGGGACAATGGCTAATATTACTGTATGTGGGGTGGAGGCTCAGCAGACACTATTACTATATGTCGGGTGATCTCAGGAGCCGTTATCACTGCATTTATGAGGTAACAAGTGCTACTATAACGGTATGTGTGAGGGGACAATGGCTAATGTTACTGTATGTGGGGTGGAGGCTCAGCAGACACTATTACTATATGTGGGGTGTTCTAAGGAGCCGTTATCACTGCATTTATGAGTTAACAAGTGCTACTATAACGGTATGTGTGAGGGGACAATGGCTAATGTTACTGTATGTGGGGTGGAGGCTCAGCAGACACTATTACTATATGTGGGGTGATCTCAGGAGCCGTTATCACTGCATTTATGAGGTAACAAGTGCTACTATAACAGTATGTGTGAGGGGACAATGGATAATATTACTGTATGTGGGGTGGAGGCTCAGCAGACACTATTACTATATGTGGGGTGATCACAGGAGCCGTTATCACTGCATTTATGAGGTAACAAGTGCTACTATAACGGTATGTGTGAGGGGACAATGGCTAATGTTACTGTATGTGGGGTGGAGGCTCAGCAGACACTATTACTATATGTGGGGTGATCTCAGGAGCCGTTATCACTGCATTTATGAGGTAACAAGTGCTACTATAATGGTATGTGTGAGGGGACAATGGCTAATGTTACTGTATGTGGGGTGGAGGCTCAGCAGACACTATTACTATATGTGGGGTGATCTCAGGAGCCGTTATCACTGCATTTATGAGGTAACAAGTGCTACTATAAGGGTATGTGTGAGGGGACAATGGCTAATGTTACTGTATGTGGGGTGGAGGCTCAGCAGACACTATTACTATATGTGGGGTGATCTCAGGAGCCATTATCACTATATTTGTGAGGGAACAAGTGCTACTATAACGGTATGTGTGAGGGGACAATGGCTAATATTACTGTATGTGGGGTGGAGGCTCAGCAGACACTATTACTATATGTGGGGTGTTCTCAGGAGCCGTTATCACTGCATTTATGAGGTAACAAGTGCTACTATAACGGTATGTGTGAGGGGACAATGCCTAATGTTACTGTATGTGGGGTGGAGGCTCAGCAGACACTATTACTATATGTGGGGTGTTCTCAGGAGCCGTTATCACTGCATTTATGAGGTAACAAGTGCTACTATAACGGTATGTGTGAGGGGACAATGGCTAATATTACTGTATGTGGGGTGGAGGCTCAGCAGACACTATTACTATATGTGGGGTGATCTCAGGAGCCGTTATCACTGCATTTATGAGGTAACAAGTGCTACTATAACGGTATGTGTGAGGGGACAATGGCTAATGTTACTGTATGTGGGGTGGAGGCTCAGCAGACACTATTACTATATGTGGGGTGATCTCAGGAGTCGTTATCACTGCATTTATGAGGTAACAAGTGCTACTATAACGGTATGTGTGAGGGGACAATGGCTAATATTACTGTATGTGGGGTGGAGGCTCAGCAGACACTATTACTATATGTGGGGTGATCTCAGGAGCCGTTATCACTGCATTTATGAGGTAACAAGTGCTACTATAACGGTATGTGTGAGGGGACAATGGCTAATATTACTGTATGTGGGGTGGAGGCTCAGCAGACACTATTACTATATGTGGGGTGATCTCAGGAGCCGTTATCACTGCATTTATGAGGTAACAAGTGCTACTATAACGGTATGTGTGAGGGGACAATGGCTAATATTACTGTATGTGGGGTGGAGGCTCAGCAGACACTATTACTATATGTTGGGTGATCTCAGGAGCCATTATCACTGCATTTATGAGGTAACAAGTGCTACTATAACGGTATGTGTGAGGGGACAATGGCTAATATTACTGTATGTGGGGTGGAGGCTCAGCAGACACTATTACTATATGTGGGGTGATCTCAGGAGCCCTTATCACTGCATTTATGAGGTAACAAGTGCTACTATAACGGTATGTGTGAGGGGACAATGGCTAATATTACTGTATGTGGGGTGGAGGCTCAGCAGACACTATTACTATATGTGGGGTGATCTCAGGAGCCGTTATCACTGCATTTATGAGGTAACAAGTGCTACTATAACGGTATGTGTGAGGGGACAATGGCTAATGTTACTGAATGTGGGGTGGAGGCTCAGCAGACACTATTACTATATGTGGGGTGATCTCAGGAGCCTTTATCACTGCATTTATGAGGTAACAAGTGCTACTATAACGGTATGTGTGAAGGGACAATGGCTAATATTACTGTATGTGGGGTGGAGGCTCAGCAGACACTATTACTATATGTGGGGTGATCTCAGGAGCCGTTATCACTGCATTTATGAGGTAACAAGTGCTACTATAACGGTATGTGTGAGGGGACAATGGCTAATGTTACTGTATGTGGGGTGGAGGCTCAGCAGACACTATTACTATATGTGGGGTGATCTCAGGAGCCATTATCACTGCATTTATGAGGTAACAAGTGCTACTATAACGGTATGTGTGAGGGGACAATGGCTAATATTACTGTATGTGGGGTGGAGGCTCAGCAGACACTATTACTATATGTGGGGTGATCTCAGGAGCCATTATCACTGCATTTATGAGGTAACAAGTGCTACTATAACGGTATGTGTGAGGGGACAATGGCTAATATTACTGTATGTGTGGTGGAGGCTCAGCAGACACTATTACTATATGTGGGGTGATCTCAGGAGCCGTTATCACTGCATTTATGAGGTAACAAGTGCTACTATAACGGTATGTGTGAGGGGACAATGGCTAATATTACTGTATGTGGGGTGGAGGCTCAGCAGACACTATTACTATATGTGGGGTGTTCTCAGGAGCCGTTATCACTGCATTTATGAGGTACCGTAACAAGTGCTTCTATAACGGTATGTGTGAGGGGACAATGGCTAATGTTACTGTATGTGGGGTGGAGGCTCAGCAGACACTATTACTATATGTGGGGTGATCTCAGGAGCCGTTATCACTGCATTTATGAGGTAACAAGTGCTACTATAACGGTATGTGTGAGGGGACAATGGCTAATATTACTGTATGTGGGGTGGAGGCTCAGCAGACACTATTACTATATGTGGGGTGTTCTTAGGAGCCGTTATCACTGCATTTATGAGGTACCGTAACAAGTGCTTCTATAACGGTATGTGTGAGGGGACAATGGCTTATGTTACTGTATGTGGGGTGGAGGCTCAGCAGACACTATTACTATATGTGGGGTGATCTCAGGAGCCGTTATCACTGCATTTATGAGGTAACAAGTGCTACTATAACGGTATGTGTGAGGGGACAATGGCTAATATTACTGTATGTGGGGTGGAGGCTCAGCAGACACTATTACTATATGTGGGGTGATCTCAGGAGCCGTTATCACTGCATTTATGAGGTAACAAGTGCTACTATAACGGTATGTGTGAGGGGACAATGGCTAATATTACTGTATGTGGGGTGGAGGCTCAGCAGACACTATTACTATATGTCGGGTGATCTCAGGAGCCGTTATCACTGCATTTATGAGGTAACAAGTGCTACTATAACGGTATGTGTGAGGGGACAATGGCTAATGTTACTGTATGTGGGGTGGAGGCTCAGCAGACACTATTACTATATGTGGGGTGTTCTAAGGAGCCGTTATCACTGCATTTATGAGTTAACAAGTGCTACTATAACGGTATGTGTGAGGGGACAATGGCTAATGTTACTGTATGTGGGGTGGAGGCTCAGCAGACACTATTACTATATGTGGGGTGATCTCAGGAGCCGTTATCACTGCATTTATGAGGTAACAAGTGCTACTATAACAGTATGTGTGAGGGGACAATGGATAATATTACTGTATGTGGGGTGGAGGCTCAGCAGACACTATTACTATATGTGGGGTGATCTCAGGAGCCGTTATCACTGCATTTATGAGGTAACAAGTGCTACTATAACGGTATGTGTGAGGGGACAATGGCTAATGTTACTGTATGTGGGGTGGAGGCTCAGCAGACACTATTACTATATGTGGGGTGATCTCAGGAGCCGTTATCACTGCATTTATGAGGTAACAAGTGCTACTATAATGGTATGTGTGAGGGGACAATGGCTAATGTTACTGTATGTGGGGTGGAGGCTCAGCAGACACTATTACTATATGTGGGGTGATCTCAGGAGCCGTTATCACTGCATTTATGAGGTAACAAGTGCTACTATAAGGGTATGTGTGAGGGGACAATGGCTAATGTTACTGTATGTGGGGTGGAGGCTCAGCAGACACTATTACTATATGTGGGGTGATCTCAGGAGCCATTATCACTATATTTGTGAGGAAACAAGTGCTACTATAACGGTATGTGTGAGGGGACAATGGCTAATATTACTGTATGTGGGGTGGAGGCTCAGCAGACACTATTACTATATGTGGGGTGTTCTCAGGAGCCGTTATCACTGCATTTATGAGGTAACAAGTGCTACTATAACGGTATGTGTGAGGGGACAATGCCTAATGTTACTGTATGTGGGGTGGAGGCTCAGCAGACACTATTACTATATGTGGGGTGTTCTCAGGAGCCGTTATCACTGCATTTATGAGGTAACAAGTGCTACTATAACGGTATGTGTGAGGGGACAATGGCTAATATTACTGTATGTGGGGTGGAGGCTCAGCAGACACTATTACTATATGTGGGGTGATCTCAGGAGCCGTTATCACTGCATTTATGAGGTAACAAGTGCTACTATAACGGTATGTGTGAGGGGACAATGGCTAATGTTACTGTATGTGGGGTGGAGGCTCAGCAGACACTATTACTATATGTGGGGTGATCTCAGGAGTCGTTATCACTGCATTTATGAGGTAACAAGTGCTACTATAACGGTATGTGTGAGGGGACAATGGCTAATATTACTGTATGTGGGGTGGAGGCTCAGCAGACACTATTACTATATGTGGGGTGATCTCAGGAGCCGTTATCACTGCATTTATGAGGTAACAAGTGCTACTATAACGGTATGTGTGAGGGGACAATGGCTAATATTACTGTATGTGGGGTGGAGGCTCAGCAGACACTATTACTATATGTGGGGTGATCTCAGGAGCCGTTATCACTGCATTTATGAGGTAACAAGTGCTACTATAACGGTATGTGTGAGGGGACAATGGCTAATATTACTGTATGTGGGGTGGAGGCTCAGCAGACACTATTACTATATGTTGGGTGATCTCAGGAGCCATTATCACTGCATTTATGAGGTAACAAGTGCTACTATAACGGTATGTGTGAGGGGACAATGGCTAATATTACTGTATGTGGGGTGGAGGCTCAGCAGACACTATTACTATATGTGGGGTGATCTCAGGAGCCCTTATCACTGCATTTATGAGGTAACAAGTGCTACTATAACGGTATGTGTGAGGGGACAATGGCTAATATTACTGTATGTGGGGTGGAGGCTCAGCAGACACTATTACTATATGTGGGGTGATCTCAGGAGCCGTTATCACTGCATTTATGAGGTAACAAGTGCTACTATAACGGTATGTGTGAGGGGACAATGGCTAATGTTACTGAATGTGGGGTGGAGGCTCAGCAGACACTATTACTATATGTGGGGTGATCTCAGGAGCCTTTATCACTGCATTTATGAGGTAACAAGTGCTACTATAACGGTATGTGTGAGGGGACAATGGCTAATATTACTGTATGTGGGGTGGAGGCTCAGCAGACACTATTACTATATGTGGGGTGATCTCAGGAGCCGTTATCACTGCATTTATGAGGTAACAAGTGCTACTATAACGGTATGTGTGAGGGGACAATGGCTAATGTTACTGTATGTGGGGTGGAGGCTCAGCAGACACTATTACTATATGTGGGGTGATCTCAGGAGCCATTATCACTGCATTTATGAGGTAACAAGTGCTACTATAACGGTATGTGTGAGGGGACAATGGCTAATATTACTGTATGTGGGGTGGAGGCTCAGCAGACACTATTACTATATGTGGGGTGATCTCAGGAGCCATTATCACTGCATTTATGAGGTAACAAGTGCTACTATAACGGTATGTGTGAGGGGACAATGGCTAATATTACTGTATGTGTGGTGGAGGCTCAGCAGACACTATTACTATATGTGGGGTGATCTCAGGAGCCGTTATCACTGCATTTATGAGGTAACAAGTGCTACTATAACGGTATGTGTGAGGGGACAATGGCTAATATTACTGTATGTGGGGTGGAGGCTCAGCAGACACTATTACTATATGTGGGGTGTTCTCAGGAGCCGTTATCACTGCATTTATGAGGTACCGTAACAAGTGCTTCTATAACGGTATGTGTGAGGGGACAATGGCTAATGTTACTGTATGTGGGGTGGAGGCTCAGCAGACACTATTACTATATGTGGGGTGATCTCAGGAGCCGTTATCACTGCATTTATGAGGTAACAAGTGCTACTATAACGGTATGTGTGAGGGGACAATGGCTAATATTACTGTATGTGGGGTGGAGGCTCAGCAGACACTTACTATATGTGGGGTGATCTCAGGAGCCGTTATCACTGCATTTATGAGGTAACAAGTGCTACTATAACGGTATGTGTGAGGGGACAATGGCTAATATTACTGTATGTGGGGTGGAGGCTCAGCAGACACTATTACTATATGTGGGGTGATCTCAGGAGCCGTTATCACTGCATTTATGAGGTAACAAGTGCTACTATAACTGTATGTGTGAGGGGACAATGGCTAATGTTACTGTATGTGGGGTGGAGGCTCAGCAGACACTATTACTATATGTGGGGTGTTCTAAGGAGCCGTTATCACTGCATTTATGAGTTAACAAGTGCTACTATAACGGTATGTGTGAGGGGACAATGGCTAATGTTACTGTATGTGGGGTGGAGGCTCAGCAGACACTATTACTATATGTGGGGTGATCTCAGGAGCCGTTATCACTGCATTTATGAGGTAACAAGTGCTACTATAACAGTATGTGTGAGGGGACAATGGCTAATATTACTGTATGTGGGGTGGAGGCTCAGCAGACACTATTACTATATGTGGGGTGATCTCAGGAGCTGTTATCACTGCATTTATGAGGTAACAAGTGATACTATAACGGTATGTGTGAGGGGACAATGGCTAATGTTACTGTATGTGGGGTGGAGGCTCAGCAGACACTATTACTATATGTGGGGTGATCTCAGGAGCCGTTATCACTGCATTTATGAGGTAACAAGTGCTACTATAATGGTATGTGTGAGGGGACAATGGCTAATGTTACTGTATGTGGGGTGGAGGCTCAGCAGACACTATTACTATATGTGGGATGATCTCAGGAGCCGTTATCACTGCATTTATGAGGTAACAAGTGCTACTATAACGGTATGTGTGAGGGGACAATGGCTAATATTACTGTATGTGGGGTGGAGGCTCAGCAGACACTATTACTATATGTGGGGTGATCTCAGGAGCCGTTATCACTGCATTTATGAGGTAACAAGTGCTACTATAACGGTATGTGTGAGGGGACAATGGCTAATATTACTGTATGTGGGGTGGAGGCTCAGCAGACACTATTACTATATGTCGGGTGATCTCAGGAGCCGTTATCACTGCATTTATGAGGTAACAAGTGCTACTATAACGGTATGTGTGAGGGGCCAATGGCTAATGTTACTGAATGTGGGGTGGAGGCTCAGCAGACACTATTACTATATGTGGGGTGATCTCAGGAGCCTTTATCACTGCATTTATGAGGTAACAAGTGCTACTATAACGGTATGTGTGAGGGGACAATGGCTAATATTACTGTATGTGGGGTGGAGGCTCAGCAGACACTATTACTATATGTGGGGTGATCTCAGGAGCCGTTATCACTGCATTTATGAGGTAACAAGTGCTACTATAACGGTATGTGTGAGGGGACAATGGCTAATGTTACTGTATGTGGGGTGGAGGCTCAGCAGACACTATTACTATATGTGGGGTGATCTCAGGAGCCATTATCACTGCATTTATGAGGTAACAAGTGCTACTATAACGGTATGTGTGAGGGGACAATGGCTAATATTACTGTATGTGGGGTGGAGGCTCAGCAGACACTATTACTATATGTGGGGTGATCTCAGGAGCCATTATCACTGCATTTATGAGGTAACAAGTGCTACTATAACGGTATGTGTGAGGGGACAATGGCTAATATTACTGTATGTGTGGTGGAGGCTCAGCAGACACTATTACTATATGTTGGGTGATCTCAGGAGCCGTTATCACTGCATTTATGAGGTAACAAGTGCTACTATAACGGTATGTGTGAGGGGACAATGGCTAATATTACTGTATGTGGGGTGGAGGCTCAGCAGACACTATTACTATATGTGGGGTGTTCTCAGGAGCCGTTATCACTGCATTTATGAGGTACCGTAACAAGTGCTTCTATAACGGTATGTGTGAGGGGACAATGGCTAATGTTACTGTATGTGGGGTGGAGGCTCAGCAGACACTATTACTATATGTGGGGTGATCTCAGGAGCCGTTATCACTGCATTTATGAGGTAACAAGTGCTACTATAACGGTATGTGTGAGGGGACAATGGCTAATATTACTGTATGTGGGGTGGAGGCTCAGCAGACACTTACTATATGTGGGGTGATCTCAGGAGCCGTTATCACTGCATTTATGAGGTAACAAGTGCTACTATAACGGTATGTGTGAGGGGACAATGGCTAATATTACTGTATGTGGGATGGAGGCTCAGCAGACACTATTACTATATGTGGGGTGATCTCAGGAGCCGTTATCACTGCATTTATGAGGTAACAAGTGCTACTATAACTGTATGTGTGAGGGGACAATGGCTAATGTTACTGTATGTGGGGAGGAGGCTCAGCAGACACTATTACTATATGTGGGGTGTTCTAAGGAGCCGTTCTCACTGCATTTATGAGTTAACAAGTGCTACTATAACGGTATGTGTGAGGGGACAATGGCTAATGTTACTGTATGTGGGGTGGAGGCTCAGCAGACACTATTACTATATGTGGGGTGATCTCAGGAGCCGTTATCACTGCATTTATGAGGTAACAAGTGCTACTATAACAGTATGTGTGAGGGGACAATGGCTAATATTACTGTATGTGGGGTGGAGGCTCAGCAGACACTATTACTATATGTGGGGTGATCTCAGGAGCTGTTATCACTGCATTTATGAGGTAACAAGTGATACTATAACGGTATGTGTGAGGGGACAATGGCTAATGTTACTGTATGTGGGGTGGAGGCTCAGCAGACACTATTACTATATGTGGGGTGATCTCAGGAGCCGTTATCACTGCATTTATGAGGTAACAAGTGCTACTATAATGGTATGTGTGAGGGGACAATGGCTAATGTTACTGTATGTGGGGTGGAGGCTCAGCAGACACTATTACTATATGTGGGGTGATCTCAGGAGCCGTTATCACTGTATTTATGAGGTAACAAGTGCTACTATAACGGTATGTGTGAGGGGACAATGGCTAATGTTACTGTATGTGGGGTGGAGGCTCAGCAGACACTATTACTATATGTGGGGTGATCTCAGGAGCCATTATCACTATATTTTTGAGGGAACAAGTGCTACTATAACGGTATGTGTGAGGGGACAATGGCTAATATTACTGTATGTGGGGTGGAGGCTCAGCAGACACTATTACTATATGTGGGGTGTTCTCAGGAGCCGTTATCACTGCATTTATGAGGTAACAAGTGCTACTATAACGGTATGTGTGAGGGGACAATGGCTAATATTACTGTATGTGGGGTGGAGGCTCAGCAGACACTATTACTATATGTGGGGTGTTCTTAGGAGCCGTTATCACTGCATTTATGAGGTACCGTAACAAGTGCTTCTATAACGGTATGTGTGAGGGGACAATGGCTAATGTTACTGTATGTGGGGTGGAGGCTCAGCAGACACTATTACTATATGTGGGGTGTTCTCAGGAGCCGTTATCACTGCATTTATGAGGTAACAAGTGCTACTATAACGGTATGTGTGAGGGGACAATGCCTAATGTTACTGTTTGTGGGGTGGAGGCTCAGCAGACACTATTACTATATGTGGCGTGATCTCAGGAGCCGTTATCACTGCATTTATGAGGTAACAAGTGCTACTATAAAGGTATGTGTGAGGGGACAATAGCTAATGTTACTGTATGTGGGGTGGAGGCTCAGCAGACACTATTACTATATGTGGGGTGTTCTCAGGAGCCGTTATCACTGCATTTATGAGGTAACAAGTGCTACTATAACGGTATGTGTGAGGGGACAATGTCTAATGTTACTGTATGTGGGGTGGAGGCTCAGCAGACACTATTACTATATGTGGGGTGATCTCAGGAGCCATTATCACTGCATTTATGAGGTAACAAGTGCTACTATAACGGTATGTGTGAGGGGACAATGGCTAATATTGCTGTATGTGGGGTGGAGGCTCAGCAGACACTATTACTATATGTGGGGTGATCTCAGGAGCCGTTATCACTGCATTTATGAGGTAACAAGTGCTACTATAACGGTATGTGTGAGGGGACAATGGCTAATGTTACTGTATGTGGGGTGGAGGCTCAGCAGACACTATTACTATATGTGGGGTGATCTCAGGAGCCATTATCACTGCATTTATGAGGTAACAAGTGCTACTATAACGGTATGTGTGAGGGGACAATGGCTAATATTAATGTATGTGGGGTGGAGGCTCAGCAGACACTATTACTATATGTAGGGTGATCTCAGGAGCCGTTATCACTGCATTTATGAGGTAACAAGTGCTACTATAACGGTATGTGTGAGGGGACAATGGCTAATGTTACTGTATGTGGGGTGGAGGCTCAGCAGACACTATTACTATATGTGGGGTGATCTCAGGAGCCGTTATCACTGCATTTATGAGGTAACAAGTGCTACTATAATGGTATGTGTGAGGGGACAATGGCTAATGTTACTGTATGTGGGGTGGAGACTCAGCAGACACTATTACTATATGTGGGGTGTTCTCAGGAGCCGTTATCACTGCATTTATGAGGTAACAAGTGCTACTATAACGGTATGTGTGAGGGGACAATGGCTAATGTTACTGTATGTGGGGTGGAGGCTCAGCAGACACTATTACTATATGTGGGGTGTTCTCAGGAGCCGTTATCACTGCATTTATGAGGTAACAAGTGCTACTATAACGGTATGTGTGAGGGGACAATGGCTAATGTTACTGTATGTGGGGTGGAGGCTCAGCAGACACTATTACTATATGTGGGGTGATCTCAGGAGCCATTATCACTGCATTTATGAGGTAACAAGTGCTACTATAACGGTATGTGTGAGGGGACAATGGCTAATATTACTGTATGTGGGGTGGAGGCTCAGCAGACACTATTACTATATGTGGGGTGATCTCAGGAGCCGTTATCACTGCATTTATGAGGTAACAAGTGCTACTATAACGGTATGTGTGAGGGGACAATGGCTAATGTTACTGTATGTGGGGTGGAGGCTCAGCAGACACTATTACTATATGTGGGGTGATCTCAGGAGCCATTATCACTGCATTTATGAGGTAACAAGTGCTACTATAACGGTATGTGTGAGGGGACAATGGCTAATATTAATGTATGTGGGGTGGAGGCTCAGCAGACACTATTACTATATGTCGGGTGATCTCAGGAGCCGTTATCACTGCATTTATGAGGTAACAAGTGCTACTATAACGGTATGTGTGAGGGGCCAATGGCTAATGTTACTGAATGTGGGGTGGAGGCTCAGCAGACACTATTACTATATGTGGGGTGATCTCAGGAGCCTTTATCACTGCATTTATGAGGTAACAAGTGCTACTATAACGGTATGTGTGAGGGGACAATGGCTAATATTACTGTATGTGGGGTGGAGGCTCAGCAGACACTATTACTATATGTGGGGTGATCTCAGGAGCCGTTATCACTGCATTTATGAGGTAACAAGTGCTACTATAACGGTATGTGTGAGGGGACAATGGCTAATGTTACTGTATGTGGGGTGGAGGCTCAGCAGACACTATTACTATATGTGGGGTGATCTCAGGAGCCATTATCACTGCATTTATGAGGTAACAAGTGCTACTATAACGGTATGTGTGAGGGGACAATGGCTAATATTACTGTATGTGGGGTGGAGGCTCAGCAGACACTATTACTATATGTGGGGTGATCTCAGGAGCCATTATCACTGCATTTATGAGGTAACAAGTGCTACTATAACGGTATGTGTGAGGGGACAATGGCTAATATTACTGTATGTGTGGTGGAGGCTCAGCAGACACTATTACTATATGTTGGGTGATCTCAGGAGCCGTTATCACTGCATTTATGAGGTAACAAGTGCTACTATAACGGTATGTGTGAGGGGACAATGGCTAATATTACTGTATGTGGGGTGGAGGCTCAGCAGACACTATTACTATATGTGGGGTGTTCTCAGGAGCCGTTATCACTGCATTTATGAGGTACCGTAACAAGTGCTTCTATAACGGTATGTGTGAGGGGACAATGGCTAATGTTACTGTATGTGGGGTGGAGGCTCAGCAGACACTATTACTATATGTGGGGTGATCTCAGGAGCCGTTATCACTGCATTTATGAGGTAACAAGTGCTACTATAACGGTATGTGTGAGGGGACAATGGCTAATATTACTGTATGTGGGGTGGAGGCTCAGCAGACACTTACTATATGTGGGGTGATCTCAGGAGCCGTTATCACTGCATTTATGAGGTAACAAGTGCTACTATAACGGTATGTGTGAGGGGACAATGGCTAATATTACTGTATGTGGGGTGGAGGCTCAGCAGACACTATTACTATATGTGGGGTGATCTCAGGAGCCGTTATCACTGCATTTATGAGGTAACAAGTGCTACTATAACTGTATGTGTGAGGGGACAATGGCTAATGTTACTGTATGTGGGGAGGAGGCTCAGCAGACACTATTACTATATGTGGGGTGTTCTAAGGAGCCGTTCTCACTGCATTTATGAGTTAACAAGTGCTACTATAACGGTATGTGTGAGGGGACAATGGCTAATGTTACTGTATGTGGGGTGGAGGCTCAGCAGACACTATTACTATATGTGGGGTGATCTCAGGAGCCGTTATCACTGCATTTATGAGGTAACAAGTGCTACTATAACAGTATGTGTGAGGGGACAATGGCTAATATTACTGTATGTGGGGTGGAGGCTCAGCAGACACTATTACTATATGTGGGGTGATCTCAGGAGCTGTTATCACTGCATTTATGAGGTAACAAGTGATACTATAACGGTATGTGTGAGGGGACAATGGCTAATGTTACTGTATGTGGGGTGGAGGCTCAGCAGACACTATTACTATATGTGGGGTGATCTCAGGAGCCGTTATCACTGCATTTATGAGGTAACAAGTGCTACTATAATGGTATGTGTGAGGGGACAATGGCTAATGTTACTGTATGTGGGGTGGAGGCTCAGCAGACACTATTACTATATGTGGGGTGATCTCAGGAGCCGTTATCACTGTATTTATGAGGTAACAAGTGCTACTATAACGGTATGTGTGAGGGGACAATGGCTAATGTTACTGTATGTGGGGTGGAGGCTCAGCAGACACTATTACTATATGTGGGGTGATCTCAGGAGCCATTATCACTATATTTTTGAGGGAACAAGTGCTACTATAACGGTATGTGTGAGGGGACAATGGCTAATATTACTGTATGTGGGGTGGAGGCTCAGCAGACACTATTACTATATGTGGGGTGTTCTCAGGAGCCGTTATCACTGCATTTATGAGGTAACAAGTGCTACTATAACGGTATGTGTGAGGGGACAATGGCTAATATTACTGTATGTGGGGTGGAGGCTCAGCAGACACTATTACTATATGTGGGGTGTTCTTAGGAGCCGTTATCACTGCATTTATGAGGTACCGTAACAAGTGCTTCTATAACGGTATGTGTGAGGGGACAATGGCTAATGTTACTGTATGTGGGGTGGAGGCTCAGCAGACACTATTACTATATGTGGGGTGTTCTCAGGAGCCGTTATCACTGCATTTATGAGGTAACAAGTGCTACTATAACGGTATGTGTGAGGGGACAATGCCTAATGTTACTGTTTGTGGGGTGGAGGCTCAGCAGACACTATTACTATATGTGGCGTGATCTCAGGAGCCGTTATCACTGCATTTATGAGGTAACAAGTGCTACTATAAAGGTATGTGTGAGGGGACAATAGCTAATGTTACTGTATGTGGGGTGGAGGCTCAGCAGACACTATTACTATATGTGGGGTGTTCTCAGGAGCCGTTATCACTGCATTTATGAGGTAACAAGTGCTACTATAACGGTATGTGTGAGGGGACAATGTCTAATGTTACTGTATGTGGGGTGGAGGCTCAGCAGACACTATTACTATATGTGGGGTGATCTCAGGAGCCATTATCACTGCATTTATGAGGTAACAAGTGCTACTATAACGGTATGTGTGAGGGGACAATGGCTAATATTGCTGTATGTGGGGTGGAGGCTCAGCAGACACTATTACTATATGTGGGGTGATCTCAGGAGCCGTTATCACTGCATTTATGAGGTAACAAGTGCTACTATAACGGTATGTGTGAGGGGACAATGGCTAATGTTACTGTATGTGGGGTGGAGGCTCAGCAGACACTATTACTATATGTGGGGTGATCTCAGGAGCCATTATCACTGCATTTATGAGGTAACAAGTGCTACTATAACGGTATGTGTGAGGGGACAATGGCTAATATTAATGTATGTGGGGTGGAGGCTCAGCAGACACTATTACTATATGTAGGGTGATCTCAGGAGCCGTTATCACTGCATTTATGAGGTAACAAGTGCTACTATAACGGTATGTGTGAGGGGACAATGGCTAATGTTACTGTATGTGGGGTGGAGGCTCAGCAGACACTATTACTATATGTGGGGTGATCTCAGGAGCCGTTATCACTGCATTTATGAGGTAACAAGTGCTACTATAATGGTATGTGTGAGGGGACAATGGCTAATGTTACTGTATGTGGGGTGGAGACTCAGCAGACACTATTACTATATGTGGGGTGTTCTCAGGAGCCGTTATCACTGCATTTATGAGGTAACAAGTGCTACTATAACGGTATGTGTGAGGGGACAATGGCTAATGTTACTGTATGTGGGGTGGAGGCTCAGCAGACACTATTACTATATGTGGGGTGTTCTCAGGAGCCGTTATCACTGCATTTATGAGGTAACAAGTGCTACTATAACGGTATGTGTGAGGGGACAATGGCTAATGTTACTGTATGTGGGGTGGAGGCTCAGCAGACACTATTACTATATGTGGGGTGATCTCAGGAGCCATTATCACTGCATTTATGAGGTAACAAGTGCTACTATAACGGTATGTGTGAGGGGACAATGGCTAATATTACTGTATGTGGGGTGGAGGCTCAGCAGACACTATTACTATATGTGGGGTGATCTCAGGAGCCGTTATCACTGCATTTATGAGGTAACAAGTGCTACTATAACGGTATGTGTGAGGGGACAATGGCTAATGTTACTGTATGTGGGGTGGAGGCTCAGCAGACACTATTACTATATGTGGGGTGATCTCAGGAGCCATTATCACTGCATTTATGAGGTAACAAGTGCTACTATAACGGTATGTGTGAGGGGACAATGGCTAATATTAATGTATGTGGGGTGGAGGCTCAGCAGACACTATTACTATATGTGGGGTGATCTCAGGAGCCGTTATCACTGCATTTATGAGGTAACAAGTGCTACTATAACGGTATGTGTGAGGGGACAATGGCTAATGTTACTGTATGTGGGGTGGAGGCTCAGCAGACACTATTACTATATGTGGGGTGATCTCAGGAGCCGTTATCACTGCATTTATGAGGTAACAAGTGCTACTATAATGGTATGTGTGAGGGGACAATGGCTAATGTTACTGTATGTGGGGTGGAGACTCAGCAGACACTATTACTATATGTGGGGTGTTCTCAGGAGCCGTTATCACTGCATTTATGAGGTAACAAGTGCTACTATAACGGTATGTGTGAGGGGACAATGGCTAATGTTACTGTATGTGGGGTGGAGGCTCAGCAGACACTATTACTATATGTGGGGTGATCTCAGGAGCCGTTATCACTGCATTTATGAGGTAACAAGTGCTACTATAACGGTATGTGTGAGGGGACAATGGCTAATGTTACTGTATGTGGGGTGGAGGCTCAGCAGACACTATTACTATATGTGGGGTGATCTCAGGAGCCATTATCACTATATTTGTGAGGGAACAAGTGCTACTATAACGGTATGTGTGAGGGGACAATGGCTAATATTACTGTATGTGGGGTGGAGGCTCAGCAGACTCTATTACTATATGTGGGGTGTTCTCAGGAGCCGTTATCACTGCATTTATGAGGTAACAAGTGCTACTATAACGGTATGTGTGAGGGGACAATGGCTAATGTTACTGTATGTGGGGTGGAGGCTCAGCAGACACTATTACTATATGTGGGGTAATCTCAGGAGCCGTTATCACTGCATTTATGAGGTAACAAGTGCTACTATAACGGTATGTGTGAGGGGACAATGGCTAATGTTACTGTATGTGGGGTGGAGGCTCAGCAGACACTATTACTATATGTGGGGTGTTCTCAGGAGCCGTTATCACTGCATTTATGAGGTAACAAGTGCTACTATAACGGTATGTGTGAGGGGACAATGGCTAATGTTACTGTATGTGGGGTGGAGGCTCAGCAGACACTATTACTATATGTGGGGTGTTCTTAGGAGCCGTTATCACTGCATTTATGAGGTACCGTAACAAGTGCTTCTATAACGGTATGTGTGAGGGGACAATGGCTAATGTTACTGTATGTGGGGTGGAGGCTCAGCAGACACTATTACTATATGTGGGGTGTTCTCAGGAGCCGTTATCACTGCATTTATGAGGTAACAAGTGCTACTATAACGGTATGTGTGAGGGGACAATGGCTAATATTACTGTATGTGGGGTGGAGGCTCAGCAGACACTATTACTATATGTGGGGTGTTCTTAGGAGCCGTTATCACTGCATTTATGAGGTACCGTAACAAGTGCTTCTATAACGGTATGTGTGAGGGGACAATGGCTAATGTTACTGTATGTGGGGTGGAGGCTCAGCAGACACTATTACTATATGTGGGGTGTTCTCAGGAGCCGTTATCACTGCATTTATGAGGTAACAAGTGCTACTATAACGGTATGTGTGAGGGGACAATGCCTAATGTTACTGTTTGTGGGGTGGAGGCTCAGCAGACACTATTACTATATGTGGCGTGATCTCAGGAGCCGTTATCACTGCATTTATGAGGTAACAAGTGCTACTATAAAGGTATGTGTGAGGGGACAATAGCTAATGTTACTGTATGTGGGGTGGAGGCTCAGCAGACACTATTACTATATGTGGGGTGTTCTCAGGAGCCGTTATCACTGCATTTATGAGGTAACAAGTGCTACTATAACGGTATGTGTGAGGGGACAATGTCTAATGTTACTGTATGTGGGGTGGAGGCTCAGCAGACACTATTACTATATGTGGGGTGATCTCAGGAGCCATTATCACTGCATTTATGAGGTAACAAGTGCTACTATAACGGTATGTGTGAGGGGACAATGGCTAATATTGCTGTATGTGGGGTGGAGGCTCAGCAGACACTATTACTATATGTGGGGTGATCTCAGGAGCCGTTATCACTGCATTTATGAGGTAACAAGTGCTACTATAACGGTATGTGTGAGGGGACAATGGCTAATGTTACTGTATGTGGGGTGGAGGCTCAGCAGACACTATTACTATATGTGGGGTGATCTCAGGAGCCATTATCACTGCATTTATGAGGTAACAAGTGCTACTATAACGGTATGTGTGAGGGGACAATGGCTAATATTAATGTATGTGGGGTGGAGGCTCAGCAGACACTATTACTATATGTAGGGTGATCTCAGGAGCCGTTATCACTGCATTTATGAGGTAACAAGTGCTACTATAACGGTATGTGTGAGGGGACAATGGCTAATGTTACTGTATGTGGGGTGGAGGCTCAGCAGACACTATTACTATATGTGGGGTGATCTCAGGAGCCGTTATCACTGCATTTATGAGGTAACAAGTGCTACTATAATGGTATGTGTGAGGGGACAATGGCTAATGTTACTGTATGTGGGGTGGAGACTCAGCAGACACTATTACTATATGTGGGGTGTTCTCAGGAGCCGTTATCACTGCATTTATGAGGTAACAAGTGCTACTATAACGGTATGTGTGAGGGGACAATGGCTAATGTTACTGTATGTGGGGTGGAGGCTCAGCAGACACTATTACTATATGTGGGGTGTTCTCAGGAGCCGTTATCACTGCATTTATGAGGTAACAAGTGCTACTATAACGGTATGTGTGAGGGGACAATGGCTAATGTTACTGTATGTGGGGTGGAGGCTCAGCAGACACTATTACTATATGTGGGGTGATCTCAGGAGCCATTATCACTGCATTTATGAGGTAACAAGTGCTACTATAACGGTATGTGTGAGGGGACAATGGCTAATATTACTGTATGTGGGGTGGAGGCTCAGCAGACACTATTACTATATGTGGGGTGATCTCAGGAGCCGTTATCACTGCATTTATGAGGTAACAAGTGCTACTATAACGGTATGTGTGAGGGGACAATGGCTAATGTTACTGTATGTGGGGTGGAGGCTCAGCAGACACTATTACTATATGTGGGGTGATCTCAGGAGCCATTATCACTGCATTTATGAGGTAACAAGTGCTACTATAACGGTATGTGTGAGGGGACAATGGCTAATATTAATGTATGTGGGGTGGAGGCTCAGCAGACACTATTACTATATGTGGGGTGATCTCAGGAGCCGTTATCACTGCATTTATGAGGTAACAAGTGCTACTATAACGGTATGTGTGAGGGGACAATGGCTAATGTTACTGTATGTGGGGTGGAGGCTCAGCAGACACTATTACTATATGTGGGGTGATCTCAGGAGCCGTTATCACTGCATTTATGAGGTAACAAGTGCTACTATAATGGTATGTGTGAGGGGACAATGGCTAATGTTACTGTATGTGGGGTGGAGACTCAGCAGACACTATTACTATATGTGGGGTGTTCTCAGGAGCCGTTATGACTGCATTTATGAGGTAACAAGTGCTACTATAACGGTATGTGTGAGGGGACAATGGCTAATGTTACTGTATGTGGGGTGGAGGCTCAGCAGACACTATTACTATATGTGGGGTGATCTCAGGAGCCGTTATCACTGCATTTATGAGGTAACAAGTGCTACTATAACGGTATGTGTGAGGGGACAATGGCTAATGTTACTGTATGTGGGGTGGAGGCTCAGCAGACACTATTACTATATGTGGGGTGATCTCAGGAGCCATTATCACTATATTTGTGAGGGAACAAGTGCTACTATAACGGTATGTGTGAGGGGACAATGGCTAATATTACTGTATGTGGGGTGGAGGCTCAGCAGACTCTATTACTATATGTGGGGTGTTCTCAGGAGCCGTTATCACTGCATTTATGAGGTAACAAGTGCTACTATAACGGTATGTGTGAGGGGACAATGGCTAATGTTACTGTATGTGGGGTGGAGGCTCAGCAGACACTATTACTATATGTGGGGTAATCTCAGGAGCCGTTATCACTGCATTTATGAGGTAACAAGTGCTACTATAACGGTATGTGTGAGGGGACAATGGCTAATGTTACTGTATGTGGGGTGGAGGCTCAGCAGACACTATTACTATATGTGGGGTGTTCTCAGGAGCCGTTATCACTGCATTTATGAGGTAACAAGTGCTACTATAACGGTATGTGTGAGGGGACAATGGCTAATGTTACTGTATGTGGGGTGGAGGCTCAGCAGACACTTACTATATGTGGGGTGATCTCAGGAGCCATTATCACTGCATTTATGAGGTAACAAGTGCTACTATAACGGTATGTGTGAGGGGACAATGGCTAATATTACTGTATGTGGGGTGGAGGCTCAGCAGACACTATTACTATATGTGGGGTGATCTCAGGAGCCGTTATCACTGCATTTATGAGGTAACAAGTGCTACTATAACGGTATGTGTGAGGGGACAATAGCTAATGTTACTGTATGTGGGGTGGAGGCTCAGCAGACACTATTACTATATGTGGGGTGATCTCAGGAGCCATTATCACTGCATTTATGAGGTAACAAGTGCTACTATAACGGTATGTGTGAGGGGACAATGGCTAATATTACTGTATGTGGGGTGGAGGCTCAGCAGACACTATTACTATATGTGGGGTGATCTCAGGAGCCGTTATCACTGCATTTATGAGGTAACAAGTGCTACTATAACGGTATGTGTGAGGGGACAATGGCTAATATTACTATATGTGGGGTGTTCTCACACATGGGACATTATCGTTGTATGTGTTGCTGAACAATGACCACTATTACTGTTTTGGGGTGGCGGAATGGTCCAGGAGCCACTATTACTATATGTGGGGTGATCTTACTCTGGGCCATTATAACTATATGTGTTCGAGGACAATGGGCTAGGGGCTATGTGTGCACCTTCAGGATTCAGGATTTGAATGCAGAAAATTCCTTAAGGTTTCTGCATCTCTTGGCAGGAAAAACGCTGCAGAAAAAAACGCGCCTTTTGCCGCGATTTTGACTATTTTTGCCCACGATTAGGAACCACTGCGGGTTTGAAACTGTGTGTTTATGCAGCGTCAAACCTGCAGCGTCCAGATGTTACAGCATAGTGGATGGGATTTCTAAAAAACCTATGTCCACTATGTGTGCATCTGAGGCTGCCGATGACCCATGGACCACAGAATGTCAAATTCTCCTGCGGTGTCGCTAGTGTCCGCAATAGAAATTTGACCACTAGAATGTATTGAATGCGGTAAATCCGCATGGTTCGGTTAACACATGTGGATTTACCTGTGTTCAATAGAACGCAGCATTTTGGACGCAGCAAAATTATGCTGCGTCCAATGCTCTGCTACGTCCGGATCATGGGCAGATAGCCTAAAATTTAAAAATATGTTGTGGGCTCCCTCATCATTTTCATAACAAGTAGAGGGAAAGCCGATCGCTGGGAGCTGATGTTAGTAGCCGGGTTAGTGGCCATTAGCCAAAAATGTTCCCTGGCTATTAATAACAGCTGACAGCTGTTTGCTTAGCCTTTACTGGCTAGATTACAGTGTGACCCCAGAAAAAAATTGATGGAGGGTCCCCCTATAAAATCTAACCAGAAAAGGCTAAACAGACCGCTGCAGGCTGATATTAATAGCCAGGGAAGGGGCCATGGATACTAGCCCCCCTCCACGGCTAATAATATCAGCTCTCAGCAGCCCTAGAAATAGCGCATCCATAATATGCGCCAAACCTGGCACTTAGCCTCCACTCTTCCCACTGCCGTGTAGCGGTGGCGAGTGGGGTAATAAGGCTGGGGTTCATGTCAGCCTTGTATTGGCGGCTGACATGAAACCCAGGTTAGTAATGGAGAGGCGTCTATAAGACGGCCATATGGATAATGGTGATGGCTGGCGCGTGCAAACTGCTATGTTGGCGTTGTAGTAGAATTATTCAATAAAATGGTACCAGAGTCAACGCATGCACATCCCTCGATTTTCGTCGCCATTTTGTTGAAGATACTGTGTCTGCAAATTCGCAAACACAGTGTCTTCAATAAAATGGCGCCGTAGTGCTGTATGCGCACGTGCTGACTCTGTCGCCAAACCGCACAGTAGCCGCCCATCCTCGCTTCGAACAGAAGGATGCGTTCAGTATTATATATAAGATGTACTGATAATACAGGGATGTACTCACTTATGCTAAACACTGTATATATAATGTACTGATACTACAGGGGGTTTACTCACTTACGCTGAGCTCTGTATATATAATGTACAGATAATACAGGGGGTGTACTCACTTACGCTGAGCACTGTATATATAATGTACTGATACTACAGGGGGTTTACTCACTTATGCTGAGTGCTGTATATATATATATATATAATGTACTGATAATACAGAGGTGTACTCACTTATGCTGAGCGCTGTATATATCATGTATTGATAATACAGGGGTGTACTCGCTTATTCTGAGCACTGTATGTATATAATGTACTGATAATACAAGGGTGTACTCACGATGAGCGATGTATACATATAATGCATTGATAATATGGGGGTGTACTCACTTATGCTGAGAACTGTATATATAATGTACTGATAATACAAGGGGTGTACTCACTTATACTGAGCACTGCATATATACAGTGCTCAGTATAAGTGAGTACACCCCCTGCATATATACAGTGCTCATTATAAGTGAGTACACCCCCTGTATTATCAGTACACTATATATATATATATATATATATATATATATATATATAAATATATATATATATATATATATATATATATATATATACATATATATATATATATATATACAGTCATATGAAAAAGTTTGGGCACCCCTATTAATCTTAAGCTTAATGTTTTATAAAAATTGGTGTTTTTGCAACAGCTATTTCAGTTTGATATATGTAATAACTGTTGGACACAGTAATGTTTCTGCCTTGAAATGAGGTTTATTGTACTAACAGAAAATGTGCAATCTGCATTCAAACTAAATTTGACAGGTGCATAAGTATGGGCACCTCACCAGAAAAGTGACATTAATATTTAGTAGATCCTCCTTTTGCAAAAATAACAGCCTCTAGTCGCTTCCTGTAGCTTTTAATGAGTTCCTGGGATCCTGGATGAAGGTATTTTTGACCATTCCTCTTTACAAAACAATTCCAGTTCAGTTAAGTTTGATGGATCGCCGAGCAATGGACAGCCCTCCTTCAAATGAATCCCACAGATGTTCAATGATATTCAGGTCTGGGACTGGGATGGCCATTCCAGAACATTGTAATTGTTCCTCTGCATGAATGCCTGAGTAGATTGGAGCGGTGTTTTGGATCATTGTCTTACTGAAAGATCCATCCCCTGCGTAACTTCAACTTTATCATTGATTCTTGAACATTATTGTCAAGAATCTGCTGATACTGAGTGGAATCCCATGCGTCCCTCAACTTTAACAAGATTCCCAGTGCCGGCATTGGCCACACAGCCCAAAGCATGATGGAACCTCCACCAAATTTTACTGTGGGTAGCAAGTGTTTTTCTTGGAATGCTGTGTTTTTTTGCCACCATGCATAACGCCTTTTTGTATGACCAAACAACTCAATCTTGGTTTCATCAGTCCACAGGACCTTCTTCCAAAAAGAAATTGGCTTCTCCAAATGTGCTTTTGCATACCTCAGCCGATTCTTTTTGTGGCGTGCTTGCAGAAACGGCTACTTTCGCATCACTCTCCCATACAGCTTCTCCTTGTGCAAAGTGCGTTGTATAGTTGACCGATGCACAGTGACACCATCTGCAGCAAGTTGATGCTGCAGCTCTCTGGAGGTGGTCTGAGGATTGTCCTTGACTGATCTCACCATTCTTCTTCTCTGCCTTTCTGATGTTTTTCTTGGCCTGCCATTTCTGGCCTTAACAAGAACTGTCCCTGTGTTCTTCCATTTCCTTACTATGTTCCTCACAGTTGAAACTGACAGGTTAAATCTCTGAGACAGCTTTTTGTATTCTTCCCCTGAACAACTATGTTGAATAATCTTTGTTTTCAGATAATTTGACAGTTGTTTTGAGAAGCCCATGATGCCACTCTTCAGAGGAGATTCAAACAGGAGAACAACTTGCAAGTGGCCACTTTAAGTAGCTTTTCTCATGATTGCATACACCTGGCTATGAAGTTCAAAGCTCAATGAGTTTACAAAACCAAAAAAAGTGCTTTAGTAAGTCAGTAAAAAGTAGGTAGGAGTATTTAAAACAAGAAAATGATAAGGGTGCCCATACTTATGCACCTGACAAATTTTGTTTGAATGCAGATTGCACATTTTCTGTTAGTACAATAAACCTCATTTCAAGGCAGAAACATTACTGTGTCCAACAGTTATTACATATATCAAACTGAAATAGCTGTTGCCAAAACACAAATTTTTATAAAACATTAAGCTTAAGATTAATAGGGGTGCCCAAACTTTTACATATGACTGTATATATATATATATGCTCAGCATGAGTGTGTACACGCCTGTGTTATCAGTACATTAAATATACAGTGCTCAGCATAAGTGAGTGCACCCCCATATTTGGCAATTTGGTACATTTTAAAAAATTCATTTTTTTCCCTCATTAACCCCTTAACCCCCGATGGTGGTTTGCACGTTAATGACCAGGCCAATTTTTACAATTCTGACCACTGTCATTTTATGAGGTAATTACTCTGGAACGCTTCAACGGATCCCCCTGATTCTGACATTGCTTTTTCGTGACATATTGTACTTCATGATAGTGGTAACATTTCTTCGATATAACTTGCGTTTATTTGTGAAAAAACGGAAATTTGGCGAAAATTTAGAAAATTTTGCAATTTTCAAACTTTGAATTTTTATGCCCTTAAATCAGAGAGATATGTCACACAAAATAGTTAATAAATAACATTTCCCACATGTCTACTTTACATCAGCATAATTTTGGAACCAATTTTTTTTTTGTTAGGGAGCTAAAAGGGTTAAAAGTTGACCAGCGATTTCTCATTTTTCCAACAAAATTTACAAAACCATTTTTTTAGGGACCACATCACATTTGAAGTCACTTTGAGAGGTGTTTATGACAGAAAATACCCAAAAGTGACACCATTCTAAAAACTGCACCCCTCAAGGTGCTCAAAACCACATTCAAGAACTTTATTAACCCTTCAGGTGCTTCACAGGAATTTTTGGTATGTGGAAGAAAAAAATGAACATTTAACTTTTTTCACAAAAATGTTACTTCAGACCCAATTTTTTTTATTTTCACAGGGGTAACAAGAAAAAATGGACCCCAAAATTTGTTGTGCAATTTCCCCTGGGCACGCAGATACCCCATATGTGGGGAAAAAACACTTTTTGGGCGCACGGCAGGGCTCGGAAGGGAAGGAGCGCCATTTGACTTTTTGATTGTAAAATTTGCTTGAATAATTAGCGGACGCCATGTTGCGTTTGGAGAGCCCCTGATGTGCCTAAACATTGGAGCTCCCCCACAAGTGACCCCATTTTGGAAACTAGACCCCCCAAGGCACCTATCTAGATGCTTAGTGAGCACTTGGAACCCCCAGGTGCTTCACAAACTGATTCGTAAAAATGAAAAAGTGTTTTTTTTTTCACTTTTTCATTTTTACGAATCAATTTGTGAAGCACCTAGGGGTTCCAAGTGCTCACTATGTATCTAGAAAGGTGCCTTGGGGGGTCTAGTTTCCAAAATGGGGTCACTTGTGGGGGAGCTCCAATGTTTGGGCACACAGGGACTCTCCAAATGCAACATGGTGTCCGCTAACAAATTGAATGGAAAATCGGCTCAAATTGTTAGCGGACACCATGTTGCGTTTGGAGAGCCCCTGTGTGCCCAAACATTGGAGCTCCCCCACAAGTGACCCCATTTTGGAAACTAGACCCCCCAAGGCACCTATCTAGATGGTTAGTGAGCACTTGGAACCCCCAGGTGCTTCACAAATTGATTCGTAAAAATGAAAAAGTGAAAAAAAAATTCTTACTTTTGAAAAAAATCACAACCCCATCACAACCCTAACCCCAAACCCAGCCCTAACCCTAGCCCTAACCCTAGCCCAACCCTAACCCGAGAGTTTATTTTTTGCGCCGTTCCTCGTGTGGTATAAGTGATTAGACGACTTTATTCTTCGGGTCGGTGCAATTACAGTGATACCAGAATCATATGGGGTTTTTATGACTGACAGCTGTCACACACTAAAAGACGCATTTTTTGTAAAATCTAGTTTTTGCATCGCCATATTTTGAGAGCTATAACTTTTCCAGATTTTGGCAGACAGTCATGTGACGGCTTGTTTTTTTGCGGGATGAGTTGACGTTGTTATTGGTGCCATTTTCAGGCACGTGACATTTTTTGATCTCTTTCTATTCCGATTTTTGGGAGGCAGAATAAACAAAAACCAACAATTCAGGAATTTATTTATTTTTTTTTATTCTGTTCCGCGTGAGGTAAAATTGATAAGGCAGCTTTATTCTTCGGGTCAGTTCGTTTACAGCGGTGCCACATTTATATAATTTTTCTATGTTTTGCACTTTTACATAATAAAATCAATTTTATAGAAAAAAATATTTTTTAGCATAGCTTTTTTCTGAGAGCTATAACTTTTTTATTTTTCGGCTGATGGAGCTGTATGGTGGCTTGTTTTTTGCGGGACGAGATGACGTTTTCAGCGGTAACATTTTTATTTAGATTCGTCTTTTTGATCGCGTGTTATTCCATTTTTTGTTTGGCGGTATGATGATAAAGCATTGTTTTTTGCTTCGTTTTTTATTTTTATTTTTCACCGTGTTCACTGAAGGGGTTAACTAGTGGGACAGTTTTATAGGTCAGCTTGTTCCGGACGCGGCGATACCAAATATGTGTACTTTTATTTATTTATTTTTTTTTAATAATAATATTTATTGATTGGTACATTATATTTTTATTTTTGGTGGATTATTATTATTATTTTTTTTTATATTTTTTAATTTTTTTTTACATTTTTTTTTCACTTTCTGACAGTTTTACACTTTTTTACTCTGTCCCACTCTGGGACTTTCACTTTTTTTATTCTGATCGCCTGCATGGCATAGGAAAGGAGCACCATCCCTGTACCGTGCAGGCTGTCAGCGCTGAACAGGGAGAAGATAGTTTGGAGATGCACTGCTCATGTCCAAAAAATCTTCCTGCTCTCTGGTGACCCGGATGTTGTCATGACGACATTGGGTCGTCATGGCAACATCCTGGAAGCCACGGCAGACAGCGCTGGAGGCCAGAAGAGGAGGTGAGTATCTGCGATCACATCCCCTTGCCACAGCAATGCTGCGATCGACTTCAATCGCAGCATTGCGGGGGTTAATGTGCTGGGAGCGGTGCGGGACCGCTCCCTGCACATATTTCCGGGTGTCAGCTGTGACAATCAGCTGGCACCCGGCGGCGATAGCGCCCGCACAGCCTGTGTGCGCGCGCGAACGCGATGACGTACTAATACGGGTCTGGCTCTTAAGTCCCAGGGCACAGACGCGTATTAGGACGTCTAATGTTGTTAAGGGGTTAAAGTACACTCTGCACCCCATCTTGACTGGAAAAAAAAACAGAAATGTAGAAATTTTTGCAAATTTATTAAAAAAGAAAAAACTGAAATATCACCTGGTCATAAGTATTCAGACCCGTTGCTCAGACACTCATATTTAAGTCACATGCTGTCCATTTCCTTGTGATCCTCCTTGGGATGGTTCTACTCCTTAATTGGAGTCCAGCTGTGTTTAATTAAACTGATAGGACTTGATTTGGAAAGGCACACACCTGTCTATATAAGATCTCACCGCTCACAGTGCAGCATGTCAGACCAAATGAGAATCATGAGCTCAAAGGAACTGCCCAAGGAGCTCAGTGACAGAATTGTGGCAAGGCACAGATGTGGCCAAGGTTACAAAAGAATTTCTGCATTACTCAAGGTTCCTAAGAGCACAGTCGCCTCCATAATCCTTAAATGGAAGAAGTTGCCAAATTGAGTAATCGTGGGAAAAGAGCCTTGGTGAGAGAGGTAAAGAAGAACCCCAAGATCACTGTGGCTGAGCTCCAGAGATGCAGTAGGGAGATGAGAGGAAGTTCCACAAAGTCAACTATCACTGCAGACCCTCCACCAGTCGGGCCTTTATGGCGCAGTGGCCCGACGGAAGCCTCTCCTCAGTGCAAGACATTTGAAAGTCTTTATAGAGTTTGCTCAAAAACACATGAAGGACTCCCAGACTATGAGAAATAAGATTCTCTGGTCTGATGAGACGAAGATAGAACTTTTTGCTGATAATTCTAACCGGTGTGTGTGGAGAAAAACAGGCACTGCTCATCACCTGCCCAATACAATCCCAACAGTGAAACATGGCGGTGGCAGCATCATGCTATGGGGGTGTTTTTCAACTGCAGGGACAGGACGACTGGTTGCAATTGAAGGACACATGAATGCAGCCAAGTACAGTTATCCTGGATGAAAACCTCTTCCAGAGTGCTCTGGACCTCAGACTTGGCCGAAGGTTCACCTTCCAACAAGACAATGACCCTAAGCACACAGCTAAAATAACAAAGGAGTGGCTTCAGAACAACTCTGTGACCATATTTGACTGGCCCAGCCAGAGCCCTGACCTAAACCCAATTGAGCATCTCTCATTTTCTCATCCTGAAAATGGCTGTCTACCCACATTCACCATCCAAGCTGACGGAACTGGAAAGGATCTTAAAGGAAGAATGGCAGAGGATCCCCAAATCCAGGTGTGAAAAACTTGTTGCATCATTCCCAAGAAGACTCATGGCTGTACTAGCTCAAAAGGGTGCTTCTACTCAATACTGAGCAAAGGGTCTGAATACTTATGACCATGTGATATTTCAGTTTTTTCTTTTTTAATAAATTTGCAAAAATTTCTACATTTCTGTTTTTTTTCAGTCAAATTGGGGTGCAGAGTGTACTTTAATGAGAAAAAAAAAATTACATTTTTCGAATTTACCAAATGTGCTCCCCCATCCTGTTATTTGCTCCCCCATCTTATGTGCTCCGACATCCTGCTCCCCCATCCTGTTATCTGCACCCCCATCCTGAGCCCCCATCCTGTTATGTGCTCTCCCATCCTGATATGTGCTCTCCCATCCTGTTATATGCTCCCCCATCCTGCGCCCCCATCTTGTTATGTGCTCCCCCATCCTGCAACCCATCCTGTTATGTGCTCCCCCATCCTGTTATGTGCTCCCCCGTCCTGTTATTTGCTGCCCCCATCCTGTTATGTGCTGCACCCATCCTGCTCCCCAATCCTGTTATGCGCTGCCCCCATCCTGTTATGTGCTTGCCCCATCCTGTTATTTGCTGCCCCCATCCTGCTCCCCATCCTGTTATGTGCTTGCCCCTTCCTGCTCCCCATCCAGTTATGTGCTGCCCCCATCCTGTTATTTGCTCCCCCATCCTGTTATGTGCACCACTATCCTGCGCCTCCATCCTGTTATGTGCTTGCCCCATCCTGCTCCCCATCCTGTTATGTGCATCCCTATCCTGTGCCCCCATCCTATTATGTGCTGCCCCCATCCTACTCCCCCATCCAGTTATGTGCTGCCCCCATCCTGCTCCCCCATCCTGTTATGTGCTGCCCCATCCTGTTATTTGCTCCCCCATCCTGCGCCCCCATCCTGTTATGTGCTGCCCCATCCTGCTCCCCCATCCTGTTATGTGCTGCCTCCATTCTGCTCCCCCATCCTATTATGTGCTGCCCCCATCCTGCACCCCCATCTTGTTATGTGCTGCCCCCATCCTGCACCCACATCCTGTTATGTGCTGCCCCCATCCTGCGCCCCCATCCTGTTATGTGCGGCCCCCATCCTGCGCCCCTATCCTGTTATGTGCTGCCCCCTTCCTGCTCCCCCATCCTGTTATGTCCTGCCCCCATCCTACACCCACATCCTGTAATGTGCTGCCCCCATCCTGCTCACCCATCCTGTTATGTGCTGCCCCCATCCTGTTATGTGCTGCCCCATCCTGTTATGTGCTTGCCCCATCCTGCTTCCCATCCTGTCATGTGCTGCCCCCATCCTGCTCCCCCATCCTGTTATGTGCAGCCCCCATCCTGCTCCCCATCCTCTTATGTGCTTCCCCCATCCTGTTATGTGCTGCCCCATCCTGCTCCCCTATCCTGTTATGTGCTGCCCCCATCCTGCTCCCCCATCCTGTTATGTGCTGCCCCCATCCTGTTATATGCTGCCCCCATCCTGCACCCACCTCCTGATATGTGCTGCCCCCATCCTGCGCCCCCATCTTCCATCACTTAAATAAAAAAACACTCCTACTCACCTTTTCAGCTCTCCCCTGCAGCGCGTCCCCTTCGTGCAGCACCTGTGTTATTTTATTAAAATGGCGCCGGAATCAGCGCCTGCGTTGCTAGATATTCGGCGCCATTTTAGTGAAGACACATTTGCAGAGTGTATTCAACATAATGGCGCCGGAGTAAACGCGTGCGCATACAGCGCTGTCCGGCGCAATTTTGTTGAAGACACACTGCAAATGTGTCTTCACTAAAATGGAACCTGACAGCGCGTTATGCGCATGCGCCGATTCCGACGCCGCACTCCTTCCCCGGTCTCCGGTCCGAACAGAGGCGCCGCGGCAACAGCCCTCCCAGTCAGGTATGTGCTTATGGCGCCGGAGATCGTGGTATGCGTTCAGTGCCTACGCATACTGCAATCTCCGGCGTCACACTTCTACCTGTCACCTGTAATGGCTGGATGCTTTCTTCTGTCTTGAAGCCAGACTGCGCATCGCGCTTGCGCAGTCTATAGAGGCTTCGGACAGTTGGACACCTCCCTGAGTATATTATAGATGTACTGATAATACAGGAGTGTACTCACTTACGTTGAGAGCTGTATATATAATGCGCTAATAATACAGGGGTGTACTCACTAATGCTGAGTACTGTATATACAGTGGCGACCAAAAGTTTTGCATTTTTTTTATACTTGTGATTACTTCTGTCTGGTTGTTGTGATGTCATTTTCCTGGTGATTCTAGTAAACCAGAAGCAAATGGTTGTCAGCTATAAGGAAGAAAATTGTGTTTGACGTTGTTTTATCCCTTTATGTATTAGATTTTAACATTTACTGGGCCAAATGTTTTTCATATTTTGTCATGGGTAGTCAATTTTTGGCTAAAATATTATTTTTTTTTAATGAGTGTTTTTAGGTTAAAACATGGCAAAGACAAAGCCAAATTTATCACCAGATGTCAGGAAGCTTATTATTCTGAGAGTAAAGTCAGGCAAAAACCAAAAAGAGGTAGCTATGGAATTCAACTGTTCTCAGAGTCAAGTGTCATGTATATTAACCCCTTTACTCCCGAAGGCTGTTTGCATGTTAATGACTGGGCCAATTTTTACAATTCTGACTACTGTCACTTTATGAGGTAATAACTCTGGAACGCTTCAACGGATCCCACTGATTCTGAGACTTTTTTAGTGACATATCATACTTCATGATAGTGGTAAAATATATTCGATATGACTTGCGTTTATTTGTGAAAAAAATCGGAAATTTGCCAAAAATTTTGAAAATTTAGCAATTTTCAAATTTTGAATTTGTATGCCCTTAAATCAGAGAGATATGTCACACTAAATAGTTAATAAATAACATTTCCCACATGTCTACTTTACATCAGCACAATTTTGGAACTACATTTTTTTTTGTTAGTAAGTTATAAGGGTTAAAAGTTGACCAGTGATTTCTCATTTTTTCAACAAAATTTACAAAAGCTTTTTTTAGGGATCACATCATTTGAAGTCACTTTGAGGGGTCTATATGACAGAAAATACCTAAAAGTGACACCATTCTAAAAACTGCACCCCACAAGGTGCCCAAAACCACATTCAAGAAGCTTATTAACCCTTCACGTGCTTTAGACAATTAATGGAACATGAAAGGAAAAAATTAACATTTACCTTTTTTTCACTAAAGCATTACTTTAGACCCAATTTTTTTACTTTCACAAAGGTAACAGGAGAAATTGGACCCCAAAAGTTGTTGTGCAATTTCTCCTGAGTATGCTGATACCCCATATATGGGGGAAAACCATTGTTTGTGCACAAAGCAGGGCTTGAAAGAGAAGGAGCACTGGTTGACTTTTTCAACGCAAAACTCGCTGGAATTGAGAGCGGATACCAGGATACCATGTCGCAGTTGGAGAGCCACTGATGTACCTAAACAGTGGAAACCCCCCACAAGTGACCCCATTTTGGACATTAGGCCCCTTAAAGCGCACCTGTCAGCAGGATTGTGCTCACTAAACCACATGCACTGTCAGGTGGGCAACATTACACTGATTAAAATGATACTTAGGTTGATGAAATCCGTTCTGTGGTTCTTGTGTAATCCTTACTTTCATTTTGGAGATAATGATATGCTCGTGCTTCGGGGCGGCCTGTGGGGTGGGCTGTATCTAGTGCTCTGCTTACATATTCATCTGTATGCTCTTATGACTTACTTTGCCTTCACTGACTTGCCTCCTATTTTACATAATGCATCTAGTAGTGTGGGATTATGTAAAATAGGAGGCAGGTCAGTGAATGATCAGTGACCTGTCAAAAGAGCATACAGATGAATATGAAATCACAGCACCAGATAGAGCCCAACCCACAGGCAAATGCCCTAAATGTGGGGGAAAACCATTGTTTGAGCGCACGGCAGGGCTCGGAAGGTATTTGACTTTTTCAACACAAAACTCGCTGGAATTGAGAGTGGGCGCCATCTCGCGTTTGGAGAGCCTCTGATGTGTCTAAACAGTGGAAACCCCCCACAAGTGACCCCAGTTTATATAAGTTAGACCCCTTAAGGAACTTATCTAGATGTGTGGTGAGCACTTTGAACCCCAAAGTGTTTCACAAAAGTTTATACAGTAGAGCCGTGAAAATAAAAAAAAACAACACTTTTTTTTCCACAAAAATGATCTTTTAGCCGCAATTTTTTTTATTTTCAGTGGGGGTAACAGGAGAAATTGGACCAAAAAAGTTGTTGTGCAATTTCTCCTGAGTACGCTGATACTCCATATATGGGAGAAAACTACTGTTTGGGCGCACATCAGGGCTCAGAAGGGAAAGAGTGATGTTTTGGAATGCAGACTTTGATGGAGTGGTCTGTGGGCGTCATGTCGCTTTTGCAAAGCCCCTGATGTGCCTAAACAGTGGAAATGCCCAACAAGTGCCCTCTTTTAGGAAACTAAACCCCTCAATGAATTTAAATGTGTGGTGAGCACCTTGAACCCCCAGGTGCTTCACAGAAAATTATAACGTTGACTTGTGAAAATGAAAAAAAATATGAATTTTTTCCACATAAATTTTATTTTAGGCAAAAAAAAAATATTTTCACAAGGGTAACAGGAGAAAGTGGACTTCAAAATCTGTTGTGCAAATTTCTCCTGAGTACGCTGATATGTGGGAGAAAACTACTGTTTGGGCGCACGTCCGGTCTCGGAAGGGAAGGGGTGATATTTTGAAATGCAGATTTTGATGGAATGGTCTGTGGGCATCATGTCGCATTTGCAGAGCCCCTGATGTGCCTAAATAATGGAAATACCCAATAAGTGCCCCCTTTTTGGAACTGATCTACTGTTTCCTGGTATGTGAATTTTATAATGTAGTGGCATACGTGAGTTGTGTAGTGTTGGTCAGGTTGTCATATGTCAGTTGTGTAGTGTCCGTCAGGTTGTCATGCGTCAGTTGTGTAGTGTTCGTCAAGCTGTCATACGTCAGTTGTGTAAGTCAGAAATTAATTTAGTAGTCCATGCATGTGTGGTACAGTCTGAAGCATTCTTTCATACACAAGCCAGGTTTGTCGGGGCAGGTGTTGCATTGACAAATGGTGTCCTTGTGTATCCCCCTTCTTTAACACACTCGGCACCTCTTTTGTGGCTTACCTTTTTTTCCGCTTTGATGGACCTTCCCCGGGAAATGATGGCCTGGTACGATACGAGCACCTTCAGTTACGGAAGTACTGGGGCCCGCTCCTTCCTGACTGCCAAATATCAGGGCCTTGATCACTACCTCCTGCAACTGAAGGTACGATGTAGCGGTCTGGCCTGCACATCGTGATAGCAGGAAAGCCTTGTGCATTGCCATCTGTACGATGTGCACTGCCTTCTTCTAGTACCACACCTTGGCCTTTCTCAAGGCAGAGTACGGTTGGAGGACTTGATCAGAGACATCAACTCCCTCCATGTTTTTGTTGCACCCCAGTACACAGTCTGATTTGAAGACCTGTGTAGAGGTACCTCGTACAGTGCTGGGGGCGCTACCATCACCATGTATGGTGGTCAAGAAAAGGACATCCCTCTTGTTCTTCTACTTGACCACCTGCAGGTGGTCACTACATTGGGCTCTGCTGTCACCCCTTCTAAGCATCTGCCCAATTAGCGTCTTCGGTAGGCTGGTCAGATTTTTGCAGACAGTACCGCAGGATGCGGTTCCTCGCGCAAAGAGGGACTTGAAGAGTGGGATGCTTGTATAAAAGTTATCCACGTAGAGGTGATATCCTTGATCCAGCAGTGGGTGCACCAAATCCCACACAATTTTCCCACTCACTCCCAGGACAGGGGGGCATTCAGGGGGTTCAATTCGGGAGTCCTTCCCTTCATAAACCCTAAACTTGTGGGTGTACCCTAAGGTACTCTCACACAGTTTATACAGCTTAATTCCGTACCTCGCCCTCTTACTGGGCAAGTACTGCTGGAATTTAAACCTCCCCTTAAAATGGATTAGGTACTCATCCGTGCAAATTTCCCTTACACATACTCATATACATAGCAAACTTGTTGTTGAAGTGCTTTGAAAAGACGATCATCTCGGTGAGGACACCATGCATTATCATTATATTGCAAGAATTTGTGGATGGCCTCAAAACTTGTCCGGGTCATGACCATGCGGAAAACTGGAGTGTTATATAAAACGTCAACACTCCAATATTGCCGAACTTCTCGTGTCTTCAGTATCCCCATGTGAAGGACCAGGCCCCGAAACTTCATCATTTCTACTGCGTCTTCAGGAGTCCAGTAAGAAAATGATGAGCGCTTTTGGGCCAAAAATTGCTGAGTGTACAAATTAATTTGGCCCACCATGAGGTCTACAAACTCCTAAGTGAAAAAGACTTTAAAAAAGTCTATTTTTGTGAGGCCGGTGGTGTCAAACTTGATTCCTGATTGCAACACAAAATCAGGAATCAGTGGCTCATAATTTTCAGGGGGTGAGGTCCATGCGGGGTCAGTAATGGGGGGCGCTGGTTCAGCTTCTGTCCTGGGGCGTCTTCGTGGCGATTCAGTATCACCTGAGGAGGAAGAGGATGAGGAGTCAAAGTCGGAAAAATAAAGAAAGGTGGGATCCTCTCCCTCACTGTCCGTGTCGGAGGCAAGGAAAGCGTATGCCTCCTCCACTCGTTTGAGACGAGCGGGAGGAAATTTTTTTTTATGCATGTGATTTACTGTTTAGAATTGAACAGCCAATCACAGCGATCGTAGTTGCGGGGCGGGGGGGGGAGGCGACACCCCCCAGGACGCCGCCATCTACCCCGATGTAAGATGGCGCCGAAATTTTAATGCTAACTTTGGTCGTGCTGCTGCATTAAAGGTGAGAAGTAATAATACGTACCTGGTCCATAAGGCCCAGGGCACAGGGACATTTTATTACGTACAATGTCAGAAAGGGATCAAAGAAAGAAAAAGAAGGTTATGGAACAGCTGACCAACCTAGAAGTGGACGACCACGGAAAAACTTCCTCCAGAGTTGATCACATTATTAAGAAAAATTCAGTATCTGATGTCCATAAAAGTGCTGTAAAGATTTCGCATGCACAAAATGAACGAAGAATATGGGGTCAAAGTGAGTCGCCAAACTGTGGTGCGACGGCTAAGAGCAGTAGGGTTGAATGCACGAGTTCCAGTCAAGAAGCCTTTCATCTCTGCAAAGAACCGTAAGGTCCGACTTGAGTTTTCCAAAGAACACAGCCAATGGAAAGAGACAGATTGGTCTAAGGTGTTATCCAAGATCTGTTTGGTAGTGATGGCAAGCATTATATATACCGCAAAATTGGAAAACGTAATGATGTAAGGCACCAAACACCTACAGTGAAACGTGGTGGCAATGTCATGGTTTGGGGCTGCTTTTCTGCATCTGCCATTGGCCCTCTGCATAGAATTGATGGAAATATGAATGCTACCATGTACATGGATATACTGGAGAATGTAATCCTGTCACATGGTAAAACCAAAGTAGGAGATTACAGAAAGACAATCTTAAGCACATATCCAATGTAGTCAAAAATTGTTTAGCAAAGAAAAATGTTTTCCTGTTGCAAAGGCCAAGCCAATCATCTGATTTAAACGCTATAGAGCACCTTTGGGATGAGATAGGGCGATGAGTTGGGGCCCGTACCCATAGCAATAAAGATGAATTGTTTGCAGATTTGCAAATGGAATGGAGCAAGATCCTTCAAGATGTCTTGAATACCCTAGTGGCTTCAATGCCCCGTAGGTGTGGTGCAGTAATTAAAGCAAGAGGTTATGCTATAAAATACTAAGTTATGGCATTGTAAACAGTGAATTACTCTCTATGTTGTAAATCAATAAATAGTATATGCAAAACTTTTGGCAGTCAGTTTTCTTTAATTAAATGACCATAGCTGTATTCCAAAGCATTTTGGTTAAAATTAAGGTCTTGTATGATGACAACTTCATGCACTTTCATTTAATCACCAGAGAAATGGCATCACAACTACCAGACAGAAGTAATCACACTAAAAAAATGCAAAACTTTTGGTCCCCTCTTTATATAATGTATTGATAATACAGGGATGTACTCACTTATTCTGAGCATTGTATGTATATAATGTACGGATAATACAGGTGGTGTACTCACTTATACTGAGCATTGTATATATAATGTATTGATAATGGGGGGGTGTACTCACTTATGCTGAGCTCTGTATATACAGTGGGGAAAAAAAGTATTTAGTCAGCCACCAATTTTGTTTCTCATAGTTGAGGTCTACTTATGATGTCAATTACAGGCCTCTCTCATCTTTTTAAGTGGGAGAACTTGCACAATTGGTGGCTGACTAAATACTTTTTTCCCCCACTTTATAATGTACAGAAAATACCGTGGTGTACTCACTTATGTTGAGCGCTGTATATATATAATATGCTGATAATATGGGGGTGTACTCACTTTTGATGAGCGCCGTATATAAAATGTACTCATAATACAGGGGGCGTACTCACGCTGAGTGCTTTATATATAATGTACTGATAATACAGGGGGTATACCCAGTTAAGCTGAGCTCTATATATATAATGTACTGATAATACAGGAGTCTGCTCACTTATGCTGAGCGCTGTAAATATAATGTACTGATAATGCAGGGAGTGTACTCACACTAAGCACTGTATATACAGGTGCTACTCACAAAATTAGAATATCATCAAAAAGTTAATTTATTTCAGTTCTTCAATACAAAAAATGAATCTCATTATATAGAGTCATTACAAACAGAGTGATCTATTTCAAGTGTTTATTTCTGTTAATGTTGATGATTATGGTTTACAGCCAATGAAAACTGAATAAATTAACTTTTTGATGATATTCTAATTTAGTGTGATGCACCTGTATAATGTACAGAAAATACAGTGGTGTACTCACTTATGCTGAGCGCTGGATATATAATGTACTGATAATATGGGGGTGTGCTCACTTATGATGAGCTCTGTATATATAATGTACTGATAATGCAGGAGGTGTACTCACTTATAGAGTGCTGTATATATAATATAAAGATAATACAGGAGTGTACTCAGTTATGCTGAGCGCTGTATATACAGTACAGACCAAAAGTTTGGACACACTCAGTTAAAGATTTTTCTGTATTTTCTTGACTATGAAAATTGTACATTCACACTGAATGCATCAAAACTATGAATTAACACATGTGGAATTATATACTTAACAAAAATGTGTGAAACAACTGAAAATATGTCTTAGGCTGGGTGCCCACGTAGCGTTTTACAAGCGTTTATGCTGCGGAATTTCCGCAGCATAAACGCTTGGGAAACGCTTGGTAATCCGCCCCCCCATGGTCCCCAATGACAAGCCGCACTTTCAATGCCCATGTTGCGGATTTTTCCGCAGCGTTTATGCTGCGCTCAAAAATCCGCAGCATGTCCATTAATTTTGCGGAAGCGCGGCGTAATTGCCGCCATTGACTTGCATTGGACCGCGTGACATCCGCATCACTGCATTTGCACATGCGGATATCACATGGTTCAATGTGCGGATGGTACCCAAGTCTGGAGAAGAGGAGACTCTCATCCAGACCTGGGTACCATAGAAACTGTAAAAAAAAAGAATTTAAAATAAAAAATAAAGTTTATACTCACCTTCTGATGTCTTCCCGGTGTTTTGTCTGCTCCGTCCGGTGTCTTGAAATGTTCGCGTTGATGTGAAGGACCTGCCATGACGTCACTGAGTCATGTGACCCATCACATGGCTCAATGACGTCACCGCAGGTCCTTCACATCCCCGCAAGCAGTGCAAGACACCGGACGGAGCAGACAAAACACCGGGAAGACATCAGAAGGTGAATATAAACTTTTATTTTTTTTATTTTTCACCATTCTTATTCTTTTTTTTTAACTAACTTGGTCACACTACTATAAATCCATGCCGGTTGCATGGATTTATATAGTGTGAACAAGTTGTCAAGCACTTTTCCAAGTGATGCTAAAATCGCTTGGAAAAGTGCTTGATAACCCGCATGCAGAAATGCATGCAAAGACGCTTCACAAACGCTTCTACCTGGCGGGAAAACCGCATTTAAAATCCGCATGCGTTTTTCCTGCCAGCCTTATATTCTAGGTTCTTCAAAGTAGCCACCTTTTGCTTTAATGACTGCTTTGCACACTCTTGGCATTCTCTTGATGAGCTTCGAGAGGTAGTCACCGGAAATGGTCTTCCAACAATCTTGAATGAGTTCCCAGAGATGCTTAGCACTTGTTGGCCCTTTTGCCTTCACTCTGCGGTCCAGCTCACCCCAAACCATCTCGATTGGGTTCAGGTCTGGTGACTGTGGAGGCCAGGTCATCTGGCGTAGCACCCCATCACTCTCCTTCTTGGTCAAATAGCCATTACACTGCCTGGAGGTGTGTTTGGGATCATTGTCCTGTTGAAAAATAAATGATGGTCCAACTAAGCGCAAACCGGATGGAATAGCATGCCGCCGCAAGATGCTGTGGTAGCCATGCTGGTTCAGTATGCCTTCAATTTTGAATAAATCCCCAACAGTGTCACCAGCAAAGCACCCCCACACCATCACAACTCCTACCCCATGCTTCACGGTGGGAACCAGGCATGTAGAGTCCTTCCGTTCACCTTTTCTACATCGCACAAAGACACGGTGGTTGGAACCAAAGATCTCAAATTTGGACTCATCAGACCAAGGCACAGATTTCCACTGGTCTAATGTCCATTCCTTGTGTTCTTTAGCCCAAACAAGTCTCTTCTGCTTGTTGCCTGTCCTTAGCAGTGGTTTCCTAGCAGCTATTTTACCATGAAGGCCTGCTGCACACAGTCTCCTCTTAACAGTTGTTGAAGAGATGTGTCTGCTGCTAGATCTCTGTGTGGCATTGACCTGGTCTCTAATCTGAGCTGCTGTTAACCTGCGATTTCTGAGGCTGGTGACTCGGATAAACTTATCCTCAGAAGCAGAGGTGACTCTTGGTCTTCCTTTCCTGGGGCGGTCCTGATGGTTTTTGTAACTGCACTTGGGGACACTTTCAAAGTTTTCCCAATTTTTCGCACTGACTGACCTTCATTTCTTAAAGTAATAATGGCCTCTCGTTTTTCTTTACTTAGCTGCTTTTTTCTTGCCATAATACAAATTCTAACAGTCTATTGAGTAGTGTTTCCACTAGACTTCTATACAGCACAACTGATGGTCCCAACCCTATTTATAATGCAAGAAATCCCACTTATTAAACCTAACAGGGCACACCTGTGAAGTGAAAACCATTTCCGGTGACTACCTCTTGAAGCTCATCAAGAGAATGCCAAGCGTGTGCAAAGCAGTCATCAAAGCAAAAGGTGGCTACTTTGAAGAACCTAGAATATAAGACATATTTTCAGTTGTTTCACACTTTTTTGTTAACTTTATAATTCCACATGTGTTAATTCATAGTTTTGATGCCTTCAGTGTGAATGTACAATTTTCATGGTCATGAAAATACAGAAAAATCTTTAAATGGGAAGGTGTGTCCAAACTTTTGGTCTGTACTGTATATATTTCTAATGTACTGAAAATATGGGGGTGTACTCACTTATGATGAGCGCTGTATATATAATGTACTGATAATACAGGAGGTGTACTCACTTATGTTGAGCGCTGTTTATATAAAGTATAGATAATACAGGGGTGAACTCACTTATGCTGAGTGTTGAATATATATAATGTACTGATAATATGGGTGTGTGCTCACTTATTTACTTACTTGCTCTGGGCTAACCTCTGTTTTTTTTTTATCCACCGCCAGTTGTATTTATTAAATTCTATGTATATTTATTATTCAATTTTCGAGTTACTGTATTTTCTGTAGTGGAAGTGTTGTCTGTAATTTTTTACCATTTCTAATGTTTACTCTTAGCTTACTTAATAAAATTCTCTTTTGCATATTTAATTAACCTGTGTACTCCATTGTTCTCCTATTCCACATTGTATATACAGTATATAATGTAGTGATAATACTCAGGTGTACTCAGTTACACTGAGCGCTATATATATATATACACATGTGGTCAAAATTGTTGGTACCCCTTGTTTAATGAAAGAAAAACCCACAGTGGTCACAGAAACAACTTGAATATGACAAAAGTAATAATAAATTAAAAATATATGAAAATGAACAAATGAAAGTCAGTCATTGCTTTTCAGCCCTGCTTCCACATAAATTTTTAAAAAATTAAACTCATGAACTAGACCTGGACAGAAATGATGGTACCCCTGAAAATAATGTGACTAAAGGGACTTGTTAAATCTAGTTGTGTCCACTAATTAGCATCACAGGTGTCTAGAGTCTTGTAATCAGTCAGTGGGCCTGTATATAGGGCTACAGATACTCACTGTGCTGTTTGGTGACATGGTGTGTATGTTATGTTCTACAACTTAGAACTAAGGAATAGGAGGGAAAAGCTGTCCCTGCACTGAGACTCAGCTTAACCCTACGCTGGGGTGGGCGCCCTATTCCTTGTGTATAGCCCCACCGAAACTCCTGCACTGAACTCAAACGAAGACCTGTAGGAAGGGGAAAGGGGTCCCAAAAGACCTAAGGACTGGGAGCAAAAGCAGAAGACCTCCTAACAGAAAAGTTAGTTGCAGAAACGAAGATTAAAGGGGAACAAAACTGGTGGAACAAGAAGTCCCAAGATAACAATTGTCCAAAGCACAAAGAACTTAACTAGGCAAATTAGCCAGAGCACAAGCGTAACAACACTGATGTCCAGCGGGGAATGGGAGAGAGATGCTGAGTAATAAAGAGTGCAGAGATCACGTGACCAAGACACCCAGCACCAGAGGAAAAGACTAGAAGCCAGCAAACCACAACAAAATGGCCGAAAGTAAAACAACATAGATTCTAACAGTGTACCACACTCAACATGGACCAGAGGAAGCAAAGGAAAGAGTTGTCTCAGGAGATTAGAAAGAAAATTATAGACAAGCATGTTAAAGGTAAAGGTTATAGGACCATCTCCAAGCAGCTTGATGTTCCTGTGACTACAGTTGCACATATTATTCAGAAATTTAAGATCCATGGGACTGTAGCCAACCTACCTGGACGTGGCCGCAGGAGTAAAATTGATGACAAATCAAAGAGATGGATAATACGAATGGTAACAAAAGAGCCAAGGATAACTTCTAAAGAGATTAAAGGTGAACTTCAAGCTCAAGGAACATCAGTGTCAGATCGCACCATCTGTCGTGGTTTGTTCCAAAATAGACTTCATGGGAGACGACCAAGAAAAACACCATTGTTGAAAAAAAATCGTAAAAAAAGCCAGACTGGAATTTGCCAAACTACATGTTGACAAACCACAACGCTTCTGGGAGAATGTCCTATGGACAGATGAGACTAAAATGGAATTTTTTGGCAAGGCACATCAGCTCTATGTTCGCAGACAGCAAAATAAAGCATATCAAGAAAAGAACACTGTCCCTACTGTGAAACATGGAGGAGGCTCTGTTATGTTCTGGGGTTGCTTTGCTGCATCCGGCACAGGGTGTCTTGAATCTGTGCAGGGTACAATGAAATCTCAAGTCTATAAAGGGATTCTAGAGAGAAATGTGCTGCCTAGTGTCAGAAAGCTTGGTCTCAGTCGCAGGTCATGGGTCATGGGAATGGCTAAGAGGAAAACAATGGACTATTCTGAAGTGGCCTTCTATGAGCCCTGACCTAAATCCTATTGAGCATCTTTGAAAAGAGCTGAAACATACCGTCTGGAAAAGGCAACCTTCAAACACGAGACAACTGGAGCAGTTTGCTCATGAGGAGTGGGCCAAAATACCTGTCGAGAGGTGCAGAAGTCTCATTGACAGTTACAGGAATCGTTTGATTGCAGTGATTACCTCAAAAGGTTGTTCAACAAAATATTAAGTTAAGAGTACCATCATTTCTGTCCAGGCCTATTTCATGAGTTTAATTTTTAAACAATTTCTGTGGAAGCAGGGTTGAAAAGCAATGTCTGACTTTCATTTGTTTATTTTCATAGATTTTTAATTTATTATTACTTTTGTCAGATTCAAGTTATTTCTGTGACCATTGTGGGTTTTTCTTTCATTAAACGAGGGGTACCAACAATTTTGACCATGTGTGTAATGTACTGATAATACAGGGGTGTATTCACTTTTGCTGAGCACTATATATATAATGTATTGATGATATAGGGGTGTACTCACTTATGCTGACCGCTGTATATATATATATAATGTACTGATAATCAAGGGGGTGTACTCACTTATGCTGAGCGCTATATATAAAGTACTGATAATACAGGGATGTACTCACTGATGCTGAGCACTGTATATGAAATGTACTGATAATACAGGGATGTACTCATTTATACTGAGTGTTGTATATATATAATGTACTTATATACTTATAATACTGGGGTTTACTCACTTGCTGTATATACTGTGCCTGAAGAAAAGCAGGCCCAAACCATGATGCTGCCACCACCATGTTTGACAGTGAGATTGGTGTTTAGAGGGTGATGAGCTGTGTTGCTTTTACGCCAAACATATCGTTTTGCATTGTGGCCAAAAAGTTTGATTTTGGTTTCATCTGACCAGAGCACCTTATTTCACATGTTTGGTGTGTGTCCCAGGTGGCTTGTAGCAAACTTCATACCAGACTTTTTATGGATATCTTTGAGAAATGGCTTTCTTCTTGCCACGCTTCCATAAAGGCCAGATTTGTGCAGTGTATGACTGATTGTTGTCCTATGGACAGACTCTCCCACCTCAGCTGTAGATCTCTCCAGTTCATCCAGAGTGATCATGGACCTTTTGGCTGCATCACTGATCAGTCTTCTCCATGTTCGAGATGAAAGTTTAGAGGGACGGCCAGGTCTTGGTAGATTTACAGTAGTCTGATACTCCTTCCATTTCAATATGATCGCTTGCACAGTGCTCCTTGAGATGTTTAAAACTTGGGAAATCTTTTTGTATCCAAATCCCGCTTTAAACTTCGCCACAACAGTATCTCGGACCTGCCTGGTGTGTTCCTTGGTCTTCATGATGCTCTCTGCACTTGAAACAGAACCCTGAGACTATCACAGAGCAGGTGCATTTATACACTTGATTACACACAGGTGGATTCTATATATCATTACCAGTCATTTAGGAAAACATTGGATCATTCAGAGATCCTCACTGACCTTCTGGAGTGAGTTTCCTGCACTGAAAGTAAAGGGGCCGAATAATATTACACGCACCACTTTTCATTTTCTAATTTGTTAAAAAAGTTTAAAATATCCAATAAATTTTGTTCCATTTCACTATTGTGTCCCACTTTGTTGTTGATTCTTCCCAAATAAATTAGAATTTTATATCTTTATGTTTGAAGCCAGAAATGTGGCAAAAGGTAGAAAAGTTCAAGGGGGCCAAATATTTTCACAATGCACTGTATATATAATGTACTGATAATGCAGAGAGTGTACTCACTTTTGCTGAGTGCTGTATGTATCTAATGTACTGATAATGCTGAGGCGTACTCACTTATGCTGAGCGCTGTATATATAATGTATTGATAATACAGGGGTGTACTCACTTATGCTGAACGCTGTTTACATACAGTTCTGATAATACAGAGGGTGTACTCACTTATGCTGAGCGCTGTATATATAACGTCTTGATACTCACTTATGCTGAGCACTGTATATAATGTACTGATAATATGGGGGTGTAGTCACTTATGATGAGCACTGCATATATATAATGTACTGATAATAAGGGGTGTGTACTCTGGCCTCCACAGTCACCAGACCTGAACCCAATCGAGATGGTTTGGGGTGAGCTGGACCGCAGATTGGAGGTGACTGTGGAGGCCAGGTCATCTGGCGTAGCACCACATCACTCTCCTGGTCTGTACTGTATGTGTGTGTGTATATATATATATATATATATATATATATATATATATATATATACATATACAGTACAGACCAAAAGTTTGGACACACCTTCTCATTTAAAGATTTTTCTGTATTTTCATGACTATGAAAATTGTACATTCACACTGAAGGCATCAAAACTATGAATTAACACATGTGGAATTATATACTTAACAAAAAAGTGTGAAACAACTGAAAATATGTCTGATATTCTAAGTTCTTCAAAGTAGCCACCTTTTGCTTTGATGACTGCTTTGCACACTCTTGACATTCTCTTGATGAGCTTCAAGAGGTAGCCACCGGAAATGGTTTTCACTTCACAGGTGTGCCCTGTCAGGTTTAATAAGTGGGATTTCTTGCCTTATAAATGGGGTTGGGACCATCAGTTATGTTGTGCAGAAGTCATGTGGATGCACAGCTGATAGTCCTACTGAATAGACTGTTAGAATTTGTATTATGGCAAGAAAAAAGCAGCTAAGTAAAGAAAAATGAGTGGCCATTATTACTTTAAGAAATGAAGGTCAATCAGTCCGAAAAATTGGGCAAACTTTGAAAGTGTCCCCAAGTGCAGTTGCAAAAACCATCAAGCGCTTCAAAGAAACTGGCTCACATGAGGACCGCCCCAGGAAAGGAAGACCAAGAATCACCTCTGCTTCTGAGGATAAGTTTATCCGAGTCACCAGCCTCAGAAATCGCAGGTTAGCAGCAGCTCAGATTAGAGACCAGGTCAATGCCACACAGAGATCTAGCAGCAGACACATCTCTTCAACAACGATTAAGAGGAGACTTTGTGCAGCAGGCCTTCATGGTAAAATAGCTGCTAGGAAACCACTGCTAAGGACAGGCAACAAGCAGAAGAGACTTGTTTGGGATAAAGAACACAAGGAATGAACATTAGACCGGTGGAAATCTGTGCCTTGGTCTGATGAGTCCTAATTTGAGATCTTTGGTTCCAACCACCGTGTCTTTGTGCGACGCAGAAAAGGTGAATGGATGGACTCTACATGCCTGGTTCCCACCGTGAAGCATGGAGGAAGAGGTGTGATGGTGTGGGGGTGCTTTGCTGGTGACACTGTTGGGGATTTATTCAAAATTGAAGGCATACTGAACCAGCATGGCTACCACAGCATCTTGCAGCGGCATGCTATTCCATCCGGTTTGCGCTTATTTGGATCATCATTTATTTTTCAACAGGACAATGACCCCAAACACACCTCCAGGCTGTGTAAGGGCTATTTGACCAAGAAGGAGAGTCATGGGGTGCTACGCCAGATGACCTGGCCTCCACAGTCACCAGACCTGAACCCAATCGAGATGGTTTGGGGTGAGCTGGACCGCAGAGTGAAGGCAAAAGGGCCAACAAGTGCTAAGCATCTCTGGGAACTCCTTCAAGATTGTTGGAAGACCATTTCCGGTGACTACCTCTTGATGCTCATCAAGAGAATGCCAAGAGTGTGCCAAGCAGTCATCAAAGCAAAAGGTGTCTACTTTGAAGAAACTAGAATATGACATATTTTCAGTTGTTTCACACTTTTTTGTTAAGTATATAATTCCACATGTGTTAATTCATAGTTTTGATGCCTTCAGTGTGAATGTACAATTTTCATAGTCATGAAAATACAGAAAAATCTTTAAATGAGAAAGTGTGTCCAAACTTTTGGTCTGTACTGTATATATATATATATAATGCTCAGGTAATACAGGGGTGTATTCATGCTCAGCGCTGTATATATAATGTACTGTTAATATAGGGTTTACTGACTTATGATGAGCTCTGTATATATATATAATGTACTAATAATATGAGAGTGTACTCACTTATAACGAGCGCTGTATATATAATGTACTGAAAATGCAGGGGTGTACTCACTCAGGCTTAGAATTGTATATATAATGTACAGATAATACAGGGGATGTACTCACTTATGCTGAGTGCTGTAGATATATAATATACTGATAATATTGGGGTGTACTCAGTTATCCTGAGTGCTGTATATATAATGCACTGACAATACAGGGATGTACTCACTTATGCTGAGCGCTGCATATATAATATATTGATAATACAGGGGAGATACTTATGCTGAGCCCTGTGTACTGTATATAATGTACTGATAATACAGGGGGCATACTCACTTATGCTGACCGCTGTATATATAATGTACTGATAACACAGGGGTGCATTCACTTATTCTGAGCGCTGTATTTATATAATGTACTGATAATACAGGGTTGTACTTATACAGTGGTGGCCAAAAGTATTGGCACCCCTGCAATTCTATCAGATAATACTCAGTTTCTTCCTGAAAATGATTGCAATCACAAATTCTTTGGTATTATTATCTTCATTTAATTTGTCTTCAATGAAAAAACACAAAAAGAATTGTCCTAAAGCCAAATTGGATATAATTCCACACCAAACCTAAAAAAGGGGGTGGACAAAAGTATTGGCACCCTTTGAAAAATCATGTGATGCTTCTCTAATTCATGTAATTAACAGCACCTGTAACTTACCTGTGGCACCTAACAGGTGTTGGCAATAACTAAATCACACTTGCAGCCAGTTAACATGGATTAAAGTTGACTCAACCGCTGTCCTGTGTCCTTGTGTGTACCACATTGAGCATGGAGAAAAGAAAGAAGACCAAAGAACTGTCTGAGGACTTGAGAAACCAAATTGTGAGGAAGCATGAGCAATCTCAAGGCTACAAGTCCATCTCCAAAGACCTTAATGTTCCTGTGTCTTCCGTGCGCAGTGTCATCAAGAAGTTTAAAGCCCATGGCACTGTGGCTAACCTCCCTAGATGTGGACGGAAAAGAAAAATTGAGAGATTTCAACGCAAGATTGTGCGGATGGTGGATAAAGAACCTCGACTAACATCCACACAAGTTCAAGCTGCCCTGCAGTCCGAGGGTACGACAGTGTCAACCCGTACTATCCGTCAGCGTCTGAATGAAAAGGGACTGTATGGTAGGATACCCAGGAAGACCCCACTTCTTACCCGAGACATAAAAAAGCCAGGCTGGAGTTTGCCAAAACTTACCTGAGAAAGCCAAAAACGTTTTGGAAGAATGTTCTCTGGTCAGATGAGACAAAAGTAGAGCTTTTTGGGAAAAAGCACCAACATAGAGTGTACAGGAAAAAAAAAGAGGCATTCAAAGAAAAGAACACGGTCCCTGCAGTCAAACATGGCGGAGGTTCCCTTATGTTTTTGTGTTGCTTTGCTGCCTCTGGCACTGGACTGCTTGACCGTGTGCATGGCATTATGAAGTCTGAAGACTACCAACAAATTTTGCAGCATAATGTAGGGCCCAGTGTGAGAAAGCTGGGTCTCCCTCAGAGGTCATGGGTCTTCCAGCAGGACAATGACCCAAAACACACTTCCAAAAGCACTATAAAATGGTTTGAGAGAAAGCACTGGAGACTTCTAAGGTGGCCAGCAATGAGTCCAGACCTGAATCCCATAGAACACCTGTGGAGAGATCTCAAAATGGCAGTTTGGAGAAGGCACCCTTCAAATATCAGGGACCTGGAGCAGTTTGCCAAAGAAGAATGGTCTACAATTCCAGCAGAGAGTTGTAAGAAACTCATTGATGGTTACCGGAAGCGGTTGTTCGCAGTTATTTTGGCTAAAGGTTGTGCAACCAAGTATTAGGCTGAGGGTGCCAATACTTTTGTCTGGCCCATTTTTGGAGTTTTGTGTGAAATGATCAATGATTTGATTTTTGCTTCATTCTCTTTTGTGTTTTTTCCTTGCAAGCAAATTAAATGAAGATAATAATACCAAAGAATTTGTGATTGCAATCATTTTCAGGAAGAAACTGAGTATTATCTGACAGAATTGCAGGAGTGCCAATACTTTTGGCCACCACTGTATAAGGTACTGATAATACAGGGGTGTACTCACATACGAATTTTCATACACAGTGTCTTCAATAAAGTGACGCCATAGTGCGATGTGCGCCGGCGCAAACTCTGCCGCCACACTGCGCAGGGGCTGCCCATTCTGGCTTTGGACAGAAGGATGCTTCCAGCATTATATATAAGATGTTGAAGGGGAACTGGGGCCATTAGTACTGTATGTGGGGATGACAGATAGTTGGTATTATTACTGTAGGTGGAAATGAGGGATACGGGCATTATTACTCTGTGGTGGGGGGGACAGGGGCTGTTCCTTCTCCACATAACATGATATGAGGTATAGCTGATAGATAAGCTGCTGTGAGATCTTCTTATCTTATCCAAAATGGGGAGCAGACAGGACCAGCGCAGACTCAGCTTCCATAGACTTAAATGCAGAACCACAGCAAGGGTGCAATTCAAGACTTGGTTTATTTAACTGGATACAGAAATAATACTTGGTGGTACAATTCTGTAACTTTCACTGAAGCCGCTGATGTCGGTTGCTGCTCTTCATAAATTGATGACTTCGCTAGGCCAGTAAGTGGTTCCTGTCTCACAGCTGCTCTGACTATAAAATGGCTTCCAAGAGCAAGTGACCCACCAACTGCCATGTGAAGCCACGCCCAGTTTGTCCCAACTTAATTGTAACGAATGAGAGATAGCTGTGAATAAATTCTAACCAGCAGGTGGTGATGTAGCGATAATACTTTTAGTAGATAGTAAATTCAGAACTCATTTCCTAAGACATACAAAACAAACATCCAAACAGCAATTATTTTTTGGGGAATAGCACAGTCCCTGTCTGACATTCCATAAGGGATTTCACTATTGAACTAGTGTCCTTTGAATACAGTCCCAGAACCTGTAATGATAAAGGCATGTTAGCATGCAACAATAAACACTTAAACATATCGTCTTATTTTCCATCTTTTCCTGTTCCGCCTTGTATTCTGCTTTTTTCTTGCAGAGCATCTTGTTCCCTTTAATGAAGTTCTTATGATCATTAACGGCATCAATGGCTGTCTTTTTTTTCTTTCATAGCCTGCATTGCCTTTTCCCACTCTGCCTTGGTCAGGACTTGCGCAAGGTCCTTAATGCGACGGGTGTCCTGGTTGGTCATGATCATGATCAGGGAATGGCTGGAGGGGTCCTCGAAGAGCATGATTAGGTCCTGGATGAAATCGCCAGTGACGATCCGGATGGTCTCAGGCTTGTGACTCCGTGACGGCGCTGACGCGGCTTTACAAAGTCCGTTCTCACTTAAGTCTTAAAGGAGTCAACTCCTGGTCGATCCAAGCATGTATTTCCTATGACTACCCACCCCAAGTCCAGTTACTGAGCTTTTGAGGCGTAGTCAGGAACATTACACTGTTAATGCACTTTGTGTAACCTTAAATTGTCTCTGCCAAGCAGTAGTAGAATCTCGGCGTCCATATCCATAGGTGGGATAACGCTGGCTAGCTGCCTTAAGTGTGGTTGGTGAAATGCAGCTTCCGGGGTAGGGATCATATCCCTATGGTCAGGCATTTGATCACATTCAATCAGCTTCTTTTAGGGTATTTCCTTGTCTCCATTGATGGGAGAAGCTATGAATCCTTCTACCCTTCTGCCGCTGGTCTCTATGCGGCCCGAGCAAGAGTACAGAGTTTAGGGTACTGCTGGTCCTTTGACTCCAAAAGCTTCGAAGAACTTAGGTCCAGTTAAGGACCGGTTTCTCTGATCATCAATGAGAGCATACATTACCACTGCCTTTTCTGGTTGTCCTTCTGGGTAAACCTTGATTAGGCATATCTTGGTACAGCATTTGGCTCTGGCCCTCCTCACATACCTCCAGGCATGAGCAGTAAACAGCTGTGGGAGAGTGAGTCTGCATGATTCTGTGGCTCCCCGCCATGGCTTGGAGAAGGACTAGTGGAGAGTGTGGCCGGTGCATCGCTAGTAGGTGGGTTTGGATGCATAGCTGAGGTGTGTCTGCCGCTTTAACACTTATCACATTTACACACATTTAATGCACATAACACATCTGCATCTCTGGCTGCTATGGGCATAAAAGGGGACAAACTTATGGTGTGGCCCCCATGCTCCCCTGACCTCAACCCCATTGAGAACCTCTGGAGCATCATCAAAAGGAGTGTCTATGATGGCGGGAGGCAGTTCACATCTAAGCAACAGCTCTGGGAGGGTATTCTGTCTTCATGCTAAAGAATTGAAGAAGAAACCATCCAAAACCTGACAAATTCAATGGACGAGAGAGTTCAGAAGCTCCTTTCGAACTAGCGGTCCTATGTGCAAATGTAACATCACCTAGAATAAAGTTTTGAGTTGAAAACTGTTTGATTTCAGTTTGTAATAACCTGCTAATGCTTATAATTTCAAAAATGACCATTTTTTTGTTCTTTATTAAAATGAAAAGGTTGAAAACTCTGCTGTGCATAATAATTTGGAACATGCATTTTGAGTGCAGTTTGAGTTTTTTATTTTTTAAAAAATATACTGTTATCATAGGCAGTTTGTACAAAAACCTTTCAATTGTACTCTAATAGTTATTTCACTGGAAAATTACAATGACTGCAATTCATATAGGTAATTTGGGAAAATCTGAGAAAATATTATTTGCATAATAATTTGGAACACAGTGTAATTTACAGTCCTTGGCCATACGTTCCAATGAGGCGCAGCATTTGAAACATAACCCAAGTTCGCTGAGGATGTTCTTGCACTCATGTATGGTTTTGGACCTAAATACTCTTCACTTATTCGGTGAGTGTAGTTCTGTGGATGCAGAAATAATACTTGATGGTACAATCCTGTAACTTTCACTGAATCCGCTGACGTTGGGTGCTGCTGGTCATAAATTGATGACTTCGCTAGCCCAGTAAGTGGCTCCTGTCTCACAGCAGCTCTGGCTTTAAAATGACTGCCAAGAGCAAGTGACCCACCAAGTGCCATGCGAAGCCACGCCCAGTTTGAACCAGCTTAATTGTAACGAATGAGATTGAGCGGTGAATAAATACTGACCAGCAGATGACGACGTAGCAATAATACATTTAGCAGATAACAAATTCAGAACTCATTTCCTAACAAAGTCAGTGTTTTGGAGTGGCCATCACAAAGCGCTGAACTCAGTCCTATTGAAAATTTATGGGCAAATCTGAAAAGGCAGGTGCGAGCAAGGCGACCTCCAAACCTGGATCAGTTACACCAGTTTTGTCAGGAAGAATGGGGCCAAATACCGACCAACTATTGTGAGATCCTTGTGGAAGGATATCCCAAACTTTTGACCCAAATCATTCAGTTTTAGGGCAATGGTACCAAATACTAATGAAATGTATATAAACTTTTGACTTTGCAGTAAGTAATAAAAATGCCTTAGAAAATTATAGTAATCCTAATTGACCTAAAACGGGAAAGGTTTATTCTGATTTCATGTTAGATATTGAGAAAAACATGCATATGTGTCTTTTTATATAGTGTATGTAAACTTCTGGTTTCAATTGTAAGATATACAAAACAAACATCTGAACAGCAATTATTTCTGGGGGAACAGCACAGGAGCCATTATTACATTTGAGAGGAATTCAGGAGAAAATTCTAAATTTTATAGTGTACCTGCCGTCAATCAGTGCTGCCTTTTTATTTAATAAAAGAGTGGGTAGTTTCAGGTTAGGGATTTTTCTAAATAGAAGTTATTGTCAAAAGTCAGCAGAAAATTCTCTAAACTCCACCGTAAGGCCGGGGTCACACGGCCGTCAATTCTCTCATGCAATAGAATCGGAGCCGATTATGCAAATACACCCCGATCAAACTCTGACAGAGTTTTATCTGAGTGTCAGTGCACTGTTCTCTGATTCTCTTGCATGAGAGAATCGCAGCACAGTTGCGGATAAGACGGAGAAAGTAATTTCTCCAGCTTCTCTATTGCCTTTGTCTGCTATATGATGACATCCGAGTGCAGTCCGTTGTTCCACACGCACCCATAGACTTGTATGGGTGCGTGTGAGACGCATGTCGCAGCCATTTGCAGCATGCTGCAATTGTTTTCTCATGCCAAATCTACAAGAGAAAAAAATTGCAAATCTGAGCTGCCCCATAGAATAACACTGGTCCAAGTGTTATTCGATAAAACATTGCATGGCTTTCGGCCATGTTATACGCTCATGTGAGCAAGCCCTAAGGCTATGTGCCCACGATGCAGAAATGAAGGAGAAAATTTCTGCAGCATTTCTGCATCTCCCTGGCAGAAAAAACGCATGCAGATTGTGCATGCGTTTTTCCTGCAGAATACATGCGGAATACATGCGGATTCACATGCGTATCCACATGCGTTTCCACATGCAGATTGACAAGCGCTTTCCAGGCGATAGCATCACTTGGAAAGTGCTTGACAACTAGGTCACACTATATAAATTCATGCAAACTGCATGGATTTATATAGTGTGACCGTAAAAATAAAAAAATAAAGCTATACTCACCCCCGATTTGTGCTGCAGTGCTGCTTCCTGGCTGGTTCCTGGCTGCCGGCATATCGCGAGACAGAGCGGTGAAGGGCCTGCGGTCACATGACTGTGACGTCACCGAAGGTCCTTCAGCGCTGCCGGCATGCAGAGAGAGAGTATAAACTTTATTTTTTATTTTATTCTTTTTTTACAGGTACAATGGTACCCAGGTCTGGATGAGAGTCTCCTCTCCTCCAGAACTGGGTACCATCCGCACATAGAGACGCATAAAATCCGCTTGTACAAATGTACAGATGCGGATTCTATGCGTCTCAATGCAAGTCAATGGCGGCCATTCCGCTGCCCTTCCGCAAAATTAATGAACATGCTGCGGATTTTTGTACGCAGCATAAACGCTGCGGAAAAATCCGCAGCATGTGCATAGAACATGCGGAATCCCCTTGGGGACCATGGGGTGCGGATTACCTAGCGTTTCACAAGCGTTTACGCTGTGGAAATTCCGCAGCATAAACGCTTGAAAAACGCTACGTGGGCACGCAGCCTTAGGGTCAGACTTTCACGCAAAAGATAAAAGAGGATTTGCATCAGTACACCAATGCAGGCAATGATCCTCGAAGAGTACGGTGCACGAAGAGATCCTGACTCGGGGTTCAGGTGAGTGTAAAATGGAAGGAAAGGGTTATTCAGCAACCACCAAACTCATAAATAGTTTTGTATGTGAAAAATATTAAAAACATTATTTATTGATATGCACTAAGAACAGAAAACATCTTAACACTAGGCCTACGCATTTCAAGCGTTTCCATGCTTTTTGATTTTGGAACTAGATAACCCTTTTCTTCAATTTTTCACGTAAAAGGCCTGAACATCTTACTAACTAGTGGGCTTGATGCCAGCTGTGATTTTTGACAAATCACAGCTGACATCAACCCAAACTACCATTAACCCGATTGCCAACGCACCAGGGCAATTGGGAAGAGCTGAGTTAAAGCATCAGAATTGGCGCATATAATGTGATGCACCACTTCTGCAGTGGCTGCAGGCTGGTATTTTTAGACTGGAAAGGGCCCAATAACCATGAACCTGCCCAGCCTGATAAGTTTACCTCAGCTTTACCTTTGCTGGTTATCAAAAATCTAACATTTTTTTCATTTATTTATTTATTAGTTTAATACATGTACTATAAGCTAGACAGCAAGTTACTAATTATATATCTCACGGATCTATTTACCCCATATCAATTTAGCTATCTCTATTTTTGCACATCTTTAACATTTAATCATCTGTCGGTTTTATTCTGCATTTTATTCTGGTATGTGTCACATGGATGGTGCACACGGACGACACACCGATGACCTATACGGAGAACACTGGTACTGGTTTTTCCAGTACTGGAAATATCAGGACATGTGAAGGTGGCCTCTTATGGAGTGTCCTGCTGACTTTTGACAATAACTTACATTTAGAAAAATCACTAATCTGGGCCTGCCTACTCTTTTATTAAATAAAAAGGTGCAGATTGATGATAGGTACTATTTCAGAGGTTATTAAATTATAGTGGCACTCAGGGTATTATAACCATTAAAGGGGCACACATGTGACATTACTTTTTAGGTTACAAAATGCGGATACTATTACTTTGTATGGCACTCAAAGAGGGCATTTATATTTTCTAGAGGGCAATTTTACCATCTAGAGGCAGGATGTGTGCATTATTACTATGTGAGGGACACAGTAGTAGGCATTATTGCTCTGTGTGTTGTATCGATAGAAATTTTACCAGCCACACACACAGCAGGTGTAGTAAAAGGACACATACGGCAGCAGCAGGGTTATCCTTGATGTATCAGTAAGATGATAAATTTGTGCAGGTTGGGAATAGATGGGGATAGTGATGCAAATATGAAAAATCAAATGTTTTGTGGCTGGAAGAAATTGTTATTGCGGTTTGGGCCAAATGGAAAAGACAGGAAAAGTGATCAATTCCATCAGAAAGAACACCATTTGTAAGTCACCTGTAAGTCACCATGTATAACTGTACTGTAATCTCTTACATGTTTTGCAGGACTGCTGTCTAACCCTATATAGTCAGTATATAGGTATAGGCTCAACCCCCGGAAGTAGCCCATGAGAAGCGCTCGATAGGATTGGGAGGCATAAACTACAAAAATGGGTAAGGTACTCCTGGCTGTTTAACATCCGCTGTAGTTATGTTCCATTCACATAGGGCTTTCTCAACACACTAGTGGTTTATTTTTATACCATATTATATATGGTGCAATTTTTTGTGCTCTCTATGGTACCATGGATATATAATATATTGAGACTAGTCATATTTTTTTTTATTCATTGCCTGTGCATTGTGTTCACTAGTGAATTTCCTTTTACTACCCATTTTTTTCACCATTCTTCTGTGCATTCCCCCTTTTTAAGCCTTCACTGAGAACCTAACTTACTTACTGTTGCTATATGAATATATTTTGTTTGTTTTTGTTGCATTTTTTTTTGCATTTTTAATATATTTACAATAGAGTTCATATTTTATTACTTGGAGGTCGTGACTTTGTAATTTTGTAGGTTATTATAATAGTAGGAGTTCTCTCCTTATTGCTATGTTTTTGCTCCAGATATATTTAGATATGGTCACTGTAATATGGTAATATAATATCGTAATATTGGTCTTTGTATAGCCTGGGGTCAGACGGGCGTAGATTCTGTCATCCGAGAGAATCGGGCGGATTAAGCTAATTATACAAGGGTTTAATCAGTGTCAGCATAGTGTGATCTGATTTTCTCAGATGAGAGAATTGGAGCACTCTGTGAGGAGAAGATGGAAAATAAAATTACTCTGTCGCCTCATTGGGGGACAGAGGACCTTGGGTGTATGCTGTTTGTCCACTAGGAGACGACACTAGGCTTAAACTGAAAAAGATTAACTGGTGGCTCCTCCTCTGCAGTATACACCACCTGAGGGCGTCAGCCATCTTCAGTTTTTGCTTAGTGTCGCAAGGAGGCACACCTAAAGATTTTTACTCCATTTTTTTCTTAAATTTTTTCCACGGAGTTACAGATGAAGATAAGCGGTCTCTTAAGAGACTCCCGGCATGGCTCCTTCCTCTGCCCCCTTCTAGGGGTGCACAGTTGAAGTCGAGACGACTCCTTACCATGTCGCTCCTTCTCCAGCCCCTCGGGTGTTGGTTTGAAGTCGAGAGCTCCCTCCTTCCCCAATTCCTTTTGGTTTCTGGGTTGAAGTCGAGTGAGGATTACAGCCTCCTGACGTTGACGGCAGCACCCTCCCTAATCCCCCTCATGGGGGTATTAGGTTGAGACACCGCAGGTAGGATCTGTGCAGAGCACTCTGCACCAACGTTCAGGAATCGCAGCCTGGCCGCAGAACCCTGAAGGACTGGGGGGCACAGTGCTGGCAGGAGGGCATTGCAAAGTACAAGGGGTCAGAGAATACAGGCTGCTTACAGCTCTGTTTCTCTCCCGGCACCACAGCTAGTGTGCCTTACAGGAACCCTTTCAGTGCTCCGTTTCAACAGATTACCCCACCGCCCTCCCTGCCATTAAAAACGGGGGGGGGGGGCGGTGCGATTCATATCCGCGACCCCCTCGGACTACCGCCCTGGCCTGGAGCCCTTATGGGCAGCAGTTATAAATTTAGTCCGCGGCTCTGGCCTTGCTGAAGCCGCCGCCCACTCCCCGCCCCCCTTATGACCATTATGACACTACGCACGAACGGAAAGGGCGCGCTTTCTAGCAGCGCTGCCGCCCTTTCAATGCTCCGCCCCCCTTCTCCTCACTCCGTCGGCCATTTCCAGCACGGAACACAGGAAGAAGTTAACTCTTTGCAGCAGCTGGTCTCCAGGGGGCACAGGATTTTTTTTAAGCTTTTTTCACTGTTTTCAGAACATTAACAATAAGAACATGGAAGAGTCCAGGAGCCATTTGGTGAGCTGCATATCCTGCTCCATGTTCACAGACTTGCCAGTGGAAAAGCCAAACTTCACATGCCAGAAATGCAAGCTTGTGTCCCTGTTGGAGGAAAAGTTGCGAAATCTAGAAGAGAGGTTAACTACCTTGAAAATCATTAAGGAAGGTGAAGAGTTCTTAGACAGAGCAGAATTATCTCTTCATGATTCAGAAAGAGAAGAAATTCGAACTGCACCTGACGAAACAGAGGAATGGAAGCATGTGACCCACAGAAGCAGGAGGATCGAGAAGCAGTCAGCAGCCATACTGCTCAGGAACCAGTACCAGGCTCTCACGCAGGAGAACCATGAAGAAATACAGCAAAATAAGACTTTGCCAGCAATGAATAACCTTGTAAGCCCTCAGAATCCTCCTGGATGGAGAAAGAAGAATGTTGTGAAGAAAAAACGGAGAGTGGTGGTCATGGGGGATTCCCTGTTAAGAGGAACAGAGGCCGCTATCTGCAGACCAGACATAACCTCAAGAGAAATGTGCTGTCTTCCAGGAGCAAAAATTAAAGATGTGTCTGACAGGATATCAAGACTCTTCAGACCTACAGATCACTACCCATTCCTGCTAATACATGTGGGGACAAATGACACCGCAAGAAAGGACCTGGAAACCATCTGCAGTGACTTTGAAGACTTAGGCAAGAAAGTGAAAGAATTGGGAGCGCAGGTGGTCTTCTCATCCATCCTCCCAGTGGATGGCCATGGAACAATGAGGTGGAATAAGATTCTACAGGTGAACAACTGGCTACGTCGATGGTGCCGTCAACAAGGATTTGGATTTCTGGATCACGGAATGAATTACCTATACCAGAGGTCCCCAACCGCCGGTCCGCGGACCAGGACCGGGCCGTTGGGGTTTTTCAGCCGGTCCGCGGGGAGAGGGGGCCCCTCCAGCCTCCAGCAGGGCCGCCATCAGGGCATGACTGCCCTGACTCCAGTATGGGGCCCGGCCGGTAGGAGCCCCCTCGGAGCCCCCCTCTTGTGCGTCTCTCTCCTCATGGGGCCCCCGGCCGCATGCTAAGCGCCGGGTCCGGGACATCTTAGCGCTGCGCTGCTGCGGCAGCACCTTCATGATTCCCCTGACTTCCGGTCATGTGACGGCGCCGTCACATGGCCGGAAGTCAGGAGAACCTGGTGTCAGCGATTTGGACGAGCGCCAGGATTCTGCAGGGATCGCATGGGGGTAAGTATAACAAGTTTTATTTTTTTTTAAATACAATTAACTAGGAGTGGGGGGAATGGGAGATGCACATGGGGGGAGGGGAGAGATGAGAGATGCACATGGGGGAGGGGAGAGATGAGAGATCCACATGGGGGGGAGGAGAGAGATGAGAGATGCACATGGGGGAGGGGAGAGATGAGAGATCCACATGGGGGGAGGGGAGAGATGAGAGATGCACATGGGGGGAGGGGAGAGATGAGAGATGCACATGGGGGGAGGGGAGAGATGAGAGAAGCACATGGGAGGGAGGGGAGAGATGAGAGATGCACGGGGGGGTGAGAGATGCACGGGGGGGTGAGAGATGCACGGGGGGGATGAGAGATGCACGGGGGTGGATGAGAGATGCACGGGGGGGTGAGAGATGCACGGGGGGTGGATGAGAGATGCACGAGGGGTGGATGAGAGATGCACGGGGGGGTGAGAGATGCACGGGGGGGATGAGAGATGCACGGAGGGGATGAGAGATGCACGGGGGGTGGATGAGAGATGCACGGAGGGGGATGAGAGATGCACGGAGGGGGATGAGAGATGCACGGGGGTGAGCTGCACATGGGGGGGTGAGAGATGCACATGGGGGGGGTTATGTTTACATAACTTTGTTGCCTTATGAAGGGCGGGGGGGGCCCCCAAAAATTTCTTGCACAGGGGCCCACTACAGTCTGTGTCCGCCCCTGGGATGAAGTAAATGCAGCTGAACAGCAGCTGTCAGGACAGCTGCCCTGTCCTGCTGCAGGGCGTGATGGGGCCTCAGTGATGCGGCTCCTGGCACAGCACATTATGTGGGGCTCCTGGCATAGCTCCTGGCGGGGACCTGGTCTACACTATATGATAAGTATGCACTAAACTCCAAATCCCTCCATTACCCCGCCCCCATATGACCAAAGCCCCGCCCACCCCACCCCCTCCTTGCTGGGCCATGGAAAAATGATCTTGCTTCAAGCCGGTCCCTGGTGCAAAAAAGGTTGGGGACCACTGACCTATACGATGGACTACTTGCTAGAGATGGGGTGCACCTTACGAAGACTGGAAAATATGTATTTGGAAGTCGCCTTGCTACACTCATCAGAAGAGCTTTAAACTAGAACAATGTGGGAAGGGAAGCAAAAGGCCAGAAAAAGCAATACAGCTGACAAATACTATTGAGATCTCTGCTACTGGAAGTGGAAAGGAAGAACAAAGACAAAATAATTTAAATAATAAAAATATGGGAGGAAGAGAAACCAATCACAAACTAAAATGTTTTTATACAAATGCACAAAGCATGGGCAACAAACAAGGAGAATTGGAACTACTAATGCAGGAAAAGGAATATGATGTCATTGGAATCACTGAAACTTGGTGGGACGATACACATGATTGGAATAAAAGGCTAAAAGGATACAACTTATTTGCAAGAAACAGACTTGATAAATGAGGAGGAGGTGTTGCATTGTATGTTAGAAAAGCGTATATCTGCACAGACATTGAAGCTTCAGAGACTGGGAGTTCTGTGGAAACTGTTTGGGTAAGAATACAAGGAGAGAACAACGGAAAGGACACCATTGTAGGCATTTACTACAGGCCACCTGGGCAATCTGAAGATATGGATGAACTCTTTATGTATCAAATGACCAAGTTCTCCAAAAAATACGACGTAGTGGTCATGGGAGATTTCAACTATCCAGACATTTGTTGGGAATCTCTCTCAAGTAAAACTAACAGTTCAAGCAAATTCTTATCCTCTCTTGCTGACAACTTTATCTTCCAAAAGGTAGGGGAGAAAACAAGGGGATCTGCTACTTTGGATCTAATCCTTATAAACAGGGAGGAAATGGTTGAGGAGGTAAAGGTGGCTGGGACCCTAGGAGGCAGCGATCATGCTATTATAGAATTTTGGATAACTAGAGGAGGAAGACATGTGAAGACTCAAACTTCAAGGTTAGATTTTAGAAAGGCAGATTTTAAGAGACTCAGAAAGAGAATAGGAGGGATCCAATGGCTGGATGTCCTTAAGGACAAAAATGTCCAGGAAGGATGGGAAATTTTTAAAAATGAGATTCTCAAAGCACAATCGTTAACAATCCCGAAAAGTAGGAAGAATGGGAAGCATTTAAGGAAACCAGGATGGATGAACACAGAACTTAAACACATGCTAAAAAGAAAGAAAGAAATGTTTATTAAATGGAAAGAGGGAGGCATATCTAAAGAAGATTATAATGCAGTCTGCAGATCCTGCAGGGCACGTATCAGGTTAGCTAAAGCTGACAATGAATTAAGGCTTGCAAGAGATGTCAAAAGCAATAAAAAAGGATTTTGGGGGTATGTCAAAAGTAAAAGAAAAGTCAAAGATGCTATAGGATTTTTACAGGATGAAAATGGAGAAATGGTAAGAGAGGATGTTGAGAAGGCCGAACTTTTTAATTCCTATTTTGCATCTGTTTTCTCTCAGAAAGAAAATGTAACATCAACTGATCTTCACTGTCCTTTTAAAGGAATAGAGGAATCCAAGTTATCTGTAAACAGAAAGATTGTGAGGGAATATTTAGCTAACATAAATGAGTTCAAGTCTCCAGGTCCAGATGAATTACACCCCAGAGTACTGAAGGAGATCGTAGAAGAAATTTTAGAACCACTCTCCATAATCTTTGAAAATTCTTGGAGAACAGGAGAAGTCCCAGAAGACTGGAGAAGAGCAAATGTTGTTCCTATCTTCAAAAAGGGGAAGAAGGTGGACCCAGGGAACTATAGGCCGGTGAGTCTGACTTCTATACCAGGAAAGATCTTTGAACAAATTATTAAACAACATGTATGTAAGTACATGGATAAGAATGAAGTGATTAACCAGAGTCAGCATGGGTTTGTAACTAACAAGTCATGTCAGACTAACTTAATTTCCTTCTATGACAGAATCACTGACTGGGTGGATCAGGGAAATGCTGTAGATATAGTATATCTTGACTTCAGCAAAGCATTTGACAAAGTATCTCACACCATCCTTATTGAAAAAATGACCAAGTATGCAATGGACCAGGCAACTGTTAGGTGGATTCATAACTGGCTTAGTGATCGGACTCCAAGGGTGGTTGTAAATGGCTTCACATCCAGCTGGATGAATGTCTCAAGTGGGGTACCACAGGGCTCCGTCCTGGGACCTGTATTGTTCAACATCTTTATCAATGATTTAGATGAAGGAATTGAGGGTAAACTGATTAAATTTGCTGATGACACAAAGCTAGGAGGGATAGCTAATACTAGAGAAGAGAGAGAGAGGATTCAAAAAGACCTAAATAAACTGGAGCAGTGGGCAGCAACCAACAGAATGGTTTTTAACAGGGAAAAATGCAAAGTACTACATCTGGGCAATAAAAATGAAAAAAGCATATACAGAATGGGAGGAATAGAGCTAAGCAACAGTACATGTGAAAAAGACTTAGGTATACTAATAGATCATAGACTGAACATGAGTCAACAGTGTGATGCAGCAGCAAAAAAGGCAAATACAATTCTGGGATGTATTAACAGAAGCATACAGTCTAGATCACGTGAAGTCATTATCGGTCTTTACTCCTCCTTGGTCAGACCTCATCTGGAATACTGTGTACAGTTTTGGGCACCACATTTTAAAAAAGACATAGACAAACTGGAGCAAGTTCAGAGAAGAGCGACCAGAATGGTGACTGGTCTGCAAACCATGTCCTATGAGGAACGGTTGCAGGATTTGGGAATGTTTAGCTTACAAAAAAGAAGACTGAGAGGAGACTTAATAGCTGTCTACAAATATGTCAAGGGCTGTCACATTGTAGAAGGATCATCTTTATTCTCATTTGCACAAGGAAAGACTAGAAGCAATGGGATGAAACTAAATGGGAGGAGACACAGATTAGATATTAGAAAAAACTTTTTGACAGTTAGGGTGATTAATGAGTGGAACAGGCTGCCACGAGAGGTGGTGAGTTCCCCTTCAATGGACGTCTTCAAACAGAGGCTGGACAGACATCTGTCTGAGATGATCTAGTGAATCCTGCTTTGAGCAGGGGGTTGGACCAGATGACCCAGGAGGTCCCTTCCAACTCTACCATTCTATGATTCTATGATCTTCCATGTACCGGCGCTGACTAAGGAGCAGGCATACTAAGGTGGGATAAATCCAGTCAGAGTCTATACTCTGCTGTGAGGATTAAAACTTCCCGGTACTGCTGGCCCACTCTGCAGCATCGCTAACCTCCTCTGCATAGCCATACCTGATCTGAGTTTTTATAACTCAGTGGTTAGTGCACTGGCTTTGGGGACAAATACTATGCCGGGCTCAAAGTCCAAGAGAACCAGGCATTCTGTACAGCCTGCAATCATACTCTCCCTAGTGGCAGCACATACCCGCATTGTCAGGATTGCAGGCAAACTGCTGCGCCAGAGTCCCATGAAGCCCCTACAGATGCCCCGGTGCTTAATATCACACCGGAATGGGCCACACAGATGTCGCAATCTATCACCACATTGCTTCAGGCTCTGCAGACTCATCCTGCTATGAATACTACTCAAGGGGAGAGTTCCACTCAGGGACATGATGGCACATCCACGTCTAGATCAGGACGCAAGCGGACCCATAGGTCTCGTTCATCTGCATCATCCCATACCACAAGGTCGCCCCTTTCTAGCGTGAGACACCGTACTCCCAACTCATCTAGACCGTCCCCTGACAGGGACAGACAACACAGATCCCCACAGCCATCCCTGACCAGAGAGGGTCTCCTCTCCGGTTCTCCCAGCAGGAGACGCCTCAGCGAGACACAGGATTCAGACACCTGTGATTCCGACTCAGACAAGGAAACTGAAGGGTCCCTGATTCCTTTTCCCCCGGGCAATACAGTGCTGGTTGATGATTTAATCTCATCTATCCATCGGGTGCTGGACATCTCCGATCCACCCCTGGAGACACCAGGGCATAAAATTTCCTTTGAAGGAGTCCTGAAACCGCCTAAGGTCTTTTTTGACCACCCAGAATTTGATGCGATCCTTAAAAAGCAGTTTTCTCAACCTGAGAAAAAGTTTACCAATCACAAATATCTGGAGGCGCGGTACCCATTTCCACAGGAGGTCACCAAAAAGTGGATAGATCCACCTGAAGTGGACCCTCCAGTCTCCAGACTAGCAGCTCAGACTCTTCTTTCACTGCCAGATAGCTCAACCCTCAAGGACACAGCAGACCGGCAGGTTGAACGCATGGCTCGTTCAATTTTCGAGGCCGCAGGGGCCTCCCTGGCCCCCTTGTTCGCCTCAGTTTTGACTTGCAAAGCAATCCTGGCCTGGGCCCAAAATTTACAGACTGCCCTACAAACATCTGCCCCTGACTTGTCGGATCAGGCTGCCCAATTAGCAGTCGCAACAGACTACATGCTCCATGCAGTTCTAGATTCTGCAAGGTATACAGCCGGGATAGCTTCTAATTCTTATCCTCTGGCTGCGAGAATGGAAAGCAGACGCAGCTTCAAAGAAGTCCCTCACTCATCTCCCATACCTCAGTGGTCGCCTTTTCGGTGAACAGTTGGACAAAATGATATCCAACGCTACCGGAGGTAAAAGTACCTCTCTCCCTCAACGGAAGCCCAAACGCACTTAATCAAAAAACCGTAATCAGGCATGTTACCGATCCTTTCGGAACTCTCCCGGCTGGTCCGTCTCGCGACAAGCACAGAATAACATCCGCACTCCACGCAGAGACAACTCGAGGTCAACACAAAAGTCAGACAAGACCTGGCAATCAAAGGCAGTCCAGTCAAAATTTAAGGGAGGAAAGTCTCGCACTTCCCCCTCGTCATGACTCACCAACTCTGGAGGACACTCCACCTGTAGACGGCCGTCTTTTTTGCTCTTGCATCAGGTTTAGCTGCCTATTACAGAAGACAGGTGGGTCAGAGAGCTAGTGTCTTCAGGATATAAGGTAGAGTTCACCTCCACACCGCCAAACAGATTCTTTCCGTCTGTTCCCCTAAAACCGCCAGCCAAGGCTCGTGCCTTCCACCAAGCGGTCTCCTCTCTTCTTCAAGCAGGAGTCATAGCACCGGTCCCCACAGCCGAGCGCTTCCACAGGTACAACTCAAATTTATTTGTAGTCCCCAAAAAAGGAGTCAGCGTACGGCCCATACTGGACCTAAAACAGCTCAACAAATATGTACGGGTACGTGATTTTCGCATGGAGTCCCTTCGGTCTATCATTGCGTCCATGGAGAAGGGAGAATTTCTCGCCTCCATAGACATTCAAGACGCGTACCTACATATACCAATTGCACCAGCTCATCAGAGATTTCTCAGATTCGCAATCGACCAGGAACACTACCAGTTCGTGGCTCTCCCGTTCGGGCTCGCCACGGCTCCCAGAGTGTTCACCAAGGTCATGGCGGTCACCATGGACGTCCTGCACTCCAGAGGCATAATAGTCGTTCCATATCTGGACGATATCATCAAGGCTCCCACCTTCAAGGACTGCCAAATCAGCGTCTCAATCACAATCGACATTCTGAGTCGTTTGGGCTGGCTAGTCAACTTAAAAAAGTCATCACCAACCCCGAGTCAGTCTCTCACCTTTTTGGGGATGTTATTCAACACCCTCAAGGGTCTAGTACTACTCCCCATGGACAAGGCACTGCCTCTCCGAATAGGAGTCCGCACCCTACTTCGCAAACCCCCTCGGTCTCTCCGGTTTGCCATGAGAGTCCTTCGCAGGATGGTGGCGGCAATAGAAGCGGTCCCATTTGCCCAGCTTCACCTCAGGCCTCTCCAATTAGCCATCCTCAAGTCATGGGACAGGAATCCCTTTTCCTTCGACAGGGAGTTTCAGTTGACGTGGTCAACCAAGAGATCCCTGCACTGGTGGCTCAAACCAGCCTTGTTGTCAAAGGGAAAATCCTTTCTCACGAGTCATTGGAAAGTTCTGACCACCGATGCCAGCCTGACGGGTTGGGGTGCGGTACACCTGCACCACAGAGCACAGGGCAAGTGGTCCTCAACAGAAGCGACCTTGCCCATCAACATCTTGGAAATTCGTGCCATTTTCCTGGTGTTGAGAGCCTTCCATCATCTACTGGCAGCCTCTCACATCAGAGTACAGTCAGACAATGCCACAGCTGTGGCATATGTCAATCACCAAGGGGGGACCCGCAGTGCCCAGGCGATGCGAGAAGTGACTCACATTCTCCATTGGGTGGAAGACACAGGTTTGGTTCTCTCGGCGGTCCACATCCCGGGAGTAGACAACTGGGAAGCAGATTTCCTCAGCCGGCAGGGAATGGACTCGGGGGAGTGGTCTCTCCACCCCGAAGTTTTTCAACAGATCTGCCACCGCTGGGGGACTCCGGACGTGGACCTAATGGCATCCCACTTCAATGTCAAAGTCCCCAACTTCATGGCCAGAACACATGAACCGCGGTCGTTGGGAGCGGACGCCCTAGTTCAAGACTGGACTCAGTTTCATCTCCTGTACATCTTTCCACCTCTCCCCCTAATATCCATAGTGGTGAGGAAGATCAAGCAAGAGGGAGTTCCAACCATCCTCATCGCACCAGACTGGCCCAGACGTACATGGTACGCCGACATCGTGCAGCTTACAGCAGACGTTCCTTGGCGTCTCCCAAACCGACCGGATCTTCTGTCACAGGGCCCGTTCTACCATCAGAACTCAGGGGTCCTCAAGTTGACGGCATGGCCATTGAGACCTGGATTTTAACCAAGTCAGGGTTCTCGCCTGACGTCATTAAAACTATGATCAGAGCAAGGAAGCCAAACTCTGCTAAGATCTATTACCGTACCTGGAAAGCCTTCTTTACCTGGTGCGATTCTCGTGACCAGACCCCTTTACCTTATTCCCTTCCCAGGGTACTTGGGTTTCCACAATCGGGTCTGGAGGCCAATCTGTCTCTGGGCTCTCTTAAGAGCCAGGTGTCAGCTCTCTCTGTGCTTTTTCAGACGCGCATTGCTAACAAGCAGCAAGTAAAGACTTTTCTTCAGGGGGTTTCCCGATTGGTTCCCCCCTACAGAAGACCCCTAGACACGTGGGATCTTAACGTAGTGCTGACAGCATTGCAGGAAACACCTTTTGAACCCCTTAGGGAAGTTCCACTCCGCCTTCTATCCCAGAAGGTGGTTTTCCTAGTGGCAATCACCTCGCCACGCAGGGTGTCTGAACTCACAGCACTCTCCTGCAGACAACCCTTCCTGGCTTTTTACCAGGACAAGGTAGTTCTCCGTACGGTTCAATCCTTCCTTCTGAAGGTTGTATCCGACTTCCACCTCAATGAGGAAATTTCACTGCCATCCCTCTGTCCGGTCCCGGTTCATAGAGTGGAAAAGGCTCTGCATACGCTTGACCTTGTCAGAGCGTTACGTACCTGTGTGTCTAGGACTGCGCCCTTCCGGAAGTCTGATTCTCTCTTCATTCTTCTGGAAGGCGGCCGCAAGGGTCTACCAGCTTCCAAAGCTACCCTTGCTAGGTGGATCAAATCCACCATACAAGAGGCTTACCGCCTCAAAAATTCTCCTCTTCCAGCAGGTATTACGGCACATTCTACACGTGCGGTAGGGGCCTCCTGGTCCATTCGGCACCAGGCTTCGGCGCAACAAGTGTGTAAGGCAGCCACCTGATCTAGTCTACACACTTTTACCAAGCACTACAGCGTTCATACCCAATCCTCGGCAGATGCGAGCCTGGGTAGACGTATCCTGCAGGCGGCAGTGCCCCAACAATAGAGGCCTGTCTACACAATATCAGTCCATTGCTTCCCACCCAGGGACTGCTTTTGGACGTCCCATGGTCCTGTGTCCCCCAATGAGGCGACAGAGTAAAGGAGATTTTTGTGTACTCACCGTAAAATCTCTTTCTCTTAGCCTCTAATTGGGGGACACAGTTCCCACCCTGTTGCCCGTGTCGGGCTGTTGAGTTCTCATATTGGTGTTTTTTTTTCTTGAGCTCGTACATAGTTGCCTTATAGGCATGTTTATGCATAGTTGTTGCCTTATAGGCATATTTATGTTATCCATATTACGTTCCTCCTACTGCTTTTGCACAAAACTGAAGATGGCTGACGCCCTCAGGTGGTGTATACTGCAGAGGAGGAGCCACCAGTTAATCTTTTTCAGTTTAAGCCTAGTGTCGCCTCCTACTGGACAAACAGCATACACCCAAGGTCCCCCAATTAGAGGCTAAGAGAAAGAGATTTTACGGTGAGTACACAAAAATCTTCTTTTCTACAGCTTCTCCATTCTGTCAGTTCGCAGAAATTGAATTGCACTCAAATGTCTTCCGATTGCAGCACGATGATTTCCACGGACTCATTGACTTGCGTGGCCGAGTGCAATGCTCAGCCAGAGGAAAATATCAGACAATTGCGCAGCCCCATAGAATAACATTGGTTCGAGTGTGGTCCGATGTTTTGTCAAAACGCACTCTGACAGAAATTGCGGTGGTGTGAGTGAGCCTTTAGGGTGTGCCACAGTAGTTCTATACATGGTTACCTAGATTAGGGGCTCACTCAGATGTGTTTTGCCTTCTCTACCCCTCTGCTGAATCCTAACTATGCATTTACAAATAACCCTGTCTCAGTACTCATTTCATAAATTGCAATGGATCTGTAGACAACGTGCATTTCCTGCCCAGTGGTTGCCACCCTAACCTAAAAGTAATGTGTGTTGAAAGAGAAACTCTGATGCACCATTCTAATGTGATAGAGGGTTGACATATACCCAAATGTATAAAACAGGCTGCGAACCTTCTTGACCAATTTCTGATGACTCTTCTTTGTTTCTAAAAATGCCACTGTTGTCGCATTATTAACCCCTTAACAATATGTCATGAAAAAACAATCTCAGAATCATAGGGATCTGTTGAAACGAGTTATTACCTCATAAAGTGACAGTGGTCAGAATTGTAAAATTTGGCTTAGTCATTAAGGACATAATTGGCTCCGTTCTTAAGGGGTTAAACTATTTGATTTAACACTAAGTACACTGTGTGCACAATTATTAGGCAATTTGTATTTTTGATGATTCATTTTATTATTGAACGCCCACAGTGCTGTCAATCAATCAAAAAGGTGAAAGGGAATCTGTCACAGGTTTTTGCTATGTAAACTGAGGATAGCATGAGATAGGGGTTAAATACTGAACTCAACAATGTGTCACATGTCAGGCTGTGTGGTGTGGTTTATTAGAGTGAAGCTTTAATCAATTTGTGATTAACATTGCTGTGACTAACTGGCTGTGTGTTTGCAAGTCCGACTCTGCCCCCTTCTGTGATAAGCACCTCACTATCTATAGACTGTATACACTGGTGTGGGCAGGGTCAGCTTTCTCAGCTTTGCTGCATTGCTAAATCTAAGCACTCCGTGTCAGAACTGCTGCACCCAGTATACTAAGTGATACATATTTGGATTCAGGGTCTTGTTGCCTACATCAGGCTGCTCTCAGATGAGGTAGCAAAAATCTGCTGACAAATTCCTTTTAATAAACCTGAATGTTTAATAAAGTAATAGTGAGGTTTTGTCTTTCTTAGAGAATATCTATGTGCAGCTTTATTAGGCAACAATCAGTGTGCAGAATTATTATGCAACTAAATTAAAAATGTAAATTTTACCTTCTCAATTGTTTATTTTCATCTGTCAAAATGAGAATAATACTTTAAAAGAAAATATAAGTGACACTAGCAGCATCTTTCCCCGCACATGACAGCTTATTTAATCAGCGATCACGTGCCTTCAATAGCCGTGGCTGGAGCCGCTATCAAACTTTGACAGCGACATTTAACCACTTCGCGCCAGAGCCTGTTTTTGCCTTCGTGACCGGGCCAATTTTTTTAATTCTGACCACTGTCACTTTATGAAGTAATTACTCTGGAACGCTTCAACGGATTCCCCTGATTCTGAGATTGTTTTTTCGTGACATATTGTACTTCATGATAGTGGTAAAATTTCTTTGATATCACTTGCGTTTATTTGTGACAAAATCGGAAATTTGGCGAAAATTTTGAAAATTTTGCAATTTTCAAACTTTGAATTTTCATGCCCTTAAATCAGAGAGATATGTCACACAAAATAGTTAATAAATAACATTTCCCACATGTCTACTTTACATCAGCACAATTTTGGAACCAAATTTTTTTTTGTTAGGGAGCTATAAGGGTTAAAAGTTGACCAGCGATTTCTCATTTGTCTAACAAAATTTACAAAAACATTTTTTTAGGGACCACATCATATTTGAAGTCACTTTGAGGGGTCTTTATGACAGAAAATACCCAAAAGTGACACCATTCTAAAATCTGCACCCCTCAAGGTGCTCAAAACCACTTTCAAGAACTTTATTAACCCTTCAGGTGCTTCACAGGAATTTTTGGAATGTGGAAGAAAAAAAGTGAACATTTAACTTTTTTCACAAAAATGTTACTTTAGACCAAATTTTTTTTATTTTTGCAGGGGTAACAGGAAAAAATGGACCCCAAAATTTTTTTGTGCAATTTCTCTTGAGCGCGCTGATACCCCATATGTGAGGGAAAACCACTGTTTGGGCGCACTGCAGGGTTCGGAAGGGAAGGAGCGCCATTAGACTTTTTGAATGTAAAATTTGTTTGAATAATTAGCAGATGCCATGTTGCGTTTGGAGAGCTCCTGATGTGCCTAAACAGTGGAAACCCCCCACAAGTGACACCATTTTGGAAACTAGACCCCCTAGGGAACTTATCTAGATGTGTGATGAGCACCTTGCACCCCCAGGTGCTTCACAGAAGTTTATAATATTGAGCCATAAAAATAAAATTTTCACATTTTTCCCACAAAAAATGTTTTTCATCCCCTAATTTTGCATTATCATAAGGGTAACAGGAGAAATTGCACCATTAAATTTGCTGTGCAATTTCTCCTGAGTATGCCGATACCCCATATGTGGGGGAAAACCACTGTTTGGGCGCACTGCAGGGTTCGGAAGGGAAGGAGCGCCATTTGACTCTTTGAATGTAAACTTTGTTTGAATAATTAGCGGACGCCATGTCGCATTTGGGGAGCCCCTAATGTGCCTAAACAGTGGAAACCTCCCACAAGTGACACCATTTTGTAAACTAGACCCCTTAGGGAACTTATCTAGATGTGTGGTGAGCACATTGGGAGACATAATAAACAAATCTGTAGCAGGTGAAGAATTGGTTTTATTTATTTTTTACTCCGTTCCTCGTGCGGTATAAGTGATGAGATTACTTTATTCTTTGGGTCGGTGCTATTACAGAGATACCAGATTTATATCGGGTTTTTATGAATGACAGCTGTCACACTAAAAGACGCTTTTTTTTTCAAAATCTAGTTTTTGCATCGCCATATTTTGAGAGCTATAATTTTTCCATATTTCGGCCGACAGAGTCATGTGACGGCTTGTTTTTTTGCGGGACGAGTTGACATTTTTATTGGTACCATTTTTGGGTATGTGACATTTGTTGATCGCTTTCTATTCCGTTTTTTGGGAGGTAAAATTAACAAAAACCAACAATTCAGGAATTGTTTTTTGAGTTTTTTTTTTATGCCGTTCTGCGTGTGGTAAATGCGATAAGGCAGCATTATTCTTCGGGTCAGTACGTTTACAGCGATACTACACTTACTGTTTATTTTTTTATGTTTTGGCGCTTTTACACAATAAAACAATTTTGCAGAAAAAATATTTTTTTCGCATCACTTTATTCTGAGCGCTATAAGGGATTTTGTGGGGTGTCTGCATGTTTTGTGATAATAATAATAAAAATGATGTTTGAATATGCAGATTTACTGAGTATTTTGATCTCTTTACTTAATTACTAATCTAGAATGAGGAATGAGAAATAGTGTATTATAATTGGGGTTTCCTCATCCTGTTTTAAGGATATAAATATATTATATGGGAAATGAACGTCTGTATCCTTTTTTGTTTACAAATAGCATGTTGAAAGGCTGCAGTGTAGCAATCAACAAGCTTTCCTCTGTGGGCGCTTCTGGCTCAACCACTGCCATGTTGAGTATTAGCATGGCTGTGATTGGCCGGCACACTGTTTTAAAAAAACAGCGTAGGTAAAGCGACAATTCTTGTGCTTCGACTAGCTCTTCCCACTTGCCCTGGTGCGGTGGCAAGTGTGGTAATATTTGTGGGGTTGATGTCAACTGACATCAAGCCCAGGGGTTAGTAATCGAGAGTCGTCTATAAGACACCCCCATTAATAACCCCATAGTCAAATGTAATAAAGACACAGACAGAGTAAAGTCCTTTAATTGAAATAAACACTCACCACCCTCTTTTTCCCATTTATTACTGTAAAATTAAAAATAATAAAACACCATATCCCTCACCTGTCAGCCGATAATCCATATGTCCCATGACGTGCTCCAACTCTGCTACATCGGAATGCATAGCTGAGTGGTAGCATATTGCGATCGCTCAGCTGTGCATCCATGAGACGCTGAACTGAACATGAGAACTCAGCTTCAGTGATGATCTTTCTCACAAGCGCTGATGTCAGTAAGGTGACTGGAGTTCATCGGCTATGAACTCTGCTCACCTTATTGACCTAATCGCTCGGCACTGAAGCTGAGTTTTCAGGCACAGCTAAGTATCTCCTGGATGCAGGGCTGAGCGGTCGCATCTTTTCATAGGCCCGAGTAATGTTGGCATAATGGTTAGGCCACAAGATGCTGAAAAGGTGGTAGATTGGATGGTTGACAGTGGCTCCAGTTCCTTGCCATTGTCTTCCACCCGTTCTGCTGCAGAAAGCGCAGATTTGGCACCTGAGGACCATGGTCATCATTCTTGCACCTCACGTCCTTGCAAAACTGCCAAACTGTCTGAGTCCCAAGTCATGCAACATTCTCTGCTGATGTTTGATTACTCTGCTGGCTGGGATTCTGTGGCCCATCCACCTGGCCCTGCTCCATAAGTGGAAGAGACTGAGTGCACAGATGGCCAACCACTCAGGGGATGAGTACGTGGGAGGGCCACTGCACACAGTCAGCAGACCACTGCAGTGTATCTCTAAGGATGAGGAAACACAGGTGCCAACTTCTGTGTCCTTGTGCAGTGTGCCGACCGTCAAGGAGGGCAGGTGTACGGAATGGGTGGAAGATGATGCGGGAGATGATGAGGTGCTAGACCCCATATGGATCGAAGGCCATCATAGTGATGTTCTCAGTCCGGAGGAAGAGGAGGTGGTCACGCTGCCCCAGCAGCACAGGAAAAGAGGGAGTAGGGTGGAAAAGCACAGCGACCAGCCCCTAGCCAGTACATCGGCTGCTACTGCCCACCGTGCCAAGGAAATGAGCACACCAAAGCCAGCTCAAAGGAGCTCCCTGACGTGAGATTTTTTTATGCAGTGTCCTGATGACAAACGTCAGGTGGTTTGCGCGCTGTGCCGTAAAAACCTTAAGCGAGGTGTAAATCTTCTGAATCTGAGTAGCACTTGAATAATAAGGCATCTGGAGTCTAAGCACGAGTTTCAGTAGGGTACACATCTTAAAAAGCATGACAGATATGAGCCTCCTCTTGCTCCCTCTTCTGCTGCGGTCTCGGCCTCTTCTGCTCACGATCAATAGGGCTGCCTGCAAAGACAGGATGTAACACCACCACCACTGTCACTGAGCATTTCCACACCGTCCCATGGAAGGGTTAAGCTCTCCATCCCTCAAACTCTCAGGAGAAACAGGAGATTCCCCCATAGTCACCCACGAGCCTCGGTCCTGAATTCCAGCATTTCAAAATTATTTGCCTCTGAAATGCTGCCATTCAGACTGGTGGAGACGGACAGTTTCCAAAAACTGATGGCAGTGGCTGCCCCACGGTATTTTGTTCCCAGCCGCTACTACTTTTCCAGGCGGTCCATTCTGCCCTGCACACACAAGTGGTGGTACAAATCATTTGTGCACTGTGCAACGCCATCAGTAGCAATGTCCACATAACAATTGATACGTGGACCAGTAAGCATGGCCAGGGATGTTACATCTCCCTAACTGCCCACTGGGTCAATGTAGTGGCGGCTGAGGCAGAGGCGGAAGGTGTTGTACCGCATGTCCTACCACACCCGAGGATTGCCAGATGTTCTTCTGTCCAGGTTGACTCTTCCTCCTACTCCGCTTCCTCCACCACCTCATCATCAGCTCACAGTAAGACCTGCACCACCAACTTGAGCATAGCCAGGAGAAAACGATAGCAGGCGGTTTTGAAACTTGATCTGTTTGGTGGACAGATCCCAAACGACACAGAAGCTGTGAACGGGGATCAAAGATCAGACAGATGAGTGGTTGTTGCCTCTGCACCTCTGCACCTGGCCTGGTGGTGTGCGATAACGGTCGAAATCTGGTAGCAGCTCTGGGCCTGACAAACATACACTACCGTTCAAAAGTTTGGGGTCACCCAGACAATTTTGTGTTTTCCATGAAAACTCATACTTTTATTTATCACATGAGTTGCAAAATGAATAGAAAATATAGTCCAGACATTGACAAGGATAGAAATAATGATTTTTATTTGAAAGAATAATTTTCTCCTTCAAGCTTTGCTTTCATCACAGAATGCTCCCTTTGTAGCAATTACAGCATTGCAGACCTTTGGCATTCTAGCTGTTAATTTGCTGAGGTAATCTTGAGAAATGCTTCATGAAGCCCCTCCCACAAATTGGATTGGCTTCATGGGCACTTTTTGCGTACCATACGGTCAAGCTGCTCCCACAAGAGTTCAATGGGGTTGAGATCTGGTGACTGCGCTGGCCACTCCATTACAGATAGAATACCAGCTGCCTGCTTCTTCCCTAAATAGTTCATGCATAATTTGGAGGTGTGCTTTGGGTCATTGTCCTGTTGTAGGATGAAATTGGCTCCAATCAAGCGCTGTCCACAGGGTATGGCATGGCGTTGCAAAATGGAGTGATAGCCTTCCTTATTCAAAATCCCATTTACCTTGTACAAATCTCTCACTTTACCAGCACCAAAGCAACCCCAGACCATCGCATTACCTCCACCTTGCTTGACAGATGGCGTCAGGCACTCTTCCAGCATCTTTTCAGTTGTTCTGCGTCTCACAAATGTTCTTCTGTGTGATCCAAACACCTCAAACTTTGATTCGTCTGTCCATAAAACTTTTTTCCAATCTTCCTCTGTCCAATGTCTGTGTTCTTTTGCCCATATTAATCTTTTCCTTTTATCAGCCAGTCTCAGATATGGCTTTTTCTTTGCCACTTTGTCCAGAAGGGCAGCATCCCGGAGTTGCATCTTCACTGTAGACGTTGACACTGGCTTTTTGCGTGTACTATTTAATGAAGCTGCCAGTTGAGGAGATGTGAGTCGTCAATTTCTCACACTAGAGACTCTAATGTCCTTGTCTTGTTGCTCAGTTGTGCAGCTTGGCCTCCCACTTCTCTTTCTACTCTGATTAGAGCCTGTTTGTGCTCTCCTCTAAAGGGAGTAAGTAGTACACACCGTTGTAGGAAATCTTCTGTTTCTTGGCAACTTCTCACATGGAATAGCCTTAATTTCTAAGAACAAGAATAGACTGTCAAGCTTCACATGAAAGTTCTCTTTTTCTTGCCATTTTGAGAGTTTCATAGAACAAACAAATGTAATGCTCCAAATTCTCAGCTAGCTCAAAGGAAGGTCAATTTTATAGCTTCTCAAATCAGCCAAACCTTTTTCAGCTGGGCTAACAGACTTGTGCAAGGGTTTTCGAGGGTTTTCTAAACATCCATTAGCCTTCTTACACAGTTAGCAAACACAATGTACCATTAAAACACTGGAGTGGTGGTTGTTGGAAATGGGCCTCTATACACCTATGTAGATATTGCAATAAAAACAAGAGGTTTGCAGCTAGAATAGTCATTTACCACATTAACAATGTATAGAGTGTATTTCTGATTCATTTAATGTTAGATTCATTGAAAAAAAATGTGCTTTTCTTTCAAAAATAATGAAATTTCTAAATGACCCCAAACTTTTGAACGGTAGTGTACCTTGCCTGGTACATGTGCTTAATTTGGTCGTGATGGCCTTCCTCAAATATTACTCAGATATGTCTGATCTGCTGGTGAAAGTGTGGGCAGTGTGTGCGCACTTTTGGCGTTCTCACCCTGCTGCTGCTCACCTGTCTGTGTCGCAGAGCCACTTCTATCTGCCTGCTCACCGCCTCATATGCAATATACCAACAAGGTGGAACTACACTCTGCATATGCTGGAGAGGCTGTGTGAGTAGCAGCAGGCAATAGTGGAATTCCAGCTACAGCATGCATTGGTGAGTTGTTTGGCTGAACAGCCCCACTTCACCACCAATGAGTGGGCCTCCATGCGGGACCTGTGTGGTGTTTTGCGGTGCTTTGAATATTCCAGCAACACGGCCAGTTCTGATGACACCATCATCAGCGCTACAATAGCATTTGTATGACTGCTGGAAACAACACTGCAGGCAATGATGCATGAGGTAGTGGCGCAGGAGGAAGAGGAGCAGGAGGCACAGTGACCATTTTCAACGTCATCAGGCCGGTTGTCCACACATGGTTCGGTGGGTTGTTGTACTAGCAGCTGCCATGTACACAAGTGTCCAGCCAGGGGACAGTTTTGGAAGATGAGGAGGAGGATTAGGAACAACAGCCATGTTCACAACAGGGTGCCTCTCAGATCACCTCACGGGCATCACTGGAGCGTGGTTGGGGTGGGGGGGGATACAGAGGATCAAGACCATATACCTGCCACCGGGGACAGCTTGACGTTGCTCTGGGCAGCCTGGCACACATGAGCCAATATATGCTGCCATGCCTACGCAATGACAGCCAAGTTGCCCGTATTGTCACCAGTGCAGATTACTGTGTGGCCCCCCTGCTGGATCCCCCGTACAAAACACCGTAGCATCATTGCTTCCGTCACTGGAGCGGGATCAAAAAATGCGTCAATACAAGAACGCACTGGTGGAGAAACTACTGATGGCTTACCCACATGACAGCAGCGACTCAGTGGAACAACAAGTCAGAAGCGGAAGAGGAAGTCGCCAACACAGCTGTGGCACCGCCACCACCTCAAAAGGCATGGTCGCAATTTGGCAAAACTTTATGGGCGTGCCGCAACATCTGGTTCCACCATGTGATACTGCCCGTATCAGCAAGAGGCAGCGTTTCCTTAACATGGTGGAAGAGTACGTGTCCACACATATCCACATAATAACTGGTGGGTCTGTCCCATTTAACGATTGGGTGTCCACATTGGACACATAGCCAAAGCTGGCCTTGTAAGCCTTGGAGGTGCTGGACTGCCTTGCAGCAAATGTCACGTCAGAGCGTGTCTTTAGCAACCGCAGTTGGTGTCATCACAGGCAGGCGCATCCACCTGTCCACAGACAACATGGGGAACCTAACATTCATAAACATAAATCAGGCGTGGATCACACAGGACTTCTCCATTCCTTTGGCTGACTAGCCTATTATACCAGCTGCACCCAGCCATGGTTACCTTTTCTTTCGCATTTGTTTCATTTTCTTGCTTCCCCAAAGTTAAGCGAAAAATCACCCTACCCCCCTTCCACCTCCACCCCCTCCTCCAGTTAGACCTCTGCCTCATGGTACAATTTTTTCTCTCTCTGTTATTTTAAGTAATTTTCCCTAAAAAAAACAAAAATTGTGTTGACTCCCTCCTTCCCTTCCATCTACACTACGACACTGTGCTGGAATGAATGGTGTCATACAAAAGTACAACTCGTCCCGCAAAAAACAAGCCCTCATACGACCATATTGACAGAAAAATAAAAAAAGGTATGGCTCTGAGAAGAAAGGGAGCAAAAAAAACAAACGGAAAATGGCCACGGTGTGAAGGGGTTAAATTAAAATATCAGGGACTGATAAAGCCACTCTTCTTTTCAATAACAGCCATAAGCCTTCCAGCCATGGAATCTGACAGTTTTTTTTATCTGTTGATAATCACCTTTTTGCAGCACCAACCACAACCTCTCAGACACTGTTCAGAGAGATGTACTGTTTTCCTTCACCGTAAATCTCCCATTTAAGAAAGGCCCACAAGTTATCAATAGGATTTAGGTCAGATGAAGAAGGGGGCCCATGTCATTATTCTTTAATTTTTGAGGCCCTTACTGGGTAGCCAAGCAGTATAGACTTTGATGCATGTGGTGGAGCATAGTCCTGCATAAAAATCATAGTTTTCTGAAAGATGCACAATATGGAAAGATAGTATAGTCGGCACTCCCTAGTCCTGTTGTGGTGCACGTGGAGGATTAGTTCCAAATGAAAAAGACAGATCCCGGCAGTCGTGTGTAGAAAATTAGTTCATTTATTCCACATATAGGATATCTACATAATGTTTCAGCCCCTCACGGGCTTTTGTCATTTGTCACAATTGACAAAAGCCCGTGAGGGGCTAAAACATGTTGTAGCTATCCTGTATGTGGACTAAATTAACTAATTTTCTACACACGACTGCCGGGATCTGTCTTCTGAAAGATGTAGACTTTTTCCTGTACCACTGCTTGAAGAAAGTGTCTTCTTAAAACCGGCAGTTGGTTTGAGAGTTGATTTTGAAGCCACCCTCATTATGAAAAGCTCCAACTAGCTTATCTTTAATATATCAGCCCATAGAAGTACCCCACCTCCACCTTGCTGGCGTCTGAGTTGAAGTGGGTGTCTGTACTCGTTACTAATCCAGTCACGGGCCCATCCATCTGGACCATCAAAAATAAATCTCAGACCATAAAACCTTTGAAAAATCTGTCTTCACATATTTCTTGGCCTAGTCTTGACGTTTCACCTTCCTTGTTTTGTGCAGTGGTGGTCGGGATTCAGCCTCCCTTAATTTGGCCATGTCTCTAAGCACTGAACACCTTGTACTTCTGGTCACTCCAATAAGGTTGAAGTTATGGAATATGACAACACTGGAAGGGTTCCTGGTCGCTTCACTTATGATTCTTCTCAAATCTTCGACAATTATTACTCTTCTTTTTTCTCAACTCGTTTTTTGCGACCCTATTGACTATTTGCAACAAAACTTTTGATGGTTTTGTGATCAGTATCAATATCTTAGCACTTTCAATACTGCTGGCTCCTTCTGTAAGGCTTGTAACAATTTTTGACTTTTCAGAGTCAGTTAAAGGGGTATTCCCATCTCCAAGATCCTATCCCAATATGTAGTAGGTATAATAATAATAATATTAGCAAATACTTCCAATTAGAAATGTAGTATAGTATTTATGATTCGCTATGCCACTTACCTCATGTGCAGGCATTGCAGGACCTTGGGTATCCACGGTTACGACCACTAGCAGCTAGCTAACTGTCACTTTATCAGTGGACGTAACCATGGATACCTAAGGTCCTGCAATGCCTGAACATGAGGAAAGAGACATAGCGAATCAAAAATACTATACTACATTTCTAATTGGAGGTATTTGCTAATATTATTATTATTACACCTACTACATATTGGGATAGGATCTTGGAGATGGGAATACCCTTTTAAATCTCTTTTTTGGCGCATTTTGCCTGAGGAAAACAAACTGCCTAATAATTCTGCACACCTTGATAAAGGGTGTTGTATCCTTAGGCCATACCCTCCCTTATTACACAAATACACATCACCTGATCTGCTAATCCAATAAGCATTCAAGTTTATTCTGCTCGGAGATGGAAAATGTGCATAAAAATGATGATATGGTCAAAATACTCAACCCTTTCGCAATCCTGGGATTTTCCGTTTTTGCATTTTCGTTTTTTGCTCCCCTTGTTCCCAGAGCCATAGCGTTTTTATTTTTTGGTCAATATAGCCGTGTTACTGTTTATTCTTTGCGGGATGAGTTGTACTTTTGAACGACATTACTGGTTTTACCATATCGTGTACGGGAAAACTGGAAAAAAATTCCAAGTGAGGTGAAATTGCAAAAAAAGTGCAATACCACATGTTTTGTTTTTTATTTTTTTTACCACGTTCATTGAATGCTAAAACTGACCTGCCATTATTATTCCCCAGGTCATTACTAGGTCGTAGACATCAAACATGTATAGGTTCTTTTTTATTTAAGTGGTGAAAAAAAATTCCAAAGTTTGGTAAAAAAAAAATAAATGGCGCCATTTTCCAAGACCCGTAGCATCTCGATTTTTCGAGATCTGGGGCTGGGTGAGGGCTTATTTTTTGCGCGCCGAGCTGAAGTTTTTATTGATACCATTTTGGGGTAGATTCGATGTTTTGATCGTCCGTTTTTGCAATTTTGCGGCGACCAAAACCATAATTCTGGCGTTTAGAATTTTTTTCTCATTGCACCGTTTACCGATCGGATTAATTCTTTTTTTATATTGATAGATCGGGCGATTCTGAACGCGGCGATACCAAATATGTGTATGTGTTTTTTTTTTTAAATTATTTTATTTTGAATGGGGCGAAAGGGGGTGATTTAAACTTTTATATTTTTTTTATTTTTTTTTAATATTTTTAAAACCATTTTTTTTTCACTTTTTGCTTGCTTCTATAGTCTCCATAGGAGGCGCTCATAGCGATCAGCTCATGACAACCACTGGAGTCTGCTGCAGACCCAGGGTTGTCATGACCACCCATCAGTGACCCGCGATCACGTGACGGGGTCACCGATGGGCGGGGTAAGTGACGCGCTTCCGGCGCGGCGCTGTTAAATGCCGCTGTCAGAGATTGACAGCGGCATTTAACATGTTGACAGCCGCGGGTGGATCGCGATTACACCCGCGGCTGTTGCGGGCACGTCAGCTGTAATAATCAGCGGACATGTACCCGATTCAGTGCGGGCTCAGCGCTGGAGCCCTCACTGAACCGGGGGTTACAGCCTTGTGCGTACATATACGGCACAGGCTGTAAAGTGGTTAACTAATAATTCTGCGCACATTGTATGTAAATGAATAAAGCAAATTTGCCACTCCTCCTCCCAAAACCCGAACCAACACCGTCTCATTCGTCACAGCTGGAGACCATCTTCTAGTTTTACTTGAAAAAGGCCCAAAAATATAAAAGGCCCAAAATGGCAACAGCAAAGTTCAAGAAGCAAACACAAACCCTATTAAAATGCCCTAATATTTCCCTAATGTTTCTATGCCTTGTCAGAGCACCTGTCCTGTAAAGAGTAAGGCTATGTGGCCACAGTACATTTTTGGTGCTTTTTCGCTGCGCGGAAATGGGCCGAAAATGCTAGGTAATCCGTGTGCCAGCTAATGCAATGACAATCCTGAAGTGCTGGGCAAATGATCATGAATTTTCCTGTCAGGATTGTCATTACTAGTGTTGAGTGAGTATGTTCTATTAACCCTTTCGCCGAGTATGCTCGGGCCGAGCTTCGAGTATTTATAGCTGCTCGGTGATGTGTTTGACTCGCTCCCGTGTGCATGATTTGCAACTGTTTGACAGTTTTATTACATGTGAGGAATGTCTATTTCTTACACATTCCTCCCATGTAATAAAGCTGTCAAACAGTTGCAAATCATGCACACGGGAGCGATTTAACCTTATCACCGAGCAGCTATAAATACTCGGACAGAACATACTCGCTCAACCCTAGTCACTACGTATAAATCTGCAGCATGCCATTTTTTTGTGCGTTTATGCCGTGTCTTTCACCCATTGACTTCAATTGAGTCAGTCAAATCCACAGCAAAAATGCAGGTATAAAAATATTTGCGGATTTGCTGTGTATGTTTGCTGTGTATTTGACTGACTCAATTCAAGTTAATGAGTCAAAAACGCACAAAGAATTGCCCGCGGGAGACTACTCCTCCCATCATCTTACGGCCGCTTCCGCTGACAATAGCAGGAGCAGGCGCGGCTGAGGGGAGAAGTAGTCTCCTCAGCTGGCGTCTGTGCTCAGTGTGGAAAAAAAAAAGTAAAAATCAATCAATAATAAAATAATAAACACCTTATATTCACCTGTCCACCGTACCCCGATCACCCGGCAGCACTCTATACATTGATAGGAGCGTGATCGCTCGCGGCAGTGTATAGCACTGAGCTTCAGGGGCGGAGGTCACTGGAGTTCATCAGCTGAGAGCTCCGGTGCCCTCACTGCATCGGTGTTGCGTGAGAATTTTCCCCCTGTAATTTCGCCAGTAAATGCTAAGCAAACAGATGTGGGCTGCTATTAATAGCCAAGAAACATTTTTGGCTAATGGCCCCTTCCCCGGCTAGTAATATCAGCCCCCAGTGGTTGGCTTTCCTTCTGCTGGTTATGAAAATGACCCGGGAGCCCACACCATTTTTTATTTTATTTTAGGCTACGTGCCCACGATCCGGACGGAGCAGCGCTTTTGATACAAAATATTTTTGCTGCGTCCAAAACGCTGTGTTCTATTGAATGCAGATAAATCCACATGTGTTCACTGAACAATGCGGATTTACCGCATTCAATACATTATAGTGGTCAAATTTCTGTTACGGAGACTAGGAATCCGCAAGTGAATTTGACATGCTGTGGTCCTGAAAGACACACTGCATGTCAGTGTCCGCTGGTGATCTGCAGCCTCATATGCACGCATAGTGGACATGGGATTTCTAGAAATACCATCCACTATGCTGTAACATCTGGTCGCTGCAGGTTTGACACTGCATGATCATGCAGCGTCAACCACGCAGCATTTCCTGATCATGGGAACGTAACCAAACTCATCCGCAGCATGTCAATTTCTGCTGCAGATTTTGACCGATTGAAATATCATTACATGTGGTGGATCCGCATGTACTGACAAAACAAGTGCGGCATTAGAACACAGCTTTTTGGACACAGCAAAAATCTTGGGGACGTATCGGCTAACCAAACAGCTGTGAGCTGTTATTAATAGCCAGGGAACCCTTCCTAGGCTAAAAGTAGCAGTTCTCAGCTGCCCCAGAAATTACATGAATGGGAATTAGGGCTAATGGGATTAGTGTTTATGGGATTAGGTGTCGCTGACACCTAGCCCTTTGTTTAGTGATGAAGATGTGTCAACCAGACACCTTCATTACTAAATCTGTAAACTGTAAGTAAGAATTAAATAAACACACACACTGAGAGTAAAACACTTTATTTAAAATAAAGCAGACACATTCTTTAATCAAAATTTAATTTAAATTAACCAATAGATTCACCCCAAGCCTGACTAGTCCAAGCAAGGGTTAAAGCAATGTCCCACTTTTCTTTTTTTAAATATCTTTATGTAGCTCCAAAAAGCTTAAAAAAATGCATAAAAAAATGCACCAAAATCAAGGCAAAACGCCCTTTTTTGCCGCAGCGTTTTTCCTGCCAAGAGATGCTGAAACCTTGCTGAAATTTCTGCAATCAAATCCTGAACGTGCGAACATACCCTATCCTCCAAACAGTGTCGTGCCACTGCAAAGACCCTATTATGGCCGCACACCTGATACTGATACAGATGACACTTGATTTAAAAGACTATGCAGGATAATAAAAAAAAGAATACATAAAAATAAACTACCAGCAGGCTGGCTAGTCATTAATGCATGTGTAAACAGGTCACTATATGATATACTAATCACATATTATCTTATATATATTATCTGATGTCTGTAGCATACCACATAATATGTGACTGTTATGTGATAAACTATAACTATAAAACATCAGATGTTATACAGGAGAAGAAACCAGGGCTGTGGAGTCGGTAAGCCAAACCTCCGACTCTGACTCCTCAATTTCCATGACACCGAATCCACGACTTCGACTCCCTCATACATGGCTCATGTTTAAGTGATAAATTTACTGTAGCACAGATTAATCTCAGCTAAAGGTCTAGACCCTTAGATCAGGAATAGGACAGACATTTATAGAACATTTCATAACTTTCCCAAATTCTTATGGAAAAATATTCCCCACAAACTGCATTGAACTACTGTACCCAATTTATTATATATTTTAGGAGTCGGAGTCGGTATATTTTATACAGACTCCGACTCCACCAAAATGGGCTCCGACTCCATGGCTCCGACTCCACAGCCCTGGAAGAAACTATAACTGACTGCTAAATGACTTCCTATGATTGCAGAACATCAGACACATATTATATTAGCGTATTATATACCAATTACTTATTACCAAGCCAGAGGTGGGGAAAGTTTTGTGGCCAAGTGCCATTTGGATATATATAACATCATTCGTGGGCCATACAAAATTATCAACTTAAAAATTAGCCTCCTATATTTGATCAAACATTTAATTAACTCACCCATAATGTGATGGCTGGAACTACTTTTCTTTACTGCAAGTCTCCTCAAAATTGGAAATTCATCACTACTCATGTAATGTTTATAGAACTCGAGCAGATGGAGGTCTGCTTTATACATCACATAGGATACACTTAGTCTGCTGTATAAATTGCATAGAGGCAGCTGCATACATCGCATAGGACACACTGAGACTGCTGTATAAATTAAAAAGGATTCACTGAGGCTGCTGCATACATCACATAGGATGCACAGAGATTGCTGTATACATCACATAGGAGACATTATGACTGCAGTATAATCACCACATAGACACTGTGAATGCTGTATATACTTCACATAGGAGATACTACTATGGCTGAATATAATCACATAGGATAAACTGAGACTGCTGTATATACATCAGATAAGATACACTAAAACTGCTGTGTACATCACATAGGATACACTGAGACTGCTGTGTATACATCACATAGAAGACACTGAGACTGCTGTACACATCATAGGGTTATTCCATTTCAAGTAATCCAAATCTGAATATTTATTTTACCTGAAATATTTATTTTCTTTGGTGTTTTTGAAGTGCTACTTTAGTGAATTAAAAATGATAAGTTTTGAATTTTTATTTTCATGAGTTATTTTTTTATAGATCTCTAAAGTTTTGAAAAAGCCTGAATTTTGGGCTTGTATGACTTTACATGTTTTATCATATCTCGGGCTAGAATTAAGATAAAGAGATGGGAGATGTACCATTTTATTTAGAATTGTACAGGCTTTAATTTGATGTGTCACAAGACTATGTTGATATTTTATTTTTGAGGAGTCAAATTCTAAATTGTTATTGTTGATTTTGGGAAAACAATATGTTATACATTTAAAAAAAAAAAAAATGCATATGTGTTAATTTTGTTCTTGGTTACATTTGTACAGGGATTCAAGTCGGGATCTCTGTAGGATCATATTTCAAAGCGTGATTTTCTAAAAACCGTCTCATCCTAATCAAATGTTTAATAGTAAATTAAAAAAATCAATACTTTTAACACCTTTTTAAAATATATATGTAACAATTTTTTTTTGTATTACGTCACTAGTAGTGATGAGCGAGCATACTCACAAGTATTCGGTACTCGCCAGAGCATCTCAGTACTCGAGATGCTCGGAGATCGTCGAGTACTTCCGAGATGCTGGGGCGGATGCTCGGGTCCCCTCCCTGCATGTTTGGCGCTCTTTAGAAATTCTGCCATTTTTGGCCTCCATTAAAATTTTGTTTCAGTGTGTCAGTGAAAATATTGACACCAGTTTGCTGTTAAAAATAGTTACCTACAGGCCAGCTATTTAAAACTGTTGTTTGTCCGTCACACGGATCACATATAAGTTCACTGGAAATTCTGCCATTTCTGGCCTCCATTAAAATTTAGTTTCAGTGTATCAGTGAAGTTATTGACACCAGTTTGCTGTTAAAAATAGTTACCTACAGGCCAGCTATTTAAAACTGTGGTTTGTCCGTCACACAGATCACATATATGTTCGATCCAAATTCAGCCATTTGTAGTGAGCGTGGAAGATATTTTCCTCCATTTAAAATTGGCAAGGCGCGTGGCAAGAGACGGAGAACTGGACGTGATGGTGATGGTGCATGCAGAGACCGAGGCCGTGGGCAAGCTGAAATTGTGCCACAACAAACACCCACATCTTCTCTCCCGACCTTCCTGTCCCAATTACTAGGGGACCGCAGCACACCACTATTGAAACCAGAGCAGTGTCAAAAGGTTGTTGGTTGGATAGCGGATAATGCTTCCAGTCACTTTGCCACCACCACCACCCTGTCTTCCACACGTTCAAGTCTCAGCAGCCGTGAGTCTGGACCGCATATTCCTCACCCTGATCCTCCTTCCTCCCACCATGCCAAGTGCCCGGAAACAACTGATCCCACACTTGGACACTCCGAAGAGCTGTTCACTTTTCCATTGAAAGATTCGGGCCTCTCGCCCGGTCCACTTGAAGCGGGGCAAGAGGAGATCGCATGTAGTGATGCCAAAATATTTGAGCAGCCACGGTCATACGAAGGCAACGGTGGGAAAGTGTCACAAGAGGTGGACGATGATGAGACACAATTGCCAGAAAGTCAGGAGGAGGACCAGGGTGCGGAATTGGAAGACGAGGGGGTGGATGATATAGTAACTGACCGAACCTGGTAGGAGGACATGGAGAGCGAGGACAGCAGCACATAGGGGGAGAGAGGCAGAGCACCCCAACAGGCAGGAAGAAGAAGTGTGGTGGCCGCAGGCAGAAGGCGGACAACCTTTCCCCGTAACACCAACACGAAGGAAGTTGCCAGTACAACTGTTAGGTCTTCCCGAGTCTGGTTGTTTTTTAAAGACTGTGCCGATAACCCCAAAAAGGCCATTTGCACCACCAGCCAGGCCAGCATCAGCAGAGGTAGCAAAACTTCCAGCCTGACCACCACCAGCATGATCAGGCACATGGCAGCAAAGCCCCCGACTTTGTGGGCCGGACCCCAGGGTCCAGGAACAGTGTCTGCGGGTGACACCACTGCTTCTTCCACTGTTGTTCGTGCAAGACAATCCCCTGTCCATAGTGCATTCGAAGATGCCTCCTGTCCTGCACCTGTCGATGCACACTCTCAACTAGCAGCATCAGGAAGCATGTTCTTGTCCCAGCGCAGCGTTCAGTTGTCCATACCCCAGTCCTTGAAACGCAAGCGCAAATACACAGCCAACGCCCCACAGGCCACACTACTAAATTCACACATTTTGCAACCGCTTTCGCTCGAAATGTTGCCTTTTAGGCTCGTGGAGACGGAAGCTTTCCGCAAACTGATGGCGGCGGCCGTCCCTTGGTACCCGGTTCCTAGCCACCACTATTTCTCCTAGTGTACCTTCCCCGCATTACACAAGCACATGTCCCACAATACGTGTCCCACATCAGTCACAAGCTGGAAGCACTGCAACACTGCCTCAGCCAAGCGGCAACAGGCTGTGCTGAAGCTAATATGCTTAGGTGACAAACCGCACAATGCTGAAGAGTTGTGGACAGCTCTGAAAGAGCAGGCAGATCTGTGGCTGACACCGCTGAACCTACAGCCAGGCATGGTCGTGTGACAATGGCCGGAACCTGGTGGCGGCACTGAGGCGAGCTGACATATGTACCATGCCTGGCCCATGTGCTTAACCTCGTGGTTCAGCGGTTTCTCAAAACGTACCCGGATCTGCTTGTCAAAGTATGCCGCCTGTCTGCCCATTTTAGAAAGTTACCTACAGCTTCCGCCGCCCTTGCCGTGTTTCAGCAGCATTTGCAGCTTCCGACTCACCGACTGGTATGAGGAATGCATTGGAACGCTACACTGCAGATGTTGGGAGGGATTTGTGAGCAATAGAGGGCAGTTGTTGACTACCAGCATCAACAAGGCCGTCGGTATTCAGTTCAGACTCCACACATAAGACCTCAGGAGTGGACATGGATGTCAGACATATGTACCATCCTCCAAAACTGAGGACTCCACCAAGATGGTGAGCGGCGATGACGCCATAATTAGCGTCACCATCCTGCTTCTCTGTCCTCTGAAACGCTGTCTGCTCACAATAAAAGAGGATTCATTGCAGGCGGAGCACGATGAGATGGAGCAAGGAACCATACAGGGTGATTACACACAGCCCAGCCTCACCTCATCCCAACGTGGATTGGGTGACAATGAGGAAGAGGAGGAGGAGGAGGAAGGACAGGAGCTAGTTTCATGAGCTATAGACTTTACTACCTGCACAACTGTTATACCGTCTGTTCAGCGTGGATGACCTGTTGACAGGTAGGAGGAGGAGAGCACGGTCAGTCGTCCTCTTGGTGAGGACACGGAAGTCTTACCTGTTAGCAGCCTGATGCTCATGGCTGAGTTTATGTTACGCTGCCTTTCCCGTGACCCTCGCTTTCTCAAAACTTTGGGTGACAGTCATTACTGGTTGAAACAGAAAAAACTGACGGCACTTCCAATACAAGAAATAGGTGTGAACAGGTGCTTACTAGGAGGAGCTACCTCCATAGACAATTAACAAACAAAGTAGCACTCTGTAGCGCTTAGTATATAATTATGAAGTATGAAATATGAATAGCATTACTGCTGTGGAAAATAGAGATGAATGAGAAATTTTTGGGTATGTAAATATGAAGTATGAAATATGAATAGCATTACTGATGTGGAATATAGAAATAAATGAGAAATCTTAGCGCATAAATTGGCCAATTCATGTGTACTTGACAGCCACGATAAGGCGTTTCTCGATGTCAGGACCCTACCAATGTGAATACCTCTCTAAGAGACATCTGCTTATGTGTGGGAAAGTAAGATCTTACTGCAATTAAAAGCAGCATTTAACATCGTCGCGCCGGAAGCGTTTCACTTACCCCGCCCATCGTTGACCCCGTCACGTGATCGCAGGTGACCGATGCGTGGGCATGACAACCCTGGGTCTGCAGCAGACTCCAGTGGTTGTCATGAGCTGATCGCTATGAGCGCCTCCTAGTGGTCGACGCTCAAAGCACAGGAGCATTTCTGCTACATAGAGGTGATCTGCTATAGCAGAGGCGATCAGACAAGTGCTGCTTCTAGTCTGCTTCTATAGAAGCAAGCAAAAAGTGAAAAAAAAATGTTTTTAAAAATATAAAAAAATTTAAAACAATATAAAAGTTTAAATCACCCCCCTTTCGCCCCATTCAAAATAAAATAATAAAAAAACACACATATTTGGTATTGCCGCATTCAGAATCTATCAATATAAGAAAAGAATTAATCCGATCGGTAAACGACGTAACAAGAAAAAAACTCTAAACGCCAGAATTACGTTTTTTGTTGCCGCTGCATTGCAATAAAATGCAATAACGGGCGTTCAAAACATCAGATCTACCCCAAAATGGTATCAATAAAAACTTCAGCTCGGCACACAAAATATAAGCCCTCACCCAGCTGCAGATCACGAAAAATGGAGACGATACAGGTCTTGAAAAATAACGCAATTTTTTTTCTTTTTTTTTTTTTTTTTATAGCAAACTTTGGAATTTTTTTTCACCACTTAAATGAAAAAGAACCTATACATGTTTGGTGTCTACAAACTCGTAATGACCTGGAGAATAATAATGGCAGGTCAGTTTTAGCATTCCGTAAACGTGGTAAAAAAAATTTAAAAAAATTTTTTTTCACAAATAAACGCAAGTGATATCGAAGAAATTTTACCACAATCATGAAGTAAAATATGTCACGAAAAAACATTCTCAGAATCAGTGGGATCCATTGAAGCATTCCAGAGTTATTACCTCATAAAGTGACAGTGGTCAGAATTGTAAAAATTGGCCCGGTCAAACCACCCTCGGGGGTAAAGGGGTTAAGCAAGCAAAAAAAAAAAAAAAATTATATGTGTGTGTGTGTGTGTGTACACTGTGTTCCAAATTATTATCATGCATGAAAATGATCTTGCTGCGGAATGCACGGTTCTTCTTCTTGAACCATGGAAGGAAGTGCTGTTTGAGAAACTCAACATACATTATGGAGTTCATCTTTACCCTTTCAGGGATCCTAAAATGGCCGACAATCTCTCTCCCCATGATTCCAGCCCAAAACATTACTCCACCTCCTCCTTGTTAGTGCCATAGCCGTGTTTGCATGGGGTGTCCATCAACCAGCCATCCTCCACTCCATCCATCTGGACCATCGAGATCATTTCATGCATGATAATGCCCCGTCTCATGCTGCACATAACACATCTGCATCTCTGGCTGCTATGGGCATAAAAGGGGACAAACTTAAGGTGTGACCCCCATGCTCCCCTGACCTCAACCCCATTGAGAACCTCTGGAGCATCATCAAAAGGAGTGTCTATGATGGCGGGAGGCAGTTCACATCTAAGCAACTGCTCTGGGAGGGTGTTCTGTCCTCATGCAAAACAATTAAAGCAGAAACAATCCAAAACCTGACAAATTCAATGGACGAGAGAGTTCAGAAGCTCCTTTCGAACAAGCGGTCCTATGTGCAAATGTTACATCACCTAGAATAAAGTTTTGAGTTGAAAACTGTTTGATTTCAGTTTGTAATAACCTGCTAATGCTTATAATTTCAAAAATGACCATTTTTTTGTTCTTTATTAAAATGAAAAGGTTGAAAACTCTGCTGTGCTTAATAATTTGGAACATGCATTTTGAGTGCAGTTTGAGTTTTTAATTTTTTTAAAAAATATACTGTTATCATAGGCAGTTTGTACAAAAACCTTTCAATTGTACTCTAATAGTTATTTGACTGGAAAATTACAATGACTGCAATTCATATAGGTAATTTGGGAAAATCTGAGAAAATATTATTTGCATAATAATTTGGAACACAGTGTATATATATGTGTTTATATACATACATATATATATATATATATATAATAAAAACACACATATTTGGTATCGCCGCGTTCAGAATAGCCCGATCTATCAATATATAAAAAAAGAATTAATCTAATCGGTAAACGGTGTCACGAGAGTAAATTCTAAACAACAGAATTACGTTTTTTTTTTTTTGGTCTCTGAAACATTGCAACGGGCGATCAAAACATTTTATCTACCCCAAAATGGTATCAATAAAAACATCATCATATCTGGGCGCAAAAAAAAAGCCATCACCCAACCCCTGATCCCAAAAAATGGAGACGCTACGGGTCTTGGAAAATGGCGCCTTTTTTTTTTTTTTTGTGTGGTAACTTTGGATTTTTTTTCGCCACTTAAATAAAAAAGAACCTATACATGTTTGTCTACGAACTGATAGTGACCTGGAGAATAATAATGGCAGGTCAGTTTTAGTATTCAGTGAACGTGGTAAAAAAAACAACTGTGGAATTGCCCATTTTTTTGCAGTTTCACCGCATTTTGAATTTTTTTCCCGTTTTCCAGTATGCGATATGGTAAAACCAGTGATGTCGTTCAAAAGTACAACTCGTCCCGCAAAAAACAAGCCCTCACACGGCCATATTGACCAAAAAATAAAAAAGTCATGGCTCTGGGAACAAGGGGAGCAAAAAACGAAAGCGCAAAAACAGAAAATGCTCCGGTCATGAATGGATTAATCTGTATGTCAACCATAATAATTTGGGTATCTTTTTTTCCAGTTATAGGTCCCATGAACCTACTGGGCTATCACTGGCTACTGACCCCTCACAATAGTTGATGCTTTTTGTCGATGATTTGTTTGTATTGGACAAGTAATTGTAAATAAAGTTTTGGGTTTTCTTCAGTCAAAACTGTACTTCACATCAAATTGGGTTGAACTACAATGAAGGGTAACGCTTTTTTAAAAAGCTGGGGGGGAAATGACAGTTACTCCTTAGTGACTTTTTCACTGGTCATAGAGCTTACCCTAGACACTGTCCCACAAGTGTCTCAATAAGTCTTTTTTGGGGGGGCTAGTTTATGTCTGTGAGGCTACTGTAAAGTGTATCTGTTAAATTCAGATCAGATAGCATAGCAGCCCAATCATGTACAGGAAGTGAAATAAAGCATGTATATACTTTTGAAAAGTAAGAGCCGATTTGGGGAAAAAATTTCAGGATCTATTTTACTCGAAAAAAAAATTATCTATTTTGGCAATTCTCAATATGTAACTTACGGTGATCTGACGTACCTACTACTTTTAGCATTTTTTAATTATTTTTTGTTATAATTTCTGTGGTCTTCAGTACTTTTAAAGGAACACTATACAAAGACAAGGTGCACAACATTAAAAACAATATCTCAACACTTTGTTCCTTAAAGGGGTTGTCCGGTTTAAAACGACAATTCTGCTGTTACTTTAATTACTTTATGAGACTGCAGACTTGTGGATCCTCACAGCCCATCTACTGCGGGCTGTGAGGATTGTCCATCGTCAGGGCAGGGAACAGCCGGCAAGTGACCGCAAGTATGCAATATGCATAATCTCTACCAGAATCTGTAGACTGTTTCTAGTCCGATTCTGCCGGGAGTATGCATATTGCATACTTTTGGTCACTTGCTCGCTGTTCCCTGCCCTGACCCTGGAGAATCCTCACAGCCCGCAGTACATGGGCTGTGAGGATCCACAAGTCTGCAGTCACATAAAGTAATTTAAGTAACTGCAGAATTGTCGTTTTAGACCGGACAACCCCTTTAACTGCTTAATGCTATATGATGGATTTATCAAACATGAGCACAGGTGACTTGTTGCTAAATGATGGCTTTCAGCAATCAGCTGCAGGAGCCAGACTGTTACTGCTAAGAACGGCGTCAAATCTGCACTCCTGCAGTGTGGTCTCGGGCACCGATGGATTGTTATGGCAACCGGGGACCTGATAAAGGCCTCCTGGCCTGCTATATAGTACAGACACGGGGCCTGATAGGATAACTGGCAGTCAAATACTGGCAGTTGTAGTGTAATACACAGGGCTGCTGAAGCAGTGCTGTGTATTACTAATATGATCCTGAGTGATTGTCAGTCCCCTTGTGGGACTATTGAATAGAATAAAAATATTTTATGTATTTAAAAAGAAAAAAAGTGAAAACATCCTCCCCAAAATCCCAATTTTCTCCCTTAATATTTTAATCTGAAAAAAAAAAAAAGTAAAAAGAAATTGAACTTGTTAAAGTCACATATTTTGATATTGCTGCATCCACAATGACATGTACTATACCACGATCATTATTCCACACCATGAACACCAGAAAAATTGCCATTTTTGTTTATCGTGCTTCATAATAGCTAAATAAAGTGATTAAAAAGTTTCATGTATTCAAAAATGCTACCAATTAAATTACTGCTTGTTACACAAAAAAGAAGCCCCCGTACTACTCTGTAAATGAGAAAATGAAGTTCTGACTTTCAGAACATAATGCAAACAAAAAAAGAAATCTTACTGCGTGTGTCAGAGAATAATATATCTGGCTGCAAATGCGCAGCCAGGCTGTGATTCATTATCCCTGTTCTTTGGGTAGTATGATATCGTGTGACAGGTTCACTTTTACAAGTGCACTATTTTAGAAAGAAAAAATGAATTACTCCTTAAAGTGACCCGTACACTGTAAAATCTGCGATATTTAGTAATTAAATATTTTGCCTAGGGTTTGCTGGCCAATTATGCTCAGTTGCAGCTCAAAAACATGGAATGCTGCTTGTCCTTTACCGTCGGCATCATAAGGCTCTATTCACACGACCATTTGTGTTACAGTTGCTTTTTCTTTTAGAACAGATAAACGGAAATGGCATCCTGTGCAGTCCCATTTCAAATGGAAGCCGAGGGTCCCCATTAATATGGGACTCGTCTGCCTTTTGTTTATTTAGAGAGAAAATGAAGTCCTATAGACAAAGCTGCTACTTCTGTTATAAAGTATAAACAAATGGACGGCATTTACATATAAATCAGTGGACCTCTCTGCTTCCATATGAAACAGGAATGCGCATGATGCTATTCGTTTCATTTCACTTCTAAACTAAACAGAAATCCTAAACTGAGGTGAACAGAGCCCAAGGACCTGCCCAACTAATCATTGTTGTCTGTCTGCTTTTTGTGGAGTAATTTGCTCTTTTTTTAGTGCCTTTTAGTATTTGCACCCTATTCTCTATAGGGTTTGCACCACTTTTTTAGGTTGACTTTCTATAAGACTCTTTTTTTTTCTTCTTTTCACAACTTTGCCAGTTGTTGATTCATAAAATGTGACTTTTACCAATGTCACTTTTTTTAGCACATCTCCCTGAAGTCCCTGCCTGGAGTAAGGTTTCTGGCAGAGTTTTCATTTCAGTTTGGAGGCTCATTTCTGTGACTTAAAGGATTTAAAGATAAAAAATAAATGGCATTTTTGATTTTGCAACAAATTCATAAACTGCACTTGCCATTATGAAGAATATGGTGCAAAAAGGTCAGTGAACACCACAAGATAAATGACTTCAAATGATGAATGGGGCCTTAAATCTACAGGCACCTCCTGTTTCCAGCTGTGCCTTGGCTTTTAGCTTTGTCTCTGCTAAAGTGCCATCATTATTGTGTGGGCTTCTTCCATGCTGCAGTCAAAGCATCCTCTGCTTAGCAGCATAGAAGAGCGCACAGTTCACAGCAGTTCACATTGGAGGACGGGATTTTTTAGGGGTGTGCTTATATTCTGCCATCAAGAGCATACCATTCCTCTGCCTCCTGCTTGCCGTGAGGCAGGGCACTCCTGCAGAATGACAGATCAGGCTGGCGGATGGTGAGTGCCCTGCCTCACAGCAAGCAGGATGCAGAGGAATGGTATGCTCTTGATGGCAGAATATAAGCACACCCCTAAAAAATCCCGTCCTCCAAATGACATTCTCAAGTTTGCCATTCACAAAAATTCTCAGACAAATGTTCCTGTACTCTGAGACCCACTGTCAGACTGTTGTGGTGGGTAATTTACAGCGTGAACAAAAGGATCAGCCAGTGAAATTTATGAAGCCGGATCCTTCTCTTCCCCATCATCTGGGAGTAGAGGGGAAGTCAAATGACCACTATTCACATTAAGCTCGGTCGGTCAATATGTTGGGTTTGCCCAACTTTTCACTGCAGATTTCACTACTTTCAATATAGTAGTGGTGACATCTGATGTGAATCTGGCATAATCCCCAGCAAAATCTGCTTGGAGTATATTAATATTTCACTTCTCCCAGTGCTTGTTCACAGTGGTCCTCCAGTCTTACATGTCACAGCACAGTCACAAACAGCTGTACTGGAGACATGATGCTGCTCCGCATTGTTTGGCTTTCACATAGGATTGTTACTAGCTGCGGTGGTAAATCCAACCCCCTCAATTCTGCGGTGAGTCTTCTACACCAGTCTGATTTGCCTGACCCTGCTACACAAGAAGGTTCTACATGGAACTACAGGCAGTGAATAACTTCTATATAGATGTTTGCTGACTCTCCCCTGACAGCAGATGCCTGATTTTTGTTTTTGGCCCCTGACATGTTGGATTTCAATATATAGGTTTTTTTCTTTCATGAATTTTTTCTTTATCCAGATGTTAATCACTTTTTTGGTAGTTTGAGGGTTTGTGGGTTTGTTTGTTTTTTGTTGCTGGAAAAACTAAGGTCTTTTTTTTTATTTATTTTTTTTTTTTTTCCCCCCGCCTGCAGAAAAACCAGCTATAGCACCTCCTGTGTTCGTATTTCATAAGGACAAAGGCCAGAAAGTAAGTAAAATATAAGTTTGCGACATATTAGGTGTCATAGATATTCGCTTTAATTGGCTTGACTTAGCTGTAACTATTTTAAGTTAATCTTCTCATGAAGCTGTCATACTGAATGTTTTAAGCTTTGAACCTGCCTGTACATCTTGTACACATGGCATTGCTAGTAATTTAGTAAGCTGTTGAGAAAAAAGGAGCTAGGAAACTACCCTTTGTAGATGTTCTGAGGTTTCTAGAGACTCATAGGATATCACTGACCATTAGTACGTGGTTCCATCTTCCCCATTTAAACAGTGGCAGTTGCTTAGAGGAAAACCTGGAGACCAGGCTTTAATCATTAGGATTAAGACACCATGTAATGTACCAAAAAGTCAATGTAATTTTTTTATATTTTGTAAACAGTGTAAAACATAAGATGTATTAAAAAAACACGTTTTGAGAGTTTTGCTCCATTGACTATGACTGTGTGGCAAGCTATAGGTTTTTGTGCCAGCTTTGGTTACATAAGGCTTTTTGAATGCTTTATCTTTTACAGTTGTGGTCAACATTATTGTCCCGTCCCCCCTCCAAATAAGTATATCTTATAAAGCTAGGTTAGCACCTGTGTTTATTGTTTTTCCTGTTCTTTTTAAAGGAACCTAAAAACAGCAGATACACACCCCTCCCTTGACAAAAGTCCCATCGACTTCAAACTATAACCTAACATGTTGATCCAGTGGAAGGCAAAATGCCTATGAGGCTAATGAAATCATTGTTGTGCTGAGCTCTGTATAACCCCGCTTACACCACTGATTGTGCATAAGCAGAAAGCTGCCAGTCAGTGGTGGGGGTGTGGTTGGACTGCCTGGCGGCAGGCCAAGTAGTCCTCTAGTGATAATCTGCCGATAACATGGCAATTTTTCAAAAAACTACATTAAGCAGCCTAGTAAGTGACAATACTAGAGAAGAGAGAGAGAGGATTCAAAAAGACCTAAATAAACTGGAGCAGTGGGCAGCAACCAACAGAATGGTTTTTAACAGGGAAAAATGCAAAGTACTACATCTGGGCAATAAAAATGAAAAAAGCATATACAGAATGGGAGGAATAGAGCTAAGCAACAGTACATGTGAAAAAGACTTAGGTATACTAATAGATCATAGACTGAACATGAGTCAACAGTGTGATGCAGCAGCAAAAAAGGCAAATACAATTCTGGGATGTATTAACAGAAGCATACAGTCTAGATCACGTGAAGTCATTATCGGTCTTTACTCCTCTTTGGTCAGACCTCATCTGGAATACTGTGTACAGTTTTGGGCACCACATTTTAAAAAAGACATAGACAAACTGGAGCAAGTTCAGAGAAGAGCGACCAGAATGGTGACTGGTCTGCAAACCATGTCCTATGAGGAACGGTTGCAGGATTTGGGAATGTTTACCTTGCAAAAAAGACGACTGAGAGGAGACTTAATAGCTGTCTACAAATATGTCAAGGGCTGTCACATTGTAGAAGGATCATCTTTATTCTCATTTGCACAAGGAAAGACTAGAAGCAATGGGATGAAACTAAATGGGAGGAGACACAGATTAGATATTAGAAAAAACTTTTTGACAGTTAGGGTGATTAATGAGTGGAACAGGCTGCCACGAGAGGTGGTGAGTTCCCCTTCAATGGACGTCTTCAAACAGAGGCTGGACAGACATCTGTCTGAGATGATCTAGTGAATCCTGCTTTGAGCAGGGGGTTGGACCAGATGACCCAGGAGGTCCCTTCCAACTCTACCATTCTATGATTCTATGATTCTATGATATGCTGAATTCAGTGTCAATGCCCCTACATTATGTTGCTTTTGGATTAGGTATGAAAAACCTGTTGACCGTTACCCTTTAAAGCAGTGGTTCTCAACTCTAGTCCTCAAGAGCCACCAACAGATCATGTTTTCAGGATTTCCTTAGTATTTGCACAGGTGATGGAATTATTACCTGTGTAATACTATGAAATGCTGAAAACATGATCTGTTGGTGGGTCTTGAGGACTGGAGTTGAGAACCACTGCTTTAAAGCAACACCACACCCTAGGACAGAAAAAATACTAGACATTTCTCCTATACAATCATCCTACCTGGCGTCCTCATTTACTCTGTCGCCTCATTGGGGGACACAGGACCTTGGGTGTTATGCTGCTGTCCACTAGGAGGCGACACTAGGCTTAATCTGGAAAAGATTAACGGTGGCTCCTCCTCTGCAGTATACACCACCTGAGGGCGTCAGCCATCTTCAGTTTTTGCTTAGTGTCGCAAGGAGGCACACCTAAAGATTTTTACTCCACTATTTTTTTTTTTTTTCTAAATTTTTTCCACGGAGTTACAGATGAAGATAAGTGGGTCTCTGAAGAGACTCCCGGCATGGCTCCTTCCTCTGCCCCCGTCTGGGGGTGCACAGTTGAAGTTGAGAATTCTCCTTACCATGTCGCTCCTTCCCCAGCCCCTCGGGTGTTGGTTCGAAGTTGAGAACCCCCCTCCTTCCCCAATTCCTTTTGGTCTCTGGGTTGAAGTTGAGTGAGGATTACAGCCTCCTGACGGTGACGGCAGCACCCTCCCTAATCCCCCTCATGGGGGTATTAGGTTGAGACACCGCAGGTAGGATCTGTGCAGAGTGCTCTGCACCAACGTACAGGGATCGTTGATGGACCGGGGGACAGTGCTTGCAGAAGGACAATACAGAGACACAGGCTGCTTACAGCTCTGTATCTCTGCCGGCACCAGAGCTACGGTGCCTCACAGGAACCCTTTAAGGGCTCCCTTTTTATATATATCCCCACCGCCCTCCCTGCCATTAAAAAACGGGAGGGGGGGTGGTCCGGGTCCGATTCATATCTGCTACCCCCCCGGACTACCGCGCCGTCCTGGAGCCCTTTTGAGCATACTTTCTAAATTTACTCCGCGGCTCCCCCCCCCCCCGGATGACCATTATGACACTACACAGTGTCATACAGGGGGCGGAGACGAACTGAAGGGCGCGCTTTCTAGCAACGCTGCCGCCTTTTCAGCGCTCCGCCCCTCTTCTTATCCTCACTCCGGCGGCCATTAACAGCGCAGAGGAAGTTAACTCCTCACATACAGGTCGCCAGCTGGTCTCCGGGGGGCACAGGATTTTGGATGTTACCGGCGCTGGACTAAAGCAGGCACATTAAGGTGGGATAAATCCACAGCTAGAGTCTCTATTCCGCTGTGAGGCTTACAACTTCTCTGCACTGCTGGCCCCCTCTGCATAACCACTCTGTATCGCTGGCCCCCTCTGCATAGCCACCCCTGAGCTGAGTGTATAGCTCAGTGGTTAGTGCACTGGCTTTGGGACACAAACACTATGCCGGGCTCAAAGTCCAAGAGAACCAGGCAGGATTGCTATTATGCATTCTGTACAGCCTGCAATAATACTCTCCCTAGTGGCAGCACGTACCCGCATTGTCAGGATTGCATGCAAACTGCTACGCCAGAGCCCCATGAAGCCCTTACATATGCCTCGGTGCTTAATACCACACCGGAATGGGCCACACAGATGTCGCAATCTATTACCACATTGCTTCAGGCTCTGCAGACTCAACCAGCTATAAATACTACTCAAAGGGAGAGTTCCACTCAGGGACATGATGGCACATCCACGTCTAGATCAGGACGCAAGCGAACCCATAGGTCTCGTTCATCTGCGTCATCCCATACCACAAGGTCGTCCCCTTCTAGCGTGAGACACCGTACTCCCAGCTCATCTAGACCATCCCCTGACAGGGACAGACAACACAGATCCCCGCAGCCATCCCTGACCAGAGAAGGTCCCCGCTCCGGTTCTCCCAGCAGGAGACGCCTCAGCGAGATACAGGATTCGGAAGACACCTGTGATTCCGACTCAGACAAGGAAACTGAAGGGTCCCTGATCCCTATTCCCCCGGGCAATACAGTGCTCGTTGATGATTTAATCTCATCTATTCATCGGGTGCTGGACATCTCCGATCCACCCCTGGAGACACCAGGACATAAAATTTCCTTTGAAGGAGTCCTGAAACCGCTTAAGGTCTTTTTTGACCACCCAGAGTTTGATGCGATCCTTAAAAAGCAGTTCTCACAACCTGAGAAAAAGTTTACTAATCACAAATATCTGGAAGCGCTGTACCCCTTTCCACAAAAGGTCACCAAAAAGTGGACAGATCCACCTGAAGTGGACCCTCCAGTCTCCAGACTAGCAGCTCAGACACTTCTTTCACTGCCAGATAGCTCAACCCTCAGGGACACAGCAGACCGGCAGGTAGAACGCATGGCTCATTCAATTTTCGAGGCCGCAGGGGCCTCCCTGACAACCTTGTTCGCCTCAGTTTGGGCTGCCAAAGCAATCCTGGCCTGGGCCCAAAATTTAGAAACTGCCCTACAAACATCTACCCCTGAACTGTCGGACCAGGCTGCCCAAATAGCAGTTGTCACAGATTACATGCTCCATGCAGTTCTGGATTCTGCAAGGAGTTCAGCCAGGATAGCTTCCAACACCATCACGATTCGGCTTATCCTCTGGCTGCGAGAATGGAAAGCAGACGCAGCTTCAAAGAAGTCCCTCACTCGCCTCCCGTACCTCAATGGTCGGCTTTTCGGTGAACAGTTGGACACAATGATATCCAACGCTACCGGGGGTAAAAGTACCTCCCTCCCTCAACTGAAGCCAAAACGCACTTATAAAAACCGTAATCAGGCACGTTACCGATCCTTTCGGAGCTCTTCTGGCTGGTCCGTCTCGCGACCAGCACAGAATAATAGCCGCGCTCCACGCAGGGACAAGTCGAGGTCGACGCAAAAGTCGGACAAGACCTGGCAATCAAACGCAGGCCAGTCAAAATTAAAGAGCGGAAAGTCTCTCACTTCCCCCTCATCATGACTCACCAACTCTGGAAGACACCCCACCTGTAGGCGGCCGTCTTTTGCTCTTTCATCAGGTTTGGCTGCCTATTACAGAAGACAGGTGGGTCAGAGAACTAGTGTCTTCAGGATACGAGATAGAGTTCACTTCCACCCCGCCAAACAGATTCTTTCTGTCTGTTCCCCCAAAACCGCCAGCCAAGGCTCGTGCATTCCACCACGCGGTTTTATTGCTTCTCCAAGCAGGTGTCATAGTAACGGTCCCCACGGCCGAGCGCTTCCAGGGGTTCTACTCAAATTTATTCGTAGTCCCCAAAAATGGAGGCAGCGTACGGCCCATATTGGATCTAAAACAACTCAACAAATATGTACGGGTACGTCATTTTAGCATGGAGTCCCTTCGGTCCATCATTGCGTCCATGGAGAAGGGAGAATTTCTCGCCTCCATAGACATTCAAGACGCATACCTACATATACCAATTGCACCAGCTCATCAGAGATTTCTCAGATTCGCAATCGACCAGGAACACTACCAGTTCGTGGCTCTCCCGTTCGGGCTCGCCACGGCTCCCAGAGTGTTCACCAAGGTCATGGTGGTTACCATGGATGTCCTGCACTCTAGAGGCATAATAGTGGTTCCATATCTGGACGATCTCCTCATCAAGGCTCCCACCTTCAAGGACTGCGAAATCAGTGTCTCAATCACAATCGATATTCTGAGTCGTTTGGGCTGGTTAGTCAACTTAAAAAAGTCATCACCAACCCCGAGTCAGTCTCTCACCTTTTTGGGAATGTAATTCAACACCCTCAAGGGTCTAGTACTACTCCCCAAGGACAAAGCACTGCCTCTTCGAATAGGAGTCCGTACCCTACTTCGCAAACCCCCTCGGTCTTTCCGGTTTGCCATGAAAGTCCTTGTCGGGATTGTGGCGGCAATAGAAGCGGTCGCATATGCCCAGCTTCTCCTCAGGCCTCTCCAATTAGCCATCCTCAAGTCATGGGACAGGAATCCTTTTTCTCTCGACAGGGAATCATAGATTAGAAGTTTAGGAGTTTCAGTTGACGTGGTCAACCAAGAGATCTCTGCACTGGTGGCTCAAGCCAACCTCGTTGTCAAAGGGAAAATCCTTTCTCACGAGTCAATGGAAAGTTCTGACCACCGATGCGAGCCTGACGGGTTGGGGTGCGGTACACCTGCACCACAGAGCACAGGGCAAGTGGTCCCCAACAGAAGCGACCATGCCCATCAACATCTTGGAAATTCGTGCCATTTTCCTGGCGTTGAGAGCCTTCCATCATCTACTGGCAGCCTCTCACATCAGAGTACAGTCAGACATTGCCTCGGCTGTGGCATATGTCAATCACCAAGGGGGACCCGCAGTGCCCAGGTGATGCGAGAAGTGACACACATTCTCCATTGGGCGGAAGACACAGGTTCGGTTCTCTCGGCGGTCCACATCCCAGGAGTAGACAACTGGGAAGCAGACTTCCTCAGCCGACAGGCAATGGACTTGGGGGAGTGGTCTCTCCATCCCGAAGTTTTTCAACAGATCTGCCACCGCTGGGGGACTCCAGACTTGGATCTAATGGCATCCCACTTCAATGCCAAAGTCTCCAACTTCATGGCCAGAACACACGACCCGCGGTCGTTGGGAGCGGATGCCTTAGTTCAGGACTGGACTCAGTTTCAGCTCCTGTACATCTTTCCACCTTTTCCCCTAATATCCAGAGTGGTGAGGAAGATCAAGCAAGGAGTTCCAACCATCCTCATCGCACCAGACTGGCCCAGACGTACGTGGTACGCGGACATCGTGCAGCTTACAGCAGACGTTCCTTGGCGTCTCCCAAACCGACCGGATCTTCTGTCACAGGGCCCGTTCTACCACCAGAACTCAGGGGCCCTCAATTTGACGGCATGGCCATTGAGACCTGGGTTTTAACCAAGTTAGGGTTCTCGCCTGACGTCATTAAAACCATGATCAGACACGGAAGCCAAACTCTGCTAAGATCTATTACCGTACCTGGAAAGCCTTCTTTACTTGGTGCGATTCTCGTGACCAGACCCCTTTCTCTTTTTCCCTTCCCAGGGTACTTGGGTTTCTACAATCGGGTCTGGAGGCCAAACTGTCTCTGGGCTCTCTTAAGAGCGAGGTGTCAGCTCTCTCTGTGCTTTTTCAGACGCGCATTGCTAACAAGCAGCAAGTAAGGACATTTCTTCAGGGGGTTTCCCGATTGGTTCCCCCCTGCAGAAGACCACTAGACACGTGGGATCTCAACCTAGTGCTGACAGCATTGCAGGAAGCATCTTTTGAACCCCTTAGGGAAGTCCCACTCCGCCTTCTATCCCAGAAGGTGGTTTTCCTAGTGGCAATCACCTCGCTACGTAGGGTGTCTGAACTCACAGCACTCTCCTGCAGACAACCCTTCCTGGCTTTTTACCAGGACAAGGTAGTTCTCCGTACGGTTCCATCCTTCCTTCCGAAGGTTGTGTCCGACTTCCACCTCAATGAGGAAATTTCACTGCCATCCCTCTGTCTGGCCCCGGTTCATAGAGTGGAAAAGAATCTGCATACGCTTGACCTTGTCAGAGCATTACGTATCTATGTGTCTAGGACTGCGCCCTTCCGGAAGTCTGATTCTCTCTTCATTCTTCTGGAAGGCGGCCGCAAGGGTCTGCCAGCTTCCAAAGCTACCCTTGCCAGGTGGATCAAATCCACCATACAAAAGGCCTACCGCCTCAAAAATTCTCCTCTTCCAGCAGGCATTACGGCACAGTCTACACGTGCGGTAGGGGCCTCCTGGGCCATTCGGCACCCGGCATTACGACACAACAAGTGTGTAAGGCAGCCACCTCGACTAGCCTACACACTTTTACCAAGCACTACAGCGTTCATACCCAATCCTAGGCAGATGCGAGCCTGGGTAGACGTATCCTGCATGCGGCAGTGCCCCAATAATAGGGGCCTGTCTACACAATATTCGTCCATTGCTTCCCACCCAGGGACTGCTTTTGGACGTCCCAAGGTCCTGTGTCCCCCAATGAGGCGACAGAGTAAAGGAGATTTTTGTGTACTCACCGTAAAATCTCTTTCTCTTAGCCTCTAATTGGGGGACACAGCTCCCACCCTGTTGCCCGTGTCGGGCCGTTGTTACGTTGAGTTCTCATATTGGTGTTTTTTCTTGAGCTCGTACATAGTTGCCTTATAGGCATGTTTATGTTATCCATGTTACGTTCCTCCTACTGCTTTTGCACAAAACTGAAGATGGCTGACGCCCTCAGGTGGTGTATACTGCAGAGGAGGAGCCACCAGTTAATCTTTTTCAGATTAAGCCTATTGTCGCCTCCTGGTGGACAGCAGCATAACACCCATGATCCTGTGTCCCCCAATTAGAGGCTAAGAGAAAAAGATTTTACGGTGAGTACACAAAAATCTCCTTTTTTCTCCCACCGCCTCCTCAGCGTTCCCTTCTCCTGTTCCAAGATAGCCGCTGCAGTGGCATTGGAGGGTGCAGTGGTAAGTCTTGCCTCCCCTACCTTTCCGATCCTACAGCACAAGTAAGTCATGGGAGGCTTGGTTCAAACTAACCACTGCACCCCAATGCCACTCTGGTGGCTATCTTGGAGCGGGGGAAGGAAATGCGGAGGAAGAAAACCAGTTTATTCTAGCTGGATTGTTGCCTTTCAAATGTTTTTCTCCAGGATACAACATTTTTACTTGGGGAAACAAGAGACTGCTGCACTCCGCGTTCTTGGGAGTACTGCATGCTGGCCTTGGGGCATGTAATGATGTGTTCTTTATTGAACAGCTGAATCATTTGTCTTTAAGGCTGTTTAGATTGTCTATGGCCAATGAACCTGTATAAGTAATAGATCTCGTTTGGTGCAGATTTGCTGTGATAATTTTCTGCAGTCAATTCACTACGTGTGAACGGGCCCAAAAGTGTCCCTTAAAGAACCTAGTTATAGAACCTTGTGTTGCTCATACATCTCATCATTATTGAGTAAAAAAAAAGTGCAAAAAACCCCTGATGTATATATCCTGTTTTATAGAGGTCTGCTGACGGGTCAAGTCCAGAACAAGGTGAAGGTAAATATAAAAAAAAAAAAAAAAAAAAAGTTTCCGAGTTGTGATGTCAATACTGAAATGTTTTTAATGGGGTAATAATAAAATATTTTTATTGTTCAGATTCTGACAAAGAGGATGGAGGTTACTGTCCACCTCCAAAGAGAGAACGTACATCATCCTATTCTCAGTTTCCCCCTTCTCAGTCCGGCAAGTCTTTTTTAAAGGGAATACAAGACTTTTTTGTTTTGTTTTTTTTTGTTACACTAATTAAGAGCAGAAACTATAGCTTACTCGTGTTTTATATTTTCTGATGGTATTTTTTATTATGTATGTGATTGAGGTCAGCCATCTTGCTTGAACTGCCACTAACAACAATGTGGATCATAGAAAACCGTCTGTAGACTGTATAGACAAGTCATGAACTTTTAGCAATTGGTTTCTTTGTGAGGAATGCAAAAAAAATCCAGTTCTGCAATCTTTTTTTTTTTTTTTATAGCATTTACTTTGCGCATAAATAACCTCTTATTTTTATTTTGCAGGTTAGTGTGATCACAATGTGTGTGTTTTTTTTTGTGTGATATGTTAACATACCTCATTGGCATCGTTTTGACTTACAGACTACTAATGTGCTTTTTATTCTTTCTTCCATGTTTTAAGGAGTCAATGTGACCAAAAATCAGCCTGGCATATTTAATTGTATTAACTTATTTTTACAGCGTTCACCATGCTTGCTGAAGGACCTTTCACCCGTTTGATCATGTTCAACTGGCCACTTCATGAAATAGTGGCTGCAGAGCTGAATAAAAAGTAGTTTTTATTTTTTAATTTCTCCTTCATTATGGTTATATTAGCTTATTTGTTTGGGTTCTAATTTGTGATACTACAACTGAAAATCACCAGAGATTTGTCTCTGTAGGCCTTTACTTCTTCCTTGTATGTGGTTGACCAATCATAAGCAGGGAGCATCATGCAGGAGAGAAAAGACCACTCCCTCCTCTCCTCACTGATCTCTGCAGCTACTGTGTAGAGATCCCTTACTGAGCTCTGCTGTATCACTACAAAACCTTCTAGATCTCATTACATGGCAGACAGTAAGAGTGGGGAAGAGTGAAAGCGGACTGCTCTGTGAGAGGAGGTTTGGAAGGGTTTGTAATGATACAGCAGAGCTGAATTATGTAGCTCTACCCAAAAGCAGCATGATTTCCATAAGGAGGAGAGGTGGTCTTGTTTTTTGTTTTGTTCCTGAATGTATAGACATGTCTCCAATAACATTTAATTAAACTATAGCATAAATTATAACCTAAACTTTACAAGCTAATATCTTAACAATTGAGACAAGAAATAAAAAATAACTACTTTTTACTCAGCCCTGCAACCATTATTCCATGAGGTGGCCAGTTTAACACGCTCAAACTGATGAAAAGTCCTCTTAAAAAGAATTATCTCCACACAAAGCATGTGTTCAAACCAAGCGGTCTGTGTACCTTCTATGTACTTGTTTTTCATCTATTGGCTGCTCTTATCTTTGTTGCTTGACAGCTCTGGCTTTAAGGCCCTGTCACATATAACGAGATCGCTAGCGAGATCGTTATTACGTCACGGTTTTGAGATCGCTGTCGTGATCATTGGGGAGCCGTCAAACATGCAGAACTTCCCAACTATTTCGGCCGCCCCAGCGATCTAACTAACGATCTCGTTGGTCGTTGGGGCGCTTTCACACAGCAGCTATTTCAACGATCCACACCTTGATAGGAACTATACTGTGTCACAAAGGCGTGCATAAAATTACTTTTCTGCGCCCCCTCATCTCCGATTGGTGGACACTACTGCGTTCTGATTGGGCAGCAGGTTTAAAATAAGGCCACGTTGCAGCAATTCCGTTCCTTTGTTCCGCTCTGGTTTCGGATCGTAGCAGTGTTCTCCGGGCAATATTCGTTCATCTGGGCTTTGTTAACCCCTTAAGGACCAGAGCTTTTTCCGTTTTTGCTTTTTCGTTTTTTGCTCCCCTTGTTCCCAGAGCCATAGCGTTTTTATTTTTTGGTCAATATGGCCATGTGAGGGCTTATTTTTTGCGGGACGAGTTGTACTTTTCAACGCCATTACTAGTTTTACCATATCGTGTACAGGAAAAAAATTCCAAGTGTGGTAAAATTGCAAAAAAAGTGCAATACCACAGTTGTTTTTTATTTATTTTTTTTACCACGTTCACTGAATGCTAAAAACTGACCTGCCATTCTTATTCTACAGGTCATTACGAGTTCATAGACACCAAACATGTATAGGTTCTTTTATATTTAAGTGGTGAAAATTTTTTCCAAAATTTGGTAAAAGAATAAAAAAAAAATAGCACCATTTTCCGAGACCTGTAGCGTCTCCATTTTTCATGATCTGGGGCTGGGTGAGGGCTTATTTTTTGCGCGCCGGGCTGACGTTTTTATTGATAACATTTTGAGGTAGATCCGATGTTTTGATTGCCCGTTATTGCATTTTATTGCAATTTTGCGGCGACCAAGAAACGTAATTCTGGCGTTTAGAATTTTTTTCTCGTTACGCCGTTTACCGATTGGATTAATTCTTTTTTTATATTGATAGATCGGGCGATTGTAAACGCGGCGATACCAAATATGTCTATGTAGGGTTTTTTTTTATATATATTTTATTTTGAATGGGGCGAAAGGGGGGTGATTTAAACTTTTATATTTTTGAATTTTTTTTTTATATTTTTAAAAACTTTTTTTTTACACTTTTTGCTTGCTTCAATAGTCTCCATAGGAGACTAGAAGCAGCACTTGTTTGATCGGCTCTGCTACATACAGGGGACGAGCAGATCCCCTGCATGCAGCAGAATTGGTCTTGTGCTATGAGCGCCGACCACTAGGTTGCGCTCATAGCGACCAGATCATGACAACCACAGGCGTCTGCTGCAGACCCTGGGTTGTCATGCCCACCCATCGGTGACCCGCGATCACGTGACGGGGTCGCTGATGGGCGGGGCTTATGACGCGCTACCCGGAAGCGCGCGTTAAATGCCGCTGTCGGAGATTGACAGCGGCATTTAACATGTTAACAGCCGCGGGTGGATCGCGATTCCACCCGGCGCTGTTGCGGGCACATGTCAGCTGTAAGAATCAGCTGACATGTGCTCGGTTCAGTGAGGGCTCAGCGCAGCAGCCCTCACTGAACGGGGGGAACGCAAATGTGCGTACTAATACGGCATGGGTTGTAAAGAGGTTAAGGCCCTGTCAGCGTCCTGATTTTTGGATTCTAGTAGCGTTCTCCAGCTGTGACTCCATTCATCTGGGCCTTGTTCCTGATTGCATCCTGGCTTTTGGATTGTAGCAGGCTGTGGCTGTGATTCTGTATCCATTCATCTGGGCTTTGTTCCTGACAAGCGTTCTGGTTTGTGGATTTTAGTGTTCTTCAGCTGTGACTCCACATCGATTTCTTGGTTCTTCAGGCACCTATATTGCTTTGTTTACACGGTAAGTTATTTTAGTGGGTTTCTGCCACACCCAACAAGTATACATTTGCTTATGCATCGGAGGCCATTTTAAGGGGGGTCCTGCCACACCCAACAAGTGTACATTTGCTTATGCATTGGAGGCCATTTTAAGGGGGGTCCTGCCACACCCAACAAGTGTACATTTGCTTATGCATCGGAGGCCATTTTAAGGGGGTCAACAAACAGTGTGTGGTATTTTTTACTGTGTTTTAAAATGTTTCATTTATGCTCACTGTATGCTATCCTTTTTTCAGATGGCTTTTAAAACTGAAGAATTCCTCAGGGAAATGATTGACCTGTACCTCTCCCTGCCGTGCCTACGGACTACTGCAATAGAGAAAAAAAGAGGGAGGCGTACCAGCAATTGATTGCCCTCTTTAAAAGGCATGGCCCCAACGAGAAGGTGGATGAGGAGCTGGTGAAGAGAAAAATCCAGGGTCTACGCACCGTATACAAGAAAGAACTTAACAGGGTGGAGAAGTCAAAGAAGTCGGGTACCGGCACAGATGAGGTTTATATGCCAACATTATGGTATTATGACTTGCTTGCCTTCACCCGTGACCAGGAGCTACCTCGGCGAATGGCGTGTACGATGCGGCCGACCCCGGAAGAAGACCCTGATATCCGGACTGACTCCCCTTTTGAAGATGTAAGTACCTTCTTTGCTTCCCTGTAAATAGCATTTATACTTTCAATGTACATGCCATAGTTTAGCCGCCACTTACATTTGTTTTTAGTGCACGTGTACCCATGCTGGTCATGACATACCTGCTGGATGTTGTAACCAAAATCTTAACATTAATTTTGTGTTCCAACAGCACCATCGGCAAGATGACAACATCCCGGCTACGGAACGTGGTATGGTGGAGGCGAGTGTGCTGTCAACGAATGAGGAACCTATGGCATCGGCGAATGAAGACCCTATGGCCTCTACAAGTGAAGACCTTGTGCCTCGGCGACAAAGAAAATCAAGGAAAAGAAAGGCCAGCTTGTCGCCATCGCCAGATCTAATATCTTTGGCGAACAAGATTCTACTGCTACAGACCCAGGCCAAGCAGGACAACTTTGCAACATTTGCTGGCGAGAGACTACAGAGGCTGGATGACCGACAGAGGGCGCACGCAGAAAGGGTCATGTTTGAGACTTTAACTAAAGCGGCAGCCTTTGAACTTAATGAGACTTCTACTGTACACACTCGGATCGACCCTGGCCCTTTTCAACAACATTCTTGGACCCATATGCCGGACCTACTTCGCAGCACACCAGTGCAGAGGATCCGGCATCCACAAAGCCTTGCCCCCCCCCCCCCCCCCACAGTATCCCATGTTTTCGTATTCTATTGTTTCCCCCAGGCATGGATACACAAATACAGTCAATCGATACGAAGAACTGTAGTGATGTTTAATTTCTATTTTGTTATCATTTTGTAAATATTGTTAATTTAATACTTATTTAAATTGTTAAAATTGTTCACATTTTTGTTTGTTTTTTAAAAAAATGTTTTATTGTCCTCTTTTTTAACTTTACCTCTGCCCTCCGATCTCCTCCTGATTGAAATAAAAATGTTTTTTGTTGTCTTCTTTTCTGCTTTACCTCTTCCTGAGGGTGGGACCCCTCACTCCTGCCCTCCGATCCCCCCCCCACCCTCAGTTCCCTCCCCTCCATTCCCATCCCTGCTCTCCGCTGGTGATCAACTCCTCCCCTTCTCCTCTTCCCGCTCCAGGCTTCATCACCTGTCTTCTCCCTTCTCCCTGTGTCCTCTGGTCTTCTTCACAGCTGGTCTTCTTCCCCTCCTCTTCCTACTTCCCTTGTTTTAGTCTTTGGGGTCATAGTCATGGTGCACTGTATGGCAATGATCTGCCATACCATGCTCCATGAGTCTGACTCTGATTACATGTTATACTCTATGTTCCAAATTATTATGCAAAAAGTGTTTAGGAGTGAGAAGGTAAGAATTTTTTTGTTTGTCAGTTAAACTCATTGATGGTGATGTGTGTCAGGGCTCTTTATATCACTGTAAGCAATTGCAGACACCTGTGCTAGATAGTTTGGCAGGTGTGTCCAATGAAAGGCAAGACTACTTAAGAAGGCTGTCCCACATTATTAAGCAGCCTACATTTTCTGCCAAAATGGGAAAGAAAAAGGATGTGTCGGCTGCTGAGAAGCAACAAATTGTGGAGTGTTTAGGTCAAGGCATGACTACAATCAACATTGCCAAGACACTTCATCGTGATCATCGCACAATCAAGAAGTATGTAGCTGATTCACAGTACACACGTGTGTGTGCTGATAAGGGAAAATTGAGGACTCTTTCCTACAGGCAATTACGTCAGGTTAAAAGAGCAGCGGCAAAAAAGCCTTGTCATAGCAGCAGACAAGTTTTTGAAGCTGCTGGTGCCTCCAATGTCCCCCGAACAACAAGATGCAGGGTCCTTCAGAGGTTTGCAGCTGTGCGTAAGCCATCCTGCCGACCTCCTCTATCCACTGCACACAAGCAGAAACGGCTCCAGTGGGCCAAACAATACATGAAGACTGACTTCAAAACTGTTTTGTTCACCGATGAGTGCCGTGCAACGCTCGATGGTCCAGATGGATGGAGTGGAGGATGGCTGGTTGATGGACACCCCATGTAAACACGGCTACGGCGCCAACAAGGAGGAGGTGGAGTAATGTTTTGGGCTGGAATCATGGGGAGAGAGATTGTCGGCCCCTTTAGGATCCCTGAAGGGGTAAAGATGAACTCCATAATGTATGTTGAGTTTCTCAAACAGCACTTCCTTCCATGGTTCAAGAAGAAGAACCGTGCATTCCGCAGCAAGATCATTTTCATGCATGATAATGCACCGTCTCATGCTGCACATAACACATCTGCATCTCTGGCTGCTATGGGCATAAAAGGGGACAAACTTATGGTGTGGCACCCATGCTCCCCTGACCTCAACCCCATTGAGAACCTCTGGAGCATCATCAAAAGGAGTGTCTATGATGGCGGGAGGCAGTTCACATCTAAGCAACAGCTCTGGGAGGGTATTCTGTCCTCATGCAAAACAATTGAAGCAGAAACCATCCAAAACCTGACAAATTCAATGGACGAGAGAGTTCAGAAACTCCTTTCGAACAAGGGGTCCTATGTGCAAATGTAACATCACCTAGAATAAAGTTTTGAGTTGAAAACTGTTTGATTTCAGTTTGTAATAACCTGCTAATGCTTATAATTTCAAAAATGACCATTTTTTTTGTTCTTTATAAAAATGAAAAGGTTGAAAAGTCTGCTGTGCATAATAATTTGGAACATGCATTTTGAGTGCAGTTTGAGTGTTTTATTTAAAAAAAAAAATGTTATCATAGGCAGTACTCTAATAGTTATTTGACTGGAAAATTACAATGACTGCAATTCATATAGGTAATTTGGGAAAATCTGAGAAAATATTATTTGCATAATAATTTGGAACACAGTGTATATTCTAGATTCTTGATAGGGCGTTGATCCAGGGAACTAGTCTGATTGCCGTATGTGGAGTCAGGAAGCATTTTCCCCCTAAACGGAGCATGTTTTTTTTTTTGCCTTCCTCTGGATCAACATGTTAGGTCTTCCTTCAACTTTTCATACTATGTTCCTATTCTTTCCTCTTCTCTCTTCTTCTTGAATTAGCAGGCGGCTGTGACAGCCGACTTCAGTCGGCTTTCCTGCCCCCGCACAACATCAGCTGATAACCTCAATTAGCAGGCGGCTGTGAAAGCCGACTTCAGACGGCTGTGAAAGCCGACTTCAGACGGCTTTCCTGCCCTCGCACAACATCAGCTGATAACCTCAATTAGCAGGTGGATGTGAAAGCCGACTTCGGAGTCGGCTTTCCTGCCCCCGAACAACATCAGCTGATAACCTCAATTAGCAGGCGGCTGTGAAAGCCGACTTCAGACGGCTTTCCTGCCCCCGCACAACATCAGCTGATAACCTCAATTAGCAGACGGCTGTGAAAGATGCCTTCGGAGTCGGCTTTCCTGCCCCCCCGCACAACATCAGCTGATAACCTCAATTAGCAGGCTTGTGTGAAAGCCGACTTCGGAGTCGGCTTTCCTGCCCCCGCACAACATCAGCTGATAACCTCAATTAGCAGGCGGCTGTGAAAGCCGACTTCGTAGTCGGCCTTCCTGCCCCCGCACAACATCAGCTGATAACCTCAATTAGCAGGCGGGTGTGAAAGCCGACTTCGGAGTTGGCTTTCCTGCCTCCGCACAACATCAGCTGATAACCTCAATTAGCAGGCGGGCGGATTACTGTGGTTAAATAAGTATACAGTGGCTCATTGGTTAGCATTGTACACGCTAAAACAGTGGTTAACACAGTATATGGAGAGTCAAACGCAAGCAAGTAGAAGGCAGGACAGGATGTCCAACAAACCATAGTTATTAGCAGGGCTACTAGGCGGGGTAATGGACTGGGTGCCATAGGCGGATTATAATGAGGTCACTCTGGGTCATCCCAGCATCACCAGATCTGCAGGAAATTTCAGAGTCCTGCAATAAATGAGACTGAGCCCAGCAGAGCGACCACAGACATCGCATACAGGATCCTATACTGTCTGATCAACCCTGAACCTGCAGGACATCACATACTATACTGCTCCATATATAATATGTGAGGTCCTGTGTGCAGGTCCAGGTGTGATCAGTACGGTGTATATCCATGTACAAAATGTCACATCCAGTATACAGATTAGTGTATGGTATACTGTGGTACAGACATCAGATGGATATAACAATGTGTATAGTATATGACGCGCCCCCTGGGCCATGGGGTACCCGGTGCCGGGCCTTGCAATTGCTGGGGGATCTGTAGTCACTGTGGCGGTGTCCCGGTCCGTGACCCAGAGCGGTCAAACCAGTGGCGGATCTGTTTATGGGCTTTTATGATTAATTAAATGTCCGACTACGCCACCTGTGGATTGCAGTCATGAGGAACTGCCGCTGCGGGGCAGGCCACTGAGGCTGATGAGGTGTGCAGCTAGATGTTGTGACTCCCCACTGGAGGAGTATAGCCTCAGGGCAGCATGAGTGTAGATGGTGGGGGTTATGGTGGTGCGAGGCGACAGTAATGACACGAGTCTTTGAGGTGCACCCAGGATCTACTCTCCCCACCCACACACTACCGGGTTCCCCCTTTCTAGGTGTTCCCTCCCCCTACTCCAGCCAGGGATCAGGGACAGTTGTGCTCACTAGTGGGAGCATTGTCGCCCTGTCCCCCGGAAATGTGGTGTAGTGCATGTGGGTGTTAGGGTCCTGAGTAGTGTTGAGCGATACCTTCCGATATCGGGAAATATCGGATCGGATTGGATCGGACCGATACCCAAAAAATATCGGATATCGCCGATTCCGATACCGGAAACCAATGGAAGTCAATGGGACACTAATATCGGAATGAAATCCCAGCGTGACAGAATTCTCCTGATTGTTTAATAGCCGGCGGGCGGTAAAAAGCCGCCGGCTTTTAAACAATCACACAGCCCCATACTGCTTCCCCGCAGCCTCCCATCCCGATCCGCCGCTCCCCCCGCCACCTCCCATCCCGATCTTAAGTTAGGACCGGGCGGGGAGCGCAGCACCAAGGAGTGGGGAGCGAAGGACCCGGGCGGGGAAGCCGGCAGTGAAAAGACTTCACCGCGGGCTTTCCCGTTCTGTGCTGCGCTCTCCCGCTGGTTATTTCAAATGAACAGCTGAGGTATCAGCTGATGCTGATCAGCTGTTCATTTGCAGTAGCCGCGGTGCCCTCAGAGGGTTCATGTGAGTTCATGCTTGACTGCATGACCTCACATGAACTTACCCACGGCCGCACAGGTCAGCCACACCTCCCAGACCATCCCATCAATCCAGGTAGACGAGAATCCCATACCATTCCCGTCTTCCTGGATCATGGCTGAGCACCTGGGGTGGTACAAGAGGATGGACCTGAATGTCCCGGTCATGATTGGTGTGTGTGCGGTGTCTGCGGGTGTCTGTGGGTGTTTGCGGGTATCTGCGCGGTGTCTGTGGATGTTTGCGGGTGTCTGCGCGATGTTTGCGGGTGTCTGCGTTCAGGCAGACATAGCCCGATGTGACACTACTACTCCCATCGGCCTATGTCTGTCCCCCGTCCACTCGTGCCAGCAGGATCAGCTCGATGGGAGCAGTAGTTCCCATCAGCCTGATCCTGCTATTTAAACTGCCCCATATGTTATTTTTGCCCCTATACACATGTTTTATTCTTTTAGGCCCCCATATTTTTTTTTTGTTTTTCGTCCCCAATAAATTTTAAATACATTTCATTGGTGGCCAGTGGTTACCTAAAATAAATTAGTTTATACATTACCTGTCCCCGCTGATCGCCACCTAAAATAAAGTAAAAAATAAAAAAATACACGTATACTCACCTAAACACCTAATTCCCCGAAGCCATCGATCTCCTGTAATAAAATATAAAATAATAAACCACAACCTTATCTCTACCCCTCCGTAGTAGTCCACGAGTGTCCCACGATGATCTCCAGTTTAGAGCAGCCACATAAAATGTGACCGCTCTAAACCACTGCCACCGCTAGAATGACGGGGCCGTAAAGCAGCCCCGTCATTGCATAAGCGGGTTCGCCGGAGTTCAGGCAGCGCTGCTCCGGTTAGCTCCTTTACGGCCCTGCTGTGCCGTGAGAAATTCCCACGGTACAGCAGGGCCGTAAAGGAGGTCACCGGAGCTGCGCTGACTGAATGCACTCCGGTGACCTCAGTCAGGGGCTCATGCTGCCGGGAGCGGACGTGTTCGCGGCAGTGTGAGCTTACAGCAGCCATGCACAGCTGTCACAATCTCCAGATGTGACAGCTGTGCATGGGAGATCAGCGCAGGAACGTAGACAGCTAACTATTTTTTTTTTTTTTTAGTAAACTAAGAATTAAATAAAATGGTGTGTTTTATTTCAAATAAATTATTTTTTTCTGGGTGCAGTATGTGTTTTTTCTTTTTAACACTTTGTAGGTTAGTAATGGGGGTGTCTTATAGACGCCCATCATTACTAACCTGGGCTTCATGGCAGCTGGCGCTGACATGAACCCCACTACTATTACCCCCTGCCACCGCACCAGGGCAGCGTGGAAGAGCGAGGCTAAGTGCCAGAATTGGCATATCCTATGAATGCGCCAAATCTGGGGAGGCTTAAGGCTGCTGTTTCTAGCCTGGGAGGGGGCCAATATTCATGGCTCCCTTCCTGGGCTATTAATATCAGCCGCCAGCTGTCTGCCTAGCCTTTGTTAGCTATTAAAATAGGGGGGACCCCACGTCATTTTTTTGGGGGGTCCCCCATTTTAATAGCTAGTAAAGGCTAGGTATTCAGCTGGGGGCTGATATTAGTAACCTGGGAAGCTCCGTGGGTATTACCCCCTTCCCAGGCTTCAAACATCTGCCCCAACTGTCTGCTTAACCTCCGCTAGAGACTAAAATTGATGGCTTCGGGGAATTAGGTGTCTAGGTGAGTATACGTGTATTTTTTTACTTCATTTTAGGTGGCGATCGGCGGGGACAGGTAATGTATAAACTAATTTATTTTAGGTAACCACTGGCCACCAATGAAATGTATTTAAAATTTATTGGGGACCAAAAACAAAAAAAAAATATGGGGGCCTAAAAGAATAAAACGTGTATAGGGGCAAAAATAACATATGGGGCAGTTTAAATAGCAGGATCAGGCTGATGGGAACTACTGCTCCCATCGAGCTGATCCTGCTGGCACGAGTGGACGGGGGACAGACATAGGCCGATGGGAGTAGTAGTGTCACATCGGCCTATGTCTGCCTGCACGCAGACACACGCAAACACCCACAGACACCCGCAAACACCCACAGACACCGCGCACACACCAGTCATGACCGAGACATTCAGGTCCTTCCTCTTGTACCACCCCAGGTGCTCAGCCATGATCCAGGAAGACGGGAATGGTATGGGATTCTCGTCTACCTGGATTTATGAGATGGTCTGGGAGGTGTGGCTGACCTGTGCGGCCATGGGAAAGTTCATGTGAGTTCATGCAGTCAAGCATGAACTCACATGAACCCTCTGAGGGCACCGCAGCTACTTCAAATGAACAGCTGATCAGCATCAGCTGATACCTCAGCTGTTCATTTAAAATAACCAGCGGGAGAGCGCAGCACAGAACAGGAAAGCCCGCAGTGAAGTCTTTTCACTGCCGGCTTCCCCTCCCGGGTTCTTCGCTCCCCACTCCTTGGTGCTGCGCTCCCCGCCCGGTCCTAACTTAAGATCGGGATGGGAGGTGGCGGGGGGAGTGGCGGATCGGGATGGGAGGCTGCGGGGAAGCAGTATGGGGCTGTGTGATTGTTTAAAAGCCGGCGGCTTTTTACCGCCCGCCGGCTTTTAAACAATCAGGAGAATTCTCTCACGCTGGGATGGCATTCTGATGACAGGCTGGATCGCAGCTGAGCGCTGCCATCCAGCTTGTCATCCTTCAGAGACACTGCAGAGCGCAGGCATTATGGGAACTTCCGATTCCGGTATTCGATATTCTAAAAGTATCGAAACTCAGTATCGGAACTCCCATACCGCGAATATCGGTCGATACCCGATATTACAGTATCGGAATGCTCAACACTAGTCCTGAGCCATACTCCATCCTTACCTGGAAGTGAGATATCACACCTCTGGGTGAGATGCAATAGCTCTGTAGCGACTGAACCCTCAGGGCGCTACATATAACATCCAATGTCTGTGTCACAGTATATCATACTAGCTATTGAATCTGTTCTACACCTGGGTCACGATTATTTTTAGTGGTACATTTCTTGGGCCATTTTTTTTTTTTAAGACACTGTGTCTGCGAATTCTGATATACAGTGTCTTCAATAAAATGGCACCGGATAGCGTGGTATGTGCATGCACTGACTCTGGCACCATTTCATTGAAGTATTGTGCTACAAAATTAAAGGGATCATTTAAGCAGAAATAACTCTATTAACCTGCAGGTTAAAAGCGTTATTATACTTCCCAGCAGCTGAGTGCAGTGAGGAGAAAATGAACTTTATTCTCCTCGCCAGCATTCGGTTTCAGTCATGGGAGCAGTGCCGGTTCGGTCACCGCTCTGTGTATACAGAGCGTCCGCTGTAACCGAGCCCCCAGCACTGACTGACACTAGCTCTACATTGAGGCCGGCTATCAGTCAGGGCCAGGATTACAGCGGTTGCTCTGTATACTCAAAGTAATGACTGAAACTGCAGCGGGCCAGACCCCATGACTAAAACCGAATGCTCCTCCATCCTTGTACATGCTCTCTCCCCATCCTGGTATATGCTGTCTCCCCATCCTGTTATATGCTCTCTCCCTATCCTGGTATATGCTCCACCATCCTAGTTCCCCATCCTGGTATATGCTCTCTCCCTATCCTGGTATATTCTCCACCATCCTAGTTCCCCATTCTGGTACATGCTCCCAGTCCCCCCCCCATCCTGGTATATGCTCTCCCATCCTGGTATACAGGGCTGTGGAGTCGGTAAGCCAAACCGCCGACTCCTCAATTTCCATGACTCTGACTCCCTCATACATGGCTCATGTGTAAGTGATAAATTTCCTGTAGCACAGATTCATCTCAGCTAAAAGTCCGGACCCTTAGATCAGGAATAGGACAGACATTTATAGGACATTTCATAACGTTCCCAAATTGTTATAAAAAAATATTCCCCACAAACTGCATTGAACTATTGTACCCAATTTATTATATATTTTACGAGTCGGTCCATTTTATACCGATTCCACTAAAATAAGCACCTACTCTAACTCCACAGCCCTGCTGGTATATATTCCCCCATCCTTCTATATGCTTCCCCATCCTGGTATATATTCCCCATCCTGCCTGTTCTGCTGTTCTTCCATCCATACAAAAAAAAAAAAAAACACTCCTACTCGCCTTTTCCCCTCTCCCTTGCAGCACATCCTCGAACTGGCTGGAGGAGTGTGGCGCTGGAGTTCGCACCTGCGCATGCATGAACTGCGACCCCACACTTATTCAACCTCACCAGAGATCATGGTATGTGTCCTTTTTTTTCGGCATTCTCTGTCTATAGATGTGATCAGAACATCTGTGTGTTGCTCACATGACCTATCACATGATCTATCAAAGGGGGTCATGTGACATGTCACGTGATACATCGGGTACCTGGGGGGGTCTACACCTTCTAAACTGCCCGGGGCCCTAGCTACTCTTAATCCACCCCTGCTGGGTGCATCTATACAGATGCATAGATATAATGGGTGTGAGTGATGAAACATGTGATTTGTTTTTAACAAAGCGTACACAACAGCGGATATAAACTTGAACATTTTTTTATAACAACAAAATACAAATAACAACAAGAAAAAACAAAAAAATTAGTGGCTGCCGTGCCGCTGTTGGGCCGCCACATACGTTGCCAACAGCACTTCATGCTGTCTGACTGTTTCTGTCAGTTTCGATATCATCCTCCGGTGTGATGCCAGCATTCTCCGGTGTGACGCCATCATTATCCTGTGTGACGCCACGAGGTCGTCTAATGTAGGGATTTCTACGGAGGGAATGGTAAAACTTAAGACTAATAATTCTGTACATTCATCTAATTAACAGGTACATGTTTGTTATTTAACACTTACGGTTTTCGGTTTGCTCTGGTGATGATGAGCTTAAGGACCACCCGGATCCTCTGGCATCACCGGCTAGGGAAAGACACAACACTTCATAGTACATGACATCCTATACTTTCCAAGTCGTATGCACCTTATTTTATGTGAAAGAATTACCGGAAGACAAAGCTGCACCCATATCACGGAGTGATGCTGGCGAGCCTGTAGGTGACGAGCCTGTGGGTGAGTCCTGCTGCGGCTCTGGGTCACCAGGTGACTCCTGCTGGGTTTCTGGGTCACCAGGTGACTCCTGCTGGGGCTCTGGGTCTGCAGGTGCTGGAGAAAAAATAAGTTATTACATACCAAAGGTACTGCACTGTAATTACAGTTGTAACCAATGTGCCTCCATATACTGTGCTAACCTATGTTAGCAGCTGTGGCGTACTGCCAATGGCGGCAGATCACGCGACTGCTATGGGGCCCGTGAGCTGGGGGGGGCCCATGGTATTCGCCTCCCTCCTGCACTCCTAGCTCCGCAGCTTGATTGCCAACCGCAGGCTCTGTCTTCCGGCATGGCTGCACACAGTGCGCTGTGGGGCTGTGTGTTGTAGTAATGACACTGCAGGGGTGACACTGCGTCTTTAATTGTGCTGGTCACCCCTGCCCTCATTACTAGCAGACACAGCTTTATAGCGCACTGCGCGCGGCCATGCCGGAAGATCGTGCCGGCGGTGGCAATCAAGCTGCGGAGCGGGGGGGGGGGTGCAGGAGGGGACCCCGATGAAGGGAGGCCCCGGATTTTACATGCGGTTTTCCCGCCAGGTAGAAGCGTTTGTGAGGCGTCTTTGCATGCATTTCTGCATGCGGGTTGACAAGCGCTTTCTACACGATTTTAGCATTACTTGGAAAGTGCTTCTCAACTTGGTCACACTATATAAATCCATGCGACCGGCATGGATTTATATAGTGTGACCGAAAGAATGTTAATAAATAAAAAAAAAACTATAGTTACCCCCCGATGGCCCCCGCAGTCTTGCCGCTCTTCTGTACTGGCTGCCAGCTGATCGCGGGACAATGCACTAGGACCTGCCGTCACATGACACCATCGGCGGCCCTGCACAGATGCCGGGGAAGTGGCCCGGGCCACGATAACGAATGGGCCCCTGTGATGGTCCAGGGCCCCGACACTTACCCGGGTACGCCGGGTGCTGACGTCGGCCCTGACAGTTGGGGTCAGCATACTTTGCTCTGGGAGGTGAGGTGGGGTACATTAGGGTCATCATACTGTGCATGTGGAGGAATTCACCATGGGGGTATCATACTGTGTTTGGGGGCACTTTTATTGGCATCATACTTTATGGGGCATTGCAAAAGGAATCTAGGACTTCAGCAGGAGGAAAATTACTATGTAAAGGCTGGAAAGTTGTGAGATCTGCTCGTCTGTGACCCCGACAATTATTTACATTTTTTTTTGAAGGGGGGCCCAATTAGAACTTCTGCTTTTTGGCCCCATGATTCATATGTACGCCCCTGATTAACACCACTCACCACGATGGGACTGGGTCTGTGACCGGATGCTGGTGATGCGGTCACTAGATCTGTACCTCAGATCCGCCAGCTTCTTTCGGATTTGGGTAGCGGAGCGCTGAACCCCCAATCTTCGGGCCAGGCCCCGACTGATCCTCTGCAGCACCGCCTGTTTATGGAGCACTGGATGTTCTGAGTGCTCATGGCACCCATAGTCCCTGCCTTCCAGCTGTGCTATGAGGTAGCGCACCTCTGCATCCCCCCATGGAGTTGCCCTTCTACTGGCTGCCATATTGCCACCTCTCCTGACAAGCTAGGCCACAACTATGTCGTAAACCACGCCCATGACGCATCATCGCCGTAAAGAACGCCCACGACGCATCAACGTCTCCATAACGGCTTATTAGAGGACGCTACTGCGCGTGAAGGCAGCGGCCTGAATTATAAGTATCTCCGTCAGACTGGAGACGCTGCTGCGTTTTACAAATGACGCATTATTGATACAGCGTCTCCGGTCACACGGGAAGACTGGTCTGTTGGTGGTTTTAAGTTTGGATATATATCTATATTTTTAGATAGGTATGCATACTTGTGTGTCTGTGACTATGTATGTGTATATGTCGGTATCTGTATATATGTGTGTATATGGGTGTAGATTTTTATGTATCTGAATATGTATGTGTATATGGATGTATCTGTATACATATGAGTACACCAGTGGCGTACCGCCATTGGCGGCAGACTACGCAACTGCTATGGGGCCCGTGAGCCGGCGGACCCCATAGCAGTCGCCCCCCTTCTGCAGCCCCCCACTCCGCTGTTTGATTGCCGCCACCGCCACTGTGTTTAGACATGGCCGTGCGCTGTGCGGCTGTGTCTTGTAGTAATAACGGCAGGGGCGACACTGCACCTTTAATTGTGCATGTGTCGCCCCTGCTGCGTCATTACTACAAGACACAGCACACTGCGCGCGGCCATTCCTGAGTACAGTGCCGGCGGGCGGCGATTAATCAAACAGCGGAGCGGACGATTAATAATAAACACCTATAAACAAATATACTGCCACTGGTTTGACCACCCTGGGCACGGACCGGGTCGCCGCCACGGTGACTACAACCCCCCCATCCTACAAAAGCCCGGCTCCGGGTTCCCCGCACACACCGCCCAGGAGGCGCGTCATGTTCAAATATGTACGTATCTGTGTATGTGCGTGTCTGCATACTGTGTTTGTGTGTGTACGTGCATGTCTGCATATGTGAAGGATGAGGGGGCAGGCTGGGCCCTGTGTTGTATACCTACATTTCTCCGGCGTATCTGTGCATCATGAATGGTGTATGTATTAAAGGGGCCACTGAGACTCTTTCGCCCGGGACCCACGAAAACCTGGAGCCGGCCCTGGTTGAAAGCAATGATGGAGGAGGGAACGTCATGTGACACTCCATCTCCCATCATTGCTCCTCTGCTTCTGACTCAGTGGCGTGATGACACGCCACGCTGTGTCAGACAGTGGAGCTGGCAGCTGCTGTGGTGTTGAGAGAGACGTGCTGCAGAGTCTGAAGCAGCGGGGAACGAGGAGCGGTAAGTATGTATTTATTTATTTTTGTAAATCAGTGAGTACTGATAATACTGGAGGACTGGGGCTGCCTTTTACCCTATGCTGGGGGCTGCCTTTTACCCTATGTTGGGGGCTGCCTTTTACCCTATGGGGGGCTTCATAATACTGCGTGGAGGACCATGGGGAGTGCATTATACTGTGTGGAGGACCATGGGGAGTACATTATACTGTGTGGAGCACCATAGCGAGTGCATTATACTGTTTGGAGGACCATAGCGAGTGCATTATACTGTATGGAGGACCATGGGGAGTGCACATACTGTGTGGAGGACAATGACGAGTGCATTATACTGTGTGGAGGACCATAGTGAGTGCATTATACTGTTTGGAGGACCATGGGGAGTGCATTATACTGTGTGGAGGACCATATTGAGTGCATTATACTGTATGGAGGACCATGGGGAGTGCATTATACTCAATGGAGTGTGGAGAGGTGTGGGGGCCATTATACTGTATGTAGGCCCACTATACTGCATGGAAGGCTGTGTGGGGGTCACAGTTGGTGGATTATACTGTGTTGGGGTCACCATACTTTGCCCTGGGAGTTGAGGTGGGGTACAGTAGGCAGGGCTGTGGAGTCAGTGAGCCAAACCTCCGACTCCTCCATTTCCATGACACCGACTCCCTCTTACACGGCTCATGTGTAAGTGATAAATTTACTGCAGCACAGATTCATCTTCGCTAACAGTCCAGACCCGATCAGGAATAGAACATTTATAGGACATTTCATAACTTTCCCAAATTCTTATGAAAAAAATATTCCACACAAACTGCATTGAACTACTGTACCCAATTTATTATATATTTTAGGAGTCGATCCATTTTATACCGACTCCCACTCTGACTCCACAGCCCTGACAGTAGGGTCATTACACTGTGCATGTGGAGGCTAAAGAGGAGGAATTCACCATCGGGGTATCATACTGTGTTAAGGGGGATACTTTTGTTGGCATCACATTTTATGGGGCTATGAAAGAGGAATCTAGGAGTTCAGCAAGGAAGAAAATTGCTATGCAAAGGCTGGAAAGTTGTGAGATCTGCTCTTCTGTGCCCCCAACAATTATTTACATTTTTTTTTGGGGGGGGGGGATCCCCAATTGGAACTTCTGCTATGGGGTCCCATGATTCCTATGTACGCCCCTGGAGTGCACGTATGTATATACGGGCCCTTACTACTGAAACAATGAGAAACAAAGCTCTTGCAAAGTAAAACACAGTTTATTAGACAAATCAGTACAAAACTGAAAGTAGTGTATAAATGTCAGTAGTTACCCACTATAAGTTCTGATGCTGCCAAGTAACAGCACCAGGACCGTTAAAATACTGGCAGTAGTTGTCGCGGCAGGTCTTCGCATCATGGCTGTTTCTGCCATATCACGCTGGTTGAAGGCCTGCAATTGCAGGATCGTTTGCACGCCATTCACCGAGCTCTACTTCCCCATTGGCTAAGTCCACAGAGTCCACGAAGCCAGGCGGACAGTACCTAATTGCATCACGTCGACGAAGAAAGTTGTGAAGCGTGCAACAGGCCAAAACAACAGAGTCTATTGATGTAAGCTTCATGTTAATTGGCGTATGAAAAACTCTGAAGCGGTTGGCCATGATACCGAAGGTATTTTATACAACACGACATGCCCTTGACAAACGATAATTGAAAATTCTTCTTTCCTGTGTAAGACTTTTTTGGGGGAACGGTTTAATAAGATTGGGATGAAGTGGGAAGGCTTCATCGCCGACAAAAAAAAATTAAGGTTACCTGTAGTCTCTGAGTTGGGAGGCAAGTGTAGGTCACAGTTGTGCAATAGCTCTCCAAAAAGTGTGTGCTCTAAAACACCACCATCAGAAACCCTGCCGTTCATGCCAACATCTACATTTATAAATTCGTAATTGGCGTTACCAAGGGCCATCATGATGATGCTGAAATAGCCCTTATAATTATAAAAATAGGATCCGCTATTTGGTTGCTGAGTGATTCGGACATGTTTCCCGTCCAAAGCCCCACCACAGTTAGGGAACTGCCACAGCTGCTCAAAATCAGAGGCAATCTTTTTCCATTCCTCCTCCGTGTTGGGAAACTGTATGTAACTACGTAGACTGTGGAAAATCACATTACATGTCTCCGGAATTAGAACGCTGAGCATGGGCCTTGAAATGGCTGCAGAAAAATGCAAGTCTTGGAGTGAGCGTCCGGTGGCCAGGAATCTCAGCGTGACTGCCAATCTTTCATCTGCCGGAATGGCAGCACGCATCGCTGTATCCTTCCTTTGAATACGTGGCGTAACTCTTTCCAGTAACACTTTAAATGATTCCTCTGACATCCTTAGATAGTTGCGGAAATCATGAGGATTCTTCTCCTGAAGCTCTCTTACAAGTTGCATGTGGGACAATTCAGACCTCTTCTGCAGCCACTCTCTGGTCCACATGCGACGCTTTCGTTTGGAACGCCTCTGTAGCTCCCTTGCCTCATCTTGACGCCGAGCTTCCTCAACCAGCAATGCAGCAACCACAATAGCACACTGCCCGTCGTCCATGATGTGCAAACTGCAAACATAAAATGAAAAGATGAGAACACTTTCAACAAAACAATTAATGCAAGTATTTAAACTGTACATGAAAAATATCATGGAAAACCGTGTTCCATTCCGTTAGTGAGCGTGACAAAAAAACTGAAGCGGTTGGCCAGGACAGCGTGTCAGAAAACGTGCTGTGTGGGTGTGTGTGCACGAGACCCCTAAAATATCTGCCCATGCAAAAGCATATATATACAGATAGAAGCCAAGCCCTCCCTCCCTGAAAAGCAATGATAGCAGATAATTGGTAGATGTCCTATAAATGAATTAAAAATGGAAACTCATTTGAGACCCCAAACAATACCTACCTCGCTAAAGATGCCTGATTTCTTCAAAGTGGAGTCACAGCCGGAGAACGCTACAATGATCCGCAAAAATCAGGACTAGTCGAATGAACGGATATTAACAGCCCGGAGAATTCTGCTAGGATCTGCAATCCAGCACGAGGTCAGAAACAAAGGATGGAATTTCTATTCTGTTGCCTTCTTTATGCACGGCCGGAAATGAGAACGCTGTAGCGACCACCAATCGGGAACGAGGGGCGCGGAAAAGTCCAATTTATGCACGCCTACATGTCTCAGCTCTGAATCGCTAACGAGGTCGTTGGTTAGGTGTCAAATACAGCGATGCACACTGCCCAGCGGGAGCGCAACGACCCAGGAATGGTCCAGGAAGCTTTGTAACGATCAACGATCTCACAGCAGGGGCCTGATCGTTGCTACCTGTCAAACATAACGAGATCGCTAGCGAAATCGCTATTGCGCCACAAAACCCGTGACGTATCAACGATCTCGCTAGCGATCTCGTTATGTGTGACAGGGCCTTTACAAGAGGGAGGACATAGATAGAAAACAATTACAGTGGCTTGCGAAAGTATTCACCCCCTTTGCTTTTCACCTATTTTGTTACACTATAACTTGTGTTTAAATATTTTTGTAATCAGATTTGTGTGTGATGCATCAGCACTAAATAGTCTAAGGTGAAGTGAGAAAAATATAGGCATAAATTAAGTTTATGCGATGAAATAACTAAAAATTGGCATGTGCGTATGTATTCACCCCTTTTGCGATGAAGCACCTAAAAATTTCTGGTGCAAGCAATTACCTTCATAAGTAACATGCTTAGTGAAAGGAAGTCCACCTGTGTGCAATCTAAGTGTCACGTTGTCTGACGGTATATACACACCTTTTCTGAACGGCCAAAGAGCATGCAACACTAACCAAACACCATGAAGACCAAGGAGATCTCCAAACAAGTCAAGAACAAAGTTGTTGAGAAGTACAAGTCAGGGTTGGCTTATAATCTTAAAAAAAACAAACAATATATATATCATCCCAATCTCTGAGGATCCCCCAGAGCACCATCACATCCATTATCAAATGGAATGAACTTGGTACCACAACAAACCTGCCAAGAGACAAGAGAGGGCTGCCCACCAAAATTCTCAGCCCGGGCAAGGAGGGCAGTAATCAGAGAGGCAGCACAGATACCAAAGGTAACCCTGAATGAGCTGCAGAGTTTCCAAGCAGACACTGGAGTATCTGTCCATTTGACAACAATAAGCCATACTCTCTATAGAGGTCACCTTTATGGAAGAGTGGCCAGAAAAAAAGCCTTTACTTACACACAAAAATTGTAAGGCTCGTTTTGAGATTGCCAAAAGACGTGGGAGACTCTCCAAATGTATGGAGGAAGGTGCTGTGATCAAATGAGACCAAAATGTAACTTTTTAGGGACCAAGGTGAACACTATGTCTGGTGCCAAACAAGCACAGCTCATTACCCCAAGAATACCATCCACACAGTGAACCATGGTGGTGTCCGCATCATGCTGTGGGGATGTTTTTTTGCAGCAGGGACAGGGCAAATGGTCCAAGTCGAGGGGAACCTGGATGGTGCGAAATCTGTTTGTCAGTGATTTGAGGCTGAGACGGAGATTCACCTTCCAACAAGACAATGATCCAAAGCATACTGCTAAAGCAACACTCGAGTGGTTTAAGGAGAAATGTGTAAATGTTTTGGAGTGGCCTAGTCAAAGCCCAGACCTTAATCCAATTGAGAATCTGTGGTCAGACTTGAAGATTGCTGTTCACCAGAGGAAATCGTCTAACTTGAAGGAGCTTGAGCAGTTTTGCTTTGAGGAATTTGCAAACATACCAGTGGCAGGATGTGAAAAGCTCATAGAGACTTATCCAAAGCGACTTACAGCTGTAATTGTCGCAAAATGAGGCTGTACAAAGTACCGACTTTAGGGGGTGAATAGTTATGCACATTGACGTTTTCAGTTATTTTGTCCTATTTGTTTGCTTCACAATAAAAAGAAAAGCAAATGTTCACAGTTGTAGGCATGTTCTTTACATGAACTGATGCGAACCCTAAAAAAAAAAAAACTCGTACCAGTCCAATTCCAGGTTGCGAGGTGGAAAAACACGAAAGTGCCAATGGGGTGAATACTTTCACAAGCAACTGTAGCTGGGAATGTGCTCTGCACTGAACTGCTCAGCCACACCCCAGGTGCACTGATGTCACGCCAGGTGTGAGTGCAACACAGAGGGGAAAGGGAGCCCAGACACTAGGGAAAGGGGGAAGAGGTGACCTCCTAATCTGGACTAGCTTCACTCTGTCTCCCCCTAACATCCCTTTACAGCCTCCGCAGCTGTCGCCGATAACGTGCCTCGCCCTACTATCCCTGGCTTAAGGCTATAGCTGGGGTTGGAGGGAGATGAGCACTAGTCAACCTCCGCTAGCACTCTAAAGACAAAAGGGGAAGACAATACAGGGGAATAACAACTTAGCTTTAGCTCACAGCCTCAAAACTCCTGAGAGAGTACACGATGCTTCTTCAGCTAAGTTCCAAGTAGAAATGAGTATTACCGGCGACGCCCATCTAGATACACCAGGTATGTATACACCCAGACTAAAGGGAGGTAGTTGCTGGTTCCTAAACACAGCCTACTATCTAGGCAGCTGTCTGCATTACCAAACTTTGAGATTTCCTGTAAACCACTACAAGGCGACTGTCTGTCACCTCTGACACACCCGTGGCAACTTAGTGCTTGTTTTTGGGTTGAACAATCATTTTGTGCTGACAGACTCACTTTAACTATTTCCAGGCCGCCCATAGACTTAAAACATCCAGGCAGTCTGCACTCTACTCTACGTTTTAAAACATCACTGCCTGGTATAGCCGCTTCACGAGTGAAGGCAGAAGAGTTTTACCGTCTCTGCCTCCCATATTGCTACATGCACAGCGCTAAACAGTATAGGAAGTGCTAAGAGCTCTTTCTCATCCGGATCCAGTGGTCATGTGTCTAATCGCTTAAATGCTGCAGTCACTATTAATAATGCGCCTGCCGCTGATCTCCCAGGTGCAGTAATGGCACCTGGGAGATCACTATTAACAAAATTTCATGGCGCATAAACAAATGGCTGTTCATAAAGTACTTTGTTGGCATGGATTTTTAAGGGATAAATTACACACTATACCCCCAACTAAAACACAACTTTCCATTGCTGTACCCAACTGATTGTCTGTTGCACTCAGAAGGTTTTTCACGCGTACTGTACCTGTAATGTGGCCTCCGTTTAATTTTAGTTTCCACCCTGCTTTCCTCTGTGCTATGCTATCAGGCCCATGATTCATCAGAACAGCGTTTCATGGGCAATTAGAATCAGTATCTTATCAGCACATTGTCCACCAGAAGACAAACGGGGCTTTTTACATCAGGTGAAAATTGACAAAATGATTTCTTGCCTTGAGTAATTTAGCATTTTGTTGACTAGTGGATAATGTGCTCATTTGTCGTGCTTCATATCTATTACACAGATCAAAAAAACGTTGTTCGTCGGCAGGACATTAAAAAGATGTCCTGCTGATACTATGGAGAAGGGGGTTACAATCGATAGTTTCAATAACACCTGATGATTGCATCATGTAAAAGAACGCTGATCCTATCATCGGTCAATACGGGCAATATCTCCCACTTAAGAAACCATATCGTACCTCCGGCTTCAGAGGCGCAATGACATGGGTGTAGAAAGCCTTGCGCATGTGCGAGATTTGCAGAGAGCTGGTGATGTCTTCGGTTCTTGCAAATCATCTTATGTCCACAGGGGAATGATAACATGCTGAGTGGGACCACTCATCTAGAGAAACAAACGCCCCATCAACCAAAGGACATATTTGCAGATGATAATCATGCCCATATAGACAGCTTTAGGAGGCTACAAATTACTGACATGACAGATTCCCTTTTAAAAAGACGTACCGTAGTTTAACATTTGAAGAGATTGACCTAGGATCCATAGCTTTTCTAAGAGTAACATTCTGCACATTTACGTCATTTACATGTGTCACACTCGTTTATAAGGATATATGATTTTTATAATGTTGAGGTTCAGATTGCCACCGCAATTTTATTAGTTGGTGTGGATAGCCTCTAGAAAGCACATCTCTCTTGATTGTATCTGACTCCTCTCAGTGAAGTATTACATGGTTGACTGATTTTTCCTGACAATATAAGCTGATTACTGGAGCTTTAAGCAGAGGGACATCCTCTTTAAAGGGAGCCTGACAGTCTATTCATGCTGCCGAAATCACTGGCAGAATGAATCCGAGTCTGGTTGTGCGATTGCAGACAGGTATGTTTTTCTCTGAAAACATAGTTTGAAGAACCTGTTGCGGACTATAGGGAGAGATGAGACCAGTCCAATGCAGCCCCTGGCCAGCTTCTCCCCTCGCCACTCCAGTGTATTGGCATGTCTCTCTTGTGTGTACATAAAGAGAAATCTTTCAATCACCACCAGATGGTGGTGTGGCTCCTGAATAGTCTCATCTCTCCCTATAGTTTCGGGCTGGATCCGGACTCTGTCAGCACAGAATGACTCTTCAAGCCAAGTACAGACGCTTGGTGCTTAACGGCGGGGCCAATCATTTAACTGCACCTTCCCACCAGCTTGGTTTCCATATATCCCAACCCTTCTTTGGCTCTATTAAGCCAGAGCTGTCAATCGAAGGGGGTGGAGATTGAGGGAAAACAAGCAAGTGGGAAGGTGTATGTAAATGATTGGCCCCTCCATGATGTACCGTGCGGCAGGACTTGATTTGAACAGTCATTCTGTGCTGACAGTCACTTTTAAACTGTTTTATCTGAAACACTGCAGTGTTTCAGAGAAGAACATACTTTGCAGTGATCATGCAGCAAGGCTGATTCGGGCTGCCTGTGATTCGGGCTGCCTGTATTGAGTTACTGGTAAAGTAAGATTTTCAAATAATACAAAGAAAAAAGAAGTATGTGTAGACAGACAAGGATCACCAAAATGTATGAATTCAAATAATTTTATTGTACAATTAACTAGATAAACATTCCAAAGCTAAAAACAGTTAAAAAGCACAACGCTTGGGCATAATAACAATCTGCAACATAATGTTATATTGGCTAAACCTCAAAAAGAGTCACCAGTAGAAATGGCTTAAACACCCATATTTAATACAGCATGGTACATCCTACCAATGTTAAACATGAATAGTAAAATAGCAGATGATACTCACACTGCTAGACTTATTAATGCTGTGGGAACACCCATCAAAGGGATAAACATGTGCTAGCGATATAAAAGGACCCCCAACCCCACACGTATCGCCACTACTAGGTTGGCTTCATCAGGGGAAGAAATCACCATTTCCTTTTACACCTCTATTGTGTATTTATCTATACACGGTCACCTATGGCTAGTACTTTCACTTTGTGATCTTTGTGATTCCATTTGTGCATCTTTGATGGGTGATCCCACAGCCATCTTTGGTGGATAGTGCCTACAGCATTAATAAGTCTAGCAGTGTGAGTATCATCTGCTATTTTACTATTCATGTTTAACATTGGTAGGATGTACCATGCTGTATTAAATATGGGTGTTTAAGCCATTTCTACTGGTGACTTTTTGAGGTTTAGCCAATACAACCTTATGTTACGGGTTATTATGCCCAAGCGTTGTGCTTGTTAACTGTTTTTAGCTTTGGAATGTTTGTCTAGTTAATTGTACAATAAAATTAGTTGAATTTACACATTTTGGTGATCCCGGTCTACACATACTTCTTTTTTCTTTGTATTATTGAACAATGGTGTTTCTGTATGTGACGGGTTGAGCACCATTGGATACTATTTAGGTGGTGCCCTCCACTTTTCTAACTATAGTAAAGTAAGATTTTAGCTTAAAGGGAGCCATAATCTAATGTCCTTTTTGATATTGCCATTTTAAATAATTTTAAATCATTTTAGTAGCGTGAATAACATTGTCTACTAACTAATTGCCTGACTTTATTTTATGACTTGTGAAATTTGTGTTGTAGTGACGAAGAACAATGTCTTTATGCCATCCAGCTTTTGTCAGCCTTCCACCGGAAACTCTGATTCTGAACCTGGTAAACGGCATATGAGAAAAGCTACCGTAGTCCTAAATGTGACTAGTCGTTTTGGTTGGGTAGGCTGTATGAATTGTTCACCTTGCAGGTGCTGTCATCTTTTTGGAAAACAGTCATTATCTTGCTAAGATACAGAATTTGTTCTCCTTGGTCAGCAACTTTACACTCTGGCTCTGGTCTTTGTTGTCTCGCCTTTGTTCTTGAAGTTATGTTCTCTCTAATGGTGCTTTCACAATGTATTTAAGCACCTGTTCAAGGGCTCCTGTTGGGGCTTAGATCTGAACCTCCCGCAACAAGGTATGCGGACGTATGTAGCGACTACGCCATAGACTATAATGGTGTTGACAGAGCGAACGTATTCTCTGCCGTGCATCATTTTTGAGAGTGTACACCTACTGGAGGCAATATGCAGGGGTTCGGACATGAGCCTCGCCGTGGCCAGTGAACGGGTGCCTGAACGAGTGTGAAAGCACCCTAACAATGACACTTACCGACTTAACAAACACATGCTCCACATGTAGTGATCGGTTTTCACCAGTGTCCAAATCTGAGGCCCAGAAAGTCTCAATCCCAGAAATAGGACCTCCTACTATGTTGAGAAGAGGGTCCATCTTTGCTGTACTGGGAAAGAAGACCTGGGTGCACCTCTTTTCAATCATTTTAGGGGTTAAAAAAAACCTGCTTCTTAGCGGTTTTAAAAACTCTAATAGAAGTGAATGGATAGTCGCACATGTCCAACCTTCCTCCATGCAGCACAAAATGGGCAAAGTTTTTGACATAAGTGTGGAACCTTCATCTATCAGACTGATATTTTATGAATAGCTTAGATCATGAAACACACTAGGGCAGGGATGTCAAACTCAAATACACTGAGGGTCAAAATAAAAAAAAAAACGTGGACAAAGTTGTGCACCAACCTTGATTATATACTAAATGTCTACAATTGAGGACGGTTTTTCCTTATCAAATATTACGATGAACCTTCTCATATGGAAACAAGCTGAAAGGGGTTGTCACGAGCAAATTACATTTTCATTAATAGATCTTAGAATCAAATAAGCACATAATCACAAATGGGGCCTACTGGAATAATATAAAAAGTTATGTAAGAGCAGTAAAAAGTATATGGCCCAATGGCCTAATTTAAATATGTAATCACAATGGATAAAAAGACTTGAATTAAATAATACAGATAATAAAGTATGATGCCAAAACAAAGTGCCCCCCCCTCCACACACACAGTATGATACACACCCCACAGTGAATTCCTCCACAGCACCCTCCACATGCAGTACCCTCCACATGCATGGTATGATGAACCTACTGTACCACCTCCCCAACAAAGTATGGTGACCTCAACACAGTATGATGCCCTAACTGTGATCCACATAGTATAATGGGCCCCACATAGTCCTCCATACAGTATAATTGGCCCTACATAGTACTCCATACAGTGTAATGGGCCCCCCGCGTACGGCGGTGCTCCGCACAGTGTAATGGGCCCCCGCGTACGGCGGTGCTCCGCACAGTGTAATGGGCCCCCGCGTACGGCGGTGCTCCGCATAGTGTAATGGGCCCCCGTGTACGGCGGTGCTCCGCACAGTGTAATGGGCCCCCGCGTACGGTGGTGCTCCGCACAGTGTATTGGGCCCCCGCGTACGGCGGTATTCCATACCTGCATTTTTGCAGGTTGGTAAACAATCCTCGCAGGGGCCATCTCACACTTGTATTACCGACTGAGCAATATGTGTCCTGTCACAGATCCTGAATACAGCATCCGTTCCATTCTCTCAGACCCTGCAGTAATTGTGTGGTTGCAGTTTCAGTCAGAGCTCTGTGTGATGTATGCTGAAAGTGTAGTGGTCGCAAAGTACATGTTAACCCCTTAAGCCCCGCGGGTGGTTTGCACGTTAATGACCGGGCCAATTTTTACAATTCTGACCACTGTCACTTTATGAGGTAATTACTCTGGAACGCTTCAACGGATCCCCCTGATTCTGAGATTGTTTTTTCGTGACATATTGTACTTCATGATTGTGGAAAAATTTCTTCGATATCACTTGCGTTTATTTGTGAAAAAAACGGAAATTTGGCGAAAATTTTGAAAATTTTGCAATTTTCAAAATTTGAATTTTTAAGCCCTGAAATCAGAGCAATATGTCACACAAAAGAGTTAATAAATAACATTTCCCACATGTCTACTTTACATCAGCACAATTTTGGAACCAAAATTTTTTTTTGTTAGGGAGCTATAAGGGTTAAAAGTTGACCAGCGATTTCTCATTTTTCCAACAAAATTTACAAAACCATTTTTTTAGGGACCACATCACATTTGAAGTCACTTTGAGAGGTCTTTATGACAGAAAATACCCAAAAGTGACACCATTCTAAAAACTGCACCCCTCAAGGTGCTCAAAACCACATTCAAGAACTTTATTAACCCTTCAGGTGCTTCATAGGAATTTTTTGAATGTGGAAGAAAAAAATGAACATTTAACTTTTTTCACAAAAATGTTACTTTAGACCCAATTTTTTTTATTTTCACAGGGGTAACAAGAAAAAATGGACCGCAAAATTTGTTGTGCAATTTCCCCTGGGTACGCAGATACCCAATATTTGGGGAAAAAACACTGTTTGGGCGCACTGTAGGGCTCGGAAGGGAAGGAGCGCCATTTGACTTTTTGATTGTAAAATTTGCTTGAATAATTAGCGGACACCATGTTGCGTTTAGAGAGCCCCTGTGTGCCCAAACATTGGAGCTCCCCCACAAGTGACCCCATTTTGGAAACTAGACCCCACAAGGCACCTATCTAGATGCATAGTGAGCAGTTGCAACCCCCAGGTGCTTCACAAATTGATTCGTAAAAATGAAAAAGTGAAAAAAAAAAACACATTTTCATTTTTACGAATCAATTTGTGAAGCACCTAGGGGTTCCAACTGCTCACTATGCATCTAGATAGGTGCCTTGGGGGGTCTAGTTTCCAAAATGGGGTCACTTGTGGGGGAGCTCCAATGTTTGGGCACACAGGGACTCTCTAAATGCAACATGGTATCCGCTAACAAATTGAATGGAAAATCGGCTCAAATTGTTAGCGGACACCACATTGCGTTTGGAGAGCCCCTCTGTGCCCAAACTTTGGAGCTCCCCCACAAGTGACCCCATTTGGAAACTAGACCCCCCCAAGGCACCTTTCTAGATGCATAGTGAGCACTTGGAACCCCCAGGTGCTTCACAAATTGATTCGTAATAATGAAAAAGTGAAAAAAAAAACACTTTTTCATTTTTATGAATCAATTTGTGAAGCACCTGGGGTTCCAAGTGCTCACTATGCATCTAGATAGGTGCCTTGGGGGGTCTAGTTTCCAAAATGGGGTCACTTGTGGGGGAGCTCCAATGTTTGGGGACACAGGGACTCTCCAAATGCAACATGATATCCGCTAACAATTTGAGCCGACAATTTGTTAGCGGATATCATGTTGCATTTGGAGAGTCCCTGTGTGCCCAAACATTGGAGCTCCCCCACAAGTGACCCCATTTTGGAAACTAGACCCCCCAAGGCACCTATCTAGATTCATAGTGAGCACTTGGAACCCCAGGTGCTTCACAAATTGATTCATAAAAATGAAAAAGTGTTTTTTTTTTCACTTTTTCATTATTACGAATCAATTTGTGAAGCACCTGGGGGTTCCAAGTGCTCACTATGCATCTAGAAAGGTGCCTTGGGGGGTCTAGTTTCCAAAATGGGGTCACTTGTGGGGGAGCTCCAAAGTTTGGGCACAGAGGGGCTCTCCAAACGCAATGTGGTGTCCGCTAACAATTTGAGCCGATTTTCCATTCAATTTGTTAGCGGATATCATGTTGCATTTAGAGAGTCCCTGCGTGCCCAAACATTGGAGCTCCCCCACAAGTGACCCCATTTTGGAAACTAGACCCCCCAAGGCACCTATCTAGATTCATAGTGAGCACTTGGAACCCCAGGTGCTTCACAAATTGATTCATAAAAATGAAAAAGTGTTTTTTTTTTCACTTTTTCATTTTTACGAATCAATTTGTGAAGCACCTGGGGATTCCAAGTGCTCACTTAATATTTAAGAAAATACAGTGTTGTTAACTGCTTGTAACTGTCTTTTTAGAGGAAAAAAACAGTGTCTTCAGACTTAAACCCCCTACTCTTATTCATGGACAGGCTCCTGGTATGAATGGCACCCCTCTGAGCCCCCTTCCTGGTGTATGCATGGCACCCCTCTGAGCCCCCATCCTGATGTATGCATGGCACCCCTCTGAGCCCCCATCCTGGTGTATGCATGGCACCCCTCTGAGCCCCCATCCTGGTGTATGCATGGCACCACTCTGAGCCCCCATCCTGGTGTATGCATGGCACCCCTCTGAGCCCCCATCACGCTGCCTACAAACAAAAAAAAAACACTCATACTCACCTCCTCTCTCCTCCAGTGCTGTCCCGCTCTGCTGCCGACACTCACTGTGTGAGCCGCGCATGGCACGGCGCGCATGGCGTCCCTGCCATGCGCCCTCACACAGTGTAAGACGCTGTGCTGGAATAGTCACTGCTCCCCATGCCGGGACTCTGTGCGTGGAGAGCAGTGACCATTCAGTCTGTTCAATAGCCGGCACACTGTACCTCAGCGCGGCTCCTGCTGCCGCTCTGCGGTCAGTGTGCCTGCTATTAAAGACCATGGATATTCACTACAACCCATGGGAGTGGATTGTAGCGAATATTCATGAGCTTTAATAGCGGGCACACTGACCGCAGAGCGGCAGCAGGAGCCACGCTGCGGCTCCAGTGTGCCGGCTATTAAGAGAAATGAATATTCATTGCTCTCCACGCCCATGGGAATATTCATTTTCTTTAGTAGCGGGCACAGCTAGGCTGCAGCAGGCGGCTGCTGCCGCTCCCCCACACCCACCACCATGCGGCCATACAATAATATAGTATTCGGACTATAAGACGCACCCCCCACTTTCCTCCAAAATTTTGGAGGAAAAAAGTGCATCTTAAAGTCCGAAAAATACGGTAATGTGTTTAACCAGTATACAACATTTTGCAGTCAGTTCAAATTTTGTGTGAACTGATATTTCTTGATTTATACTGAAATAAATAAAACTTTACTCACAGAAATTTACTGACGTATACAGTGTGCATGAGCCTGTAGATTAAGATACACTGACTTTTCTTCTAATATGTAGCATCCTGATTTAGATTGGCGGAACATGTACTGCATATCGGGCACCTCCCTACTGTCCCCCAACAGATGACGGGAAATTCTCATTGGAATTCCCCAATCCTTTTCTTCTATTAGAAGATGAGCCCTTTTCTCAATGAAAACCCATGAACTCTTGGGTCAAGCATTCATGTGTATGGGGGAGTCTGGAGAGATGGCTTTTGACCAAATGAGCATTTGGCTGACAGCTATCTAAGGTTTGTAGACACCTTTTTAAAGACCCCTTGAACTTTTCCACATTTTATCTTTACGTTACACCCACAAACTACATGTTTTTTATTTGGATTTTATGTGACATACCAATGCAAAGTACCAAGCATTTGTGAAGTGTAAAGGAAATGATACATGGTTTTCTAAATATTTTAAAATATAAATTTGAAAATTGTGACATGCATTTGTATTCAGCTCCCCTGAATCAATACTTTTTGTAGGACCACCTTTCACTGCAATTCCTTTGGGTTTGTCTCTACCAGCTTTCCACATCTAGAGGCTGAAATGTTTGCCTATTAGTTTACAAAGAATATCTCAGTGAGATTGGATGGAGAGCATCTGTGAGCAGCAGTTTTCACGTCTTGCCACAAATTCTCAATCGGATTTAGGTCTGGGCTTTGACTGTGCAATTCGAACACATGACTATGCTGTGATCTAAACAATCCATTGTAGCTCTGGCAATATATTTGGGGGTCATTATCCTCCTGGATTGCGCTGTATTAGCTCCATCTGTCCATCAACCCTGACCAGTTTCCCTGTCCCTCCTGAAACATCACCACAGCATGATGCTGCCACCACCATGTTTGATGGTGAGGATCGTGTTTTCAGAGTGATTTGCAGTCTTAGGTTTCCGCCACATACGCAGCATATTGCACACTTAGCCCAAAAACTTCTACTTTGGTCTCACCTGACCAGAGCACTTTCTTCCACATGCTAGCTTTGTCACCTACATGGCTTTTTACAAGCGGGACTTCTTTTGACTTTGATTCAAAAATTGCTTTCTTCTTGCCACTCCTCCATAAAGGCCAGATTTGTGCAGTATACGATGAATAGTTATGTGGACAGAGTCTCCCACCTGAGCTGTGGATCTCTGCAGCTCCTCCAGAGTGACCATGAGCCTCTTGGCTGATTCTCTAATTAGTACTTTTTTTGCTTGGGATGTCAGTTTAGGTGGACAGCCATGTCTTGGTAGGTTTGCAGTTCTGCCATAATCGTAAGATACTCAGAGCTTGGGCTATATTATTATTATTATTTTATTTTTTTTATAACCTAACCCTGCTTTATTTATTCTTCTCCACTACTTTTATCACTGACCTGTCTGATGTGTTCCTTGGTTGTCATTATGCTGTTTGATTCCTAATGTTCTCAAACAAACCTCTTAGATATTCACAGAACAGCTGTAGTTATACTGAGAATGAATTACACACAGGTGGACTCAATTTACTAATTATGTGACTCCTGGAGGCAATTTTATGTAGGGGAATCTGACTACAGGGGGCTGAATACAAATGCACTTCACAAATTTTCAGATTTCTATTTACTCTGTCGCCTCATTGGGGGACACAGGACCATGGGTGTTATGCTGCTGTCCACTAGGAGGCGACACTATGCTTAATCTGAAAAAGATTAACAGTGGCTCCTCCTCTGCACTATACACCCCTGGACGGCGTCAGCCATCTTCAGTTTTTGCTTAGTGTCGCAAGGAGGCACACCTAAAGATTTTTATTCCATTTTTTTCCGACGGAATTACAGATGAAGATAAGTGGGTCTCCTGCGAGACTCCCGGCATGGCTCCTTCCTCTGCCCCCTTTTATGGGGTGCACAGTTGAAGTCAAGACGTCTCCTTACCACGTCGCTCCTTCCCCAGTCCCTCGGGTGCTGGTCCGAAGTCGAGATCCCCCTCCTTCCCCAATTCCTTTTGGTCTCTGTGTTGAGGTTGAGGCGAGGATAACAGCCCCCTGATGGTGACAGCAGCACCCTCCCTAATCCCCCTCTGGGGGGTATTAGGTTGAGACACCTCAGGTAGGGCCTGTGCAGGCAGCAATCTGCAGCTCCCAGTAGCTGACACTCTGCGCCAAGTTCCAGGAATCCCAGCCCTGCTGCAGACTCCTGTTGGGGCCGGGGAACAGTGCAGGCAGACCAGGCATACATAGACACAAGCCTCCCCAGCCCTGTCTCTCTGCTGGCACCAGCGCTATGGTGCCTCAGGGGGACCCTTTAAGGGCTACTACCCCCACCGCCAGCTACTACTTAGCTACTACTACGCTAATACCCCCACCGCCATCTCTGCTGTTAAAACCGGGGGGGAGGGGGTGTCCGGTTCAGATCCGGCACCCCCCCCCCGGACTACCGCGCCGGCCTGGAGCCCTTTTGGGGATCAGTCATAAATTTTCACCCCGGCTCCGGCCTAGCCGAAGCCGCCGCCCATTCTCCGCCCCTCGGATGACGAATATGAGACTATACAGTGTCATAGAAGGGGCAGAGACGAACTGAAAGGGCGCGTTTTTCAGCATACTGCCGCCCTTTTCAGCTCTCTGCCCACCTTCTTCGAACTCCGGCAGCCATTATCTGCTGAAGGATCATTAACCCTGCAGTTACCGGCCGGCAGCCAGTCTCCGGGGGGCACAGGATTGTGGATCTACGGCGCTGGACTTAAGAGGCGCACTGGTGGGTAAGATCACAGCTGGAGTCTCTCACTCGGCTGTGAATCCTATAAGCTTCTCTGCATTGCTGGCCCCCTCTGCATAGCCACCCCTGTATACTATGCCGGGCTCAAGGTCCAAGAGAACCAGGCAGGACTGCTATTATGCACTCTGTACAGCCTGCAGTAATACTCTCCCTAGTGGCAGCACATATCCACATTGCCAGGACTGCATGCAGACAGCTGTGCCAGAGCCCCATGAAGCCCTTGCCAATACTTCGGTGCCTAATACCACACCAGAATTGGTCACTCAGATGTCGCAATCTATGAAGCAGTCTATAGATAAGCTCACATGCACATTGCTTCAGGCTCTGCAGACTCATACCTCGGCTATGAACACTACTCAAAGGGAGAGTTCCACTCAGGGACATGATGGCACGGGCACATCCACGTCTAGATCAGGACGCAAGCGGACCCATAGGTCTCGTTCATCTGCGTCATCCCATACCACACGGTCGTCCCCTTCCAGTGTGAGACACCGTACTCCCAGCTCATCTAGACCGTCCCCTGACAGGGACAGACAACGCAGATCCCCACAGCCATCCCTGACCAGAGAAGGCCTCCGCTCCGGTTCTCCCAGCAGGAGACGCCTTAGTGATACACAGGATTCGGAAGACATCTGTGATTCCGACTCAAACAAGGAAACCGAAGGGTCCCTAATCCCTATCCCCCCCGGGTAATACAGTGCTGGTTGATGATTTAATCTCATCTATTCATCGGGTGCTGGACATCTCCGATCCACCCCTGGAGAGACCAGGACTTAAAATTTCCTTTGAAGGAGTCCTGAAACAGCCTAAGGTCTTTTTTGACCACCCAGAGTTTAATGCGATCCTTAAAATGCAGTTCTCACAACCTGAGAAAAAGTTTACTAATCGCAAATATCTGGAAGCGCGGTACCCCTTTCCACAAAAGGTCACCAAAAAGTGGACAGATCCACCTGAAGTGGACCCTCCAGACTAGCAGCTCAGACACTTCTTTCACTGCCAGATAGCTCAACCCTCAGGGACACAGCAGACCGGCAGGTAGAACGCATGGCTCATTCAATTTTCGAGGCCTCAAGGGCCTCCCTGGCTCCCTTGTTCGCCTCAGTTTGGGCTGCCAAAGCAATCCTGGCCTGGGCCCAAAATTTAGAAACTGCCCTACAAACATCTACCCCCGAACTATCGGACCAGGCTGCCCAAATAGCAGTTGTCACAGATTACATGCTCCATGCAGTTCTGGATTCTGCAAGGGGTTCAGCCGGGATAGCTTCCAACGCCATCACGATTCGGCGTATCCTCTGGCTGCGAGAATGGAAAGCAGACGCAGCTTCAAAGAAGTCCCTCACTCGCCTCCCGTACCTCAGTGGTCGACTTTTCGGTGAACAGTTGGACACAATGATATCCAACTCTACTGTGGGTAAAAGTACCTCCCTCCCTCAACTGAAGCCAAAACGCACTTATAAAAACCGTAATCAAGCACGTTACCTATCCTTTCGGAACTCTTCCGGCTGGTCCGTCTCTCGACCAGCACAGAATAATAGCCGCGCTCCACGCAGGGACAAGTCGAGGTCGACGCAAAAGTCGGACAAGACCTGGCAATCAAACGCAGACCAGTCAAAATTAAAGAGCGGAAAGTCTCGCACTTCCCCCTCATCATGACTCACCAACTCTGGAAGACACCCCACCTGTAGGCGGCCATCTTTTGCTCTTTCATCAGGTTTGGCTGCCTATTACAGAAGACAGGTGGGTCAGAGAACTAGTGTCTTCAGGATACAAGATAGAGTTCACTTCCACCCCACCAAACCGATTCTTTCTGTCTGTTCCCCCAAAACCGCCAGCCAAGGCTCATGCCTTCCACCACTCAGTTTTATTGCTTCTCCAAGCAGGTGTCATAGTAAAGGTTCCCACGGCCGAGCGCTTCCAGGGGTTCTACTCAAATTTATTCGTAGTCCCCAAAAAAGGAGGCAGCGTACGGCCCATATTGGATCTAAAACAACTCAACAAATATGTACGGGTACGTCATTTTAGAATGGAGTCCCTTCGGTCCATCATTGCGTCCATGGAGAAGGGAGAATTTCTCGCCTCCATAGACATTCAAGACGCATACCTACATATACCAATTGCACCAGCTCATCAGAGATTTCTCAGATTCGCAATCGACCAGGAACACTACCAGTTCGTGGCTCTCCCGTTCGGGGTCGCCACGGCTCCCAGAGTGTTCACCAAGGTCATGGCAGTCACCATGGACATCCTGCACTCCAGAGGCATAATAGTCGTTCCATATCTGGACGATCTCCTCATCAAGGCTCCCACCTTCAAGGACTGCGAAATCAGCGTCTCAATCACAATCGACATTCTGAGTCGCCTGGGCTGGTTAGTCAACTTAAAAAAGTCTCTGACCTTCTTTGGAATGTTATTCAACACCCTCAAGGGTCTAGTACTCCTTTCCAAGGACAAGGCACTGCCTCTCCAGATAGGACTCCGCACCCTACTTCGCAAACCCCCTCGTTCTCTCCGGTTTGCCATGAGAGTCCTTGGCAGGATGGTGGCGGCAATAAAAGCGGCTCCCATTTGCTCAGCTTCATCTCAGGCCTCTCCAACTAGCCATCCTCAAGTCATGGGACAGGAATCCTTTTTCTCTCCACAGGAAGTTTCAGTTGACGTCATCAACTAGGAGGTCCCTGCACTGGTGGCTCAAGCCAACCTCACTAACAAAGGGGAAATCCTTTCTCATGGGTCAATGGAAAGTTCTGGCCACCGACGCGAGCCTAACGGGTTGGGGTGCGGTACACCTACACCACAGAGCACAGGGCAAGTGGTCCCCAGCAGAAGCGACCATGCCCATCAACATCTTGGAAATTCGTGCCATTCTCCTGGCGTTGAGAGCCTTCCATCACTTACTGGCAGCCTCTCACATCAGAGTACAGTCGAACAATGCCACGGCTGTGGCATATGTAAATCACCAAGGGGGGACCCGCAGTGCCTAGGCGATGCGAGAAGTGACACACATTCTCCACTGGGCGGAAGACACAGATTCGGTTCTCTCTGTGGTCCACATTGCGGGTGTGGACAACTGGGAAGCAGACTTCCTCAGCCGGCAAGGAATGGACTCGGGAGAGTGGTCTCTCCATCCCAACGTTTTTCACCAGATCTGCCATCGCTGGGGGACTCCGGACGTGGACCTAATGGCATCCCACTTCAATGCCAAAGTCTCCAACTTCATGGCCAGAACACACGACCCGCAATCGCTAGGAGCGGACTCCCTGGTTCAGGACTGCACCCAGTTCCAGCTCCTGTATATTTTTCCACCTCTTCCCCTGATATCCAGAGTGGTGAGGAAGATCATGCAAGAGGGAGTTCCAACCATCGTAATCGCACCAGACTGGCCCAGACATACTTGGTACGCCGACATCGTGCAGCTCACAGCAGACGTCCCCTGGTGTCTCCCCGACCGCCCAGATCTTCTGTCACAAGGCCCGTTCTACCACCAGAACTCAGGGGCCCTCAATTTGACGGCATGGCCATTGAGACCTGGGTTTTAACCCAGTCAGGGTTCTCGCCTGACGTCATCGCAACCATGATCAGAGCACGAAAGCCAACCTCTGCAAAGATTTATTACCGTACCTGGAAAGCTTTCTTTACCTGGTGCGAATCTCTTGGCCAGACCCCATTCCCTTATTCCCTCTCTGGGCTCTCTTAAGAGCCAGGTGTCAGCTCTCTCAGTGCTTTTTCAGACGCGCATTGCTAACAAGCCGCAAGTAAGGACATTTCTTCAGGGGGTTTCCCGATTGGTTCCCCCCTACAGACGACCACTAGAAACGTGGGATCTCAACCTGGTGCTGACAGCTTTGCAGGAAACACCTTTTGAACCCCTTAGGGAAGTCTCACTCCGCCTTCTATCCCAGAAAGTGGTTTTCTTAGTGGCATCACCTCGCTACGCAGGGTGTCTGAACTCATAGCACTCTCCTGCAGACAACCCTTCCTGGCTTTTTACCAGGACAAGGTAGTTCTTCTTACGGTCCCATACTTCCTTCCGAAGGTTGTGTCCAACTTCCACCTCAATGAGAAAATTTCACTGCCATCCCTCTGTCCGGTCCCGGTTCATAGAGTGGAGAAGGCTCTGCATACGCTTGACCTTGTCAGGGCATTACGTGTCTATGTGTCTAGAACTGCGCCCTTCCGGAAGTCTGATTCTCTTTTCCTTCTTATGGAAGGTGGCCGCAAGGGTCTACCAGCTTCCAAAGCTACCCTTGCCAGGTGGATCAAATCCACCATACAAGAGGCCTACCGCCTCAAAAATTCTCCTCTTCCAGCAGGTATTACAGCACACTCTACACGTGCGGTAGGGGCCTCCTGGGCCATTCGGCACCAGGCCTCGGCGCAACAAGTGTGTAAGGCTGCCACCTGGACTAGCCTACACACGTTTACCAAACACTACAGGGTTCATACCCAATCCTCGGCAGACGGGAGCCTGGGTAGACGTATCCTGCAGGCGGCAGTCCCCCAATTATAGGGGCCTGTCTACACAATATTCGTCCATTGCTACCCACCCAGAGACTGCTTTGGGACGTCCCATGGTCCTGTGTCCCCCAATGAGGCGACAGAGTAAAGGAGATTTTTGTGTACGCACCGTAAAATCTCTTTCTCTTAGCCTCTAATTGGGGGACACAGCTCCCTCCCTGTTGCCCGTGTTGGGCCGTTGTTATGTTGAGTTCTCATACTGTTTTTTCTTGAGCTCGTACATAGTTGCCTTCTTATAGGCATGGTTATGTTATCCATGTTACGTTCCTCCTACTGCTTTTGCACAAAACTGAAGATGGCTGACGCTGTCCAGGGGTGTATACTGCAGAGGAGGAGCCACTGTTAATCTTTTTCAGATTAAGCATAGTGTCGCCTCCTAGTGGACAGCAGCATAACACCCATGGTCCTGTGTCCCCCAATTAGACGCTAAGAGAAAGAGATTTTACGGTGAGTACATAAAAATCTCCTTTTTAAAATAATTAGGAAACCATATATCATTTCCTTTACACTATACAAATACTTGCTACTTAGTGTTTTATATCACATAAAATCCCAGTAAAACTCTTAAGTTTGTGGGTGTAACATGAAAAAATTTGAAAAATTCATGGGGTATGAATACTTTTTCAAGGCATTGTAGATATGTGTATATAATATGCATATTTTTTTTGGAATGGCTGTAATAAAATCAAAGGCATATTCGCCCCCTGTCAACTCCCCTCCACCACATAGCGCCAACGTAGTCCTCTACAGTGAAGCGTCAAGTGAGGCAGTGCGTCATCTGACTACTGCAGCCAGTCACAGACATCGATATTTGTTAAGTGCAATCACTTTAGTGGTCTGTGCTGACAGATTATTTCATTACAGCACCATATCAAAATAAATGTAAAAAATATATCTATACATACATATACTTAATGACAGACAAGCTCTTCCATACGAGACCCATATGTCTCCTGAACACACTCCTGTGCATGTACCTTTATGTGGGCTAGACATTAGAAAAGTTATTTTTGTGTGAAATTACGCATTTTCTAGACTGTACATTTTCCGTCTGACATATTTTTAACCATAGCAATTTGTATTTTTCTGCTAATATATATATTAATCAGAATGATTTTCAATCATGAGTTACAATAAATCCTATTTTGGCATTTCAGGGCTTCCTAGCCAGAAACCCAAGGAACAGCAATGCAGTGTGCTACGTCCGGCAGTGTTACAGGCACCACAGCCCAAGTCTTTTTCCACACCATGTAAGTAACACGGATTTTGTAAATATTGCCCAAAATTTTTAGTTACTGCTTTATTGTATAACAGAGTTTGAGTCCATCTTGTTTGTTCTCTTTCCCAGTTATCAGCAGTGGAATTAATGGCATCAGTCTGGCCTCTGAAGCATGTGGTTCATCTACTAACAACATTTCTACAAGTCCAGCTGCCCCAACGTATAGCTTTGAGAAGGTAGGTTTTTTGTTTTTTTTAAGTCCTTCTAAAGGAGTAGTCCAGTTAGGTTAGGCCTACATGGTGACCTATGTCATGTGACACATTGCAATATTGAATGTAAAATATGGTGTCGTGTTGTGACCCGCAACACAGGGCTGCACATGTTTTCTAATGTGTTGGATTTTCTGCTGCTGGTCACAGATCACATGCAACCCACGTGCCGTAGACTTCAATGCAAGCTAAATGCAGTTTGCCTTTTTTATTTACACCAAAGTTAGAGCTGTGAATAGTAGCGCCACACACGTTGCCATGTGGCCACGGCCTCAATGTTAGGAAACTAAAAAGCTTCTTGCCTCTCTGGTCCCCAATCTGGCTCAGATTTTCCCCAATGGTTTTTATTTACAAGCTGCCAGCGTTTGTGTTCTTTAGCTGCATATTATAGCTGCAGTTAGTTACTGGCCTTAGCAGTTGTGCTGTACTTAGTGGCAATGCAACGCTGTGACAATGGGAAATTCTGGGATAGCCCTGTGCATTCATTGGGCTGCACTCTTCTAAGAAGTGCTGTGTTCTCCTACAAAGGACATAGTATGAGCCTCTTTGATCTATCAATATGCCTTAGGCCTCATCCAGATGTCAGTGTTACATACGTGTATCTATAGCCTATAAGGCTGCTTACATGGCCGAGTTTTTTTTTTATCAGACACCCGGTCTGCAGAAAACAGACATCTCTCTGATTTTTGCACTGTGTCACGGATGAAATACAAATTTGAAATCCCCGGTAGTTTAAACTCTGGATATTTTCAGACTCTGGGGGGCGCTATACCCTTATTCCAGATCGACGTTTTAAAACGGCGATGAGGGAATAAGGCCCCATAGCTGCTGCCGTTTTATTGCGTACTCTAAAAACCAAAACTTAAAAAGCAATGTCTGACTTGGATGGTTTTTTTTTTTTTTTTTTTGAAATTTCGTCACACTTGAAAATGTTTCTTTCCTGCTTTCCAGTACATCACATGTTGTACTTTTGAATGGCACCATTCGTTTTACCATGTCAAAATGAAAAATAAAAAGTTATGGCTTGTGGAAGATGGGGGTTGAAAAAAAACAAAGGGCATAAATAGAAAATCGCCATGTTGGGAAGGGGTTAAGAACAGTAGGATTGACTCTTTTTAACACTATTGCTGATGCCCCTGCATGGTTCCCCTTCCCCCTCCCTGCAGGGATGTCTGCATACTCGCCTCCAAGGCTGTGAGGCGTGCTCCCTGTCTCCTGGTGTGTAGGAAACTCATTTGCTGGGAGGCATTTAGTATGAGTACACCTGCAAGATTGCTCCCAGCCAATATCTGGGAGGCGTCTTGTTTAAAATAGGGAGGTGCCAAGCAACACATTGAATCATTAGGTAGTGTGATGTTCTACTAATGAGTTGTGAGGTCCCATGGTCCTGGTGTGGCTAGTGCCTAAACCTCGGTCCCTCTGCAGCTAGTCCCTGAATGAGTATCCAAGACCCTTGTGTCTGAACTTGTGCCTATCCTAATACCCAGTGTATCTGGACTGTCCTAACAGTCTCTGAAGCAGCCCTGTCTGAGACTCCTTGTCAGTAACCGTTCTACCCGTGGATCCTGAACCTAGTAGTCTGAACGGAGCCCTAGTCCTGTCCGTGTCTGCATACCTGACCCTGGGGGTCAGCTGCTAAAGTATCTGGGACTGCCTAGGAGTGGTACCTGGTGGCTACCTGCAGCTCAAGTTTGACTCCACCATCAGGAGCTCCAGCTAACACCAGGTAGCCACTTGGCTACTCCCCTCCTAGGTAAACCCGGCTCCATGGCACAGTGGGTCCACGAACCACGTACGCCACCTGCGTGTGTAACACTCTCTTCTTTTTGTCAACATCTTCTATTGGGGAAGAGTAGGAAACCCCCATACACATTAGATGGTTGGGTAGTCCTGCCAAAATTAGTGATTTCTGGGCATTTATCTAACGTGTATGACCACTTTTTAAACCTGCAACTGTGGGTCGTCTGTACTAATGCCTTCAACTAGTTAGGATTTGACCACAGCTACCAAGATCATGTAATTCCTAGTGCTTCTCCTTGTAGACTAGGGATGTCAAACTTAAACACACAGAGGGCCAAAATGAAAAACGTAGGCAAAGTCGTGGGCCAACCAGTATACAGTATAATGGGTCCCCCATAGTCCTCCATACAGAATAATAGGCCTCCCATAGTCCTCCATACAGAATAATAGGCCTCCCATAGTCCTCCATACAGAATAATAGGCCTCCCATAGTCCTCCATACAGAATAATAGGCCTCCCATAGTCCTCCATACAGAATAATGGGCCTCCCATAGGGCTCCATACAGAATCCATGGGCCTCCCATAGGGCTCCATACAGAATACATGGGCCTCCCATAGGGCTCCATACAGAATACATGGGCCTCCCATAGGGCTCCATACAGAATACATGGGCCTCCCATAGGGCTCCATACAGAATACATGGGCCTCCCATAGGGCTCCATACAGAATACATGGGCCTCCCATAGGGCTCCATACCGAATACATGGGCCTCCCATAGGGCTCCTTACCGAATACATGGGCCTCCCATAGGGCTCCATACCGAATACATGGGCCTCCCATAGGGCTCCATACCGAATACATGGGCCCCCCATAGGGCTCCATACCGCGAATACATGGGCCCCCCATAGAGGTGGCGGTTCTGGTGTTCCGGGCCAAATAAAACCACCCTGCAGGCCACATTTGGGCCATAGGCCAGAGTTTGACATGTATGCAGACAGTGAATTTTACTACCATAATAGTACAGTATCTTGGGTTGGTTGAAAAATAATCTTTTATTATGGGTTTGGCTTTGAATATGCCATAAATGTCTAGGCTGGGAATGCTCCCAAACTAGGCTCCGAGTTTGGAAGATTCCCTTAACACCTTGAAGATGCAGTTTTTTTTTGTTTTGTTTTTAATTTCCCTTTTTGTTTCAAGAATAACTTCTTAATTTTATAATGACAAATCTGTCTGAGGGCTTCTTGCTTTTTATTCCTGTGAGTTGTAGGTTTGAATAACACGGATTTACTATATAATGTTTTGAGGTATGGAGTCAAAAGAAAGTATTTTGTTTTTTCCGACGTTCCCTTTACTTTGAAAATGACTTAATAATAACTTTTATTTTTCTATAAAATGTACTTAAATTAACCACTTCGTGCCAGAGCCTGTTTTTGCCTTCGTGACCGGGACAATTTTTTCAATTCTGACCACTGCCAGTTTATGAAGTAATTACCCTGGAACGCTTCAACGTATTCCCCTGATTCTGAGATTGTTTTTTCGTGACATATTGTACTTCATGATAGTGGTAAAATTTCTTCGATATCACTTGCGTTTATTTGTGAAAAAATCGGAAATTTGGCGAAAATTTTGAAAATTTTGCAATTTTCAAACTTTGAATTTTCATGCCCTTAAATCAGAGAGATATGTCACACAAAATAGTTCATAAATAACATTTCCCACATGTCTACTTTACATCAGCACAATTTTGGAACCCAAATTTTTTTTTGTTAGGGAGCTATAAGGGTTAAAAGTTGACCAGCGATTTCTCATTTTTCCAACAAAATTTACAAAAACATTTTTTTAGGGACCACATCATATTTGAAGTCACTTTGAGGGGTCTTTATGACAGAAAATACCCAAAAGTGACACCATTCTAAAAACTGCACCCCTCAAGGTGCTCAAAACCACATTCAAGAACTTTATTAACCCTTCAGGTGCTTCACAGGAATTTTTGTAATGTGGAAGAAAAAAATTAACATTTAACTTTTTTCACAAAAATGTTACTTTAGACCCAATTTTTTTATTTTCACAGGGGTAACATGAAAAAATGGACCCCAAATTTTTTTGTGCAATTTCTCTTGAGCGTGCTGATACCCCATATGTGAGGGAAAACCACTGTTTGGGCGCACGGCAGGGTTCGGAAGGGAAGGAGCGCCATTTGACTTTTTGAATGTAAAATTTGTCTGAATAATTAGCGGACGCCATGTTGCGTTTGGAGAGCTCCTGATGTGCCTAAACAGTGGAAACCCCCCACAAGTGCCACCATTTTGGAAACTAGACCCCTTAGGGAACTTATCTAGATGTGTGGTGAGCACCTTGCACCCCCAGCTGCTTCACAGAAGTTTATAATATTGAGCCGTAAAAATAAAATTTTCACATTTTTCCCTCAAAAAATGTTTTTCATTCCCTAATTTTGTATTATCATAAGGGTAACAGGATAAATTGCACCACGAAATTTGTTGTGCAATTTCTCCTGAACACGCCGATACCCCATATGTGGAGGCAAATTACTGTTTGGGCACATGGCAAGGTTTGAAAGGGAAGGAGCGCCATTTGACTTTTTGAATGTAAAATTTGTTTGAATAATTAGCGGACGCCATGTCACATTTGGGGAGCCCCTAATGTACCTAAACAGCGGAAACCCCCCACAAGTGCCACCATTTTGGAAACTAGACCCCTTAGGGAACTTATCTAGATGTGTGGTGAGCACCTTGCACCCCCAGCTGCTTCACAGAAGTTTATAATATTGAGCCGTAAAAATAAAATTTTCACATTTTTCCCATAAAAAATGTTTTTCATTCCCTAATTTTGCATTATCATAAGGGTAACAGGATAAATTGCACCATGAAATTTGTTGTACAATTTCTCCTGAGTACGCCGATACCCCATATGTGAGGGAAAACCACTGCTTTGGTGTACGGCAGGGTTCGGACGAGAAAGAAGCGCTATGTTGGCTGGGATAGGCAGCAGACACCATGTCACATTTGAGAGCCCCTGACATGCCAAAACAGCAGAAACCCCCACAAGTGACCCCATTTTGTAAACTACACCTCTCAAGGAATTCATCTAGGGAAGTAGTGAGCATTTTTTAATTTTTAAATTTATACCATTGGGCAGTGAAAAAAGCATAATTATATTTTTACCACAAAAAAATGTTTTACCCTCAGATTTTACATTTTCACACAGGGCAATGGGTAAAAATGGTGCCGAAATGTGTCACACAATTTCTTCTAAAAGTTTCAATACCCCATATGTGGCTGTATCGTACCACTTAGCCATACGGTGAGATTTGAGGGGGAAGGAGCGCTATTTGACAATTGGAGAACAAATTATTGTAGAATAGGCATTTGGATTTGGGAGCACAAAATTTTCTGAATTTCTTTTGGGGGGCAAGGACCATTTTGCTTTTCCAGAGCCTTTCTGCTACCAGTAACTTGGAAGTCCCTTATATTTTTAACAGATGATGGACCTGAGTGGGGACTAGCTTTTTTTGAGGACTGAGTTGAAGCTTTTATTGGGAACATTTTACGTAACATTTATCCGGCGCTCTAGGCTGAGCACTTACATCGGGGTTTCCATCTAATTTTCCAAGTGATGTAATTCAGATGAAACCCCTGCGGGATCCATTCACTGTAATGAGGCAGCAGAGTTACTCTGGACTCCGTCTGGCCTCTGTTTAGTGGTGTCCTTTTTTTCAGAAGTGCACAAAACTGTGGCCAACCGCACTTTTATGCACGCCTAAAACAAATGACACCGTGGGATCCCAGGCTAGACGGCATCCACAGTGGCCTATATCTGCCTCATTACAGGGAATCTTCCATCATGGGTTCTGGCTGAATCACGTATTTCAGAAATTTACACGGAAACTCTGGTGTAAGTGCTCAGCGCAGAGCACAGGATAAATGTGAGCAGAGCCTTACTGGGATCTTTGGGAGACATAATAAACAAATCAGTAGCAGGTGAATAATATTTGTTTTATTTATTTTTTATGCCGTTCCTCGTGTGATATAACTGATTAGATTACTTTATTCTTCGGGTCGGTGCGATTACAGAGATACCAGATTTATATCGGGTTTTTATGACTGACAGCTGTCACACACTAAAATACCCTTTTTTTGCAAAATCTAGTTTTTGCATCACCATATTTTGAGAGCTATAATTTTTCCATATTTCGGCCGATAGAGTCATGTGACGGCTTGTTTTTTGCGGGACGAGTTGACAATTTTATTGGAACCATTTTTGGGCACGTGACATTTTTTGATCGCTTTCTATTCCGTTTTTTGGGAGGTAAAGTTAACAAAAACAAACACTTCAGGAATTGTTTTTTGAGTTTTTTTTTTATGCCGTTCTGCGTGTGGTAAAAGTGATCAGGCAGCGTTATTCTTCGGGTCAGTACGTTTACAGCGATACTACACTTACTGTATTTTTTTATGTTTTGGCGCTTTTACACAATAAAACAATTTTATAGATAAAAAAATATTTTTTTTGCATTGCTTTATTCTGAGCGCTATAACTTTTTTATTTTTCGGCTGATGGAGCTGTATGGCGGCTTTTTTTTTGCGGAACAAGATGATGTTTTCAGCGGTACCATTTTTATTTCTATTCTGCTTTTTGATCGCATTTTTTTCCACTTTTTGTTTGGCGATATGATGAAAAAGCATATTTTTTGCTCCGTTTTTTATTTATTTTTATTACAGTGTGCACAGAAGGAGTTAATTAGTGTGACAGTTTTATAGCTAGGGTTGTTTCGGACGCGGCGATACCAAATATGTGTACTTTTTTTGGTTTTGTAATAATTTACGGATTTATTGGTTTAATATTTTATTTATTTATTTTTATTTATTTTGTGATTTTTTTTTTAATAGTTTAAAAATTTTTTTTTTACTTTTTTTTACATTTTTACTTAGTCCCTGTATGGGACATTAATTTTTATTTTTCTGATCACTGATCTCATGTAATGTAATAGACATATATTACATTACATGAGATCTTCCCTGACTGTTTCAGTCAGAGTCTCCTGTCTGGTATCAGCTACATACAGGCTGAAGCCAGACAGGAAGGACACCATATATGGCAGAGCTGGAGGCGGTCATGTGACCTCCAGCTGCCATAGCAACCCCAGGTCCTCAAACGAAACGGAGGTCTTCGGAGGTAAGTAAGACGACCCCCTCTCTTCCTGCTGTCTCCTATATGCCGCGATCACTATAGATCACAGCATATAGAAGACAGCAAAGGGTTAACATCACTGGGACCTGATCTAATCAGGTCCCGATGATGTACCCTGTCAGAGCTAACGCTCTGCACCGGAATCGCAGTGCTTGCAGGACCCTGGGGGTCCTGAGCACTGCGAGACCACCCACCGTTTTTAAACGTCGGCGCTGCACAGAGCCCGGCAAGCGCCGACGTTTATCTACAGTGGGCAGTCGGGAACCGGTTAAAAGAAATAAAAAGAAAAAAACTGAAGGGGAAAAAAAGAATTGGTTTCAGTCACCTTATTCTGAGAGCCATGAGATATTTTTTTATTTTTCTGTCTATTGATTTGTATGTAGGTTTATTATTTGTGCAGAAAGCTCCAGGATATATTTTGTACCATTTTGGGGTTCATATTATCTTACAATATATATATTTTTTTTATTCCCTGGTTTCGGCGGGGGATATTTTTTATTAGCTTGCACAATTATGCATGCAGTAATGTAAAGTATCAAAACGATAAAAAAAAAAAAGATGTTAGTATTTGTTTTGGGAAATGGGGTTGAATTAAACTGGAGTTTTTGTATATTTTTATGTAGGTTTTTTTAAAATATATTTTGGTCTTAGGGGACTTGAATCTGTGATTTGTTGTCGTATTGTAGTAGATTGTATAATTACCGGTCCCCTATGAAACCCAGCCACAGACCGTGGCATCTGAGAAGTTACTGTCGCCATATATAAAAAGGCTGCTTATAGGGCGGTCTCAGCTCCTGAGCCCACTCCATATAGTAAGTATGTTCATCCAGTTTAAATATACGCTAAGGGGCTAACTGAGAAGAAAGATGTGTGTATAGATTTAAGTTTTTTTTAATCTTTTCCTCTTTTAGGCTGGTGATGCTCAACCAGAGTCAATGACTAGTAATATTGGTGCTATTGAGAGTTCAGACAGGGTTGATCAGAATTCTCAACAGACCTTTGTATTCGGTCAGAATCTTCGTGACAGAGTAAAGGTAAAGTTTTTTTTTTCTCTGATGAAACTGCTCCTCCCCCACCCCACCCCCCAAATTTCTATTTCCCAATGAGTTTTTTTCCCCTTTTAGGCCACGTTCACACAGTCAGTATTTTACATCAGAATTTGTAAACGGGTCAGAAATGCAGAAGTAGTGAAGTGTTTTTATTATACTTTTCCTCGGATTGTTCCTGGTTTTGGCTTACACATACTGATGTAAAATACTGACCAAATACTGACCGTGGCCTTAGATTGCCTTTTTACTACTTTAGGAAAAGTTTAATTGTTTTATTTTTTTAATGTATGTTCATAATATTCCAGCTTGGAATAGTGAGTAAAGAATCTCTTGATGTGGAAAATTCTGGGCCGCAAAGTGCAGATGCTCCAGCACAGACCAATTACTTTCTGCAATACATTAGCTCCAGGTGAGTTCATCGGACTGGGGAAAAAAATGCTATATTGCTGCAGTAAAGCCATAGCAGAACTGCCACAGTGAAATCTGTAAGGAGATGTATCTCCGCATTCATTGTTGCTAAAATGGTCCCTTTAAGCTGCACATTTCACTTTTTGCATTTCAAGAGGTGAAATGTCCACTGACACCTGGAGGATAAATTGGCATGCTGTGGAGATCAAATTTGCAGCACCTGTCTATTGTTTGTGAGATTCCTTAAAATCTCGTGCGCAATGCTAGTAACTATAGAATGCATCAATTTTCCTTCTGAAAAATCTGGATGCAGAATCTGCTGCATTTAGGCTTCAATAAATTTAGTGTAAAGGTGTGCATAGACTTTAAAGTTTGTCAAAGATATACCAGGGGGGGGTGGTCACACAGATCCCACCACTGTTACCGCTTTGTCACAGATGACACTGGAGAGATCACCCAGATCTCACCGCTGCCTCCAATCATCAGGACAATTAAGCAATTGAGTGACGAGTAATGGACAAGGCAACGGCGGCTTCCACTAATAGGCCAGTTGTTGGGGAACTCACAGTGAGCGTATGGTATATACACCTCCGATTACACCTCCGATTCCAATGCATGGAATATATCTATATATCTATATATATCCCTGTATGGTCACTACCAGCTCCACAATAAGACAAAGAACTACTAGCTGCCACAACCAATCGTTTATACAGGCTGATTGGACACCCGTTACTGGTAGCATATGGCTTCAGGGGTGCGATTTACAGAGCAATAGGAACAGTGTGCTTTACATTTTATATATTTAATCCATGAAGGTAGGCAGTGTTTATAAAAAAAAATAAATACAAAGATGATACAAAATGGGAACAAAACAATACGATACAAACAATTACTTAAAATAAGGAATAACAAAAGAAAACTTCTAAACTTGATGTCATGGAAATGTCTCTGAGGTTAGTGGAGGGAGGCACTCCGATTGGAAAACGGAAAGAACCTACAGCAAGCTGTACCTTCCGCATATTGACAAATGGCCCAAACCCAAATACTGCTTTTTATAAGATCAAGGTTACGCCCGCATACCTCCCCTTGATGAGCTCATGTGGGGGCTGATTATGGGTTCTGCTGGGTCTGTTAGAATTTCTTAAGATCCCCAACTTACAGGATATCTTTGCACCTGGAGGTTCCAGGCAGTAGATATTGTCATCCTATTTCTTACCAGGTCATATTTTACTTAGCGATCAAACGTGACCTGGATAACACCCTCTATCAGACTGTTATAAAGTTGGAGGTATCTGGCGACCTTGAGGTGATTTGAGTGAATGCGTGCTGTTCGTCCCTTCGCTACGCTGTAAATGTATCTCCCATAGTTATTCGATCAATGCAAACCTTAATATTCTTATCTGGATACCGGAGACGGAGTGTCTACGAAAGATTCTTTGAGGGGAAGCTTGTGCCTGGGAAGGCAGTTCTCCACCCTGCGTAAACAAATCTGTCTTGTTGTCTCTTTCCCAGCAAATCTCTGCTGTAATTACCTGGTAACCGCATGGGGGCACTGCTTCAAAGGAGGTTGAAGTGTTCACTTTCTTTTCTCATTTACCTTGTTTTAATTAGTCCCTCTGAACATATGGGATTAATTAGACCTAGGAACAGTGTGAAGGCCTTCTTCAAGGAGGTTGAAGTATCAGTTCTTCTCCCTTCTCTGGAGATGTCTGTACGGATTTTAATTTTTTTCTCTATGACAAAGTTCTTTGCTTGCAATAGGAGCATCGGTGTGTAATACAGCCCCACTCCTGCTGCTAATTTCACAGGTGTACTAACTGCGTTCATAAGATCACCTGGACAAAAAAATGTAGGCACATAGGTCATTAATGGCTTAAACATTGCTGTGCAATTTGAAACCTCCTTATATGTAGCTAGCAGCATTGCTGAGGATGACATAGTTGCTGCATGTGGCAACTAGCTGCTGTTGGCTCAGGGCTGGCGTAATCCAAGTCTTCGAAAATTTTGAGGTAACGACTAGCATGTGTACTTACGATATTTTAGCCTATAGTTCTGCATATCTTTTGAAGGAGCAAGGTTTTAATAACTTGATTGTTCCCTTTGGCTCTTCTTCTCTGCTCTCTTGATGCCTACATATGGATGGCAGCATTCCCTCTATTGATGGACAGTAGTAGGACAACCACGAATACATTGGTAGATTTCAGTTGCTAGCTTGGTCCTTGAGAATGAATGTATGGATTAAATAGTCATCTATCTAAAGTGTGTACCTGATGGCATCATTGGATGTATATTTTGGAGTTTATTCTCCTCATTTTATATATAGATCTCATGTGGTGCACATATACACTTTGTTATTTTACAGCCTTGAAAATTCAGCGCCCAAAGCAGAAGCCGTCTGTAACAAATTTGTATTTGGGCAAAACATGATTGAAAGAGTTTTGGTAAGTGTTATATTTCTTCCCAAATTACAATTGCAGAAAATAAAGGCTTAGATTGTGATCTATTGACCTACGCCAGTTTAAATGTCTGTTTTTATTGAAAAGTGGATTCCTAATGGAGACATTTTTTTTTGTTTTTTTGCTTACCCTGAGAGGTACTAAGGGAAATCTCTGATTGTCAGACTAAAAATAAAAACAAATTTAAGTTATTTTTTCCTAAAACTAACCTTCTGGTCTGCTCATCATTTTCAGAGTCCACCCAAAACTGAAGCAAGTTCTGACAGCAATAAGGAAAATGCTGGAGAATGTGGAGCTGAAGGATCTTCATTGGAAAATACTCCAGAGAAATGTGGGTTTGCGCGATGATTATTATACAGCAAAATGTCTATTAACAGTTTTTAGTATTAGACATACAAACATCGATATTCCTAATTAAAAGTAAGACTTATTTACAGTGGTTTTCACTCCAATATCATGACAATATGAGCGTTAAGTTATACCTGACAATAAAAGTATACTACAGTTTTGCATGCTATTCTTGTAGGTTTTTATTTTTTTCATAAATGTACTTTGTGCTAATTACAGCTAACAATATCTCTGAATCGTTGGCGGAATCTGCAGCTGCTTACACAAAAGCCACAGCAAAACGATGTCTACTGGAGAAAGTAGAGGTTATCACTGGAGAAGAAGCAGAGAGCAATGTTCTGCAGGTAAGGAAATACCAGGGATTGGGCAGTTAATGACCTAATATCAGAATAAAATTGCATAAAAGACAACTAGTCATGTTTAAAAAAAAAAAAAATAAATGCTATTAACCTGCAGAATGGGTCAATAGTGTTCTAAAGCTGTGCATCCACCACAGTGAAGGTCCGGCTTCTGGGGAGGAAAGGAACTTTTTTTTCCTCCCGGCAGCCTTCTGCTTTCAGTCATAGAGGTGTGGCAGCGGAGAAAGTTCATTTCCTCCCGGCTGCTGGGCTTTCAGTGCTGCAGTCACACAGCTTTAGAACACTATTTTCTTGCTCAATAACCCCATGTCTGCAGTTTCATGGCATTTTACTCTGTCGCCTCATTGGGGGACATAGGACCTTGGGTGTTATGCTGCTGTCCACTAGGAGGCGACACTAGGCTTAATCTGGAAATGATTAACGGTGGCTCCTCCTCTGCAGTATATACCCCCTGACAGCATCAGCCATGTTCAGTTTTTGCTTAGTGTCGCAAGGAGGCACACCTAAAGATTTTTACTCCATTTTTTTCCGATTTTTTAGTTTTCCACGGAGTTACAGATGAAGATAAGTGGGTCTCCGGCGAGACTCCCGGCATGGCTCCTTCCTTTGCCCCCTTCTAGGGGTGCACAGTTGAAGTCGAGACGTCTCCTTACCATGTCGCTCCTTCCCCAGCCCCTCGGGTGTTGGTTCGAAGTTGAGACCCCCCCCTCCTTCCCCAATTCCTTTTGGTCTCTGGGTTGAGGTCGAGGTGAGGATTACAGCCTCCTGACGGTGACGGCAGCACCCTCCCTAATCCCCCTCTGGGGTTATTAGGTTGAGACACCGCAGGTAGGATCTGTGCAGACAGCAATATACAGCTCCCAGTAGCTGTCGCTCTGCACCAAGTTCCAGGAATCTCAGCTCTGCTGCAGACTCCTGATGGGACCGGTGGACAGTGCAGGCAGAAGGGCACACAGAGACACAGGCTGTTTACAGCTCTGTCTCTCTGCCGGCACCAGCGCTACGGTGCCTCAGGGGAAGCCTTTAAGCGCCCCCCCTTAACATAATATTCCCACGGCCTTCCCTGCCATTAAAACCGGGGGGGTCCGGTTCAGATCCGACACCCCCCCGGACTACTGCGCCGGCCTGGAGCCCTTTTGGGCATAGATTCTAAATTTAGACTGCAGCTCCGGCCTAGCCGAAGCCGCCGCCCACTCTCCGCCCCCGCCCCGCCCCCTAGATGACTAATATGACACTACACAGTGTCATAGAAGGGGCGGAGACGAACTGAAAGGGCGCTCTTTCCAGCATATTGCCGCCCTATTCAGCGCTCCGCCCACCTTCTTCTCCACACTCCGGCGGCCATTAACCACTGAAGAAGCGTTAACACTTCAGCTACCGGTCGCCAGCTTTTCTCCGGGGGGCACAGGATCGTGGATTCAAACGGTGCTGGACTACAACAGGCACACTAAGGTGGGATAAGACCACAGCTAGAGTCTCGCACTCGACTGTGAAGTCTATAAGCTTCTCTGCATTGCTGGCCCCCTCTGCATAGCCACCCCTGTATACTATGCCGAGCTCAAAGTCCAAGAGAACCAGGCAGGATTGCTATTATGCACTCTGCACAGCCTGCAGTAATACTCTCCCTAGTGGCAGCACGTATCCACATTGCCAGGACTGCATGCAGACTGCTGTGCCAGAGCCTCATGAAGCACTTCCCAATACTTCGGTGCCTAATACCACACCAGAATGAGTCACTCAGATGTGGCAATCTATGAGAAGCTCACATGCACATTGCTTCAGGCTCTGCAGACTCATACCTCGGCTATGAACACTACTCAAAGGGAGAGTTCCACTCAGGGACATAATGGCACGGGCACATCCACGTCTAGATCAGGACGCAAGCGGACCCACTGGTGTCGTTCATCTGCGTCATCCCATACCACATTGTCGTCCCCTTCCAGTGTGAGACACCCTACTCCCAGCTCATCTAGACCGTCCCCTGACAGGGACAGACAACGCAGATCCCCACAGCCATCCCTGACCAGAGAAGGCCTCCGCTCCAGTTCTCACAGCAGGAGACGCCTTAGCGATACACAGGATTCGGAAGACATCTGTGATTCCGACTCAGACAAGGAAACCGAAGGGTCCCTGATCCCTATTCCCCCTGGCAATACAGTGCTAGTTGATGATTTAATCTCATCTATCCATCAGGTGCTAGACATCTCCGATCCACCCCTGGAGACACCAGGACATAAGATTTCCTTTGAAGGAGTCCTGAAACCGCTTAAGGTCTTCTTTGACCACCCAGAGTTTAATGCGATCCTTAAAAAGCAGTTCTCACAACCTGAGAAAAAGTTTACTAATCGCAAATATCTGGAGGCGCGGTACCCCTTTCTACAGGAGGTCACCAAACAGTGGACAGATCCACCTGAGGTGGATCCCCCAGTCTCCAGACTAGCAGCACAGACACTCCTTTCACTGCCAGATAGCTCAACCCTGAGGGACACAGCAGACCGGCAGGTAGAACGCATGGCTCGTTCAATTTTCGAGGCCACAGTGGCCTCCCTGGCTCCCGCATTCGCCTCAGTTTGGGCTGCCAAGGCAATCCTGGCCTGGGCCCAAAATTTACAAACTGGCCTACAAACATCTACCCCTGAACTGTCGGACCAAGCGGACAAATAGCAGTTGTGGCAGATTACATGCTCCATGCAGCTCTGGATTCTGCAAGGGGTGCAGCCGGGATAGCTTCAAACGCCATCACGATTCGGCGTATCCTCTGGCTGCGGGAATGGAAAGCAGATGCAGCTTCAAATAAGTCCCTCACTCACCTCCAGTACCTCAGTGGTTGGCTTTTCTGTGAACAGTTGGACACAATGGTATCCAACGCCACCGGAGGTAAAAGTACCTCTCTCCCCCAACTGAAGCCCAAACACGCTTACAAAAAGCGCAATCAAGCACGTTACCGATCCTTTCGGAACTCTTCCGGCTGGTCCGTCTCGCGACCAGCACAGTATAACAACCGCGCTCCACGCAGGGACAACTCGAGGTCGACGCAAAAGTTGGACAAGACCTGGCAATCAAAGGCAGGCCAGTCAAAATTTAAAGAAGGAAAATCTCGCACTTCCTCCTCATCATGACTCATGAACTCTGGAAGACACCCCACCTGTAGGCGGTCCATACTGGACCTAAAACAGCTCAACAAATATGTACGGGTACGTCATTTTCGCATGGAGTCCCTTCGGCCCATCATTGCGTCCATGGAGAAGGGAGAATTTCTCGCCTCCATAGACATTCAAGACGCATACCTACATATACCAATTGCGCCAGCTCATCAGAGATTTCTCAGGTTCGCAATCGACCAGGAACACTCCCCGTCGTGGCTCTCCCATTCGGACTCGCCACGGCTCCCTGAGTGTTTACCAAGGTCATGGCAGTCACCATGGACATCCTGCACTCCAGAGGCATAATAGTCGTTCCATATCTGGACGATCTCCTCATCAAGGCTCCCACCTTCAAGGACTGCGAAATCAGCGTCTCGATCACAATCGACATTCTGAGTGGTTTGGGCTGGTTGGTCAACTTAAAAAAGTCATCACCAACCCTGAGTCAGTCTCTGACCTTTTTGAGAATGTTATTCAACAACTTCAAGGGTCTAGTACTCCTCCCCAAGGACAAAGCACTGCCTCTCCGTATAGGAGTCCGCACCCTACTTCGCAAACCCCCTCGGTCTCTCCGGTTTGCCATGAGAGTCCTTGGCAGGATGGTGGCGGCAATAGAAGCGGTCCCATTTGCCCGACTTCACCTCAGGCCTCTTCAACTAGCCATCCTCAAGTCATGGGACAGGAATCCTTTTTCTCTCGACAGGGAGTTTCTGTTATGATCTGCTACAGAGACTAAGGAGAGGCAGGAGATCTGTCCCTACAATAGAACTAAACTAGATCCCTACGATGTAACGGGGAACCTGATCCTGCGATCAGACCCGCTAAAGTCCTCGGCTAGTCTGAACGCAGACCTATAGATGTGGGGGAGGGATCCCTACAAGATCTAGGGACTGGGACAAGTTGGACACCTCCTAGCAGATATAGTAGCAGTCAAAGACAAACACACAACAAACTAACAGAGAACGGCAATAGAGCAACAAGCTAGCTCAACAGTAGTAAATACAAATGAAGTCCAGCAAAGCCAGGAGGGCGGAGCCGGATTAAATAGGCAAAATGGTCATGTGACCAGCAAACTAAAAAAAAACTAACAGGAGAGTTGTAACAGTTTCAGTTTACGTCGTCAACCAAGAGATCCCTGCACTGGTGGCTCAAGCCAACCTCACTAACAAAGGGGAAATCCTTTCTCACGAGTCAATGGAAAGTTCTGACCACCGATGCGAGCCTGACATGTTGGGGTGCGGTACACCTACACCACAGAGCACAGGGCAAGTGGTCCCCAACAGAAGCGACCATGCCCATCAACATCTTGGAAATTCGTGCCATTCTCCTGGCGTTGAGAGCCTTCCATCACTTAGTGGCAGCCTCTCACATCAGAGTACAGTCAGACAATGCCACGGCTGTGGCATATGTAAATCACCAAGGGGGGACCTGCAGCGCCCAGGCAATGCGAGAAGTGACACACATTCTCCACTGGGCGGAAGACACAGGTTCGGTTCTCTCTGCGGTCCACATTCTGGGGGTAGACAACTGGGAAACAGACTTCCTCAGCCGGCAGGGAATGGACTCGGGAGAGTGGTCTCTCCATCCCAAAGTTTTTCACCAGATCTGCCATCGCTGGGGGACTCCGGACGTGGACATGATGGCATCCCACTTCAATGCCAAAGTCTCCAACTTCATGGCCAGAACACACGACCCACGGTTGTTGGGAGCGGACGCCCTGGTTCAGGACTGGACCCAGTTCCAGCTCCTGTATATTTTTCCACCTCTCCCCCTAATATCCAGAGTGGTGAGGAAGATCAAGCAAGAGGGAGTTCCAACCATCCTCATCGCTCCAGACTGGCCCAGAGTGTCTTACAGTCCCAGCAAAGTGGATGAGAGTTATAGAAATCTCCTACCCACTGTGCTTTTGATAGAGTTATAGAATCATAGAAAGTTAGAGTTGGAAAGGACCTCCAGGGTGATTGTGTCCAACCCCCTGCTCAATGCAGGATTCACTAAACCATCTCTGATACCTGCACACAAAAACGCAAGTAACCTAATTTATATAATAGGTGCAGAAATTCCGCATCGTCAAAAACTCAGCAATGAGAAACAGTTATTTAACAAGCTTCAGCTTTTGACATATTTATTAGCTAGAAATTTTTAATCATTCACAATGAAAACCAAGTTGGTATTGTTATAATAATGCATATTAAACATTTTATTTATTCTTCCTAAATATGCTATTTTTATTTTTTAAAAGCTTGTTTTGTGGTTTAGAGTTCCATTTTTGCACTTTTTTCATTTTTTCCTCCCCTTCTACCAAGAACCAGAAGAGTTTTTTAGGTGCAGATTACATGTTTAAAGGGAATCTGTCAGCAGGTTTTTGCTACCTCATCTGAGAGCAGCCTGATGTAGGCAAATAGAAGCTGGATCCAATGATGTATCACTTAGTTTACTGGGCGCAGCCTTTCTCACACAATCAGAGCTTTTAGGTTTAGCAATGAAGCAGAGCTGAGAGAGCTAACCCTGCCCACACCAGGCTTTCTATGTACAATGTCCATAGACAGTGAGGTGCCTATCACAGGAGAGGGCATTGTCAGACCAGGAGGCTCAGGCTCCTGAGTCACAACAATGATAAGCTCCTGGTGCTAAAACAATCATTAAAGGCAAACAAAACCTAGGAGCTTTACTGAAATCTGTGTTTTAATCCTTAGTGTGTGTGTGTCTGAGATATTAGCAAGCAAAGCATTTGGCACCTGATGAGTTAACCTTTAGGCTATGTGCCCATGATGCAGAAATGCTCAGGATTTTTTCCTGAGCGTTTCTGCATCTCCCTGGCAGAAAAAACACATGCGGATTGTACATGTGGATCGTGCATGCGTTTTCCTGCCAGGGACATGCGGACGTGAAGCGTTCTTCACATGCATTTCCGCATGCAGGTTGACAAGCGCTTTTCAAGCGATTTTAGCATCACCTGGAAAGTGCTTGTCAACTTGGTCACACTATATAAATCCATGCAAACGGCATGGATTTATATAGTGTGACCCGAGAGAATGCCAAAAAATAAATATATACTTACCTTCTGGTGGCCCCCGCAGTCTTGATTCCCTTCGTTCTCCCTTGCCGGCAGCGGTACACAGAAGGACCTGCCGACGTCAGCGTCGCGTGACCCGTCACATGACTATAACGTCAGCGCAGGTCCTTCAGTCCATCGCGAACTGCCGGAAAGTGAAGACAAGGAGAGTGGGGGACGTCAGAAGGTAAGTATAGATTTATTTTTTATTTTATTCTTTTTTTTTTTTTTTTTTTTTTTACAGTTTTCTATGGTACCCAGGTCCGGAGGAGAGTCTCCTCTCCTCTAGACCTGGGTACAATCCGCACATAAGAACGCATGGAATGCGCATCTACATATACAGTGATGCGTAATCCATTCGATCTAATGCCAGTCAATGGCGGCAAAAACGCTGCACTTCCGCAAAATAATTGGTAGTGCTGCGTTTTTTTCCGCAATGATAATCTGCAGCGGAAATTTCCACAGCATGTGCACAGCACATGCGAATTATCATTGGGGAACGTGGCAGGCCTTCTACCATGCGTTTTTTAAGCGTTTTTTGCCGTTGCGGAAACGCTTAAAAAACGCATCGTGGGCACACAGCCTTAAGGCTACTGTCCCACTATCAGTATTCGGTCAGTATTTTTTCTCAGGAGTGGGAGCCAAAACCAGGTGAGGAACAATCAGAGAAAAGGTATAATAAATGCAGAATTGGTGCGCTTGTTTCTATCACCCACTCCTGGTTTTGGCTCCCACTCCTGAGAAAAAATACTGACCAAATACTGATAGCGGGGCCTTGGCCTAAGTCTAAGTGTGTGTTATCAGATAACCACTCCATACAAGGAGAAGAAGTAGCACACCCTCAGTGACAAGTATCGAACACCACCCACCTGGACTTACCATAGTATTTGGCATTTAAGGGTTAACTTTAGTTATCGCCTCAATGGAGAGGCAAACTTGTATAAAAAATAAATATTCTGCTCTTCATCCACTATTACATGCTGTGTCCAGCTCAACGTGAAAGGTCCTCTAAAGCAGATTTGTCAAGCTTTCTCAATACAAAACCTATGTAAGTAAGTAGATATTGGACCTGATGAAAAGCCATGTCAGTGGCTGTGTAATCCTTTATTACATTATTTTCCACCTAATATTAAAATGCTCATCATAACATCTGGGTTATACAGCCATTCTGATGTAGATGGTCAAAGGTAAATATACCAGCCTCATCAGTACATGTAAAAATGAATGGTAAAAGTAGACCATAAAAACGTGTCCATAATGTTTGATTCGGGAATATTCAGACAATTCTGCAGGCTGTTTTTTACAAATCCATCCATTTTTGGCTGGTGAACTGGTCAGTTTGCTAATCTTTGGGCTCGATACATCAAGACCTGCGTTGTCCAGCTTGGTCTTGGAGGTCTTGGCTGGAGCTAGACGCACCTGATTCACAAAGAGGTGTACGCCACAACATTAGACAAAGTAGGAGCAAATGAAATGGAAAGGGTACGGGAGAAATTACTAGGAAACCAATGTTAGTGATATTTAATTGTTATATAAATGTACGCTTACAGTTTTTCCATCTTGTCTGCCTTCTCCTTAGATTCAGTGCAAGCTGTTCGTATTTGATAAAACGTCACAATCTTGGGTAGAGAGAGGCAGAGGTCTTCTAAGACTCAATGACATGGCCTCTACAGAAGACGGCACATTGCATTCTAGACTTGGTGAGTTATTCTAATTGATTGTTAATAACTGTTGAAGATATTTATACTGAGACAACAATGTATGGTAAAAACACTTTATCTGAGACTTGTTACCTTTGCTCCATTCAGCTTTTCTGGTTTCTACTTTAACTCCTTAAAGACCCATGTGTGTTTGTGTTTTGCACCAATAGGACCTGACAGTATTTTTTACAAAGTATAGAAAAACGGGGAAACACATTTAAGTGGGGGACATAAAATTTTAATTTCGCCAGTGTTTTTTTTTTTTTTTTTTTTCATTTTTATAGCATTCATTGTGCAGTAAAAATGGCCTAACATGATTCGTCAGGTCTGATTACGGTAATATCAGACTTGTATAGTTTTTTTCATATTTTGGGATTTAAAAAGCATTTTTTAGCATTTTAATATTGGTCAGAGAAAATTCAGAAATTTACATATGTTTCAATAAGAGGGTTTGTTTTTCATGAGGCAAGCTGTGTCTTCTTTATTGATACCATTTTGGCGTACACATGGTATATTGATCACTTTAGAATTTTTTGGGGGGGGGGGAGGGGGGTGAGTGCAGCAACCGAAAACTGGCTTTATTCACTTTGATTAGTTTTTTCTTTTGTTTACTGATTAATGCCTTTTCTAGATCCTTTACGGACTTGATGTTGCCATGTGTTGTTTTTTTTTTGTTTTTTTTTAACCTGGAAAAGAGGGGTGATTCAAATGTTTAAATAGTTTTTATATATCTTCAGGCATTTTTTTCTTCACTTTTTTTTTTTTAGCAGCCTTAGCGGACTTGAACCTGAGGTTGTTTGATGGCTTGTTCTCTATGCTACAGTATTGCAGTATATAAAAGAAATGACCATCTCTTGAGAAACCAACCTGCGGTTGGGAGTACAAATATGGTGGCAAGATGGGGGACAATTTCAGGGAGCCCCCAGCTTTAATTGCACACTATGAGTACACAGTAATTGTGGATACCCCACCATGGTTAGGCCAGTTAAATGGTTATTCATCAAAAAAACATGTATTCTCCCTAGGTTGGGGCATAATTTGCTGATCGCTGGGGGTATGACCACTGGAACCCCTAGTGATGTCGAGATCAGTTCTACAGAACCCCGATAAAAGCACTTTCCAGCACCATCTTAATGGCCCCTTAGTGACCAAGCCAAATTTTTCAAATCTGATATTTGTCAGTTTATCTGGAGATAACTCTGGAATGTTTGCACATATCCCAGTGATTTTTAAGATTATTTTTTTTTGTGACACATTCTTTGATAATGGTAAATTTAGGTCAATATATTTTTCGTTTATAAAAATATCAGAAATTTGACAAATTTAAAAAGTTTGTCTGTGAATTACAATAACAACTATCAGGACCACACAATCATAATCTCAGGGTGCAGATGGGGTTAAAGAGGGAGCCCCCACATTCTGTTAACCATCTAGATTCTGTAGTCACTATTGGCAACAGCATCTAAGGGGTTATATACAGGTGCCTTCTGGACGTCTGTCAAGTCAGCAGTCTTCCCCATGATTGTGGAGCCTACTGAAACAGGCTAAGGGACCTTTTTAAACGCTTAGGAAGCCTTTGCAGGTGTTTTTTGTTAATTATTCTAATTTACTGAGATAATGACTTTTGTGTTTTCATTGGCTGTAAGCCATAATCATCAACATTAACAGAAATAAACACTTGAAATAGATCACTCTGTTTGTAATGACTCTATATAATATATGCGTTTCACTTTTTGTATTGAACTGAAATTAATGAACTTACTCTGTCGCCTCATTGGGGGGACACAGGACCATGGGTGTTATGCTGCTGTCCACTAGGAGGCGGCACTATGCATAATCTGAAAGAGATTAACCGTGGCTCCTCCTCTGCAGTATACACCCCTGGACAGCATCAGCCTTCTCCAGTTTTTGCTTAGTGTCGCATAGGAGGCAAACCTAAAATTTTTACTCCGTTTTCACCGACGGGATTACAGATGAAGAAAAGTGGGTCTACTACGAGACTCCCGGCATGGCTCCTTCCTCGGTCCCTTATTATGGGGTGCACGGTTGAAGTCGAGTTGGCTATTCCCCATGTCGCTCCTTCCCCAGCCCCTCGGGTGCTGGTTCGAAGTCGAGACCCCCCCTCCTTCCCCAATTCCTTTTGGTTTCTGGGTTGAGGTCGAGGCGAGGATATAGCCCCCTGATGGTGACAACAGCACCTCCCTAATCTCCCCCTGGGGGTAGTATTAGGTTGAAACGCCTCAGGTAGGGCCTGTACAGGCAGCAGCTCCCAGCAGCCAGCACACTACGGCTGAATCCAGGGACCCCAGCCTTGCTGCGGGCTCCTGTCGGGGCCGGGGGGGAGTGCAGGCAGAACACAACAGAGGCATAGGCCTCCCTGCGCCCTGTTTCTGCGGCAGCACCAGTTCTACCGTGCCTCAAGGGGAGCCTTCCGTTTATACCCCACCGCTATCCTGCCTTTAAATCCAGGGGGGGGGGTCCGGTTCAGATCCGGCCCCCTCCCGGACTTCTGCGCCGGCCTGCAGTCCCTTTGGGCATCAGGCATCTAATTTAGGCCGCGGCTTCGGCCCGCCACCTCCTTTCCCCGGCCCGCCCCCCGGATGACAAATGTGACACTCTGCAGTATCATAGAGGCAGCGGATCGAGAATGAAAGGGCGCGATTTCACACAATTCTGCCGTTCTTTTCAGCTCTCCTCCCCCCTTCTTTCTTAACTTTACTCCGACGGCCATTATCTGCTAAAGGATAAGGGACACCAGCCAGTCTCCGGGGGGCACAGGACTGTGGATCTTTGGCGCTGGACCTAGGGGCACACTGGTGGGATAAGATCACAGCTGGAGCTCTTCCTCGGCTGTGAGTGCATTATTCCTTATAAGCTCCTCTGCATAGCCACCCCTGTAGGGCCCTCTGCATAGCCACCCCAGTGCACTATGCCGGGCTCAAGGTCCAAGAGAACCAGGCAGGACTGCTATTATGCACTCTGTACAGCCTGCAGCAATACTCTCCCAAGTGGCAGCACGTACCCGCACTGCCAGGACTGCACCCAGACTACTGTGCCAGAGCCCCAAGAAGCCCCTGCCAATTTTTCGGTGTCTAATGCCACGCCGGAATGGGTCACTCAGATGTCGCAATCTATGACGCAGTCTATAGATAACCTAACCCCCACATTGCTTCAGGCTCTGCAGAGTCATGCCTCGGCTATGAACACTACCCAGCAAAGGGAAGGCTCGACTCAGGGACATGACGACCCGGGCACATCCACGTCTAGGTCAGGACGCAAGCAGACCCACAGGTCACCTTCATCTGCGTCATCCCATAGCACACGGTCATCCCCTTCTAGGGAGAGACACCGTAGTTCCAGGTCATCTAGACCGTCCCCTACCAGGGACAGACAATGCAGTTCTCCGCAGCTATCCCCGACCAGAGAAGGCCTCCACCCTGGTTCATCCAGCAGGAGACACCTTAGCGATACACAGGATTCGGAAGGCATCTGTGATTCCGACTCAGACAAGGAAACTGAAGGGTCTCTGATCCCAATCCCCCGTAGCAATACAGTTCTAGTTGAGGATGTAATCTCGTCTATCCATTGGGTGCTGGACATTTCTGATCCGCCCCCGGAGGCACCACAACACAAGATTTCCTTTGAAGGAGTTCTGAAGCCGCCTAAAGTTTTCTTTGATCACCCAGAGTTTAAGTTGATCCTTAAAAAGCAGTTCTCGCAGCCTGAGAAGTAGTTTACCAATCGCAAATATCTGGAGGTGCGGTACCCCTTCCCACAGGAAACCACCAAGGAATGGACAGATCCACCCGAAGTGGATCCCCCAGTCTCTAGGCTAGCAGCACAGTCACTCCTTTCACTGCCAGATAGCTCAACCCTCAGGGACACAGCAGACCGGCAGGTAGAACGAATGGCTCGTTCAATTTTCGAGGCCGCAGGGCCTCCCTGGCTCCCGTGTTCGCTTCAGTTTGGGCTGCCAAGACCTTCCTGGCTTGGGCCCAAAATTTACAAGCTGGCCTCCAAGTATCTGCTCCTGAGCTGTCGGACCAAGCGGTTCAAATAGCTGTTGTAGCAGATTACATGCTTCATGCAGCTCTGGATTCTGCAAGGGGTGCAGCGGGGATAGCATCAAACGCCATCACGATTCGGCGTATCCTCTGGCTGCAGGAATGGAAAGCAAATGCAGCCTCAAAGAAGTCCCTCACGCACCTCCCGTAACTCAGTGGTCGACTTTTTGGTGAACAGTTGGACACGATAATATCCAACGCCACCGGGGGTAAGAGTACCTCTCTCCCCCAACTGAAGCCCAAACGCACTTACAAGAAGCGTAACCAAACTCGATTCCGATCCTTTCGGAACTCTTCGGGCTGGTCCGTCTCGCGGCCAGCACAAAATAGCAACCGCCCCCTACACAGGGACAACTCGCGGTCGACACAAAAGTCGGACAAGACCCAATAGTCAAAAGCAGGCCAGGCAAAGTTTAAAGGAGGAAAATCTCAGACTTCCTCCTCATCATGACTCTCGGACTCCGGAAGACACCCCACCTGTAAGTGGCCAACTTTCGCTCTTTCATCAAGTCTGGCTGCCTATTACAGAAGACAGGTGGGTCAGGGAACTAGTGTCTTCGGGATACAAGATAGCCTTCACTTCCAACCCACCAAACAGACTCTTTCTTTCTGTTCCCCCAAAACCGCCAGCCAAGGCTTGTGCCTTCCGCCAAGCGGTCTTCTCGCTTCTTCAAGCAGGAGTCATAGTACCGGTCCCCGCGGCCGAGCGCTTCCGAGGGTTCTACTCCAATTTATTCGTAGTCCCCAAGAAAGGAGGCGGCGTACGGCCCATACTGGACCTTAAACAGCTCAACAAATATGTACGGGTACGTCACTTCCGCATGGAGTCCCTTCGGTCCTTCATTGCGTCCATGGAAAAGAGAGAATTTCCCGCCTCCATAGACATACAAGACGCATACCTGCATATACCAATTGCACCCGCCCATCAGAGATTTCTCAGGTTTGCAATCGACCAGGACCACTACCAGTTCGTGGCTCTCCCGTTCGGACTCGTCACGGCTCCCAAAGTGTTTACCAAAGTCATGGCAGCCACCATGGACGTCCTGCACTCCAGAGGCATAGTAGTCGTTCCATACCTGGACAATCTCCTTATCAAGGCTCCCACCTTCAAGGACTGCGAGCTCAGCGTCTCTATCACAATCGACACTCTGAGTCGCCTGGGCTGGTTAGTCAACCTACAAAAGTCATCACCAACCCTGAGTCAGTCTCTGACCTTCCTGGGAATGCTATTCAACACCTTCAGGGGTCTAGTGCTCCTTCCCAAGGACAAGGCACTGCCTCTTCGTCTAGGAGTTCGCACTCTCCTCAGCAAACCCCATCGATCTCCAGTTTGCCATGAGAGTCCTCGGCAGGATGGTGGCGGCAATAGAAGCGGTCCCATTTGCCCAGCTTCACATCAGGCCTCTCCAACTACCCATCCTCAAGTCATGGGAAGGTAAGGCTGAGTTCACACGATGCGTTTTTAATGCGTTTCCGCGGCGTTTTTGCAGTTGCGTAAACGCCGCGGAAACGCATTAATAACGCATGGTAGAAGGGCAGCAATGTTCCCCAATTGAAATCCGCATGTGCTGTGCCCATGATGCGGATTTTTCCGCAGCGTAAACACTGCGCTCAAAAATCCGCAGCATGTCAATTAATTTTGCGTAAACGCGGCATTTTCGCCGCCATTGACTTGCATTAGAACGCGCCAATTCCGCAAGACTGCATTTGTACTTGCGCTATCGGCGCGTTCTAATGTGCGGATGGTACCCGAGTGTGGAGGAGAGGAGAGTCTCATCCACACCCAGGTACCATTAAAAAAGCTGTAAAAAAAGAATAAAATAAAAAATAAATGTGTACTTACCTTCTGTCGGCCCGCGCACCGCTCCTGCTTGGTTCCCGGCACTTGGCAGTGAGTTGAAGGACCTGCGCTGACGCCAGAGTCATGTGACGGGTCACGTGACGCTGACGTCGGCAGGTCTTTCAATTCAAAGTTGCCGGCGAGGGAGAACGGATTGAGCAGGACAGCGCTGGCCATCGGAGGGTAAAGTATACATTTATTTTTTATTTTTACCATTCTCAGCGGGTCACACTATATAAATCCATGCAGGTTGCATTGATTTATATAGTGTAACCTAGTCGTCAAGCACTTTCCAGGTGATGCTAAAATCGCCTGGAAAGTTCTTGTCAATCCACATGCGGAAACGCATGTGGAAACGCATGTGAATCCGCATGTATTCCGCAGGAAAAACGCATGCACAATCTGCATGCGTTTTTTCTGCCAGGGAGATGCAGAAATGATGCAGAAATTTTCTGCTTCATTTCTGCATCGTGTGCACATACCCTAACCCTTTTTCTCTCGACAGGGAGTTCCAGCTGACGTCATCAACCAGGAGGTCCCTGCACTGGTGGCTCAAGCCAACCTCACTAACAAAGGGGAAATCCTTTCTCACGGGTCAATGGAAGGTTCTGACCACCGACGCGAGCCTGACAGGTTGGGGTGCTGTACACCTACACCACAGGGCAAGTGGTCCCCAGCGGAAGCAACCATGCCCATCAACATCTTGGAAATTCGTGCCATCTTCCTGGCATTGAGAGCCTGCCATCACTTACTGGCAGCCTCTCACATCAGAGTACAGTTGGACAATGCCACGGCTGTGGCATATGTGAATCACCAAGGGGGGACCCGCAGTGCCCAGGCGATGCGAGAAGTGACACACATTCTCCACTGGGCGGAAGACACAGGTTCGGTTCTCTCTGCGGTCCACATTCCGAGTGTGGACAACTGGGAAGCAGACTTCCTCTGCCGGCAAGGAATGGACTCGGGAGAGCCAAGTGTCAGCTTTCTCAGTGCTTTTTCAGAGGTGCATTGCTAACAAGCCGCAAGTAAGGACATTTCTTCAGGGAGTTTCCCGATTGGTTCCCCCCTACAGACAACCACTAGAAACGTGGGACCTCAACCTGGTGCTGACAGCATTGCAGGAAACACCCTTTGAACCCCTTAGGGAAGTCCCACTCCGCCTTCTATCCCAGAAAGTGGTTTTCCTGGTGGCAATCACCTCGCTACGCAGGGTGTCTGAACTGACAGCACTCTCCTGCAGATGGCCCTTCCTGGCTTTTTACCAGGACAAGGTAGTTCTCCGTACGGTCCCATCCTTCCTTCCGAAGGTTGTGTCCAACTTCCCACCTCAATGAGGAAATTTCACTGCCATCCCTCTGTCCGGTCCCGGTTCATAGAGTGGAGAAGGCTGTGCATACGCTAGACCTTGTCAGGGCATTGCATATCTATGTGTCTAGGACTGCGCCCTTCCGGAAGTCTGATTCTCTTTTCCTTCTTCTGGAAGGCGGCCGCAAGGGTCTGCCAGCTTCCAAAGCTACCCTTGCCAGGTGGATCAAATCCACCATACAAGAGGCCTACCGCCTCAAAAATTCTCCTCTTCCAGCAGGCATTACGGTACACTCTACACGTGCGGTAGGGGCCTCCTGGGCCATTCTTCACCAGGCATTACGGCACAACAAGTGTGTAAGGCAGCCACCTGGCCTAGCCTACACACGTTTACCAAACACTACAGGGTTCATACACAGTCCTCAGCAGACGTGAGCCTGGGTAGACGTGTTCTGCAGGTGGCGGTACCCCAATTGTAGGGGCCCGTCTACACAATATTCGTCCATTGCTTCCCACCCAGGGACTGCTTTGGGACGTCCCATGGTCCTGTGTCCCCCAATGAGGCGACAGAGTAAAGGAGATTTTTGTGTACTCACCGTAAAATCTCTTTCTCTTAGCCTCTAATTGGGGGACACAGCTCCCACCCTGTCGCCCGTTCCGGGCTGTTGTTATGTTGAGTTCTCATATTGTTTTTTTTTTTGAGCTCGTACATAGTTGCCATCTTATAGGCATGGTTATGTTATCCATGTTATGTTCCTCCTAATGCTTTTGCACAAAACTGGAGAAGGCTGATGCCGTCCAGGGGTGTATACTGCTGAGGAGGAGCCACGGTTAATCATTTTCAGATTATGCATAGTGTCGCCTCCTAGTGGACAGCAGGATAACACCCATGGTCCTGTGTCCCCCAATTAGAGGCTAAGAGAAAGAGATTTTACGGTGAGTACACAAACATCTCCTTTTTTGATGATATTCTAATTTAGTGAGATGCACCTGTAGGTATGGTCCATGCTAACACCGATTGTGGCTGATACAGCAGGGTGTCTGCTATAGTGGACAGCTGCTGCATTTTCACCCATCGGGAAATGCTGTTCACTTATATCTCAAATCAGTAAAAAGACTTAATAGGTTAAATGTCAGACTGACTGTGGCAATTAAGTGGTTAAACAGTAGTGATTTGAGCGCTGATCACTGCTGTTAGAGGCAGGGGCTAGCTATATAACAGTCTGCACCTGCTGTGTGTAGCTAGCACAGCTCTTGAGCTCACTCTATACATCCAAAATCATGCATCACCTGTTCAATGTTATGGTGGGTCACTTACTTTTTCCTCCTTGCACTTGGTGTTTACACTGAGTATAATACTTGAATAGTATTAAGGTTTGTGTCACTAGTTTACTGAGAGTCAGTTTGTCTATCACAGACCACATTATATTAGTAATCAATCAAGAGATCTAGGTAACGCCATATACTTTTTCTTGGAACTGTATTCGGCAATGCTTACACCACATTTTTGCTTTACGGCTGATGTCTCCTATATCCAGACATATATATATTTTTTTGTTTGTTTAAAACAATGGAAGTCTACGGTATCCAACTCTATCCAACCTGTTATTAGTATACATTTTTCTCTATCGCTTCATTGGGGGACACAAGAAACCATGGGTGTATGCTGCTGCCACTAGGAGGCTGACACTAGGCAGAAAAAAAGGCTAACTCCTCCCCAGCAGGCTACATCCACACTGGGAGTGAACTAACCAGTTTTTGCTTAGTGTCCAAGGAGGCAAGACATGGGTCTTCATTCAGACCCGTCTCTACCATCTTGTTGTGTTTTATTAATGTTTTTCCTTTCTTTTTCAGATACAGCTTGTGACTTCGGGCAACAGGGTGTAACAGCTCACCCTGATTTCCCACCTTTTGGGACAGAGAGAACAATGTGGTGTCGCCCACATCGTCCACTCTCTTGTCTAACAGTCAGGACCCTTTTTTTCCCCTAACTCTTCCGAACCTCTTTGGGGTGACTCGTGGTGGATGGTCCTGCCTTTCCCCACCCCAGCCCCCTCCTCGGAGCAGGCTGGGAGAAAGACGGTGATCACTAGTCAGTGATCCTCCCCTCACCCAGGGTTGACACAGTCTTTTGCACCGCCGGGGACTGCGGCGGTGCGGGAAGGAAGACGTTCCTATTCCTGCGAACCCCCCCTCAACCGGGGGTCTCCTGATGCCGTCTTCAGGACTGTGAAGGAGTCGGGGCCTCTCCAGAAAACAGGTACCCTCCTTTCTACAATCCTTTCTTCAGGTGGCAGGAGCTCCACAGGACAGCCAGCTGGAAACTGTTCCCGGTCTAACTGGGTTGATACCTCAGTGGTTAGTGCACTGGTTTCTGGTTACAGAATTGTGGGTTCAGGTCCCATCAGAGAACAGTGACTTTCCTCATTGCCAGCCCTCTTTCAAAATTTAGGCCCTGGCTTCGGCCTAGTTCCATTCACACGCCCTCACACCGCATGCGCCATTAGCCCCTCAGAGCTACGGACACTTCCTAACCCCTTTTTTCTATCCAATCCCTGCTGTTTTTTCTTTTCCTCAGCGCGGGCTCTCTGTGCGCCCTTTTTCGACTCCTCCCTCTCCCGCCGGCGCCTTTACTCGCGCGGCCTCCATCTTGGCGCCTGCCGCAGCCGGGTTCACAGCTACAGACGCTGCCCTCGCCACACCGCCAAACGCTACCGCGTCTCCTCGCCACCTACGGCTTTCATCGCAGCGCCAGCCGCGACCTCCATCTCGTCGCCTACCGCGGCCCCTGTCACAGCGCTAGCCCTGTCGCGTTTCCTCAACAGCTGCGGCCTCCGATCCAATGCTAGCTGCGGCCTACATCATGACGCTAGCCGCGTCCCCCTCACCAACTGCCGCAGCCTCCTCGCCGCGCCAGCAGCAGCCGCCGGCGCCAGCTGCGGCCTACACCATGGCGCTAGCCGCGTCCCCCTCAGCGACTGCTGCAGCCCCCTCGCCGTGCCAGCAGCAGCTGCCGGCGCCAGATGCAGCCTCCGTCGCAGCGCCAGCAGCTTCCTCCGTCGTGGCCCCCGTCGCAGTACCAGCTGCGGGCTCCGACACAGCTACAGCCACGCCCTCCGTCTCCCAGCCGCGGCCTCTGTCACAACGGCTCCTTGCCTCTACAGCCTCGGCTCCTGGCACTGCTTCAACCGTTAGCCCACAGGAAATCAACACCAGGGTACCCCACATAGTATGAGGTAGGCCCAGTCCCCCTTTTTTTTCCTAAACTTCCAAATAGTTTGTGGTACATTTCATTCCACAACCATAGAGTTTGTGGTACATTTCATTCCAAAACCATAGAGTTTGTGGTAAATTTAATTCCACAACCATAAAGTTTGTGGTACATTTCATTCCAAAACCATAGAGTTTGAGTTAAATTTCATTCCAAAACCATAGAGTTTGTTCTACATTTCATTCCAAAACCATAGAGTTTGTTGTACATTTCATTCCAAAACCATAGAGTTTGTGGTACATTTCATTCCAAAACCATAGAGTTTGTGGTACATTTCATTCCAAAGCCTTAGAGTTTGTGGTACATTTCATTCCAAAGCCTTAGAGTTTGTGGTACATTTCATTCCAAGACCATAGAGTTTGTGGTACATTTCATTCCAAAACCATAGAGTTTGTTGTACATTTCATTCCTAAACCATAGAGTTTGTTGTACATTTCATTCCTAAACCATAGAGTTTGTTGTACATTTCATTCCTAAACCATAGAGTTTGTGGTACATTTCATTCCTAAACCATAGCGTTTGTGGTACATTTCATTCCAAAACCATAGCGTTTGTGGGACGATTTCATTCCAAAACCATAGCGTTTGTGGGACGATTTCATTCCAAAACCATAGCGTTTGTGGGACAGACCATGCTAAGACTTATGGTATTAGGGTACCAATATCCATAGGTCAGCAGGAATCTCCGTGCATCGACCGCAACAACCCCAAGCACACAGTTCTCTCCGGAGCTCCCCGCCACCAGGATCGAAAGCGGTATTCCGATGGTTGCCGCCTGATTGCATCCGGTTACCGACCTCACCAACCTTTGGTAGAGGTCCCTTTGCGACTGCCTAACAAGCCATCCACCTCAGCTGCTCTGATTATTCTCAAGATGTATCAGATGCTTGCTTTTACAGCAGATCACACAGAGTTCCAGGGAGCGGGTGCCCTCCAGCCTTACGTCTGGACTCCCCTTGTTCCTACATAATCTAGGACTACTCCCATGTCTCGCTTCTCTTTCCCAGAGATAGTTTTATAGTTGGAGCTCTCCACCCTGCTACCCGAGTTGGATTCCGATCTAGACTCCAACCGGTCCCTCCAGGTCACAAGACATGATGAACAGCCCGGTATCAGCGGTCAAGCAGGCCTGAGTCAAGGACGACGAACATCTTCCACAAAGACAAATCTCTTCTCGAGAGGGTCTCTCACCTCCAATCACGAAGAGATCTGATTGAGTGCCCTGTGAATGAGGTATACTCAGGAAATGGTGTTCAGAGCAGTTACCGTTCTTAATTCTTCTGCAGCCTACGGTTTCTGGTCAATTACCATTCTGGTACCTGCAGGGTGCCTTGCCTATAGCAGGTTACCTTCTTTATGGTACACACAGGAGTTGTTTTATGCCTCTCCCTACGGACAGGTCCTCAATTCACCAATGTTGTGCCCTCACACTGTTCCTACTAGCGATAGTAAGTCAGAACCGAGGTATCTCCAGAGTTATTATTTTTATAACGGAGTAGTTGCCCATACCTTGACTGTTCGATATTTTGCCACTCTTGCAGTGCCTCAGAACACTCCATCCTCCATGTCCACACCAGTAGAGATTCCTTTAGGGAACATACCTGGTGTTCCACCCGCTCCACGACCATACCTATGGCACGTCTACCCAGGCAAGCCACTGCCAACTCCTGCCCACTTCCTAATGGCATCAGATCTATGTGGTTGCCTATCCTGCCAACAGTCCTTTCGGACTAAGGCGGGTCAGTAACAGAGTGTTACCTCGCCACTGCTATTTAAGAACATACATGCAATAACCTCCATTACCTCTGTTTCAGAGGTTCCTTATGCATCAAAGGTCGGGTATCCTCTGCAGTTGGTCAGACCCACTAACATCTATGGACACAGCTATACAGCTGTCTCTTTTCAACGGCATAATTCCATGTAGTGCTCCAGGCACTTATCTATATCTGGTCTCTCTGTCCATTATCCCTAGCAGTTCAGACCTACTACCCCCCCTTATTAGCAGCTACAGTGTTTTTTATCCGTTTGCTGCTAACCCTGTAGTATTCGATCCACTATCCACAGCCTGTCAGTTTGTCGACACTCACCTTTTTGTTTCCTCAGGAACAGACCTCTTCAAGTCTTCAACAAATTACAGACATGGTATTACAGACCAGATGCTGTTACAGGCTCTGTTCATACCAGGGAGCAGGTCTTAGTTTGTCACGAAAATAGATTTTTCTCGTCCTGCTCTTCCTGACCGCCCCGGTTCACCCAGGCTCCGTGGGACCTACCGGTCTGATGCCTATACACGAGTTGTTGCTCCTGTTTTCTTTTTCCCTACAGTTGTCGTCAACGCCTTTCATCAGTTGGATAATCGGCTGTTTGTGGCGCTCCTCTAGGGAGACTATTCCGCATACAGGTACTCGCCTTTTTTTCCGTCACTTTCGAGGACAGAAACAGACCTTGGGTCTCTAGACGCCTTGAGACGAAACACTTTATTACCTCCTACCGGTCAGGTACCTCAGTAATGTTGTGTCTCTTGCTTAATTTTCTCTTTCGACAAGAGAACTTCCGACTTTCAGGACATCGAAGCCTTTCCTCAAGCCGGCACTATACGGCTTAACATGTGTCCAGTCAGAAGTTTCCACTTCCAGGGACAGTTGTTGGCAGCACCCAACATTTGCAGGATGAACGGTTGGTAACGGAGCTCATCTCGAAAGACTCATCTTTGGATTCAGGATTCTGCATGCAGGCACTCTTCTTTTCTTCCTTCCTTTCGGGATTGCCACTTGTCTAGAATCAAGATGGACTATCAGTCTCCAGACGCCTTATGATGAAACACCTGATTCCACAACCTGAATCAGTCTGCCGTCTACCTGACTAGGACCTCATTAATGCCATGTCTCTTGCCGTACCTTCTGTTTCGACGAAGAGAACTTCCACCTAGCAGGATATGATGGCCGTTATTCAAACCGGTCCTGTCCAGCGTAACACGAACCAGTGGGTCTGGTGCCCCCCTTTCAGGGTCGCAGGAAGTCCGGGACCTTTCCCTTTTTCCGACTCGCTTAGGTTTATAGCCCGTATCATCTGTTCTAGTCGTGACTTACATACAGGGTGGAGCGCTAAATTAGATAGTCTGGTTCTTCTATCTGTACTCGTTCTGTTTTTTCTTCCTCAGTTTCTCCCCTGAACGGGGACACTGCCAGTTTATCCAGAATGTTCCTATCGCTCCATGGACTGTTCGTCCTTCCTGGTCTTCGGTCCACACATTCTCCTTGTACTAAACAGTATCTCCACTCAGCCTCAGCAACGCAAATCGGTATTGGAAGGTCCCTCAGGCAGTAGTGGACCGACCTTACCTTTTGAGTACTTGTCTCTTCCAGCCCTAGGGACTGCTTTAGGACGTCCCATGGTTTCCTGTGTCCCCCAATGAAGCAATAGAGAAAAGAGGATTTTTGGTACTCACCGTAAAATCCTTTTCTCGGAGCCTTCATTGGGGGACACAGCACCCACCCTTATTTGTGCTATTTTTGGTTCATTTTAGGGTAATCTTTTATATCTCCTTTCCTACTGCTTTCTCACAAACTGGTTAGTTCACTCCCAGTGTGGGTGTAGCCTGCTGGGGAGGAGTTAGCCTTTTTTTCTGCCTAGTGGCAGCCTCCTAGTGGCAGCAGCATACACCCATGGTTTCCTGTGTCCCCCAATGAAGGCTCCGAGAAAAGGATTTTACGGTGAGTACCAAAAATCCTCTTTTATTGCTGACTACAAAGAAGTATATTCTGCTAATAGTAATATCTAAGAGAATTGTTTATACAGGGTATCTAGGAGTGCACCACCTGTCTAAATACTTTTTGGCTGTGCAACACCAAACACAAACCTGGAAAATTGAGATGTCACTAATCCTAATCACCCAATAAAATCATTGGTGCACTTGCAGTTAAAGCCAGATAGAAGACAGTATTGCTCAGGCGCTGGTCGCCAAATTGAGGATGGGGGACGGGGCTCTGAGCTGAAGTGTGGCGCATGCATCGATCCAGTAATTGAGTCTGTGCATGCAAATTGGATGGTAATCAGCCTGAAGTGGGAGGAATGTCTGTGATCACAAACCACCAGTAGGGCAGAGCAGTCTATGTGGCATCAGCAGAGAAATGCACAGGAATAGATGGGTACAGCTAGGAATCTGGACGACATGGCTAAGAAGTTATTTGAAAGTTTACTGGACTGCACATAAAACCTTTAATGTTTTGGAAGGTAATTTCCCATAATGCTTCGGGTAGCCACTGTGAACTCACAGAATGTACTTCATTGTAACCGGTTGTTAGTAGTAGACCTGGTTATACATTAAATGAACACGTAGCCCAATGATCAAGCCTCATGTTGACCAATTTTGTCAGTTAATTTGCTCCAATATCTACTTAAATTTTCGATAGAACCTAAGCTAGTCTGAATTACAGTCTATACCCGAACATCTGAATTTGGCCTTTAAAGGAAATTTGTCATCTGGGAACAGAATGGTGTAGGGCAAGAGACCATGATTCCAGCAATGGATCACTTTACTGTATCAGTTCACGGGGGGCAGCGATTTTTATAAAATCACTTTTTTCTCTGCCACAGATACACTAGTTCTCTGCATGCTTATCTTTGCATAACCACACCCCTATCGATTGGCGCCATACTGTGCATAGTCAGAAAGTTGCCAATCATTGCTGGGGGGTGCAGTTGGACCAGGTTTCCTAGTCCACTTGTGATATTCTAAAAACTAAAGCAAGCAGTTCAGTAAGTGACATCGCTGGAATCAGGGCATCTGACCCTACATCATGTTGCTCTCAGATTAGGTGACAAAAAACTGGTGACAGATTCCCTTTAATGTGAATCGGATATGTTTGCTGGTGTGGGTGTGATTTGTGGGTTTTTTTTTGTTTATTTGTGTATGTGCAGTATGGATCGTTCCTTTTATTAGTAGAAAATGTACCTTCTGTCCTCAGTTATGCGCACACAGGGAAGTCTGCGACTAATCCTCAACACTAAGCTCTGGGCGCAAATGCACATAGACAAAGCCAGTGAGAAGAGCATTCGAATTACTGCAATGGACTCAGAGGACCAGAGTGTTAAAGTTTTTCTCATATCGGTAAGTGTTTGCTGAGCTGATAAATTCTTTTGTTGGCTTGTCTTGGAGGTACCATAATTGTAGTACTTTTTGACTTTAGGCTATGTGCCCACGATGCAGAAATGAAGCAGAAATTTTCCTGAGCATTTCTGCATCTCCTTGGCGGAAAAACGCATGCGTTTTTTACATGCTTATTTGACGCGTATTTGCCATGCGTTTTTCCAATGCATTGTATAGGCAAATACGCATGTAGAAACGCACAAGAATTGGTCATGTCCGTATTTTTTCTGTGAGTAAAATCTGCGCAGAAAAAATACGGACCATGTGCACAGAACTTGCAGAATGTCATGGGATAAGGTATGCAATGCGTTTCTGGAGCCTTTATTCGCTGCAAATACGCACCAAAAACGCATCGTGGGCACACAGCCTTAGACCTCTTTTCTTCATTTATGTAAAAACCAAGGCTGTGACGTCTGTGTCCATTTTGGTGGAGTCGGTATAAAATGGACAGTCTCCTAAAATATACAGTGGGGCAAATAAGTATTTTATACACTGCCGATTTTCCAAGTTTTCGCACCTACAAAGAATGGAGAGATCTGTAATTTTTATCGTAGGTACACTTCAACTGTGAGAGACAGAATCTATAAAAAAATCCTGAATATAACATTGTATGATTTTTACATAATTAATTTGCATTTTATTGCATGAAATAAGTATTTATTTGATACAATAGAAAAACAGAACTTAATATTTGGTACAGAAATGTTTGTTTGCAATTACAGAGGTCAGACAAGTCCTCTAGTTCTTAACCAAGTGTGCACACACTGCAGCAGGGATTTTGGCCCACTCCTCCATACAGATCTACTTCAGACCTGTCAAGTTTCGGGGCTGTCGCTAGGTAGCATTGAGTTTCAGCTCCCTCCAAAGATTTTCTATTGGGTTTAGGTCTGGAGACTGGCTAGGCCACTCCAGGACCTTGAAAGGCTTCATACGGAGCCACTCCTTAGTTGCCCTGGTTGTGTGCTTCAGGTCATTGTCATACTGGGAGACCCAGCCACAACCCATCTTCAAAGCTCTTAATGAGGGGGGGGGGGTTGTTGGCCAAAATCTCACGATACATGACCCCATCCATCCTCCCTTCAATACGGCGCAGTCCTGTCCCTTTTGCAGAAAAGCACCCTTATAGTATGATGATTCCCCCACCATGCTTCACTTTAGGATTGTGTTCTTGGGGTTGTACTCGTCCTTCTTCATCCAAACCTTGCAAGTGGAGTTGATACCAAAAAGTTATATTGTAGTCTTATCTGACCACATGACCTTCTCCCATAACTCCTCTGGATCATCCAGATGGTCATTAGCGAACTTCAAAAGGGCCTGGATGTGTGCTGGTTTGAGCAGAGGGCCCTTGCGTGCCCTACAGGATTTTAATCCATGATGGTGTAGTGTGTTACTAACGGTAATGTTTGAGACTGGTCCCAGCTCTCTTCAGGTAATTGACCAGGTCCTTCTGTGTAGTTCTGGGCTGTTTCCTGACCTTTCTCAGAATCCTTCTTACCCCACGAGGGGAGATCCTGTATGGAGCCCTAGAACGAGGAAGATTGACAGTCATCTTGTGTTTCTTCCATTTTCTGATAATTGCGCCAACAGTTGTTGCCTTCTCAACAAGCTGCTTGCCTATTGTCCTGTAGCCCATCCCAGCCTTGTGCAAGTCTACAATTTTGTCCCTAGTGTCCTTAGACGGCTCTTTGGTCTTGGCCATGGTGGAGAGGTTGGACTGTAATCGATCGTGTGTGTGCACCGGTGTCTTATACATGTAACGAGTTCAAACAGGTGCAATAAATACAGGTAATGAGTGCAGAGTAGGAGGGCTTCTTAAAGAAAAATTAACAGGCCTGTGAGAGCCAGAATTCTTGCTGGTTGGTAGATGATCAAATACTTATTTCATGCAGTAAAATGCAATTTAATTATTTAAAAATCATACAGTTTGATTTTCTGGTTTTTATGTTTAGATTCTGTCTCTTACAGTTGAAGTGTACCTGCGATAAAAATTACAGCCCTCTCCATTCTTTGTAGGTGGGAAAATCGGCAGTGTGTCAAATACTTATTTGCCCCACTGTATAATAAATTGAGTACAGTATTTCAATGCAGAATGTGCTGTAAATGTTTTCATAAGAATTTTGGAAAGTTATGAAATGTCCTATAAATGTCTGTTCTGTTCCTGATCTAAGGATTTCGGCTTTTAGTTGAGATGAATCTGCTGCACTTCGTGTACATGCTCAATAGTGAGGCAGTGCTGTGGAGTCGAGAGTCAGAGAAATTGAGGAGTCCGAGGTTTGGCTTACCGACTACACAGCCCCGGTTAAAACAAAACTACTTTTTTAACTTTTGACATTCTTTAAATAACTTTAAGAAAACTTTTTATTCATCATTAATTATAACGACCAATATCCACTTGTTTCTAAAGCTATTTGCACTAGTATTTTAAAGGGTTTGTCTGACAAAGACAGCCCCTTTATTTTGTTTTGCTTAACATGCAAAATGGCCTAGAACCAGTGAGCTAGTAAACCAGTTTAAAGGGTTTAGAAGAGTCCAGGAGCACGTGAGTCAGAATAACCTTTTATAGTCAAAAGCTTAGAATTTAGCTTTTGCTAAAACTTTAATAGTCATGTGCAAGTTTCATGCGTCTTGACTGCATTTCTGCTGCGGAAACTCCCTAAAACGCATATTTGAATTTTCTGCATATTATTCAAGTCGAAGGGAAAAATCTGCAGAAAAATACGCTGCAGAAAAAACGCACCAAATACTCATCATGGGTATTTAGCATTATCCAACTTCAGACATCTGTCTACACTCGGAGCAACTTCAGACATCTATCTACACTCGGAGCGCGGTACATAGTGACTGGCCACGTGTCGTATAACCCTATAAGGCTGTCAAGTTTGGGTTAGGACACCTGTGGTCAGTCTGCATCACAGGATGGAATTTTTTTTTTTTTAACCCCCTACTTCAGCCTTAAAGCCTGATTTAAGGGAACCTGGCACCAGTTTTTTACCATATCCGGTAAGACCACCACTTTTCAGCCCTGATATACAGCATTCTATAATGCTGTATATATGCCCCAATCCCGGCCTACAAGAAAAATACATTTTATTATACTCACCTGCGGGGTGGTCCGGGGGGCGTCGTTTGTCTTGGTCCGGTGCCTCCCTTCTTCTTGCGATATCTTACTTTTTGTGGATGACGCGTCCCTACTTCATCCATACAGTGGCTCCTGTACAGGCGTACTTCTCTACCCTGACCAGGGCAGAGCAAAGTACTGTAGTGTGCATGCACTGGAATAGGTCAAAGAGCCCCGGCGCATGCGCACTGCAGTACTTTTACTCTACCCTTATCAGGGCAGACAAGTACGCCTGCGCAGGAGCGCAATGCTGGGGAGACTGTGTGGATGATGTACGGGAGGCACAGGACCAAGACGAGCGACGCCCCTCGGACCGGACCACCCCGCAGGTGATATTAATAAAATGTCTTTTTCTTGTGTTGCAAGTTGGATCAGGGGCTTATATACAGCATTACAGAATGCTGTATATCAGGGCTGAAAGGTGCTAGTCTTTCTTCATATGGTAAAAACCTGGTGACAGGTTCCCTTTTAAGTGTTTAATGGAGTGCTGGAGTAAGATATCCCTAATCCATTAAGACACACACCACTTATTGATTTGGGTGTACCTTACAACTGCATTATGCCTCTGCCAGAAATGTTACTCCAGCCAGGGGCTCGCATACATCTTTGGTGTAATTTACGCCACTTTAGTGAAATAAATTTTAATGAATTGGTCAAGCGGACTTCACCATGACCCATCTTTCGACCGCTGGTGAAGCTACCCGGGTTTGGCATAAAAATGGCAACAGTTGCAATGTCACCTTTGTGGTAGAAATTCAGTAGTTTGATGAGGTGGGATGTGGTGAAGCCCGCCTGGCAAATTCTTCATAATTTATCCCAATGAAGTAGCATAAATTGGGCCAAAAATGTATGCTAGCCTCCTACACAGGACTTTTATAGTGTGTGTGTGTCCTACACAGGAGTTTTATGGTGTGTGTTTTTTTTTGTTTTTTTTTAAGTTTTTACTTTCTCTAGGGTTTTTTAGTATTTTCAACTGACTTAAAGTCTAGTAGGTAGTGTTTCTCCTAGGGGAGACCGCAAAGGTAGAGCTATAAGCCTGCAATGCTTCCTCAGGGGAAAAACGCATGCTAATTAGCTTTCTTGCTAAAGGGAGAAAACTCTCTTGCACCTATGTAAGTCAATGTTGACCCTATAATGATCCTTGACCAAAACTGTTTTTTCTTAAATGGAAAAACCTTCTGCAGACAATTGTTCCATCTGTGTTGAACCTTCTGTTGATCGCTTGTACAATACTCTTCAGTACTCCAGAATTAGTATGCTGTCTTTTTACTGCTCTACTATGAAGCTCTGCTTGTACAGCCGCAAAAGCTTTTAATGGAAACCCCAGCTGCTATGACAACACTATTTCGGCAATTATGTCCCAACCTTTATCAAACCACTTAGGTGCTGCAGTCACTTGAGCATAGCAGCTAAGGGGTTCAACTCTAGCTCCATTCACAACAGTCACAGAACCTTCAGTATATGGACAGGGCTCAGATACTGAGATCGCTATACACATCTCATGCCAATATTCGCTGTACAAGAACACAAGCTACATAAACTTTGTATACAAATTGCTACCTGGTAGGTTTCTGCTTTTCCTTGCACTTTTTTTTATTTTCTAGTAAAATCTTAACGTTATTTTGCACCAAAAATGACATCCACATCTATAATGTATATTTATGTTTACAGGCAAGTTCTAAAGACACAGGGCAACTTTTTGCTGCAATTCATCATCGCATCCTCGCTCTTCGGAGCCATGTCGAGCAGGAAGCTGAGGTGAAGTGTCCTGAACCAGCTAGTGAGGTCACCCAAACCAATGAGGAAGACAGTGATGATGATGTCCTTACCCCTCGCTGTTGCAGCTGCAAGTGGTGGGTAAAATCCATCAAGCACATTGATTATTAAAATGTGGCGTTTGGATCACCCCTTAACCCATATTTTTCTTCTTTCTGTAGCACCTAGTGACGAAGGAGACAAGCCACCTGTATCCAGTACATAGCAGCCATTTACCTCATTCATTGAAAGATGGTTGTCCTCACCTGGCAGGGTGACAATCCACAGATGCCCCTCTTTGTACACCTCATGGAATATTTAGGACCGGCTATTCATAACAAAGCTGGACTGAGGACACAGACTTTTACCCCCTCCCTTACCAATGAACAGTTCTATCTTTTTGTTCACTTTAAGTAAACCGGAAAAATACATTGGGTCCCCAAATATATATATATATTTTTTTTTTATAGTGTTTTTTTGGAGGGGATCAGGGAGGTATCCAAACAATACAGTGTAGAATGCTTGAGAATAAACAGCTCATTATATTGATGAGCTGTGTGAAATCCTGTTTTTCTCCCCTGTCCTATTAACAGCTGTGCAATCTGCATTGCTTTTCCGAAATGTAACTTTGTTTTATATGCATCAGTTTCAATCCTGTTGCCAACCCTGTTAATGTACATATTACGTTTTGCGATCATTTGGTTGCTTTTACATTGGGATTCCAGTCCTGGACAGGAACATAGCAATTTAATGAAGATGTACAGGAACTCTTTGCCTGAATCCATTCAAGTCTAAATACCATGAAATGGACGGCTTTCACATTGGAATTTAACTTCAATTACACTGACTTTTTACTAAGCTCTTAAAATAAGAGTCTTCTTCAGGACTTCATCAGTCAAATGAAAAAAGTCTCATCCTCTGTGTTAATTTCTCTTCTCCTTTTGGTAAAATTTGTTGTTTTTTTTAATTAGTTTGACATAAAAGGGGTTGTTCACTTGAAATGAAATTGATCAGATGTGTTGAAAATATAAATATATACCTTATACACTTGAATTAAGAAAGTTACCCCAGGCTCAAGATATTGGCACTGGTCCTGTATCACGCACTACCACTTCTTAGGTTCTTCACAGGAGAGCTTCCTCCCCTTTATTCTGTTGGTACATGACCAGTGCACAGTGTGAAGGGGGCTGGCTGACTACTCATTTCATTGGCTAAGCTGGCCCCCTACTTTGTCTATGCATTGGTGGCTGACATGGCTATTGAAATGAAATATCTCTCCTGCTTCTATTTCAACCCCGACTTGGAAGTGGAGCTGTCAGCACAGATATCTTAAGTTAATATCTTAAGAACATTAAGTTCAGGGTACCTTTTTTAATTCAAGCAGATTGATAAGTTACATATATTTATATTTTAAACACATCTTTTAAGTGGACAACCACTTTAATATGCTTTTTTTGTGTGCTGAAAAGTTGAAATGTTATTTTTTGTATCCATATTTAAGGGAAAGAGTTAAATACTGTACACTAAGCTGTGCCGTTTGGATTTTTTTTGTATCTTAAGTGTTTAACCTATAACTAGCAAAGCTGAACTGTTGAGCAATTCATATTTAGAGTGTATTCACATATGAAAGATTTTTTGTAAAAACGTCTGAAAATTCCATGGAGCTACTTCTGTGGCATGTGCATGGATTTCTGTCTGATAAATGTGACATTGGCAGAAATGTTGGCAACAAATCTTCAGCTTGTGAATATCCTCTTATGCAACTTCTTCTTAACTCTTGTTCTAGTGCTGAGATGGCACTGAATAAAGCCTTAAAGGGAACTTGTCATGAGCGAAAAACCGGTATTTACCTGCTGCTGTAGTGCAAATCTGAAAGTAAATACCGTTCCACACATGTTCGGGTGTCTAAGGAGATGTTTAGCTGCAGAGAGAAAATGAAGTTATATTTTTCCTGCAGCCGCTTGGTTCCAGTCAACAGGGAGCGCTGAGGCAGTGAGTAGTCACTGTTCCAGACTGTGAAAGCATGCCCACTGCCAATATTTCACAAAAATACATGTAACACAAAAACCTGATTTAAAGAAGTGCTCGCCTCAAACTTTATTGCCTAAACCTGTGTAAATGTGTATGTAGTGCAAGTACAGTAATATACTGATCAGACTTTCAAGATTTCCAATGCAGCTCCAGTCCTCTTCTGGGTCACATGACTGCTATTGACTATCGGGATCGCAGTGCGCGGTGAGCCGGAAGGGGTTTTACAATGCAAATCTATGGAGCGTCAGAACAAGGCTCTATAGGCTTACATTGTAAAAGTGACCTTTGGCTCCCACACCAGACCCCAGTGTAATCCAGTAAGTGGGAATAGCAGTCATGTGACCCTGAAGTGGCCCAGAGCGCGTTTAACTCCTAAAGCTTTAATCAAAAGGAAAATTTTGAAAACAGACCTGCATTGGTTTAAAAAAAAAAAAAAAAAAAAGTGATTGGGTCTTAAAAGTGCTGTCTGCAATACAAGTTTTACACAATAAGCATTTAGGCGGGCTTATATTGAGGGAACAAACATTTCTATGTATTTATGTATCCTGGCAATCGCCCGACAAATGAGCAAAACACTTGTTTGTTAGGTGCAATGATTAAGATGGCTTAAAAGTTATTGGCAGAGCATAATCTTTTGTAAACAGATGATGTGCTCCTGCTAACATGATATTGCAACAAGGGTTATTTCTGGACTTGTATATGTTGGTGCTGACTAGCATTGCATAAAGGAAAAAAAGCTGGCACTGTCAAAAGTAATTAAAACTTGGTTTTCTTTGTTAATCCATTAAAACGTTACATGTGTTGTCTTGGTATAGACATCTAAGAGTTTTAATTACTTTTGGCAGTGCCAGCTTTTTTCTTATTTTTGCGATAAGTTGATATTCTATGTACATGCAATTCTTCTATTAGCAATTGTTCTGTGTGCATAAATTGCAGCCAGGATCTCTAAATAGACAATTAAACGAGTGCCGATTTGGTAAGTGTTTGAGGCAAGTCAGCTCTGAAACCCACCTGAAAAAGTGAGTGGAATAAGTTCAAAAGAATGAACATATGCATTTGTATGTAAAAAATAACTTGCTGTTCGTATGTTTAGGATTTTGAGCATATTTTAATTGCTTCAGGTTTCAAAAGACATCAAGTGGTGACTTTTATTCAGCCATTTTTCCACACTGAAAATGCTCCATACTTTATAGTACAAGTCAATGGGAAGGCTCAAAAGACTGCACATTTAGAGTGATTTTTCCCAGCATTTTTACATCAGAAACTGCTAGGAATCTCTTCATTGTTGAATGGTGAAAAAACAAGTGTCTAGAAAATGCTGGTAAAAAAATGACCCAAAAACTATGGGAAACCGTTCCAAAAACTCGCTGGAGGTCAAAAAACAAGAAAGCTTGCAGGGATTTACCAAAAAGACCTTTCAGGACAAAAAAAAAACAAAACACCACCACCACTACCACATTTTGAAGCATCTATCTCTTAGAAAACTCAGCGGTGTTCGCCCGCATATAAAAGATGTCTTGTACGCGTACCCTTAGGCTTTTGAGGATGTGTTTCTCCAAAGCTCTAAAATGTTGCTTTGACCCCAAGTTTGTAGTTTTCAAAAGGGATAATAGAAGAAAAAGAACAGTACAATTTATTACGCAATTTCTCTTGAGTGCGCCAATACCCCATACGTGGTCGAAAACTACTTTTGAGGCACACTACAAAGCTCAGAAGGGAAGTAGCGCCATATTGGAGTTCAGATTTTACTGTTATGGTTTGCTCGTGCCAGGGGCTGGAAGAGCCCCTTAAGTAGCCGAACCCCGCCATAAGTGATCCCTTTTTTACAAACTACACCTGTCAATGAATTCATCTAGGGGTGTAGTGAACATATTGACACCACAGGTGTGTCACAGAATTTTATACTATTGGGCGGTGAAGCAAGAATAATATTTTTACCGCAAAAAAACTTTTTAGCCCCAGATTTTACATTTTTACAAAGGGAAATGGGTAAAAATGGCGCAAAAATGCATCACACAATTTCTGCTGAATGTGGTAATACCCCATATGTGTATGTCAAGCAAGTAGTGCTTAGCCACACGACGAGACTCAGGAAGGACGGAGCACTATTTGACTCTTGGAGAACAAATTGTAGAATAGTTTGCGGACTCCATATACAGTGCCAGAAGAGCAGAATCCTCCCTCAAGTGACCCTATTTTGGAAATTATACCTCTCTGGAAATTAATCTATAGGTGTAGTGACTACTTTGACTCCATGGGTGTTTTCTAGAAAAAAGCAGCAGTGGATGTTTGAATGAAAATTGCAAATCTTCCATTGTAGTGCCCAGTACATTATAGGGTCCATACATTGTGCCCAGCTCATGCTTCTGTAGACACGCACCTGTAAATTAGGCGGGCTCTCATCACTACAGAAATGCCAAACGTGGACCCTGAATTTGGTTTAGGCAAACGGGCTCAGAAGGGAGGGGGACATTTGGATTTGGGAGTGCAGAATTCTCTGGAATTCTTTTGGGGGGAGGAGGGGCAAGGATCCATAGTTCTTTTTCAGAGCCTTTCTGCTACCATTAACTTGGAAGCCCCCTATGTTTCCGATAACAAATGAGGGACCTGAGTGGGGACTTGTTTTTTTTTGTGGATTGAGTTGAAGCTTTTGTTGGGAACATTTTACATAACACTTGGGATCACATTTATCCGGCGCTCTACTGAGCACTTATGTTGGGGTTTCCATCTAAATCTCCAAATGACGGGATTCAGATGAAGCCACCGAGGGATACATTCACTATAATGAGGCAGCAGAATTACTCTGGCCTCTGTTTAGTATTGTTATTTTTTTCAGAAGTGCACAAAACAGTGGCCAAGCGCGCTTTTATGCACACTTAAAAAGACGGACACCGCCGGACCACAGGCCAGACATAGTTCACAATGCCTCCATCTGGCTCATAGGGAATCTTCCGCCGGGGGTTCCGTCTGAATCACATATTTCAGTGCGGTTCAGTGCGATTACAGCGATACCAAGTTTATATCGGGTTTTTATGTTTGCTGTCACACTAAATTTTTATAAAAAAAAATAAATAAATGTTTCTGCATCACCATGTTTTGAGAGCTATAATTTTTCCATATTTTGGCTGACAGAGCCATGTGAGTGCTTGTTTTTTGTGGGACGAGTTGACGTTTTTATTGGTACCATTTCCGGGCACATGACATTTTTTTGATCGGTTCCTATTCTGATTTTTGGGAAGTAGAATGAACAAAAACCAACAATTCAGGATTTGTTTTTTGAGTTTTTTTTATAATTAATTCCACATGTGGTAAACTTGAGAAAGCAACTTTATTCTTTGGGTCAGTACGATACCACATTTATATCATTTTTTTATGTTTTGCTGCTTTGATACAATAAAAACTAAATTTTTAGGTTTGATGAAAAATAGTGTTTTGCAACATTTTTTTTTTTTTACGTAGTTCATTGAAAGGGTTAACTAGTGTGACAGTTTCATAGATCAGGTAGTTCCGGATACAGTGATACCAGATGTGTTTTTTTGTTTTGTTTTTACATAAATATACATTTATTGGTGTAATATTTTTTTTTCCCGTGTTTTTTTTTTTTTTTAAATAGTTTTACAAACATTAACTTTTTATTTTACTTAGTCACTGTATCGTTCGATGTCATAATTAGCTGATAATATCACAATCAACTGATACTGTCATAATCGTTCGATGATGTTATAATCAACTGATGTCATCATCATTTGATGATATCATAATTAACTGGTATCTTCATCATTCGATGGTGTTATAATCAACTAATGATGTCATAATCATACGAAGATGTCATCAACTGATGTCATCATTTGATTTCATAATCGTTCGATGATGTCATAATCAACTGACGATTTCATAATCGTTCAATGATGTCATAATCTACTGATTTCATAATCGTTCGATGTCATAATCAACTGATGATATCAGTTCTATGATGTCATTATCATTCAATGATGTCTTAATCAACTGATGTCTTAATCGTTCGATGATGTCATTCTCATTTGATGTCATAATCATTTGACAATGTCAAAATCAATTGATATAATCATTTTATGATGTCATAATTAACTGATTTCATAATCATTTGATGATTTCATAATCAACTGATGTCAACTGATGATTTCATAATCGTTCGATGATGTCATAATCATTCGATGTCATAATCAACTGATGATGTCATGATCGTTCAATGTCATTTGATTTCATATTCGTTTTTTTTGTCATAATCAGCTGATTTCATAATCAACAGATGTCATAATCATTCAATGTCGTCATAAGCATTCGATGTCATAATCAACTAATGATGTCATGAACTGATGGTGTCATCAACTGATGATGTCATTAACGTTTGAATTCAATAATTTGATGTCATAATCAACTGATGTCCTAATCGTTCGATGATGTCATACTCATTTGATTGTCATAATCAACTTATGATGTCATAATAATTCGATGACATCATAATCAACTGATGATGACAATCGTTCGATGCTATCTTAATAGTGCGATGATGTCATAATCGTTCTATGATGTTACAATCAACTGATGTCATCGTTCGATGATGTCCAAATCAACTGATGACGTCACAATCATTCGATAATGTCATATTCAACTGATGATGTTATAATCATTCGATAATGTCATATTCAACTGATAATAACAATCATTCGATGAGATCATTAACTGATGTCATCAACTGATGTCATAAATAACTGATGATGTCATAATTGTTCATGTCATAATCGTTTGATGTCAGAATCAACTGATGTCATAATCGTTCGATGATGTCATGATCAACTGATGTCATGATCAACTGATTTCATAACCGTTCAATGATATCATAATCAACTAATGTCATTCTTCGATCATGTCATAATCGTTTGATGTCACTATCATTCAATGATGTCATAATTAGTGATGGGCGAGAACTAAAATGCTCGGGTGCTCGATGCTTCGGGTCAAGCACATTGGAATACCTGGGTGCTTGACTTGAGCAACGAGCCCAATGTAAGTCTATGGGAAACTCGAGCATTTTTCAGGCGGCTCCCCCCGTCGCTCTGCAGAGGGCCTAAAAATTGCCCAAATCCTTTCCAGGGTAATGACTTGTATATAAAGCAAAATAAATAACCAAAAACAAAAATACTCTTCCACACCTTGGGCTATGTTCACACATAGCATTTTTGATGCTTTTTTGCACTTTGGCATTGCTTTCAACCGTGACAAATGCATTCACCTGGAAATGTTATTTTAACATTTTACAACCGTATCTGGCCATGTGGAGTGTCCGATATCATCAAACACATCGTGTTCAGTGATGAGCGAACACGTTCGCTACTGCTCGGTGCTCGCCCAACTATCTCACTGCTCGGCGCTCACCGAGTATTTCCGGGGTTGCTCGGCGGGAGCTCGGGTCTCCTCCCTGCATGTTTGGCGCTCTTTAGAGAGCCAATAAACATGCAGGGATTGCCTGCCACTCACTGTAATGCTGTAGCCATGTTGGTTGTGGCATTACAGTGATTGGCTGGCCGCACAGCGTCATCAGGTCTATATCAGACCTGGCGCCGCCATGTTCGTCAGTCACTCCGGCATCAGATAGTGTAGGGAGAGCTGCTGCTGAGATAGGGAGAGATTCACTTGTTTCAAGTTAGTGTATGTGTACAGACTATATTAGAGACACATACTCATCTCAACAAACAGTCCTTCTGAGGCCTAATCCATCTGCAGAGATATCAGGCAGGCAATGTATATAGGCCGGCAGCGTATATAGCAGTCTGCAGTGCACATAGCACAAGAGGCTCCATTCCAGTTCTGCCTTCTGCTGCTGTTAGATATTTCTAGACAAAGGCCCAGGTCTCAGGGGCCAGGAATAATTTTCTTTTGGATCTTTATCCTCATTATTTGCTTAAAAAGCAAGCCAGAGAACACCATCTTTCTGCACCATTTGCTTGTTGGCACTGCAGAATACAGCCAGGTCCTTTCCATATTACAGCGCTAAAAATCCAGCTATTTAAAACCGTGTTTTCTCCGTCCCACAGATCACATATACGTTTTCAGAAAATACTGCCATTTCTGGCCTCCATTACATTTTTTTTTTCCGTGTGTCAGCAAAGTTTTTGACACCGGTTTGCTGTTCAAAATAGTTACCTACAGGCCAGGTATTTAAAACTGGATCACATATACATTTTCAGAAAATACTGCCATTTCTGATGATCTTCATTAAAAATTTGTTGCAGTGTGTCAGTGAAGCAATTGACACCAGATTGCTGTTCAAAATAACCTACAGGTCAGGTATTTAAAACTGTGGTTTGTCTGTCACACAGATCACATATAAGTTTGCTCCAAAGTCAGTCATTTGTTGTGAGCGTGGAAGATATTGTCCTCCATTTAAAATGGGCAAGGCACGTGGCAAGCGACGGGGAACTGGACGTGATGGTGCATACAGAGGCTGTGGGCTAGCTGAAATTGTGCCACAACAAACACCCATATCTTCTTGCTCGACCTTCCTGTCCCAGTTAATAGGGGACCGCAGAACACCACTATTGAACAGAGCAGTGTCAAAGGTTATTGGTTGGATAGCAGATAATGCTTCCAGTCACATAATCACCACCCTGTCTTCCACACGGTCAAGTCTCAGTAGCTGTGAGTCTGGACCGCATATTCCTCACCCTAAACCTCCTTCCTCCCACCATGCCGAGTGCCCAGAGACAACTGATCCCACACTTGGACACTCTGAAGAGTTATTCACTTTCCCGTTTATAGATTCGGGCCTCTCGCCCGGTCCACTTGAAGCGGGGCAAGAGGAGATCGCATGTAGCGATGCCCAAATATTTGAGCAGCCACGGTCACACGAAGGCGACAGTGGGAAAGTGTCCCAAGAGGTGGGCGATGATGAAACCCAATTGCCAGAAAGTCAGGAGGAGGACTAGAGTGTGGAAGTGGAAGATGAGGTGGTGGATGATATAGTAACTGACCCAACCTGGCAGGAGGACAGGCAGAGAAAGGAGAGCAGCACACGGGGGGGAGGCAGAGCACCCCAACAGGCAGGAAGAAGCAGTGTGGTGGCCGCAGAAAGAAGGCAGGCAACCGTTCCCCGTAACACCAACACAAAGGAAGTTGCCAGTACAACTGTTAGGTCTTCCTGAGTCTGTTTTTTTAAAGACTCTGCCGATAACCCCAAAAAGGCCATTTGCACCACCTGCCAGGCCAGCATAAGCAGGGCTTGCAAAACGACCAGCCTGACCACCACCAGCATGATCAGGCACATGGCAGCAAAGGCCGAACCGATTTTGTGGGCCGAACCCCAGGGTCTAGGAACAGTGTCTGCGGGTGGCACCTTTGCTTCTTCCGCTGTTGTGCATGCAAGCCAATCCCCTGTCCATGGTGCATGCGAAGATGCCTCCTGCCCTGCACCTGTCATTGCACACTCTCAAGTAGCAGCATCAGGAAGCACGTCCTTGTCCCAGCGCAGCGTTCAGTTGTCCATACCCCAGTCCTTGGAACGCAAGCGCAAATACGCAGCCAACGCCCTACAGGCCACAGTACTAAATTCCCACATTTCACGACTGCTTGCGCTCGAAATGTTGCCTTTCAGGCTCATGGCGGCGGCCGCCCCTCGGTACTCGGTCCCCAGCCGCTACTATTTCTCGCGGTGTGCCGTCCCCGCATTACACAAGCACGTGTCCCAAAACATTAGCCGTGCCCTCAGCAACGCAGTTACCGGGAAAGTCCACCTAACCACGGAAACGTGGACAAGTGCTTGTGGTCAGGGACGGTACATCTCGCTGACGGCACACTGGGTTAACAGTTGGACCTTGGGATGGAACACGTTCTCCCGATGCTGAGGATTGCGGGCCCTAGGTCAATCAGGGTTGTCCCCACAGTCTACAGCTCCTGCACCTCAGCCTCCTCCTCCTCTTCAGCCTCCATCTCCGAAATGACCACATCAGTCACAAGCTGGAAGCACTGCCTCGGCCAAGCGGCAACAGGCTGTGCTGAAGCTAATATGCTTAGGTGACAAACCGCACAATGCTGAAGAGTTGTGGACAGCTCTGAAAGAGCAGGCTGATCTGTGACTCACACCGCTGAAGCTAAAGCCAGGCATGGTCATGTGTGACAATGGCCAGAACCTGGTGGCGGCTCTGAGGCGAGGCGAGCTCACACATGTACCAAGTCTGGCCCATGTGCTTAACCTCGTTCAGCGGTTTCTCAAATCCTACCCGGAGCTGCTTGTTAAAGTACGCCGCCTGTGTGCCCATTTTAGAAAGTCACCTACAGCTTCCGCCGACCTTGCCGTGTTTCAGCTGCGTATGCAGCTTCCGGCTCAAAGACTGGTATGTGATGTCCCCACGCATTGGAACTCTGCACTGCAGATGTTGGGAAGGATTTGTGAGCAGAAGAGGGCAGTTGTTGAGTACCAGCATCAACAAGGCCGTCGGTATTCAGTTCAGACTCCACACATAAGACCTCTGGAGTGGACATGGATGTCAGACATATGTACCATCCTCCAAAACGTTGAGAACTCCACAAGATAGTGAGCGGCAATGACGCCATAATTAGTGTCACCATCCCGCTTCCCTGTCTTCTGAAACGCTCTCTGCTCACAAAGAGGATGCATTGCAGGCGGAGCACGATGTGAAGGAGCAAGGAACCATACAGGGTGATTACACACAGCCCAGCCTCATCTCATCCCAACGTGGATTGGGTGACAATGAGGAAGAGGAGGAGGAAGAACAGGAGCTAGTTTCATGCGCTATAGACGGTGCTACCTGCACAACTGTCATACCATCTGTTCAGCATGGATGGCCAGAGGACAGAGAGGATGAGGAGAGCATGGTCAGTCATCCTCTTGGTGAGGACACGGAAATCTTTCCTGTTAGTAGTCTGGCACTCATGGCTGAGTTTATGTTACGCTGCCTTTCCCATGACCATTGCCTTCTCAAAATTTTGGATGACAGTCGTTACTGGTTGGTGACACTTCTAGACCCTCACTACAAGGAGAACTTTATCTCTTTTATTCCTGAGGCGTACAGGTCTACAAAAGTGGGGCAGTACCAGAAGGCCCTTGTTGCAGAACAATTAAAAAAAATTCCCATCTGAAAACGCTGGCGGTGTAGGTCACAATTCGTTGGACAACCAAGGAGTACAGGCGAGAGAGACACAAATGCAATCTAGCAGAGGCAGGGGAACACTGTCAAAGTTCTGGGACAGTTTTCTCAGCCCCTCCCATCGCACAGGCCCTGAGGTGCGGGGTACTCTCACAAGGAGTGCAAAGTTTGGGAAGATGCTGAGAGAGCACCTAGCCGACCGTACCAACATCCTCCGTGATTCCTCTGTGCCTTATAATTATTGGGTATACAAGCTGGATACATGGAATGAACTGGCTCTCTATGTCTTGGAGGTCCGGGGCTGCCCTGCCACTAGCGTTTTATCAGCGGGTTTTTAGTGCCGCTGGTGGAATTATAACTAATAAGCGCATCCACCTGTCAATTGAAAATGCTGACAGGCTGACTCTTATAAAAATGAACAAGGGCTGGATTGGGCCAGACTTCTCAACACCATCGAATGATAGCAGCGTAACATAAACTCAAATCCAGTGTCTTTTTTTGAGAGGTGTATTCCCATGTACCTCTTCACACCCACGCATGGGTATACGCTTTTGGTTATTTCCTCTTGTCCTCCTTTTCCTCATCCTCCATCACCATATCACCAGGGTGACCGTGGTCCGTGATGCAACACCCACATAAATTTTTTTAAAGGGTGTTTATGATGCCCGTAAAAAATAATAATTATACACTATGTTCATGTATACCCCCCAGGGGTAAATGTTTGTCAGCCCATACACTTAGTGCATGGGCATTCCAAGTATAGGAGACCCGCTCCTTTCTAATGGGAACATTTTTTTATGAGGCCCTCTACATCTCTTCCAAGGGGCATTGGAGTGCCCCCCAATTTTTGGCAGCCCTTGCATTCACTGCAGAGGCCAACACTATGGGAGACCCTCTCCTTTCTAATGAGAATTTGTCATTACTGTGGCCCTGCTCTATGTGTCTTTAAATTTTTAGTGGGGTTTTTTCCTAAAATTGGTCAGCCGTTGGACTCACTGCATACCCTATAACTGTATAGCAGACTCTCTCCTTTCTAATGGGAATTTGTCGTTACTGTGGCCATGCTCTATGTGTCTTTAAATTCTTAGTGGGGTTTTTCCTAAAATTGGTCAGCCGTTGGACTCACTGCATACCCTATAACTATATAGCAGACCCTCTCCTTTCTAATGGGAACATGTCGTACTTGTTACTGTGGCCCTGCTCTATGTATCTTTAAATTCTTAGTGGGGTTTTTCCCAAATTTTGTCAGCCCTTGCAGTCACAGCATGGACATTACCACTATAGGAGACCCGATCCTTTATAATGGGAACATTTTTTTAACTGAGACCCTCCTCTATGTCTCTTCAAAGGGGTATTGGGTTGCATCCAAATTTTTGGCAGCCCTTGCAGTCACTGGATACGCAATAACAGTATAGGAGACCCACTTGTTAATAACGGGAATAACAAAGCATAGCCGGCTGATGGCTCTCTAACAATAGCGAGGACTGACTGCTGGCCTTTTAAGAATAGTAAGGGCCGTCTGATGACCATATAAAAATAGGCTTTATGACTTTCAGAGTCCCTCCATCATAAATAAAACAGGATGTGTCTAATGATGTGTCACAGACCACATTGCCAGATAAGGTTGTAAAATGACATTTCCCGGTGAATCCATTCGTTTTAAAAAATAACATAAAAAAAACAAAATAGGATCTTTCTTTAGTATAAAAAACAGCGTCACCAATTTAACCTCAATGTAATCACAATGTTCAGCTCCTGCACCTCCTCCCCCATCTCCGAAATGAACACAATCTGACAGCACTGCCTTGGCCAAGCGGCAACATGAAGATTACATGCTTAATGCTTAGGTGACAAACCGCCCAGCGCTGTAAAGTTGTTGAAAGCTGTAACACAGCAGCCTGATCTGTGGCTCTCACCGCTGAACATACAGCCAGGCATGGTCGTGTGTGACAATGGGCGGAACCTGGTGACGGAGAAATGACAGCCGGAGTAGATACGGTTTCCCTCTATGCCAGTCCTTTCACCGAGCTAAAGAATATGGCTGTGGTGAAATACAACTTCCACTGAGAAGCTGTTTCAGATTGAAAAACATTGTGCTCACCAGAGGATTAGATTCGGAGGGCTCACCTTTCTCCCCCCACTCAAGAGCCCCATAGCAGCTGCAAAGTTAGCGCTATCATGAACCTTCCTGAAGTAGAAGCCAAGGCACACCAGAGGATTCTCTTGTGGGACTGTCCAACCCTGCCGAGAAGCAGTCCTGGCTAAGAAAAGTGTGGGGGAAGGTTCCCGGACACTATGGCTGCTTTTTTAATGCGGATCGGACGTGCTTATGCATATTATTTCTCAAACCGCATTGCAGATCAGGCCATTGCCCAACTCTGGAGTCATGAAATTAAAGGCACAAAGAAAGATATGTGTGTGTCAAAGAAGCACCGACAAGTGCGAGTTGATGTTGGATGGGCTGCCATTGCTTCTGCAACAAGCTGTGTTAGAGGACTACCTGGGAGAAATTACACCCAGAGTAGATGCGGTTTCCCGCTATGCCAGTCCTTTCACCGAGCTAAATACAACTCAACAAAAAAAGCTGTGGACTGGCTTCGTACCGTCTCTGGCCACATTCACCTGTCCACTTGTTTGTGGTTAGCCAGTCCTTCCCAGTAAGTGCACTGGGGAGGGCACGGGTAATGTTGTGGGACCCATGCTTGTGGAAAGCGGAGACGATACCGGAAGAAATAGTGGCGGCAGGGGACCGAGTATGGATACCCGGTCGCCGCCGCCATAAGATTGTGGACAGCTTCCGTCTCCCCGAGCCTAAAATGCCACATTTCAAGTGCAAGCAGCTGTCAAAAATTTGGCAGGATAGTATTGCAGCCTGTGGGAGGGTGGGTGGCTGGCTGCATACTTGCGCTTGCATTCCAAAGAATGGGGTAGGGACAACCGAACGCTGCACTGGGACAAGGATGTGGTTGGTGATTGTTGCAAGTCTGCAACGACAGGTGCATGTCGGGAGGCATCTTTGCATGAGCCAAGGATCACTTATGATGGGCTCACTTTTAGGCAGTGACCCGGGAGTCAGAAATGCTTCCAGAGGTCTTCCACATGCTGTTCCCATGTCTTTTCAGCACTGTATGCATGTGTCTGATGATGTGTCACACACCACATGACCAGATAAGGTTGTAAAATGTTAAAATGACATTTCCCAGTGAATGCATTTGTCTTGGTTGAAAGCAATGCAAAAGTGCAAAAACGCATCAAAAATGCTACGTGTGAACATAGCCCAAGGTGGGGAGGAGTATTTTTGTTTTTGGTTATTTGTTTTGCCTTATATACAAGTCATTACCCTGGAAAGGATGTTCCTTAACATATTTCCCAGGAAAATCCACTTTGGTTTCATTTTTGTATGTTTTATTGTGAGTCCGTAAAAGTGACATAATACTCTAACAACGTTGTTGACAGCAGTGACCTGGGAGTCAGAAATGCTTCCAGGGGTCTTCCCCATGCTGTTCCCATGTCATTTGAGCACTGTTCCCATCGATTTGGCAATTTTTAGGCCTTCTGTTGACCGCCGGGAGGAGCCGCCTGAAAAATGCTCGAGTTTCCCATAGACTTACATCGGGCTCGTTGCTCGGGTCGAGCACCCGAGTATTCCAATTTGCTCGACCCGAGCAACGATTACCCAAGCATTTTAGTGCTTGCTTATCACTAATCGTGTTTCATTTATGAAGTAGGGACTCTGAAAGTCACAAAGCCTATTTTTATAGGGTCATCAGACGGCCTTTACTATTCTTAGAGAGCCATCAGCCGGCTGTTTTATTGTTCGCATTACTAAAGAGTGGGTCTCCTATACTGTTATTGCATATGCAGTGAGTGGCAGGGCTGTCCAAAATTTGGACGCACCCCAATACCCCTTTGAAGAGACTTAGAGGAGGGCCTTCTGAAAACAATGTTCCCATTATTAGGAAGTCGGTCTCCCATTGTGTTTGCCTATGCAGTGAATGCAAGGGTTGTCAAAAATTTGGAGGCACTCCAATGGCCCTTGGAACAGATGTAGAGAGCCTCATGAAAAAAATGTTCCTATTAGAAAGGAGCTGGTCTCCTATACTTGTAATGCTCATGCACTAAGTGTATGGGCTGACAAACATTTACCCCTGGGGGGTATACATGAACATACTGTATAAAAAAAAATTTTTGCGGGCATCATAAACACCCTTTAAAAAAATTATGTGAGTGTTGCATCATGGACCACGGTCACCCTAGTGATATGGTGGTGGAGGATGAGGAGATGGAGGAGGCAAGAGCAAATAGCCAAAATTAGGACGCGTATACCCATGTGTGGGTGTGAAGAGGTGCATGGGAATATGTAGCGCCCCGAGGGCTCGGCCGCTACAGGGGTATTGCACCTCTGCCAGAGGTGTGATATTCCACTCCCAGGTAAGGATGGAGTATGGACCAGGGCTCAGTTAGCTGCATACAGCACACACACCCCATTTCCGAAGGACAGCTCAACGGTGCTCCCACTAGACAGAAGTGCTGGCACGACCGACTATGTCCCTGCCTGGAGTGGGGAGGGGGGTGGAACACCCAGTGCTGTAGGGGCAGATAGGGGTTGGTTCCTGAGCATAGATAGGAGCCCATTGGTTGCTGGGCTCATGGCTAGAGGGAGGTATAAAAGGTGGGCACCATCTTAGATCTAGGTTCGTTCGTTCAGTCAGTTCAGCCAGAGGAGAAGACAGGGAGTAGAGGCTCTGTAGGAGCTCTACTCCAGGAGGGCCTAGTGAGAGGCCGAGGAGGAGGTGAAGGGGAGCTGAGATTCTGGCTCATCTCAGCTCCAAGAGAACGGAACAGGAAGGAACGGAAAGGGAGAAGAAGAGACAGAGAAACAGAAGGGCTCAGGAACAAGAAGGTGGAAGGGACCCTAAGAACCCACGAGAATCCAGGGTGAAGGGTCAGGCAGATTAAGGGTAACGGAACCCAAGTTGGTGGAGGAGAAACTACCCTCAGCCAAAGACCGGTCGTCGTGATCATTTATTGGTGCGACACCTCATCAAACCTGCTAGGAAGGCACCATATAGGACAGCGGAGGACGGGGCCCACGTTTAACCGCACAAGTCCGCGGCAGCTGGACAAAAGTGGGTCACTGGTGAGGCAGGCCAGAGAAAGGACAAAAGGGGGTCCTGAGCCATACTCCTGAACTGCCTGGGAGTTGACCGAGCCCCACACCTGGTGGACGCAGCACGGCTCGGGCGGTCACTACCTGTACAGAAGTGACCTGGAGTACCTGAACTGTGAGTAAAAGACATTGGACTGCAGTACGTTGTCTGTGTGCTCTTTTGCTCCTCCAGCACTACCGGTACTGGGACTCTCATCACCATCACTCCCACCATCCACTACACTGCCCTGGGGCTGCACTCTTCCCGTGGGGAGTCACACCATCCCAGCTGCACACGACATCAGCCCCAGCGGACTGCCTTGCAGCGGCGGTTCCTAATAACCGCAATCCACGGGTGGCGTAGTCGGACATCATCAATAGAGCATAGCAGACTACCATTGGTCTGACCACCCTGAGCCGCGGGATCGGGCCGCCACTACTACCCCCATCGTTCCCCTATCGCCCGGATCCGTGTGCCCCACGGCCCAGGGGGCGAGTCAAATACACCTCCCAAAAAAAGACACTGGATTTGAGTTTATGTTATGCTGCTATCATTCGGTGGTGTTGAGAAGTCTGGCCCAATCCAGCCCTTGTTCATTTTTATAAGAGTCAGCCTGTCAGCATTTTCAGTTGACAGGCTAATGCGCTTAACAGTTATAATTCCACCAGCGGCACTAAAAACCCGCTCTAATAAAACGCTAGCGGCAAGCAGACCAGGACCTCAAAGGTGTAGAGAGCCAGTTCATTCCACGTATCCAGCTTGGATACTCAATAATTATAAGGCACAGAGGAATCACGGAGGACGTTGGTACGGTCGGCAATGTACTCCCTCAGCATCTTCCCAAACTTTGCACTCCTTGTGAGAGTACCTCGCACCTCAGGACTAATAATTTGATTTACTGTCTGACTCTATCAGGAATTTAGTGGATCATGACTCAATTTATATAATCATGATCCATTATACATCCCTAATGGGATGTATGATTTACTAGGTTTTAATATTATTATTTAATAAAGAATTTCACTTTTACTCAACAACTGCCCTCTTCTGCTTACAAATCCTTCCCAATATCTGCAGTGTAGAGTTCCAGTGCTTGTGGACATCACATCTGTGAGCTGGAAGCTGCAAACGCTGCTGAAACACGGCAAGGGCGGCGGAAGCTGTAGGTGACTTTCTAAAATGGGCACACAGGCGGCGTACTTTAACAAGCGGATCCGGCAGCTGCAGGTAGGATTTGAGAAAACGCTGAACCACACAGTTAAGCACATGGGCCAAGCATGGTACGTGTGTGAGCTCGTCTCACCTCTGAGCTGCCACCAGGTTCCGGCCATTGTCACACACGACAATGCCTGGCTGTAGGTTCAGCCGTGTGAGCAACAGATTTGCCTGCTCTCTCAGAGCTGTCCACAACTCTTCAGCATTGTGCGGTTTTGTCACCTAAGCATATTTGCTTCAGCACAGCCTGTTGCCGCTTGGCCGAGGCAGTGCTGCAGTGCTTCCAGCTTGTGACTGATGTGGTCATTTCGGAGATGGAGGCTGAGGAGGTGCTGGAGCCGTAGACTGTGGGGGCAACAGTGATTGACCTAGGGCCCGCAATCCTTGGCGTCAGTAGGACGTGTCCAAGGTCCGACTGGGTCCCGGCTTCCTCTATGTTAACCCAGTGAGCGAGATGTACCGTCCCTGCCGACAAGCACTTGTCTACGTGACCGTGGTTAGGTGGACTTTTTCCCGATAACTGCCTTGTTGAGGGCACGGCTAATGTTTTGTGACACGTGCTTGCCGCTGGGGACTGAGCACCGAGGGACGGCCACCGCCATCAGGTTGCGGAATGCTTCCGTCTCCACGAGCCTAAAAGGCAACATTTCGAGCGCAAGCAGCCGTGAAATATGGGATTTTAGTAGTGTGGCTTGTGGGGCGTTGGCTGTGTATTTGCGCTTGCTTTCCAAGGACTGGGGTCTAAACGCTTCGCTGGGACAAGGACGTGGACATGCTTCCTGATGCTGCTACTAGAGAGTGTGCAACATCAGGTGCAGGGCAGGTGGCATCTTTGCATGCACCATGGACAGGGGATTAGCTTGCATGCACAACAAGCTAGGCTTCATCACCATCACGTCCAGTTCCCCGTCCCTTGCCACGCGCCTTGCCCATTTTAAATGGAGGACAATATCTTCCACCCTCACTACAAATGGCTGAATTTGGAGCGAAGTTATATGTAATCCATGTGACGGAGAAACCACAGTTTTAAATACCTGGCCTGTAGGTAACTATTTTGAACAGCAAACCGGTGTCAAAAACTTTGCTGACACACTGAAAAAAAATTTGAATGGAGGCCAAAAATGGCAGTATTTTCAGTGCAATTATAAGTGATCCGTGTGACAGACAAACCACAGTTTTAAATAGCTGGAATTTTAGCACTGTAATATGGAAAAGATCTGGCTGTATTCTGCAGTGCCAAGAAGCAGATGGATCAGAAAAACTGTGTTGTCTGGATTGCTTTTTAAGCAAATAATGAGGATAAAGATCCAAAGAAAAATTATTCCTGAGACCTGGGCCTTTGTCTAGAAATGTCTAACAGCAGCAGAAGGCAGAACTGGAATGGAGCTTCTTGTGCTATATGCACTGCAGTCTGCTTTATACACTGCCTGCCTATATACACTCCCTGCCTGATATCTCTGCAGATGGATTAGTCCTCAGAAGGACTGTTTGTTGAGATGAATATGTGTAATGTACTTGTTTTCTCCCTACACTACCTAATATACAATCAAATCTTTCCCTAGCTCAGCAGCACTAGTCATAATCAACTGATGATGTCATAATCATTCAATGATGTCATAATCAACTGATGATATAATGGTTTGATGTCGTAATCAACTGATGTCACAATCGTTCGATGATGTCATAATCATTCCATGTCATTATCATTCGATGATGTCATAGTCAACTGATGTCATAATCGTTCGATGATTTCATAATCGTTCGATGTCATAATCAACTGATGATGTCTTAATCAACTGATGATTTCATAATCTTTCGATGATGTCAAAATCAACTGATGTCATAATCATTCGATGATGTCATAATCAACTGATGATATAATAATTTGAGGATGTCATAATCATTCAATGATTTCAAAATCAACTAATGATGTCATAATTGTCTGATGTCATAATCAACTGATGTCATAACCGTTCGATGATGCCATAATCGTTCGATGATGTCATACTCATTTGATTATGTCATAATCAACTGATGACGTCATAATCAACTGATGTCATATTTGTTTGATGTCATATTTGTTTGATGTCATAATCATTTGATGTCATAATCAACTGTTGATGTCATAATCGATCGATGCGAACTTAATAGTTCGATGATGTCATAATCAACTGATAATGTCATGATCATTTGATGAAGTCATATTCAACTGATTATATCATAATAGTTTGAAGTCATGATTATTCAATGATATCATAAACGTTCAATGATGTCATACTCAACTGATAATAACATAATCGTTCAATGATGTCATAATTAACTGATGTCATAATCGTTGGATGATGTCATAATGTACTGATAATGTTATAATCTACTGATTTCATAATCAACTGATGACTTCACAATCATTTGATAATGTCATAATCAACTGATGAAAACATAATCATTTGATGATGTCACACTCAACTGATAATAACATAATCATTCGATGAGGTCATACTCAACTGATGCTGTCATCATCTGATGATGTCTGATGATTGCAAAATTGTTCAATGATATCATAATTAACTGATGTCATAATCAACTGATTTCATAATCGCTTGATGTCATAATCAACTGATGTCATAGTCATTTGATGAACTCATAATCATTCGATGATGTCATAATCAACTGATGATATCAGGCGCCAGGTCTGATATAGACCTGATGATGCTGTGCGGCCATCCAATCACTGTAATGCCACAACCAACATGGCTGAGGCATTACAGTGAGTGGCAGGCAATCGCTGCATGTTGATTGGCGGTTGGCACTCATTGCCAGGGGGGAATAAGAATTATAAACAACTGGTCCTGTTCAATAACAGCATAATCCAACTGGAGAGCCCCTCCTACACCTATATTGAATCGTCTCCATGATCGTATAGTGTAAGTTATCTTCTTTCATCCTGTTTATTTTATGTAACTGCTGATGTATTTTAATGTCTCCTTTGTAACATCCTTATGTATATATTTTTCCTAAACACTGCCTCCATTTTGGATTAAACATAAAATTTAATAGTTCTGTTTCTTTTGTTCTGTAATCGTTCCCTTCCCCGAAGCCATATACGCTACCAAAAAGCCGGCGTCCGGCCAGGCCTGTATTGTATTTCAAACTCGGGCCGGTGGTGGCAGCGAATATTAATAATTGGGCTATCGTGAAGCTGACAGTGACCGTACAGAAAGAGCACCAAACATGCAGGGAGGGGACCCGAGCATCCACCTGAGCATCTCGAAAGTACTCAGCGAGCTGCGAGCATCTCGAGTACTGAGATGCTCGGGCGACTACCGAGTACTTGCGAGTATGCTCGCTCATCACCAGTCATAATTAACTGATGATGTCATAATCATTCGATGATGTCATAATCAACTGATATCATAATAGTTTGATGATGTCATAATCAACTGATGTCATAATCATTCGATGATGTCATAGTCAACCGATGTCATAATCGTTCGATGTCATAATCAACTGATGTTTTAATCAACTGATGATTTCATAATCATTCAATGATGTCAAAATCAACTGATGATGTCATAATCGTTCGATGATGTCATACTCATTTGATTGTCATAATCAACTGATGACGTCATAATCGACTGAAGTCATATTTGATGATGTCATATTTGTTTGATGTCATAATCATTTGATGATGTCATAATCAACTAATAATGTCATAATCAGTCGATGATGTCATAATCAACTGTTGATGTTATAATCATTCGATGTTATCTTAATAGTTCGATGATGTCATAATCAACTAATGTCATGATCGTTTGATGAAGTCATAATCAGCTGATGTCATAATCAACTGATGATGTCATAATCGTTCGATTGCATAATCGTTCGATGATGTCATGATCAACTGGTGATTTCATAATCAACTGATGTCAAAATAAACTGATAATGTCATAATCATTCATTGATGTCAAAATCAACTGATGTCATAATCAACTGATGACATAATCATTCATTGATGTCATAATCATTCGATGATGTCAATCATTCGATGATGTCATAATCAACTGATGTCATAGTCAACTGATGATATCATAATCGTTCGGTGATGTCTGTTATGTTCTGCTACCAGAGCTAAGGAAAGAGAGGAGATCTGTCCCTACGATACAACTCAGCTGAATCCCTACGATGTAACAGGGAACCTGATCCTGCGATCAGACCTGCTAAAGTCCTAAGCTAGTCTGTACGGAGACCTATAGATGTGGGGAAGGAATCCCTACAAGTACTAAGGACTGGGAGGAAAATGGGACACCTCCTAACAGAAATAGTAGCAGACAGACGAACAAATAAAATATATAGAACATAGAGGTCCGTAGACCAAGCAAACTAACAGAGTTAGATACAGAGCACAGGCTAGCTAGAAAGTAGTTATACAATGAAGTCCAGCAAAGCCAGAAGGGCGGAGCAGGATTAAATAGGCCAACAAGGTCATGTGACCAGCAAAGGAAAAAACCTAAGAGCAAGGTTCTAACAGTACCCCCCCTTCTAAGAGGATCCTCCGGATCCCCTAGGACCAGGCTTATCAGGAAATCTCCTGTGAAACGCTCTGATAAGTCTGGATGCGGAAACATCATCTGACCTCACCCAAGAGTTATCCTCGGGTCCGAAACCTTTCCAGGCCACAAGATACTGCAAACTACCTCTATACCGTCTAGAGTTAAGGATGCGAGAAATTTCATATTCCCCGTCCTCCACCACCGGAGGAACAGAGGCAGAGGTGTCACCATCCGACACAACAGCTTTTTTTAACAGAGAGACATGAAATACCGGATTAATTCTCCAGGAGGTAGGAACCTCCAACCTAACAGCAGATTGGTTGACAACCTGAAGCACCTTAAAGGGCCCTACAAACTTGGGACCCAATTTCTTAGAAGGAATCCTCAACCGCAGATTCCTAGAGGACAACCAGACCATGTCACCAACAGCGAACAAAACCTCCTGTCGTTTCCTATCAAAGTAGTCTTTAGATTTTCTGTTGGCCTCCTGAAGATTACCACGCACATCCGTCCAAACTCTCTCCAAATCACCGGAAAAATTCTCCTCCTCAGGCACGGCAGATCCCAACTTGGAGAACGACCCAAACGACGGATGTCTCCCAGAACAACAAAAAAAAGGCGAACAACCAGCAGAAGAAGATGTATGATTGTTCAGAGCAAATTCAGCAAGTGGCAGAAACTCAGACCACCCCTCTTGATTGTCTGCCACAAAACAACGCAAGAACTGCTCAACATCCTGGTTTTTCCTTTCTGTCTGGCCATTAGATTCAGGATGATATCCGGACGAGAACGACAAATGAACTCCCAACCTGTCACAAAAGGCACGCCAAAAACGAGCCACGAACTGAGGACCCCTATCAGAAACAATGTCAGTAGGAACGCCATGAAGTCTGACAATTTCCTTGACAAAGGCCTTAGCGAGAGTTTTAGCGCAGGGCAGTTTGACGAAGGGAACCAAGTGACACATCTTGCTAAAACGGTCCACGACCACCCAGATGACAGTAAAACCCTCAGAGGGGGGAAGGTCAGTTATAAAGTCCATAGCCAAATGTGTCCAAGGAGCACTGGGAACCTCCAAAGGACAAAGCAACCCCGCAGCAGGAGTATGTGAGGACTTAGATCTAGCACATATAGTACATTGACGCACCCACTTAATGACTTCCTTCTGCCATCCAGGCCACCAAAAACTGCGACCCACCAGTCTCTTGGTCTCAGAGATTCCGGGATGACCTGCCAACCGAGATTCGTGACACTCAACAAACAAATCTCTCCTAAAGGTCCCAGGCACAAACAACCTCCCATGAGGAGTGTTAGATGGGGCATTCTCCTGTGCTTTAAGAATCTCATCTTCCAAAACGGAGTCCAAAGCAGCTATCACAACACCTTCTTGTAAAATGTTCTCCTCTTTCTCAGCACCGACTATGGGAGAAAAACTGCGAGACAAGGCATCCGCCTTAACATTCTTAGTACCAGGGATGTAAGTAACGGAGAAATTAAACCGCGAGAAAAACAGTGCCCACCTAGCCTGACGGGCATTCAGGCGCTTGGCAGCATCAAGATATATCAGATTTTTATGATCCGTAAGAACCTGAACGGGAAATTCCGCACCTTCCAAGAAGTGGCGCCAGTGTTCAAATGCGAGTTTAATAGCCAATAATTCCCGATTACCAATATCGTAATTCAGTTCAGTCTCCGAAAATTTTTTTGAAAAAAAGGCACAGGGATGTAATCCATCCCCGTTATCCTGAGACAATACTGCGCCAACCCCCACAGAGGAAGCATCAACCTCAACCAAAAACGGCTTAGTCACATCAGGCTGCATAAGGATGGGAGCAGAGGTGAACCTCTCCTTGAGATACACAAAAGCTTCAATGGCCTCAGAAGACCACTGAACCGCATCAGCACCTTTCCTGGTGAGATCGGTCAGAGGTTTGACAATACTAGAAATTTTTTTTATGAATTTTCTGTAATAATTGGCGAAACCCAAAAACCTCTGTATCGATTTCAAACCAATAGGCCTAGGCCATTCCTGTACAGCTTGAACTTTAACCGGGTCCATCTCAAAACCTTCGCTGGAGATAATGTAACCCAAAAAACTAATTCTCTGTACAGCGAACTCACATTTCTCCAGCTTAGCAAAAAGCGAATTGTCCATTAATAACTGTAATACCTCACGTACGCTCCGCCAATGAGACTCCAGATCCGGCGAATAAATCAAAATGTCATCCAAATACACAACCACATTTTTGCCGATCAAAGGTCTAAGGATGTCATTAATAAGATTCTGAAAAAATGCAGGAGCATTAGTAAGACCAAAAGGCATAACCAGGTTCTCAAAATGACCCACAGGAGTGTTAAAAGCAGTCTTCCATTCATCACCCTCCTTCATGCGCAACAGATTGTATGCCCCCTTAAGGTCAATTTTAGAGAACCACTTGGCCCCCATTAACTGGTTAAACAGATCAGGAATCAATGGCAGTGGGTAAGGATTGCGTACAGTAATTTTGTTAATCTCACGAAAATCCAGACAAGGACGTAAACCGCCGTCCTTTTTTTTTACAAAAAAAAATCCAACCGCCACAGGAGACTTAGAGGGCCTAATGTGACCGGCGGCCAAACTTGTCTGTATGTATTCCTCCAAAGCCTTCCTCTCAGGAATAGTAAGGTTAAATAAACGACTTTTAGGAAGAGTCGCTCCAGGGACAAATTCAATAGAACAATCATAATCTCTATGGGGAGGCAAAACCTGCGATTCCTTCTCAGAAAAAACTCTCCAAAAATCCTGAATAGGAACAGGCAATTCTCCCCTATCCAAAGCTGCAATACGCCCGTTACAACACTTGTCATAACATTTATGGCTCCAGGATTTAATTTCACTGGTAGACCAATCCAGTACAGGATTGTGAAATTTTAACCAGGGCAATCCCAATATTACTGGAGAAGGCAAGTTATTCAAAACTACCAAATCCAATTTCTCATGGTGAACACCATTAATAGTGAGAGGAAATTCACAGACCTTGAGAGTAATATTCTTCAAAGGGGAACCATCCACAGAAACCACAGCAATGGGGGATGATAAAGGTTCGGTTTTTAAATTGAGTCTTTCCAAGAATCCCCCATCAATTACATTCAGAGTAGACCCACAATCAACAAACACCCGAAATTCCATTAATTTTTCCTGAGCAATCGTGGAAGCAGCTAAAAATACACCCTTGGAATTTAAACAGGCAATACGGGCATGACTGACCATTTTTTTTTCTTTCTTCATACGAAGCTCACAGCCTTTAATCAAATGACCAGATTTTCCGCAATAGAAACACAAGCCTTCAGAAAATCGACGGTCTTTTTCTTGAGAGCGAGGTGCCACCGATCCAATCTCCATCAGTTCACCACTGTTAGTACACACATTCTCATAACCAGAAACTGACATAGCAGAGGATTTGCTCTCATTAACCCTTGCACGCAGTCTCCTATCCACCCGTATAGCTAATTGCATAGCCTGTTGCAAATCTTCAGGTGTAGGATAAGCAATTAGCAGGTCTTTAACCCTTTCATTGAGCCCAGCAAGAAACAGACTTTTCAGAGCAGAATCGTTCCACCCTGTTTGAGTAGACCATCGACGGAAATGAGTACAATATTTTTCCACATTACCTGATCCCTGTTTCAAACGTCTCAACTCAGTCTCAGCTGATGCGACACGGTCAGGATCATCATATAATAGCCCCAAAGCAGAAAAAAAACTATCCACTGATCTGAAGCATGTATCACTAGGTTGCAAAGCAAAGGCCCACTCCTGAGGCTCTTTGCGCAAAAGTGACATTATGAACCCTATGCGCTGGGATTCATCCCCAGAGGACCTGGGTCTCAAACGAAAATACAATAAGCAAGCATTTTTAAATGAAAAAAATTCTCGGTGTTCACCAAAAAATAAATCCGGCAAACATACCTTAGGCTCCAAGAAATGTGCTCCAGGACAGTTACTCACGTGCTGACGGAGCTCGGCCACCTCCAGAGAGAGTCCCTGCAGGCGATGAGCCAAATCCTGAACCGACACCATGATGGAACAGAAAAATCTTTCCTTAGAGAATTTGCAGGCTGGACTTACTGTTATGTTCTGCTACCAGAGCTAAGGAAAGAGAGGAGATCTGTCCCTACGATAGAACTCAGCTGAATCCCTACGATGTAACAGGGAACCTGATCCTGCGATCAGACCTGCTAAAGTCCTAAGCTAGTCTGTACGGAGACCTATAGATGTGGGGAAGGAATCCCTACAAGTACTAAGGACTGGGAGGAAAATGGGACACCTCCTAACAGAAATAGTAGCAGACAGACGAACAAATAAAATATATAGAACATAGAGGTCCGTAGACCAAGCAAACTAACAGAGTTAGATACAGAGCACAGGCTAGCTAGAAAGTAGTTATACAATGAAGTCCAGCAAAGCCAGAAGGGCGGAGCAGGATTAAATAGGCCAACAAGGTCATGTGACCAGCAAAGGAAAAAACCTAAGAGCAAGGTTCTAACAGTGTCAAAATCAACTAATGATGTCATGATTGTTCGATGATGTCAAAATCAACTGATGATGTCATAATTGTCAGATGTCATAACCAACTGATGTCATAATCGTTTGATGTCATATTTGTTTTATGATGTCATAATCATTTGATGTCACAATCAATTTATGATGTCATCATTCAATGACGTTATAATCAACTGATTTTGCTATAATCAACTGATGTCATAATCAGCTAATAGTGTCATAACTGTTCGATGATGTCATAATCATTGGATGATGCCATAATCATTGGATGATGTCATAATCGTTCGATGATGTCATAATCATTCGATTATGTCATAATCAACTGATGTCATAATCAAATGATGTCATAATCATTTGATGTCATAGTCAACTGATGATGTCATAATTGTTTGATGTCATGATTGTGCGATGATGTAATAATCAACTGATGATATCATAATCATTTGATGTCATAATCAACTGATGCTGTCATAATCAACTGATGATTTCAAAATTGTTCAATGATGTCGTAATTAACTGATCATGTCATAATCATTCGATGATCTCATCGTTTGATATAATTAACTGATGTCATAATCAACTGAGGATTTCATAATCGTTCGATGATGTCATAATCAACTGAGGATTTCATAATCGTTCGATGTCATAATCAACTGATGATATCATAATAGTTTGAAGTCATGATTATTCCATGATGTCATAATCGTTCAATGGTGTCATACTCTTTCGATGATGTCATAATCAACTGATTGTCATCGTTCTATGATGTCATAATCAACTGATGTCATACTCATTTGATGAAGTCATAATCAACAGATAATAATCATTCGGTGATGTCATAATTAACTGATGTAATAATCATTGGATGATGTCATAATCGTTGGATGATGTCATAATTTACTGATTATGTCATAATCTACTGATGTCATAATCAACCGATGACTTCACAATCATTTGATAATGTCATAATCAACTTATAATCATTCGATGATGTCATAATCGTTCGATAATTTCATAATGGTTTGATGGCATAATCAACTGATGTCATAATAAACTGATTTCATAATCGTTCGATGATGTCATAATCAACTGTTGATGTCATAATCAACTGATGATGTCATAATTACCTGACGATGTCATAATCAACTGATGATGTCATAATCAACTGACGATGTCATAATCAACTGATTATGTCATATTTGTTTGATGTCATAATCATTTGATGATGTCATAATCAACTTATGATGTCATTATCGTTCGATGCTATCTTAATAGTTTGATGATGTCATAATCAACTGATCTTGTTATAATCAGCTGATGATGTCATAATCTGCTGATAGTGTCATAATTGTTCGATGATGTCATAATCAACTGATATCATAATCGTTCGATGATGTCATAATCATTCGATGATGTCATAATAAACTGATGTCATAATAAACTGATAATGTCATAATCGTTCTATGATGGCACAATCAACTGATGTCATATTCAACTAATGATGCCATAATTGTTCAATGATTTCATACTTATTCGATGATATCATAATCAACTGATGATGTTGCAATTATTTGATAATGTCATAATCAACTGATAACATAATCATTTGATGTTACTCAACTGATAATAACAATCATTCGATAATGTCATAATTAACTGATAATGTCATCGTTCGATGATTTCATAATCTTTCGATGATGTCATAATCAACTGATGATGTCATAACTGATGATATCGTAATCATTCGATGATGTCATACTCATTTGATGATGCCATAATTTACTGATGTCATAATCAACTTATGATGTCATAATCATTCGATGATGTCATAATCAACTGATGATATAATAATTTGATGACGTCATAATCGTTTGATGACGTCATAATCGTTTGGTGTCAATCTACTGATGTCATAATCGTTCTATGATGTCATAATCAACCGATTATGTCATAATCATTCCATGATGTCATATTTGTTTGGTGTCATAATGATTTGATGTCAAAATCAACTTATGATGTCATTATCATTCGATAATGTCATAATCAACTGATGATATCATAATCATTCGATTATGTCATAATTGCTCAATGATATCATAATCAACTGATGACATCATAATCGTTTGACGTCATAATCAACTGATGATGTCATTGTTCGATGATGTCATTGTTCGATAATGTCATATTCGTTCGATGTCATAATCAACTGACGATGTCATAATCAACTGACGATGTCTTAATCAACTGATGTCATAATCGTTCAATGATGTCATATTTGTATGATGTCATAATCATTTGATGATGTCATAATCAACTGATGATGTCATAATAGTTCGATGATGTCATACTCATTTGATGTCATAATCAACTGACGATGTCTTAATCAACATGTCATAATTGTTCAATGATGTCATATTTGTATGATGTCATAATCATTTGATGATGTCATATTCATTTGATGATGTCATATTCAACTGATGATTGCATAATCATTCGATGATGTCATAATCAACTGATGATATCAGGCACCAGGTCTGATATAGACCTGATGATGCTGTGCGGCCAGCCAATCACTGTAATGCCACAACCAACATGGCTGCGGCATTACAGTGAGTGGCAGGCAATCCCTGCATGTTGATTGGCAGTTGGCACTCATTGCCAGGGGGGAATAAGAATTATAAGCAACTGGTCCTGTTCAATTAGAGCATAATCCAACTGGAGAGCCCCTCCTACACCTATATTGAATCATCTCCGTGATCGTATAGTGTAAGTTATCTTCTTTAATCCTGTTTATTTTATGTAACTGTGGATGTATTTTAATGTCTCCTTTGTAACATCCTTATGTATATATTTTTCCTAAACACTGCCTCCATTTTGGATTAGACATAAAATTTAATTGTGCTGTTTCTTTTGTTCTGTAATCGTTCCCTTCCCCGAAGCCATATACGCTACCAAAACGCAGGCGTCCGCCCAGGCCTGTATTATATTTCAAACTCGGCCTGTGGTGGCAGCGAATATTAATAATTGGGCTATCGTGAAGCTGACAGTGACCATACAGAGGGCGTTAAACATGGATTCCAGGGTTTGGAATCCCCGAGGTGTGGCTCCATACGCTCACTGGTCGCTTGCCGATATCCACATAGTGAGTAGTCTGGATCGCGTGCTCGCGACTCCGGACGAAAGGCGGATGGCGTGACGGCAACGGCGAGATATTTCATACATGAAGAAAGCATGGTGGCACACCGATGTAATAAAACCTTCTTTTATTCCATTTCCATTAAAAATGCAGGGAAGCGGCACCTTTTGCGGACGACGGCCGTTTCGCGTGTCTATTACGCTTCCTCGGCGAGATATTGCATGATCTCCCCGGTGTCGTCCCTCAGTGTCGGTTGGGAATTCCTGGCAATGTCATAATCATTCGATGATGTCATAATCAACTGATGTCATAATAGTTTGATGATGCCATACTCATTTGATGATGTCATAATCAACTGACGATGTCTTAATCAACTGTTGTCATAATCGTTCAATGATGTCATATTTGTATGGTATCAATCATTTGATGATGTCATAATCAACTTATGATGTCATAATCATTTGATGATGTCATATTCAACTGATGATTGCATAATCATTTGATTATGTCATAATCAACTGATGATATCAGGCGCCAGGTCTGATATAGACCTGATGATGCTGTGCGGCCAGCCAATCACTGTAATGCCACAACCAACATGGCTGCGGCATTACAGTGAGTGGCAGGCAATCCCTGCATGTTGATTGTGTTATGAACTGCTACAAGCACTAAGGAAAGATAGGAAAACTGTCCCTACAATAGGACTAAGCTGATTCCCTACGATGCAGCGGGGAACCTGTTCCTTGTGAACAGACCCGCCCAAGTCCTCGGCTAGTCTAAACGCAGACCTATAGATATTAGGGAGGGGTCCCTACAAGAACTAAGGACTGGGATATAGATGGACACCTCCTAGCAGAAATTGTAGCAGAGCAAAGACAAACAAACAAAAGTACTAGTGGTCCAAAGACCAAGCAAACTACAGAGTTAGGTATAAGGCACCTGGCTAGCTTAAGAGTAAAAGAAACACTGAAGTCCAGCAAGGCCAGAAGGGCGGAGCTGGATTATATAGGCAGAAAGTCATGTGACCAACAAAATAGAAAAAGAACTAACAAGAGGGTTCTAACAGTACCCCCTCTTCTATGAGGATCCTCCGGATCCTCCAGGCCCAGGCCTATCAGGAAACATCCTGTGAAACGCTCTGATAAGTCTTGGAGCAGAGACATCATCTGCCCTTACCCAGGAGTTATCCTCAGGACCGAAACCTTTCCAAGCGACGAGATACTGCAATCTCCCTTTATGCCTTCTGGAATTCAGGATACGAGAAATTTCATATTCACCGTCTTCCACCACCGGAGGAACTGTGACAGTGGCATCCCTATCCGATGCATCAGCTTTTTTCAACAAGGAAACATGAAACACCGGATTAATCTTCCAGGAGGAGGGAACCTCCAACCTAACAGCAGACTGGTTAACCACCTGAAGCACCTTAAATGGTCCCACAAACTTCGGACCCAATTTCTTAGAAGGCATCCTCAACCGCAGATTCTTTGAGGACAGCCAAACCATGTCACCAACCGTAAACAAAACCTCTTGACGTTTCCTGTTAAAATACTTCTTAGCCTTTTTGTTAGCCTCTTGAAGGTTACAACGTACATCAGTCCAAACTCTCTCCAAATCACCGGAAAAATTCTCCTCCTCCGGCACAGCCGACACCAATTTGGAGAACGAACCAAACGACGGATGTCTCCCAGTACAACAAAAAAACGGAGAACACCCAGCAGAAGAGGATGTATGGTTGTTAAGAGCAAATTCAGCAAGTCGCAGAAACTCAGACCACCCTTCTTGATTGTCTGCCACAAAACAGCACAAAAACTGCTCAACAACCTGGTTCTTTCTTTCTGTCTGTCCATTAGACTCAGGATGATACCCAGATGAAAATGACAAATGGACTCCCAACCTGTCACAAAAGGCACGCCAAAAACGAGCCACAAACTGAGGTCCCCTATCAGAAACAATGTCGGTGGGAACGCCATGGAGTCTGACAATTTCCTTGACAAAAGCCTTAGCGAGTGTCTTAGCGCAGGGTAGTTTAATGAAAGGAACCAAGTGACACATCTTGCTAAAACAGTCAACGACCACCCAGATAACAGTGAAACCCTTGGACACAGGAAGGTCAGTAATAAAATCCATTGCAAGATGCATCCAAGGTGCACTAGGAACCTCCAGAGGGCAAAGCAACCCCGCAGCAGGAGCATGTGAAGCCTTTGATCTAGCACACACCGTACATTGACGCACCCATTTAATGATTTCCTTCTGCCACCCAGGCCACCAAAAACTGCGACCTACCAGTCTCTTAGTCTCAGAAATTCCTGGATGACCTGCCAACCGAGACTCATGATACTCCACAAACAACTCTCTCCTAAAGGTTCTAGGTACAAACAACCTCCCATGGGGAGTGTTAGATGGGGCATCCTCCTGGGCTTTCAGAATCCCATCTTTCAAAACTGAGTCCAATGCCGCTATCACAACTCCTTCCTGTAAAATGCTCTCCTCCTCCTCGGTACGAACCATGGGAGAAATTCTGCGAGATAAAGCATCAGCTTTAACATTCTTAGTACCCGGGATGTAAGTAACAGAAAAATTAAACCGCGAAAAAAAAAGTGCCCACCTAGCCTGACAGGCATTCAAGCGCTTGGCAGCATCTAGATAGATCAGATTCTTATGATCAGTGAAAACCTGAATGGGAAATTTAGCACCTTCCAAGAAATGACGCCAGTGTTCAAATGCGAGTTTGATAGCCAGCAATTCCGATTACCAACATCGTAATTAAGTTCGGTTTCAGAAATTTTTTTAGAAAAAAAAGCACAGGGATGAACCCCATCCTTGATCTCCTGAGACAAAACCGCACCGACCCCCAGCGAAGAAGCATCAACCTCGACCAAAAAAGGCTTGGTCTCATCAGGCTGCATAAGGATGGGGGCAGAACTGAACCTCTCCTTGAGATACACAAAAGCTTCAATGGCCTCAGTAGTCCACTGGACCATATTCGCACCTTTCCTGGTGAGATCGGTCAGCGGCTTAACAATTATAGAAAAATTCTTAATGAATTTTCTGTAATAAATGGCGAAACCCAAAAATCTCTGTATCGATTTTAAACCAATAGGCCTAAGCCATTCCTGCACCGCCTGAACCTTCACCGGGTCCATCTCAAAGCCCTCGCTGGAGATAATGTAGCCCAAAAAACTAATTCTCTGCACAGCAAACTCGTATTTCTCGAGGTTAGCAAAAAGTGAATTGTCACTTAATAACTGTAATACCTCACGTACGCTCTGCCAATGAGACTCCAGATCTGGCGAATAAATCAAAATGTCATCCAAATACACCACCACATTCTTACCAATCAAAGGTCTCAGGATGTCATTAATAAGGTTCTGAAAAAACGCTGGTGCATTGGTAAGACCAAAAGGCATAACCAGATTCTCAAAATGACCCACCGGAGTGTTAAAAGCAGTCTTCCATTCATCACCCTCCTTCATTCGCAACAAATTGTATGCCCCCCGGAGATCAATTTTAGAGAACCACTTGGCCCCCACTAACTGGTTAAACAAGTCAGGAATTAACGGCAGTGGGTAGGAATTGCTTACGGTAATTTTATTAATTTCGCGAAAGTCCAGACATGGACGTAAACCGCCGTCATTTTTTTTTTACAAAAAAAAATCCAACAGCCACAGGTGACTTAGAAGGTCTAATGTGACCAGCTGCCAAGCTCGTCTGTATGTATTCCTCCAAGGCTTTTCTTTCAGGGATAGTAAGATTAAATAAGCGACTCTTGGGAAGAGTAGCTCCAGGAGCAAACTCAATGGTACAATCATAGTCCCTATGAGGAGGTAGAATTTGCGACTCCTCCTCTGAAAAATCCTTCCAAAATTCCTGACTAGGTACAGGTAATTCCCCTCTTTCCACAGCAGCAATGTGACCGTTACAACATTTATCATAACACTTAGGACTCCAAGATTTAATCTCATTAGTAGACCAGTCCAGTAAAGGATTGTGCAGTTTTAACGAAGGCAAACCTAACACTACTGGAGAAGGTAAATTATTTAATACCACTAAATCCAAATTCTCTTGGTGAATACCATTAATAGTGAGGGGAAATTCAAAAACCTTGTGAGTAACACATTTCAAAGGAGTGTTATCAACAGCAACCACAGAAATAGGAGATGACAAAGGTTTAGGTTCCAATTTAAGTTTTTCCAAAAATCCCTTATCAATCACATTCAGTGTAGAACCACAATCCACAAAAACCTGAAATTCAATCAACTCCTGCAATGAGGTACTCCCTGAAAGAAATACTCCCTTAGAGTTTAAACAAGCAATACGGGCGTAACCGACCTTTTGTTTTTCTTTGTTTAACAGAAGCTCACAGTTCTTAACAAAATGGTCAGATTTACCAGAATAAAAACACAATCCCTTGGAAAACCTGCGGTCTTTTTCCTGAGAGCGGAGTGACATCGCCCCGATCTCCATCGGTTCTCCGTCATTCGAGCAGACCCTCTGATGACTAGGAGCTGCCATAGCAGGAGTTTTCTCCTCATTAACCCTGGCACGCAGTCTCCTGTCCACCCGTATAGCTAATTGCTTGGCTTCTTGCAAGTTTCCAGGTGCAGGGAAAGCAATCAGCAGATCCTTAACCCTTTCACTTAGACCAGCAAGAAACAAACATTTTAACGCTGAATCATTCCATCTCACTTCAGAAGACCACCTTCTGAAGTGTGTACAATCATTTTCAACATCACCTGACCCCTGCTTTAAACGTCTTAGTTGTGTCTCAGCAGAAGAGACTCGATCAGGACCGTCATACAACAACCCCATAGCAGAAAAAAAATCTTCCACTGATCTAAAACTCGGATCATTAGGTTGGAGAGAAAAGGCCCATCCCTGTGGTTCCTTGCGCAAAAGTGACATGATAAACCCAATGCGCTGTGATTCATTCCCAGCATTTTTAAAGGAAAAAAAATCTTGTTGTTTACCATAAAAAAATTCAGGCAGTCCTACCTTCGGTTCAACAAAATGCGCTCCAGGACAGCTACTCACGTGTTGCTGGAGCTCGGCCACCTCAAGAGATAATCCCTGTAGGCGTTGAGCCAATTCCTATACAGACACCATGCTGATCTCCGGATCTCGTTATTTAGGATTTTTTTTTTTTGATTTTGGGCTGGACTTACTGTTATGATCTGCTACAAGAACTAAGGAAAGATAGGAAAACTGTCCTACAATAGGACTAAGCTGATTCCCTACGATGCAGCAGGCAACCTGTTCCTTGTGAACAGACCCGCCTTCGACCTCAGCTAGTCTGAACGCAGACCTATAGATATAAGGGAGGGGTCCCTAAAAGTACTAAGGACTGGGACAAAATTGGACACCTCCTAGCAGAAGTTGTAGCGGAGCAAAAAGACAAACAGACAAAAATACTTAGAGGTCCAAGGACCAAGCAAACTATAGAGATAGGTACAAAGCACCTGGCTAGATTAAGAGTCAAAGTAACACTGAAGTCCAGCAAAGCCAGAAGGGCAGAGCTGGAATAAATAGGCAGCAGGTCACGTGACCACAAAATAGAAAAAAACTAACAGGAGGGTTCTAACAGGCACTTAGTTATGCCCCTCTGGTCCCTCTTTGTATCATGGCACAGAGGTTCCACCACCCAGATCCGTAACAATCTGCATTCCCATGTTGTTTCACAGGCCCATGCTCCACCTGGAAACTAAAATCTTGTAGGGCTATGAACCACCTAGTTATTCGGGCATTGTTCCCCTTCTTCTCTCGCATTCACCTCAGTAGGGCATGGTCCAACACTAACCTGAACCTTCTCCCTAACAGGTAATACCTCAGAGTGTCCAACGCCCACTTGATGGCCAAACATTCTTTTTCCACTATGGAGTAGTTCTTCTCACACATGGACAGCTTCCGACTGAGGTACATTACAGGGTGTTCTTCTCCATTAATCTCCTGGGACAAGACTGCTCCCAGCCCGGCATCTGATGTGTCCATCTGGACCATGAACTCTTTGGAGAAATTGGGTGCCACCAAGACTGACTGTTTACAGAGGGCCAGTTTTAATTCCTGGAGGGCCGCTTCAGCTTCCGGGGACCACTTAGCCATAGCCGACTTCGTCCCTTTCAGAAGATCCGGGGCTACTATCAGGGCAAAGTTAGGGACAAATCTTCGATAGTAGCCCACGATGCCTAGAAACGCCCTGACCTGCTTTTTCAAGAGGGGCTGTGGCCAGTCCAGGATCGCTTCGACCTTATATGTTTGTGGTTTGAATTCCCCTCTACCCACCACGCAGCCCAGATAATTGGCTTCCTCCGTCCCCATAGCACATTTCTTCGGGTTGATGGTAAAGCCCGGCTTCCTTAGGGCGTCAAGTATGGCTTGAACTTTGCCAAGATGACTTTCCAAGTCCTGGCTGAATATGACAATGTCATCTAGGTAGGCCGCTGCATACTTTTTATGGTGTACTAAGATCCGGTCCATGGCTCTTCGGAAAGTTGCCGGAGCTCCCTGCAACCCAAACGGCATCCTGACGTACTGATAACATCCATCTGGTGTTGAGAAGGCCATCTTCTCCTTAGCCTCTTTAGACAAGGGAATTTGTCAGTATCCTTTGGTGAGGTCCAGAGTGGTGATGTACCTAGTGGGTCCTAGCCTTTCAATAAGCTTATCTACCCTCGGCATTGTGTAGGCATCGAACTTCGAGACCTTGTTCAGCTTCCTATAGTCGTTGCAAAACCGCCATTCTCCATCTGGTTTCGGCACTAAAACTATGGGACTGGACCAGCCACTCTTGGACTCTTCAATGACTCCCAGGCTAAGCATCCGCTTCACTTCTTTCGAGATCACCTCTCGGCTGGCTTCGGGAATCCAATACGGCTTCAAGTTTATGAGGTTCCGTAAGAACCTCATTCTCTATGACCTGAGTACAGCCGGGTAGCACCGAGAATAGATCTCTATTCCGATGTAGCAACTCTTTGCATTGTTGCTTTTGGGCATGCGACAGCGACTCTGCCACCTTGACCTCTTTCACATCGGTGTCAGCCTAAGCCACCAGACAAGGAGCTTCCATGGGTTCTCTGTCCTGCCACAATTTAATCAGGTTAACATGGTAAATTTGGTAGGGCTTCCTCTTCCCCGGTTGGTGGATTTTATAGTTGACTTCCCCAACTTTCTCTACCACCTCATAAGGGGCCTGCCACTTGGCCATTAACTTGCTCTCCACAGTGGGCACTAGCACAAGTACTCAATCTCCTGGGTTGAAATGTCTCAACTTGGCTGACCTATTATACACCCAGGATTGTGCCTCTTGTGCCTTGAGGAGGTGCTCCTTCACAATGGGCATTACGTTGGCAATCCTCTCTTGCATCTGGGCAAGACTTATAGGGAGTGGTCTCAGCTTCCCATGACTCTTTTGCCAAATCAAGGAGTCCTCGAGGGTGTCGGTCATAGAATAGTTCAAATGTGGAGAAGCCTGTGGAAGCTTGAGGAACTTCCCTGATGGAGAACAACAGATAGAGAAGCAGACAGTCCCAGTCTCGGCCATCCTTCTCCACTGCTTTCCTCAACATTGCCTTCAAGGTTTTGTTAAACCTCTCCACCAGTCCGTCCATCTGGGGATGGTACACTGAGGTTCTCAGTTGTGCAATCTGCAGTGTCTTGCACAATTCCCTCATGACATTCAACATAAATTGAGTCCCTTGGTCGGTTAGAATTTCCTTAGGCATCCCGATTCTAGAAAACATATGGACCAGCTTCCGAGTTATACACCTGGTGGAGGAGTTTCGTAGTGGTACGGCCTCCGGATACCATGTAGCATAATCTAATACGATCAGGATATACTGATGCCCTCGGGCGGACTTGACCAGGGGCCCCACTAAATCCATCTCTATGCATTCAAAGGGGACTTTGATGACAGGTAGCGGTACTAGGGGAATGCTGAAGTGGGCCACCAGGGAGGTTAGCTGGCATGTGGGACAGGAACGACAATATCTCAATGTTTCTCTGTAGCACCCTGGCCAGTAGAATCTCTGGAGGATCCGTTCCTGTGTCTTATCTGCCCCCAGGTGACCACCCAACACATGGGAATGAGCCATGTCTAACACCCTGCGTCTATAGGGCCCTGGCACCAGCAACTGCTCTATTACCTCACCCCTTGGCTTGTTTACTCTATACAGCAAATCCCCATTCACAGCAAAATGAGGGAACCGACTGTCGGCCTCCGGCTCCTGAGGCACTCCATGTAACACGGTAACATTTTCGAACACCCTTTTAAGGGTTAAGTCCCTGAGTTGGGCAATTCCAAAGTTCCCCTCGGACACCTCCAGCTCAGGGATGTTGGTCTCAGTGGATGCTACCTCATCCTCATCGCCAACAAGCACACACATGGGAAACTCATTCACTACGGTCTGCAGCGAGGTTTCTTTAGAGGCGATCTGGCTGTCGTCCGAGCAACCAGGCATCCCCCCTTTCCTCCACATGTCCAAAACAACACAAAGTCCTGTCCAATTATTATGGGGTGCAATAAGTCTTTGAAGAACCCCACTTCATGAGACGCAGTGCCACAGTCCTTGGTTACATTCACCTGGGCCACAGAATAGTTCTTAGCGTCCCCGTGGAGTGGATACACCGGATGCTTACCACCTTTCCAGGGATGATGAGGAAGTGTGGCAATTATCAGGGTCACCAGACTTCCTGAGTCCAACAGTTCAGTCACTCGTACCCCGTTTACGGACACTGAGCATGCCTGAGGGCCCTCGCCATGTTGAGGCAGGCGGGGTAGGTAAAATAGGAGCAACGCCGGCCTATGTTGCAGTCCATTGGTTCAGAGTTCATGGGACACCGGGGGGGCTATATGGATAGGGGCATGACACATCCAACAGAGGATGGAATGGGGCTGATTTCCCAGCTGCGATTCAGCGGTCTCCTGGGACTTTGAATTCCCACCCAGTGAGGATTTAGTCCCCTTCTTTTGGGAGCCATCCCCCTTTGGGAACCCCAGAAAGGTGACCTAGCCCCCACTTGACCACTCAGAGAACCCTCTACAGTCCGGTACCTCTCCACTAGGCCCACCAGGTCGTACGCATTTTGGGGATCTCCCTGGGCAACGCAGGACAGAATTGGCTTCGGCAGAGAGTGAATAAACCGATCCATGACCACTCTCTCGACCATCTGGGCTGGGGAACAAGCTTCTGGCTGCAGCCACTTCTGGCCTAGGTGCAGAAGATCAAACATTTGCGACCAGGGAGGTTTGTCCCCGTTGAAGTCCCAGAGGTGGACTCGTTGTGCTCTGACTGCCGGGGTTACACCCAGATGCGCCAGGATCTCAGTCTTAAGTTTGCTTTACTCTTTAGAGTCTTCCAGGGCCAAATCAAAGTACGCCTTCTGTGGTTCCCCGGTCAGATATGGCGCTGGAACCTCCGCCCACTGTTCCGGTGGTAGTCTCTCACGGGCCGCCACCCTCTCAAACACGGCCAGGAATGCCTCGACGTCATCCCCCGGAGTCATCTTTTGCAACGCCCCTCTCACGGTTTTCCTCACCTGGGTCTCGTTGCTTCGGCCTGGAGGTGCTGCGGCTTCTCTGACACGGATGGCCTCCGCCAGGAGCGTCATCTGCTCCTGCTGCTGTCGCTGCTGCTGTATCTGTTGCTGTTGAAGCTGGAACTGTTGAATTAACAATTTTTTGGTCTCCTGTTAAGCTTGCTGCTGATGCATATTCCCCTGCACCAGTTGCTTTATCAGCTCCTCCATGCTGTTGGATGAACCTTGCTGGCTGGCAGCCTTCACCCAGGACATGTATGGTTTCCTGCAGCAGCCACACTGCTCCTTGGGATTCGTGCCCGCACTTCTAGCACCAATTTGTGAGGGATTAGGTCTATGGTAGGCGCTGGTTCACACAGGGATGCTGTCCGTAGGTTCAAACAAACTGGTGGTTTATTAAATGTCCATAAACCAGGCAGGAAACAAAGATATCACAGCCTCTTTCAGGTTACAAAAAGGTATAACAGAACAAAGCACAAAGTAACAAGTCCATGTACAGCACAGCCTCAGCCGTTTAAATGCAGATGCCTTTCTCTGCCTTCAGCAAGGTCTGTGCAGCCCATGCAAGCCTGCTCACCTTGCACAACACACAGACCGATTGAGACAGGCGCAGCTGTCTTAAATCAAGCCTTCCAAGACCTGGACTGGAGGTAAGTGAGCAGCTAATCCCCCCAGCTCTTTCAGCTGCTTGTAAAACCCGGCCCTTTAATCCGAGCCCATTAATTACGTCTCAGCACTATGTGTGCTGGAACCTGCTTCTCCGGGTCCTACATCACCAAAGCTTGGCACCTCGGTGACACATACCTCCCATCCACAACCTGTCCAGCTGCAACCTTACAGTATGTATTAGAGAACATGTACTGGGGATCCTGGCAGCAGTGGACCAATTGGACATATCCATGTTAAAAACCATACCGAAACATTTTAAATTACATCATAATTGCAATGCCAAGCTAGTGAGGGTAAAGGGTATTGACATGATTGAGACTGGCATACGTGGTGGCCCAATATCCCAGAGATTGGCTCAGGTAGAATCAAGGTGGATATGGACCTTGAAAACATTACACTCCAGTGGGTTAAATGAGAATAAGGCAGTGTGCCCACTATGCTTTTTTTAAGCGTTTCCGCAGCGGCAATTCTTGGTAGAAGGTCTGCCATGTTCCCCAATGATAATCTGCATGTGGTGTGCAGAAAAATCCGCAGCACTACCAATTATTTTGCAGAATCGCGGCGTTTTCGCCGCCATTGACTTGCATTGGACTGCATGACATCCGCATCACTGCATCTGCACATGCGGATATCATGCGGTTCAATGTGCGGATGGTACCCGGGTTTGGAGAAGAGGAGACTCTCCTCCAGACCCGGATACCATACAACCTGTAAAAAAAAGAATTAAATAAAAAATAAATATTATACTTACCTTCTGAGCCATCAGAAGGTAAGTAAAATATTTATTTTTTATTTTTTAAAATTCTTTTACGGTCACACTATATAAATCCATGCCGTTTGCATGGATTTATATAGTATGACCAAGTTGTCAAGCACTTTCCAATTATAAATAAATAAATAAATCAATGAACAGATGACTACATACAGCAGGCAGTAAATAGGAGAATAAGTGAAAGTGTATACAGACCCATTGGGCCAACTAGGTCTGTATACACTTTCACTTATTCTCCTATTTACTGCCTGCTGTATGTAGTCATCTGTTCATTGATTTATTTATTTATTTATTTATATATATTTATTGATTATATAAACACTTATGGAGTTCTAGTTATTTTAGAAAATTAATGTTTACACTAATGAGATTTATATTAGCACTTTGCACTTTATTGTTCGATTTATACTTTATCTCATTGGATGTATTAAGTACTGTTCAGGCATTCAATATGAAATGTCATGATAATAAGTGTATTTTACCATCTTTCCCAGAAAGTCCCTCTTAGTTGTGTATCCCTCTATCCATTTCTGTTATATTTTTAGTCTTTTTAACTAATAAAATATATATTATATTCTTCTATATATTGAGTTGGTGTGTCATACATATAGGTTTGGTCTGATAGAGACACATCTACGCCTCGACAATATCATTATTCTTTGTGCTTTTGACATATTCATACTTTCCAAGTGATGCTAAAATCGCTTGGAAAGCGCTTGACAACCCACATGTGGAAATGTCAGTGAAGAACGAGTGACAAATGCTTGTCCCTGGCTGAAAAAACGCATATAAAATCCACATGTACAATCCGCATGCGTTTTTTCTGCCAGGGAGATGCAAAAACGCTCAGGAAAAATCCGGAGCATTTCTGCATCGTGGGCACATAGCTAATAGTTTTGCCTCATTTCTTTAGTCTAGTCCTGTTGGGTATTTCTCCTGTGTCACCTGGGCAATACCAACATGGTTTTTAATCTGTTTGGGTTCTATATGGTTTTAATTATATGTTTTTCAGCAGGTTTGGAACCTATGATATTCTGGTTGAAAATGTGAACGGCAAATATGGCACTCGATTTGATCCACCTATGGCTGTGATTCCCTCAATATATACGAGGTGTAATACATCTTCATCATTAGATACTTATTTGTATACCTTTCTGGCACCCATTCTGACTAATGTATGACTACTGTAGGACTGATTATTTGATGTTGTTGGCATGCGGTATAATCGGTGTGCTTTTTGTCATGAAAAATGTATATGGGGAATACTGTGTGATAATGATAATTTGATGTCTATATTCTATTGTAAGACATATTATGTAGTCCACCTTGGGTTGACCATGTGGGATCTAGAGAGATATATACTGTACTTTATAGTTTAGATTACGTAACTTATACTATATTTATAAATACTTAATGACTTTTAATGAATTGATTTTCTCTATAAATGTTTAAAACATGGCTATCCAGGGTGTTCTCACACAATATGTGTATCGATTCCCCAAGATACTGAGTCTACACTGTTTTGTATACATTGTTTTTTGGTGATTCCATTTGTTGATTTGTTAACGTGATGTATACATGGTTAATTTATTCTGCACATTTCCAAAGGACTCTGTGTCAGGACTATGCTATTATATCCTATATACCAAGATATAGAATACCATTTGGGATATCTATATTACTGTACTTACCTAAAAAACTATCCAGCGATGCCGATACGCAGGGGTGTCATTGTCCTTACATGCCCGATGGTTCTTGCCATCTCTTCAGTGGTCTTGCGACCGCTGAGATGCCGACGCCACCGGGTATCTTAGTTACAGTGACTCACCTTGCGTCAATTCCGGGCAGCCGCGGTGGTTCTCTGGGTAGCATCGGCTGCTATCATTGATATGATGACGCATAGTGCGTTACCTGCGGAATAGGCGGGGTTCTGTGTCTGTGTTCAGGTGACCATATGTAGGTCGTATTTAAAGGCCACGGTATTCGTCCTGATTATACCCCTTGAGAAAGGTAAGCACCGAAACGCGTGTCGGGAGGCGCGTTCTTATGCGGGACAGCGTGGTGTCTTCTACCCTCATCAGGTAACTGTGGTCATGATGGCTGGTGGCTTAGCACACTATGGTTGATATACGTACATAAACTAGAAATATGCCCTTTGGCTCCCCTTGGTGGTGTGCGACTATCTGATCACCTATGTGTGGTATATACATCATATACAGTATGTTGTCTATATTGTTACCTTTTGATCACCATTTTATCTCACCACCATCTCATCATTGTTTAGATACGGTTTGCTGTAATTTTATGGAGATTTTGTTCCTGCACTTTGAACGTTGTCTATTTGTTGTTGTGTTTTTTATATATATATATGTCTGTATTGTTAAGTCTACCATCTCATCATTGTTTAGATACGGTTTGCTGTAATTTTATGGAGATTTTGTTCCTGCACTTTGAACGTTGTCTATTTGTTGTTGTGTTTTTTATATATATATATGTCTGTATTGTTAAGTCTACCTTCTCCAATGACCCTGTTTATCCCATATATAATAAAGATTTCTAGTTTTCCATTATGATTGACCAACAGATCATCTTTTTTTTTGTTTGCTTACTAGCCTCTCTCTGTTTTTAATTGTTTACTGTAAATGGAATGAGGCCTACAAATTAAAGAACATAGTACTTACAGTCAAATATGGTGGAGGTTCAAAGATATTTAGGGGTTGCTTTGCTGCCTCTGGCACTGGGTGCCTAGACTGTGTGCATGGCATCAAGAAATGTGAAGGTTCCCAAAGGATTTTGGGTCGCAATAAGTGCCCAGTGTCAGAAAGCTGGGTTTGCATCCTAAGTCATTAGTCTTCCAGCAGGACAATGACCCCAAACATACATAAGAAGCACCCAGAAATGGATGGAAACAAAGCACTGGAGAGTTCTGAAGTGGTAACTCCAGCTCCAGTAGCGTCAAGTCTCCTACCACTACCTCTTACATACAGAAGCTACAGAGAAACTGCAAAACTGTCAAATTTGATACAGCAAAAAAAAATATATATACTATATATTTGTACTGTGTTAGCCAGTAGATAGAAAAATATTTAGATTTGAGATTCTTAGTGGTTGATACCTCTTAATGGCTAACTGAAAAGATGGTAACAGGTTGCAAGCTTTCGAGACTACTCAGGCCTCTTCATCAGGCTAGTATAACCCAAAATCGGAAGAGTCAGAGATTTATACACAATATGGCACAGAAATAATGCAATAGATGAGACAGGTGATGAAAAGCAGAGGTATTACTATGGAAGAGATAAACATTTCTTGCTGTAAATATTTTAGCAGTTCATAGATAAGGACTGTGAAAGTTTTACTGTTTGGTGCAGTGCTGTGATGACCCCACAAGTCTGATGGGCACATTCCTTAGTTGATGTTGAATGACATAAATCCCCCCTTGTTGTCTTTAGTGGTCAGTGGGGATCGACTAGCGCTCATTACCTTCCTTCCCTAGCCAGGGCCAAATGCCAGGGAAAGACAGGGCGAGGTTTCTGTGCATCAATTTGTGCGGAACCAATATAAGGACGCTAGGGGAGACAGGGTGATATAAGGTCTGCCTAGAAGGTCTCCACTACCCCTTTCCCTAGAGTCTGGGCCCTCTTTTCCCCCTTCCCCCCGTGTTGCATTTAGTCTTTCCTACACCTTTCGTGACCCAGGACCTCCAATGCGTAGAGAGACAGTTCATGCCACGAGTCCAGCTTGGAAACCCAATAGTTGGAAGGCACAGAGGAATCACGGAGTATACTGGTACGGTCACCAAGGTACTCCTTCAGCATCTTTCAAAATTTTTCCCTTCTTGACAGAGTATCCCACACATTAGGGTCTTGGAGCTGGGAGGGTCTGAGAAAACTGTCCCAGACCTTTAACATGGTTCCCCTGCCTCTGCTGCATCTGGTATGTGTCTCCCTCGCCTGTACTCTTGGTTGTCCAAGGAACTGTGACCTCTGCCGCCAGTGTTGTCAGATGGGAATTTTTTAAATAATTCTTCAACTAGGGCCTTCTGGTACTGCAACATTTTATTAGACCTCTCCACCATGAGAAGGAGAAATAGATAGTTCTCCTTGTAGCGTGGATCTAGAAGGGTGACCAACCAGTAATTACTGTTGCCCAAAATGCATACAACGCGAGGGTCACGGGAAAGGCAGCGGAACATAAACTCAGTCATGTGGGCCAGACTGCCATCAACCAAGTCTTCCCCACCAAGAGGACGATTGTCCATCATCTCCTCCTCGTCCTCCCTCTCCTCCTCCTCTTGGGGCCATCCACGCTGAACAGACGGGATGAAGGTGGTGTGGGTAGTACCGCTTGTAGCGCAGGAAACCAGCTTCTGTTCCTCCTCCTCCTCATCCTTCTCCTCATTATTGTTGTCACCACATAATGTGAGATGTTCTGAGACGTTGTGTCTGCTCCAAATTAAATTGTAAAATTCAAATACATGCACGGAAGAACTACGACTGATACATTTGAACATCAGGCTAGATCTACTTTATTACATGCTCTGGTCCAGGTTTATATAGGTTATTAGTATTCATACTTTAAAACAATATAATTGACTCAGCTTATCTGCTGTCATTACATACATCTAATTGGCTAAAGGTAACACTACTGATACCCATCTTTCTGACTTACATTTCTCTGTTTTCTCTGAGTATTTAGACAAAGACAATCCAAAAGACACCTTATCTCACACATACCAGCTCAAACTCCATCCTGGCAAGCAGAAGATTCACGTACAAAAATCAAAATGGAGTTAGGATGAATAAAATATAACTCCTGCTCTCACATTACCACCCAATCTGCATTGAGAAGATGAGATGAGGCTGGGAAGCATCACCTTGTATAGTTTCTTGCTCCATCTCAACTTTCTCCGCCTGCAAAGCCTCTTCTTTAATTGCGAGTAGTGTTGAGCCACCCCCGTAGTGTTCGAGTTCGGTTCGGTTCGTCGAACACCCGTGTGTTCGCCGAACTGTTCGTCGAACTGTTCGTCGAACACCTTCGAACACCGTTAAAACCAATGGCAGGCAAACAAAAACACATAGAAACACATAGAAAACACCTTCAAAGGTGTCCAAAAGCTGACAAACTGCTCAGAAGACATAACTAACACATGGAAAAGTGACAAGTACATATAGTCATGCGAAAATAAAAGAGGTGGAGGAGTAAAAGGAGGGGGAGACACAGATATAGGCATGTCATGCCCTTCTAAAATCCAAAAAGTGAGAAGCCGACACGGCCAGTCCGTTCCTGCCCGTGCCACCTCCGTGTCGCCGGGTTTGTGCCAGAGCCGCGGTGGACCCTGACGGCCAGCCCCCCTCTCCTAATACTGGTGCCTGTCCGCTGGTGGGTCGAGCCCCCCGCGGTGGGGGGGGAGTAACATCTGCAGAAGAAAGACCATCTTCCAGCCAAACTAACATGTCGACTTCTTTTCGTGGACAATGTGATACGATCCCTTTGTTACGGACACGCCCATCGCTACAAATTCCAGATGAGGCATAAAAACAGCAGGTGCTTCAGCGGATATCAAGTGCTCCTTCAAGTGGGCTCTCCTCCACCTCAACTTCAACATCACAAATACTCCAGTCCTCAGAGGTGTCATCCCAATCGCACTTGCTTCCTCACAGCTCCCAAGTCTCCAGCTGCCCGTCTGAGTATGGGGTAACACAGATGGTTGAGTCTGCACAGCTGTTTACTCATACTATAGCCTGGGAAACGGAGGTCTGCTCCAGAGCTTCTGTTAATCCAGACGAGGAAATGATCTGCACTGATGCCCAGAATCTTTATAAGTCGGATCCAGGACCAGATGAAGAAGGTTCTGAGCATAATGTAGACCCTCGTTCCCAAACTGTAACTCCTGTTGGTGGAGACAATGATGAAGATGATGATGAGACTCAAATACCTGATTGGAGCGACAACTTGACTTTTCGGTCAGGGCAGGAAGAGGTTGGCTTTGAGGACGACGGGTGTGATAACACACAGGGTGATGATGACAAGGTTGGAGATCCCACTTACTGTCAACCCACAGTCAGCCAGTCGATGAGGTCACCCGGGCCTTTGCCTGGCCTTTGGGATGTCGCGGTGGTCGGCTCCCTGGCCCGTACCCTGGGGTCACTCTTTAAAAGGGTGGATAATTGTTAATTTTATAAGAGTTTGTGACACCACCTGTGGTATCTGGTGAGAAGCACCAGCGCTGCAGCAGTCCACTGAGGCCCGTGATAAGGCAGCTCGATGGTATAGCTCCCCACAGGTGGAGCTAGGTCTCAGGGCAGCGTATGCAGGGGGAATGCAGGACAGGCGAGACCCAGCTGGGTCAGAGCAAGAACGGAAACGGACACGGTAGTCACTTCAGTACCTTTTACTGGAGGAAATTCAGGCACATCCTGGAGCACTGTAGGGTGAAGGGTGCATATCAGGATCCTCCCCAATGAGCGGGTGTAGGGCCTCCTGTTTCTTGCCTCTGCGCAGTAAGTTTCTGACCTGCCTGGAGCTAGGCCTAACTTTGTCTCTGTCCTGCGCTGGCTGACCTTGTGGTAGGGCCTTCTCTTGAAGTTCACGCTCCCAGTATGCGGGGCCTAAGCGTCTCCTGGCTCTGTTACGTATCAGCACCTTAGCGATCCTGGGACTTGTAGTTCTCCAGGGATTCCGGTTATGCCTTACTGGGTCATAGAGATCCCGGTAAGCTCGGATCCGGTGTCCGGTAAATGCTTCGGGGTGAGCTGGTTAAGCTCCTCTGCCCCTTATGTACTAACTCGCCACTCGCCTTCGGCCTACTCGGGCCCTCAATAGGCTATACACACTAACGGCAGCTTGCCGCGCTTCACCGATCTTATGACGCCGGCACACCTTAAGCTCTATCTGGGCTCCCTGAATCTCGCTAGCAGGAGCCTCGTGCGCCACTGCTGAACTATTAACTGAGTTCTCTAGACTAGACTGAGCTCCACTGCAGACTGACCTCTCTTAGGCTTCTCTACTGCAGGAACTCTTCAGAGGAACTGAACTGCCTAGCTCCACCTTCCCTATTTATATCCCTAACGGGCTCCCTCTGCTGGTCTGAGGTGGAAGGTGGAGATGTGTGAATGTTTATGGGGGCCTCTTGTGGAGGATTCCATCAATACACTCTTCTAGGATCTGTGATACCAAGCGCAGCGGGGCGTCACAGATGCTATTGACGACGAGGTTAGGTTGCGGCTTCCTGGACAGAGACGGAGTACTGGAAGCACGTCAACAACTGCATCCTCAACCACAACTCCGCCTCTGACCACAAGTCGTAGTGGCTCTTCAGGTCACATGGGCTCTAAGCCTTGCATAGCCTGGGCATTTATTCAGATCGATAAGGAAGACCCAACTCGTGTTATCTGTAATATTTGTCACCAAAAGCTAAGTAGAGGCCAAAAAATCCATAGTTTGAGTACTTCATGCATGTACCGTCACATGGATATGAAGCATAAGTTGCAGTGGGAAGCTCACTGTGCCTAGCAGGCTGGGCCAACCACCGTCTGCCCCATCTTGTGCATCCGCGGCCTCTTCATCCTCTGTGACTGGGGGGACAGCAGTCACACATGTTTTTGGACGCAGACCTGCCACCTCTTTACCTGCAACAGCCAGTGTGATTGGCAGGTCGTCAGTTCATTGGGAAGTGGAAACACCTGCTGGTGTTGAGAGCTCTCTGACATCGAGAGCACCACCTTTGGATCAAGGCAACCTAACATGTCCGCCTGCATCTTCCTCACAGACCGGCAGTTTGCCAGGGACACCCTACTCAACCCCGTCAAAGCACAACAGCCAGCCCTCGGTCCCTCAGATGTGGACAAGTAAAAGACCATTTCCTCCTAGCCATGAGAAAGCTAAGAGGTTGAATTTCACCATCTGCAAGCTGTTGGCTACAGAAATGCTGCCTTTCCGCCTGGAGGACACAGTGGATTTTTGAGACCTTATGTCCGTCGCAGTGCCCCAGTACCAGATGCCCAGTCGGCACTACTTCTCAAAGAAAGGTGTGCCTGCGCTCCACCAGCATGTCGCACACAACATCACCGCTTCTTTGAGAAACTCTGTGTGTGACAGGGTGCATTTCACCACAGACACTTGGATGAGTAGGCATGGACAGGGGCGTTACATGTCGCTGACAGGGCACTGGGTAACTATGGTGACAGCAGGACAAGGGGCTGCTGTCCAAGTCTTGCCGTCCCCGCGAGTTGTACGTCAATCCTCTTTATCTAGAAGTTCCTCCACTGCTTCTGCCTCCTCAACCTCCTCTCGGTCCTCCACCTGCACCCAAAGCCTGTCTGGTAATGCCACCTGCTTTCTAACTGCGCACCTCCTTACTATGCTGGCAGCAGGGCTGAACGGCATCAGTGTTTACTTTGAAATGTCTGGGAAATGTGAGTCACACAGCTGAGGACTTGTGGTCAGCTCTGGAGACCCAGTTTCATGAATGGTTGTCTCCACTGGACCTGCAACCAGGGAAGGCCGTGTGCGACAATGCTGCAAACCTGGGTGCGGCCCTTCGCCGGGGCAATGTTACACACGTGCCTTGTATGGCTCACGTGTTGAACCTGGTTGTCCATAAATTTTTAGCCCACTATCCCGGACTAGATGGCCTTCTGCAGAGGGCACGGTCGCTGTGTGCTCACTTCCGCCGTTCGCATCCCGCAGCTCAACGACTTACATCTCTACAGAAGTCGTTGGGCCTGCCAGTTCACCGGCTGAAATGCGATGTGCCGACACGGTGGAATTCAACTCTGCACATGTTGCAGCGACTGTGGCAGCACCGACAAGCCCTGGTGCAATAGTTTCTGACGTATAGCCTGGGCCAACGAGATCCAGAGGTGGGGCAAATCACACAGCAGGAGTGGTCTCAGATCAGGGACCTATGAAGTTGACGCGCCCCCTGGGCCGTGGGGTACCCGGAGCCGGGCCGGTAGACACTGGGGGTTGTAGTCACTGTGGCGGTGACCCGGTCCGTGACCCAGGGCGGTCAATCCAACGGTAATTTGTATATATGGATTTTATAATGTCCGACTACGCCACCTGTGGAGTGCGGCCAAAGGGGCCGCCGCTGCGGAACAGTCCTCTGAAGCTGGTGGTTTTGCTGCAATGGTATTATTACTCACCACAGGAAGAGTGTAGCTTCAGGGCAGTGTGGGTGGATGATGGTGGTTGTAGTGCAGGGAGTCAGTAATGAACACAGAGTCCGTGTGATGCAGTCCCAAGATCTTTACTCACAGTTGTTGCAGTCCAGATTACAGGTACCAGAGCTATCTCACCCGTCGTGCTGTGCGTACTCAGTGAGGGGCTCAGTCCACCCCCAGATAGCTCCGGAGTACTTAGCAGGACCCCCTTCTGTGTGTCCTTTCTCTGGCCTTCTCCCTGCACCTCACACCCAGTGACACTTCTATCCGGTATCCTCGGGCCTTGGCGGGCGACTTGTGTTCCGTCCCCTGGGTCCTATGTGGCTACCTTCTTAGTGAGACTGGTGTGGACTTTTGCCTGCAGTACATGAAATGCTGCAGCCTCCGGTTTCTAGTTGAGCCTTGCTGTTTCTCCTCTAGTTGAGGGACCGGTTCCCCTTATCTGGCCTGACCCCTCTACCTCCTGGTAGCAGCGGGAGTACAGGTGGCCTTCTGCACGGCCCGTAGCCCTAGGGTCCCTTCGGTTCCTGGAGCCTTCCTGCTCCCACTCCTCTCTTCTCTCCTTCAGTCCTGGGCCTCCCAGGCTAGGCCCGCCTCCGGAGCAGAGCTCATGCCGAGCCTCTGCTCCTGTCATTTTCCTCCTCTGACTGGCTTGCTCTTTCTAAGATGGCTTCCTATTTATACTCTCCCTGTCATGTGCTCCCCTAAGCTGCTCCCCTAAGCACCCACTACATAGGATCCTCCCACCAGCTAGGGACCTGGGACTGTGCTCTCCCTTAGGAGCAATCTCGCCCTAACCCCACTGCGGGTATGTGTTGGATGCAGGTGTTAGGGTCCCGAGCCATACGCCTTCCTTACCTGAGGGTGAGATACCACACCTCTGGGTGAGATGCAGTAACTCTGTGGTGACTGCACCCTCAGGGGCGCCACACACCTTTCTGCACAGTTTTGAAATGGCGACGAAGATGTTTAGTGCTGACGACGATGCCATTATCAGCATAACTATTCCGGTGATTTACATGCTGGAGCACACATTAAACAGAATTCAGAGTCAGGTGGTCGGACAAGAGGAGGTGGAGGAAGTAGAGGAGGAGTCGTATGCGGAAGGGATAACATCTCCAAGGTCCAGACGGTTGGCAGCACCAAGGAGGCAGGCATGGGAGGGTGGGGGAGAGGGATTAAACAGGGCGCATGGTAGCAGCCAAACTGTTGAGGAAGGTGCAGGAGCCGAGGAAGAAGTGGAGGATGAACTGGCGATGGGCATGGAAGACTCATCAGATGAGGGAGACCTTGATCACATTTCTGTTGTGCGAGGTTGGGGGGAGAGGGCAGAGGAAAGAAGCATGATTCTTACCTCGCTACCAACACAACAAGGACTTGGTCCTCCTGGATGCGCAAGACACATGAGTGCCTTCTTGCTGCACTACCTGCAACATGACCCTCAGATTGCAGAATTCGAAGTAATCTCGACTACTGGGTTGCCACACTCTTAGATCCCCGGTACAAAAGTAAATTTGCCGAAATAATTCCTGCCATAAAAAGGGATTGACGCATGCAGGAGTATCTGCAGACACTGTTGCAGAATCTTACATGTGCTTTTCCACAAAACACCAGTGGTGCACGAAGTGAATCTCACAGTTCTAACTTGCCAACCGCGGGACTGTCGAGTCTTCATCACTCAAACCATAACAGTAACACAGTATCTGCTGGTAACAGCAATTTTGTGAAATCGTTTCACCACTTTTTTAGACCATCCTTTGCAAGGCCACAGGAGACAAGAAGTCTGACACATAGTCAATGCCTAGAGAGGATGGTGCAGGAGTATCTCCAAGTGAACATCGAAGCCATGACTGTGTCACTGGACCCTTGCTCATTTTGGTATTCCAATCTGGAAAAATGGCCGGAGCTCGCCACTCACGCCTTGGAGATCTTGTCATGCCCTGCAGCCAGTGTTCTCTCTGAACGTGTGTTCAGCGCTGCTGATGGTGTGCTGACAGATAAGCGCACGCGGCTGTCCACTGAGAATGTAGACAGACTCACGTTCATAAAGATGAACAAATCATGGATTCGCAAGGACTTTTCTAATCCTGTGTTATCCTTGGGAGGCTAAAAGCTTGGGGATTTGGTAATATCACCTCACCAACCGTTTTAAGCAACTGTGGGGCAATTGATGCCACTTAACCCTAGAACGCATGACCATAAAAATCTACACTTTCATATACCTGGGGCCTTTTAGGCCCGTGTGCAAATAACATTGAATAACTCAAACTCAAATGACAAACAACTATATACATGAAGAATACCTAGAGTTCCAAAATTCTAACTAAAGTAATCTTGCAGAAAATAGAAAACAATTAACAGGGTGGGACTGCGAGGCCCCAGGTATGCGTTCTAGGGTTAAGTGGTGTCTGTGCCACAATTTTGGGAAAAAATGGAAACTCTTTTTGGAGTCCCCTTGCTGTGTCTTACGTGACGTTGGCATCGTCAATTCCAGGTGGGTTGGGTCGCCCCCCCCCCTTTTAACTGTAAGAAACTACATACACTATGGCTTGGGGTAACACAGATGATTGAGTCTGAAGAGCTGTTTACTCAGAGGTCTGCTCCAAATCTTCAGTGTCTGCTAGTCAGCGTAGAATTTTTAACTGCATCTAGCCTAGGCAATACTTTGGGCGTAGTAGCCCAGCTGCGAAGCAAGCTGCACCGCCTGTGTATCTAATAAGAATTTTTAAATGCATCTAGCCTAGGCAGACTGTGGGGACCCCCAACCAAACCCAGACGCTCAGCCCCCCTACCGCCCCCCTTTCCTTGACAATACAATAATGTAACTCTTACAACTGGATGGGTGAGGATCGGTCACAGCTTTATTAACTCTTTATACTCACTCCATTAGAAAGAAATTTTATTTCTAAAATAATTCAGCTTGTTGCAGCATGCCCTGGGTCTCCACTCCGGCAACTTGGCCAACAAGTGTAACTCTCCAACATGTCCTTTCTATTTCCAGGCCAGGGAGGATCCTGCGTACTCGTATGCAGGACTCTGACCCCCACCCATCACTCTTAACGCTTGTTCCACTCCGTCCTGGAGTCCTGACAGGAATATGTCCAGTCCAATATCCATTAAGTGAACACCGTCGGGCCGTATGAGGCCTGCTTTATCTCCTTCCAGTTGTCGGTGTCGTACCACTACACCGCCTCTGTCTCTTCTAAATTTTGCCATCCGAATATTTATTACCCGCCTTGTCCGTTCGATGGCCGTGATGTCTCGCGCACCTTGCCATACCGCTATCGGCACAATCTCTGACCATACTATAGCTAGTTTTGTGAAAAATTCTCTGAAGCGCTCAGTGTCTAGTTTCATTATTGCCATTAGTTATGCGCTCTTGTGATGACCTAGGTTGTTTCCCCCGGCCTGTATAACTAAGATGACCAGACATCTTGCCTCTCTCCCTACCTTGATTACCTCCATTAGTACCTGTGGCCATAGCAGGCCTCTAATACCTCTCCAGTTGAAATATGTGTTATGAAACTCTAATTTCCTCCCGCCTGGGCGGACTTTCGCCCTTTAATCTACCCAATATATATACGAGTGGCCTATCACCCACACTGTTGGCTTAGCGTCACCTGTAAAAGAAACAAACCACGTTAGGATAACAAGTCCGGTCTTATGTATCTTGCCAAACACGTGGATCACCATCTCTCTATCCTCTGAACTTCCGTTTCTGACAGTCCTGCTCTTGCTGCTTCTGTGGCCGCGCCTATGCGGAATGAGTGTGTCCCGTAATCTTTGGGGTGGTTCCCTGCCGATGTTATGCATTTATTAAATATAGCTTGGAACTGGTATCTTGATAATGGCGTCCCATCAATGTGTGATAGGAACAAATTACTTTGTGATCTGATGGTTAGATATGGTTTTACTATTGTTACCCGACTTAGTGTACCGTTTGTGGGTTGTAGAAGTACCCAAGTGCCCCTGCCCGCTGGAACCATTTTCGATTTGTGTATGCGTAGACGTATTGCATTATTGCCTATGACTACGTCCTGGTGTAATAAGCCTCCACTGGTGCTAATTTTGGATTGAGGGACTAATTCGCTTATGCATAGCGCCCCGAAGAAGGCGATCACAAATGCAGTAGACAGTAGTGTTGCTTCAAATTGTGAGTGTCATGTTAATGGTGTTAGGGATATGATGTGAGAAATCAGTTTTAGTGACACGGGACGGGACGTCTACACTCCTGACTTGGCTGACCCCTTTTCCACCCTTTTATGGATTGTCTGATGATGAATCTTTGTCACATCTCCCCAATTCAGTAGTTGGAAGTGAAATGCTACTCCGGTCAGACACCGCTGCGCTGACGCCCCTGATATGCCCCTCATCATTAGCTGGTGGAGAAATTCTATGGTGACTTGTGATCTGGCTTATTCACATTGGTCAACCCATCTGCCTGCTACTAGTCATGTCCACTCTTCCCATGCCTTACCGTATGCTTGCCATGTCGACGGGGCAACTGACGCTCTGATTAATGGCATCAACTATTCGCCACTAGATCCCATAGGGAAGGTGGGCAACTGTTGTCCCGATGGGTGGGCATTGTGGAAGAGCTCTGTGAAAATCTGCCAATTGAATTGTTATAAAGCGTTAGCAGCAGCTTTAGACCCCTCAGCATAGTGGCTAGCGCGGACCCATACATTGTGTTTTAGGCACAGGAATGCTAGCCTGGGTAGTAGGCCTAGCACTGGGAGAGACGATGATGCCATCTTATTAATGCAGTGCGCTAAGCTGGTGTTTTTTGTTATGAAGCGTATATTTTTTGTAAGCCAGGAGCGCGCCCCATATTTCTATTGCTACCACTATTGGGAAGAAAAATTATTTTCAGGGCTAGATGCAGCGAAAAATTATTATTAATTGAAAAGCTGGTGGAGCTTGGTATAGATGGCCTAATACAATGAGACCCACACACTGCTAGAAGGCCAAATATTTTTTCAGAGTTAGATGCAGAAAAAAATTATATTCAGTTTGCAACCTGATGGAGGTCAGTATAGATGGACTAATAGAACAAGTCCCACACACTGCTAGAAGGCCAAACATTTTTTCAGAGCTAGATGCAGAAAAAAATTATATTCAATTTGCAACCTGATGGAGGTCAGTATAGATGGACTAATAGAACAAGTCCCACACACAGCTAGAAGGCCAAATATTTTTTCAGAGGTAGATGCAGAAAAAAATTATATTCAGTTTGCAACCTTATGGAGGTCAGTATAGATGGACTAATAGAACAAGTCCCACACACAGCTAGAAGCCCAAATATTTTTTCAGAGGTAGATGCAGAAAAAAATTATATTCAGTTTGCAACCTGATGGAGGTCAGTAGAGATGGACTAATAGAACAAGTCCCACACATAGATAGAAGGCCAAATATTTTTTTAGAGCTAGATGCAGACAAAAATATATTCAGTTTGCAACCTGATGGAGGTCTGTATAGATGGACTAATAGAACAAGTCCCACACACTGCTAGAAGGCCAAATATTTTTTCAGAGGTAGATGCAGACAAAAAATTATTTTGAATTTGCAACCTGATGGAGGTCAGTATAGATGGACTAATAGAACAAGTCCCACACACTGCTAGAAGGCCAAACATTTTTTCAGAGCTAGATGCAGAAAAAAATTATATTCAATTTGCAACCTGATGGAGGTCAGTATAGATGGACTAATAGAACAAGTCCCACACACAGCTAGAAGGCCAAATATTTTTTCAGAGGTAGATGCAGAAAAAAATTATATTCAGTTTGCAACCTTATGGAGGTCAGTATAGATGGACTAATAGAACAAGTCCCACACACAGCTAGAAGCCCAAATATTTTTTCAGAGGTAGATGCAGAAAAAAATTATATTCAGTTTGCAACCTGATGGAGGTCAGTAGAGATGGACTAATAGAACAAGTCCCACACACAGATAGAAGGCCAAATATTTTTTTAGAGCTAGATGCAGACAAAAATATATTCAGTTTGCAACCTGATGGAGGTCTGTATAGATGGATTAATAGAACAAGTCCCACACACAGCTAGAAGCCCAATATTTTTTCAGAGGTAGATGCAGAAAAAAATATATTCAGTTTGCAACCTGATGGAGGTCAGTATAGATGGACTAATACAACAAGTCCCACACACAGCTAGAAGCCCAATATTTTTTCAGAGGTAGATGCAGAAAAAAATATATTCAGTTTGCAACCTGATGGAGGTCTGTATAGATGGATTAATAGAACAAGTCCCACACACAGCTAGAAGCCCAATATTTTTTCAGAGGTAGATGCAGAAAAAAATATATTCAGTTTGCAACCTGATGGAGGTCTGTATAGATGGATTAATAGAACAAGTCCCACACACAGCTAGAAGCCCAATATTTTTTCAGAGGTAGATGCAGAAAAAAATATATTCAGTTTGCAACCTGATGGAGGTCAGTATAGATGGACTAATACAACAAGTCCCACACACAGCTAGAAGCCCAATATTTTTTCAGAGGTAGATGCAGAAAAAAATATATTCAGTTTGCAACCTGATGGAGGTCTGTATAGATGGATCAATAGAACAAGTCCCACACACAGCTAGAAGCCCAATATTTTTTCAGAGGTAGATGCAGAAAAAAATATATTCAGTTTGTAATCTGATGGAGGTCTGTATAGATGGATTAATAGAACAAGTCCCACGCACAGCTAGAAGCCCAATATTTTTTCAGAGGTAGATGCAGAAAAAAATATATTCAGTTTGCAACCTGATGGAGGTCTGTATAGATGGATTAATAGAACAAGTCCCACACACAGCTAGAAGCCCAATATTTTTTCAGAGCTAGATGCAGAAAAAAATTATAATCAATTTGCAACCTGATGGAGGTCAGTATAGATGGACTAATAGAATGATGCTATGCCCAAAAGATTTTACTTCACTAGGTGCAGTAAAAAAATTGGTATTCTATACACAGGTGGTATATCTTGCAACACAGATAGGCTACTCCACTGACTAACACACTCTGCAATAGGCCAAAAAGGATTAGCTTTGCTAGATTCAGCCAAATGCTGTGACAAAAACTTGCACAGCACTGGCACAGACCTGCCTGGCAAAAACTGATAGGAACTGATGTAACCTAGTCCTGAAAAGGACTCCAATTACAATTAGTCTTTACTCCCACAATCTATCTATTTAAGAGCACAGACCTGCCTAATAAAAGTCGTAGGAAATGCTGTAACCTAGTCCTTAAAAGGACTGCAATCACAACTATTCCCTACTCCCAAGCTATCTGTAGATTTGTGCGAAAATTGGCTTGAAATTAACAAGGTATAGCGCACACAGCAACAGTGGTGCCGTCTAACACGCAGCTGCAGCAGTGAGAAAATGGTGGCGACGGGGAAAATGGCTTGGTCTTATAGGGCAAGGACATGTGACATACACTGCCAATGACACATGCCCTTGCTTGTGTGAAAAAAAGCACTTCGCTCCGTGTGTGCGCTGCTGATAGGCTGACAGATTGCACCTCCCCACTGCAAATGCGGGAAAGAGAAAAAAAAATGGAGATCTTCATTGTTCCTGCAGAGATCCATCCCCTGCCCCTCCCCCCACCCCGCTGTACACTCAAACTGCGTATTAACATTAATTTTCATCATTACTGAGAAAAAATCCAGTTATGATTTTGGTGCACGAACAGTTATCGAACATAACCTCGAACAGCCGAATTTTTCTCAAATTGTTCGTGTTCGCCGAACGGCTCGAACACCGCCCAAAACAGCTCGAATTTGAGATTGGCGAACAGTTCGAGTAGAACAACGCTCATCTCTAATTGTGAGCAGTGACCGTTTCAGTAGACAGAGAAGAGGGATCGTGATGCTGATTATGGCGTCATCACCGCTCACCATCTTTGTGGAGTCCTCACAGTTTTGGAGGACTGCACAGATGTGAAACATTCATGCCCACTCATCTGCTCTTATGTGCAGAGGCTGACCGGAATACCGACAGGCATGTTAGAGCTTGTACTCAACAACTGCCCTCTGCTGCTCACAAACCCTTGCCAACACATGCAACATTGAGTTCCAGCGTGTGGTGACATCGCACACCTTTCGGTGATCTGGAAGCTGCAAACGCTGCTGAAGCATGGCTAGGGCGGCGGAAGCTGTAGCTGATTTGCAGAAATGCGCACACATGCAGTGTACTTTCACAAGCAGCTCAGGCAAAACAGGGTAGGTTTTGAGAAACCGCTAAATCACTAAGTTGAGCACGTTGGCCAGGCATGGTACATGTGTGAGGTTGCCAAACTTCAGAGCCACCACCAGGTTACGGCACACATGACCATGCCTAGATGTAGGTTCAGGGATGAGAGTCACAGATCTGTCTGCTCTGTTACAGTTTTCAAAAACTCTGCAGCGGTGTGTAGTTTGTCACCTAAGCAGATTAGCCTCAGCAGAGCCTGTTGCTGCTTGGCCAAGGAAGTGCTGCAGTGCTTCCAGCTTGCAACTGATGTTATTGACGTTTCAGAGATGGAGGCTGAGGAGGAGGAAGTGTAGGAACTGCTGTAGAATGTGGGGCAACCCTGAGTGAACCAGGGCCCACAATCCTCGGCATCGGTAGTACGTGTTCCATCTCAGGGTCCGACTGGGTCCCGGCTTCCACAATATTCAACCAGTGTGCCAACAGGGAAATGTAGTGTCCCTGGCCACAAGCACTTGTCCATGTGTCCGTGGTTAAGTAAACCTTCACAGTAACTGCGTTGGTGAGGGCATGGGTAACATTATAGGACACGTGCTTGTGTAATGCGAGGACGGCAACCGGGAGAAATAATGGTGGCTGGGGACCAAGTACTGAAGAACGGCTGCCGCCATGAGGTTGCGGAAAGCTTCAGCCTCTACAAGCCTAAACAGCAACATTTCCATTGCAAGCAGTCTGGAAATGTGGCTGTTTAGTATTGTGGCCCGTGGGTGGGTGGCTGCATATTTGCTCTTGTGTTCCAGGGTAGAGACAACTAAACGCTGCTCTGGGACAAGGACGTGGACGTGGTTGCTGATGGTGGTTGCAAGTGTGGAATCACAGGTGCAGGGTGGGAGGCATCTTAACCTGTGTAATGGACAGGGGATTGGTGTGCACATATAACAGGGGAAAAGGTAGTCGTGTCACCCGCAGACAATGTTTCTGGACACTGGCGTTCGGCCAACTAGTCGGGTGCTTTTCTGTCATGCCAGAGCATGCTGGTGGTGGTCAGACTGGTAGCTGTGCTGCCCCTGCTGATGCTGGCATGGCAGATGTTGCAAATGGCCTTTTTGGGTTAACTGGACAGTCTGTGAAAAAGCGCCAGACCTAACCCTTGGACTGGCAACTTCCCTCGTGTTTGTGTTCTGGGGAACAGTTGCCCGCCTTGTGTCTGTGGCCGCCCCACTGCCTCTTCCTGCCTGGTGGTGCTACGGATCCCTCCTCCCTGCACTGCTGTCCTTGCTCTGCATGTCATCTTCCCAGGTTGGGTCAGTGACTTCATCGTCCACCACCTCGTCTTCCACGTTTGCATCCTTGTCCTCCTGACTTTCTGGCAATTGTGTCTCATCATCATCCACCTCTTGCGACAGTAATTGCAGTTTTCCACTGTCACCTTCTTGTGACCATGGCTGCTCAAATATTTAGGCATTGCTACATGCGATCTCCTCATGTCCTGCTTGAAGCGGGCAGGCCTAGAGCCCAGAATCTATAAATGGAAAAGTGAACAGCTCTTAGGAGTGTCCAATTGTGGGATCACTTGTCTCCGGGCACTCGGCATGGTGGGAGGAAGGAGGATCAGGGTGTAGTCCAGACTCACTGCTACTGAGAATGGACAGTGTGGAAGACAGGGTGGTGCTGGCAAACTGACTGGATGCATTTTCTGCTATTCAACCAACAACCTTTTCACACTAGTCTGGCTTCAAGAGTGGTGTTCTGCACCCCCCTACAAAGTGGGACAGCAAGCTAGGTCGACATGATGTGGGTGTTTGTTGTGGTCCCGCAGCAGGCATAGTTTCACCTTGCCCATGGCCTTGGCCTCTGCATGCACCATCAGTATCACGTCCACTTCCCTGTCTCTTACCACGCGCCTTGCCCATTTTAAATGGAGTATAATATTTCAAAGCTTCCAAAAAATTTCAGGATTATTACCGCAGTAAAATGTGCCCACCTCAGATGGTCTGGTTACACTGCAGTAGCACTAGAAAGATGCTACTGGTTACTGGCAAAGTCTAAACATATGTTTTCAATGCACAACTGTTGCATTTTAAATGGAGTGTAATATTTTGCAGCTCCTTAAAAAAATTCAGTATTATTACCATAGTAAAATTTGCCCACCTCAGATGGACTTGTTATACTGTAGTAGCATTATAGCGATGCAATTGGTTACAGGCCAAGTCTGGATATATGTGTTCAGCTTGGTGTGAAGAAATCAACTATGGGAGCAATAATTAGAAAATGGAAGACATACAAGACCACTGATAATCTCCCTCGATCTGGGGCTCCACACAAGATCTCACCCCGTGGGGTCAAAATGATCTCAAGAACGGTGAGTAAAAGTCCCAGAACCACATGAGGACACCTAATGAATGACCTGCAGAGAGCTGGGACCAATGTTACAAAGGCTACTACCAGTAACATACTATGCTGCCAGGGACTCAGATCCTGCAGTGCCAGACGTATCCCCCTGCTTAAGCCATTACATGTTCGGGCCCGTCTGAAGTTTGCTAGAGAGCATTTGGATGATCCAGAAGAGTATTCGGAGAATGTCATATGGTCAGATGAAACCAAAGTAGAACTGTTTGGTAGAAACACAACTAGTCATGTTTGGAGCAGAAAGAATGCTGAGTTGCATTCAAAGAACACCATACCTACTGTGAAGCATGGGGGTGGCAACATCATGCTTTGGGGCTGTTTCTCTGCCAAGGGACCAGGACGACTGATCCGTGTACATAAAAGAATGAATGGGGACATGTATCGTGAGATTTTGAGTGCAAACCTCCTTCCATCAGCACGAGCATTGAAGATGAAACGTGGCTGACATGACAATGATCCCAAGCACACCACCAGGGCAATGAAGGAGTGGCTTTGTAAGAAGCATTTCAAGGTCCTGGAGTGGCCTAGCCAGTCTCCAGATCTAAACTCTATCGAAAACCTTTGAAGGGAGTTGAAAGTCGGTGTTGCCCAGCGACAGCCCCAAAACATCACTGCTCTAGAGGCGATCTGCATGGAGGAATGGGCCAACATACCAGCAACAGTGTGTGCCAACCTTGTGAAGACTTACAGAAAACGTTTGACCTCTGTCATTGCCAACAAAGGATATATAACAAAGTATTGAGATGAACTTTTGTAATTGACCAAATACTTATTTTCCACCAAAATTTGAAAAAACATTCTTTCCAGATCAGACAATGTGATTTTCAGGATTTGTTTTCTCATTTTGTCTCTCATAGTTGAGGTCTACCTATGATGTCAATTACAGGCCTCTCTCAACTTTTTTAGTGGGAGACCTTGCACAATTGGTGGCTGACTAAATACTTTTTTTCCCAACTATAGGGACGGTAGTTGAGACAGGGTGACGCTAGACTAGACTAGGAAGTCTCCACTTTCCCCTTTCCCTAGTGTCTGGGCTCCCTTTCCCTTTTGTGTTGCACTAACACCTGGCGTGACACCTAAGTCTTGTATTTCTCTAGCGCTAGGCCCTGGATAGGGAAAGGGGGAATGAGGCATAGTCAATCCCCAATAGCAACTAAAGACAACAGGGAAGACACATGGGGAAAAGTAACTTAGCTTGAGCCGACTTCAGAGAGATTACACCAAACATAATCCTAGCACCAGGGAGGAAGTTAACAGACTGCAGAAGCTCCAAGCGTTCATAAAAAAAATGTGAATATCACCGGCACCACCCTGCTGTAAACAGAAAGTATTTAAACACCCAGGCCTGGGTGTCAATTAGCAGGAGGGAGTTAGCCGCTGGGTCCTAGAGTGAGACAGATCCAAGAAGGTGTCAGTAATGCCAAACGAAGAGATCTTCTGCAACCAACTGCAGGGCGAATGTCTGTCACATCTGACACACCCGTGACACCTATCCTGTACCACACTATTTCTCCAAAAACTTTTCCTAACTACTGCTAACAGCATTATTAATATTCCGCAGAATGAGCCCTTACAAGGGCTGTCGGTGCAGATGATATAAACCAAAGTGGTGTGGAATCCCTGCCTAAACACACGTAAAATTCTCTCCTTCGCTCGGATGAAACTCTCCCTACTCTGCCTGTGTACAGGGTAGACTGTGACGAGCATAGAGTCCCGGGTCCTATTTAGACCCAGTGATGCTATGTGGCCAGCCAATCACAGTAATGCCACTACAAACATGGCTATGGCATTACAGTGACTGTCAGGCAATCCATGCATGTTAATTAACTGCCTAAAAAGTACCATACATGCGGGGCGGGGACTCGAGATCCCTCCCTGAACACTCAAAAAATACTCGCCGAGTACCGAGCATCTCGAGCACTGCGGTGCTCTGGCGAGTAATGAGTAGTGGCGAGAATGCTCGCTCATCACTAATAAGCTGTCCAGAAAAAATAAAAGTCAGGTTGGCAACCCTACCGGCGTCCCCATATATAGTCTATAATGGAGGAGGCAACCCTGCCGACGTGAATATATTGGAGGAGAAGAGAGCTGCTGGCTCTTCCTACTATTCAGCGCAGGCAACTATGACAGAAGATGTGATGATTTCACTACATCGCGTGTGCTGTGCAGAATGTCTGTGCACATAGGAAAGTCAGGAGTAGAGCACAGGGGGAATGGGAGCAAGGTGAGCATTTTTTGTGTGTGTGAATGTGTGGGGTCTCATCGGAATATAGGGGGGCTATGTGTGGGGGCTCATACTGTATATAAAGGGCTATGTGTGTGGGCTCATACTATAGGGGGTTGTGGTGACCATAATACTGTCTGGGGTGTTGTGGAGGATCATACTGAGTATAGGGGCCTATGAGAACCATTATACCATGTGTTGGATACTGTTGGAGGACAGTCATACCATGTGTGGCTGCCTGTGAGGACCGTGCTGTGTGTAAGGAGGGCTGTGAGGACCATCATTACTGTCTGTGGGTGATATAGGTGCCATCACTCTGTGTGGGAGGTTGTGGACGCATTGTACTAGGAATTGGATGTTTTGCCCACAGCAGTGCGCCCCCAGCAGTTCGCCCCCAGCAATTCGCCCCCGGGTACATTTTGCCCCCGCACATTTCGTCCCCAGCATTTGGCCCCCAGGATGTTTTGCCCCCGCACATCTGCACATCTCACCCCCGCACATATCGTCTCCAGTTCGAAACGTGCGGGGACGAAACGTGCGGGGGTGAAATGTGCGGGGGCGAATCTTCCTGGGGGCGAAATGATAGGGGCGAAATGTGCGGGGGCGAAATGTACCTGAGGGCGAACAGATTGGGGCGAACTGCTGGGGGCGAACTGCTGGGGGCGAAACTTCCTATAACCCATTGTACTTTGTGGGAGGGCTTTGGGGACATCATACTGTGTGTGGGAGGACTTTGGGGACATCATACTGTGTGTGTGGGAGCAGTTTATCAAGGTACAATGGCAATGGGAAGGTGCACTTAAATGTTTGGCAGCACCAAGGGTGCATCGAGCGCCTGTGCTTGGTTTGAACAGTTAGTCTGTGCTGACAGTGTCCCTTTAAGACCCTCAAACATATTAGATAGCTGTCGGCCAAATGGCTTTAGGGCTGACTGCTATCTATCCTATCACATACACAGGAGCAGTTCACCAAACGTTCTCTGCTCTCTATTAGAGAGCAAATGTCAGGCTACTCTAGCGGTGTCTTATCTTCAGAGAGAACAAGAGGATCAACCATTAGAATTCCAACAAGACGGATCCTTCCCTTTCCTCACATAAAGTATGGAAGGAGAGTTGAGCGTCCCTCATCACATCAGATTGTTGGCAAAACCTGACGACTTTAGCCTTACGTGCATGTAAGCCTTAGTTTAACCAGTAGAATAGACATTATGGTGTGCACAGAAATCATGAATCTCAGTGCAGCAACTTTGGTCTACTCATCTCTGTAGTGAGACAGCTAGGATGGAGTTGCTGCAGTGAAGACGTCTTTATAACAGTGCTGTGCACATAAATCATGAGCCTCAGTGCAGTAACTCCAATCTAGTCATCTCTGTAGTGAGACAGGTAGAAAGGAGTTGCTACAGTGAGGATGTCCTTATAGACAGTACTGTGTGCCCAGAAATCATGAGCTTCAGTGCAGTAACTCCGATAGTCATCTTTCTAGTGAGACAGCTAGAATGGAGTTGCTGTACAGGGAACATCCTTATAGAAAGTACTGTGTGCCCAAATATCATGAACCTCAGTGCAGAAACTTCGATATTTTAATTTCTGTAGTGAGAGAGCAAAAATCAAGTTGCTGCAGTGAGGATGTCTTTATAGACAGTATTGGGTGCCCAGAAATCATGAGCTTCAGTGCAGTAACTCCGACAGTCATGTTTGTAGTGAGACAGCTAGAATGGCGTTGCTGTATGATGTTTAGTTATTTCTTGGCAGACAGTCACACAATATTTCAGTTCCAATTCATGGAGAACAGAATTTTGTACGACAGTCTTAAAGGGTATATCCGGGACTCTATGTAAAACCAAAAAATGTGCCTAAGCACTAACAAGCAGGTACAGGTGCATCTCACTAAATTAGAATATCATCAAAAAGTTAATTTATTTCAGTTCTTCAAAACAAAAAGTGAAACTCATATATTATATAGAGTCATTACAAACAGAGTGATCTATTTCAAATGTTTATTTCTGTTAATGTTGATGATTATGGCTTACAGCCATTGAAAACACAAAAGTCATTATCTCAGTAAATTAGAATACTTTATGATAAAAGCTTGAAATTTTTTTTTTAAATTCGAAATGTTGGCCTACTGAAATGTATGTTCAGTAAATGCACTCAATACTCGATGCGGAATTTCCACAGCGTAAACGCTTGGGAAACGCTTGGTAAACCTTCCCCCATGGTCTCCAATGTGACGGCAGGTCTTTCAGTACAGCGCACCGCGATCTTTTGGCAGCCAGGAACGAGAGCAGCAAGACTCGGGGGCCATCAGAAGGTAAGTATAGGTTTATTTTTTTATTTTTAACCATTCTCTCGGGTCACACTATATGAATCCATGCCGTTTGCTAAAATCACTTGGAAAGCGCTTGACACCCGCATGCGGAAATGCCAGTGAAGAACGCTTCATTTCCGCATGTCCCTGGCATGAAAAACGCATGTACAATCCGCATGTGTTTTTTTTCTGCCAGAGAGATGCAGAAATATTCAGGAAAAAATCCTGAGCATTTCTGCATCGTGGGCACATAGCCATACTGTTATTTTTAAACCAGGTATTGGTACTTTTGGCAGGGTAGACAGGTGCCAAGTCCTGCTGGAGAATTAAATATCCATCTCCAAAAAGCTTGTTGGCAGAGAGAAGCATGACGTGCTCTAAAATTTCCGGGTAGACGGCTGAGCTGACTTTGGTCTTGATAAAACATAGTGGACCTACACAAGCAGATGACATGGCTCCCCAAACCATCACTGATTGTGGAAACTTCACACTAGACCTCAAGCAGCTTGGATTGTGTGCCTCTCCATTCTTCCTCCAGACTCTGGGACCTTAATTTCCAAATGAAATGCAAAGTTTTCTGAAACAACACTGTGGACCACTGAGCAACAGTTCAGGTCTTTTTCTCCTTGGCCCAGGTAAGACTCTTCTGGCTTTGTCTATTGGTCATGAGTGGCTTGACACAAGGAATTTGACACTTGTAGCCTATGTCCTGGATACATCTGTGTGTGGTGGCTCTTGAAGCAAAGACTCCAGCAGCGGTCCACTCCTTGTGAATCTCCCCCAAATTTTTGAATGGCCTTTTCTTAACAATCCTTTCAAGGCTGTGGTTATCCCGGTTGCTTATGCACCTTTTTCTACCACACTTTTTTCTTCCACTCAACTTTCCATTAATATACTTGGATACAGCACTCTGTGAACAGCCAGCTTCTTTAGCAATGACCTTTTGTGCCTTACCCTCCTTGTGGAGTGTGTTAATGACTTCCTTCTGGACATCAGTCAAGTCAGCAGCCTTCCCCATGATTGTGGAGCCTACTGAAACAGACTAAGGGACCTTTTTAAACATGTAGGAAGACTTTGCAAGTGTTTTTTGTTAATTATTCTAATTTACTGAGATAATGACTCTTGTGTTTTCATTGGCTGTACTGTAAGCCATAATCATCAACATTAACAGAAATAAATACTTTAAATAGATCACCCTGATTATAATGACTCTATATGAGTTTCACTTTTTGCGTTGAAGAACTGAAATAAATTAACTTTTTGATGATATTCTAATTTTGTGAGAAGAACCTATATATATATATATATATATATATATATATATATATATATATAAAATAACATAAATGCTATTCAAGAAAACAAACCACCTGCAATCTCATTTAATCCGGGGCCTTGTTAAACCCCGCACTGCAGTAACTGCATTCTAGCTGCTTCTGTAATGAGTAGTGTAGATCGAAGATGATATTTTGAGGACTTTATTATAGCCTACAATCTAGACTGCTCGCTGGTGAGGTGACTAGAATAGAGTTGATTTTTTGAGGACCTCGCTCCAGCAACTCCATTCTAGACAGCTCAGTACTGAACCGTCTAGAGTGGAGCATCCGATGAGGTCCTCAAAAAATCAACTCCACGCTAGTCACCTCATCAGCGAGCAGTTTAGAGTGGAGGCTAAAATTAGGTCCTCAAAAATCAACTTGGATTTAAGATTGGGGGAAGATTTGGGGGACGGTCGTGACAGCGACGGAGCACAGGCGACAGAATCATAACTGACATCACAAAAGTGGCGTAAATTATAACATCAGTGTTCTCTAGTGACCCCGGACATTCCTGTATATATATATATATATATACAGTACAGACCAAAAGTTTGGACACACCTTCTCATTTAAAGATTTTTCTGTGTTTTCATGACTATGAAAATTGTACATTCACACTGAAAGCATCAAAACTATGAATTAACGCATGTGGAATTATATACTTAACAAAAAAGTGTGAAACAACTGAAATTATGTCTTATATTCTTGGTTCTTCAAAGAAGCCACCTTTTGCTTTGATGACTGCTTTGCACACTCTGGGCATTCTCTTGATGAGCTTCAAGAGGTAGTCACCGGAAATGGTCTTCCAACAATCTTGAAGGAGTTCCCAGAGATGCTTAGCACTTGTTGGCCCTTTTGCCTTCACTCTGCGGTCCAGCTCACCCCAAACCATCTCGATTGGGTTCAGGTCTGGTGACTGTGGAGGCCAGGTCCAAATTTAAACACAGCTTTGCCGGCAGCCGCGACCAACAAGCGAGGTTGGCGCCAAATTTAAACAACGCTCTGCTGATTGGTCGCGGCCGCCGGCCGGCCACAACCAATCAGCGAGGTTAGCACCAAATTTAATCACCGCTCTGCTGATTGGTCGCGGCCGCCAGCCGCGACCAATCAATGAGATTAGCGCCAGATTTAAACAACGCTCTGCTGATTGCTCGCGGCCGGCGACCGCGACCAATCAGCAGAGCGGCGTTAAAATTTACCGCCCATATCGCTGATTGGTCGCGGCCGGCCACCGCGGCCAATCAGCAGAACGGGGTTTAAATGTGGCGCCAATAATGCTGATTAGCCGCGGCCGGCGACCGCGACCAATCAGCAGAGCTGCGTTTAAATTTGCCGCCCATATCGTTGATTGGTCGCGGCTGGGCTCCGCGACCAATCAGCAGAGCGGCGTTTAAATTTGCCGCCCATATCGCTGATTGGTCGCGGCTGGGCACCGCGACCAATCAGCAGAACGGCGTTTAATTTTCCTTCCATATCGCTGATTGGTCGCGGCCGGCCACCGCGACCAATCAGCAGAGCGGCGGTTAAATTTTCCTTCCATATCGCTGAATCAGCGTCGTATTAGTGAGGACCGTGGAGCGGCGCTGCTTGTGCGGCTACTTCCGCTGCGAGAAGCCGGGAGATGAGCGGCTGCTCGCAGCAGAAGCATCCCGACCGGCGTCGCCGCTCCCCGGTCCTCCGTTCACATTTGCCGTCCGGAGATCAGCGGGCCAAGCCGCTGATCTCCCGACGTTAGCTGCATGGAGGTGAGCGGCGCCGCCTGTCGGGGTACTTGTGCTGCCAGCAGCGGGGAGATGACCGGCGCTAGCCGCTCATCTCCCTGCTGCATCGCCGCTGACCTCCGTCCGGCAGATGAGCCGCTAACGGCCGCCATCTTTTTCTGAAATCCCGCGGCCGGGCCAATGAGCGACGCGGGATTTCCTTGACAGACAGCGGCCGGACCAATGAGCGACAGACAGACAGACAAACAGACAGATAGTATAAGACAATTATATATATAGATGTGGACTGAGGGGTGTGGGCTCAGGGGACGGTATTACTGTATGTGGACTGAGGGGGGTGGGCTCAGGGGCCAGTTTTACTGTATGTGGACTGAGGGGGATGGGCTCAGGGGCCAGTATTACTGTATGTGGATTGAGGGGGGGTGGGCTCAGGGGCCAGTATTACTGTATGTGGACTGAGGGGGGTGGGCTCAGGGGCCAGTGTTACTGTATGTGGCCTGAGGGGGTGTGGGCTCATGGGCCATTATTTATGTATGTGGCCTGAGGGCGTGTGGGCTCTTGGGCCAGTATTACTGTATGTGGACTGAGGGGGTGTGGGCTCATGGGCCAGTATTACTGTATGTGGACTGAGGGGTGTGGGCTCATGGGCCATTATTTATGTATGTGGCCTGAGGGGGTGTGGGCTCATGTGCCAGTATTACTGTATGTGGACTGAAGGTGATGGGTTCAGGAGCCAGTATTTATGTATGTGGCCTGAGGAGGTGTGGGCTCATGGGCCAGTATTACTGTATGTGGACTGAGGGGGATGGGCTCAGGAGCCAGTATTACTGTATGTAGACTGAGGGGGATGGGCTCAGGGGCCAGTATTACTGTATGTGGACTGAGGGGGATGGGCTCAGGGGCCAGTATTACTGTATGTGGGGTGTGGGCTCAGGGGCCAGTATTACTGTATGTGGCCTGAGGGGGTGTGGGCTCATGGGTCAGTATTACTGAATGTGGACTGAGGGGATGGGCTCAGGAGTCTGTATTTATGTATGTGGCCTGAGGGGGTGTGGGCTCATGGGCCAGTATTACTGTATGTGGACTGAAGGTGATGGGTTCAGGAGCCAGTATTTATGTATGTGGCCTGAGGAGGTGTGGGCTCATGGGCCATTAATTATGTATGTGGCCTGAGGGGTGTGGGCTCATGGGCCAGTATTACTGTATGTGGACTGAGGGGTGTGGGCTCAGGGGCCAGTATTACTGTATGTGGACTGAGGGGGATGGCCTCAGGGGCCAGTATTACTGTATGTGGACTAAGGGGGAGCGGCTCAGGGGCCACTATTACTGTATGTGGACTGAGGGAGTGTGGGCTCAGGGGCCAGTATTACTATATATGGACTGAGGTGGATGGGCTCAGGAGCCAGTTTTACTGTATGTGGACTAAGGGGGGGGGGCTTAGGGGCCAGTATTACTGTATGTGGACTGAGGGGGGTGGGCTCAGGGGCCAGTGTTACTGTATGTGGACTGAGGGGGTTGGGCTCAGGGGCCAGTATTACTGTATGTCGACTGAGGAGGATGGGTTCAGGAGCCAGTATTTATGTATGTGGCCTGAGGGGGTGTGGGCTCATGGGCCATTATTTATGTATGTGGCCTGAGGGGGTGTGGGCTCATGGGTCAGTATTACTGTATGTGGACTGAGGAGGGTGGGCTCAGGGGCCAGTATTACTGTATGTGGACTGAGGGGGATGGGCTCAGGGACCAGTATTCCTGTATGTAGACTGAGGGGGATGGGCTCAGGGGCCAGTATTACTATATGTGAACTGAGGGGGGTGGGCTCAGGGGCCAGTGTTACTGTATGTGGCCTGAGGGGGTGTGGGCTCATGGGCCATTATTTATGTATGTGGCCTGAGGGCGTGTGGGCTCTTGGGCCAGTATTACTGTATGTGGACTGAGGGGTGTGTGGGCTCATGGGCCAGTATTACTGTATGTGGACTGAAGGGTGTGGGCTCATGGGCCATTATTTATGTATGTGGCCTGAGGAGGTGTGGGCTCATGGGCCAGTATTACTGTATGTGGACTGAGGGGGATGGGCTCAGGAGCCAGTATTACTGTATGTAGACTGAGGGGGATGGGCTCAGGGGCCGGTATTACTGTATGTGGACTGAGGAGGTGTGGGCTTATGGGCCAGTATTACTGTATGTGGACTGAGGGGGTGTGGGCTCAGGGGCCAGTATTACTGTATGTGGACTCAGGGGGATGGGCTCAGGGGCCAGTATTACTGTATGTGGGGTGTGGGCACAGGGGCCAGTATTACTGTATGTGGCCTGAGGGGGTGTGGGCTCATGGGTTAGTATTACTGAATGTGGACTGAGGGGATGGGCTCAGGAGTCTGTATTTATGTATGTGGCCTGAGGGGGTGTGGGCTCATGGGCCAGTATTACTGTATGTGGACTGAAGGTGATGGGTTCAGGAGCCAGTATTTATGTATGTGGCCTGAGGGGTGTGGGCTAATGGGCCAGTATTACTGTATGTGGACTGAGGGGTGTGGGCTCAGGGGCCATTATTACTGTATGTGGACTGAGGGGGGGGGCCTCAGGAGCCAGTATTACTGTATGTGGACTAAGGGGGGGGGGCTTAGGGGCCAGTATTACTGTATGTGGACTGAGGGGGGTGGGCTCAGGGGCCAGTGTTACTGTATGTGGACTGAGGGGGTTGGGCTCTGGGGCCAGTATTACTGTATGTCGACTGAGGGGGATGGGTTCAGGAGCCATTATTTATGTATGTGGCCTGAGGGGATGTGGGCTCATGGGCCAGTATTACTGTATGTGGACTGAGGGGTGTGGGCTCAGGGGCCAGTATTACTGTATGTGGACTGAGGGGGATGGGCTCAGGGGCCAGTATTCCTGTATGTGGACTGAGGGGGATGGGCTCAGGGGCCAGTATTCCTGTATGTGGACTGAGGGGGATGGGCTCAGGGGCCAGTATTACTGTATGTGGACTGAGGGAGTGTGGGCACTGGGGCGACTATTACTATATATGTGAGGGAAAAAAGACTAATGTGAGGTGGGGGAAGGTCTCAGGATCTACTATTACTGTATGTGGATTGGGGAAGGGACTCAAGAGACATATGTGGGGTGATCTCAGAGGTCATTACAATTGTGAGGGAACAATGGCCACTATTACTGTATGTGGGGTGGGGAGGGAATGGGCTCAGGAGCCAGTATAACTGTATGTAGGAGGGAAAAGGGCTACTATCTCTGTATGTGGGTTGGGATGGGCTCAGGATCCACTGTTACTGTATGTGTGAGGAGACAATGGCTACTATACTGTATGTTGGGTGGGGGAGGGGTTCAGGGGCCACTTTTACTATATGTTGGATGATGTCAGTCAGAGGCCATTTTCTCTATATGTGCTAGAGGACAATGACCACTATGAAAAAATGTATATTTTATATTAATAAAATGTGAGGTGATCTCACACGTGGGACATTATCGTTGTATGTGTTGCTGAACAATGACCACTATTACTGTTTTGGGGTGGCGGAGGGGTCCAGGAGCCACTATTACTATATGTGGGGTGATCTTACTCTGGGCCATTATAACTATATGTGTTCGAGGACAATGGGCTAGGGGCTATGTGTGCACCTTCAGGATTCAGGGTTTGAATGCAGAAAATTCCTTAAGGTTTCTGCATCTCTTGGCAGGAAAAACGATGCAGAAAAAAAACGCTCTTTTTGCCGCGATTTTGATGATTTTTGCCCACGATCAGGAACCACTGCGGGTTTAAAACTGTGTGTTTATGCAGCGTCAAACCTGCAGCGTCCAGATGCTACAGCATAGTGGATGGGATTTCTAAAAAACCTATGTTCACTATGTGTGCATCTGAGGCTGCCGATGACCCATGGACCACAGAATGTCAAATTCTCCTGCGGTGTCGCTAGTCTCCGCAATAGAAATTTGACCACTGGAATGTATTGAATGCGGTAAATCCGCATGGTTCAGTGAACACATGTGGATTTACCTGTGTTCAATAGAACGCGGCATTTTGGACGCAGCAAAATTATGCTGCATCCAATGCGCTGCTACTTCCGGATCGTGGGCTCCCGCGTCATTTTCATAACCAGTAGAGGGAAAGCCGACCGCTGGGAGCTGATATTAGTAGCCGGGTTAGGGGCCATTAGCCAAAAATGTTCCCTGGCTATTAATAACAGCTGGCAGCTCTCAGCAGCCCTAGAAATAGCGCATCCATAATATGCGCCAAACCTGGCACTTAGCCTCCACTCTTCCCACTGCCGTGTAGCGGTGGCGAGTGGGGTAATAAGGCTGGGGTTCATGTCAGCCTTGTATTGGCGGCTGACATGAAACCCAGGTTAGTAATGGAGAGGCGTCTATAAGACGGCCATAGGAATAATGGTGATGGCTGGCGCATGCAAACTGCTATGTTGGTGTTGTGGTAGAATTATTCTATAAAATGGTACCAGAGTCAACGCATGCACATCCCTCGATTTTCGTCGCCATTTTGTTGAAGATACTGTGTCTGCAAATTCGCAAACACAGTGTCTTCAATAAAATGGCGCCGTAGTGCTGTATGCGCACGCGCTGACTCTGTCGCCACACCGCACAGTAGCCGCCCATCCTCACTTCGAACAGAAGGATGCGTTCAGTATTATATATAAGATGTACTGATAATACAGGGATGTACTCACTTATGCTAAGCACTGTATATATATTGTACTGATAATACAGTGGTGTATTCACGCTGAGCACTGTATATATAATGTACTGATACTACAGGGGGTTTACTCACTTATGTTGAGAGCTGTATATACAGTATCTAATGTACTGATAATATAGGGGATGCGTTCAGTAATATATATAAGATGTACTGATAATACAGGGATGTACTCACTTATGCTAAGCACTGTATATATATTGTACTGATAATACAGTGGTGTACTCACTTACGCTGAGCACTGTATATATAATGTACTGATAATACAGGGGGTTTACTCACTTATGCTGAGCGCTGTAAATACAGTATCTAATGTACTGATAATATAGGGGTGTACTCACTTATGCTGAGTGCTGTATATATATAATGTACTGATAATACAGAGGTGTACTCACTTATGCTGAGCGCTGTATATATAATGTATTGATAATACAGGGGTGTACTCGCTTATTCTGAGCACTGTATGTATATCATGTACTGATAATACAGGGGTGTACTCACGATGAGCGATGTATACATTTAATGTATTGATAATATGGGGGTGTACTCACTTATGCTGGGCACTGTATATTTCATGTACTGATAACACAGGGGTGTACTCACTCATGCTGAGCACTATATATATAGTGTACTGATAATACAAGGGGTGTACTCACTTATACTGAGCACTGCATATATACAGTACAGTGCTCAGTATAAGTGAGTACACCCCCTGCATATATACAGTGCTCACTATAAGTGAGTACACCCCCTGTATTATCAGTACACTATATATATAGTGCTCAGCATGAACGTGTACACCCCTGTGTTATCAGTACATTAAATATACAATGCTCAGCATAAGTGAGTGCACGCCCATATTTGGCCATTTGGTACATTTTAAAAAGTTCATTTTTTTTTCTCATTAAAGTACACTCTGCACCCCATCTTGACTGAAAAAAACAGAAATGTAGAAATGTTTGCAAATTTATTAAAAAAGAAAAACTGAAATATCACCTGGTCATAAGTATTCAGACCCGTTGCTCAGACACTCATATTTAAGTCACATGCTGTCCATTTCCTTGTGATCCTCCTTGGGATGGTTCTACTCCTTTATTGGAGTCCAGCTGTGTTTAATTAAACTGATAGGACTTGATTTGGAAAGGCACACACCTGTCTATATAAAACCTCACAGTTCACAGTGCAGCATGTCAGACCAAATGAGAATCATGAGCTCAAAGGAACTGCCCAAGGAGCTCAGAGACAGAATTGTGGCAAGGCACAGATGTGGCCAAGGTTACAAAAGAATTTCTGCATTACTCAAGGTTCCTAAGAGCACAGTGGCCTCCATAATCCTTAAATGGAAGAAGTTGCCAAACTGAGCAATCGTGGGAGAAGAGCCTTGTGTGAGAGAGATAAAGAAGAACCCCAAGATCACTGTGGCTGAGCTCCAGAGATGCAGTAGGGAGATGAGAGGAAGTTCCACAAAGTCAACTATCACTGCAGCCCTCCACCAGTCGGGCCTTTATGGCGCAGTGGCCCGATGGAAGCCTCTCCTCAGTGCAAGACATTTGAAAGCCCGCATAGAGTTTGCTCAAAAACACATGAAGGACTCCCAGACTATGAGAAATAAGATTCTCTGGTCTGATGAGATGAAGATAGAACTTTTTGCTGATAATTCTAACCGGTGTATGTGGAGAAAAACAGGCACTGCTCATCACCTGCCCAATACAATCCCAACAGTGAAACATGGTGGTGGCAGCATCATGCTATGGGGGTGTTTTTCAACTGCAGGGACAGGACGACTGGTTGCAATTGAAGGACACATGAATGCAGCCAAGTACAGTTATCCTGGATGAAAACCTCTTCCAGAGTGCTCTGGACCTCAGACTTGGCCGAAGGTTCACCTTCCAACAAGACAGTGACCCTAAGCACACAGCTAAAATAACAAAGGAGTGGCTTCGGAACAACTCTGTGACCATTCTTGACTAGCCCAGCCAGAGACCTGACCTAAACCCAATTGAGCATCTCTCATTTTCTCATCCTGAAAATGGCTGTCCACCAACATTCACCATCCAACTTGACGGAACTGGAAATGATCTTAAAGGAAGAATGGCAGAGGATCCCCAAATCCAGGTGTGAAAAACTTGTTGCATCATTCCCAAGAAGATTCATGGCTGTACTAGCTCAAAAGGGTGCTTCTACTCAATACTGAGCAAAGGGTCTGAATACTTATGACCATGTGATATTTCAGTTTTTTCTTTTTTAATAAATTTGCAAAAATTTCTACATTTCTGTTTTTTTCGGTCCAGATGGGGTGCAGAGTGTACTTTAATGAGAAAAAAAAATTACATTTTTTGAATTTACCAAATGTGCTCCCCCATCCTGTTATTTGCTCTCCCATCCTGTTATGTGCTCTCCCATCCTGTTATATGCTCCTCCATCCTGTTATGTGCACCCCCATCCTGCGCCCCATCCTGTTACGTGCTCCCCCATCCTGTTATGTGCTCCCCCATCCTGCGCCCCCGTCTTGTTATGTGCTCCCCCATCCTGCAACCCATCCTGTTATGTGCTCCCTCATCCTGTTATGTGCTCCGCCATCCTTCTCCCCCATCCTGTTATGTGCACCCCTATCCCGCGCCCCCACCTTGTTATGTGCTTCCCCATCCTGCACCCCCATCCTGTTATGTGCTGCCCCATCCTGCTCCTCCATCCTGGTATTTGCTCCCCCATCCTGTTATGTGCCACCCCAATCCTGCTCCCCCATCCTGTTATGTGCGCGCCCATCCTGTTATGTGCTGCCTCCATCCTGCTCCACCATCCTGTTATGTGCACACCCATCCTGTTATGTGCTGCCCTCATCCTGGTATTTGCTCTCCCATCCTGTTATGTGTGCCCCCTTCCTGTTATGTGCTTCCCCATCCTGCTCTACCATCCTGGTATTTGCTCTCCCATCCTGTTATGTGCTCCCCCATCCTGAGCCTGCATCCTGTTATGTGCAACTTCATCCTGTTATGTGCGCCCCCATCCTCTTATCTGCTCCCCCATCTTGTTATCTGCTCCCCCATCCTGGTATTTGCTCCCCCATCCTGTTATGTGCTGCCCCAATCCTGCTCCCCCATCCTGTTATGTGCGCCCACATCCTGTTATGTGCTTCCCCCATTCTGCTCCACCATCCTGTTATGTGTGCACCCATCCTGTTATGTGCTGCCTGTAACATCCCTGGCGGCGTGCTTGCATGGCTTACCACCTCTCAACATGCAAGACCGCCACCTTACCTATCAATCCAGGCTGCACACTTTGCTCCAGTACCTGCTGTGTCTCTTGTCTAATTGCTTAGGGCGGCGGCGCGGTGACTGCCTGATTCTTATAGTTACTGTGTGCGCACTCCTAATGCCTCCACAGCCTATTGCTGTGAGTCACTGGATACTTAAACCCCCTCCACCCAGTAGGGGGTGCCTGAGCAACACTTTCCTTCAGTGTGTTCCTTGCAACTGAGTTGCCAGGTCCTGTCCTGTATCATGTCTGTTTCCGCCACCCTGTCCTGTTACCTGTATCTGTGACTTCTAGTCTGTTCCGCCACCCTGGGGGCTGTATACCCAGGCCTGTTGCCTGTATCTGTGACTTCTAGTCTGTTTTGCCACCCTGGGGGCTGAGTTCCCAGGCACGTTCCTGTATATTGTTCCTGGTTCAGTTCCTGTCTGAACTGTGTCCTAGCCCGTTACCTGTTTGTCTCTATGTCCGAACCTTCCCTTTTCCTGCAGTGTTTGAACCTGCACCTAACTCCAACTCGTTGTCTCTGTACTTCTGTTTGTGAGTTTTGTGTCCACTCGCTACTTCATTGTAAGTACCTTGTGTGTATGTGGTTCTGCTTGTCCCGTTTCCGTGCCTCCGTATCTACCTCCTGTGTTCTAACTATCTTCCTGTGTTTTCCAGTCTGTTCCATGTGAACAGAGCCCTGTCCTGTCTGCCTGCACCTTCTGCTCTGTTCTGCTCTGCTTGTCCACCGCATCTGCGGTTTTGCTCTGCTTGTTCACCGCACCTGCGGTTTTCCTCTGCTCTGCTAGTTCACCGCACCTGCGGTTTTGCTCCGCTCTGCTTGTCCACCGCACCGGCGGTTTTGCTCTGCTCTGCTTGTTCACCGCACCTGCGGTTTCGCTCTGCTCTGCTTGTTCACCGCAACGGCGGTTTTGCTCTGCTCTGCTTGTTCACCGCACCTGCGGTTTTGCTCTGCTCTGCTTGTTCACCGCACCTGCGGTTTCGCTCTGCTCTGCTTGTCCACTGCACCTGCGGTTTGGCTCCGCTCTGCTTGTCCACCGCACCAGTGGTTTTGCTCTGCTCTGCTTGTTCACCGCACCTGCAGTTTTGCTCTGCTCTGCTTGTTCACCACACCTGCAGTTTTGCTCTGCTCTGCTCGTTATTATTATTATTATTTATTATTATAGCGCCATTTATTCCATGGCGCTTTACATGTGATAGGGATATACATAACAAAAGCATTTACATAATCTTAACAAAACGAGTCAGCGACTGGTACAGGAGGAGCGAGGACCCTGCCCGCGAGGGCTCACAGTCTACAAGGGATGGGTGAGGATACAGTAGGTGAGGGTAGAGCTGGTCGTGCAGTGGTGTTTACTGCAGGTTGTAGGCTTGTCGGAAGAGCTGGGTCTTCAGGTTCCTTTTGTTCACTGCACCTGCAGTTTTGCTCTGCTCTGCTTGTTCACTGCACCTGCGGTTTTGCTCTGCTCTGCTTGTTCACCGCACCTGCGGTTTTGCTCTGCTCTGCTTGTCCACCGCACCGGCGGTTTCGCTCTGCTCTGCTTGTTCACCACACTGGCGGTTTCGCTCTGCTCTGCTTGTTCACCGCACCTGCGGTTTTGCTTTGCTCTGCTTGTTCACCGCACATGCGGCTTTGCTCCGCTCTGCTTGTCCACCGCACCGGCGGTTTTGCTCTGCTCTGCTTGTTCACCACACCGGCGGTTTCGCTCTGCTCTGCTTGTTCACCGCATCTGCGGTTTCGCTCTGCTCTGCTTGTTCACCGCTTCTGCGGAGTACAAGCGTGAGCATACAGCGCTGTCCGGCGCAATTTTGTTGAAGACACACTGCAAATGTGTCTTCACTAAAATGGAACCGGACAGCGCTTTATGCGCATGCGCCGATTCCGACGCCGCACTCCGTCTCCGGTCTGAACAGAGGCACCGCGGCAACAGTCCTCCCAGTCAGGTATGTGCTTATGATGCCGGAGATCGCGGTATGCGTTCAGTGCCTACGCATACTGCAATCTCCGGCGTCACACTTCTACCTGTCACCTGTAATGGCTGGATGCGTTCTTCTGTCTGAAGCCAGACTGCGCAGGCGCACCGTCTATAGAGGCTTCGGACAGTTGGACACCTCCCTGAGTATATTATAGATGTACTGATAATACAGGGGTTTACTCACTTATGCTGAGAGCTGTATATATATATAATGTACTGATAATACGGGGGTGTACTCACTTATGCTAAGCACTGTATATATAATGTATTGATAATACAGGGGTGTACTCACTTATGCTGAGTACTGTATATACAGTGGCGACCAAAAGTTTTGCATTTTTTTTATACTTGTGATTACTTCTGTCTGGTTGTTGTGATGTCATTTTCCTGGTGATTCTAGTAAACCAGAAGCAAATGGTTGTCAGCTATAAGGAAGAAAATTGTGTGTGACGTTGTTTTATCCCTTTTATGTATTAGATTTTAACATTTACTGGGCCAAATGTTTTTCATATTTTGTCATGGGTAGTCAATTTTTGTCTAAAATATTATTTTTTTTAATGAGTGTTTTTAGGTTAAAACATGGCAAAGACAAAGCCAAATTTATCACCAGATGTCAGGAAGCTTATTATTCTGAGAGTAAAGTCAGGCAAAAACCAAAAAGAGGTAGCTATGGAATTCAACTGTTCTCAGAGTCAAGTGTCATGTATATTAACCCCTTTACTCCCGAAGGCTGTTTGCACGTTAATGACTGGGCCAATTTTTACAATTCTGACTACTGTCACTTTATGAGGCAATAACTCTGGAACGCTTCAACGGATCCCACTGATTCTGAGACTTTTTTAGTGACATATTGTACTTCATGATAGTGGTAAAATATATTCGATATGACTTGCGTTTATTTGTGAAAAAAATCGGAAATTTGCCCAAAATTTTGAAAATTTAGCAATTTTCAAATTTGGAATTTTCATGCCCTTAAATCAGAGAGATATGTGTGACACCCCAGGGGTCTGGTTGCCACAGTAACGTAATGTTATGTCTGAGAGCAGGTGGGAGGTCCTTTGGTCAGGGATCCTGTGCATGCCACACCTCCTGCCCAGTCTTGGGAGGGGGAGAACTTCCCCTATAAAAACCTGGGGCTGAGGCAGGGTGAGTGAGTAGAAGAAGAGAAGAAGTAGAGACAGCATAGGAAGAAACAGCAGTTACAAGGAGTCAGGGGCTGGCAGCTGCAGAGTTCGCCCTGACTAAGAAGACTTTTTACCGGACCCGGAGTCCGAGGCTGTGGGGACTAATTCCTACCCAGCAGCAGAATCCGTCAGGCAGGGGATTTCAGGTCCTCTGGCCCAGAAGCCCGAAGGCACGGTCACACGCGTGGGACCAGTACCGCCATCGTGGAGCGGAAGCCATTAGAAGGCCCCGAGTCACCGGCCATACGGGTGAGCACCACACGGTACACTCAGGGACGTGGGCTACTTACATCAGCTCCTAGCAAGGTAGCCAGAAGAGTACAGTCAGTTTGGGAGGCCTACAACTACGCCTGGCCAGGGGAGATCCCATCTGCTCAAGGACTGACCAGGCCCCATCCGCTAGCAAGTACTCCGGGAGGGTCTTTTGTTGTTACCAGTAAAGACCCTGAACTACACCGTACCGTCTCTGAGTGGTTCCTGCTACCCCCATCATCCACGTCGGCTGCCCTGAGGCCATACCCCTCCCGTTGGGGGTTATACTATCACGCTGCACAATCCCACCATCGGCCTCAGCGGTCTGCCCTGCAGCAGCAGCCCCCTGGCTGCACTCAACGGGTGGCGTAGTCATCAACCATTTACCGCTAACAGACTGCCGTCCAGTTTGACTCCCTGGGCACGGACCGGGTCACCGCCACGAGACTACAACCCTCAACAGATCCGGCTCCGGGTAAGCTCACGCAGCGCGACACAGGCCCAGGGGCGCGTCAACTTTGGCGTAGTCGGCAGGATTTCGTGCCCGCAACCACCGGGTACTGCGTGCCTGAAAAAGAGACTTTTCAAACTTACCAGTGGTGAAGATTCCCGCCATCCGGCGCCATCTTCGGCCTTCTTCCCGCCATCCGTGGAGTTTTCCCGCCGTTGGACGCCATCTTGAGGACGCCGCGCGGGAAGAAGAGGGGCGTGGACTCCGAAAGCGCGCGAGAACAGAAGCTCCGCCTCACGTCCGGACGTTGCGTAAGGTCCTGGAAGGAGCCCAGCAGACGCCGACGTCACAGGAGCGCGACGGAAGGTCCTCAACCCTGACGATCCACTGCGGAGCCGCGGCCTACGGAAGAGGATCATCGCAAGGTAGGCCACGGTCCACTAGGGGGGAGGAAGATGTCGGATACGGAGGAGAGCTTCACTACCTCGACCCCCGCCAGCGCCACCGCTGCTGCAGTTATGCCCTTCACCATGCCATATATCCCGGGAGCAGCTTGGCTACCCCAGTACTCAGGGGAGTCACATACCCTGCATGACTTTAGAGAAAAGCTGGATAGCCTCTTCCAGGTGTACCCCCTCACAGAAGAGCAAAAAGCGAGCATCCTGGTGGCCCAACTAACCGGGGCAGCCAAAAGAGAAGTAAAATCTTGGCCACCTGGGAGGAGGACTGTCGCAGAGATACTAACCCGGCTGAGGGACACCTTCGATACCCGCACCTCAGCCGAGATCAAGCTTAGATTCTACGGGTGCAAGCAGCGAGCGCATGAGAGTATAAGGGACTATGCACTAAACCTACAAGAGGCCCTGAGGGCCATAAAGCAGACCGACCCTGATGGGGTGGGAAACGAGGACAGGCTGTTGACTGAACAATTTATAGAGGGTTTATATTGCAATGCCCACCGAACCCAGTTGCGGGCAATGGCCTTACAGGATCCCCATCTGGACTTTGCACAGTTCAAGGATAGAGCTATCCGGGTGCTCCGAGAACCAGCACCGGGTGGCGTTGTGACCCACAGGCGCCCAGCTATCACTTACCACCAGGAGGCGGCGCCCTTGTCGGCAGGGCCTGTGGGAGCTGATGCGCAGGCTTTGGACAATGACCCGGCTCCAGACCTACACCATCAGGTCCAAGAGCTAGTTAAGAGCGTTGCTGCGCTAACCCGAACTGTGCAGTCTTTACAGGTTTCCACCCCAGGGAAGATCCAGCTGGCATCCGGACCGGAGGACATCCCGTGGCGTCGACCAAGGAGGACCCCACCGGCCAGAGGAAGACCCAGTGACCGATACAGCGAGGACGGACGACCCATCTGCCGCCGCTGCAATCAACCCGGACATATGGGAAGGTACTGTTCTTTAAACGGGCACAACCTGGGGTAGAGGGCCAACCCCCAGGAAAAAGATCACCAGGCCCATCGAACTGGCGCGACAGATATGTGGGAGGACGTCCAGTCTTGCCTGTGGTACTGGATGGCATTCCCATGAGTGCCCTACTGGATACCGGGTCACAGGTCACCACCATCCCGTACGTGCTCTTCAAGCAGTACTGGAATGACTCGGATATTACCCGCTACCCTGACGACGACTTGAGTATCATCGCCAGCAATGGCCAGCCCGTGCCACAGATCGGATTTAAAGAGGTGACCCTCAAAATCGGTAGAGTCGAACTGGCCGCACAGGGACTGATCATTGTAGATATTGATAAACATGAGAGTCACCCAAAAATAACTCTAGGAACTAACGTAATTGAAAATTGTCTTGCAGAGGTGATTTTCCTTTTACAGCAGGTTGCCAAGAACGCCAGCTCCGGCGAGCAGCGGGTGCTCCAGAAAGAGATCCGGGCACTGATGCAACGGCAACAAGTGGAACTCTCCGGCGGTGAGATTGGTAGCGTAAGAATGTGTGACCCTTTTCCTATTGCCATGCCCCCAAAAAGTGAAATGATGATTTGGTGCCGGGCAGCTATTGGTCTGAGAGGTAGAGATTACCAGGCAATGGTAGAACCAGTTTACTCAGTAGGCCCACCATTTTGACAGCACGGGGGGTGGTCAATGTACGCCATGGGAGGGTGCCCATTCGCATAATAAATATCGGGGAGAGGGAAGTGTACCTGCCCCGGTATGCCACGCTAGCCAAATTATATACCACTAATCAAAATTCTATACAATCTGTGGAACCCTTGCCTCCATCTCACCCGGAGGAAGGTAACGGCTCTAAGAAAGACATGGAGGACTGGTGTCAGCAACTACATCTGGGTACTGACTCCACTCCCTCACATCAGAAACAAGGAGTCTATCGGGTGGTTCAAGAGTATGAGAGAGTGTTTAGTAAACACCCGTTAGACTTCGGGCGAGTCAAGGGGGTAGAACACCGCATCCCCACGGGAGATCATCCTCCCATAAAAGAGAGGTATCGACCCGTACCCCCTGCACATTACCAACACGCCAAGGGGATGCTTAGAGACATGAAGGAGGCTGGGGTAATCCGGGATAGCTGTAGCCCCTGGGCAGCCCCACTAGTTTTAGTCAAAAAGAAAGACAACACCATGAGGATGTGTGTAGATTACCGGAAAATCAACCGTATCACACACAAGGATGCGTACCCCTTACCAAGGATAGAGGAGTCATTGGCTGCTTTAAGATCTGCTAACTTCTTCTCTACCTTGGATCTCACTAGCGGGTACTGGCAGGTTCCTGTAGCAGAGGCGGACCGGGAGAAGACCGCATTCACCACCCCGATGGGACTTAGCGAGTTCACCTGCATGCCGTTCGGACTCTGCAACGCCCCAGGAACCTTCCAACGATTAATGGAGTGCTGTCTGGGCCACAGAAACTTCGAGACGGTCCTGTTGTACCTGGACGATGTCATCGTATACTCCAAAACTTATGAGGACCACCTGAAACACCTGGCGGAGGTGTTCGAAGCTCTGGCGAGTTACGGCCTAAAGGTGAAACCCTCCAAGTGTCACCTCCTGAAACCAAAGGTGCAATATCTGGGACACGTGGTGAGCGCTGACGGAGTGGCTCCCGACCCCGATAAGATCACCGCAATTAAGGGATGGCCAAGCCCCTCCAGCGTAAAAGAAGTGCGGCAGTTCCTAGGGTTGGTAGGCTACTACCGAAGGTTTATTCCCGGTTTCACCAAAAAGGCAGCGCCTATGCAGGACCTCCTGATAGGCCAGTCCCGGAAGGCCAAGAACCAGAAGCCGCCCTTCAAATGGGAAGAGCTAGAAGAAGAGTCCTTCCGCCAGCTGAAGATGGCCCTCACGGGGGATGAAATCTTGGCGTACCCGGACTATAGCCAGCCCTTCATCCTCTACACCGACGCCAGTAACATCGGGCTAGGAGCCGTACTGTCCCAGATTCAGCAGGGGAGAGAACGAGTAATCTCCTATGCCAGCCGAAAACTGCGACCCACCGAAAGGAACCCCGAGAATTACAGCTCATTTAAGCTAGAGTTCCTGGCCGTGGTATGGGCAGTCACCGAGCGCTTTAGGCATTACCTCGCTTCTTCCCGGTTCACCGTATACACGGATAACAACCCGTTGACACACCTGGACACGGCAAGACTCGGTGCCCTGGAGCAGAGGTGGATGGCCCGTCTGTCCAACTACGAGTTCACAATCAAATACCGGGCAGGACGCTCCAATACTAACGCGGACGCCCTGTCCAGGATGCCCAACCTGCCGGACGAAGGAGAAGATCCGGAGGGACTGGAAGAAGTTGAACTCCCTGCGTTCCACCGTCATGGGACTATCCAGTATTCCCACCGGGTAAGGGGTAAGCAGGCTGCTACGTTGAACCCCTTACCCCACTACAACTGGGCGGAAACGCAAGACAGCGACCCTGCCGTCCGACTGGTGAAGGAGATGCTGACTCGGCCGGAGGCTCGCCTTGAACCAGACGCTCCGGAGGAAGCCAAACAACTATGGGCGGAGAAGAGTCGACTATTCCTTTACAAGGGGAAGTTGTGCCGCAGAATGGTCAACTCCCGGACGCATGAACTACTCTGGCAAGTAGTGGTGCCCCGAAGAGACGCAGCCATGGTGATGGAGGCATACCACGACGGAGCTGGACACTTCGGGTGGAAAAAGCTGGAGTTCCTGCTGCGCGAGCGGTTCCACTGGGTAGGCATGAGGGGAACCATCGAGAAGTGGTGCAGAGACTGTGGCCCGTGCAATCTGAGAAGGAAGGACCGGGCCAGCCAGAAGACTCCCCTGCAGTCCATCGTCACCCGGCAACCGTTGGAACTGGTAGCCTTGGATCATGTAAAACTGACCCCAAGCAGAAGTGGCTACGTCTACGCGTTAACCATCGTGGATCATTACTCCCGGTTCTTGGTTGTCGTCCCCGTCAAGGACTTAACGGCTCAAACAGCAGCTAGAGCCTTCCAGCAGCACTTCTGCCGTCCACACGGGTACCCGGACCAAGTGCTGACGGACCAGGGACCTGCCTTTGAAGCGGAGGTCTTCCAGGAATTCTGCAATCTGTATGGCTGCCGGAAGATAAGGACGACACCCTACCATCCGCAAACTAATGGACTTTGTGAAAAAATGAACCAGGTGGTAATGGATCTTCTAAAAACATTGCCCCTGGAAGAACGCAGTCTGTGGCCTGAGAAGTTGCCCGATCTGGTGGACCTATACAACCACATCCCGGTAGGTTCCACCAACTGTACCCCGGCTTACCTAATGAGGGCAAGACCTGGTAAGTTACCTGTTGACCTGGAAATGGGAGTCCTGACACCCGAGGACACTTCACCAGAAACAGACTGGGACACAGAGAGGCAGCAGCAGTACCGGAGAGTACAGGAGAGCGTGGAGCGAAGTCTCTGTCAGGCTAGGGAAAGACAAGAGAAGACATACAACCAGTATGCTCCCGCTGTTCCCCTGGTACCCGGAGAGCAGGTCTTGAAGAGGAAGAGACGGCTCCACAAGTTGGACGACCAGTGGGAGAAGGACCCGTACACCGTACTGCCCTCAAGCCACGAAAACCCGAAGGTCTGTACCATCAGTAAAGACGGAGGGGAAACCACAGCCATTGTATCCCGGGACCACCTGAAGAAGTGTCCCGAACAACTGAGGAACCCTGAAGAGGAACAAGAAGACCATCGACCCGTAGAGGAAAGGGAAGATATGGTTAGTACCGTGCTCGGGGACTTCCCTCGGTCTTGGACTCAAGTCAATGGTGCAGTTGTGGTACCCGTACTCACCTTCCTCCAACCATCATCCCAAGAACCTACGGAGCAACGGGTAGAGCTGGAAGAACAGCCGGTCCAGGAGGCAGAAGACTCCACACAAGCAGAACAGGAGAATCAACCCTCTGCTTATAGTGAGCCTGCCGTACCCCTAGTGAGACAAAGAGCCGGTAGACAGCTGCCCAGTTTACCCTTGACAGCTCCTACACCCTGTAGTTCAGGGCCAGACAGTCAGCTCCGTAGGTCCACTAGGGCCACTAGAGGCCAGTTACCCGCACGTTGGAGGATCTAAATGTTTAAGCTATTTTGTATGTTTACCTGTCTATAGTTGCTTGTGTGTAATTTTGTGTTTCTAGTTGTTTTTAGGAATCCTTGGTGGATTTACCGGGAATCCTTGTACATAGTTGGAGCGTAACCCAGGATGGACTAAAGACTGTCAAGGACTCGGGGTAGAACAGACCCCTACCTGGTTACGTCTCCCTGTTTCGGTGAAATGGACACCTTTGCTTTTCTTCAAAGACTGCACCCGGTTGCGGATACGCCATGACCATCTTATTGTGTTTCCTTATTGTATTTTAGTGTTGTTGTTTTTACCTTGTTATGTTTTTCTATAATGTGTTTAGTCCCGGAGTACTAAATTTTACTAGGGGGGAATGTGACACCCCAGGGGTCTGGTTGCCACAGTAACGTAATGTTATGTCTGAGAGCAGGTGGGAGGTCCTTTGGTCAGGGATCCTGTGCATGCCACACCTCCTGCCCAGTCTTGGGAGGGGGAGAACTTCCCCTATAAAAACCTGGGGCTGAGGCAGGGTGAGTGAGTAGAAGAAGAGAAGAAGTAGAGACAGCATAGGAAGAAACAGCAGTTACAAGGAGTCAGGGGCTGGCAGTTGCAGAGTTCGCCCTGACTAAGAAGACTTTTTACCGGACCCGGAGTCCGAGGCTGTGGGGACTAATTCCTACCCAGCAGCAGAATCCGTCAGGCAGGGGATTTCAGGTCCTCTGGCCCAGAAGCCCGAAGGCACGGTCACACGCGTGGGACCAGTACCGCCATCGTGGAGCGGAAGCCATTAGAAGGCCCCGAGTCACCGGCCATACGGGTGAGCACTACACGGTACACTCAGGGACGTGGGCTACTTACATCAGCTCCTAGCAAGGTAGCCAGAAGAGTACAGTCAGTTTGGGAGGCCTACAACTACGCCTGGCCAGGGGAGATCCCATCTGCTCAAGGACTGACCAGGCCCCATCCGCTAGCAAGTACTCCGGGAGGGTCTTTTGTTGTTACCAGTAAAGACCCTGAACTACACCGTACCGTCTCTGAGTGGTTCCTGCTACCCCCATCATCCACGTCGGCTGCCCTGAGGCCATACCCCTCCCGTTGGGGGTTATACTATCACGCTGCACAATCCCACCATCGGCCTCAGCGGTCTGCCCTGCAGCAGCAGCCCCCTGGCTGCACTCAACGGGTGGCGTAGTCATCAACCATTTACCGCTAACAGACTGCCGTCCAGTTTGACTCCCTGGGCACGGACCGGGTCACCGCCACGAGACTACAACCCTCAACAGATCCGGCTCCGGGTAAGCTCACGCAGCGCGACACAGGCCCAGGGGCGCGTCATATGTCACACTAAATAGTTAATAAATAACATTTCCCACATGTCTACTTTACATCAGCACAATTTTGGAACTAAATTTTTTTTTTGTTAGTAAGTTATAAGGGTTAAAAGTTGACCAGTGATTTCTCATTTTTTCAACAAAATTTACAAAAGCTTTTTTTTACGGATCACATCATTTGAAGTCACTTTGAGGGGTCTATATGACAGAAAATACCTAAAAGTGACACCATTCTAAAAACTGCACCCCACAAGGTGCCCAAAACCACATTCAAGAAGCTTATTAACCCTTCACGTGCTTTAGACAATTAATGGAACGTGAAAGGAAAAAATTAACATTTACCTTTTTTTCACTAAAGCATTACTTTAGACCCAATTTTTTTATTTTCACAAAGGTAACAGGAGAAATTGGACCCCAAAAGTTGTTGTGCAATTTCTCCTGAGTATGCTGATGCCCCATATATGGGGGAAAAACATTGTTTGTGCACAAAGCAGGGCTCGGAAGAGAAGGAGCACTGGTTGACTTTTTCAACGCAAAACTCGCTGGAATTGAGAGCGGATACCAGGATACCATATCGCATTTGGAGAGCCCCTGATGTGCCTAAACAGTGGAAACCCCCCCAAAAGTGACCCCGATTTGGACATTAGGCCCTTTAAAGCGCACCTGTCAACAGGATTGTGCTCACTAAGCCACATGCACTGTCAGGTGGGCAACATTACACTGATTAGAATGATACCTAGGTTGATGAAATCCGTTCTGTGGTTCTTGTGTAATCCTTACTTTCATTTTGGAGATAATGATATGCTCGTGCTTCGGGGCGGCCTGTGGGGTGGGCTGTATCTGGTGCTCTGCTTACATATTCATTGTATGCTCTTATGACTTACTGTGCCTTCACTGACTTGCCTCCTATTTTACATAATGCATCTAGTAGTGTGGGATTATGTAAAATAGGAGGCAGGTCAGTGAATGATCAGTGACCTGTCAAAAGAGCATACAGATGAATATGAAAGCACAGCACCAGATAGAGCCCCGTCCACAGGCAAATGCCCTAAATGTGGGGGAAAACCATTGTTTGAGCGCACGGCAGGGCTTGGAAGGGATTTGACTTTTTCAACACAAAGCTCTCAGCTCTCGCGTTTGGAGAGCCTCTGATGTGTCTAAACAGTGGAAACCCCCCACAAGTGACCCCAGTTTATAAGTTAGACCCCTTAAGGAACTTATCTAGATGTATGGTGAGCACTTTGAACCCCCAAGTGTTTCACAAAAGTTTAAACAGTAGAGCCGTGAAAATAAAAAAAAAAACCAACACTTTTTTTTCCACAAAAATGATCTTTTAGCCGCAATTTTTTTTATTTTCAATGGGGTAACAGGAGAAATTGGACTAAAAAAGTTGTTGTGCAATTTCTCTTGAGTACGCTGATACTCCATATATGGGAGAAAACTACTGTTTGGGCGCACATCAGGGCTCAGAAGGGAAAGAGTGATGTTTTGGAATGCAGACTTTGATGGAGTGGTCTGTGGGCGTCATGTCGCGTTTGCAGAGCCCCTGATGTGCCTAAACAGTGGAAATGCCCAACAAGTGCCCCCTTTTAGGAAACTAAACCCCTCAATGAATTTAAATGTGTGGTGAGCACCTTGAACCCCCAGGTGCTTCACAGAAAATTATAACGTTGACTTGTGAAAATGAAAAAAAATGAATTTTTTTCCACAAAAATGTTATTTTTTTCACAAGGGTAACAGGAGAAAGTGGACTTCAAAATCTGTTGTGCAAATTTCTCCTGAGTACGCTGATACCTCATATGTGGGAGAAAACTACTGTTTGGGCGCATGTCCGGGCTCGGAATGGAAGGGGTGATGTTTTGAAATGCAGATTTTGATGGAATGGTCTGTGGGCATCATGTCGCATTTGCAGAGCCCCTGATGTGCCTAAATAATGGAAATACCCAACAACTGTTTCCTGGTATGTGAATTTTATAATGTAGTGGCATACGTGAGTTGTGTAGTATTCGTCAAGTTGTCATATGTCAGTTGTGTAGTGTCCGTCAGGTTGTCATGGGTCAGTTGTGTAGTGTTAGTCAAGCTGTCATACGTCTGTTGTGTAAGTCAGAATTTAATTTAGTAGTCCATGCATGTGTGGTACAGTCTGAAGCATTCTTTCATACACAAGCCAGGTTTGTTGGGGCAGGTGTTGCATTGACAAATGGTGTCCTTGCGTATCCCCCTTCTTTAACACACTCGGCACCTCTTTTGTGGCTTACCTTTTTTTCCGCTTTGATGGACCTTCCCCGGGAAATGATGGCCTGGTACGATACGAGCACCTTCAGTTACGAAAGTACTGGGGCCTGCTCCTTCCTGACTGCCAAATGTCAGGGCCTTGATCACTACCTCCTGCAACTGAAGGTACGATGTAGCGGTCTGGCCTGCACATCGTGATAGCAGGAAAGCCTTGTGCATTGCCATCTGTGCGATGTGCACTACCAGCTTCTAGTACCACACCTTGGCCTTTCTCAAGGCAGTGTACGGTTGGAGGTCTTGATCAGAGACATCAACTCCCTCCATGTTTTTGTTGCACCCCAGTACACAGTCTGATTTGAAGACCTGTGTAGAGGTACCTCGTACAGTGCTGGGGGCGCTACCATCACCATGTATGGTGGTCAAGAAAAGGACATCCCTCTTGTTCTTCTACTTGACCACCAGCAGGTGGTCACTACATTGGGCTCTGCTGTCACCCCTTCTAAGCATTTGCCCAATTAGCGTCTTCGGTAGGCTGGTCAGATTTTTGCAGACAGTACCGCAAGATGCAGTTCCTCGCGCAGAGAGGGACTTGAAGAGTGGGATGCTTGTATAAAAGTTATCCACGTAGAGGTGATATCCTTGATCCAGCAGTGGGTGCACCAAATCCCACACAATTTTCCCACTCACTCCCAGGACAGGGGGGCATTCAGGGGGTTCAATTCGGGAGTACTTCCCTTCATAAACCCTAAACTTGTGGGTGTACCCTAAGGTACTCTCACACAGTTTGTTCAGCTTAATTCCGTACCTCGCCCTCTTACTGAGCAGGTACTGCTGGAATTTAAGCCTCCCCTTAAAATGGATTAGGTACTCATCCATGCAAATTTCCCTTACACATACTCATACACATACAGTACAGACCAAAAGTTTGGACACACCTTCTCATTTAAAGATTTTTCTGTATTTTCATGACTATGAAAATTGTACATTCACACTGAAGGCATCAAAACTATGAATTAACACATTTGGAATTATATACTTAACAAAAATGTGTGAAACAACTGAAAATATGTCTTATATTCTAGGTTCTTCAAAGTAGCCACCTTTAGCTTTGATGACTGCTTTGCACACTCTTGGCATTCTCTTGATGAGCTTCAAGAGGTAGTCACCGGAAATGGTTTTCACTTCACAGGTGTGCCCTGTCAGGTTTAATAAGTGGGATTTCTTGCCTTATAAATGGGGTTGGGACCATCAGTTGTGTTGTGCAGAAGTCTGGTGGATACACAGCTGATAGTCCTACTGAATAGACTGTTAGAATTTGTATTATGGCAAGAAAAAAGCAGCTAAGTAAAGAAAAACGAGTGGCCATCATTACTTTAAGAAATGAAGGTCAGTCAGTCCGAAAAATTGGGAAAACTTTGAAAGTGTCCCCAAGTGCAGTTGAAAAAAACATCAAGCGCTACAAAGAAACTGGCTCACATGAGGACCGCCCCAGGAAAGGAAGACCAAGAGTCATCTCTGCTTCTGAGGATAAGTTTATCCAAGTCACCAGCCTCAGAAATCACAGGTTAACAGCAGCTCAGATTAGAGACCAGGTCAATGCCACACAGAGTTCTAGCATCAGACACAACTGTTAAGAGGAGACTTTGTGCCGCAGGCCTTCATGGTAAAATAGCTGCTAGGAAACCACTGCTAAGGACAGGCAACAAGCAGAAGAGACTTGTTTGGGCTAAAGAACACAAGGAATGGACATTAGACCAGTGGAAATCTGTGCTTTGGTCTGATGAGTCCAAATTAGAGATCTTTGGGAAATGAGAAGGTGTGTCCAAACTTTTGGTCTGTACTGTAGCAAACTTGTTGTTGAAGTGCTCGATGACCGGCCGAACTTTGAAAAGATGATCATCTCGGTGAGGACACCATGCATTATCATTATATTGCAAGAATTTGTGGCTGGCCTCAAAACGTGTCCCGGTCATGACCATGCGGAACAATGGAGTGTTATACAAAACGTCAACACTCCAATATTGCCGAACTTCTAGTGTCTTCAGTATCCCCATGTGAAGGACCAGGCCCCAAAACTTCATCATTTCTACTGCGTCTTCAGGAGTCCAGTAAGAAAATGATGAGCGCTGTTGTGCCAAAAATTGCTGAGTGTACAAATTAGGTTGGCCCACCATGAGGTCTACAAACTCCTAAGTGAAAAAGACTTTAAAAAAGTCTATTTTTGTGAGGCCGGTGGTGTCAAACTTGATTCCTGATTGCAACACAAAATCAGGAATCAGTGGCTCATAATTTTCAGGGGGCGAGGTCCATACGGGGTCAGTAATGGGGGGGCGCTGGTCCAGCTTCTGTCCTGAGGCATCTTCGTGGCAATTCAGTATCACCTGAGGAGGAAGAGGATGAGGAGTCAAAGTCGGAAAAATAAAGAAAGGTGGGATCCTCTCCCTCACTGTCCGTGTCGGAGGCAAGGAAAGCGTATGCCTCCTCCACTCGTTTGAGACGAGCGGGAGGAAATTTTTTTTTATGCATGTGATTTACTGTTTAGAATTGAACAGCCAATCACAATGATCGTAGTTGCGGGGTGGGGGTGGGGGGGCGGCGACACCCCCCAGGACGCCGCCGCCATCTACCCAGAGGTAAGATGGCGCCGAAATTTTAATGCTAACACCGCGACTTCGGTCGTGCTGCTGCATTAAAGGTGAGAAGTAATAATACTTACCTGGTCCATAAGGCCCAGGGCACAGGGACATTTTATTACGTACAATGTCAGAAAGAAGAAAGAAAAAGAAGGTTGTGGAACAGCTGACCAACCTAGAAGTGGACGACCATGGAAAAACTTCCTCCAGAGTTGATCACATTATTAAGAAAAAGTTAGTCTCTGGTGTCCATAAAAGTGCTGTAAAGATTTTGCATGCACAAAATGAATGAAGAATATGGGGTCAAAGTGAGTCGCCAAACTGTGTTGCGACGGCTAAGAGCAGTAGGGTTGAATGCACGAGTTCCAGTCAAGAAGCCTTTCATCTCTGCAAAGAACCGTAAGGTCCGACTTGAGTTTTCCAAAGAACACAGCCAATGGAAAGAGACAGATTGGTCTATGGTGTTATCCAAGTTCAATCTGTTTGGTAGTGATGGCAAGCATTATATATACCGCAAAATTGGAAAACGTAATGATGTAAGGCACCAAACACCTACAGTGAAACGTGGTGGCAATGTCATGGTTTGGGGCTGCTTTTCTGCATCTGCCATTGGCCCTCTGCATAGAATTGATGGAAATATGAATGCTACCATGTACATGGATATACTGGAGAATGTAAAGCTGCCACATGGTAAAACCAAAGTAGGCAGGGGATGGAGATTACAGAAAGACAAAGATCCTAAGCACATATCCAATGTAGTCAAAAATTGTTTAGCAAAGAAAAATGTTCGACTGTTGCAAAGGCCAAGCCAATCATCTGATTTAAACGCTATAGAGCACCTTTGGGATGAGATAGGGCGATGAGTTGGGGCCCGTACCCATAGCAATAAAGATGAATTGCTTGCAGATTTGCAAATGGAATGTAGCAAGATCCTTCAAGATGTCTTGCATACCCTAGTAAGTTATAGCATTGTAAACAATGAATTACTCTCTATGTTGTAAATCAATAAATAGTATATGCAAAACTTTTGGCAGTCAGTTTTCTTTAATTAAATGACCATAGCTGTATTCCAAAGCATTTTGGTTAAAATTAAGGTCTTGTATGATGACAACTTCATGCACTTTCAATACATCATCAGGGAAACGGCATCACAACTACCAGACAGAAGTAATCACACTGTAAAAAATGCAAAACTTTTGGTCCCCACTTTATATAATGTATTGATAATACAGGGATGTACTCACTAATGCTGAGCACTGTATGTATATAATGTACGGATAATACAGGTGGTGTACTCACTTATACTGAGCATTGTATGTATAATGTATTGATAATGCGGGGGTGTTCTCACTTATGCTGAGCTCTGTATATACAGTGGGGAAAAAAAGTATTTAGTCAGCCACCAATTGTGCAAGTTCTCCCACTTAAAAAGATGAGAGAGGCCTGTAATTGACATTATAGGTGCACCTCAACTATGAAAGACAAAATGAGAAAACAAATCCTGAAAATCACATTGCCTGATTTGGAAAGAATTTTTTTTCAAATTTAGGTGAAAAATAAGTATTTGGTCAATTACAAGAGTTCATCTCAATACTTTGTTATATATCCATTGTTGGCGATGACAGAGGTCAAACGTTTTCTGTAAGTCTTCACAAGGTTGGCAAACACTGTTGCTGGTATGTTGGCCCATTCCTCCATGCAGATCTCCTCTAGAGCAGTGATGTTTTGGGGCTGTTGCTGGGAAACACAGACTTTCAACTCCCTCCAAAGGTTTTCTATAGGGTTTAGATCTGGAGACTGGCTAGTCCACTCCAGGACCTTGAAATGCTTCTTACGAAGCCACTCCTTCATTGCCCTGGCGGTGTGCTTGGGATCATTGTCATGCTGAAAGACCCAGCCATGTTTCATCTTCAATACCCTTGCTGATGGAAGGAGGTTTGCACTCAAAATCTCACGATACATGGCCCCATTATTTCTTTTATGTACACGGATAAGTCATCCTGGTCCCTTGGCAGAGAAACAGCCCCAAAGCATGATGCTGCCACCCCCATGCTTCACAGTAGGTATGGTGTTCTTTGGATGCAACTCAGCACTCTTTCTCCTCCAAACACGATGAGTTGTGTTTCTACCAAACAGTTCTACTTTGGTTTCATCTGACCATATCACATTCTGGGAATACTCTTCTGGATCATCCAAATGCTCTCTAGCAAACTTCAGATGGGCCTCGACATGTAATGGCTTAAGCAGGGGACACGTCTGGCACTGCAGGATCTGAGTCCCTGGCAGCGTAGTGTGTTACTGATGGTAGCCTGTGTTTTTTTTTTTTTTAATCAGATACATTTTTATTCATTTAGAAAAAAAAATAATGAAATACAACTTCAGTATAACAATTTTCCATTTTCCATTTTCTTATTAGCAAAAAGAACCCAACCCTCAACCCCTCTCCCCTTTAACAGACAGCAATAATCCCTCGTCGTTATATAAGATATGATCCAATATCACACAAACATCCTATAACCATTTCAATGCATTTCGTAGTGTATTCACCGGAATCTTCCCTTCAATAGCATTAATCACACCTTCTATGGTGCCCATAGGTTGTCACTGAGTTTGGCATTTTTCCTTTTAAAATAAATTTTCTCCTCCATTCGTACCATATAATCCACCTGCCTTATATACTCTTGTCTAGAGGGAGGTTCCATTCGCACCCAATACCTTGCTATTACCTTTCTAGCTGCATATAATAATCTGGCAATTGCCAATTTTGCGATATCATTCCCCACAAGTTCCTCCACATATCCAAACAGGCAAACTATTGGATTTCTAGGAATTATACAGTGATAATGCCCTTCAATTAGGGCAGCTACTTCAGACCAATAGCTTGCAAGTTTTGAGCAACTCCACATAACATGTAGTATATCGGCAGCTTCTGACCCACATCTCGAGCAATCCAAGGTCTCCCGTACTCCTATTCTGAACAAAAAATCAGGTGACCTATATGCTCTGAATAAGAAATAGTTGGGACATTCTGGCAGGTTCATTTAGAGACAGCTTGGGGATATATTTTAATATGGATTCCCATTTGTCATCCTCAATGGTACCAACATCTGCTTCCCACTTTCCCTTAGCCAAAACAGGATAATTCAGTAAAAAGGTGTGAAGCAGATCCGCATACACCGTATATATGACACCTTTTGTACATCCCCCCATACAAATATAATCAATTACGATATCCCTTTGAACAGATAGGTTCCTAATTTTCCCTTGTTTAATAAACGCATGTTTAACCTGTGTATACTAATAGCTGTGTCTGTCCGATAGGTGAAATTCCTCTTTCAGCGTCTCTAGGGTTTTGATGCTTTGATTATCCATCAGTTGGTAGATATATTGTATACCCTTTGCCACCCAGTCTCTCAGCTCTATTTTGTAAAATTCACATAGGTTTTCATTATTCCAAATAGGAGTATACGTTGTCAGCCCCACTATGCCTCTAATCTTCTTCACCCTTGTCCACAATTTATGGAATAGGCCACAGGTCGGGTATGACTTGCCCATCCTCCCAAAAAGTCCCGTTTCTAGACCCATTACCAATGGACTCTTTTTAAGATGAAGTTCCAGAACCGCCTGAATAGTCCCCTTCACTGCCCTCTGCGCCCACCCTCTAATATGTTGGGACTGTGCTGCCAAAAAATATACCCATGGGTTTGGTAGAGCGAGACCACCCTCCTCCTTCAGCCTCTGGAGAGTCTCCAGCTTAATCCTAGGCAGCCCTCCACCCCAGACCAGATCTCTAATTATTGCATTAATGCGCTGGAACACTGGCTGAGGAATCCACACAGGGGAGTTATGTAGAACATACAACAATTTGGGCATCAGCACCATTTTAAGAAGATTGGTGCGTCCCACCACCGAGAGGCGCATTTTGCTCCATGTAGATGCTTTATCCTTTAATTTCCCCAGTATCGGGTATACATTCAACTGAAGGTACTCCTTTACTGGTAATGTTATTGTAATTCCAAGATATTTAAATTCTCGTACCAACTTGAGTTGTGTACGCTCCACCTGTTCAACATCTAAACTATTCAGGGAGTCTATTTCCATAATATGAGATTTATCCCATTTAATTTGTAACCCAGATAATAAACCAAATCTATTGATAATAGCTATTGCTCTATGTAATGACATCTGAGGGTCCTGTAAGAATAATAAAATATCATCTGCGTACAACGCTATCTTCTCCTCCGCCACTCCATACCGGAATCCCCTTACCACGTCTGACTGTCTCAGTACAGCAGCCAATGGCTCTATGGCCAGGGCAAATAACAACGGGGAGAGGGGACAGCCCTGTCTAGTTCCTCTAGTCAAATCAAATTTATCTGACCGCTCCCCATTTACCCTCAATCTGGCCACCGGGCGTGTATATAATAATTTCATCCATGCCCAAAAAAACGGACCAATTCCCATCAACTGGAGAACACGCCAGAGATAACTCCACTCCACACTATCAAAGGCTTTCCGTGTGTCTAATTGGACCACCACTCTATGCCCAGCATTATCAGCGGCCAATTGCATATTAAGGAATAGCCGCCTCAAGTTAATGGCCGTCGATCTATCCGGCATGAATGCTGACTGATCCGGGTGTACAACACCAGAGACCACCCGGCTCAATTGGTTAGACATTACTTTAGCTAAAATTTTAATATCAGCCGGTAGTAAGGATATGGGTCTATAGGAATCTGGCTGTGTCCGGTCCTTATCTGCCTTGGGCAGAACCACCACCGTAGCCTCCCACATTGACTCCGGTAATTCTCCCACCTCCAGAGCCGCCAAAAACACATCTTTTATTTTGGCAATAGTACATCTCTAAGATGTTTATAGAATTCTGTTGGTAAACCATCTGCACCTGGGGCTTTATTATTTGCCATTGAAGCCAAAGCTTCCTCCATTTCCTCTACCGTCAGGGGGCCCTCCAAGCTATCCCTAGCCTCCTCACTAAGCCTAGATATCTGAGTACCCCTCAAAAATTGGTCTATATCATCTCCCGTGTTCCTTAATTTAGAGTTATATAGATCACTATAGAAGTCTCTAACTACCCTCAAGATATCTCGCGTTTCAGTGACTAGGGTGCCAGTTGGATCCAAGAGACCATACACAAATCCCGGTTCCCTCTGTGCTGCCACTATAGCAGACAACAGGTGACCAACTTTTTCACCCTTTTCATAAAAGGCAATTTTTTTGAATTCCCTCTTCTTTTCCCCATTAGCAAGAAATATTTTATCCACCTTTTTTTGAGCTTCCTTCATGTTCTGTTGCGCCTCTACGGTGGGATTAAGCACCAACTCCTCCTCTGCCCCCCTCAGCGCAGCCAATGCCTCTCTTTCCTCCAATCTGTTCTGACTTTTACATCTGGATATATCTCGAATCAATAAACCCCTAGCATAGGCCTTCATTGTGTCCCACACAGTTCCTATGGCTGTACTTCCCATATTGTTCTGGAAGAATTCCTCCAACTCTCCTGCTATTTTCTGAATATCTACCGTTTCCAGCCATACCGGGTGAACCTTCCACTCTTTCCGTCCACCATTCCCACACATATCGAACCTCAGTTCCACCAGTAAGGGACTATGATCAAAGAGTATCCTAGGCAAATAATCAATATGAGCGATGTTTTGGTTAACCAACCCATTTCCCAAGGCTAAGTCTATTCTAGACACAGAACCGTGCGTCGAGGAGTAACATAAATATGTCTTCACTCCCATATATCTCACTCTCCACAAATCTATCAGGCCCACCTCTAACACATATTTAGCAAAGGGTGTCTCCCCCTCTCCGTCAGTTCCTCCCGGTTGCCTACTAGTTTTGTCCCAAATTTTATTCATTATATTGTTAACATCTCCAATCAGCAACACAGGGGTCCCTGTCCAATGCCTCGTAAGTAGTGTTGAGCATTCCGATACTGAAATATCGGGTATCGGCCGATATTCGCTGTATCGGAATTCCGATACTTAATTCCGATACTTTTGTAATATCGTATACCAGAATCGGAAGTTCCCATAATGCAATGAGCCATTTTCATTTTATTCAGCCAATGAGGATCCTAAGAAGTGTGGGCACATCCTGTTAGGCATGTAGGCATCTTAACTAATGGCATGGCTGTGATTGGCCGCTGAAATGATGTCATGATGCACTATAAAAGCCGCCGCCGCCATTTTGAGCTCACTCTGCTGTGAATTCAGTTAGGGATAGGACGCTGTTGTTCTGAGGGACAGTTTTAACTACCTATTTGCTCTATACTGCTTTACCCAAGCTACTTTCTAAATCACTGTGCCTTGCAGCGCTAGTGCACAGTTCCCTGTGCTGTTCACCGCTGTCTGCAAGGTCTGTGTGTGTGAGTGCAGCTCACCCTGTAGTGTGTGCTTCAGCCAAGTCTGGTTGTAGTGCACTCAGTGTGTGTCACTGCCTCATACATTGTCCTTTTTTGCCAATTCATAATTTTTCCTGATATCTCCTATTAGTGTGGTGGTTCCATCTGTATTCAGCTAAATTGGTTCCAAACACACTATATAGGAGTAGATAGAGACATTTTTTTCCGTCTTGCAGCACTAGTGCACAGTGCTCTGCATCTGTACTGTTCACCGCTGTCTGCAAGGTCTGGTGTGTGAGTGCAGCTCACCCTGTAGTGTGTGCTTCAACCCCATCTGGTTGTAGTGCACTCAGTGTGTGTCACTGCCTCATACATTGTCCTTTATTGCCAATTCATAATTTTTCCTGATATCTCCTATTAGTGTGGTGGTTCCATCCGTATTCAGCTAAATTGATTCCAAACACACTATATAGGAGTAGATAGAGGAGCCTTTCTGCAGCATTGGGCCCTGCAGCCCCAGCCAGATTAGTATTAGCCTATTTTTTGCAGCCTCATCTATTGCATTGTAGGTTACCTTCCTACATTGTAATAGCTACAAAAAGTTTGTGATACTATCGTTATTACATCTTTAGGCACATCCAGTGTCTTTTTGTGACAAAAAAAAACCTAAATAAAGTTCACTAAACACTCCACTTTACAGTTGTGTAGGCCACATTAGCTCATATTAAAGTCTAGTCCACACTTTATAAAATTAGTGTTTCTTATACCTGTTAGCAGCTGTTCAGGAATAAGCACACTAAGCCCTTAGTACTTTTCTGCCTATCTTTATCAGTCTACCAAGATGAAGAAGGCAGGGAGTAAGGCATGTGGTCGTGGGCGTGGGCGTGGAGTTTCTGCAGGGAGAGGACGTGAGGATTCTGTGCCTGCAGGGAGAGGACGTGGGGATTCTGTGCCTGCTGCGGGCACCAGTGACTCAGCATCCCCCAGTTTTACCAGGGAACAGTCCTTTATGCGCAGCTTTGTAGGAGCTAGCCGTACCCCACTGCTGCGCGAGGACCAAATTGAAGCCGTTGTCGGATGGATGGCAGCTAACGCATCGACTTCAATTAGTTCCAGATCCTCTCAGGTCCTGAGCACTGAAGAGCACCCATCTGTCTCTTCACCACCTGCCAAATTGCCCAGGCAGTCAGAGAGCCCTGGACAGGAGTCATCTCTACTTCTGTTCTCTGAATCTCTTGGCTTGGAAAGAGGGGGCCAGCCAAGCAGAATTCTAGAATTTGAAGAAGAGGTAGTATGCAGTGATGCGCAACCGTTTTGTCTCTCTGAATCTGAAGAGGCGGGTGGGCCAGGGCCTATGGTCAGCAGCACACCTCAGTACGCATCTGATGATGAGACTCAGGTGCCACTTTCTGGTGCGTACTGTGCTGTCGAGACTACCCAGGAGAAGCAGTTGTTTGAAGAGGGTGGTGTAGATGATGAGGTCCTTGACCCATCATGGCGTGAGGGACAGGAAGGTGGTGGGAGCAGCTCTGAGGAAGAGATTCCCCGAACGGCCCAAAAAGGAGGGAGAGGGAGGGGGCAGACTTGGTTGCCTGTAGCCTCCACTTCGGCGCCCATTAGGAGCATGGCTCTTCCAAAATCCAAAGCGGGCGCTCCCAAGACTTGCAGTGCCTGGTCCTTTTTTGACACAGTTGCAGATGACATTTGCTTTGTCAAATGCAAGCTGTGTAATCAGAAGGTGAAAAGAGGGAAAAGTGTCAGCAACCTCAATACCACAAATATGTGGAAACATGTGCGGACCAAGCACGTGGTGGAGTTACAAAAACACACTGAAGACCTAGGCCAACCTACAGCGCCACCTACCACCTCTTCAGCTCGTGTTGTAGCCTCTTCCTCCAGCTCACACACAGCTGGTTCGGCTTCCTCACAGGATCGCCATGGAAGAATCTCTGGCACTGTTGTACAGAGACACAGTGTAATTCCACCCACAGCACCACTTTCCCAGTCATCCTCACACTCCCAGGCCAGTCTACAGCCATCGTTAGCACAGGCATGGGAGAAAAGGCGCCCATACTCGGCAAACCACCCCCAAGCACAGGCTCTGAATGCTGGCATTGCTAAACTACTGGCCCTTGAAATGCTATCATTCAGGCTGGTGGAGACTGACACATTCCGTAACTTTATGGCATTGGCAGTCCCACAATACAACGTGCCCAGCCGCTTTTATTTCAGCAGGCAAGCCGTCCCTGCCCTGCAACATCATGTGGAGGGAAAAATTAAACATGCGCTACAAAACGCCGTCAGTAGCAAGGTCCACCTGACCACTGATGCGTGGACCAGTAAGCATGGACAGGGACGATACCTTTCCCTCACTGCCCATTGGGTAAATGTTGTGGAGACGGGTACAAATCTTGAGAGTGGCGCTGTACGTGTTCTGCTAACTCCAAGGATTGCAGGAATCCAGTCTGTACACATTGACTCCTCCTCATACTCCAGTTCCTCTGAATCAGCGCTGCAGGAGCCGTCACGGTCTACCTCCACATCGACCCGTGAACGGTTACCTGTTATGATGACCGATATGAGCACAGCCGTGGCCAAACGTCAACAGGCCGTATTAAAATTAATTTCTTTGGGGAATCGAAGCCACACAGCGCAGGAGCTCTGGAATGCCATCAAGCAGCAGAGCGACGTGTGGTTTGTGCCAGCGAATCTCCAGCCAGGCATGGTAGTGTGTGACAATGGCCGAAATCTGGTGGCAGCTCTGGGCCTAGGCAACCTCACTCACATCTCATGTCTGACACATGTGCTCAACTTGGTCGTGCAGAGTTTTTTGAGGGACTATCCGGATCTTGATGCACTGCTTCACAAGGTCCGCATAGAGTGCGCTCACTTGCGGCGTTCCAGCAATGCAAGATCACGCATTGCAGCTCTGCAGCGCCGATTACGTCTTCTGGAACATCGCATCATATGTGACCTACCCACCAGGTGGAATTCAACGTTACATATGTTGGAGAGGTTGTGTGAGCAGCAGGCAGCAGTAATGGAGTACCAGCTGCAGCAGGCGCAAACAAGTCGCAGTGCGCGCCGTTCACACTTCACCACCACTGAGTGGGCCTCTATGAAGGACATTTGCCACGTTTTGCGTGCCTTCGATTATTCCACGTGGATGGCGAGTGCAGATGATGCACTAGTCAGCATGACTATCCCCCTTATCTGCCTGCTTGAAAAAACACTGCAAGCACTAAGGGACGAGGTTTTGGAAGAGGTGGAGGATGAGGAGTCACAAATGCCATCTGCTTCTCTACAGTCTGCGCAATGTGGTTCCTCACAAAGGCCTAGGCAGGGGACACTTTGTGAGGAGGATGAGGAGGAGTCAATGGATGAGGAAGACATCTGTCCAGAGGAGGGAGGTACACAATGCTCTAGTAGTCAGTATCTAGAGCGAGGGTGGGGTGATGCAGAGCAGGCAGAGATCACGCCTCAAGCAGGGGACAGCGTTTCTTGGCCAGTTGGCAGTCTGCAGCACATGGTTGATTTCATGCTGCAGTGCCTGAGAAACGACCGCCGCATCGCCCACATTCTCAACACGGCTGATTATTGGGTGTCCACCCTCCTAGATCCTCGCTACCGGGACAACTTACAAAGCCTCATAACACCGTTGAACCGGGAGCGTAAAATGCGGGAGTACCAAGACGCACTGGTGCATTCCATCATGTTCTCCATTCCAACCGAGAGCAGTGCTGCTAGTGCTTTACAAAGCAGCTCAGTGCGTCGAGGCAGTGGAGGAAGCTCTGCACAAAGAGGGAGCAGAAGCAGCGCCTCAGCACAAGGCAAGACCACTATGGCCGAAATGTGGCAAAGTTTTGTGTCCCTGCCGCCACAAATGTCTACACCATCACAGACGGCTCCAGTCAGCAGGAGGCAACGTTTCCGTCAGATGGTGACAGACTACATGTCTTGCCCTCTTAGTGTACTCCCAGACGGCTCTTCTCCCTTCAAGTTTTGGGTCTGTAAGCTGGATACATGGCCAGAGCTTAGTCAGTATGCATTGGAGGTGCTAGCTTGCCCTGCTGCTAGTGTATTATCGGAACGCGTCTTTAGTGCCGCAGGTGGTGTACTAACAGACCGTCGCATGCGACTATCCTCCGATAACGTTGACCGGCTTACTTTTCTCAAAATGAACAAGGCCTGGATCTCTCATGAATTTGCCAGTCCTCTTCCAGAATAAATAATTGGTTGGCAACAGTATCCAGGTCTCCTGTTCTGTTCATGTTTCTACCACCTGAACTGTAATCCCTGAGCTCCAACACCGCCAGTTGGCGCTCGGAAGTGCCGTCTGCACAGTCAACACTTGCTGCGGTGTTATTGGGGTTCAGTAACGTCAGCTGTTCCCCTGCTGTGTTCACGGCAATTTCTCCTGCTCTGTCCATATTCACTGTGCTACTTATTTAAAACTTGCTCCAATTACACCTCTGGCTCCTCTCTGTTTTCATTCTTATCCCTGGGCTCCAACACCGCCAGTTGGCGCTCGGAAGTGCCGTCTGCACAGTCAACACTTGCTGCGGTGTTATTGGGGTTCAGTAACGTCAGCTGTTCCCCTGCTGTGTTCACGGCAATTTCTCCTGCTCTGTCCATATTCACTGTGCTACTTATTTAAAACTTGCTCCAATTACACCTCTGGCTCCTCTCTGTTTTTATTCTTATCCCTGGGCTCCAGCACCGCCAGTTGGCGCTCGGAAGTGCCGTCTGCACAGTCAACACTTGCTGCGGTGTTATTGGGGTTCAGTAACGTCAGCTGTTCCCCTGCTGTGCGGGCGGCAATTTCTCCTGCTTTGTCCACATCCACTGTACTACACATTTTAAAGTTGCTCCAATTACACCTCTGGCTCCTCTGTTTTCATTCTTATCCCTGGGCTCCAACACCGCCAGTTGGCGCTCAGAAGTGTCGTCTGCACAGTCAACACTTGCTGCGGTGTTATTGGGGTTCAGTAACGTCAGCTGTTCCCCTGCTGTGTTCACGGCAATTTCTCCTGCTCTGTCCATATTCACTGTGCTACTTATTTAAAACTTGCTCCAATTACACCTCTGGCTCCTCTCTGTTTTTATTCTTATCCCTGGGCTCCAGCACCGCCAGTTGGCGCTCGGAAGTGCTGTCTGCACAGTCAACACTTGCTGCCGTGTTATTGGGGTTCGGTAACGTCAGCTGTTCCCCTGCTGTGCGGACGGCAATTTCTCCTGCTTTGTCCACATCCACTGTACTACACATTTTAAAGTTGCTCCAATTACACCTCTGGCTCCTCTGTTTTCATTCTTATCCCTGGGCTCCAACACCGCCAGTTGGCGCTCAGAAGTGCCGTCTGCACAATCAACACTTGCTGCGGTGTTATTGGGGTTCAGTAACGTCAGCTGTTCCCCTGCTGTGCGGACGGCAATTTCTCCTGCTTTGTCCACATCCACTGTACTACACATTTTAAAGTTGCTCCAATTACACCTCTGGCTCCTCTGTTTTCATTCTTATCCCTGGGCACCGCCAGCTGGTTCTCGGCAGTTCCATTGGCTCTTGTACCTTCTGCTACCCATCCGGGTTCCAGTACTGTCAGCTGGTTCTCGGCAGTGACTTTGGCACGGGTACTCCCTCCTGCCCAGCCTTTTTCCAGCACGCCAGCTGTTTCCGGGTAGTGTCAACGTCACTTTACCTCCAATGCGTTGTCCTGTCGTGTTGCGGTCGGGTTAGCTGACTCTATGGTGCCTGCAGTTTAGGTGACTCCTATGTGGGCTGCGGGATCTGGCAATGAAGGCTGGTTCCATAGTGCCAATAGGACAAGCACCCCCTGTAGGACTGTGGGTTTTGGTAACTGCGGCCGGCTCGCGGCCTTGAACTTTTTTTTACATGGGTACCTTCTGCTACCCATCCGGGTTCCAGTACCGTCAGCTGGTTCTCGGCAGTGCCTTTGGATTAGGTGCCTCCTTCTCGGTATCCAAGTTCCACCAACGTCTGCTGGTCCTTGGTAGTGCTTTCTGGCACAGGTACCTCCTGCTTAGTAACCGAGTTCCAGTAACATCAGCTGGTCCTCGGTAGTTCCATTGGCTCTTGTACCTTCTGCTACCCATCCGGGTTCCAGTACCGTCAGCTGGTCCTCGGTAGTTCCATTTGCTCTTGTATCTTCTGCTACCCATCCGGGTTCCAGTACCGTCAGCTGGTTCTCGGCAGTGTCTTTGGCACGGGTACTCCCTCCTGCCCAGCCTGGTTCCAGCACGCCAGCTGTTTCCGGGTAGTGTCAACGTCACTTTGCCTCCAATGCGTTGTCCTGTCGTGTTGCGGTTGGGTTAGCCGACTCTATGGTGCCTGCAGTTTAGGTGACTCCTATGTGGGCTGCGGGATCTGGCAATGAAGGCTGGTTCCATAGTGTCAATAGGACAAGCACCCCCTGTAGGACTGTGGGTTTTGGTAACTGCGGCCGGCTCGCGGCCTTGAACTTTTTTTTACATGGGTACCTTCTGCTACCCATCCGGGTTCCAGTACCGTCAGCTGGTTCTCGGCAGTGCCTTTGGATTAGGTGCCTCCTTCTCGGTATCCAAGTTCCACCAACGTCTGCTGGTCCTTGGTAGTGCTTTCTGGCACAGGTACCTCCTGCTTAGTAACCGAGTTCCAGTAACATCAGCTGGTCCTCGGTAGTTCCATTGGCTCTTGTACCTTCTGCTACCCATCCGGGTTCCAGTACCGTCAGCTGGTCCTCGGTAGTTCCTCAGCCTTCTTGTACTTTCTGCTACATTTCCAAGTTCAAGCTTTTTGAAATGGTTCTTGGTAATCACTCTGGATCTCCCTGACGAGGACCCTGAAGACGAGGACCCTGAAGACCAACCCGAAGAAGACGAGGACCCCGAAGACGAGGACCCTGAAGACGAGGACCCTGAAGACCACCCCGAAGAAGACGAGGACCCTGAAGACGAGGACCCTGAAGACCACCCCGAAGAAGACGAGGACCCTGAAGACCACCCCGAAGAAGACGAGGACCCTGAAGACCACCACGAAGAAGACGAGGACCCCGAAGACGAGGACCCAGAAGACCAACCCGAAGAAGACGAGGACCCCGAAGGCGAGGACCCGGAAGACGACCACCCTGAAGACCACCCTGAAGAAGACCAAGAAGATGACCCTGAAGAAGTTGACCAAGAGGACAAAGAAGAGAAGACAAGTACTAAGATACAGAAGAACAAGAGACAGAAAACCAAGAAGCAGAAATACAAGAAGCTGCAGAACAAAAAGCGGAAGAACATTAAGCATAAGATTAAAATTCAGAGCAAAAGATAATATCTAAATTATAAGCAGAATATGACTAAGCAGTGTATGGGGGTGAGTCCGTTCCTCCTCGTGGTGCCCCTGGAAAAGACCTGCTGCTGCAGGCCAAACTGAACGCGGACAAATCCTGTTGTGAATCTTTTGTGACGGGCAGAACGAAAGGTGTAATGTCCAACCTTTTATAGATAACAACTACAGGAATGCCTGTCACAAATAAGAATATGATGAAGAAGAAGAATATGAAGAAGATGAAGAAGTAGAATATGAAGAATGTAAAAAAAAGAATAATACGAAGAAGGTGAAGAAGAAGAAGGTGAAGAAGAAGTGGATGAAAAAGATGCTGAGGATGATGAAGGAGAAAGTGTGGGAGAAGTAAAAAAGAAGGTGAAGAGCATGGAAGTAGTGAAACATAAATATCTGACAAAATATAAAAATACTTAACATAGTTAATATTTCCGTAACTCAGAACATCTTAAAAAAATAGTAATTCCTGCTATTCCATTTGACTGGGCTAAACCTCTATGCCTTTATTGTCTCCCCCACCTCCCCCAATACATTCTACATTATTCTTAGTTGTTTTCCTTCATGTAGAATTAACCTACAAGGAAAGAAAGGGTTTATTTTAATTCCGATATTTATGTCCCATTGACTTGCATTGGTTTCCGGTATCGGAATCGGCGATATCCGATACTTTTTCGGTATCGGTCCGATCCAATCCGATCCGATATTTCCCGATATCAGAAGGTATCGCTCAACACTACTCGTAAGTTCTATAATCTCTTGCAGTTTTGTCCCAGTAAATGACGGTGGGAAATGCACAGCCACCACACAATATCATTTGCCATAAAGTCTGCAGACTAGAAAAACGTACTGTCCATCTTTATCTATTTTAACCTCAACCTCCTCAAATGGAGTCCCCACATGCACCAAGATGGAAACCCCTCTCGCATATGCAGAGTAATTAGAGTGGTATGCTTTTTGAACCAATTTCCTCGCCAGGAGCCCAATTTTGTCCCTCGTCAGGTGTGTTTCCATGAGGCAGATAATGGAAGGCTCGTGGGCCATAATATTTTGGATTTTGGAGAACAATAGCCCGTCTCTTATGGTCTGCCAAACCACGCATGTTCCAGCTTAACACCTTAACCATACCCGCCATTGTTTATCAGATTCAACTTCTGTGTATATGACCACATCATAAGATGTCCCCCATGCCGTCCGTCCCCGCCCCCCCCGCATCCAAACCCCCCCAATACCACAAACCAAAACTCCTCTGCCCGCCCCTATCTCCCCCAATCCACCTCCAAAATTGTCGTTCCGTTCTCTCCATCCGAGAGTGGGTGAATTAAATCGGCCTATTCCACCAAAAACATATTATATAAAACGTATATAAACTGTATGTGACGCGCCCCCTGGGCCTGTGTTGTGCAGGGGAACCCGGAACCGGGCCTGTTGTAGAATGCTGGGGGTTGTAGTCTCCGTGTGGCGGTGACCCGGTCCATGCCCAGGGTGGTCAAACCAGTGGCAGTCTTAATGTATAGCAAATGTCCGACTACGCCACCCGTGGATTGCGGTCAGTGGGGACCGCCGCTGCGCTGCCGACCGCTGAGGCTGATGTTGTTTGCGCAGCCGAGTATGGGATAACTCCCCACGGGAGAAGTATTGCCTCAGGGCAGCTAATGTGAGAGATGATGAGAGTGATGGTGTGAGGGTCCCAGTGCTAATGGTGCTGGTGCGGCAAGGAACCACAGAGACGTGCGGTTGCAGTTTTCAATGCTTTACTCACAGTTGTTGTTCATGTCAATGCTGCAGGCGATGACTGCCCGAGCCGTGCTGCGTCCACCAGGCAAGGGACTCGGTCAACTCCCAGGTAATTCCAGAGTGTGGTTCAGAGCTCCCTTCTCTACCTTTCTCTGGCCGTCCCCACCAGTGACCCACCTTTGTCCAGCTTCCTCGGGCCTTCTGTTGGCGAAACCTCTCCCGGTTTCCCTGACCCTATACGGTATGCCCTTCTGGTGGATGTAGTGAGGGGTCGCACCAAGATGTGGTAACAACCTCCGGTCTTTGGCTGAGGAATCTGTTGCCTCCACCAATTTGGGTTCCGGTACCCTGTTCTGCCAACCCTTCACCTTGTATCTCCTCTGGGCATATGGGGTTCCTTCGGTCCTCGTGTCTCTGGGCCTTTCTCTGTGTTCCTTGCTTCCTTTCTCCTCTGTTCCAGTTCCTTTCTTACTTTCCTTTCCGCTCCTTCTCCTCTCTCTTTCTGCTGTTTCTGGCCTCCACTCCAGGCCTGCCTCTGGAGCTGGGCCCAGACTGAGCCACAGCTCCCTGTCAGCCCTCTCTGGCTGAGCTCCTGTCTTCTTCTCCTCCTCTCTGAACTGAACTGGACTGAACTGAACTCTGTCCTAAGATTGTGCCCACCTTTTATACCTCCTTCTGACACCCGAGCCCAGGTGACTAGCAACCAATGGGCTCCTACCTATGCCCAGAGACCCATCCCTATCTGCTCCTACATCACTGGGAATTCCACCCCCTCCCCACTCCAGCCAGGGACAGATGCTGTCGTGCCTGCACTTCTATCTTGTGGGAGCACCGTTGAGCTGTCCCTCGGAAATGGAGTGTGTGTGATGCATGCAGCCTACTGAGTCCTGGTCCACACTCCATCCTTACCCGGGAGTGGAATATCACACCTCTGGTTTGAGGTGCAATACCCCTGTAGCAGCCGAGCCCTCGGGGTGCTACATATGCACCACCAGTGCGCCGCTCCAGTCCATGAGCAGACTTGTATCCTGTAACAAATAGTTAATGCAACCGAAAAAGGATAGCAAAGGATAATTATAAATCACATTCACAAAAACACAATCTGCCTCTCTGCAACTGTCCTTGTGCTCTCGCACTCGTCTAGAATTCTTTTCAATCCAGTCCAATGCTTCTTCTGGAGATTGCAGAAAGTGTACTCTACCCAGTGCAACCAATCTCAGCTTAGCCGGATACATCACAGAATACGCAAGTCCCATGTCCCTCAATTTTTCTTTATGTCTATAATTCATGCGCATTCTTTGCACCGTGGGTGAATAGTCTGAGTAGAACGAGATGTCTTGTCCATCAATTGTTAAATCCTTGATCTTCCTTACCGTACGTAAGATAGTGTCTCTGTCCCTGTAATTTAAGAGCCTAGCCAGCATGGCCCGGGGAGCTGCTCCTGGAGGCTGGGGTCTCAGTGGGACTCTGTGAGCTTGTTCTACAACAAAGACCTTTGACAGTTTATCAACTCCAAATTTTTCCAGCAGCCAGTTCTCAATAAACTCTGTAGGGTTTGATCCCTCTGCTTTTTCCGGGACCCCCACTATCCTGACATTGTTGCGTCGCGACCTGTTTTCCAGGTCATCATTTTTAGCAATGACATCTGTTAATTGCTTATCCAGCTTTTTCTGAGCAGTTTGTAAAGATATTATAGTGTCCTCAGCCGTGCTCACTCTTTCCTCTACCTCTCCTGTGCGGATGTCAGCTTTCTGCATGGCAGCTTTAATGTTAGTAATTTCTGCTTGTACACCCGTAACCTGCTTTGACAACTTTGTAAGCGCCTGTTTGCAATATGACACCACAGTGAACACATCTTTCAGAGTGGGTTCCTCCACAGCAGGGTCAGCAGCAGACTCCATATTTTTGTCCTGCACCACATCTCCAGAGCCATCAGCCTCACAGTCTCATTCACCCACAGTATTCTCCTGATCTTCCATACCATCTTCTGCCCCAGCCTCCCTTTCTGAAAGTCCAGCACTGTGTTCACCCACTTCCACCCTTGCAAACCTCTCAAGGTGTGCAGCAGCCGACATCCTCCTGGAGTACGCCGCACTTTCTCTGGCCGCCTCCTCCTGAGTCTCAGCGCCATCTTGGCCCCTGCCCCCTCTACCAGGGCTGAGATCTCGCTGCCTAGTGTGGGTCATTATTTCTTTCCTGCTCGTCAGAAACGCTCCCCAGGGCGGCAGGAGAGCTTCTCACAGGATCCGGCGGTGTCTGAAGAGCTCAGCGGTACACCGGGTCGGCGCACACAGCGACGGTCGGCGGGAGAGCACCGGAACACATCTGTCTACATCCCTGGCTAGGCCACACCCTGGTAGGCTGTGTAACGTTGGTCCCAGCTCTCTCCAGGTCATTCACTAGGTCCCCCGTGTGGTTCTGGGATTTTTGCTCACCGTTCGTGAGATAATTTTGACCCCACAGGGTGAGATCTTGTGTGGAGCCCCAGATCGAGGGAGATTATCAGTGGTCTTGTATGTCTTCCATTTTCTAATTATAGCTCCCACAATTGATTTCTTCACACCAAGCTGCTTGCCTATTGCAGATTCAGTCTTCCCAGCCTGGTGCGGGGCTACTATTTTGTTTCTGGTGTCCTTTGATAGCTCTTTGATCTCCACCATAGTGGAGTTTGGAGTGTGACTGTTTGAGGTTGCGAACGGGTGTCTTTTATACTGATAAGTTCAAACAGGTGCCAGTACTACAGGTAATGAGTGGAGGACAGAGGAGCCAGTACTACAGGTAATGAGTGGAGGACAGAGGAGCCTCTTAAAGAAGTTACAGGTCTGTGAGAGACAGAAATCTTGCTTGTTTGTAATTGACCAAATACTTATTTTCCATCAAAATTTGAAAAAAAATTATTTCCAAATCAGACAATGTGATTTTCAGGATTTGTTTTCTCATTTTGTCTCTCATAATTGAGGTCTACTTATGATATTAGTTACAGGCCTCTCATCGTTTTTAGTGGGAGAACTTGCACAATTGGTGGCTGACTAAATACTTCCCCCCCCCCACTGTATAATGTACAGAAAATACCGTGGTGTACTCACTTATGTTGAGTGCTGTATATATATAATGTGCTGATAATATGAGGGTGTACTCACTTTAGATGAGCGCCGTATATAAAATGTACTGATAATACAGGGGGCGTACTCACGCTGAGTGCTTTTTATATAATGTACTGATAATACAGGGGGTGTACCCAGTTAAGCTGAGCTCTATATATATAATGTACTGATAATACTGGAGTCTGCTCACTTATGCTGAGCGCTGTAAATATAATGTACTGATAATGCAGGGGGTGTACTCACTTACACTAAGCACTGTATATACAGGTGCTTCTCACAAAATTAGAATATCATCAAAAAGTTAATTTATTTCAGTTCTTCAATACAAAAAGTGAATCTCATATATTATATAGAGTCATTACAAACAGAGTGATTTATTTCAAGTGTTTATTTCTGTTAATTTTGATGATTATGGCTTACAGCCAATGAAAACACAAAAGTCAATATCTCAGTAAATTAGAATACTTTATAACAAAAGCTTGAAAAAATGAAATGTATGTTCAGTAAATGCACTCAATATTTGATCAGGGGTCCTTTTGCATCAATTACTGCATCAATACGGTGTGGCATGGAGGCGATCAGCCTGTGGCACTGCTGAGGTGTTATGGAAGCCCAGGTTGCTTTGATAGCAGCCTTCAGCTCGTCTGCATTGTTGGGTCTGGTGCCTTCCTCTTGATCATAGCCCATAGATTCTCTATGGGGTTAAGGTCAGGCTAGTTTACTGGCCAATCAAGCACAGTGATACTGTTGTTTAAACACCAGGTATTGGTACTTTTGGCAGTGTGGACAGTTGCCAAGTCCTGCTGGAGAATGAAATTTCCATCTCCAAAAAACTTGTCGACAGAAAGAAGCATGAAGTGCTCTAAAATTTCCGGGTAGACGGCTGCACTGATCTTGGTCTTGATAAAACACAGTGGACCTACATCAGCAGATGACATGGCTCCCCAAACTCTGGGACTTTGATTTCCAAATGAAATGCAAAATTTACTTTGCATTTACTTAATGTCAATGACTTCCTTCTGGACAAGTCAGCAGTCTTCCCCATGATTGTGGAGCCTACTGAAACAGACTAAAGGACCTTTTTAAGTGCTTAGGAAGCCTTTGCAGTTTTTTTTTGTTAATTATTCTAATTTACTGAGATAATGACTTTTGTGTTTTCTTTGGCTGTAAGCCATAATCATCAACATTAACAGAAATAAACACTTGAAATAGATCACTGTGTTTGTAATGACTCTATATAATATATGTTTCACTTTTTGTATTGAAGAACTGAATAAATTAACTTTTTGATGATATTCTAATTTAGTGAGATGCACCTGTATAATGTACGGAAAATACAGTGGTGTACTCACTTATGCTGAGCGCTGGATATATAATGTACTAATAATATGGGGGTGTATTCACTTATGATGAGCTCTGTATAAATAATGTACTGATAATGCAGGAGGTGTACTCACTTATGCTGAGTGCTGTATATTTAATATACTGATAATACAGGAGTGTACTCATTTATGCTGAGCGCTGTATATACAGTAGAGACCAAAATTTTGGACACACCTCATTTAATGATTTTTCTATATTTTCTTGACTATGAAAATTGTACATTCACACTGAAGGCATCAAAACTATGAATTAACACATATGGAATTATATACTTAGCAAAAAAGTGTGAAACAACTGAAAATGTCTTATATTCTAGGTTCTTCAAAGTAGCCACCTTTTGCTTTGATGACTGCTTTGCACACTCTTGGCATTCTCTTGATGAGCTTGATTATTACATGTTATGAATACAAAAGATTGGTTATGGCAACAGGTATTTTGAAAGAAAGAAGTTGGTTTTGGACAATGGGATTGTTTTTTCTCTTTATTTTTACATCTGATGAAGAAAGAAGATGAAGTTTAGCGACGGGCATTTTCTCATGTTTCGTTGTTCTTTGTGGATTACATCTGATGAAGAAAGAAGATGGATTTTAGCGTCGGCTATTTTTTTTGTTTTTCGTTGTTCCTTGTGGATTACATCTGATGAAGAAAGAAGATGGATTTTAGCGTCATCTATTCTTTCGTTTGCAGCTGATGAAAAAAGAAGTCTATTTAAGTTAGGTATTTTTCTATTATTTTTATTTGTGTTTCTTGTGGGATTATATATAATGAAAAAAGTTGGTTTTTAGTGACTGGTCTTTTATTGTTTTTTGTTTTTTCTTGTTTATTACATCCGATGAAGAAAAATGATTGGTTATGGCAACTGGTATTTTGAAAGAAAGAAGTTGGTTTTGGGCAAAGCGATTTTTTTATCTTTTTTTTCAACATTGACTGGAACTGATGAAGAAGATAGAAGATTTTTTTTAGATTTCGACTGATGAAGAAACAAGTGTTTTTTTTATCCACCGGTATTTCATGTTTTTATTTTTGCTTCTGTGTATTTCATGTAATAAACACAGAAAATAGTTTTTAGTTACAGGTATTTTTTGGTTTTCCTTTCTTGTAGTTCCGTGTGGATTAACCCCTTTAAAGCCCAAGACGTATTAATACGTATCTGCGCCCTGGGCTTTATGAGCCTGATGCATATTAGTATGTCTTTGCTATCGCGCCCGCACACAGGCTGTGCTGGCGCGATCGCCGCCGGGTGTCAGCTGATAGTACCGGGTGTCAGCTGTGACAATGTGCTGGGAGCGGTCCCGCACCGCTCCAGGCACATTAAACCCCTTAATGCTGCGATCGAAGTCGATCGCAGCATTGCGGTGGCAAGGTGAGGTGATCGCAATACTCACCTCCTCTTCCGGCCTCCAGCGTTGTCTGCCGCGGCTTCCCGGATGTTGCCATGATGACCCGATGTCGTCATGACAACATCCTGGTCACCAGACAGCAGTAAGATATTTTTGTCATGCCCAGTGCATGACCAAACTGTCTTCACCCTGTGCCGCTCTGGCAGCCTGCATAGCACAGGGATGGTGCTCTATTGCTGTACTATGCAGGTGATCAGAATAAAAAAAGTGAAAGTCCCATAGTGGGATAAAGTAAAAAAGTAAAAAAAATGTCAGAAAGTGAAAAAAAATAAAATAAAAATTGTAAAAATATAAAAAAAAAAAAATCCACCAAAAATAAAAATATAATGTACCCATCAATAAATATTGTTATGAAAAAAAACCAAAAAAACATAAAAGTACACATATTTGGAATCACCACCTCCGGAATGACCTGACCTATAAAATTGTCCCACTAGTTAACCCCTTCAGTGAACACTGTAAAAAAAATAAATAAAAAAATAAAACGAAGGAAAAAACAATGCTTTATCATCATACCGCCAAACAAAAAATGGAATAACACGCTATCAAAAGGACGAATATAAATAAAAATGTTACCGCTGAAAACATCATCTCTTCCCGCAAAAAAACAAGCCACCATACAGCTCCATCAGCCGAAAAATAAAAAAGTTATAGCTCTCAGAATAAAGCGATGCAAAAAAATAAATTTTTCTATAAAATTGATTTTATTATGTAAAAGCGCCAAAACATAGAAAAACGATATAAATGTGGTACCGCTGTAAATGAACTAACTCGAAGAATAAAGCTACCTTATCAATTTTACCACACGCGGAACAGAATAAAAAGTGTAAAATAAAAAACAATTCCTGAATTGTTGGTTTTTGTTTATTCGACCTCCCAAAAATCGGAATAGAAAGTGATCAAAAAATGTCACATGCCTGAAAATGGCACCAATAAAAACGTCAACTCATCCCGCAAAAAAAAAGGCGTCACATGACTCTGTGGCCAAAATCTGGAAAAATTATAGCTCTCAAAATATGGCGATGCAAAAACTAGACTTTACAAAAAAATGCGTCTTTTAGTGTGTGACAGCTGTCAATCATAAAAACCCGATATGACTCTTGTATCGCTTTAATCGCACCGACCCGAAGAATTAAGTCATCTAATCACTTATACCGCACATAGAACGGCGTAAAAAATAAACTCTCTGGTTAGGGTAGTGTCACGGGTGTGTTGCCACGAAGATCGTCACGAGTACACAGCCTGACTTCTCGCAGCTGACTTGTTGGTGCTTTGTGTTTTTTCGGCAGTGTAGGAGTTAATTCTCTCTCTCTCTGGGCTAGCTGAGGTCCAGCCTCGCCCAGCTGAAATCAATGCTTCTTTAGTGAGACTCCTTTATATTCCTGCAGGTCTGTTTGGGAGGTGTCGGTGAAAGCTTTTCATTCTGACTTACAGAGCGGATCGTGGTGTTTGGAGTTGCTGAGATAAGTGCATTTGGAAGTGTTTTTTCCCTTTCCTCGCTTTATCATTTATCTCCTTTCCCGTTGGTGTTCCCTCTGTTGTAGTTGTGTAGAAGTTGTATGCAAGGTGGTTTTGGTTTTTCCCTTGTACTGTCTCGTTCGTCTAAATACTGTGTGTGGGCATATTATTTCTGGTTCCCTATTGTTGTGATCGGGGTCCTTCTCAGGACTAGATTACTTAGGTGCAGGGATCCTCAGGAGGTAGGGGTTACGCTGGCGCCCTGGACCTCTGTACCTTTAACAGTACCTCCAGGTTGAGGGGTTAGTCAGGGTCCCAGCTTAGGGTCAGCTTAGGCCCCCTACCTCCAGTATTCTGTGACAGTGTGACAGGTAGTGCTAGGGTTGGGGTTGGGGTTGGGGTTAGGGTTGTGCTAGGGTTAGGGTTGGGGTTGGGTTTAGGGTTGGGGTTAGGGCTGGCCTAGGGTTAGGGTTGGGATTTTTTTCAAAAGTAAAAAAAAAAAAAAGATGACGATATGGCAACTAGTGTTGAGCGCAAGTGCTCGCTACTTGAGTTTGCATCGGGAGCTCGGGTATGCATTGAGTATCTCGGGTGCTTGATTCTCCGCCCCATATGCTTCGCGGCCAAGAAAACCTCGCGGGGATTGCCTGCCATGCACGAGCGATCCCCGCATGTTTTCTTTGGGGGTATCTAATAACCGTGAAACATTTTATTTTATTTTTAAGTATATGCTGAAATCTGCCTGGTATCTAGAAATGCATCCAGTCCCCGCTTGAACTGGTTTAGTGAATCCGACATTACCGTCTCCTCACTCAGTGAATTCCATATTCTCACTGCTCTTACCGTAAAGAACCCCTTCCTATGCTGGTGCTGAAACCTTTTCTCTTCCAGTCTTAGTGAATGCCCTCTTGTTACCGTAATATCCCTCCTTTTGAACAAATCCCGGCCAAGGTCTCTATACTGTCCCCTAACATATTTGTACACATTTATTATGTCCCCCCTCAACCTTCTCTTTTCCAGGCTGAATAGTCCTAGTTTTGCCAACCTCTCTGGGTATTGCAGTCCCTCCATTCCCTTTATTAATTTTGTTGCCCTCCTTTGTACCTTTTCAAGCTCATTTATATCCTTTCTATATAGTGGGGCCCATAACTGAGCACAGTATTCCAAGTGTGGTCTGACCAGTGCTTTGTACAGTGGAAGAACAATGTTCTCATCCTTTGCAGCTATACCTCTTCTGATACATCCCATTACCCTGTTTGCCCTTACAGCAGCGGCCTGACTTTGGGCACTCCAATTTAGTTTGCTATCAATCAAGATGCCCAAGTCCTTCTCCATCTCTGAATTCCCCAATGATTTCCCATTCAGTGAGTACTGGTGACTTCCATTTTTCCTTCCCATATGTATGACCTTACATTTCTCCTCGTTAAACCTCATTTGCCATTTAATGCTCCACCTACCCAGCTTATCCAAATCCCTCTGTAGGTCTGCACTGTCCTCTTTTGTATTAATTGTTTTACATAACTTTGTGTCATCTGCAAATATTGATATTTTACTATTTATCCCGTTGACTATGTCGTTAATAAAGATATTAAATAACATTGGGCCTAGTACAGACCCCTGTGGTACCCCACTAGTGACGCTTACCCAATCTGAGTATATTCCATTTATAACCACCCTCTGCCTTCTATCCGTTAGCCAGTTAGCTACCCACTTGCAGACATTTTCCCCCAGCCCCATCATTCTCATTTTGTATACCAACCTATTATGTGGCACGCTATCGAACGCTTTTGAGAAGTCGAGATACACGACATCCACTGGTTCCCCCTGATCTACTCGAGAGCTAACCTCCTCGTAGAAGTCAATCAGGTTTGTTTGGCAGGAGCGATTCCTCATGAATCCATGTTGGTTCGGGATTAAAAGATTATTAGCATCAAGATGCTCCGTAATTGCCTCTTTAATGAAGCTTTCAAAAATTTTGCCCACAACGGACGTCAGACTCACCGGCCGATAGTTTCCGGCGTCACTTTTCGCTCCCTTTTTGAATATTGGCACTACATTCGCCTGTCGCCAATCAAGTGGCACAGACCCAGTCTCAACAGAGTCCTTAAATATAAGATATAAGGGTCTGTCTATCACATTACTTAGTTCCCTTAGTACCCGTGGGTGTATGCCATCAGGTCCTGGTGATTTGGTTATTTTAATGTTACTGAGGCGTTTCTGTACCCCAGCTTGGGTTAGATTTGTCATACTTAGTGGAGGATTAAGTTTGTCACTTCTCATTTCGCCTGTTAGTTCTTTTTCCTTTGTGAAAGTTGACGAAAAAAATTTATTTAATAGATTAGCTTTATCCTCATCTTTCTCTATGATTTTGCCTTCATCACTTTTTATCGGTCCAATATTATCCGATTTAATCGTTTTACTATTTATATACGTAAAGAACAGTTTGGGATTTGATCTACTTTCCCTAGCAATACGTCTCTCTGTTTCCTCCTTTGCTATTTTTATTTGTTTTTTTGCAGGTTCTCGTTTTTTCCTTGTAACACATTAGTGCCTCCTTGCTGTTTTCCTGTTTTAATCTCTTGAATGCCTCTTTTTTGCTATTTAACGCCCCTTTTACGTTCTTGTTCAACCATATTGGTTTCCTCTTATTTCTGGCCCTTTTATTCCCATACGGTATATACCTCTCGCACTGAGTATTCAGAATTCTTTTGAAGGTTTCCCATTTACTATTCGTATTTCCTTGATTAAGAACTTTGTCTCAGTCTATAAGTTGAAGGTTTTCTTTCAGCTGATCAAACTTCGCCCTCCTAAAGTTTAATGTTTTAGTTGTTCCCTTATTGATAACCCTACTGAAGGGCATTTTGAAATTGATAATATTATGATCACTATTACCTAGGTGCCCCCCTATCTGTACCTCAGTTATTCTATCAGGCCTATTAGTCAATATTAAGTCCAACACGGCCTTCCCTCTCGTTGGTTCCTGCACTAGTTGGGAGAGATAATTATCCTTGATATTTGTCAAGAACCTTTTTCCTTTCTGCGATCTACAGGTTTCTGTTTCCCAGTCAATATCCAGGTAGTTGAAGTCCCCCATTACAATCACCTCATTATGTTTTGCTACTTTGTCTATTTGTCCTAATAGCAGTTTCTCATTCTCCTCTGTTATATTGGGTGGCTTATAGCAGACCCCCAGTAATATTTTATTATTATTTTTTGCCCCCTCTATCTCTACCCACATGGACTCGACCCCCTCTTCTCCCTCTCCTATATCTTCCCTTAGTCTGGGCTTTAGACGTGACTTTACATATAAGCAGACTCCTCCACCCTTCCCCTGTTTCCGGTCCCTTCTAAATAAACTATAATCTGTTAAATTTACCGCCCAGTCGTAGCTATAGTCTAGCCAAGTCTCTGTTATACCTACGATGTCATACCTCTCCTCCGATATAAGCGCCTGCAGCTCATCCGCCTTATTGGTCAGGCTTCTTGCGTTGGTCAGCATGCAAGATAAAACTTTGGGGTTATTTAGCATCCTATTCTTCTCTAACGATCTAACTGTACTATCCCCACCCCCCTCTCCACCCTCATTATATTCACTTCTCCCCTTCCCCCTTGCTTGCCTCACATCCCACCTATTTCCTTGGTTTCCCCCCCCCGTCTCTAGTTTAAAAACTCCTCCAACCTATTAGCCATCTTCTTCCCCAGCACCGCTGCACCCTCCCCATTGAGGTGCAGCCCGTCCCTACGGTAGAGCCTGTAGGCGACAGCGAAGTCGGCCCAGTTCTCCATGAACCCAAACCCTTCTGCCTTGCACCAACTCTTTAGCCACTTATTCACCTCCCTAACCTCCCGTTGGCGCTCCTGTGTGGCTCGCGGGATTGGTAGTATTTCTGAGAAAACTACCTTGGAGGTCCTTGCCCTAAGCTTCCTACCTAGATCCCTGAAATCATTTTTAAGGACCCTCCATCTACCACTCACTTTGTCATTGGTGCCAATGTGGACCATGACCGCTGGGTCTTCGCCAGCCCCACCCAGTAACCTGTCAACCCGATCCGCGATGTGCCGGACTCGAGCGCCAGGGAGGCAGCACACCGTTCGGCGATCCCGGTCTTTGTGACAGATTGCCCTGTCTGTCCCCCTAATAATAGAGTCACCCACTACCAGGACCTGTCTAGCCTGCCCTACACTTCCCCCCTCCCCCTCATTACTGGAGCATACACTCCCCCGGCGGTCAGAGGATCTGTCGTGCTCCAATAATGCCGGTTCTGAACCAGCCTTCCTATACTTCTTCCCTCTATCCCTTCTAACTGTTACCCAGCTCCCTGCCTGTTCAGCCTGCGCTTCCCCACTAAGCTCCACCCCCAGTGTTGACCCATTGAGTGTCTGCTCGGTGAGCAGCAAACTCCGTTCCATGTTGTCGATGCTCCTCAGTACCGCTATCTGAGCACTTAGATCCAGGATTTGGGCTTCCAAGTGCACGATATGCTCACATCTCTCGCAGCAGTATGGATCCCTGAGCGGTAGCTCAGGGAATGCATGCATTGCGCAAGATGTACACTGCACGGCTCCGGCCAACATGGACGTCATTCTAAATATGGGGATACAGTCAGTATATATGTACAAGTACAAAACACAATTATTTATATATAGGTGTATGGACGGGGATCAATTAGGCATGTGCAAGTGTATCGATTAGATATCGGCGCGGGATCAGTTAAGTATGGACGGGGGATCAATTAAGTATCAATTAAGTATGGACGGGGGATCAGCTGAGTGGGTCAGGTGGATTAATTAAGTATGGACGGTGTGTCAATTAACTATGAACTGGGATCAATAAGTATGAACTGGGGAAATAATTAATTGTGGACTAGGGAATCAATCAATTAATTATGGACAGGGGGTTTAATTAAATAGGATGGGGGTAAAGTAAATAAATAGGTATGGACGGTGGGTCAATTAACAGGACTGGGGATCAATAAGTATCAATAATATCAATAAATATGGACTGGGGAAATAATTAATTGTGGTCTGGGGAATCAATCAATTAATTATGGACAGGGGTTAATTAAGTATGGTGGGGGATAAGGCAAATAGATAGGGACTGGGGATGAGTAAAAGTGGACAAGGGGAATCTATTAAATAGGACAAGGGGGATCACTCAATTATGGGCTGGGGGGGTCAATCATTTAAATGTGGTCAGGGGGATCACTTTAATATGGACGGGGGGTGGTCGGGGATCAATTAAATGAGGACGGGGGGGTCAATTTAATGTGGTCAGAGGGATCAGTTAAATATGGACGGGGGTGTTCAGGGGAATCAATTTAAATATGGACGGGGGTGATCAATTAAATATGGACGGGGGGGTAATCAATTAAATATGGACTAGGGAATACAATACAATTACAATACAGATACAAATACAATACAGTACAGTACACACTTGGGTTCAGTAGGGCCGCTTATCGCGGCCTCCTGCCCCTCACTCACCTCCTCTAGGGACGCTGCACGCTATCACAGCGCGCTTGTCCCTCCGGTCGCCTCTTACCGGTCCTCCTGATCACCTCCTGGTCACCACCACCTGGCACCCTCCGCTGGCCGGCACTGCACGCTGCCACAGCGCTCTCTTGCGCTCGTCCCTCCGGTCGCCTCCTACTGGTCCTCCCGGTCCGCTCGGTCACCTCCGCCTGGCTCTCCTCCCTAGCGGGCGGGGACTCGAGAATGTCACTCGAGCACCCGTGATACATGGTGCATACTTGGGTACCCGATGTAAACTCAAGTAGTGAGCACTTGCGCTCAAGACTAATGGCAACTTATTCAATATGATGACCTAATGTTATCAAATTTTGTCTCGTACCTCTGGGTTCAAAATATTCACTATACCACTTGATAAAATCCTTGAGGGGTCTAGTTTCCAAAATGAAGTCACTTGTGGGTGGTTTCCACTATTTAGGCACATCAGGGGCTCTCCAAACGTGACATGGCGTCCACTCTCGATTCCAGCCAATTTTGCGTTCAAAAAGTCACACAGTGCTCCTTCCCTTCTGAACTCTGCCGTGCGTCCAAACACTGTATTTTCCCCACATATGGGGAATTGGCGTACTCAGGAGAAATTGAACAAAAGTTTTTGGGGTCCATTTTCTCCTCTTACCCTTGTGAAAATAAAAAAATTGGGGCTAAAACATCATTTTTATGGAAAAAGTTTGATTTTTTTAATTTTCACGGCTCCATGTTATAAACTTCTGTAAAGGACTTGGGGGTTCAGGGTACTCACCACACATCTAGATGAGTTCCCTGAGGGGTCTAGTTTCCAAAATGGTGTCAATTGTGGACTTGTGGGGGGTTTCCACTGTTTAGGCACATCAGGGGCACATCCACTAATTATTCAAGCAAATTTTACATTCAAAAAGTCAAATGGTGCTCCTTCCCTTCCAAACCCTGCTGTATGCCCAAGCAGTGGTTTTCCCCCACATATGGGGTGTTTTCTTACTCAGGAGAAATTGAACAACAAATTGCATGGTGCAATTTATCCTGTTACCCTTATGAAAATGCAAAATTGGGGGCTGAAAAACATTTTTGTGGGAAAAATGTGATAATTTTATTTTTACGGCTCAATGTTATAAACTTCTGTGAAGCACCTGGGGGTTCAAGGTGCTCACCACACATCTAGATAAGTTCCCTGAGGGGTCTAGTTTCCAAAATGGTGTCACTTGTTGGAGGTTTCCACTGTTTAGGCACATCAGGGGCTCCCCAAATGCAACATGGCGTCCGCTAATTATTCAACCAAATTTTTACGTTCAAAAAGACAAATGGTGCTCCTTCCCTTCTGAACCCTGCCGTGTGCCCAAATAGTGTTTTTTCCCCACATATGGGGTATCTACGTGCCCAGGGGAAATTGCACAACAAATGTTGGGGTCCATTTTTTCCTGTTACCCCTGCGAAAAGAAAAAAAAATTGGGTCTAAAGTAACATTTTTGTGAAAAAAGTTAAATGTTCATTTTTTTCTTCCACATTCCAAAAATTCCTGTGAAGCACCTGAAGGGTTAATAAAGTTCTTGAATGTGGTTTTGAGCACCTTGAGGGGTGCAGTTTTTAGAATGGTTTCACTTTTGGGTATTTTCTGTCAAAAAGACCCCTCAAAGTGACTTCAAATGTGATGTGGTCCCTAAAAAAATGGTTTTATAAATTTTGTTGGAAAAATGAGAAATCGCTGGTCAACTTTTAAACCTTATAGCTCCCTAATAAAAAAAAATTTTGGTTCCAAAATTGTGCTGATGTAAAGTAGACATGTGGGAAATGTTATTTATTAACTATTTTGTGTGACATATCTCTCTGATTTAAGGGCATAAAAACTGAAATTTTGAAAATTGCAAAATTTTCAAAATTTTCGCCAAATTTTTTTCACAAATTATATCGTATTTTTTGCAAGTGATATCGAAGAAATTTTACCACAATCATGAAGTACAATATGTCTCGAAAAAACAGTCTCAGAATCAGGGGGATCCGTTAAAGCGTTCCAGAGTAATTACCTCATAAAGTGACAGTGGTCAGAATTGTAAAAATTGGACTAGTCATTAACGTGCAAACCACCTTGGGTTGTAAAGGAGTTAAAATTGAAGAAAGAAAATGTGCTTTTGGCTATGGACTTTTGTTTTTTTCTTTGTTACTTTTGGATTGTGTCTGATGAAGATAGAAAATGGGTTTGTAATGATGGGTATTTTTATTTTTTTTCGTTGTTCTATGTGGAATGCATCTGATGAAGAAAGAAAATGGCTTTTAGCGTTGCATATTTTGTATTTTTAGCTGTTCCTTGTGGATTACATCTGATGAAGAAAGAAGATGGAGTTTAGCGACGGGCATTTTTTAGCTTTTCGTTGGTCCCTGTGGATTACATCTGATGAAGAAAGAAGATGGAGTTTATCTACGGGTCTTTTTTCGTTGTTCCTTGTGGATTACATCTGATGAAGAAAGAAGATGGAGTTTAGCGACGGGCATTTTCTCATTTTTCGTTATTCCTTGTGGATTACATCTGATGAAGAAACAAGATGGATTTTAGCGTTGGCTATTTTTTCGTTGTTCCTTGTGGAATGCAGCTGATGAAAAAAAAGGTCAGTTTAAGTTATGCTATGTGCCCACAATGCAGAAATGCTCCGGATTTTTCCTGAGCGTTTCTGCATCTCCCTGCCTGAAAAAACGCATCTGGATTTTACATACGTTTTTTCAGCCAGGGACAAGTGTTTGTCACGCGTTTTTCACATGTGATTTCGCATGCGGGTTGTCAAGCGCTTTCCAAAAAAAAGAATAAGAATGGTAAAAAATAAAACAAAACATATACTCACATTCTGATGGCCCCCGGTTTCCTTATCCGGTGCGTCCGGTCTCCCCGGTGTCTCGCTGTGGTGTAAAAGGACCTTCTATGATGTCATTTAGTCATGAGACAGGTCACGCGACCGCTGACGTCAGCGGTCGCGTGACCCGTCACATGACTATATGACGTCATAGAAGGTCCTTTTAGACCATCGCGAGCCGCCGGGGAGCCAGGACGCATCACTAAGGAGACCGGGGACCATCAGAAGGTGAGTATAATGTATTTTTTTATTTTAAATTCTTTTTTTTAACGGTACTATGATACCCGGGTCTGGAGAAGAGTCTCCTCTTCTCCACACCCGGGTACCATCCGCACATTGAATCGCTTAATATCCATATGTGCACATGTAGTCATGTGGATATTAAGCGATTCAATGCAAGTTAATAGCGGAGAAAATGCCGCGATTCCGCAAAATAATTGGTAGTGCTGCGGATTTTTCCACAATGATAATCCGCAGCTGGAATTTCCGCAGCATGTGCATAGCACATACGGATTATCATTGGGGAACATTGCAGACCTTCTACCAAGCGTTTTTTTTAGCGTTTCTGCGGCAGAAGTAGCGCTGCGGAAACGCTTAAAAACGCATAGTGGGCACACAGCCTTACAGGTATTTTTCTATAATTTTTATTTGTGATTCTTGTGGAATTATATATAATGAAAAAATATGTGTTTTAGTGACTGGCGTTTTATTGTTTTTTGTTTTTTTTTGCTTATTACATCTGATGAAGACAAAAGATTGGTTATGGCAACAGGTATTTTGAAAGAAAGAAATTGGTTTTGGGCAATGGGATTTTTTTTATCTTTTTGTTTTTCAACATTGACTGCAACTGATGAAGAAACAAGTGTTTTTTTATCTACAGGTATTTCATGTTTTTATTTGTCTTCTGTGAATTTCATGTAATAGAGACAGAAAATAGTTTTTAGTTACAGGTATTTTGTGGTTTTCCTTTCTTGTAGTTCCTTGTGGATTAAAATTGAAGAAAGAAAATGTGCTTTTTGGCTATGGATTTTTTGTATGTTTCTTTGTTCCTTTTGGATTGTGTCTGATGAAGATAGAAGATGGGTTTGAAACGATGGGTATTTTTATTTTTTTCGTTGTTCCATGTGGAATGCATCTGTTGAAGAAAGAAGTTGGCTTTTAGCGACACGTATTTAGCATTTTTCGTTATTCCTTGTGGATTACATCTGATGAAGAAAGAAAATGGATTTTAACGACTGGTATTTTTTTGTTTTTCGTTGTTCCTTGTGGATTACATCTGATGAAGAAAGAAGATGGAGTTTAGCGTTGGCTATTATTTTTGTTTTTCGTTGTTCCTTGTGGATTACATCTGATGAAGAAAGAAGATGGATTTTAGCGACAGGGATTTTTTCCTTTTTCGTTGTTCCATGTGGAATGCATCTGATGAAGAAAGAAGAAGGCTTTTAGCATCGCATCTTTTGTATTTTTCATTGTTCCTTGTGGATTACATCTGATGAAGAAAGAAGTTGAAATTTAGCATTGGCTATTATTTTTGTTTTTCATTGTTCCTTGTGGATTACATCTGATGAAGAAAGAAGAAGGATTTTAACGACAGGTAATTTTTCATTTTTTATTGTTCCTTGTGGATTACATCTGATGAAGAAAGAAGATGGATTTTAGCTCCGGGTATTTTTTGGTTTTTCGTTGATCCTTGTGGATTACATCTGATAAAGAAAGAAGATGGATTTTAGCGTCATCTGTTCTTTCATTGTTCCTTGAGGATTGCTGCTGATGAAGAATGAAGTCAGTTTAAGTTACAGGTATTTTCTATTATTTTTATTTGTGATTCTTGTGGGATTATATATATTAAAAAAAGATGTTTTTTAGTGACTGGTGTTTTATTTTTTTTGCTTTTTTTTGTTTATTACATCTGATGAAGACAAAGGATTGGCTATGGCAACAGGTATTTTGAAAGAAAGAAGTTGGTTTTGGGCAATGGAATTGTTTTATCTTTTTGTTTTTCAACATTGACTGCAACTGATGAAGAAAAGGGTTTTTTTATCTACAGGTATTTCTTGTTTTTATTTGTCTTCTGTGTATTTCATGTAATAAAGACAGAAAATAGTTTTTAGTTACAGGTATTTTGTGGTTTTCCTTTCTTGTAGTTCCATGTGGATTTAAATTGAAGAAAGAAAATGTGCTTTTTGCCTATGGAATATTTTGTTTTTTTCTTTGTTCCTTTTGGATTGTGTCTGATGAAGAAAGAAGATGGGTTTGTAATGCTGTTTTTTTTTATTTTTTTCGTTGTTCCATGTGGAATGCATCTGTTGAAGAAAGAAGTTGGCTTTTAGCGACACGTATTTTGCATTTTTCGTTATTCCTTGTGGATTACATCTGATGAAGAGCGAAAATGGATTTTAGCGACAGGTATTTTTTCGTTGTTCTTTGTGGCTTACATCTGATGAAGAAAGAAAATGGATTTTAACGACGGGTATTTTTTCGTTTTTTGTTGTTCCTTGTGGATTACATCTGATGAAGAAAGAAGATGGCTTTTAGCGACGCGTATTTTGCATTTTTTCTTGTTCCTTGTGGATTACATCTGATGAAGAAAGAAGATGGATTTTAACGATGGGTATTTTTTCATTTTTTGTTATTCCTTGTTGATTACATCTGATGAAGATAGAAGATGGTTTTTAATGACGGGCATTTTTTTCGTTTTTCATTGTTCCCTGTGGATTACATCTGATGAAGAAAGAAGATGAATTTTAGTGTCAGCTACTTTTTTTCGTTGTTCCTTGTGGATTACATCTGATGAAGAAAGAAGATGGATTTTAGCGACGGTGATTTTTTCATTTTTCGTTTTTCCATGTGGATTACATCTGATGAAGAAAGAAGATGGAGTTTAGCGACTGGCATTTTTTCATTTTTCGTTGTTCCTTGTGGATTACATCTGATGAAGAAAGAAGATGGCTTTTAGCTACGCGTATTTTGTATTTTTCGGTGTTCCTTGTGGATTACATCTGATGAAGAAAGAAGATGGATTTTAGTGATGGGGATTTTTTCCTTTTTCATTTTTCCTTGTGAATTACATCTGATGAAGAAAGAAGATGGATTTTAACGATGGGTATTTTTTCATTTTTCGTTATTCCTTGTTGATTACATCTGATGAAGATAGAAGATGGTTTTTAACGACGGGCATTTTTTTTGTTTTTCATTGTTCCCTGTGGATTACATCTGATGAAGAAAGAAGATGAATTTTAGCGACGGTGATTTTTTCATTTTTCGTTGTTCCTTGTGGATTACATCTGATGAAGAAAGAAGATGGATTTTAGCGTCGGCTATTTTTTTGGTTTTCGTTGTTCCTTGACTATTGCATCTGATGGAGAAAGAAGATTATTATTATTATTTATTATTATAGCGCCATTTATTCCATGGCGCTTTACATGTGAAAAAGGGGTATACATAGCAAAAACAATTGCAATAATCTTGAACACAATGTGACAGCGACTGGTACAGGAGGAGCGAGGACCCTGCCCGCGAGGGCTCACAATCTACAAGGGATGGGTGAGGATACAGTAGGTGAGGCTAGAGCTGGTCATGCAATGGTATGGTGGAGTGGTGGTTGCTGCAGGTTGTAGGCTTGCCAGAAGAGATGGGTCTTCAGGCTCCTTTTGAAGGTTTCCATGGTTGACGAGAATCTGATGTGTTGGGGTAGAGAGTTCCAGAGTAGGGGGGAAGCACGGAAGAAATCTTGTATGCGATTCTGGGAGGAGATAAGAGGGGAGTAGAGAAGGAGATCTTGTGAGGATCGGAGGTTGCGTGCGGGTATGTAATGGTAGACTAGGTCAGAGATATATGGAGGAGTCAGGTTGTGAATGGCTTTGTATGCTATGGTTAGGGTTTTGAATTGGAGTCTCTGAGCATTGGGGAGCCAGTGAAGAGATTGAAAGAGAGGAGAGGCCAGGGAATAGCGGGGGGACAGGTGGATTAGTCGGGCAGCAGAGTATAGGATGGATTGAAGGGGTGTGAGAGTGTTGGAAGGAAGGTCACAGAGCAGGAGGTTGCAGCAGTCAAGGCGGGAGATGATGAGGTCGTGCACTAGTGTTTTTGCAGATTCATGGTTGAGGAATGTGTGGATCCGGGAGATATTTTTGAGTTGGAGTCGGCAGGAAGTGGAAAGGGCTTGGATATGTGGTTTGAAGGAGAGTTCAGAGTCCAGGGTTACCCCAAGGCAGCGTGCTTGAGGGACTGGGGAGAGTGGGCAGTTAGTAGGGAGGAGATATCGGGTCCAGAGAGGTAGTTCTGTGTGTCATCAGCAGAGGTGATAATGAAGGCCATGAGACTCTATGAGGTGTCCCAGGCCTAAGGTGTATATGGAGAAGAGTAGGGGTCCTAGAACTGAACCTTGGAGGACACTGACAGATAGGGGGCGAGATGAGGAGGTGGTGTGTGAGTGGGAGACACTGAATGTCCTGTCTGTTAGGTATGAAGAGATTCAGGATAGGGCCAAGTCTGTGATGCCGAGAGATGAGAGTTTGTAATAAGAGGGAATGGTCCACTGTGTCGAAGGCAGATGACAGGTCTAGGAGGAGGAGAACAGAGTAGTGTCGCTTGGATTTGGCTGTTAGAAGGTCGTTGGTGACTTTAGTCAGTGCAGTTTCAGTAGAATGGTGCGGTCGGAAACCAGATTGTAGCCGGTCGAAGAGGGAGCAGGAGGAGAGGTGGGAGGACAGTTCAGAATGAACGTGTTGTTCCAGTAGTTTTGAGGCATAGGGAGTAGTGTTGAGCCACCCCCGTAGTGTTCGGGTTCGGTTCGGTTCGTCGAACACCGGGATGTTCGAGGAACTGTTCATCGAACTGTTCGTCGAACACCTTAGAACACCGTCGAACACCGTTAAAACCAATGGCAGGCAAACAAAAACACATAGGAACACATAGAAAACACCTTCAAAGGTGTCCAAAAGCTGACAAACTGCTCAGAAGACGCTTTCTTTAAAAAAGCCAGCCGGCAATTCAGCAGCGGCATACACCGGTACCCGACAATTTAGACATGAAGGAATAGAGCATCACACATAGATTAGATAGATAGAAACATGTCAGTCACATATATATGAAGTACAGTGACAGTGTTGCTTACTGTACTTGTCATTTAGTGTAAAGGATTTATTAAAAAATATAATAGTGTTTTCATGCACCGTCTCTTTAAAAAAGCCTGCCGGCAATTCGCGGTACCCGACAATTTACAACAGAAAGAATAGAGCATCACACATAGATTAGATAGATAGAAACATGTCAGTCACATATATATGAAGTACTGTGACAGTGTTGCTTACTGTACTTGTCATTTACTGCAAAGGATTTATTAAAAAAAATAATAGTGTTTTCATGCACCGTCTCTTTAAAAAAGCCGGCCGGCAATTCAGCAGCGGTACCCGACAATTTATAACAGACAGAATAGAGCTTCACACATAGATTAGATAGATAGAAACATGTCAGTCACATATATATGAAGTACAGTGACAGTGTTGGTTACTGTACTTGTCATTTAGTATTAAAATAAAGGATTTATTATTAAAAAAAATTGGCGTGGGGTTCCCCGTAATTTTAGTCTCTAGCGGAGGTTAAGCAGACGGCTGGGGCAGATGTTTGAAGCCTGGGAAGGGGGTAATACCCACGGAGCTTCCCAGGCTACTAATATCAGCCCCCAGCTGAATACCTAGCCTTTACTAAGCTATTAAAATGGAGGACCCCCCCCAAAAAAATGACGTGGGGTCCCCCCTAATTTAATAGCTAGCAAAGGCTAGGCAGACAGCTGGGGGCTGATATTAATAGCCCAGGAAGGGAGCCATGAATATTGGCCCCCTCCCAGGCTAGAAACACCAGCCGTCAGCCGCCCCAGAAATGGCGCATCCATAGGATGCGCCAATTCTGGCACTTAGCCTCGCTCTTCCACGCTGCCCTGGTGCGGTGGCAGTGGGGTAATAGGGTTGGGGTTGATGTCAGCTTATAATGCCAGTTGACATCAAGCCCAGGTTAGTAATGGAGAGGCGTCTATAAGACACCCCCATTACTAACCCCATAGTCAAAGTTAAAAAAAAAACAAAAACACCCAGAATAAAGTCCTTTAATTGAAATAAAGACACAATTCTTTATTGTTCTAAATTAAACCATACTTACCATCACGCCCATTCCAGCTGAAGCCAACGATCTCCTGCAATAAAAGAAAAATAATAAAGCAACCTCATCCTTACCTTTCCATGGTTCCCAGGACAGCTTCAGCTCTGCTACATCGAGATGACAGGCTGGACCGCAGCAGAACGCTGCCATCCAGATTGCCATCCCGCGGACACTGAGAAGCGCAGGCATGCTTGAGCTCCTCAGTGTCTGACTGTGACGGCATCCAGATGAGCCGACAATGAACTCGGCTCACCTCATGTACGTCACTGACAGCGTGGGAAAATTCTCCTGCACTCAGCGCTTCAGCGTGAGAATTTTCCCACGCTGTCAGTGATGTGCATGAGGTGAGCCGAGTTCATTGGACATGACCTCGGCTCATCTGGATGCCGTCACAGCCAGACACTGAGTAGCGCAAGCATGCCTGCGCTTCTCAGTGTCTGCAGGATGACAGGCTGGATGGCAGCGTTCTGCTGCGGTCCAGCCTGTCATCTCGATGTAGCAGAGCTCAAGCTGTCGTGGGAGCCATGGAAAGGTAAGGATGATGTTGCTTTATTATTTTACTTTTATTGCAGGAGATCATTGGCTTCAGCTGGAATGGGCGTGGCGGTAAGTATGGTTTAATTTAGAACAATAAAGAATTGTGTGTTTATTTCAATTAAAGGACTTTTTTCTGGGTGTTGTGTTTTTTTTAAATACTTTACTAGAAATTCATGGCGGTCATGTCTAATACTGGCGTGACCCCATGAATTTTGGGCTTGGGGCCAGCTGATAATACCAAGCTGGCCCTAACCCCTTTATTACCCAGTGAGCCACCGCACCAGGGCCCTGGATGAGTTGGGTACAGCGCCAGAAGATGGCGCTTCTATGAACGCGCCATTTTCCGGGGCGGCTGCGGACTGCAATTTGCAGCGGGTGGGGCCCAGAAAGCTTGGGCCTCCCTGCGCTGCAGATTCCAGCCCCCAGCTGCCTAGTTGTACCTGGCTGGACACAAAAATAGGGCGAAGCCCCACGCATTTTTTTTTTAAATTCATGAAATTCATGGAATAATTAAGAAAAAAAGGGCTTCCCTATATTGTTGTGTCCGGCTAGGTACAAATAGGCAGCTGGTGGTTGGGAGCAGCCCGTTCCTGCCTGCTGTACCTGACTGGACACAAATATAGGGCGAAGCCCCACATCAATTTTTTTTTCATTATTTCATGAATTTCCTGAAATAATTTAAAAAAAATTGACGTGGGGCTTCGCCCTATATTTGTGTCCAGTCAGGTACAGCAGGCAGGAACGGGCTGCCCCCAACCACCAGCTGCCTATTTGTACCTGGCCAGACACAACAATATAGGGAAGCCCTTTTTTTCTTAATTATTCCATGAATTTCATGAAATAATTAAAAAAAAAAAATGCGTGGGGCTTCGCCCTATTTTTGTGCCCAGCCAGGTACAACTAGGCAGCTGGGAGCTGGAATCCGCAGCGCAGGGAGGCCCAAGCTTTCTGGGCCCCACCCGCTGCAAATTGCAGTCCGCAGCCGCCCCAGAAAATGGCGCGTTCATAGAAGCGCCATCTTCTGGCGCTGTACCCAACTCATCCAGGGCCCTGGTGCGGTGGCTCACTGGGTAATAAAGGGGTTAAGGCCAGCTTGGCATTATCAGCTGGCCCTAAGCCCGAAATTCATGGGGTCACGCCAATATTAGACATGACCACCATGAATTTCTAGTAAAGTATTTAAAAAAACACAACACCCAGAATAAAGTCCTTTAATTGAAATAAACACACAATTCTTTATTGTTCTAAATTAAACCATACTTACCATCACGCCCATTCCAGCTGAAGCCAATGTCTTCTGCAATAAAAGTAAAATAATTAAGCAACCTCATCCTTACCTTTCCATGGTTCCCACGACAGCTTCAGCTCTGCTACATCGAGATGACAGGCTGGACCGCAGCAGAACGCTGCCATCCAGCCTGTCATCCCGCAGACACTGAGAAGCGCAGGCATGCTTGCGCTCCACAGTGTCTCTCTGTGACGGCATAAAGATGAGCCGAGGTCATGTCCAATGAACTCGGCTCACCTCAGGCACGTCACTGACAGCGTGGGAAAATTCTCCTGCACTCAGCGCTACAGCGTGAGAATTCTCCCACGCTGTCAGTGACGTGCATGAGGTGAGCTCATTCATGTCCAATGAACTCAGCTGACCTCATGCACGTCACTGACAGCGTGGGAGAATTCTCACGCTGAAGTGTTGAGTGCAGGAGAATTCTCCCACGCTGTCAGTGACGTGCATGAGGTGCGCCGAGTTCATTGGACATGAACTCGTCTCATCTTTATGCCGTCACAGCCAGACACTGCAGAGCGCAAGCATGCCTGCGCTTCTCAGTGTCTGCGGGATGACAGGCTGGATAGCAGCTTTCTGCTGCGGTCCAGCCTGTTATCTCGATGTAGCAGAGCTGGAGCCATCGTGGGAACCATGGAAAGGTAAGGATGAGGTTGCTTTATTATTTTTCTTTTATTGCAGGAGATCGTTGGCTTCAGCTGGAATGGGTGTGATGGTAAGTATGGTTTAATTTAGAACAATAAAGGAATGTGTCTTTATTTCAATTAAAGGACTTTATTCTGGGTGTTTGTGTTTTCTTTTAACTTTGACTATGGGGTTAGTAATGGGGGTGTCTTATAGACGCCTCTCCATTACTAACCTGGGCTTGATGTCAGCTGGCATTATAAGCTGACATCAACCCCAACCCTATTACCCCCTGCCACCGCACCAGGGCAGCGTGGAAGAGCGAGGCTAAGTGCCAGAATTGGCGCATCCTATGGATGCGCCATTTCTGGGGCGGCTGACGGCTGGTGTTTCTAGCCTGGGAGGGGGCCAATATTCATGGCTCCCTTCCTGGGCTATTAATATCAGCCCCCAGCTGTCTGCCTAGCCTTTGCTAGCTATTAAATTAGGGGGGACCCCACGTCATTTTTTTGGGGGGGGTCCTCCATTTTAATAGCTAGTAAAGGCTAGGTATTCAGCTGGGGGCTGATATTAGCAGCCTGGGAAGCTCCGTGGGTATTACCCCCTTCCCAGGCTTCAAACATCTGCCCCAGCTGTCTGCTTAACCTCCGCTAGAGACTAAAATTACTGGGAACCCCACGCCAATTTTTTTTAATAATAAATCCTTTATTTTAACACTAAATGACAAGTACAGTAACCAACACTGTCACTGTACTTCATATATATGTGACTGACATGTTTCTATCTATCTAATCTATGTGTGATTCTCTATTCTTTCTGTTATAAATTGTCGGGTACAGATGCTGAATTGCAGGCCGGCTTTTTTAAAGAGACGGTGCATGAAAACACTATTATTTTTTTTAATAAATCCTTTGCAGTAAATGACAAGTACAGTAAGCAACACTGTCACTGTACTTCGTATATATGTGACTGACATGTTTCTATCTACCTAATCTATGTGTGATTCTCTATTCCTTCTATTCTAAATTGTCGGATACAGATGCTGAATTGCCGGCCGGCTTTTTTAAAGAGACGGTGCATGAAAACACTATTATTTTTTTTGAAAAATCCTTTACACTAAATGACAAGTACAGTAAGCAACACTGTCACTGTGCTTCTTATATGTGTGACTGACATGTTTCTATCTATCTAATCTATGTGTGAAGCTCTATTCTTTCGGTTCTAAATTGTCGGGTACCGGTATATGCCGCTGCTGAATTGCCGCCTTTTCATGTTTCACTGTGAGCACTGTTCCCATCGATTTGGGCAATCACTCTAATGCCACAACCACCATGGCTGTGGCATTACAGTGAGTGGCAGACAATCCCTGCATGATTGGTGCTCTAAATAGCGCCAGACATGCAGGACACGCTTTTGGTGCACGAACAGTTATCGAACATAACCTCGAACAGCCGAATTTTTTGCAAATCGTTCGGGTTCGTCGAACAACTCGAACACCACCCAAAACAGCTCGAATTTGAGATTGGCGAACAGTTCTAGTCGAACACCGCTCATCTCTAATAGGGAGAAGTGATATGGGGCGATAGCTACTCAGAGAGGATGGGTCAAGGGAGGGCTTTTGGATGGATGGATTTTAAGGACGGGTATTTTTTTGTTTTTTATTGTTCCTTGTGGATTACATCTGATGAAAAAAGAAGATGGATTTTAGCGACTGGTATTTCTTCTTTTTTCGTTGTTCCTTGTAGATTACATCTGATGAAGAAAGAAGATGGATTTTAGCGACGGGGATTTTTTCATTTTTCGCTGTTCCATGCGGATTACATCTGATGAAGATGGATTTTAGCATCGGCTATTCTTCCGTTGTTCCTTGAGGATTGCAGCTGATGAAGAAAGAAGTCAATTTAGGTTACAGGTATTTTTCTATTATTTTTATTTTTGTTTCTTGTGGGATTATATATAATGAAAAAAGATGTTTTTTTAGAGACTGGTGTTTTATTGTTTTTTCTTTTTTCTTGTTTATTACATCTGATGAAGACAAAAGATGGGTTATGGCAACAGGTATTTTGAAAGAAAGAAGTTGGTTTTGGGCAATGGGATTGTTTTTTCTTTTTGTTTTTCAACATTGACTACAACTGATAGAAGATTTTATTTAGATTTCGACTGATGAAGAAGCAAGTGTTTTTTTGATCCCCAGGTATTTCTTGTTTTTATTTGTCTTTGTATTTCATGTAATAAAGGCAGAAAATAGTTTTTAGTTACAGGTATTTTGTGGTTTTCCTTTCTTGTAGTTTCGTGTGGATTAAAATTGAAGAAAGAAAATGTGCTTTTTGGCTATGGATTTTTTTGTTTTTTTCTTTGTTCCTTTTGGATTATTTTTGATGAAGATAGAAGATGGGTTTGTAATGATGGGTATTTTATTTTTTTCGTTCTTCCATGTGGAATGCATATGATGCAGAAAGAAGATGGCTTTTAGCGACGCGTATTTTGCATTTTTCGTTGTTCCTTGTGGATGATATCTGATGAAGAAAGAGAATGGATTTTAGCGACGGATATTATTTCGTTTTTCGTTGTTCTTTGTGGATTACTTCTGATGAAGAAAGAAAATGGATTTTAACGGCGGGTATTTTCTCGCTTTTCGTTGTTCCTTGTGGACTACATCTGATGAAGGAAGATGGCTTTTAGCAACGCATATTTTGCATTTTTCGTTGTTCCTTGTGGATTACATCTGATGAAGAAAGAAGATGGATTTTAGCGACGGGTATTTTTTCGTTGTTCCTTGTGGATTACATCTGATGAAGAAAGAAGATGGATTTTAGCGATGGGGATTTTTTCCTTTTTCATTTTTCCTTGTTGATTACATCTGATGAAGAAAGAAGATGGATTTTAACGACGGGTATTTTTTCGTTTTTCATTGTTCCTTGTGGATTACATCTGATGAAGATAAAAGATGGTTTTTAACGACGGGCATTTTTTTCGTTTTTCATTGTTCCTTGTGGATTACATCTGATGAAGAAAGAAGATGGATTTTAGCATCAGCTATTGTTTTTCGCTTTTCGTTGTTCCATGTTCCAACGTTGTTCGTTGTTACATTTGATGAAGAAAGAAGATGGATTTTAGCGATGGGTATTTTTTCGTTATTCCGTGTGGATTACATCTGATGAAGAAAGAAGATGGATTTTAATGACGGGTATTTTTTCGTATTCCGTTGTTCTATGTGGATTACATCTGATGAAGAAAGACGATGGATTTTAGCGATGGGTATTTTTTCGTTATTCCTTGTGGACTACATCTGATTAAGAAAGAAGATGGAGTTTAGCGACGGGCATTTTTTTGTTTTTCATTGTTCCTTGTGGATTACATCTGATGAAGGAAGGAGATGGATTTTAGCGTCGGCTATTTTTTTTGTTTTTCGTTGTTCCTTGTGGATTACATGTGATGAAGAAAGAAGATGGACTTTAACGACGAGTATTTTTTCGTTCTTTATTGTTCCTTGTGGATTACATCTGATGAAGAAAGAAGATGGATTTTAACGACGGGTATTTTTTCATATTTCGTTGTTCCTTGAGGATTGCAGCTGATGAAGAAAGAAGTCAGTTTAAGTTACAGGTATTTTTCTATTATTTTTATTTGTGTTTCTTGTGGGATTATATATAATGAAAAAAGCTGTTTTTTTTAGAGACTGGTGTTTTATTGTTTTTTGTTTTTTCTTGTTTAGTACATCTGATGAAGACAAAAGATTGGTTATGGCAATAGGTATTTTGAAAGAAAGAAGTTGGTTTTGGGCAATGGTATTGTTTTATCTTTTTTGTTTTTCAACATTGACTACAACTGATAGAAGATTTTTTTTAGATTTCGACCGATGAAGAAGCAAGTGTTTTTTTTATCCACAGGTATTTCTTGTTTTTATTTGTCTTCTGTGTATTTCATGTAATAAAGACAGAAAATAGTTTTTAGTTACAGGTATTTTGTGGTTTTCCTTTCTTGTAGTTTCGTGTGGATCAAAATTGAAGAAAGAAAATGTGCTTTTTGGCTATGGATTTTTTGTTTTTTTCTTTGTTCCTTTTGGATTGTTTTTGATGAAGATAGAAGATGGGTTTGTAATGATGGGTATTTTATTATTTTCGTTGTTCCATGTGGAATGCATCTGATGAAGAAAGAAGATGGCTTTTAGCGACGCATCATTTGCATTTTTCGTTGTTCCTTGTGGATTACATCTGATGAAGAAAGAAGATGGATTTTAGCGACAGGTATTTTTTTGTTGTTCCTTGTGGATTACATCTGATGAAGAAACAAGATGGATTTTAGCAACGGATATTTTTTCGTTGTTCTTTGTGAATTACTTCTAATGAAGAAAGAAAATGGATTTTAACGACGGGTATTTTCTCGCTTTTCGTTGTTCCTTTTGGATTGCATCTGATGAAAGAAGATGGCTTTTAGCAACGCATATTTTGCATTTTTCGTTGTTCCTTGTGGATTACATCTGATGAAGAAAGAAGATGGATTTTAACAACGGGCATTTTTTTCGTTTTTCATTGTTCCTTCTGGATTACATCTGATGAAGAAAGAAGATGGATTTTAGCGTCAGCTATTTTTTTTCATTTTTCGTTGTTCCATGTGGATTACATCTGATGGAGAAAGAAGATGGATTTTAGTGATGGGTATTTTTTCGTTATTCCTTGTGGATTACATCTGATAGAAATGAGATGGATTTTAACATCGGGTATTTTTTCGTTTTCCGTTGTTCCTTGTGGATTACATCTGATGAAGAAAGAAGATGGAGTTTAGCGACGGCTTTTTTTCGTTTTTCGTTGTTCCTTGTGGATTACATCTAATGAAGAAAGAAGATGGATTTTAGCGTTGGCTTTTTTTTTTTCGTTGTTCCTTGTGGATTACATCTGATGAAGAATGAAGATGGATTTTAGCGACAGGTATTTTTTAGTTTTTCATTTTTTCTTGTGGATTACATCTGATGAAGAAAAGATGGATTTTAGCGACGGGAAGTTTTCGTTGTTCCTTGAGGATTTCAGCTGATGAAGAAACAAGTCAGTTTAAGTTACATGAATTTTTCTATTATTTTTATTTGTGTTTCTTGTGGGATTTTATATAATGAAAAAAGATGTTTTTTAGTGACTGGTGTTTTATCGTTTTCTGTTATTTCCTGTGGATTAAACCTTATGAAGACAAAAGTTTGGTTATGGCAACAGACATTTTGAAAGAAAGAAGTTGGTTTTGGATAATGGGATTGTTTTATCTTTTTGTTTTTCAACATTGACTACAACTGATGAAGAAGATAGAAGATTTTTTTTTAGATTTCGACTGATGAAGAAAAATGTTTTTTTTTATCTACAGGTATTTCATGTTTTTATTTGTCTTCTCTGTATTTCATGTAATAAAGTCAGAAAATAGTTTTTAGTTAAAGATATATTGTGGCTTTCCTTTCTTGTAGTTCCATGTGAATTAAAATTGAAGAAAGAAAATGTGCTTTTCGGCTATGGATTTTATTGTTTTTTTCTTTGTTCCTTTTGGATTGCGTCTGATGAAGATAGAAGATAGGTTTGTAATGACGGGTATTTTTATTCTTTTCGTTGTTCCATGCGGAATGCATCTGATGAAGAAAAAAGATGGCTTTTAGCGACGCGCATTTTGCATTTTTCGTTGTTCTTTGTGGATTGCATCTGATGAAGAAAGAAGGGGATTTTTTCATTTTTCGTTGTTCCATGTGGATTACATCTGATGAAGAAAGAATATGGATTTTAGCATCTTTTCGTTCTTTTGTTGTTCCTTGTGGATTACATCTGATGAAGAAAGAACGGGATTTTTTCATTTTTCTTGGTTTCCTGTGGATTACATCTGATAAAGAAAGAAGATGGATTTTAGAGACGGGGATTTTTTTTGTTTTTTGTTGTTCCTTGCGGATTACATCTGATGAAGAAAGAAGATGGATTTTAGCGTCGGCTATTCTTTTATTGTTCCTTGTGGATTGCAGCTGATGAAGACAAAAGATTAGTTATGGCAACAGACATTTTGAAAGAAAAAAGTTGGTGTTGGGCAATGGGATTTTTTTATCTTTGTTTTTCAACATTGACTGCAACTGATTAAGAAGATTTAAAAACTGTTTTAGATTTCGACTGATGAAGAAAAATGTTTTTTTTTTATCTACAGGTATTTCATATTTTTATTTTTCTTCTGAGTATTTCATGTAATAAAGACAGAAAATAGATTTTAGTTAAAGGTATTTTGTGGTTTTCCTTTCTTGCAGTTCCATGTGGGTTAAAATTGAAGAAAGAAAATGTGCTTTTCGGCTATGGATTTTTTTGTTTTTTTCTTAGTTCCATTTGGATTGCGTCTGATGAAGATAGAAGATGGGTTTGTAATGACGGGTATTTTTATTTTTTTCGTTGTTCCATGTGGAATGCATCTGATGAAGAATGAAGATAGCTTTTAGCGACGCGTATTTTGCATTTTTCGTTATTTCTTGTGGATTGCATCTGATGAAGAAAGAAGATGGATTTTAACACCGGAAATTTTTTCGCTTTTCTTTGTTCCTTGTGGATTACAACTGATGAAGAAAGAAGATGGATTTTAGCGACGGGCATTTTTTCATTTTTCATTGTTCCTTGTAGATTTTAGCGATTTGTATTTTTTCGTTTTTCTTTGGTCCTTGTGGATTACATCTGATGAAGAAAGAAGATGGATTTTAGCGATGGGGATTTTTTCGTTGTTCCTTGTGGATTACATCTGATGAAGAAAGAAGATGGATTTTAGCGTCATCTATTCTTTCGTTGTTCCTTGTGGATTACATCTGATGAAGAAAGAAGATGGATTTTAGCGTCATCTATTCTTTCGTTGTTCCTTGTGGATTGCAGCTGATGAAGAAAGAAATTAGTTTAAGTTACAGGTATTTTTCAATTATTTATATTTGTGTTTCCTGTGGGATTATATATGATGAAAAAAGATGGGTTTTAGTAACTGGTGTTTTATCGCTTTTTTGTTTTTTCTCGTGGATTACATCTAATGAAGACAAAAGATTGGTTACGGCAACAGACATTTTGAAAGAAAGAAGTTGGTTTTGGGCAATGGGATTTTTTTTATCTTTTTTTTTCAACATTGACTGCAACTGATTAAAAGATTTAAAAACTGTTTTAGATTTCGACTGATGAAGAAAAATGTTTTTTTTTATCTACAGGTATTTCATGTTTTTATTTTTCTTCTGAGTATTTCATGTAAAAAAGACAGAAAATAGTTTTTAGTTAAAGGTATTTTGTGGTTTTCCTTTCTTGTAGTTCCATGTGGGTTAAAATTGAAGAAAGAAAATGTGCTTTTCGGCTATGGATTTTTTTGTTTTTTTCTTAGTTCCATTTGGATTGCGTCTGTTGAAGATAGAAGATGGGTTTCTAATGACGAGTATTTTTATTTTTTTCGTTGTTCCATGTGGAATGCATCTGATGAAGAATGAAGATGGCTTTTAGCGACGCGTATTTTGCATTTTTCGTTATTTCTTGTGGATTGCATCTGATGAAGAATGAAGATGGATTTTAACACTGGATATTTTTTCGTTTTTCTTTGTTCCTTGGGGATTACAACTGATGAAGAAAGAAGATGGATTTTAGCGATGGGCATTTTTTCATTTTTCATTGTTCCTTGTGGATTTTAGCGATTTGTATTTTTTCTTTTTTCTTTGTTTCTTGTGGATTACATCTGATGAAGAAAGAAGATGGATTTTAGCGATGGGGATTTTTTGTTGTTCCTTGTGGATTACATCTGATGAAGAAAGAAGATGGATTTTAGTGTCATCTATTCTTTCGTTGTTCCTTGTGGATTGCAGCTGATGAAGAAAGAAGTCAGTTTAAGTTACAGGTATTTTTCTAATATTTTCATTTGTGCTTCTTGTGGGATTATATACAGTACAGACCAAAAGTTTGGACACACCTTCTCATTTAAAGATTTTTATGTATTTTCATGACTATGAAAATTGTACATTCACACTGAAGGCATCATAACTATGAATTAACACATGTGGAATTATATACTTAAAGTGTGAAACAACGGAAAATATGTCTTATATTCTAGGTTCTTCAAAGTAGCCACCTTTTGCTTTGATGACTGCTTTGCACACTCTTGGCATTCTCTTGATGAGCTTCAAGAGGAAGTCACCAGAAATGGTCTTCCAACAATCTTGAAGGAGTTCCCAGAGATGCTTAGCACTTGTTGGCCCTTTTGCCTTCACTCTGCGGTCCAGCTCACCCCAAAGAATCTCGATTGGGTTCAGGTCTGGTGACTGTGGAGGCCAGGTCATCTGGCGTAGCACCCCATCACTCTCCCTATTGGTCAAATAGCCCTTATACAGCCAGGAGGTGTGTTTCTGGTCATTGTCCTGTTGAAAAATAAATGATGATCCAACTAAACGCAATCCGGATGGAATAGCATGCCACTGCAAGATGCTGTGGTAGCCATGCTGGTTCAGTATGCCTTCAATTTTGAATAAATCCCCAACAGTGTCACCAGCAAAGCACCCCCACACCATCACACCTCCTCCTCCATGCTTCACGGTGGGAACGAGGCATGTAGAGTCCATCCGTTCACCTTTTCTGCGTTGCACAAAGACACGGTGGTTGGAACCAAAGATCTCAAATTTGGACTCATCAGACCAAAGCACAGATTTCCACTGGTCTAATGTCCATTCCTTGTGTTCTTTAGCGCAAACAAGTCTCTTCTGCTTGTTGCCTGTCCTTAGCAGTGGTTTCCTAGCAGCTATTTTACCATGAAGGCCTGCTGCACAAACTCTCCTCTTAACAGTTGTTGTAGAGATGTGTCTGCTGCTAGAACTCTGTGTGGCATTGACCTGGTCTCTAATCTGAGCTGTAGCACTTGATGGTTTTTGCAATTACACTTGGGGACACTTTCAAAGTTTGCCCAATTTTTCGGACTGACTGACCTTCATTTCTTAAAGTAATGATGGCCACTCGTTTTTCTTTACTTAGCTGCTTTTTTCTTGCCATAATACAAATTCTAACAGTCTATTCAGTAGGACTATCAGCTGTGTATTCACATGACTTCTGCACAACACAACCGATGGTGCCAGCCCCATTTATAAGGCAAGAAATCCCACTTATTAAACCTGACAGGGCACACCTGTGAAGTGAAAACCATTTCCGGTGACTACCTCTTGAAGCTCATCAAGAGAATGCCAAGAGTGTGCAAAGCAGTCATCAATGCAAAAGGTGGCTACTTTGAAGAACCTAGAATATAAGACATATTTTCAGTTGTTTCACACTTTTTTGTTAAGTATATAATTCCACATGTGTTAATTCATAGTTTTGATGCCTTCAGTGTGAATGTACAATTTTCAAAGTCATGAAAATACAGAAAAATCTTTAAATGAGAAGGTGTGTCCAAACTTTTGGTCTGTACTGTATAATAAAAAAATGTTTTGTTATTGACTGTTTTTTTTTATCATTTTTTGTTTTTTCTCATGGATTACAACTGAAGACAAAAGATTTGTTATAGCAACAGTTATTTTGAAAGAAAGATGTTGGTTTTGGGCAATGGTATTTTTTTTCTTTTTTTGTTTTTCAACATTGACTACAAGTGATGAAGAAGATAGAAGATTTTTTTTTAGATTTCAATCTCTGACAGCGGCATTTAACATTGCCGCGCTGGAAGTGCGACATTGGTCCCGCCCATCGGTGACCCTGTCACATGATCGCGGATCACCGATCGGTTGGCATGACAACTGCAGCAGACCCCTGTGGTTGTCATGTCCAGATTACTGTGGTTGTCATGCCCAGTGGTCGGCGCTCAAAGCAAGAGAGCACATCTGCTGCATACAGGCGATCTTCTCATCGCCTGTATGCAGCAGAGCCGATTAGGCAAGTGCTGCTTCTAGTCTCCTATGGAGAATATAGAAGCAAGCAAAAAGTAAAAAATTTTTTTTATTTAAAATATTAAAAAAATAAAAACAATGCCAAAGTTTAAATCACTCCCCTTTCATCTCATTCAAAATAAAACAATAAAAAAAATCCCCATACACATATTTGGTATCGCCGTGTTCATAATCGCCTGATTTATCAATATAAAAAAATAATTAATCCGATTGGTAAACGGCGTAATGAGAAAAAAATTCTAAACGCCAGAATTACGTTTTTTTTGGTCGCCACAACATTGCAATAAAATGCAATAGCGGGTGATCAAAACATCAGATCTACCCCAAAATTGTATCAATAAAAATGGCAGCGCAGCGTGCAAAAAATAAGCCATCACCCGGCCTCAGATCACGAAAAATGGAGGCGCTAAGGGTCTCGGTAGCCTTTATTTTTATTTTTTTAGCAAACTTTGTATTTTTTAAACTTAAATAAAAAAGAACCAATAAATATTTGGTGTCTACCAACTCATAATGACCTGGAGAATAAAAATGGCAGGTCAGTTTTATCATTCAGTGAACGCAGTAAAAAAAAAAAATACTGTGGCATTGCATTTTTTTTGCAATTTCACCACACTTGAAATTTTTTTCCCGTTTTTCAGTATATGATATGTTAAAACGAGTGATGTGGTTCAAAAGTACAACTTGCCCTGCAAAAAATAAGCCATCACATGGCCATATTGACCAAAAAATAAAAAAAGTTATGGCTCTGGGAACAAGGGGAGCAAAAAATGAAAGCAAAAAACGGAAAATGCTCCAGTCATTAAGGGGTTAAAAATGGGTATTTTTTTGTTTTTCATTGTTCCTTGTGGATTACATCTGGTGAAGAAAAGATGAATTTTAGCGACCTGTATTTTTTCAGCTTTGCTGTTACTAGTGTTGAGCGAGCACTAAAATGCTCGGGTGCTCGAAGCTCGGGCCGAGCTCGCCGTGATACTCTGGTGCTCGACCCGAGCAACGAGCCAAATGTTAGTCTATGGGACACCCGAGCATTTTTGCGGCGGCACCCCCGGCAGTTTTTTAAAAGCCTAACAAGTGCCCAAAATGATAGTGACAGTGCTCAAATGACATGGGGACAGCATGGGGATCGCCCCAGGAAGCATTTCTGACCCCCAGGTCACTGCTGTCAACAACTTGGTCAGAGGTATTAAGCCACTTTTAAGGGCTCACAATAAAACGTTCAAAAACAAAACTGAAACTGCTTTCCTGTGAAATATGTTAAGGAAGTTTCTTTCCAGGGTAAAGACTTGTGTATAAGGTAAAATAAATAACCCCCCCAAAAAATACTCCTCCACACCTTGGGCTATGTTCACAAGTAGCATTTTTTATGCGTTTTTGCACTTTTGTATTGCTTTCAACTGTGACAAATGCATTCACCAGGAAATGTCATTTTAACATTTTACAACCTTATGTGACACATGCATACAGTGCTGAAAAGACATGGGAACAGCATGGGGAAGACCCCTGGAAGCATCTCTGACACCCTGGTCACTGGCTAAAAGTGTGCCCATCAGAAGTCATCCTTGCCGCATCAGAAGATGCAGACTTGCAACTATCCCCATGCAAGTTCTTGTCCCAGGGCATTGTTCAATTGCACCTCCCCCATTCCTTGCAATTCAAGCGCAAATATGCAGCCAACCACCCACCCACCCGCAGGCTGCAATACCATACTGCTTGCTTGCACTTGAAATTGGGCCTTTTAGCCATGTGGAGGCAGAATCTGGCCACCACGTTATGGCTGCGTTGGCGGCCTGGTATCCATACTCAGTCCCCAGTCGCCCGTCGGCCGGGTGTCCACACTCAGTCCCCAGCCGCCAGGGGGTGGCCGGGTGTCCATACTCGGTCCCCAGCCGCCCCGCGGCCGGGTGTCCACACACGGTCCCCAGCCGCCTGGGGGCAGCCGGGTGTCCATAAAAGATCCCCAGCCGCCCCTATTTCTCCTGTCAACTTCCCCCCACACACTTTTCTTAGCCCGGCCTGCTTTAGGGCAGCATTGGACGAGCCCACCAGAGAACCAGACTCCTCCGGTGGGCCCTGGCTTCTCCATCAGGGGAGTTGAGAGTGCCAAGGTGAGGAGCATGATGAAGATGATAGAAGTTAGCATCTGCTTTGTTTTCTTGGAATGCAAGCGTAAGTGTGCAGCCTGCCACCCACCCACCCCCAGGCTGCAATACCATACTGCTTGCTTGCTTGCACTTGAAATTGGGCCTTTTAGGCATGTGGAGGCGGAATCTGGCCACCACGTCATGGCTGCGTTGGCGGCCTGGTATCCATACTCAGTCCCCAGCCGCCCGGCGGCCGGGTGTCCACACTCGGTCCCCAGCCGCCCCGCGGCCTGGTGTCCACACGCGGTCCCCAGACGCCTGGGGGCAGCCGGGTGTCCATAAACAGTACCCAGACGCCCCTCATTTTTTCCTGTCAACTTCCCCCCACACACTTTTCTTAGCCCGGCCTGCTTTAGGGCAGCATTGGACGAGCCCACCAGAGAACCAGACTCCTCCGGTGGGCCCTGGCTTCTCCATCAGGGGAGTTGAGAGTGCCAAGGTGAGGAGCATGATGATGATGATAGAAGTTAGCATCTGCTTTGTTTTCTTGGAATGCAAGCGCATGTATGTAGTAGCGGCTAGGCCTGAGGTGGTCAGTGTTTTGGCGCATATCCTATCTCCTCTGAGGATTGTTGGATGTTTTCCTGCTACTATCCCAGTTCTATGACTCCCGTTAAAACAAAGCTTCAGGTGATAAATGATGGATGAGGTAGTGGTAAAGGAGAAAGAGCAGGAGGAACAGGGACCATTCACATCAATATCAGGCCAGTCAACCACATATGTCTTGTAGGATATGTTTCTGTAACAAAAGGAGTGGTTCGGCTACACAGTTATAGGGCATATAGTGAGTGCAATGCCTACCAAAAATTTTGCGGCACTCCAATGCCCCTTGGAAATGACATGGAGGTCAGAGGGCCTTAATTAAACCATTTTTTCCATTTATAGCAACTGGGTCTCCTGTACACTGTTGGCCTAAGCAGTGAATAGAAGGCTTTCCAAAAATTATGAGGAACTGCAATGCCCCTTGAAACAGACGTGGATTACAGCATACTAAAGACCTTCTACCCATTATTGGGGAGTGGGTCTCCCTTAGTTTTCACCTTTGCATTGAAAAGCAAAAGCTGACTAAAATTAGGAGGAAATGCAATGCCCGTTGGAAGAGTCGTGGAGGTTAGAGGTAATTAAAAACAACATTTCAATGTCCCTTGGAAGAGCTGTGGAGTTCAGATTGGCTTAAGAAGACACTTTTAATGCCCCTTTGAAGAGATGTGGAGGTCACAGTAGCTTAACAAGACGGTTTTAATGCCCCTCGGAAAAGACGTGGAGGTCGCAGTAGCTTAACAAGACGGTTTTAATGCCCCTTACAAGAGCCATACAGTACAGCATCTTAAAAACATTATACCCATTATTGGGGAGTGTGTCTCCCAGAGTCTTTGCTTATGCCTTCCAAGCAAAAGCTGCCAAAAATTTGGACGGAGGAACTTGCAATGCCCCTTACAAGAGCCATGCAGTACAGCATATTACAAACATTATTCCCATTATTGGGGAGTGTGTCTCCCATAGTCTTTGCTCATGGCTTCCAAGCAAATGCTGCCAACAATTAGGACGGAGGAACTTGCAATGCCCCTTACAAGAGCCATGCAGTACAGCATATTACAAACATTATTCCCATTATTGGGGAGTGTGTCTCCCATAGTCTTTGCTTATGCCTTCCACCCAAAAGCTGCCAAAAATTAGGACGGAGGAACTTGCAATGCCCCTTACAAGAGCCATGCAGTACAGCATATTACAAACATTATTCCCATTATTGGGGAGTGGGTCTCCCATAGTCTTTGCTTATGCCTTCCAAGCAAAAGCTGCCAAAAATTAGGACGGAGGAACTTGCAATGCCCCTTACAAGAGCCATGCAGTACAGCATATTACAAACATTATTCCCATTATTGGGGAGTGTGTCTCCCATAGTATTTGCTTATGCCTTCCAAGCAAAAGCTGCCAAAAATTAGGATGGAGGAACTTGCAATGCCCCTTACAAGAGCCATGCAGTACAGCATATTACAAACATTATTCCCATTATTGGGGAGTTGGTCTCCCATAGTATTTGCTCATGCCTTCCAAGCAAAAGCTGCCAAAAATTAGGACGGAGGAACTTGCAATGCCCCTTACAAGAGCCATGCAGTACAGCATATTACAAACATTATTCCCATTATTGGGGAGTGTGTCTCCCATAGTCTTTGCTTATGTCTTCCAAGCAAAAGCTGCCAAAAATTAGGATGGAGGAGCTTGCAATGCCCCTTACAAGAGCCATGCAGTACAGCATATTACAAACATTATTCCCATTATTGGGGAGTGGGTCTCCCATAGTCTTTGCTTATGCCTTCCAAGCAAAAGCTGCCAAAAATTAGGACGGAGGAACTTGCAATGCCCCTTACAAGAGCCATGCAGTACAGCATATTACAAACATTATTCCCATTATTGGGGAGTGTGTCTCCCATAGTATTTGCTTATGCCTTCCAAGCAAAAGCTGCCAAAAATTAGGATGGAGGAACTTGCAATGCCCCTTACAAGAGCCATGCAGTACAGCATATTACAAACATTATTCCCATTATTGGGGAGTTGGTCTCCCATAGTATTTGCTCATGCCTTCCAAGCAAAAGCTGCCAAATATTAGGACGGAGGAACTTGCAATGCCCCTTACAAGAGCCATGCAGTACAGCATATTACAAACATTATTCCCATTATTGGGGAGTGTGTCTCCCATAGTCTTTGCTTATGTCTTCCAAGCAAAAGCTGCCAAAAATTAGGATGGAGGAGCTTGCAATGCCCCTTACAAGAGCCATGCAGTGCAGCATATTACAAACATTAGTCCCATTATTGGGGAGTGGGTCTCCCATAGTATTTGCTTATGCCTTCCAAGCAAAAGCTGCCAAAAATTAGGACTGAGGAATTTGCAATGCCCCTTACAAGAGCCATGCAGTACAGCGTATTATAAACATTATTCCCATTATTGGGGAGTGTGTCTCCCATAGTCTTTGCTTATGCCTTCCAAGCAAAAGCTGCCAAAAATTAGGACGGAGGAACTTGCAATGCCCCTTTCAAGAGCCATGCAGTACAACATATTACAAATATTATTCCCATTATTGAGGAGTGTGTCTCCCATAGTATTTGCTTATGCCTTCCAAGCAAAAGCTGCCAAAAATTAGGAGGGAATGCAATGCCCGTTCGAAGAGTCATGGAGGTTAGAGTTAATTAAAAACAACATTTCAATGCCCCTTGCAAGAGCTGTGGAGTTCAGAGTGGTTTAACAAGATGCTTTTAATGCCCCTCAGAAGAGACGTGGAGGTCCCAGTAGCTTAACAAGACGGTTTTAATGCCCCTCAGAAAAGTGGTGGAGCTCACAGTAGCTTAACAAGACACTTTTAATGCCCCTCGGAAAAGTGGTGGAGGTCGCAATAGCTTAACAAGATGCTTTTAATGCCCCTCGGAAAAGTGGTGGAGGTCGCAGTAGCTTAACAAGTCTGGCCCAATCCAGCCCTTGTTCATTTTGATAAGGGTCAGCTTGTCAGCATTGTCAGTTGACAGGCGAGTGCGCTTATCAGTTATAATTCCCCTAGCGGCACTAAAAACACGCTCCGATAACACGCTAGCGGCAGGGCAGGCCAGGACCTCCAAGGCGTACAGAGCGAGTTCATTCCAAGTGTCCAGCTTGGATACCCAATAGTTAAAAGGCACAGAGGGATCACGGAGGACGCTGGTACGGTCGGCAAGGTACTCCCTCACCATCTTTTGAAACTTTCCACTCCTTGTGAGAGTACCCCTCGCCTCAGGGCCTGTAAGCTGGGCGGGTCTCAGAAAACTGTCCCAGAAGGTTGACAGTGTTCCCCTGCCTCTGCTGGTTTGGAGTTGCCTCTCTCTCGCTTGTACGCCTTGGTTGGTCAATGAACTGTGACCTCTGCCGCTAGCGTATTCAGATGGAAATTTTTTTAACAGTTCTGCAGCAAGGGCCTTCTGGTACTGCCCCATTTTTGTAGACCTCTCCACCACCTCAGGAATAAGAGAGTGAAAGTTCTCCTTGTAGCGGGGGTCTAAAAGTGTCACCAACCAGTAATGACTGTCACCCAACATTTTGACAACGCGAGGGTCACGGTTAAGGCAGCGTAACATGAACTCAGCCATGCGTGCCAGACTGGTAACGGGCAAGACTTCCGTGTCCTCACCAAGATGACGACTGACCATGCTCTCCTCCTCCTCCTCCTCCCCCCTGTCCTCAGGCCACCCATGCTGAACCGACGGTATGACAGTTGTACAGGTACTACCGTCTACAGCGCATGATACAAGCTCCTGTTCTTCCTCCTCCTCCTCTCCCTCATTGTCCCCCAATGCACGTTGGGATGAGATGAGGCTGGGCTGTGTGTAATCGACCACTACGGCTTCTTGATCCATCTCATCATACTCTGGCTGCAGTGCCTCCTCTTTAATTCTCTGCAGAGAGCGTTGCAAAAGACAGACAAGTGGAATGCTGACGCTAATGATGGCGTCATCACCACTCACCAACTTGGTGGCCTCCTCAAAGTTTGTCAAGATGGTACATATGTCAGACATCCAGGTCCACTCCTGAGGTCTTATGTGTGGAGTCTGACCTGAATATCGACGGCCTTGTTCCAGCTGGTACTCCACAACTAGCTCTCTTCTGCTCACAAATCCTTTGCAACATGTGGAGGGTAGAGTTCCAACGTGTGGGGACATCACACACCAGTCGGTGTGACGGAAGCTGCAAATGCTGCTGCAACACAGCAAGGGCGGCAGAAGCTGTAGCCGACTTGCGAAAATGAGCTGACAGGCGGCGTACTTTGACGAGCAGATCTGGCAACTCGGGGTACGATTTAAGAAACCGCTGAACCACGAGGTTGAGCACATGAGCCAGGCATGGTACGTGTGTGATCTCGCCTCGCCTCAGAGCCGCCACCAGGTTACGGACATTGTCACACACGACCATGCCTGGATGTAGGTTCAGCGGCCTCAGCCACAGATCTGCCTGCTCTTTCACAGCTGTCCACAACTCACAAGCAGTGTGAGGTTTCTCACCTAAGCTTATGAGATTCAGCACAGCCTGTTGTCGCTTGGCGGAGGCAGTACTGCAGTGCTTCCAGCTTGTAACTGATGTGGTGATATCTGAGATGGAGGCTGAACATGAAGAGGAGGAGGATGATGCGCAGGAGCTGTACACTGTAGGGGCAACTCTGACTGACATAGGGCCCGCAATCCTGTGTTCCGTCCCAAGGTCCGACTGGGTCCCGGCTTCCACTATGTTTACCCAGTGTGCCGTCAGGGAGATGTACGATCCCTGGCCACAAGCACTTGTCCACGTGTCCATTGTCAGGTGGACTCTCCCAGTAACTGCGTTGTTGAGGGCACGGCAGATGTTTTGGCACACGTGCTTGTGTAGTGTGGGGATGGCACACCGGGCAAAATAGTGTCGGCTGGGGACCGAGTACCGAGGGACGGCCACCGCCATAAGATTGTGGAAGGATTCCGTCTCCACCAGCCTAAAAGGCAGCATTTCCAACGCAAGCAGTCGTGAAATGTGCGAATTTAGGACTGTGGCCTGTGGGGCGTTAGCTGCGAATTTCCGCTTTCGATCAAAGGTCTGGGATATGGACAATTGAACGCTGCAGTGGGACGTGGACGTGGACGTTGATGCTGTTTCTTGAGAAACTGCCATCAGAAGTGAAGACTGAGAGGAGGGGGCATCTTTGCATGCAGTATGGACAGGGGATTGCCTTGCACACACAACAGCGGGTTCTATTGCACGCACAACAGCGGAAGAAGCAGTGGTGACACCCGCTGACACTGGTCATGGACCCTGGGGTTCGCCCCACAAAGTCAGGTGCTTTGCTGCCATGTGCCTGATCATGTTGGTGGTGGTCAGGCTGGTAGTTTTGTCACCCCTGCTGATGCTGACATGGCAGGTGGTACAAATGGCCTTTTTGGGGTTATCAGCAGAGTCTTTAAAAAAATTCCTGACTCTGGAAGACCTACAGGTTGTACTGGCAAGGTCCCTCGTGTTGGTGTTACAGGGAACTGTTGCCCGCCTTCTGTGTGCGGCCACCACACTGCTTCTTCCTGCCTGTTGGGGTACTCTGCCTCCCTCATGCTGTGTGTTGCTTGCCTCGCTCTGCATGTCCTCCTGCCATGTTGGGTCAGTTACTAGATCATCCACCACCTCCTCCTCTTCCACTTGCGCACCACGATCCTCCTCCTCACTTCCTGGCAATTGTGTCTCGTCATCGTCCACCTCTTGTGACAAATTGCCAGCGTCAACTTCCTGTGGCCGTGGCTGTTCAAATATTTGGGCATCGGTACATGGGATCTCCTCTTCCACCACTTCAAGCGGAGCAGGCGAGGGGCACAAATCTGAAAATGGACCAGTGAACAGCTCTTCAGAGTGTCAAAGTGTGGGATCAGTTGCTGTCTGACGACACTCGGCATGGTGGGACGAAGGAGCATCAGGGTGAGGAGGAGTATGCAGTTGAGACTCACGGCTACTAAGAGTTGACCGTGTGGAAGACAGACCGGAGATGGTGGTGCCCAGGTAACTGGAAGTATTATCTGCTATCCAATTAATAACCTGTTCACACTGATCAGTTCGCAATACTGGTGTTGTTCTGTGCTTCCCTAGTAATTCTGTCAAGAAGTGGGAGCGAGAAGATGTGGCTGTTGGTTGTGGCACATTTTCACCTTGGCCACGGCCCCGTCCTCTGCACGCACCATCACCAGAACGTCCACTTCCACGTCCCTTGCCACGCGCCTTGCCCATTTAAAGGAAGTAAAATAGCTTATACTCGCACTAGCAATGGAAAAAGGGTAATAAAAAGTAGATTAGAACCGTGGAAGAGGAAAACCACAGTTCTATTTCTCTGGCCTACACCAGTCAGGGAGAAACTATTACTCTTTTTCTTTACGGAAAAAATACCAAAAGCTGAATAATAGAGATTTTTTACCGTGGAATGGCAAAACCACAGTTATTGTTTACTGGGGTATACCAGACAATTTTAAATAGATATATTTGCGGCTGAACAGTGAGCGACACACTCAAACTGTTTTTTTTTTAGGTAAAAATGTCCCAAAAGTGGATAATACAGAGGTTTGAACCGTGGAACTGCAAAACCACACTTGTATTTCTCTGGCCACACCAGACTATTTTCAACAGATATATTTGTGTCTGAACAATCAGGAGACACTACTGTTTTTCTTTACAGCAAAAAAATGCAAAAAAGCAGGATAATACAGAGATTTGACCCGTGGAACTGAATAACCACACTTGTATTTCTCGGGCCTACACCAGACTATTTTCAACAGATATATTTGTGTCTGAACAATCAGGAGACACTACTGTTTTTCTTTACGGCAAAAAATGCAAAATAGCAGGATAATACAGAGATTTGACGCGTGGAGCTGCAAAACCACACTTGTATTTCTCGGGCCTTCACCAGACTATTTTCAACAGATATATTTGTGTCTGAACAATCAGGAGACACTACTGTTTTTCTTTACAGCAAAAAATGCAAAAAAGCAGGATAATACCGAGATTTGACCCGTGGAACTGCAAAACCACACTGGTAGTCCTCGGGCCTACACCAGACTATTTTCAACAGATATATTTGTGTCTGAACAATCAGGAGACACTATTATTCTTTTTTTACAGCAAAAAATGCCAAAAGCAGGATAATAGAGATTTTTTACCGTGGAACAGCAAAACGACAGTTATAATTTAGTGGTGTATACCAGACTTTTTTAAATATATATATTTGCGGCTGAACAGTGAGCGATACACTCAAACTGTTTTTTTTAGATACTAATGGCCCAAAAGTGGATAATACAGAGGTTTGAACCGTGGAACTGCAAAACCACACTTCTGTTTCTCTAGCCTACACCAGACTATTTTCAACAGATATATTTGTGTCTGAAAAATCAGAGACACACTTTTTTTTTTTGGGGGGGGGGGGGTGGACGACACCAGAAGGTTAATAAGATGGGTATTTGTACAGTGTGAAGGAGGATTTTTCCTGGCCCCCGAGACCTGGAGCTAAGTCCAGCAATTTCAGCAACAGGAGCACACAGGACTGTAATGCAGCGTTTGCTGGTATAACCACTGCGTCTCCTATATAGCCTGCCTGCCTGCCTGATATCTGGGATGGATATTAGTCCTGAGAAGGACTGCTTGTTTGATCTGGCAGCCTTTACAGACCCTACACTAACTATTTCGCAGTATATATCTCTCCCTAAATCAGCAGCAGTGTCCCTACACTGTCTGATCCGGAGCGACTGTGTCCAAGATGGCGGCGCCCGGTTTTAAATTCTCAAGGTGACGCTGTGCGGCCAGCCAATCACTGTAATGCCCACAAACAACATAGCTGCAGCATTACAGTGACTGGCAGGCAATCCCTGCATGTTCATTGGCTCTGTAAAGAGCGCCAAACATGCAGTGCGGAGACCCGAGCTTCCGCCCGAGTAACCCGGAAATGCTCGGTGCTCGCCGAACATCCCGAGTAACACTAGTTGTTACTTGTGGATTAAATCTGATGAAGAAAGAAGATGGATTTTAGCGACCGGTATTTTTTTGTTGTTCCTGTTGGAATACCTTTGATGAAGAAAGAATATGGATTTTAGCGACAGGGATTTTTACATTTTTTGTTGTTCCTTGTGGATGGCATCTGATGAAGAATGAACAAGGATTTTAGCCACGGGGATTTTTTCATTTTTCGTTGTTCCTTGCAGATTACATCTGATTAAGAAAGAAGATGGATTTTAGCGTCGGCTATTATTTTTGTTTTTCGTTGTTCCTTGTGGATTACACCTGATGAAGAAAGAAGATGGATTTTAGCGTCGGCTATTTTTTTTGCTTTTCGTTGTTCCTTGTGGATTACAACTGATGAAGAAAGAAGATGGACTTTAATGACGGGTATTTTTTCGTTTTTTATTGTTCCTTGTGGATTACATCTGATGAAGAAAGAAGATGGATTTTAACGACGGGTATTTTTTCGTATTTCGTTGTTCCATGCGGATTACATCTGATGAAGAAAGAAGTCAGTTTAAGTTACAGGTTATTATTTTTCTATTATTTTTATTTGTGTTTCTTGTGGGATTATATATAATGAAAAAAGATGTTTTTTAGTGACTGGTGTTTTATTGTTTTTGGTTTTTTTCTTGTTGATTATATCTGATGAAGACAAAAGATTGGTTATGGCAACTGGTATTTTGAAAGAAAGAAGTTGGTTTTGAGCAATGGTATTGTTTTATCTTTTTGTTTTTCAACATTGACTGCAACTGATGAAGATGATAGAATGGACGTGTTGTTCCAGTAGTTTTGAGTCATAGGGGAGAAGTGATATGGGGCGATATCTAGTCAGAGAGGATGGGTCAAGGGAGGGCTTTTGGATGGATGGATTTTAACGACGGGTATTTTTTCATTTTTTATTGTTCCTTGTGGATTACATCTGATGAAAAAAGAAGATGGATTTTAGCGACTGGTATTTCTTAATTTTTCGTTGTTCCTTGTAGATTACATCTGATGAAGAAAGAAGATGGATTTTAGCGACAGGGATTTTTTCATTTTTCGCTATTCCATGCGGATTGCATCTGATGAAGATGGATTTTAGCATCGACTATTCTTCCGTTGTTCCTTGAGGATTGCAGCTGATGAAGAAAGAAGTCAGTTTAAGTTACAGGTATTTTTCTATTATTTTTATTTGTGTTTCTTGTGGGATTATATATAATGAAAAAAGATGTTTTTTAGTGACTGGTGTTTTATCATTTTCTGTTATTTCTTGTGGATTACATCTAATAAATACAAAAGCTTGGTTATGGCAACATGTATTTTGAAAGAAAGAAGTTGGTTTTGAATAATGGGATTGTTTTATCTTTTTGTTTTTCAACATTGACTGCAACTGATGAAGAAGATAGAAGATTTTTTTTAGATTTCGACTGATGAAGAAAAATGTTTTTTTTTATCTACAGGTATTTCATGTTTTTATTTGTCTTCTGTGTATTTCAAGTAATAAAGACAGAAAATAGTTTTTAGTTAAAGATATGTTGTGGTTTTCCTTTCTTGTAGTTCCATGTGGATTAAAATTGAAGAAAGAAAATGTGCTTTTCGGCTATGGATTTTTTGTTTTTTTCTTAGTTCCTTTTGGATTGCATCTGATGAAGATAGAAGATGGGTTTGTAATGATGGGTATTTTTATTATTTTCGTTGTTCCATGAGGAATGCATCTGATGAAGAAAGAGGATGGCTTTTAGCGACGCGTATTTTGCATTTTTCGTTGTTCCTTGTGGATTTCATCTGATGAAGAAAGTAGATGGATTTTATCGACGGATATTTTTTCATGTTTCTTTATTCCTTGTGGATTACAACTGATGAAGAAAAAAGATGGATTTTAGCAACGGGCATTTTTTCATTTTTCGTTGTTCCTTGTTGATTTTAGCGATTTGTATTTTTTTGTTTTTTGTTGTTCCATGTGGATTACATCTGATGAAGAAAGAAGATGGATTTTAGCGAAGGGGATTTGTTCATTTTTCGTTGTTCCTTGTGCACTGCATCTGAAGAAGAAAGAAGATGGATTTTAGCTATGGCTATTCTTTCATTGTTCCTTGTGGATTGCAGCTGATGAAGAAAGAAGTCAGTTTAAGTTACAGGTATTTTTCTAATATTTTCATTTGTGTTTCTTGTGGGATTATATATAATGAAAAAATGGTTTTTATTGACTATTTTTTTTATCATTTTTTTTCTCATGGATTACATCTGATGAAGACAAAAGATTTGTTATAGCAGCAGGTATTTTGAAAGAAAGATGTTGGTTTTGGGCAATGGGATTTTTTAATTTTTTTGTTTTTCAACATTGACTGCAACTGATGAAGAAGACAGAGGATTTTTTTCAGATTTCAATCTCTGACAGCGGCATTTAACATCGCCGCGCCGGAAGTGCGACATTGGCCCCACCCATCGGTGACCTTGTCACATGATCGCGGATCACCGATGGGTTGGCATGACAACTGCAGCAGACCCGCGATCTGCTCATCGCCTGTATGCATCAGAGCCGATCAGGCAAGTTATGCTTCTAGTCTCCTATGGAGACTACAGAAGCAAATAAAAAGTAAAAAAATTTTTTATTTAAAATATATAAAAAAAAAAAAAAAAAATGTAAAAGTTTAAATCACCTCCCCTTTCACCTCATTCAAAATAAAACAATAAAAAAAAACACATACACATATTTGGTATCGCCGTGTTCATAATCGCCTGATCTATCAATATAAAAAAATAATTAATCCGATTGGTAAATGGCGTAATGAGAAAAAAATTCTAAACGCCAGAATTATGTTTTTTTTGGTCGCCGCAACATTGCAATGAAATGCAATAATGGGTGATCAAAACATCGGATCTACCCTAAGATTGTATCAATAAAAATGGCAGCGCGGCGTGCAAAAAATAAGCCATCACCCGGCCCCTGATCACGAAAAATGGAGGCGCTAAGGGTCTCGGAAAATGTCGCCATGTTTTTTTTTTTAGCAAACTTTGTATTTTTTAAACTTAAATAAAAAAGAACATATACATATTTGGTGTCTACAAACTCGTAATGACCTGGAGAATGAAAATGGCAGGTCAGTTTTATCATTCAGTGAATGTGGTAAAAAAAAAAAAAACTGCGTAATTGCATTTTTTTGCAATTTCACCACACTTGAAATTTTTTTCCCGTTTTTCAGTATGCGATATGTTAAATTGAGTGATGTGGTTCAAAAGTACAACTTGTCCTGCAAAAAATAAGCCGTCACATGGCCATATTGACCAAAAAATAAAAAAAGTTATGGCTCTGGGAACAAAGGGAGCAAAAAACGAAAACGCAAAAACGGAAAATGCTCCAGTCATTAAGGTGTTAAAAATGGGTATTTTTTGTTTTTCATTGTTCCTTGTGGATTACATCTGGTTAAGAAAAGATGAATTTTAGCGACAGGTATTTTTTCAGCTTCGTTGTTCCTTGTGGATTACATCTGATGAACAAAAGAAGATGGATTTTAGCGACTGGTATTTTTTCGTTGTTCCTGTTGGAATACCTTTGATGAAAAAAGAATATGGATTTTAGCGACAGGGATTTTTAAATCTTTTGTTGTTCCTTGTGGATTGCATCTGACGAAGAATGAACAAGGATTTTAGCCACGGGGATTTTTTCATTTTTCGTTGTTCCTTGTAGATTACATCTGATTAAGAAAGAAGATGGATTTTAGCGAAGGCTATTTTTTCATTTTACGTTGTTCCTTGTGAATTACATCTGATAAAGAAAGAAGATGGATTTTAGCGACGGAGATTTTTTCGTTTTTCATTGTTCCTTGTGGATTACACCTGATGAAGAAAAAAGATGGATTTTAGCGTCGTCTATTTTTTTTGCTTTTTCGTTGTTCTTTGTGGAAAGAAAGAAGATGGATTTTAACGACGGGTATTTTTTCATTTTTCGTTGTTCCATGCGGATTACATCTGATGAAGAAAAAAAGATGGATTTTAACATCGGCTATTCTTTTGTTGTTCCTTGAGGATTGCAGCTGATGAAGAAAGAAGATGGATTTTAGCGTCGGCTATATTTTTTGCTTTTTCGTTGTTCTTTGTGGATTACATCTGATGAAGAAATAAGATGGATTTTAGCTTCGGCTATTATTTTTGTTTTTCGTTGTTCCTTGTGGATTACATCTGATGAAGAAAGAAGATGGAGTTTAGCGACGGGCATTTTTTTGTTTTTCATTGTTCCTTGTGGATTACATCTGATAAAGAAAGAAGATGGATTTTAGCGTCGGCTATTTTTTTTGTTTTTCGTTGTTCCTTGTGGATTACATGTGATGAAGAAAGAAGATGGATTTTAACGATGGGTATTTTTTCGTATTTCGTTGTTCTATGCGGATTACATCTGATGAAGAAAGAAGTCAGTTTAAGTTCCAGGTATTTTTCTATTATTTTTATTTTTGTTTCTTGTGGGACTATATATAATGAAAAAAGATGTTTTTTAGTGACTGGTGTTTTATTGTTTTTTGTTTTTTCTTGTCTATTACATCTGATGAAGACAAAAGATTTGTTGTGGCAACTGGTATTTTGAAAGAAAGAAGTTGGTTTTGGGCAATGGTATAGTTTTTGTTAGAACCCTCCTGTTTGTATTTTCCATTTTGTGTTTTGTGGTCACGTGACCATCTGCCTTTATATTCCAGCTCCGCCCTTTTGGCTGTGCTGGACTTCAGTGTTTGACTGTTTCTCTAGCCTTCTGTGCCTTTCTCTGTCAGTTCGTTTGGTCCTTCTGGGACCTCTAGTACTTTTTTGTTTGTTTGTCTTTTTGTGTCCTGCAACAACTTCTCTGTTTAGGAGGTGTCCCATTTTTGTTCCAGTCCTTAGTTCTTTTAGGGACCCCTCCCCTTATGCTATAGGTCTTCGTTCAGACTAGCCGAGGACTAAGGCGGGTTTGTTCACTAGCAACAGGCAGCCCGTTACATCGTAGGGATTCAGCTTAGTTTTACTATAGGGACAGTTTTCCCTTATCTTTCCTTAGTACATGTTGCAGATCATAACAGTAAGTCCAGCCAAAAGAAAAAAAACTAAAAGGAAAGAAATTCGGGGATCAGTATGGTTTCCATCCAGGATTTGGCTCAACACCTGCAGGGATTGTCTCTGGAGGTAGTCAAGTTCCAGCAACACGTGAGTAGCTGTTCTGAAGCGCATTTTGTGGAACCCAAGGTAGGACTGCCTGATGTTTTTTATGGTTAACAGCAAGATTTTTTTTCCTTTAAAAATGCTTGTTTGTTATATTTTCGTTTGAGAAATGGTTTTATTATGTCACTTTTGCGCAAAGAACCACAGGGGTGGGCCTTTTCTCTCCAACCTAATGATCCATGTTTAAGGTCTGTAGAAGAATTTTTTTCTGCTATGGGGCTATTATATGATGATCCTGATCGAATCTCATCTGCTGAGGCAGAACCCAGGAGTTTGAATCAGGGGTAAGGTGATGTTGAAAATTACTGCACACACTTCAGAAGATGGGCCTCACAAGTTAAATGGAATGATCCTGTCCTGAAATGTCTATTTCTTGCTGGTCTGAGTGAAAGGGTTAAGGATTTGCTAATTGCATTCCCCACTCCTGAGACTCTGCAGGATGCCATGCAATTAGCTGTTAGTGTGGATAGGAGACTGAGATTTAGACAGAATGAGGTAAAGACTCCTATAATGCCAGGTCCTAGTCCCCAGAAAATCTGCTCTGACGGCAGAGAACCGATGGAGGTTGGGGCGAAGTCGCTCCCCTCTCAGGAAAGAGACCGGAGGTTTGCCGAGGGATTATGTCTTTATTGTGGTAAAGCTGACCATGTGATTAAGTATTGTGAGCTTTGTTTAAGTAAAGAAAAAAAAGGTCAGTTACGCCCGTATAGCTTGTTTACGCTCTGCAGGAGTATTTCTTTCTGGGAGGACTACTTTGCAGGAAAATTTGATTGAATTTCAGGTATTTGTGGAATGTTGTTCAACACTTAATGCGATTGATATAGGGTTTTTGGAAAACATTAAATTGAAATCCAAACCTTTGTCATCACCTATTTCTGTGATTGCAATTGATAACACTCCCTTAAAATGTATAACTCACAAGGTTGCTGCATTTCCCCTCACTATCAATGGAGTTCACCAAGAAATTTTGGACTTGGTTGTATTAGATAATTTACCCTCTCCGGTCATTCTAGGTTTGCCTTGGTTAAAACTGCACAAGTCTTTGCTGGAATGGTCTACTAATGTGATTAAGTCTTGGAGTCCGAAGGGCTATGATAAATGTTGTAATGGTCGCATTGCGGCTGTGTAAAAAGGGGAATTACCTGTACCTATTCAAGATTTTTGAAGGTTTTTTTTCAGAGGAGGAGTCGCAAGTTTTACCTCCTCATAGGGATTATGATTGCACCATTGAGTTTGTTCCTGGAGCTACTCTTCCCAAGAGTCGCTTGTTTAATCTGACTATCCCTGAAAGAAAGGCCTTGGAGGAGTACATACAGACTAGCCTGGCTGCTAGTCACATTAGACCTTCTAAGTTGTAGCATCGGCGTCTCTGCCCCCTGCCAGGCAGAGACGCCGTCCCACTCACCTCCTCGCTCCCCGCGCTCCCCGCTCTTCGTTCACCAGCGCTCCTCTTTCTGCTGCCGGCGCGCGCAGCTCCCCGGGCACTGTGCTTGGGGCGCGCTCCCTCCCTCTTAAAGGGGCCGCGCGCGCCGTCCTAAGGAGTCCCCAGCCAATAGCCGAGGGTCCTCCCATATATAAAGCACCTCCTCAAAATGGAGGTGCCCAAGCAAAAGTTGTTGCACAGTGTTTCTGACCTCTGCTTCAGCCCTCAGGTCCCGCTGCTAGCCTGACTACCAGTCTTGCCCGCCAGCCTGTTACCTGCCTGTTACCTGCCTGTTACCTGCCGTGCCAGCCAGCCCGCTCACCTGGGAGCACTTGCCAGTTGCCTGCCTGTTACCGCTGTGCCTGCCAGTTTGCTCACTTGGGAGCACTTGCCTGTTGCCTGCCTGTTACCTGCCGTGCCTGCCAGTCCGCTCACCTGGGAGCACTTGCCTGTGACCTGCCTGTTACCTGCTTGTTACCTGCCGTGCCTTCCCGGAGGCTCCTGCCGTCACTTGCCGTGACCACCTAGACTCCTGCCGTCACTTGCCGTGACCACCTGCCAGCCCACCTAGAGACTCCTGCCGTCACTTGCCGTGACCACCTAGAGACTCCTGCCGTCACTTGCCGTGACCACCTGCCAGCCCACCTAGAGACTCCTGCCGTCACTTGCCGTGTCTACCTGATAGCCTACCTGGAGGCTTCTGCTCGCCAGCCTGCCTGCTGTGCCTACCTGCTATTCCGATCAGTCCCTGCCATCTGTACGGTGGGAGTCACCTGCTCCCTTACAAGGTCGTCCCCAGAGTAGCACCTGGTCCGTCGGCTCGGTCCCTCCCTGGTCACGGAGTCGTTAGCCGCCGTACGACCAGGGTCGGTCCGGGTTGATACTTAGTTACGCCCCTCTGGGGCCCTCCTTGCACCGTAGCACAGAGGTTCCACCCCCTGGACCCGTAACAGTTTGCTCGGGCCATGGAACCTGGTGGCCCCCAGATCCCTGCAATCTCCGACCTGCACCAGGAGGTCTCACGTCAGAGTGCTCAACAGGAGTCGGTCCTGTCCTTCCTGCGGTCTGCTAACTCTCGCCTAGGTGCATTGTCCGATCCGTCTGTGTCCATCTCTGGTCAGGCAGCGACTGCTTCTGTGGCACCACAACCTAGTCCTATTATGGCGTCCGGCTATGGACCCCGGCTCTCGGCACCTCCACGTTTTGCTGGCAACCCCGCCTTAGCTCAGGGTTTCATAAACCAGTGCACCCTGCACTTTGAACTCTTGGCACATCAGTTCATCTCCGACCGGGCCAAGGTGGCATTCATCATGTCCCATCTCACTGGGGAAGCACTGGCATGGCTAAATACCCTGTGGGAAAGTCTTCGATGAACCAGGACAAAAATCCTCTTCAGCCTCCTCTCTGCTACCTCTCCGCCAAGAGAGTCTCACCGTGGGCCAATATGCCATACGGTTCCGTACCCTCGCTTCTGAGCTTGCCTGGGACAACGAGGCTCTGGTGTTCGTCTTCTGGGAGGGTCTTTCCAGTCGGATTAAGGACGAGTTAGCCGGTCGGGACATTCCTACTGTCACTAGCTACTCAGATTGACATCCGTTTCCAAGAACGTACCAAAGAGACTACCCGGGAGAGAAAGTTTCCTCGCCTTGCTCCTACTTTCCAGAGACCTGCCTCTCAACCAGTCACTCCCCGGGCGCACTTGCCTCAACCTATGCAGATCGACCAGACCAAGATGGTCAAATTTCGCCAAGAGTCTCGCCGAGCCGAGGGGAGCTGTTTCTATTGTGGCAGTAAGGAGCACTTCATCCGTTCCTGCCCGGAGAAGCCGGGAAACTCCAGTGTCTAGGACCACTCGGAGAGGTCGTCCTAGGCAAAAGTAAGCCCTCTCTGTCCCTGACTTTGTCTGTCTCTATCTCCTGGGGAGAGAACCGTCACTTTGAAATTGCTCACCTGGATTCTGGAGCTGCTGGAAACCTCATTTCCCAGTCCCTGGTAGAGAGATACCGGATTCCTACCAAACCTCTGGCTGAACCATTGTCAGTTGCCTCCGTGGATGGAAAACTCCTTCCGGTGACCATCCTGCTCATCACTGAACCCATAACCCTGCAGGTGGGAATGCTGCACTCTGAGAAGATCTCCGTCCATGTGCTGTCCGGACTCTCTTACTCCCTATTGCTAGGTCTACCCTGGCTCCAGACACATGAACCCGTGCTGAACTGGCAATCCGGTGAAGTACTCCGATGGGGGCAGGACTGCCATAGGACCTGCCTGGTTCTGGTTCACCCGGCTTGTCCTCCATCTACCCCGGCTAATTTATCCGGTCTACCGGCACCTTACTGGCCCTGTGCAGATGTCTTCGGTAAAAAAGAGGCAGAGACACTGCCACCTCATAGGCCATATGATTGCCCGATCGACCTGGTACCCGGCGCCACTCCACCCTGTGGGCGTATTTACCCGTTGTCGTCGGCCGAAACCCGGGCCATGTTGGAGTACATCGAGGAGAATCTGGCCAGGGGATTCATCCGGAAATCTACCTCCCCGGCTGGAGCCGGATTCTTCTTCGTTAAGAAGAAAGATGGTTCCTTACGCCCCTGTATTGACTATAGAGGACTCAACCAAATCACGGTAAAGAACAAATACCCCCTGCCGCTCATCTCCGAGTTGTTTGACCGTCTTAAGGGAGCTAGGATCTTTACCAAGCTAGATCTACGTGGGGCGTATAACCTGGTCCGAATCCGTCAAGGAGACGAGTGGAAGACGGCATTCAATACCCGGGACGGTCACTATGAATACCGTGTGATGCCCTTCGGTCTCTGCAATGCTCCTGCCGTATTCCAAGAATTGGTCAATGACATCTTCCGTGATCTTCTTTACTCTTGCGTGGTGGTGTACCTGGACGATATCTTGGTCTTCTCTCCGGATCTTCCCACACACCGGAGGGATGTTCGTCAGGTCCTGCTTAGGCTCAGGCAGAATCACCTCTATGCAAAGTTCGAGAAGTGCCTCTTCGAGCAGACCTCTCTTCCTTTCCTGGGCTATGTTATCTCCCTGACAGGCCTACGAATGGATCCCGAGAAGCTCTCTGCTGTCCTAAAGTGGCCCTGTCCAGAGGGGTTGAAGGATTCCTGGGCTTCGCCAACTACTATCGTCTCTTCATCCCGCACTTCTCTTCCCGGACTGCTCCCATATCTGCACTCACCCGTAAGGGAGCAAATCCAAAGGAATGGTCGCCCGAAGCTGAGGAAGCCTTCCTTTCCTTAAAGCAAGTCTTCTCCTCTGCCCCAGTGCTGCACCGTCCGGATAGCAACAAACAATTCTACCTGGAGGATGATGCTTCCTCCTCCGGAGCCGGAGCAGTGCTCACCCAAAAGTCTTCATCCGGGAGAATGGTAACCTGCGGTTTCTTCTCCAAACTCTTCTCCTCGTCTGAGCGCAACTACTCCATAGGAGACCAAGAACTCTTAGCCGTTAAATTGGCGCTGGAGGAGTGGCGTTACCTGCTTGAAGGGGCTCTATACCCGGTGATCATCTATACGGATCACAAAAACCTGGCATATCTCCAGAATGCCCAAAGACTCAATCTGCATCAGGCTCGGTGGTCTTTGTTCTTCGTCCGCTTCGACTTCATCCTACATTTCCGCCCGGCGGACAAGAACGTCAAAGCCGACGCCTTGTCCCGATCCTTCCTGTCCTCCGATCAAGAGGAGGAGCCTATGCACATCATCGACCCCTCCAAAGTGATGAATGTGGCCCCCTTGGATCTGACTCGTCTTCCACCCGGTAAGACGTTTGTAGCGGTACCAGATCGTGAGAAGGTTCTTCACTGGGGTCATTCATCTAAACTAGCCGGCCATGCTGGCCAAAAGAAGACCTTCCTACTCATTACCCGGCATTATTGGTGGCCTACCCTGGGCAAGGATGTGGTAGACTTCGTCTCGGCCTGTTCATCCTGTGCCCTCAACAAAGTTCCCAGACATCTTCCAGCCAGTTGCCTCCTGCCTCTTCACGTACCTGCTGCCCCGTGGCAGCACATTGCCATGGACTTTATTACTGATCTCCCTGTTTCTGCCGGTTGTACAGTCATTTGGGTGGTCGCCGACCGCTTCTCTAAGATGGCCCACTTCATTCCTCTGCCTGGTCTCCCGTCTGCATCGGAGCTGGCCAAGGATTTTTTCCGTCATATTTTATGTCTCCATGACCTACCCCTCCACATTGTATTGGATCGAGGGGTTCAGTTCACCTCACATTTCTGGAGAGCTACCTGTAAGCTACTGGATGTCACCCTGGATTTCTCCTCCGCCTACCATCCACAGTCCAATGGCCAAGTGGAGCGTATCAACCAAATCCTTACCAGCTACCTCCGGCACTTTGTTAACGCTCACCATACCGATTGGGTGGAGCTCCTACCATGGGCCGAATTCTCCTACAACAACCATAAGAGCGAATCTACTTCTAAATCCCCGTTCTTCGTGGTCCATGGTCAACATCCCCGGATTCCGTTTCCCATCTCCGCCTCGGTGGACAACCCTGCTGTGGAGGCTCTTGTCAGCGAATTCTCCACCATTTGGGAAATATACTAGGTCCGCACTTCTTCAGTCCCCCGAGCGGATGAAGAAACCTGCTGACAAGAGACGTCTGGATCCGCCTCAATTCCGCCTGGGAGATAAAGTCTGGCTCTCTTCCAAACATGTCCGACTCAAAATACCCTCCTATAAGTTGGGTCCTCGGTTTATCGGTCCATTTGAAGTTCTCAAACAAATCAATCCAGTGGCCTACAAGTTAAAATTCCCGGCCACCTTATGGATTCCCAACTCCTTTCATGTATCTCTCCTCAAACCAGTTGTGTTTAACTCTTTTTCCAATCTAGGTACTCCCCCTGCTCCAGTTTCCGCTGAGGACGTTTTGGAAGTAGAGAACATTCTGGCCACTAAGAGGGTAAGAGGAAAGACCCTTTTTATAGTGGATTGGAAGGGGTTTGGCCCAGAGGAGAGAACTTGGGAACCCAGGGAGAACATTCATGCCCCGCTTCTCCTTGAAAAATTCCTTTCTGGCCTAAAAAAGAGGGAGCGTAAAGGAGGGGGTACTGTAGCATCGGCGTCTCTGCCCCCTGCCAGGCAGAGACGCCGTCCCACTCACCTGCTCGCTCCCCGCGCTCCCCGCTCTGCGTTCACCAGCGCTCCTCTCCCTGCTGCCGGCGCGCGCAGCTCCCCGGGCACTGTGCTTAGGGCACGAGCGCTCCCTCCCTCTTAGAGGGGCCGTGCGCCCCGTCCTAAGGAGTCCCTGGCCAATAGCCAAGGGTCCTCCCATATATAAAGCACCTCCTCAAAATGGAGGTGCCCGAGCAAAAGTTGTTGCACAGTGTTTCTGACCTCTGCTTCAGCCCTCAGGTCCCGCTGCTAGCCTGACTACCAGTCTTGCCCGCCAGCCTGTTACCTGCCTGTTACCTGCCTGTTACCTGCCGTGCCAGCCAGCCCGCTCACCTGGGAGCACTTGCCAGTTGCCTGCCTGTTACCTGCCGTGCCTGCCAGTCCGCTCACCTGGGAGCACTTGCCTGTGACCTGCCTGTTACCTGCTTGTTACCTGCCGTGCCTTCCCGGAGGCTCCTGCCGTCACTTGCCGTGACCACCTAGACTCCTGCCGTCACTTGCCGTGACCACCTTCCAGCCCACCTAGAGACTCCTGCCGTCACTTGCTGTGTCTACCTGATAGCCTACCTGGAGGCTTCTGCTCGCCAGCCTGCCTGCTGTGCCTACCTGCTATTCCGGTCAGTCCCTGCCATCTGTACCGTGGGAGTCACCTGCTCCCTTACAAGGTCGTCCCCAGAGTAGCAGCTGGTCCGTCGGCTCGGTCCCTCCCTGGTCACGGAGTCGTTAGCCGCCGTACGACCAGGGTCGGTCTGGGTTGATACTTAGTTACGCCCCTCTGGGGCCCTCCTTGCACCGTAGCACAGAGGTTCCACCCCCGTACCCGTAACATAAGTCGCCTGTGGCAGTTGGATTTTTCTTTGTTAAAAAAAAGGACGGGGGTTTACGTCCATGTCTGGATTTTCGTGAAATTAATAAGATTACCATACGCAATTCCTACCCATTGCCGTTAGTTCCTGACTTGTTTAATCAATTGGTGGGGGCCAAGTGGTTCTCTAAAATTGATCTCCGGGGGGCATACAATTTGTTACGAGTGAAGGAGGGTGATGAATGGAAAACTGCTTTTAACTCTCCGGTAGGTCATTTTGAGAATCTGGTGATGCCTTTTGGTCTTACCAATGCACCTGCATTTTTTCAGAACCTTATTAATGACATCCTGAGACCTTTGATTAGTAAGAATGTGGTTGTGTATTTGGATGACATTTTGATTTATTCACCAGATCTGGAGTCCCATTGGCAGAATGTACGTGAAGTTTTGCAGTTATTGAGTGATAATTCACTCTTTGCTAAGCTGGAGAAATGTGAGTTCGCTGTGCAGAAAATTAGTTTTTTGGGCTACATTGTCTCCAGCGAGGGCTTTGAGATGGACCCTGTGAAGGTTCAGGCTGTTCAGGAATGGCCTAGGCCTATTGGTTTGAAATCTATACAGAGATTTTTGGGTTTTGCCATCGGTGGGGGTCGGAGCAGTTTTGTCTCAGGAGAACAAGGATAGAGTACATCCTTGTGCCTGCTTTTCGAAAAAATTTTCAGAAACCTAACTGAATTATGATGTTGGAAATCGGGAGTTGCTGGCTATTAAACTCGCGTTTGAACATTGGCGTCATTTTTTAGAAGGCGCTAGATTTCCTATTCAGGTTTTCACAGATCATAAGAATTTGACCTATCTGGATGCTGCCAAGCTCTTGAATGCCCGTCAACCTAGGTGGGCACTTTTTTTTTCTCGGTTTCATTTTTCTGTTACCTATATCCCTGGTACTAAGAATGTTAAGGCCGATGCTTTATCTCAGAGCTTCTCTCCTGCGGTCGGTGCCGAGAGCATTTTACAGAATGGAGTTGTGGTTTCGGCATTGGACTCCGTTTTGGAGAATGGGATTCTGAAAGCTGAAGATGATGCTCCATCTAACACTCACCATGGGAGGTTGTTCGTGCTTAGAGCCTTTAGGAGAGATTTGTTTGTGGAGTGTCATGAGTCTCAGTTGGCAGGTCATCCAGGAATTTCGGAGACTAAGAAACTTATCAGTCGCAGTTTTTGGTGGCCTGGATGGCAGAAGGAAGTCATCAAGTGGGTGCGTCAATGTACTGTGTGTGCTAGGTCAAAGGCTTCACATACTCTTGCTGCTTGGTTGCTTTGCCCTCTAGAGGTTCCTAGTGCTCCTTGGACGCATCTAACAATGGATTTTATTACTGATCTTCCTGTGTCCGAGGGTTTTACTGTCATCTGGGTGGTCGTGGACCGTTTTAGTAAGATGTGTCATTTGGTTCCATTCATTAAGTTGCCCTGCGCCAAGACACTCGCTAAGGCGTTTGTTAAGGAGATTGTCAAGCTCCATGGCGTTCCCACGGATATTGTTTCTGATAGAGGACCTCAGTTTGCGGCTCGCTTTTGGCGTGCTTTTTGTGACAGGTTGGGAGTCCATTTGTCATTTTCGTCTGGTTATCATCCTGAGTCTAATGGACAGACTGAAAGAAAGAACCAGGATGTTGAACAGTTTTTGCGTTGTTTTGTGGCGGACAATCAAGAGGTGTGGTCTGAGTTTCTGCCTCTCGCAGAATTTGCTCTTAACAATCATACATCCTCCTCTGCTGGGTGTTCTCCTTTTTTTGAACTGGGAGACATCCGCCTTTTGGTTCGTTTTCCAAATTGGGGTCGACGGTGCCGGAGGAGGAGAATTTTTCCGGTGATATGGAGAGAGTTTGGACTAATGTATGTTGCAACCTTCATGAGGCTAACAAGAAGTCCAAGAAGTATTTTGTCAGGAAACGTAAGGAGGTTTTGTTTACTGTGGGTGACATGGTTTGGTTGTCCTCAAAGAACCTGCGGTTGAGGATTCCCTCTAAAAAACTGGGTCCTAAGTTTGTGGGTCCATTTAAAGTGCTTCAGGTTGTTAACCCGTCTGCTGTTAGATTGGATGTCCCTACTTCCTGGGAGATTAATCCTGTGTTTCATGTTTCCTTTTTGAAAAAGGCTGACGTGTCAGATAGGGATGCCACTGTCTCAGTTCCTCCTGTGGTGGAAGACGGCGAATATGAAATTTCTCGTATCTTGAATTCTAGATGGCATAGAGGGAGATTACAGTATCTTGTCTCCTGGAAGGGTTTCGGTCCCGAAGACAACTCCTGGGTAAGGACAAATGATGCTCTGCTCCTAGGCTTGTTAAAGCTTTCCACAAGAGGTTTCCGGATAGGCCTGGGCCTGGAGGATCCGGAGGATCCTCATAAAAGAGGGGGTACTGTTAGAACCCTCCTGTTTGTTTTTTCCATTCTGTGTTTTGCGGCCACATGACCATCTGCCTTTATATTCCAGCTCCGCCCTTCTGGCTGTGCTGGACTTCAGTGTTTGACTGTTTCTCTAGCCAGGTGCTTCTGTGCCTTTCTCTGTCAGTTCGTTTGGTCCTTCTGGGACCTCTAGTACTTTTTTGTCTGTTTGTCTTTTTGTGTTCTGCAACAACTTCACTGTTTAGGAGGTGTCCCATTTTTTTTCCAGTCCTTAGTTCTTTTAGGGACCCCTCCCCTTATGCTATAGGTCTTCGTTCAGACTAGCCGAGGACTAAGGCGGGTTTGTTCACTAGCAACAGGCAGCCCGTTACAGATCTAAGGCAGATCTGTACGCTTGGAACAGGCAGCCCGCTACGTCGTAGGGATTCAGCTTAGTTTTACTGTAGGGACAGTTTTCTCTTATCTTTCCTTAGTACAAGTTGCAGATCATAACAGTTTTATCTTTTTTGTTTTTCAACATTGACTGCAACTGATGAAGAAGATAGAATGGACGTGTTGTTCCAGTAGTTTTGAGGCATAGGGGAGAAGTGATATGGGGCGATAGCTAGTCAGAGAGGATGGGTCAAGGGACGTGTTTTGGATGGATGGATGGATTTTAACGACGGGTGTTTTTCCATTTTTTTATTGTTCCTTGTGGATTACATTTGATGAAAAAAGAAGATGGATTTTAGCGACTGGTATTTTTTCATTTTTCATTGTTCCTTGTAGATTACATCTGATGAAGAAAGAAGATGGATTTTAGCGACGGGGATTTTTTCATTTTTCGCTATTCCATGCAGATTACATCTGATGAAGATGGATTTTAGCATCGGCTATTCTTCCGTTGTTCCTTGAGGATTGCAGCTGATGAAGAAAGAAGTCAGTTTAAGTTACAGGTATTTTTCTATTATTTTTATTTGTGTTTCTTGTGGGATTATAATGAAAAAAGATGTTTTTTTAGAGACTGGTGTTTTATTGTTTTTTGTTTTTTCTTGTTTATTACATCTGATGAAGAGAAAAGATTGGTTATGGCAACAGGTAATTTGAAAGAAAGAAGTTGGTTTTGGGCAATGGGATTGTTTTTTTCTTTTTGTTTTTCATCATTGACTTCAGCTGATGAAGAAGATAGAAGATTTTTTTTTAGATTTCGACTGATGAAGAAGCAAGTGTTTTTTTTTATCCACAGGTGTTTCTTGTTTTTATTTGTCTTCTGTATATTTCATGTAATAAAGACAGAAAATAATTTTTAGTTACAGGTATTTTGTGGTTTTCCTTTCTTGTAGTTTCGTGTGGATTAAAATTGAAGAAAGAAAATGTGCTTTTTGGCTATGGATTTTTTTGTTTTTTTCTTTGTTCCTTTTGGATTGTTTTTGATGAAGATAGAAGATGGGTTTGTAATGATGACTATTTTATTTTTTTCGTTGTTCCATGTGGAATGCATCTGATGAAGAAAGAAGATGGCTTTTAGCGACGCGTATTTTGCATTTTTCGATGTTCCTTGTGGATTACATCTGATGAACAAAGAAGATGGATTTTAGCGACGGATTATTTTTTTGTTTTTTGTTGTTCTTTGTGGATTACTTCTGCTGAAGAAAGAAAATGGATTTTAACGACGGGTATTTTCTCGCTTTTCGTTGTTTCTTGTGGATTACATCTGATGAAAGAAGATGGCTTTTAGCGTCAGCTATTTTTTTTCGTTTTTCGTTGTTCCTTGTGTATTACACCTGATGAAGAAAGAAAATGGATTTTAGCGACGGATATTTTTTAGTTTTTCGTTGTTCTTTGTGGATTACATCTGATGAAGAAAGAAGATGGATTTTAGCAACGGGTATTTTTTCGTTGTTCCTTGTGGATTACATCTGATGAAGAAAGAAGATGGATTTTAATGACGGGTATTTTTTCATTTTCCGTTGTTCCTTGTGGATTACATCTGATGAAAATAGAAGATGTTTTTTAATGACGGGCATTTTTTTCGTTTTTCATTGTTCCTTGTGGATTACATCTGATGAAGAAAGAAGATGGATTTTGGCGTCAGCTATTTTTTTTTCGTTTTTCGTTGTTCCTTGTGGATTACATCTGATGAAGAAAGGAGATGGATTTTAACATTGGGTATTTTTTCGTTTTCCGTTGTTCCTTGTGGATTACATCTAATGAAGAAAGAAGATGGATTTTAACATTGGGTATTTTTTCGTTTTCCGTTGTTCCTTGTGGATTACATCTAATGAAGAAAGAAGATGGATTTTAACATTGGGTATTTTTTCGTTTTCCGTTGTTCCTTGTGGATTACATCTAATGAAGAAAGAAGATGGAGTTTAGCGATGGCATTTTTTCATTTTTCGTTGTTCCTTGTGGATTACATCTAATGAAGAAAGAAGATGGATTTTAGCTTCGGCTATTTTTTTTGTTTTTCGTTGTTCCTTGTGAATTACATGTGATAAAGAAAGAAGATGGATTTTAATGACGGGTATTTGTTTTTGTTTTTTATTGTTCCTTGTGGAGTACATCTGATGAAGCATGAAGATGGATTTTAGCGACAGGTATTTTTTTCGTTTTTCATTTTTTCTTGTGGATTACATCTGATGAAGAAAGAAGATGGATTTTAGCGACGGGAACTTTTTCGTTTTTCGTTGTTCCATGCGGATTACATCTGATGAAGAAAAAAAGTTGGATTTTAGCATCGGCTATTCTTTTGTTGTACCTTGAGGATTGCAGCTGATGAAACAAGTCAGTTTAAGTTACAGGTATTTTTCTATTATTTTTATTTGTGTTTCTTGTGGGATTATATATAATGAAAAAAGATGTTTTTTAGTGACTGGTGTTTTATCGTTTTTTGTTATTTCTTGTTGATTACATCTAATGAAGACAAGAAATTGGTTATGGCAACAGGCATTTTGAAAGAAAGAAGTTGGTTTTGGATAATGGGATTGTTTTATCTTTTGGTTTTTCAACATTAACTGCAACTGATGAAGAAGATAGAAGATTTTTTTTAGATTTCGACTGATGAAGAAAAATGTTTTTTTTTTATCTACAGGTATTTCATGTTTTTATTTGTCTTCTGTGTATTTCATGTAATAAAGACAGAAAATAGTTTTTAGTTAAAGATATATTGTGGTTTTCCTTTCTTGTAGTTCCATGTGGATTAAAATTGAAGAAAGAAAATGTGCTTTTCGGCTATGGATTTTTTTGTTTTTTTCTTTCTTCCTTTTGGATTGCGTCTGATGAAGATAGACAGTGGATTTATAATGACGGGTATTTTTACTTTTTTCTTTGTTCTATATGGAATGCATCTGATGAAGAAAGAAAATGGCCTTTAGCGACTCGTATTTTGCATGTTTTGTTGTTCCTTGTGGATTACATCTGATGAAGAAAGAAGATGGATTTTAGCAACGGGTATTTTTTCATTTTTCTTTGTTCCTTGTGGATTACATCTGATGAAGAAAGAAGATGGATTTTAGCGTGGACTATTTTTTTGTTGTTCATTGTGGATTGAATCTGATGACGAAAGAAGTCAGTTTAAGTTACAAGTATTTTTCTAATTTTTTCATTTGTTTTTCTTGTGGGATTATATATAATGAAACAAAATAGGTTTTAGCGACTGGTCTTTTATTGTTTTTTGTTTTCTCTTGTTTATTACATCTGATGAAGACAAAAGATTGGTTAAAGCAACAGGTATTTGAAAGAAAGAAGTTGGTTTTGGGCAATGGGATTTTTTTATTTTTTTGTTTTTCAAAATTGACTGAAACTTATGAAGAAGACTGAAGATTTTTTTTATATTTCGACTGATGAAGAAAGAAGATTTTTTTTTACTTTCAGGTATTTCATGTTTTTATTTATCTTTTGTGTATTTCATTCAATAAAGACAGAAAATAGTTTTTAGTTACAGGTATTTTGTGTTTTTCCTTTCTTGAAGATCCGTGTGGATTAAAATTGAAGAAAGAAAATGTGCTTTTTGGCTATGGATTTTTTTGTTTTTCTTTTTTGTTACTTTTGGATTGCGTCTGATGAAGATAGAAGATGGGTTTGTAATGACGGGTATTTTTACTTTTTTCGTTGTTCCATTTGGAATTCATCTAATGAAGAAAGAACATGGCTTTTAGCGACGCATATTTTGCATTTTTCGTTGTTCCTTGTGGATTACATCTGATGAAGAAAGAAGATGGATTTTAGTGACCGGTATTTTTTCAGTTTTGTTGTTCATTGTGGATTACAACTGATGAAGAAAAAAGATGAATTTTAGCAATGGTTAGTTTTTCTTTTTTTTGTTGTTCCTTGTGGATAGCGTCTATCATTTTTTGTTTTTCATTATTCCTTGTAGATTACATCTGATGAAGAAAGAAATCAGTTTTAGTTACAAGTATTTTTTTTTTTTCATTTGTATTAATTGTGGGATTATATACAGGGTGGGCCATTTATATGGATACACCTAAATTAAATGTGAATGGTTGGTGATATCAACTTCCTGTTTGTGACACATTAGTATATGGGAGGGAGAAAACTTTTCCAGATGGGTGGTGACCATGGAGGCCATTTTGAAGTCGGCCATTTTGGATCCAACTTTATTTTTTTCAATTCTGCGGTGTTGCTATCAGTGTGTCAAGAGTGGGAGAAGAAGGTTGCATTGACAATCCAACACAATGGGCACCACTTTGAACACATTTTATAAGTGATCATAAACTTGTAAAAAACTCATGAAATAATAAAGTTACGTTAAAGCTAAGCACACCATTGTTTTTCTTATGAAATTCTCAATAAGTTTGATGTGTCACATGACCCTCTTCCCACTGAAAAAAATAAAGTTGTATCCAAAATGGCCGACTTAAAAATGGCCGCCATGGTCACCACCCATCTGGAAAAGTTTTCCCCCTTCCATATACTAATGTGCCACAAACAGGAAGTTGATATCACCAACCATTCCCATTTAATTTAGGTGTTTCCATATAAATGCCCCACCCTGTATAATGAAAAAACATAGTTTTTAGTGACTGGTATTTTTTCGTTTTTTTTATTTCCTTGTGGATTACAGATCACATAAAGCCAATATAAGAATAGGGATCAAGAAGCAGATCTTGAAGAGTGTTCATCTGCATCAATTCAGCATCTAGGACCACGCACTTGCATTCCTCAACAAAAGGGTTGTTATGTGATTATATCCTGTTATGCACTGGGTATAGGGTTTGTTATTTATGGCCTGATTGGAGACCTGATCCAAATGAGACAAGACTTTCTTATCCCGCTGGATGGATTTATGTGATGGGGGTCTTTTCCTTTGTACGGCAGAAGTATGTGGCATATGAGTTTACATCATACTTTGAAAGGGATCTGACTAAGTCCCGGTTCTGTGCACGCAGACTTCATGCAGCGTAAAACTGAACAAGCTATACTCAATGCGGTTTCTTTGTCCTGCTTATTTTGCATGTATATCATGCTAAAGTGCCTTTTGATATTTTTTCTTGCTCCACTAATAGAGCTTTAGGGGCCTATTTCTATGGTATCTATCATTGGGCCGTGGTACATAGGCTGTTATCCTTTAGGTCTGTACCACTAGGTAACATTTTGCACTACGTCACCTTAGCATTGTGCTCCGTGTTTGTTCATGTATGTTGAGCACGTTTTGTTTGAGTCATTTTAACCATATCAATTAAAAGTTAGTTTTTAGGGTATTTATTGTTAGCTGTTCCTTGTGGATTACATCTGATGAATAGAAATGTTTTCTTATAGCGACAGTAGTTTTGAAAGAAAGAAGTTGGTTTTGAATGATGGGATTTTTTTTTTTTCATTTTTCAATGTTGGCTGCAACTGATGAAGACAGAAGATTTTTTTTAGATTTCGTCTGATCAAGAAGAAAGTGGTTTTTTTTCTTACACATATTTCATGTTTTTATGTCTTATGTGTATTTCATGTGATAAAGACAGAAAATATTTTATAGTTACAGGTATTTTGTGCTTTTCTTATTTACAGTTCTGTGTGGATTACAATTGAGAAAGAAAATGTGTATTTTGGCCATGGATTTTTTTCCCCCTTTTCCTTTTAGATTACGTCTGATAAAGATTGAAGATGGTGTTGTAATGACGGGTATTTTTAGTTTTTTCATTGCTCCATGTGAAGTGCATCTGATGAAAAAAGAAGATGGCTTTTAATGACGCCTATTTAGCATTTTTTCATTTTTCCCTTTGGATTACATCTGATTAAGATAGTAAAACGGTTTAATCGACATGTATTTTGAAAGAGAGAAGTTTATTTTTGGCCATGGGTCTTTTCTGTTTGTTTTTTTTCTGTTGTTCCTTTTATATACTACTTCTGATGAAGACAAAAAATGTTTTTTAACATCATAAACTTTGAGTTTTTCATTGTTCAAGGTTAAGTACATCTGATGAAGAAAAAAGATGTTTTTTTTGCAATGGGTATTTTTTAGTTCTTTTGTTGTTCCTTGTGGATTACATCTGATGAAGAAAGAAGATGGATTTTAGCAAAGATTTTTTTTTTTCATTTTTCGTTGTTGCCAGATATTGATGCGAGTTGTCGTCTCTATCCTTCCTCTTTTACTGAGAACTGTCTTTGGGGAGAGTGACTGAGCACGTGGGTCTACCAACACACAGCTAATTAGGTGAATTAAGTAAGTAAATGGGAGTAAATGTCATAATTTTACAATGGATGGATAATGAGTTTAAAGGAAACCTGTCAGCTCGAATTTACATATGAAATTAGTGGTATGGCCATTTAGGCACCTTTCACCCGCTTAAAATGACTCATTTTAAGGAAATCTGATGGCCAGTCATAAAAAATGCAAGCTAGCGGTCATATGCAAATCAGGCTGAAAATGCGCTGGACGTGTATCAATGTACTGGACTGCTTCTTCCAAGTTCCTTAGGACAACCCCCATGCCTGTCTAGCCTCATTTGTATATTGCTTTCATGCTACATTTCTTATGACTGGCACATCGGATCTCTACAGAAAAAAAGGTGTCACTTTGAAAAAACTGCGGACAGGTTCACTTTTGAGTCAAAATTTGTTTCTAATTTTTTTTTTTTTAAAAGACCCCATAATATTCCTTAATAGTTAAACCTATAAAGAGACTGGAAACATTGGTTAAATAGGATCTTTTATCTTTCATATTGAATTTAAGGAGCTAACTGTTGTTAAGTCCAAGTAGATGTTATAAGTTGGCAACTCATGCAGAGAAAACGCTCTGATACACTAACTTGGGCTTATAAGTTAATTATTAGGTGGCAAATACTTTGATTGCTGATATCTCCACAACGGAGAGGCGAAATTAAAAAGTAACACAAAGATTTTATTCCACTCTGCAGCCACTGTTACATCAAGTGTCCAATTCAGGATGACAAATTTGGTGAACGATCCCCTTTAAGACAGCTGAAGTGGAGTATTGGGATCCAAAGGTTAGTGGTTGAAAAGTGAGAAGATATGCAAGCAGTAGGAGAGTAAATCATGGTGGATGTATTATGATTAGTGATGAGCGAGCATGCTTGTTACTTGAGATTTACGAGCATGCGGTTGTTTTCCGAGTATCTTCAGCGTGCTCAGGTGTTATGTTTGAGTCACTCCGTGTGCATGATTTGCGACTGTTTGACAGCTTTAATTCATGTGAGTAATGACTGTTTCTTAGGCATTCCTCACATGTATTAAAGCTGTCAAACAGTCACGCGCACGGAGTGACTAAAACATAACGGCCGAGCACGCTGAAGATACTCGGCGAACACCTGAGCATGCTCGCCGAAAGGGTTAACAGAACATACTCGCTCACCACTAATTATGATGGATGTCTTGTTCAAAGAGGTACTATGTAGCTATGTGTCAGTAGCTAGTCAGAGAATATGGGCTCAGACAGGGCTTGTTAGAAATGGGTGTAATGGTTAAATGTTTAATGATGAAGATACTGGTAGTGATGGAGTGGTTGATTATGAGGTAGACTAAGCTTGGAAAGAAAGCAATAAACATGGCCTACTATGCTTCTTCCAGTCTGGTACCCTGAGATTTATCTATGTGAGCAGTCCTCTTTTTATAAAAGGCACTAAGCCATTATGTAAACTAAGTTAATTTTTCGTGGCCAGACACCACCTCCTTTCCTATAGAATGACAAATCTCCAAATGTTTTTCCATGGAAATCAACAGCTTGTGAACTGTACTAAATGTGAAACAGTGATAGTGTGAAAGGAACATATTCTTTGAAATATGAATATCTTTGAAATAGAGGGTCTGGTAGTAATTTAAAAGTATGTAGTACAATTCCTGATACTATTTAGACATCATTGTTCCTTAGCACATGCTCATTTTTCTGCTACTCTTCTCTGCACATTCTTCCACATTTGCAGCATTCCTTCTTTACACAAGGGATATCAGGATTTGTAGGGAATGCTCCTTTTGGCAATAAGCATAAGATGTATTTTCCAGCCTGGAAACTAGATAAAAGAAGTTATGCAGTCATGAAATCTTGTTATGTGTGAAGCTGAATGGAGATGCCCCTTCCTTGTGTTTTTATCCCTTTAACTCTTTGGAACACAATTTTACTCTATTTGCTTGAATTTATTCTCATATTGAAGAAATTGTATGTATTGAATATAAATGCCCCGTACTATGACAAGTTAAGATTAATTGGTGCATCCACTATAGTGATATATAGTGCTCAGCATAAATGAGTACATGCCTTTTGAAAAGAAAGATTTTAACCCTTCACCACCTTGTGAGTTTCCATTTTTGCAATTTCGTTTTTTGATTCCCTTCTTTTCAGAGTCATAACTTTTTTATTTTTCCGTCAATATAGACGTTTGAGGGCTTGTTTTTTGCGGGAAGAGTTGTACTTTTGAATGACTTGATTTTACCATACAATGTAATGGAAAACAGGAAAAAAAATTCCAAAGCTTTGAAGTTGGAAAAAAAAGTGACACCATTGATTTTACCATATAATGTACTGGAAATACTGTCGTGACAATAATATGTTTAAAAACAAAACATGATCATTAGAGGATTGCAAACATGATCCATCAATACATTATTACATATAATACAGTTAATTACTTATAAGAGACAGGTGTGCACAATGAATATAAACAAGCTCATCCCAAACATCAGCTCATGGGAGATGCCATAATCCGGCGTCTATAATTATATAATACGCATGTCAGAAATGCCAGAACATCGGAAAAATAATCATCAATAGATTGCGGTATGGGTGACCATAGCGCAAGCGCCGAAAACCTCATATCAGGCCGGAAGTGATTACAGCGCCATATTTAATGTGGTACCATAGAAACTACTACTGCGCATGCGTGCATAACGCAATAGAGGTATATGCGCCAAATTTAGTCTGGTATTCCGCCATGAAGTGGCAATATATTTTAATTCTTTTAAGCTCAGTAAAAATTCATTAAATAAGAAGAGAAAGGCTATGATTATGAGCCATTAAATATGGCGCTGTAATGACTTCCGCCCTGAGGATCATATTATTGTCACAACAGTATTTTTGTAAATTGATTGCACTTTGCACAGCACTGTTAAGCACTTTAATAAGATTATGACTATATAAATTAATTTATGTATATATACCTTACCTGGACACTTTGCACTTTGCTTGAGAAAGGCTCACACAACAGAGCCGAAACATTGCCTTAGCCCATATGGGCGAATAAATCACATTTTTTGAAGAAGTGTTGTCTGTTTTTACATTTTTATATACAAGGTTGGTACATACCAGGAGGACGGGCATTCGTACTTTTCTTGTTTGCATGTGCTGCTTGATGTTCTTTTTCTAATATATAATCACTATAATTGAGCATGGACAGCCATTAATATGTCTGCAGCTGAAGATTTTCAGGATTTTTCTACTGACATTTTTTCGTATACTGTGGAGGATGAGGAGAGGATCTTGAGTGGAGTCGAGGACGACGCATAATTCTGAGCACACTGACTAAACTAAAACGCAAATATGGTCTTGAAACCAAGAGACTTCTTATGTTGGAATTGCATCTTGCCACTTTAAAAGAATATTACATGGTAAAATGTATACCAAGGGGAATTCGTTCAAATATTAGGCCAAATTTATTGTCTGGGAATGCCCTCTTTGTGAAAAACTTGCAGCTATTTCAAACAAATATGCGATGGATGTTCTTTCATTAAATATGGATTACTTACAACAAGAAATTAAATACCTTGCAGTTACTGTGGTGGATATTGAAACCAAAACCCAGGCTCTTTTAAATAGAGAAGATTTGAAGATTTTGATACATTTAAAGAGACAGTAACATTGAGGAATAAAAAAAAACAAGGATGAACTAGAGGAAGTAAAGCGACAAAAATGTAACAGGGATGCAAATGATTATAAAAATGGCAATGTCTATAGTTGGCAGAAGGAGGCCACTAAAAAAGATACATTCAATCGTATAAGAAAAACCTTTCCTGCACGTAACAACATTGAGGCATCTACTGATGATGTGACTTTTTTAGGAACATCTTAAAACAAGGACATTGTCGCAAGAACAGAAGGGGTGGACGGAGACACCGAAGGACACAAAAGAAAAGCCTCCAGAAATCGAGTGCTCCCACAGAAGATGGGCACCAGAAAAATTGATCAGAATTAGATGTAAATCTTTACAAAAAAGTTTTTTTCTAATGATGATATTAAGATCTTGAGCAAGGGTTTATCATTTAATCTCAGTAGTCACATCAACTGGTTTCAATTGGAAACAGAATTATTTAGATTTTATAGGAATATAAAACTTAAATATTGGTTTACAACAAATCCAACAGTAGATAAAATTAGTGATACTGAATTAACATTACAGAATTTGAGTGTACAGAAATGCAGTAATTTTGTACCTGTAATCAATGTTCCGGTTATAGATGCTTTTATTAAGGCTGTGAATGACTACATTGTGAAACTCAAAGAAACTACTAAAAAAACTTTTATTCATCCAAATATAACAACCAGAGAGCATTCAGTTCTGGAGACCCTTGTCCATGACAACAGTATCACCATCAAGCCAGCCGTTAAGGGGGGGGCGGTTGTCATCATGGTTCAGTAAATCGAACAGGGATCCAAAACTCATGATGTATGATAAAATTAAGGAAGTATTGAATAGAGCTTATAATGACAAAATTATCGATAAAGAATTGGTGGATTATCCTTTGGTAGAAAACAGTGTCACGCCTGTTATATACAGTACAGACCAAAAGTTTGGACACACCTCATTTAAAGATTTTTCTGTATTTTCATGACTTTGAAAATTGTACATTCACACTGAAGGCATCAAAACTATGAATTAACACATGTGGAATTATATACTTAACAAAAAAGTGTGAAACAACTGAAAATATGTCTTATATTCTAGGTTCTTCAAAGTAGCCACCTTTTGCTTTGATGACTGCTTTGCACACTCTTGGCATTCTCTTGATGAGCTTCAAGAGGTAGTCACCGGAAATGGTTTTCACTTCACAGGTGTGCCCTGTCAGGTTTAATAAGTGGGATTTCTTGCCTTATAAATGGGGTTGGGACCATCAGTTGTGCTGTGCAGAAGTCCGGTTCAACGTCGTAGGACTACGATGGGTGCCAATATGGCGCCCGCGTATGCCAATTTAGTGATGTCCATGTTAGAGGAGGACCTTATCTATGTAGCCCCACCATTCTCCCATGTTTTGAGATGGTGGCGCCACATAGATGACATCTTCCTTCTCTGGACTGGTACCACACAAAAGCTACTTTCATTTCATGAATTCATTAATACAATTGATACTGACATAAAATTTACACTTGTTCATTCAACCCAAGAGATCCAATTTTTGAACGTTTTAGTAATGTTCAGAGAAGGTAAATTTAAAACAAGTTTATATTCAAAGCCCACAGATAAAAATAACTTCTTGAGATTTGAAAGCAATCATCCTAGAAAAATGGTTAAGTCTCTTCCATATAGCCAATTCTTAAAGAACAAAAGAATAGTCAGTGACATAGACTTGTTTGAGCAGAATATAAACACTATGAAGAATACATTTCTGGCAAGGAACTATCCGTGTAAATTGGTAAACAAAAGTATGGATAGAGTTAACAATGTTGATAGGACCACTGTAAGACCCACTAAAACCACACAGAATAAATTGTCAAATAGAATACCCTTAGTTAGTACATTTTGCGAGGAGAACAACTCAGTAGCTAAGATCATCAAAAGACATTGGGGTATGTTGGGTAGGTGTGCACCGGGTGTCCAACAATTTTCAAATCCCCCCTCTTTTCCTATAAGCGGGCCAAAAATTTGAAAGATAAATTAATAAGAGCTGATGTGGGCCTTCTAAAGGATAGTAGACAGATGACACCAACGGGTAGTAAGAGAGTAGGTTCTTACCCATGTCTAAGTTGCATTAATTGTTCCAATATAGTTCCAGTTTCTTACATGTGATTTGGAATTTGTTGTTTATCTGTTGCATTGTCCCTGCAAGTTGTTGTACGTGGGTGAGACAACCTGGGCCATGAAAACCAGGTTGAATCACCACAGGTACACTACACACAAGAAAGACTAGATTTACCAGTGTCTAAGCACTTTGTGGAGGCCGGACATAATGAAAAACAAAGTTTATGTTAATTGATCATGTACCACCCCTGAGGAGGGGAGGTGATCGGATAAAAATGTTAAAGATCAAAGAATTACAGTGGATGAAGAGATTGGATACATTGAGACCTAAGGGTCTAAATGTTGAGTATAAAATTTAATTGACAGCTTAGTTGATGTGCGTCTATTGATCCCTCCCTTGACTTTGTTCTGCACAGCATATGATTGGATTGTCCATTAAAATTTCTAATGTATTTTTGTTTTAGATTTTCTTTCAGATTTTTGAAATATGGATTGCGCACATGATGGGACTCATCCCCCCATCAACATATGTCTTCATATTCATAAATTTTGCATTATTCGCATGCCAGTTTTGATTGCATTGGAATACTGTTAATAATTGTTATTCATTTTGTTTTTTTATGTATGGTGTTTTATCTTAGAGAATTGTGGATTTAACAGAGACTTGATGATACAGAGCATAGTGACTATTGGGTATGTATACTACTTTGGGACAGTATACCGAGAGTACATTGGGTTGAGTAGCCTGCCCTTCACCGAGTGGGTAGCTCCCTGATGACTCATCATATCAGGTTTACCAGCCCCAGCTAATGGGGGGTGTTACCTGATGGTATTGAGAAATCCCAGTTATGTTTGCCTGTCACCATACAGTTATTTTCAACCTATCTATATATGATATTGGGTTGATATTTTCTCTATACATCTTGTATTATGCACATAATGGCTCAGAATCATAGCCTTTCCCTTCTTATATTATGAATTTTTACAGAGCTTAAAATAATTTAAATATATTGCCAGTTCATGGTGGAATACCAGACTAAAGATGGCGCATATACCTCTATTGCACTATTCACGCATGCGCAGTAGTGGTTTCTATAGTACCACACTAAATATGGCGCTGTAATCACTTCCGCCCTGTTATGGTAAATATTTTTACTTTGCTTTATTACTTAGACAATTCACATATCTTTGATAATTTCGTATTTTAATATTAGCTTTATAAGTGTTATTCATAAAAGTGATAACACAAGGCATTGTATCTAATATAAAGCTGTCTTTGTATTACGTTTGTTTGTTACAGAAGGCATAGAAAGTTGGGTAGATCCAGTTTTCTAGGAATTTAACAGTTTCCATGATTTACGACCATGTTTTTCCCAAACGTAAACATTCCTTTTTAGGTAAAGCCTGTAAAGAAATTCCCTTTTTTTCCTTATCTCTTTGCTTGTAATAAAGATACGTGACTAGGCATCTGAGACTCAGATGAGCCTGAGACACAGACAGATTTGGTATTGTTTCTCTTGTCTCCGATCGATCGACTCCCTGATTTGATCGAAACTGGCAAACATGTGAAGCCTCTTAAGCTTCTCTTAAATCTTTGCATATAGGTTTCCAAATCATTACATGGTGCCGAAAACCCAGATTTGTCCTTTGGACCCGACTGTACGGATATCTCTCTTGGAACACTAGATGATGATCCGCGGTGAGTAGCCCACAGTGTTACTAAAAATCCAGTGTTACCTAGAGGGCTCCAAGACGGGTAATTGGTGGTCCGAACAAGACCATTGCCGGTATTTGAATCTTCTTTGTATATTTTGTGGTCTGTCTTGTGTTTCAGTGTGTCTTTAGATGTATAACTGTGATTGAATGACGATTGAATGAACATTGAATGAAGTGACAAGCCATCCTTGCCCAACGATTCTGGTCAGGTGCCTTTGCAGTTCTTCCTGTGTATTTCAGGAGTCGGAGGATTGTGATATGTTGTTCTGATTGTCTATGTAATTGCAAAGTCTGGAGTGATATTGTTGTAAACTATGAGGATCCTTGAATGTGGCACTGAATGATTTTTGAGTGACCAATAAGGGACTACAGTCTCTGATTGATAAGGGATCCCATTAGGTGTGTTCCTTCACATGTGGTGAAGTGAAAAATTGGTCCCCTAACAGGATCAGGGAAGTGTGACTGTTCATAACAGAGGAATCCTTCATAGAATCATAGAATCATAGAATCATAGAATGGTAGAGTTGGAAGGGACCTCCTGGGTCATCTGGTCCAACCCCCTGCTCAAAGCAGGATTCACTAGATCATCTCAGACAGATGTCTGTCCAGCCTCTGTTTGAAGACGTCCATTGAAGGGGAACTCACCACCTCTCGTGGCAGCCTGTTCCACTCATTAATCACCCTAACTGTCAAAAAGTTTTTTCTAATATCTAATCTGTGTCTCCTCCCATTTAGTTTCATCCCATTGCTTCTAGTCTTTCCTTGTGCAAATGAGAATAAAGATGATCCTTCTACAATGTGACAGCCCTTGACATATTTGTAGACAGCTATTAAGTCTCCTCTCAGTCTTCTTTTTTGCAAGCTAAACATTCCCAAATCCTGCAACCGTTCCTCATAGGACATGGTTTGCAGACCAGTCACCATTCTGGTCGCTCTTCTCTGAACTTGCTCCAGTTTGTCGATGTCTTTTTTAAAATGTGGTGCCCAAAACTGTACACAGTATTCCAGATGAGGTCTGACCAAAGAGGAGTAAAGACCGATAATGACTTCACGTGATCTAGACTGTATGCTTCTGTTAATACATCCCAGAATTGTATTTGCCTTTTTTGCTGCTGCATCACACTGTTGACTCATGTTCAGTCTATGATCTATTAGTATACCTAAGTCTTTTTCACATGTACTGTTGCTTAGCTCTATTCCTCCCATTCTGTATATGCTTTTTTCATTTTTATTGCCCAGATGTAGTACTTTGCATTTTTCCCGGTTAAAAACCATTCTGTTGGTTGCTGCCCACTGCTCCAGTTTATTTAGGTCTTTTTGAATCCTCTCTCTCTCTTCTCTAGTATTAGCTATCCCTCCTAGCTTTGTGTCATCAGCAAATTTAATCAGTTTACCCTCAATTCCTTCATCTAAATCATTGATAAAGATGTTGAACAATACAGGTCCCAGAACGGAGCCCTGTGGTACCCCACTTGAGACATTCATCCAGCTGGATGTGAAGCCATTTACAACCACCCTTTGAGTCCGATCACTAAGCCAGTTATGAATCCACCTAACAGTTGCCTGGTCCATTGCATACTTGGTCATTTTTTCAATAAGGATGATGTGAGATACTTTGTCAAATGCTTTGCTGAAGTCAAGATATACTATATCTACAGCATTTCCCTGATCCACCCAGTCAGTGATTCTGTCATAGAAGGAAATTAAGTTAGTCTGACATGACTTGTTAGTTACAAACCCATGCTGACTCTGGTTAATCACTTCATTCTTATCCATGTACTTACATACATGTTGTTTAATAATTTGTTCAAAGATCTTTCCTGGTATAGAAGTCAGACTCACCGGCCTATAGTTCCCTGGGTCCACCTTCTTCCCCTTTTTGAAGATAGGAACAACATTTGCTCTTCTTCACGGTAAGGTAGTACTCTGAGGGTATTAATTGTCCCCTGTAAATTGATAAGGGCACTCTTGAAAGAGGCGCTGAATGCAGCCTTAGCCCGAATACAGCAGGAGGATTTTATACCAGCACTTGTGGACTGTGGATTGAGTGACTGACGTATTGTAAAACTGTGTTGGTGAGTCAGAATTGCTGTCTTCAGTGCCTGTGCTCTGTTTTATGTGAAGTAGTTCTGATGTATCATCATCCTTGGTGTCCGTGCTGTTTGAACTCAAGAGAGAAAAAGTATAATAGGAGTTGTAGTCCATCCAGCCAGTATATCCAGAGAGGGGAGACGTAACACAGATTTCTTTGTCAAGCTGTGCCCCCTGCAGAATGTTGAAGGGAACTCCTTGTTCGGAGTACTTAAAACCTTACATTATGCTCTGATCTAGGTAACCCCTCCTCTTTTGTCCTAGATGTAATCTGTCTGAATCAGAGGAGGTGGACAAAGGTTTTGTAAAATAAATAATTTATTCTCCTATAACATGTTATGTTGACTAGTGGAAGTAATTGCATTAACTATTGGTAGTATACTTTTTGGATTGTTATTTGTTTGGTTATGTATCAAAGTTGTATGGGTACATAGGGCTGGTTATCTGATGTGATATTTCCTAAAATTCTTCTTTTTCGAGAACATTTTGGTTCTGGGAGTTGAATTAATTCTCTTGCGAGCTAAGGAAGCTGGGAGAAGAGTAGTCTTCTACGGTTAAGACTCTATGGGCCCATTCAGGTCTTCAGTTAACTGCGGGCATTAAAGTTGCAGTCATGAGTAGTGTTGAGCCACCCCCCTAGTGTTCGGGTTCGGTTCGTCGAACACCGGGATGTTCGAGGAACTGTTCGTCGAACTGTTCGTCGAACACCTTAGAACACCGTCGAACACCGTTAAAACCAATGGCAGGCAAACAAAAACACATAGAAACACATAGAAAACACCTTCAAAGGTGTCCAAAAGCTGACAAACTGCTCAGAAGACGCTCTCTTTAAAAAAGCCGGCCGGCAATTCAGCAGCGGCATACACCGGTACCCGACAATTTAGACAAGAAGGAATAGAGCATCACACATAGATTAGATAGATAGAAACATGTCAGTCACATATATATGAAGTACAGTGACAGTGTTGGTTACTGTACTTGTCATTTAGTGTAAAGGATTTATTAAAAAAAAAATTGGTGTTTTCATGCACCGTCTCTTTAAAAAAGCCGGCCGGCAATTCAGCAGCGGTACCCGACAATTTACAACAGAAAGAATAGAGCTTCACACATAGATTAGATAGATAGAAACATGTCAGTCACATATATATGAAGTACAGTGACGGTGTTGGTTACTGTACTTGTCATTTAGTGTTAAAATAAAGGATTTATAAAAAAAAAATTGGCGTGGGGTTCCCCGTAATTTTAGTCTCTAGCGGAGGTTAAGCAGACGGCTGGGGCAGATGTTTGAAGCCTGGGAAGGGGGTAATACCCACGGAGCTTCCCAGGCTACTAATATCAGCCCCCAGCTGAATACCTAGCCTTTGCTAGCAATTAAAATGGGGGACTGCCCCAAAAAAATGACGTGGGGTCCCCCCTATTTTAATAGCTAGCAAAGGCTAGGCAGACAGCTGGGGGCTGATATTAGTAGCCCAGGAAGGGTGCCATGAATATTGGCCCCCTCCCAGGCTAGAAACACCAGCCGTCAGTCACCCAAGAAATGGCGCATCCATAGGATGCGCCAATTCTGGTACTTAGCCTCGCTCTTCCCACTGCCCTGTAGCGGTGGCAGTGGGGTAATAGGGCTGGGGTTGATGTCAGCTTATAATGCCAGCTGACATCAAGCCCAGGTTAGTAATGGAGAGGCGCCTATAAGACACCCCCATTACTAACTCCATAGTCAAAGTTAAAAAAAAAGCACAAACACCCAGAATAAACTCCTTTAATTGAAATAAAGACACAATTCTTTATTGTTCTAAATTAAACCATACTCACCATCATGCCTATTCCAGCTGAAGCCAACGATCTCCTGCAATAAAAGAAAAATAATAAAGCAACATCATCCTTACCTTTCCATGGTTCCCACAACAGCTTCAGCTCTGCTAAATCGAGATGACAGGCTGGACCGCAGCAGAACGCTGCCATCCAGCCTGTCATCCCGCAGACACTGAGAAGCGCAGGCATGTTTGCGCTCCTCAGTGTCTCGCTGTGATGGCATCCAGATGAGCCGAGGTCATGTCCAATGAACTCGGTTCACCTCATGCACGTCACTGACAGCGTGGGAAAATTCTCCTGCACTCAGCGCTTCAGCGTGAGAATTCTCCCACGCTGTCAGTGACGTGCATGAGGTGAGCTGAGATCATTGGACATGAACTCACTTCATGCACGTCACTGACAGCGTGGGAAAATTCTCACGCTGAAACGCTGAGTGCAGGAGAATTTTCCCACGCTGTCAGTGACGTGCATGAGGTGAGCTGAGTTCATTGGACATGACCTCGGCTCATCTGGATGCCGTCACAGCGAGACACTGAGGAGCGCAAGCATGCCTGCGCTTCTCAGTGTCTGCGGCATGGCAAGCTGGATGGCAGCGTTCTGCGGCGGTCCAGCCTGTCATCTCGATGTAGCAGAGCTGAAGCTGTCGTGGGAACCATGGAAAGGTAAGGATGATGTTACTTTATTATTTTACTTTAATTGCAGGAGATCGTTGGCTTCAGCAGGAATGGGTGTGACGGTAAGTATGGTTTAAATTAGAACAATAAAGAATTGTGTCTTTATTTCAATTAAAGGACTTTATTCTGGGTGTTTGTGGGTATTTTTTAACTTTGACTATGGGGTTAGTAATGGGGGTGTCTTATAGACGCCTCTCCATTACTAACCTGGGCTTGATGTCAGCTGGCATTATAAGCTGACATCAACCCCAACCCTGTTACCCCACTGCCACCGCTACAGGGCAGTGGGAAGAGCGAGAATAAGTGCCAGATTTGGTGCATCCTATGGATGCGCCATTTCTGGGGCGGCTGACGGCTGGTGTTTCTAGCCTGGGAGGGGGCCAATATATATGGCACCATTCCTGGGCTATTAATATCAGCCCCCAGCTGTCTGCCTAGCCTTTGCTAGCTATTAAAATAGGGGGGACCCCACGTCATTTTTTGGGGGGGTCCCCCATTTTAATAGCTAGTAAAGGCTAGGTATTCAGCTGGGGGCTGATATTAGTAGCCTGGGAAGCTCCGTGGGTATTACCCCCTTCCCAGGCTTCAAACATCTGCCCCAGCCATCTGCTTAACCTCCGCTAGAGACTAAAATTATGGGGAACCCAACGCCAATTTTTTTTTTAATAAATCCTTTATTTTAACACTAAATGACAAGTACAGTAATCAACAGTCACTGTACTTCATATATATATGACTGACATGTTTCTATCTATCTAATCTATGTGTGATTCTCTATTCCTTCTATTCTAAATTATCGGGTACCGCTGCTGAATTGCTGGCCGGCTTTTTTAAAGAGACGGTGCATGAAAACACTATTATTTTTTTTAATAAATCCTTTACACTAAATGACAAGTACATAGTGTTGAGCGAGCACTAAAATGCTCGGGTGCTCGAAGCTCGGGCCGAGCTCGCCGTGATACTCGGGTGCTCGACCCGAGCAACGAGCCCAATGTTAGTCTATGGGAGACTCGAGCATTTTTGCGGTGGCACCTCCGGCAGTCTTTTAAAAGCCTAACAAGTGCCCAAAACGATAGTGACAGTGTTCAAATGACATGGTACAGCATGGGGATCGCCCCAGGAAGCATTTCTGACCCCCAGGTCACTGCTGTCAACAACGTGGTCAGAGGTATTAAGCCACTTTTACAGGCTCACAATAAAACGTTCAAAAACGAAAGTGAAACTTTTTTCCTGTGAAATATGTTAAGGAACATCCTTTCCAGGGTAAAGACTTGTGTATAAGTTAAAATAAATGACCAAAAACAAAAATACTCCTGCACACCTTCGGCTATGTTTACAAGTAGCATTTTTTATGCGTTTTTGCACTTTTGTATTGCTTTCAACTATGACAAATGCATTCACCGGGAAATGTCATTTTAACATTTTACAACCTTATCTGGCCATGTGCTGTGTGACACAAGCATAAAGTGCTGAAAAGACAAGGGAACAGCATGGGGAAGACCCCTGGAAGCATCTCTGACTCCCAGGTCACTGTCTAAAAGTGTGCCCATCATAAGTGATCCTTACTGCATCAGAAGATGCAGACTTGCAACTATCCCCATGCAAGTTCTAGTCCCAGGGCAGTGTTCAATTGTACCTCCCCCATTCCTTGCAATACAAGCTCAAGTATGCAGCCTGCCACCCACCCACCCCCAGGCTGCAATACCATACTGCTTGCTTGCTTGAACTTGAAATTGGGCCTTTTAGGCATGTGGAGGCGGAATCTGGCCACCACGTCATGGCTGTGTTGGCGGCCTGGAATCCATACTCAGTCCCCAGCCGCCCGGCGGCCGGGTATCCACACACGGTCCCCAGCCGCCTGGGGGCAGCCGGGTGTCCATAAACGGTCCCCAGCCGCCCCTATTTCTCCTTGGAACATCCCCCCACACACTTTTCTTAGCCCGGCCTGCTTTAGGCAGCATTGGACGAGCCCACCAGAGAACCAGACTCCTCCGGTGGGCCCTGACTTCTCCATCGGTGGAGTTGAGAGTGCCAAGGTGAGGAGCATGATGATGATGACAGAAGTTAGCATCTGCTATGTTTTCTTTTAATGCAAGTGTAAGTGTGCAGCCTGCCACCCACCCACCCCCAGACTGCAATTCCATACTGCTAGCTTGCACTTGAAATGGGGCCTTTTAGTTTGGAGGAGGCCGAAGCTGGCCACTACCTCATGGCTGCTTCGGCAGCGAGGTATCCATACTCAGTCCCCAGCCGCCCATATTTGTCCTGGTGTGCCTTATACATAAGATTAAGCGCGTATACCAAAACATTACCTGTGCCCTCCCCAGTGCATTTAGTGGGAAGGAGAGCCTATTCCGCTGTAGTGTGTGCATGCCAAACCCCTGTTCATGGTACATGCCAAGATGCCTACCACCTTGCACCTGTCGTTGCAGACTTGCAACTATCCCCATTCAAGTCCTTGTCCCAGGGCAGTGTTCAATTGTACCTCTCCCATTCCTTGCAATGCAAGCGCAAGTATGCAGCCTGCCACCCACCCACCCCCAGGCTGCAATACCATACTGCTTGCTTGCTTTAAATTGGGCCTTTTAGGCATGTGGAGGCGAAATCTGGCCACCACGCCATGGCTGTGTTGGCGGCCTGGTATCCATACTCAGTCCCCAGCCGCCTGGTGGCCGGGTGTCCCCGCTTGCTCCCCAGCCTCCAGGGGGTGGCCGGGTGTCCATACTCGGTCCCCAGCCACCCCTATTTGTCCCGGTAACCTTTCCCACACTTTTCTTAGCCTGGCCTGCTTTAGGGCAGCATTGGCCGAGCCCACCGGACTATCAGACTCCTCCGGTGGGCCCTGGCTTCTCCATCAGGGGAGTTGAGAGTGCCAAGGTGAGGAGCATGATGAGGATGATAGAAGTTAGCATCTGCTTTGTTTTGTTGTAATGCAAGCGCATGTATGTAGTAGCGGCTAGGCCTGATGTGGTCAGCGTTTTGGCGCATATCCTACCTCCTCCGAGGATTGCTGGATGTTTTCCTGCTACTATCCAAGTTCTATGACTCCCGTTAAAACAAAGCTTCAGGTGATAAATGATGGATGAGGTAGTGGCAAAGGAGAAAGAGCAGGAGGAACAGGGACCATTCACATCAATATCAGGCCAGTCAACCAGATATGTCTTGTAGGATATGTTTCTGTAACAAAAGGAGTGGTTCGGCTACACAGTTATAGCGCATACAGTGAGTGCAATGCCTACCAAAAATTTCGAGCCACTCCAATGCCCCTTGAAAATGACATGGAGGTCAGAGGGCGTTAACTAAACCTTTTTTTCCATTTATTGCAACTGGGTCTCCCATGCACTGTTGGCCTAAGCAGTGAATGGAAGGCTTTCCAAAAATTATGAGGAACTGCAATGCCCCTTACAAGAGCCATGTGTGGCACCCCAGGGGTCTGGTCACCACAGTAATAGAGATATTACGTCGGAGAGCAAGTGGGAGGTTTCCTGGTCAGGATCCCTTAAACATGCAACATCCTCCTGCCCCAATCCTGGGAGGGGAGAATTCTGCCCTTATAAACTGGATCTGGGGCGGGGTTGCGTGAGTCAGAGAACAGTCAGAGTCAGAGTGAGAGCAAGGGAAAGTAACAGTAAGGAGCTCTGTAGGAGCTAGGAGCTAAAGACCAGGGGCTGGAAGCTGAGCAGAGCTCGCCCTGGCAGAAGACAATAGTAACCGGACACAGGAGTCCGAAGCTGTGAGGACTTATATATCCAGCAGCAGAAACCAGCCGGCAGGGGATTTCAGGTCCTCTGGCCATAGAAGCCCGGAGGCTCAGTCACAAGCAAGGGACCAGCACCGCCGTCGTGGAGCGGAGGCTAACAGAAGGCCGAAAGTCACCAGCCATACGGGTGAGCACTACACGGTACACTCAGGGACGTGGGCTACTTCTACCCGCTTACAGCAAGGTAGCCAGGAAGAGTGCAGACAGACGGGGAGGCCTACAACTCCACCTGGCCAGGGGAACTCCTGCTTGCTCACAGTCTGACCAGGCCTCTTATGCTAGCCAGTACTCCTGGGAGGGTCTACCTTATAATCATCAGTAAAGACCCTGAACTGCACTGCAAAGACTCTGAGTCATTCCTGCTGCGCTCGTGCACCATCACCCCCATCATCCACACTCACTGCCCTGAGGCTATACTCCTCCCGAGGGGAGTTATCTCATTCTATGCTGCGCACACAACACCAGCCTCATCGGTCTGCCTCGCAGTGGTGGTACTCCCTGACCGCAATCCACGGGTGACGCAGTCGGACAATTAACCTCAAAACCTAAGAAAGACTGCCACTGGTTTGACCAGCCTGAGCCACGGGACCGGGTCACCGCCACGGAGACTACAGACCCCAGAGACCCGGCACCGGGTATCCCACACACGTGTACACACGGCCCAGGGGGCGCGTCACATGCAGTACAGCATATTACAAACATAAGTCCCATTATTGGGGAGTGGGTGTCCCATGGTATTTGCTTATGCTTTCCAAGCAAAAGCTGCCAAAAATTAGGATGGAGAAACTTGCAATGCCCCTTACAAGAGCCATGCAGTACAGCATATTACAAACATAAGTCCCATTATTGGGGAGTGGGTGTCCCATAGTATTTGCTTATGCTTTCCCAGCAAAAGCTGCCAAAAATTAGGACGGAGCAACTTCCAATGCCCCTTACAAGAGCCATGCAGTACAGCATATTACAAACATAAGTCCCATTATTGGGGAGTGGGTGTCCCATAGTATTTGCTTATGCTTTCCCAGCAAAAGCTGCCAAAAATTAGGACGGAGCAACTTGCAATGCCCCTTACAAGAGCCATGCAGTACAGCATATTACAAACATAAGTCCCATTATTGGGGAGTGGGTGCCCCATGGTATTTGCTTATGCTTTCCCAGCAAAAGCTACCAAAAATTAGGACGGAGCAACTTGCAATGCCCCTTACAAGAGCCATGCAGTACAACATATTACAAACATAAGTCCCATTATTGGGGAGTGGGTGTCCCATAGTATTTGCTTATGCTTTCCCAGCAAAAGCTGCCAAAAATTAGGACTGAGCAACTTGCTATGCCCCTTACAAGAGCCATGCAGTACAGCATATTACAAACATAAGTCCCATTATTGGGGAGTGGGTGTCCCATAGTATTTGCTTATGCTTTCCCAGCAAAAGCTGCCAAAAATTAGGACGGAGCAACTTGCAATGCCCCTTACAAGAGCCATGCAGTACAGCATATTACAAACATAAGTCCCATTATTGGGGAGTGGGTGTCCCATAGTATTTGCTTATGCTTTCCAAGCAAAAGCTGCCAAAAATTAGGACGGAGCAACTTGCAATGCCCCTTACAAGAGCCATGCAGTACAGCATATTACAAACATAAGTCCCATTATTGGGGAGTGGGTGTCCCACAGTATTTGCTTATGCTTTCCCAGCAAAAGCTGTCAAAAATTAGGACGGAGCAACTTGCAATGCCCCTTACAAGAGCCATGCAGTACAGCATATTACAAACATAAGTCCCATTATTGGGGAGTGGGTGTCCCATGGTATTTGCTTATGCTTTCCCAGCAAAAGCTGCCAAAAATTAGGACGGAGCAACTTGCAATGCCCCTTACAAGAGCCATGCAGTACAGCATATTACAAACATAAGTCCCATTATTGGGGAGTGGGTGTCCCATAGTATTTGCTTATGCTTTCCCAGCAAAAGCTGCCAAAAATTAGGACGGAGCAACTTGCAATGCCCCTTACAAGAGCCATGCAGTACAGCATATTACAAACATAAGTCCCATTATTGGGGAGTGGGTGTCCCATGGTATTTGCTTATGCTTTCCCAGCAAAAGCTGCCAAAAATTAGGACGGAGCAACTTGCAATGCCCCTTACAAGAGCCATGCAGTACAGCATATTACAAACATAAGTCCCATTATTGGGGAGTGGGTGTCCCATAGTATTTGCTTATGCTTTCCCAGCAAAAGCTGCCAAAAATTAGGACTGAGCAACTTGCAATGCCCCTTACAAGAGCCATGCAGTTCAGCATATTACAAACATAAGTCCCATTATTGGGGAGTGGGTGTCCCATAGTATTTGCTCATGCTTTCCCAGCAAAAGCTGCCAAAAATTAGGACTGAGCAACTTGCAATGCCCCTTACAAGAGCCATGCAGTACAGCATATTACAAACATAAGTCCCATTATTGGGGAGTGGGTGTCCCATAGTATTTGCTTATGCTTTCCCAGCAAAAGCTGCCAAAAATTAGGACGGAGCAACTTGCAATGCCCCTTACAAGAGCCATGCAGTACAGTATATTACAAACATAAGTCCCATTATTGGGGAGTGGGTGTCCCATAGTATTTGCTTATGCTTTCCCAGCAAAAGCTGCCAAAAATTAGGACTGAGCAATTTGCAATGCCCCTTACAAGAGCCATGCAGTACAGCATATTACAAACATAAGTCCCATTATTGGGGAGTGGGTGTCCCATAGGATTTGCTTATGCTTTCCCAGCAAAAGCTGCCAAAAATTAGGATGGACCAACTTGCAATGCCCCTTACAAGAGCCATGCAGTACAGCATATTACAAACATAAGTCCCATTATTGGGGAGTGGGTGTCCCATGGTATTTGCTTATGCTTTCCCAGCAAAAGCTGCCAAAAATTAGGACGGAGCAACTTGCAATGCCCCTTACAAGAGCCATGCAGTACAGCATATTACAAACATAAGTCCCATTATTGGGGAGTGGGTGTCCCATAGTCTTTGCTTATGCTTTCCGAGCAAAAGCTGCCAAAAATTAGGACTGAGCAACTTGCAATGCCCCTTACAAGAGCCTTGCAGTACAGTATATTACAAACATAAGTCCCATTATTGGGGAGTGGGTGTCCCATAGTATTTGCTTATGCTTTCCCAGCAAAAGCTGCCAAAAATGAGGACGGAGCAACTTGCAATGCCCCTTACAAGAGCCATGCAGTACAGCATATTACAAACATAAGTCCCATTATTGGGGAGTGGGTGTCCCATGGTATTTGCTTATGCTTTCCCAGCAAAAGCTGCCAAAAAATTAGGACAGAGCAACTTGCAATGCCCCTTACAAGAGCTATGCAGTACAGCATATTACAAACATAAGTCCCATTATTGGGGAGTGGGTGTCCCATGGTATTTGCTTATGCTTTCCCAGCAAAAGCTGCCAAAAATTAGGACGGAGCAACTTGTAATGCCCCTTACAAGAGCCATGCAGTACAGCATATTACAAACATGAGTCCCATTATTGGGGAGTAGGTGTCCCATAGTATTTGCTTATGCTTTCCAAGCAAAAGCTGCCAAAAATGAGGACGGAGCAACTTGCAATGCCCCTTACAAGAGCCATGCAGTACAGCATATTACAAACATAAGTCCCATTATTGGGGAGTGGGTGTCCCATGGTATTTGCTTATGCTTTCCCAGCAAAAGCTGACAAAAATTAGGACGGAGCAACTTGCAATGCCCCTTACAAGAGCCATGCAGTACAGCATATTACAAACATAAGTCCCATTATTGGGGAGTGGGTGTCCCATAGTATTTGCTTATGCCTTGCAAGCAAAAGCTGGCAAAAATAAGGACGGAGGAACTTGCAATGCTGGCACCCTGGTGGTATAGTAGTGGTGGAGGCTGAGGATAAGGAGAAGAGGATTAAACAGCCGAAACGAGGAAGAGTATACCCATGTGTGGGTGTGAAGTGGTGCATGTGAATACACCTCCCGAAATAACACAGTGGATTTGACTTTATGTTATTCTGCTGTCATTTGGTGGTGATGAGAAGTCTGGCCCAATCCAGCCCTTGTTCATTTTGATAAGGGTCAGCTTGTCAGCATTGTCAGTTGACAGGCGAGTGCGCTTATCAGTTATAATTCCCCCAGCGGCACTAAAAACACGCTCCGATAACACGCTAGCGGCAGGGCAGGCCAGGACCTCCAATGCGTACAGAGCGAGTTCATTCCAAGTGTCCTGCTTGGATACCCAATAATTAAAAGGCACAGAGAAATCACGGAGGACGCTGGTACGATCGGCAAGGTACTCCAGCACCATCATTTGAAACTTTCCACTCCTTGTGAGAGTAGCCCGCGCCTCAGGGCCTGTAAGCTGGGCGGGTGTCAGAAAACTGTCCCAGAACGTTGACAGTGTTCCCCTGCCTCTGCTGGATTGGAGTTGCATCTCTCTCGCCTGTACGCCTTGGTTGGGCAACGAACTGTGACCTCTGCCGCTAGCGTGTTCAGATGGGAATTTTTTTAAGAGTTCTGCAGCAAGGGCCTTCTGGTATTGCCCCATTTTTGTAGACCTCTCCACCTCTGGAATAAGAGAGTGAAAGTTCTCCTTGTAGCGGGGGTCTACAAGTGTCACCAACCAGTAATGACTGTCACTCAACATTTTGAGAACGCGAGGGTCACGGTTAAGGCAGCTTAACATAAAGTCAGCCATGCGTGCCAGACTGGTAACGGGCAAGATTTCCGTGTCCTCACCAAGATGACGACTGACCATGCTCTCCTCCTCCTCCTCCTCTTCCTTCTCCCCCCTGTCCTCAGGCCACCCACGCTGAACCGACCGTATGACACTTGTACAGGTACTACCGTCTACAACGCATGATAGCAGCTCCTGTTCTTCCTCCTACTCCTCCTCCTCCTCTCCCTCATTGTCCCCCAATGCACGTTGGGATGAGATGAGGCTGGGCTGTGTGTAATCGCCCGCTACGGCTTCTTGATCCATCTCATCATACTCTGGCTGCAATGCCTCCTCTTTAATTCTCTGCAGAGAGCGTTGCAAAAGACAGACAAGTGGGATGCTGACACTAATGATGGCATCATCGCCACTCACCTTCTTGGTGGCCTCCTCAAAGTTTGTCAGGATGGTACATATGTCAGACATCCAGGTCCACTCCTGAGGTCTTATGTGTGGAATCTGACCTGAATATCGACGGCCTTGTTGCAGCTGGTACTCCACAACTGCTCTCTTCTGCTCACAAATCCTTTGCAACATGGAGGGTAGAGTTCCAATGTGTGGGGACATCACACACCAGTCTTTGTGCCGGAAGCTGCAAACGCTGCTGCAACACAGCAAGGGCGGCGGAAGCTGTAGCCGACTTGCGAAAATGAGCTGACAGGCGACGTACTTTCACGAGCAGATCTGGCAACTCGGGGTACGATTTAAGAAACCGCTGAACCACGAGGTTAAGCACATGAGCTAGGCATGGTACGTGTGTGATCTCACCTCGCCTCAGAGCCGCCACCAGGTTACGGCCATTGTCACACATGACCATGCCGGGATGTAGGTTCAGCGGTCTCAGCCACAGATCTGCCTGCTCTTTCACAGCTGTCCACAACTCACAAGCAGTTTGAGGTTTATCACCTAAGCTTATGAGTTTCAGCACAGCCTGTTGCCGCTTGGCGGAGGCAGTACTGCAATGCTTCCAGCTTGTAACTGATGTGGTGATATCTGAGATGGAAGCTGAACATGAGGAGTAGGAGGAGGATGAGCAGGAGCTGTACACTGTGGGGGCAACCCTGACTGACATAGGGCCCGCAATCCTCGGTGTGGGGAGGATGTGTTCCGTCCCAAGGTCCGACTGGGTCCCGGCTTCCACTATGTTTACCCAGTGTGCCGTCAGAGAGATGTACCGTCCCTGGCCACAAGCACTTGTCCACGTGTCCGTTGTCAGGTGGACTCTCCCAGTAACTGCGTTGTTGAGGGCACGGCAGATGCTTTGGGACACGTGCTTGTGTAGTGCGGGGATGGCACACCGGGCAAAATAGTGTTGGCTGGGGACCGAGTACCGAGGGACGGCCACCGCCATAAGATTGAGGAAGTCTCCACCAGCCTAAAAGGCAGCATTTCCAACACAAGCAGTCGTGAAATGTGCGAATTTAGGACTGTGGCCTGTGGGGCGTTAGCTGCGAATTTCCGCTTTCGTTCAAAGGTCTGGGATACGGACAATTGAACGCTGCGGTGGGACGTGGACGTGGACGTTGATGCTGTTTCTTGAGAAACTGCCATAACAAGTGAAGACTGAGAGGAGGGGGCATCTTTATATGCAGTATGGACAGGGGATTGCCTTGCACACACAACAGGGGGTTCTATTGCACGCACAACAGTGGAAGAAGCAGTGGTGACACCCGCTGACACTGGTCGTGGACCTTGGGTTTCGCCCCACAAAGTCGGGTGCTTTGCTGCCATGTGCCTGATCATGCTGGTGGTGGTCAGGCTGGTAGTTTTGTCACCCCTGCTGATGCTGGCATGGCAGGTGGAACATATGGCCTTTTTGGTGTTATCAGCAGAGTCTTTAAAAAAATTCCAGACTCTGGAAGACCTTCCGCTTGTACTGGCAACGTCCCTCGTGTTGGTGTTACGGAGAACGGTTGCCTGCCTTCTGTCTGCGGCCACCACACTGCTTCTTCCTGCCTGTTGGGGTACTCTGCCTCCCTCCCCCTGTGTGCTGCTGGCCTCACTCTGCATGTCCTCCTTCCACGTTGGGTCAGTTACTAGATCATCCACCACCTCCTCCTCCTCCACTTGCGCACCACGATCCTCCTCCTCACTTCCTGGCAATTGTGTCTCATCATCGTCCACCTCTTGTGACAGATTGCCAACATCGACTTCCTGTGGCCGTGGCTGTTCAAATATTTGGGCATCGCAACATGGGATCTCCTCTTCCACCACTTCAAGCGTATCAGGCGAGAGGCCAAATATGGAAATGGACCAGTGAACAGCTCTTCAGAGTGTCCAAGTGTGGGATCACTTGCTGTCTGTCGACACTCGGCATGGTGGGAGGAAGGAGCATCAGGGTGAGGAGGAGTATGCGGTCGAGACTCACGGCTACTAAGAGTTGACCGTGTGGAAGACAGACCGGACGTGGTGGTGCCCAGGTAATTGGAAGTATTATCTGCTATCCAATTAATAACCTGTTCACACTGATCAGTTCTCAATACTGGTGTTGTTCTGTGCTTCCCTAGTAATTCGGTCAAGAAGTGGGAGCGAGAAGATGTGGCTGTTGGTTGTGGCACATTTTCACCTTGGCCACGGCCAGTCCTCTGCACGAACCATCACCAGAACGTCCACTTCCACGTCCCTTGCCACGCGCCTTGCCCATTGTAAATGAAGTAAAATAGCTTACACTTGCACTATCAATGGAAAAAGGGTAATAAAGAGTAGATTAGAACCGTGGAAGAGGAAAACCACAGTTATTGTTTACTGGGGTATACCACACTTTTTTAAATAGAGATATTTGCGGCTGAACAGTGAGCGACACACTCAAACTGCTTTTTTTTTTAGATACCAAAGGCCCAAAACTGGATAGTACAGCGATTTGACCCGTGGAACTGCGAAACCACACGGGGATGTCGGGCCTACACAAGACTATTTTCATCAGATATATTTTTCTGTCACAACAGTCAGGAGATACTACTGTTTTCTTCATGGAAAAAACTACCAAAAGCTGAATAATAGAGATTTTTTACCGTGGGATGGCAAAACCACAGTTATTGTCTACTGGGGTATACCACACTTTTTTAAATAGAGATATTTGCGGCTGAACAGTGAGCGACACACTCAAACTGCTTTTTTTTTAGATACCAAAGGCCCAAAACTGGATAGTACAGCGATTTGACCCGTGGAACTGAGAAACCACACTGGGATGTCGGGCCTACACAAGACTATTTTCAACAGATATATTTTTGTGTCACAACAGTCAGGAGACACTACTGTTTTTCTTTACGGAAAATATACCAAAACCTGAATAATAGAGATTTTTTTACCGTGGGATGGCAAAACCACAGTATTGTTTACTGGGGTATACCACACTTTTTTAAATAGAGATATTTGCGGCTGAACAGTGAGCGACACACTCAAACTGCTTTTTTTTTAGATATCAAAGGCCCAAAACTGGATAGTACAGCGATTTGACCCATGGAACTGCGAAACCACACTGGGATGTCGGGCCTACACAAGACTATTTTCAACAGATATATTTTTGTGTCACAACAGTCAGGAGACACTACTGTTTTTCTTTACGGAAAAAACTAACAAAAGCTGAATAATAGAGATTTTTTACCGTGGGATGGCAAAACCACAGTTATTGTTTACTGGGGTATACCACACTTTTTTAAATAGAGATATTTGCGGCTGAACAGTGAGCGACACACTCAAACTGCTTTTTTTTTAGATACCAAAGGCCCAAAACTGGATAGTACAGCGATTTGACCCGTGGAACTGCGAAACCACACTGGGATGTCGTTCCTACACAAGACTATTTTCAACAGATATATTTTTGTGTCACAACAGTCAAGAGACACTACTGTTTTTCTTTACGGAAAAAACTACCAAAAGCTGAACAATAGAGATTTTTTACCGTGGGATGGCAAAACCACAATTATTGTTTACTGGGGTATACCACACTTTTTTAAATAGAGATATTTGCGGCTGAACAGTAAGCGACACACTCAAACTGCTTTTTTTTTTAGATACCAAAGGCCCAAAACTGGATAGTACAGCAATTTGACCCGTGGAACTGCGAAACCACACTGGGATGTCGGGCCTACACAAGACTATTTTCAACAGATATATTTTTGTGTCACAACAGTCAGGAGACACTACTGTTTTTCTTTACGGAAAAAACTACCAAAAGCTGAACAATAGAGATTTTTTACCGTGGGATGGCAAAACCACAGTTATTGTTTACTGGGGTATACCACACTTTTTTAAATAGAGATATTTGCGGCTGAACAGTGAGCGACACACTCAAACTGCTTTTTTTTTAGATACCAAAGGCCAAAAACTGGATAGTACAGTGATTTGACCCGTGGAACTGCGAAACCACACTGGGATGTCGGGCCTACACAAGACTATTTTCAACAGATATATTTTTGTGTCACAACAGTCAGGAGACACTACTGTTTTTCTTTACGGAAAAAAACTACCAAAAGCTGACTAATAGAGATTTTTACCGTGGGATGGCAAAACCACAGTTATTGTTTACTGGGGTATACCACACTTTTTTAAATAGAGATATTTGCGGCTGAACAGTGAGCGACACACTCAAACTGCTTTTTTTTTAGATACCAAAGGCCCAAAACTGGATAGTACAGCGATTTGACCAGTGGAACTGCGAAAGCACACTGGGATGTCGGGCCTACACAAGATTATTTTCAACAGATATATTTTTGTGTCACAACAGTCAGGAGACACTACTGTTTTTCTTTACGGAAAAAACTACCAAAAGCTGAATAAAAGAGATTTTTTACCGTGAGATAGCAAAACCACAGTTATTGTTTACTGGGGTATACCACACTTTTTTAAATAGAGATATTTGCGGCTGAACAGTGAGCGACACACTCAAACTGCTTTTTTTTTAGATACCAAAGGCCCAAAACTGGATAGTACAGCGATTTGACCCGTGGAACTGCGAAACCACACTGGGATGTCGGGCCTACACAAGACTATTTTCAACAGATATATTTTTGTGTCACAACAGTCAGGAGACACTACTGTTTTTCTTTACGGAAAAAACTACGAAAACCTGAATAATAGAGATTTTTTACCGTGGGATGGCAAAACCACAGTTATTGTTTACTGGGGTATACCACACTTTTTTAAATAGAGATATTTGCAGCTGAACAGTGAGCGACACACTCAAACTGCTTTTTTTTTAGATACCAAAGGCCCAAAACTGGATAGTACAGCGATTTGACCCATGGAACTGCGAAACCACACTGGGATGTCGGGCCTACACAAGACTATTTTCAACAGATATATTTTTGTGTCACAGCAGTCAGGAGACACTACTGTTTTTCTTTATGGAAAATATACCAAAACCTGAATAATAGAGATTTTTTACCGTGGGATGGCAAAACCACAGTTATTGTTTACTGGGGTATACCAGACTTTTTTAAATATATAGATTTGCGGCTGAACAGTGAGCGACACACTCAAACTGTTTTTTTTTTTAGATACAAATGACCGAAAATGGATAATACAGAGGACTGAATTGTGGAAGTGCAAAACAACACTTCTGTTTCTCTAGCCTACACCAGACTATTTTCAACAGTTATATTTGTGTCTGAAAAATCAGAGACACGCTTTTTTTGGGGGGGGGGGGGCGACACACCAAAAGGTTAATAAGACGGGTATTTGTACAGTGTGAAGGAGGAAAAAAAAGGAGGATTTAGATGAAAAAAAAAAAGATTTTTCCTGGCCCCAACACCTGGTGCTATGTCCAGCAATTTCAGCAACAGGAGCACACAGGACTGTAATGCAGCGTTTGCTGGTATAACCACTGTGTCTCCTATAGAGCCTGCCTGCCTGGTATCTGGGATGGATATTAGTCCTGAAAAGGACTGTTTGTTTGTTCTGGCAGCCTTTACAGACCCTACACTAACTATTTTGCAGTTTATATCTCTCCCTAAATCAGCAGCGCTCTCCCTACACTGTCTAATCCGGAGCGACTGTGTCCAAGATGGCGGCGCCCGGTTTTAAATACTCGAGGTGACGTTGTGCGTCCAGCCAATCACTGTAATGCTCACAACCAACATGGCTGCAGCATTACAGTGACTGGCTGGCAATCCCTGCATGTTCATTGGCTCTGTAAAGAGCGCCAAACATGCAGGGCGGAGACCCGAGCTCCCGCCCGAGTAACCCGGAAATGCTCGGTGCTCGCCGAACATCCCGAGTAGCGTGATGCTCAGGCGAGTACCGAGCAGTGTCGAGCATGTTCGCTCAACACTAATAATAATCTTTATTTATATAGCGCCAACATATTCCGCAGTGCTTTACAATTCAGAGGTTCATATACAACAGTCATAAGTAACATAGCTAAAGATAATACAATAATTAAAGCAAAAATAATGACGACCCTGCTCGTAAGAGCTTACAATCTACAATGAGGTGGGGGTGACACAAAGTACAGGGGCTTATTTACAATGATGGTCCAGCCGTCTTGAGTAGTGTTGAGCCACCCCCGTAGTGTTCGAGTTCGGTTCGCTTCGTTGAACACCCGTGTGTTCGCCAAACTGTTCGTCGAACTGTTCGTCGAACACCTTCGAACACCGTTAAAACCAATGGCAGGCAAACAAAAACACATAGAAACACATAGAAAACACCTTTAAAGGTGTCCAAAAGCTGACAAACTGCTCAGAAGACACAACTAACACATGGAAAAGTGACAAGTACATATAGTCATGCGAAAAGAAAAGAGGTGGAGGAGTAAAAGGAGGGGAGACACAGATATAGGCATGTCATGCCCTTCTAAAATCCAAAAAGTGAGAAGCCGACACGTTCAGTCCGCTCCTGCCCGTGCCACCTCCGTGTTGCCGGGTTTGTGCCAGAGCCGCGGTGAACCCTGACGGCCAGCCCCCCTCTCCCAATACTGGTGCCTGTCCGCTGGTGGGTCGAGCGAGCCCCCCTGTGGTGGAGGCAGCTCTAAGCTTTTTAATTTAAATTGTCTCTCTAATTTGAATGAATACACTTTAAATCCATTTACAAGGATCTATTGGAGGGCAAGTCTCATGCCAGCAGCCGCATAATTCCAGCTCCAGTAGCGTCCACTAAAGCTGCTGCAGTTAAAAAGCTTTTATAAGGATCGAGCTAGGCTGTCCACCGCAAGGCATCCTACTGCCAGTCCCAGCCCCTATGCCTTGGGGTGCCTCCTGATGCTCTTCACTGAGTATCCCGTGGTCCCGAAGCATTTCCTTTGAAAAAATTAAGTGTCCAAACTACAGGTGGTGTAGCTTGCTTAACAGCCGGGATAATCCGCTGACTAGCAGACACTGCTACTAGGCACAAAGTATTTACTGGGCTAGATGCAGTTAAAAATTTGTAATTAGATACTCTCGTTGGATGCTGAGAAAGCATTCCATAGAGTCTCCTGGCACGCCATATATGATTCTCTTAAAAAGCTTGGGGTAGGGGTCTAGGGGACCCTTTTATAGCCAAAATCACGGCCCTGTATCACAATACGTTACCTAGGCTGAAGATAAATGGAACTGTAGCACCCTGAGGGCTCGGTTGCTACAGAGGTATTGCACCTCACCCAGAGGTGTGATATCTCACTCTCAGGTAAGGATGGAGTGTGGATCAGGACCCGACACCTGCATGCATTACACCACATTGCCGTGGGGCAGGGCGACCAATATGCCTCTGAGATGGGCACGACAGTCCCTGTCCCTGGCTGGAGTGGGGGGAGGGAACACTGAGGAAGGGGAACCCTGTAGTGCAGGAGCAGGGAGGAAGCAGTTCCTGGGTGCATTGAGAAGGGAGTATAAAAGGTGGGCACCATCTTAGTTCAGTGCAGAGAAGTCTGAGCAGAAGTGGCAGGGAGCAGGGGCTCTGCATGAGCTCTGCTCCGGAGGCGGGCCTAGTAACAGAGGCCCAGGCCTGGAAGAGGGAGAAGGAAGGAAGAGGAGCGGAGAAGGCTCCAGGAACGAGGAATGAAGGGATACCAGGGGTGCGGACGGGCGAGTCGCCACCGCACGCCCGAATCCACCTGCGTGGAGGGGTCAGGCCAAAGGGGGAGACCGGTCCCCGAAGCTAGTGGAGGCAGGAAACGACCCTCAGCTAGAAACCGGAGGTTGTGACATTTTATGTGGCGCAGCCCCTCGCTACACCCGCTAGGAAGGCACCACATAGGGTCAGGGAAACTGGCGCCAAGTTTACCAAGAGGAGGCCCGAGGCAGCCGGACAGAAGGGTTGGTAAGAAAGGCCAGACAAAGGACACACAAAGGGGGTCCTGTGAAGCGCTCCAAAGTTATCTGGGAGTTGTCTGAGCCCCTCACCTGGTGAGCACAGTACGACGTGGGCAGCCGTTACCTGCAGACGTGGTCTGGATAATAAGAACTGTGAGTAAAGGCCCTGGACTGCATCACTGACTCCGTGTCGTTACTGCTGCTGCCCTGCACCATCACCCCCCATCCTCCGCATACACTGCCCTGAGGCTATACTCCTCCCGTGGGGAGTTATGCTACGCTCTGCTGCACCCACAACACCAGCCTCAGCGGTCTGCCCTGCAGCGGCGGTTCACTCTGACCGCAATCCACGGGTGGCGTAGTCGGACATTTAAACATCAAAACCACATAAATAGTTCCGCCACTGGTTTGACCACCCTGAGCCACGGAACCGGGTTGCCGCCACGAAGACTACAACCACCAGCATCCACCAAAAAGGGTCCGGCTCCGGGTGTCCCAAGGCCCAGGGGGTGCATCAGAACATTTTCATCACCTTTCACAATCACCAATGGGACAAGGCAGGGATGTCCTCTGTCCCCTCTCTTATACATCCTAGTGACGGAGCACCTGCTCTCATCAATTCGCCATAACCCCAATATTAGGTGGATTGAGGTGGGAGGCACCGAGTACAAGTGCTCTCTATTTGCTGATGATGTCCTAGTATATATCACTCAATCACATATATCCATCCATGCTGTTATGGCTGAAATAGATCACTTTGTTACATGGTCAAATTTTAAAATCAATGCAGCGAAGTCTGAGGCCCTCGATGTCTCCCTCCCCAAATCCATATAGGATTCCATCCAGTCCAACTTTCCCTTTGCCTGGCCCTCACAGGGTATCAAATACTTAGGAATTCCTATTCATAGAGACCTCTTCCATCTATGTTATCTTAATTTTGGGCCCTTTATTGAACAACTCCATACAGACCACGGTTGGCAAGTTAGAACTGTAAGATTCACTACGTGAACCACTGGTGTTTTGTGGAAAAGCACATGTACACTGTGTTCCAAATTATTATGCAAAAAGTGTTTAGGAGTGATAAGGGAAGAATTTGTTTGTTTGTCAGTTAAACTCATTGATGGTGATGTGTGTCAGGGCTCTTTATATCACTGTAAGCAATTGCAGACACCTGTGCTAATTAGTTTGGCAGGTGTGTCCAATGAAAGGCAAGACTACTTAAGAAGGCTGTCTCACATTATTAAGCAGCCTACATTTTCTGCCAAAATGGGAAAGAAAAAGGATGTGTCGGCTGCTGAGAAGCAACAAATTGTGGAGTGTTTAGGTCAAGGCATGACTACAATCAACATTGTGCGATGATCAGGATGAAGTGTCTTGGCAATCAAGAAGTATGTAGCTGATTCACAGTACACACGTGTGCGTGCTGATAAGGGCAAATTGAGGACTCTTTCCTACAGGCAATTACGTCAGGTTAAAAGAGCAGCGGCAAAAAAGCCTTGTCATAGCAGCAGACAAGTTTTTGAAGCTGCTGGTGCCTCCAACGTCCCCCGAACAACAAGATGCAGGGTCCTTCAGAGGTTTGCAGCTGTGCATATGCCATCCTGTCGACCTCCTCTATCCACTTCACACAAGCAGAAACGGCTCCAGTGGGCCAAACATTACATGAAGACTGATTTCAAAACTGTTTTGTTCACGGATGAGTGCCGTGCAGCGCTCGATGGTCCAGATGGATGGAGTGGAGGATGGCTGGTTGATGGACACCCCACGCAAACACGGCTACAGCGCCAACAAGGAGGAGGTGGAGTAATGTTTTGGGCTGGAATCATGGGGAGAGAGATTGTCAGCCCCTTTAGGATCCCTGAAGGCGCTAAAGATGAACTCCATAATGTATGTGGATTTTCTCAAACAGCACTTCCTGCCATGGTTCAAGAAGAAGAACCGTGTATTTCACAGCAAGATCATTTTTTTGCATGATAATGCACCATCTCATGCTGCACATAAAACATCTGCATCTCTGGCTGATATGGGCATAAAAGGGGACAAACTTATGGTGTGACCCCCATGCTCCCCTGACCTCTACCCCATTCAGAACCTCTGGAGCATCATCAAAAGGATTGTCTATGATGGCGGGAGGCAGTTCACATCTAAGCAACAGCTCTGGGAGGGTATTCTGTCCTCATGCAAAACAATTGAAGCAGAAACCATCCAAAACCTGACAAATTCAATGGACGAGAGAGTTCAGAAGCTCCTTTCGAACAAGGGGTCCTATATGAAAATGTAACATCACCTAGAATAAAGTTTTGAGTTGAAAACTGTTTGATTTCAGTTTCTAATAACCTGCTAATGCTTATAATTTCAAAAATGACCATTTTTTTGGTCTTTATTAAAATGAAAAGGTTGATCGAAAAGTTTGGGGAATCTAAGAGTGTGGCAACCCAGTAGTCATGATTACTTTGAATTCTGACAATATGAGGGTCATGTTGCAGGTAGTGCAGCAAGAAGGCACTTATGTGTCTTGCGCATCTCGGAGCCCCAAAATTATTTTCCGGACTAGATGCAGCTAAAAATTATTATTAATTTTAAATCTGGTGTAGCTTAGTATAGATGGCCTAATAGGATCAGTGCTGCACACTGCTACAAAGCCCAAATTATTTTCCAGTCAAGATACAGATAAACATGATTAGTAATTTTAAATCTGGTGGAGCTTATTATAGATGGCCTAATAGAATCAGTGCTGCACACTGCTACAAAGCCCAAATTATTTTCCAGCCAAGATACAGATAAACATGATTAGTAATTTGAAAGCTTAAAACGGTTGGTAGGGTGATTTTAACCAATCATCAAGCTTTTACTCTCCCCAGGATGACACAGGGGTAGAAAAGTCGTTTCGGATCCATGATTTGTTCATCTTTATGAACGTGAGTCTGTCTACATTATCAGTGGAGAGCCGCGTGCGCTTATCTGTCAGCACACCACCAGCAGCGCTGAACACACGTTCAGACAGAACGCTGGCTGCGGGGCATGACAAGATCTCCAAGGCGTAAGTGGCTAGCTCCGGCCATTTATCCAGATTGGAAGCCCAAAAAGAGCAAGGGTCCAGTGACACAGTCATGGCTTCAATGTTTACTTGGAGATACTCCTGTACCATCGTCTCTAGGCGTTGACTATGTGTCAGACTTCTTGTCTCCTGTGGCCTTGCAAAGGATGGGCTAAAAAAGTGGTGAAATGATTCCGCAAAATTGATGTTACCAGCAGATACTGTGGTTCTGTTACGGTTTGAGTGCTGAACACTTGACGGTCCCACGGTTGGCAAGTTGGAACTGTGAGATTCACTACGTGCACCACTGGTGTATTGTGGAAAAGCACATGTAAGATTCTGCAACAGTCTCTGCTGATACTCCTGCATGCGTGCATCCCTTTCTATGGCAGGAATAATTTCTGCAAATTTACTTTTGTACCGGGGATCTAACAGTGTGGCAACCCAGTAGTCAGGATTATTTCTAATTCTCACAATTCGAGGGTCATGTTGCAGGTAGTGCAGCAAGAAGGCACTCATGTGTGTTGCGCATCCAGGAGCACCAAGTCCCTGTTGTGTTGGTGGCGAGGTAACAATCATGCTTCTTTCCTCTGTCCTCTCCCCCCAACCTCGCACAACAGAAATGTGATCAAGGTCTCCCTCATCTGATGTCTTCCATCAGTTCGTCCTCCACTTCTTCCTGGGCTCCTGTACCTTCCTCACTAGTTTGGCTGCTACCATGCGCCCTGGTAAAACCATCTCCCCCACCCTCACATGCCTGCCGCCTTGGTGCTGCCGACCGTCTGGACCTTGCAGATGTTAGCCCTTCCGCATACAACTCCTCCTCCTCTACTTCCTCCACCTCCTCTTGTGCCACCACCTGACTCCGAATTCTGTTTAACATGTGCTCCAGCATGTAAATCACCGGAATAGTCATGCTGATAATGGCATCGTGAGCACTAAACATCTTCGTCGCCATTTCAAAACTGTGCAGAAGGGTGCATAGGTCCCTGATCTGAGACCACTCCTCCAGCGTGATTTGCCCCACCTATGGATCTCGTTGGCCCAGGCTATACGTCAGAACGTATTGCACCAGGGCTTGTCGGTGCTGCCACAGTCGCTGCAACATGTGCAGAGTTGAATTCCACCGGGTAGGCACATCGCATTTTAGCCGGTGAAGTGGCAGGCCCAACGACTTCTGTAGAGATGTAAGTCGCTGAGCTGCGGGATGCGAACGGCGGAAGTGAGCACACAGCGACCGTGCCCTCTGCAGAAGGCTATCTAGTCTGGGATAGTGGGCTAAAAATTGCTGGACAACCAGGTTCAACACGTGAGCCATACAAGGCACGTGTGTGACATTGCCCCGGCGAAGGGCCGCACCCAGGTTTGCAGCATTGTCGCACACGGCCTTCCCTGGTTTCAGGTCCAGTGGAGACAACCATTCATGAAATTGGTTCTCCAGAGCTGACCACAACTCCTCAGCTGTGTGACTCACATTTCCCAGACATTTCAAAGTAAAAACCGCCTGATGACGTTGAGCCCTACTGCCAGCATAGTAAGGAGGTGTGCAGGATCCCTTCTGCGCAGTTAGAAAGCTTGTGGCATGACCAGACAGGCTTTGGGTGCAGGTGGAAGACCGAGAGGAGGTTGAGGAGGCAGAAGCAGTGGAGGAACTTTGACATAAAGAGGATTGACGCACAACTCGTGGGGACGGCAAGACTTGGACAGCAGCCCCTTGTCCTGCTGTCACCATATTTACCCAGTGCCCAGTCAGCGACATGTAACGCCCCTGTCCATGCCTACTCGTCCAAGTGTCTGTGGTGAAATGCACCCTGTCACACACAGAGTTTCTCAAAGAAGCAGTGATGTTGTGTGCGACATGCTGGTGGAGCGCAGGCACACCTTTCTTTGAGAAGTAGTGCCGACTGGGCATCTGGTACTGGGGCACTGCGACGGAAATAAGGTCTCGAAAATCCTCTGTGTCCACCAGGCGGAAAGGCAGCATTTCTGTAGCCAAGAGCTTGCAGATGGTGAAATTCAACCTCTTAGCTTTCTCATGGCTAGGAGGAAATGGTCTTTTACTTGTCCACATCTGAGGGACCGAGGGCTGGCTATTGTGCTTAGACGGGGTTGATAAGGGTGTCCCCGGCAAACTGCCGGTCTGTGAGGAGGATGCAGGCGGACATGTTAGGTTGCCTTGATCCAAAGGTGGTGCTATCGATGTCGGACAGCGCTCAACACCAGCTGGTGTTACCACCTCCAAAGAAAATGATGACCTGCCAATCACGCTGGCTGTTGCGGGTAAAGAGGTGGCAGGTCTGCGCCCCAAAACAGGTGTGACTGCTGTCCCCCCAGTCACAGAGGATGAAGAGGCCGCGGATGCACAAGATATGGCAGACGGTGGTTGGCCCGGCCGGCTAGGCCGCATTGTAGCACACTGAGCTTCCCACTGCAACTTATGCTTCATGTCCATGTGCCGGTTCATGCATGAAGTACTCAAACTATGCATTTTTTGGCCTCTACTTAGCTTTTGCTGACAAATGTTACAGATAACACGAGTTGGGTCATCTTTATCGATCTGAAAAAATGCCCAGACTATGCAAGGCTTAGCACCCATGCGACCTGAAGAGCCACCACGACTTGTGGTGAGAGGCAGAGTTGTGTTTGAGGATGCAGTTGTTGACGTGCTTCCAGTACTACGTCTCTGTCCAGGAAGGCGCAACCTGACCTCGTCGTCACTAGCATCTTCCTACACCTCCTCTGCTGACCTCATCTCTTGGCTGACTGTGGGTTGACAGTAAGTGGGATCTCCAACCTCATCATCATCACCCTGTGCGTTATCACACCCGCCGTCCTCAGAGCCAACCTGTTCCTGCCCTGACAAAAAACTAAAGTTGTCGCTCCAATCAGGTATTTGAGTCTCATCATCGTCTTCCTCATTGTCTCCACCAACAGGAGTTACAGTTTGGGAATGAGGGTCTACATTATGGTCAGAACCTTCTGCGTCTGGTCCTGGATCCGACTCATAAAGATTCTGGGCATCAGTGCAGATCATTTCCTCGTCTGGATTCACAGAAGCGCTGGAGTCGACCTCTGATTCCCAGGCTGTAGTATGAGTAAACAGCTCTGCAGACTCAACCATCTGTTCTACCTCATACTCAGACGGGCAGCTGGAGATTTGGGAGCTGTGAGGAAGCAAGTGAGATTGGGTTGACACCTTTGAGGACTGGAGTATTTGTGATGTTGAAGTTGATGTGGAGGAGAGCCCACTTAAAGGAGCACTTGATATCCATTGAAGCACCTGCTGTTTTTGTGCCTCATCTGGAATTTGTAGCGATTGGCGTGGCCGTAAGAAAGGGATCTTATCACATTGTCCGCTAAAAGAAGTAGACATTTTAGTTTGGCTGGAAGATGGTCTTTCTTCTGCAGATGTTACTGTTGCTTTAACACCTACCCCACGGACACAACCTTTTTTCCCCTTCCCAACACGCCTATTCCCCTTTCCACCAGCAGCAGGCCTTTTTCCACTCATTTTGGTGGTTAACTAATTCACAACTCTGGAGTTGTTTGCACAAAAAAACAATAGATGGGAACCGAGCAGAGCTGAGTGGCCAAACTGTGGTATTAGGCCAAAACTATTGGCTGGGTTAGATGCAGAAAAAAATTATATTCAATTTGCAACCTGATGGAGGTCAGTATAGATGGACTAATAGAACAAGTCCCACACACAGCTAGAAGCCCAAATATTTTTTCAGAGGTAGATGCAGAAAAAAATTATATTCAGTTTGCAACCTGATGGAGGTCTGTATAGATGGATTAATAGAACAAGTCCCACACACAGCTAGAAGCCCAAATATTTTTTCAGAGGTAGATGCAGAAAAAAATTATATTCAGTTTGTAACCTGATGGAGGTCTGTATAGATGGATTAATAGAACAAGTCCCACACACAGCTAGAAGCCCAATATTTTTTTCAGAGGTAGATGCAGAAAAAAAATATATTCAGTTTGCAACCTGATGGAGGTCAGTATAGATGGACTAATAGAGAAAGTCCCACACACTGCTAGAAGGCCAAATATTTTTTCAGAGCTAGATGCAGACAAAAAATTATTTTTAATTTGCAACCTGATGGAGGTCAGTATAGATGGACTAATAGAGAAAGTCCCACACACAGCTAGAAGCCCAAATATTTCTTCAGAGGTAGATGCATAAAAAAAATTATATTCAGTTTGCAACCTGATGGAGGTCTGTATAGATGGATTAATAGAACAAGTCCCACACACAGCTAGAAGCCCAATATTTTTTCAGAGGTAGATGCAGAAAAAAAATATATTCAGTTTGCAACAAGATGGAGGTCAGTATAGATCAGGGGTCTCAAACTCGGCTGGGTATATGGGCCGCACATGGAAAAAATTTGAATTTGGGGGGCCGCATTCTTTGTTCAATGTGACATTTTTAGTGATACCATTTTTTTTGTATACACCTTTTGAACATTTTTGCCGTGTTTATTTTTTTATGGCTTGGGTTGTTATGGATGTGGCGATAATAAACGTGCACTTTTTTGTGTTTACTTTAGTTTACATATAAAACAGCATTTTTAGTGCCCAATATTTTTTCATGCTTTATTTTATTTTTTATTTTTTTTACAATTTTATTTCCCCCAATTGGCCACATACAGTAATATTGTCTTACAATTAGCATCATATAGTAATAATGGAAAACATCTTGTAGTAATGTTCCCCATCCAAGTCCCCATCTTGTACTAATGTGCCCCATCCAGGTCCCCATCCTGTGGCAACGTTCCCCATCCTGGCGCCCATCTTGTACTAATGTGCCTCATCCAGGTCCCCATCTTGGGGCTATGTGCCCCATCCAGGTCCCCATCCTGTGGCAATGTTCCCCATCCAGGTCCCCATCTTGTGGCTCTGGTCCCCATCTTGTGGCTCTGTGCCCCATCTTGTGGCTCTGTGCCCCATCCAGGTCCCCATCTTGTGGCTCTGTGCCCCATCCAGGTCCCCATCCTGTGGCTATGTGCCCCATCCAGGTCCCCATCCTGTGGCAACGTTCCCCATCCTGGCGCCCATCTTGTACTAATGTTCCCCATCCAGGTCCCCATCTTGTGGCTCTGTGCCCCATCCAGGTCCCCATCCTGTGGCAATGTTCCCCATCCAGGTCCCCATCTTGTGGCTATGTGCCCCATCCAGGTCCCCTCTTGTGGCTATGTGCCCCATCCAGGTCCCCATCTTGTGGCTATGTGCCCCATCCAGGTCCCCATCCTGTGGCTATGTGCCCCATCCAGGTCCCTGTCCTGTGGCTATGTGCCCCATCCAGGTCCCCGTCCTGTGGCTATGTGCCCCATCCAGGTCCCCGTCCTGTGGCTATGTGCCCCATCCAGGTCCCCGTCCTGTGGCTATGTGCCCCATCCAGGTCCCCATCTTGTGGCTATGTGCCCCATCCCGGTCCCCATCTTGTGGCTATGTGCCCCATCCAGGTCCCCATCCTGTGGCTCTGTGCCCCATCCAGGTCCCCGTCCTGTGGCTATGTGCCCCATCCAGGTCCCCGTCCTGTGGCTATGTGCCCCATCCAGGTCCCCGTCCTGTGGCTATGTGCCCCATCCAGGTCCCCGTCCTGTGGCTATGTGCCCCATCCAGGTCCCCGTCCTGTGGCTATGTGCCCCATCCAGGTCCCCATCTTGTGGCTATGTGCCCCATCCAGGTCCCCATCCTGTGGCTATGTGCCCCATCCAGGTCCCCGTCCTGTGGCTATGTGCCCCATCCAGGTCCCCATCCTGTGGCTATGTGCCCCCTGTGCTGTTCTTCACACACATAAAATAGAAAAAAAAAAAGATGATTCTCACCTGTCCTCCGTTCCCTCGGCGTCCTTCCTGCAGATGTGGCCCGCAGGCACCACAGAGTCCGACCCCTTGACGATCCCGACCTGGTCCAGGAGGAGCCGCCGACAGCAGCGCTGCATTGCCGCACAGAGACTGTCTCCCAGCACAGCATTTTCAATGTCAGCCGCCGGCCAATCAGAGGCCAGCAGCTGACATCTGCATATGGCAATGACGTCATACTCGCTGTGCCGACACGCAGATATCAGCTGCTGGCCTCTGATTGGCCAGCGGCTGGCATTGGAAATGCAGTGCTGGGAGACGGTCTCTGTGCGGCAATTCAGCGCTGCTGTCGGCGGCTCCTCCTGGACCAGGTCGGGATCGTCAAGGGGTCTGTGCCTGCGGGCCGCATAAAGCAGCCTCTGGGGCCGCATGCGGCCCGCGGGCCGCGTGTTTGAGACCCCTGGTATAGATGGACTAATAGAGAAAGTCCCACACACTGCTAGAAGGCCAAATATTTTTTCAGAGCTAGATGCAGACAAAAAATTATTTTTAATTTGCAACCTGATGGAGGTCAGTATAGATGGACTAATAGAGAAAGTCCCACACACTGCTAGAAGGCCAAACATTTTTTCAGAGCTAGATGCAGAAAAAAATTATATTCAGTTTGCAACCTGATGGAGGTCAGTATAGATGGACTAATAGAACAAGTCCCACACACAGCTAGAAGGCCAAATATTTTTTCAGAGGTAGATGCAGATAAAAATAATTTTTAATTTGCAGCCTGATGGAGGTCAGTATAGATGGACTAATAGAGAAAGTCCCACACACTGCTAGAAGGCCAAATATTTTTTCAGAGCTAGATGCAGACAAAAAATTATTTTGAATTTGCAACCTGATGGAGGTCAGTATAGATGGACTAATAGAGAAAGTCCCACACACTGCTAGAAGGCCAAATATTTTTTCAGAGCTAGATGCAGACAAAAAATTATTTTTAATTTGCAACCTGATGGAGGTCAGTATAGATGGACTAATAGAGAAAGTCCCACACACTGCTAGAAGGCCAAATATTTTTTCAGAGCTAGATGCAGATAAAAATTATTTTTAATTTGCAACCTGATGGAGGTCAGTATAGATGGACTAATAGAGAAAGTCCCACACACTGCTAGAAGGCCAAATATTTTTTCAGAGCTAGATGCAGAAAAAAATTATATTCAGTTTGCAACCTGATGGAGGTCAGTATAGATGGACTAATAGAACAAGTCCCACACACAGCTAGAAGGCCAAATATTTTTTCAGAGGTAGATGCAGATAAAAATTATTTTTAATTTGCAGCCTGATGGAGGTCAGTATAGATGGACTAATAGAGAAAGTCCCACACACTGCTAGAAGGCCAAATATTTTTTCAGAGCTAGATGCAGACAAAAAATTATTTTGAATTTGCAACCTGATGGAGGTCAGTATAGATGGACTAATAGAGAAATTCCCACACACTGCTAGAAGGCCAAATATTTTTTTCAGAGCTAGATGCAGACAAAAAATTATTTTTAATTTGCAACCTGATGGAGGTCAGTATAGATGGACTAATAGAGAAAGTCCCACACACTGCTAGAAGGCCAAATATTTTTTCAGAGCTAGATGCAGATAAAAATTATTTTTAATTTGCAACCTGATGGAGGTCAGTATAGATGGACTAATAGAGAAAGTCCCACACACTGCTAGAAGGCCAAATATTTTTTCAGAGCTAGATGCAGAAAAAAATTATATTCAGTTTGCAACCTGATGGAGGTCAGTATAGATGGACTAATAGAACAAGTCCCACACACAGCTAGAAGCCCATATATTTTTTCAGAGGTAGATGCAGATAAAAATTATTTTTAATTTGCAACCTGATGGAGGTCAGTATAGATGGACTAATAGAGAAAGTCCCACACACTGCTAGAAGGCCAAATATTTTTTCAGAGCTAGATGCAGACAAAAAATTATTTTGAATTTGCAGCGTGATGGAGGTCAGTATAGATGGACTGATAGAACAAGTCCCACACACTGCTAGAAGGCCAAATATTTTTTCAGAGCTAGATGCAGAAAAAAATTATATTCAGTTTGCAACCTGATGGAGGTCAGTATAGATGGACTAATAGAACAAGTCCCACACACTGCTAGAAGCCCAAATATTTTTTCAGAGCTAGATGCAGAAAAAAATTATATTCAATTTGCAACCTGATGGAGGTCAGTATAGATGGACTAATAGAATGATGCTATGCCCAAAAGATTTTACTTCACTAGGTGCAGTAAAAAAATTGGTATTCTATACACAGGTGGTATATCTTGCAACACAGATAGGCTACTCCACTGACTAACACACTCTGCAATAGGCCAAAAAGGATTAGCTTTGCTAGATTCAGCCAAATGCTGTGAAAAAAACTTGCACAGCACTGGCACAGACCTGCCTGGCAAAAACTGATAGGAACTGATGTAACCTAGTCCTGAAAAGGACTGCAATTACAATTAGTCTTTACTCCCACAATCTATCTATTTAAGAGCACAGACCTGCCTGATAAAAGTCGTAGGAAATGCTGTAACCTAGTCCTTAAAAGGACTGCAATCACAACTATTCCCTACTCCCAAGCTATCTGTAGATTTGTGCGAAAATTGGCTTGAAATTAACAAGGTATAGCGCACACAGCAACAGCGGTGCCGTCTAACACGCAGCTGCAGCAGTGAGAAAATGGTGGCGACGGGGAAAATGGCTTGGTCTTATAGGGCAAGGACATGTGACATACACTGCCAATGACACATGCCCTTGCTTGTGTGAAAAAAAGCACTTCGCTCCGTGTGTGCGCTGCTGATAGGCTGACAGATTGCACCTCCCCACTGTAAATGCGGGAAAGAGAAAAAAAAATGGAGATCTTCATTATTCCTGCAGAGATCCATCCCCTGCCCCTCCCCCCACCCCGCTGTACACTCAAACTGCGTATTAACATTAATTTTCATCATTACTGAGAAAAAATCCAGTTATGATTTTGGTGCACGAACAGTTGTCGAACATAACATCGAACAGCCGAATTTTTCTCAAATCGTTCGTGTTCGCCGAACGGCTCGAACACCGCCCAAAACAGCTCGAATTTGAGATTGGCGAACAGTTCGAGTCGAACAACGCTCATCTCTAGTCTTGAGGGGATGAGGGATAGATACAGTGGGGAAAAAAAGTATTAAGTTAGCCACCAATTGTGCAAGTTCTCCCACTTAAAAAGATGAGAGAGGACTGTAATTGACATCATAGGTAGACCTCAACTATGAGATACAAATTGAGAAAACAAATCCTGAAAATCACAGTGTCTGATTTGGAAAGAATTTTTGTTTTAAATTTTGGTGGAAAATAAGTATTTGGTCAATTACAAAAGTTCATCTCAATACTTGGTTATATATCCTTTGTTGGCAATGACAGAGGTCAAACGTTTTCTGTAAGTCTTCACAAGGTTGGCACACACTGTTGCTGGTATGTTGGCCCATTTCTCCATGCAGATCTCCTCTAGATCAGTGATGTTTTGGGGCTGTCGCTGGGCAACACGGACTTTCAACTCCCTCCAAAAGTTTTCTATAGGGTTTAGAGCTGGAGACTGGCTAGGCCACTTCAGGACCTTGAAATGCTTCTAAGAAAGCCACTCCTTCGTTGTCCTGGTGGTGTGCTTGGGATCATTGTCATGCTGAAAGACCCAGGCACGTTTCATCTTCAATGCCCTTGCTGATGGAAGAAGGTTTGCACTCAAAATCTCACGATACAAGGCCCCATTCATTCTTTCATGTACATGGATCAGTCATCCTGGTCCCTTGGCAGAGAAACAGCCCCAAAGCATGATGTTGCCACCCCCCATGCTTCACAGTAGATATGGTGTTCTTTGGATGCATCTCAGCATTCTTTCTCCTCCAAACACGACGAGTTGTGTTTCTACCAAACAGTTCTACTTTGGTTTCATCTGACCATATGACATTCTCCCAATACTCATCCAAATGCTCTCTAGAAAACTTCAGACGGGCCCAGACATGTAATGGCTTAAGCAGGTGGACACGTCTGGCTCTACAGGATCTGAGTCCTTGGCGGCGTAGTGTGTTACTGATGGTAGCCTGTGTAACGTTAGTCCCAACTCTCTGCAGGTCATTCACTAGGTCCCCACGTGTGGTTCTGGGATTTTGGCTCACCGTTCTTGAGATCATTTTGACCCCACGGGGTGAAATCTTGTGTGGAGCCCCAGATTGAGGGAGATTATCAGTGGTCTTGTATGTCTTCCATTTTCTAATTATTGCTCCCACAGTTGATTTCTTCTCACCAAGCTGCTTGCCTATTGCAAATTCTGTCTTCCCAGGCTGGTGCAGGGCTACAATTTTGTTTCTGGTGTCCTTCGACAGCTCTTTGGTCTTCACCATAGTGGAGTTTGGAGTGTGATTGTTTGAGGTTGCGGACAGGTGTCTTTTATTCTGATAACAATTTCAAACAGGTGCCAGTACTACAGGTAATGAGTGGAGGACAGAGGAGCCTCTTAAAGAAGAAGCTACATTTCTGTGAGAGCCAGAAATCTTGCTTGCTTGTAATTGACCAAATACTTATTTTCCACCAAAATTTGGAAAAAAATTCTTTCCAAATCAGACAATGTGATGTTCAGGATTTGTTTTCTCATTTTTTCTCTCATAGTTGAGGTCTGCCTATGATATGAATTACAGGCCTCTCTCATCTTTTTAAGTGGGAAAAAGTGCACAATTGGTGGCTTGCTAAATACTTTTTTCCCCACTGTACCTTCCGTCCACGACCTGTCCGGCTGCAACCTTAAACAGCTCACAGCTGTTTGATTAGCATTTACTGGCTAGATTACAGGGGGGACCACAGAAAAAATAAGACATAGGATCCCCCTATAAAATCTAACCTGCAAAGGCTAACCAGACAGCTGTGGGCTGTTATTAATAGCCAGGGAATAGGCCGTGGATACTAGCCCCCTCCGAGGCTAATAACATCAGCCCTAAGCCTCCACAGAAATGGAGCATCAATAAGATCCGTCAAATCTGGCGCTTAACCTCACTCTTCCTACTTGCCCTGGTGTGGTGGCAAGTAGGATAATAGGGTTGGGGTTCATGTCAGCCTTGTATTGGCAGCTGACATGAAGCCCAAGTTAGTAATGGAGAGGCGTTTATAAGACACCCCCATTACTAACCCCATAGTAAAAGTTTTTAAATAAAGAAATAGCAAGAATAAAAACCTTTATTTTAAATAAAAGTCCACATAATTTTTTATATATTTATTTAAAAATAAAAAACAGTTATACTCACCTAATGTCTAATCCCTGAAGCCATTGTTCCCTGTAAAAAAAACAGAAAATAAAAAAGCAACCTTTTACTCACCTAACGCCCAATCGATTTGAAGCCATTGTCACCTGTAAAGAAAAGCAAAAATAAAAAAATAACAATATCCCTCACCTGTTTGACGTGATGAAATAATCCATACTGTCCTACGCTGATCTCAGATGTGACTGTTCAGCAGATGAGACTGAGAATTTTCTCACGCAGCAGCGGTGCCATAAGTGAGATCACTGGAACTCATCAACTGATGAACTCCTGTGACCTCTCACAGCAGCTCAGCGCTATACACTGCGGGAGCAATTTATGCTCCTGTCAGTGTGTAGCCGGCTGCCGAATGGAGCAGTCACATCTGCCGATGTCACTGTTCTACGAGTGAGATCGGTGTGGGACACTTTGGATTACCAAGATTACGGCGGAGATAGGTGAGTATTTTGGTGGTTTATTATTTTTCTTTTTTACAGGAGACATGGGCATCGGGGATTAGGTGTTAAGGTGAGTATTATGGTGTTTTGTTTTTACACTGGACAAGGGCATCAGGGATTAAGTGTAGGTGAGTATAATATGTTTTTTTATTTGAATATTTATTAATTTTAACAATTTTTTTTACTTGGAGCACAGGCGCTGGCTGATAAAAGACTACTCCTCTCATCAGTAGCGCCTGCGCTCGCTGTTTACAGTAACATCAGGCGATGGCTGATGGGGTAGTAGTCTTATCAGTCGACGCCTGTGACCCGCAGTAAGCTTTTTACCGCAAGTCACAGCTGCAGGATCACGCTGACATCTGACGGCATGATCCTGCAGCGCTCTGACCGGTGGTAACAATGTTACCACTGATCAGAGCACCTGTTTCCCGCGCTGTAATGCAGATGACAGTGTGAGAAACCACTGATGTTCGGGCCAACCATTCAGGCTCGGGTGCCCGAACACAAACTTTTTATAGCTGTTCGGTCTGTCCTGCTGAACCCGAACCTACAGGGGTTCGCTCATATCTAGTCCTAACAAAAGCATTAGTGGAAACTCAATCATTTACCAAACTTTGGCCGAATTTTGCCTATTTTGAGGAAAATGCTCGGGAACCGAATGTGCAATGTTTGTGCTTACCTTGAGATTGGCAAACATTTTCTGAACATATTCGCTCATCTCTATTAACCCCTTTACAACCCAAGGTGGTTTGCACGTTAATGACCAGGCCAATTTTAACAATTCTGACCACTGTCACTTTATGAGGTAATTACTCTGGAACGCTTCAACGGATCCCCCTGATTCTGAGAATGTTTTTTCGTGACATATTGTACTTCATGATTGTGGTAAAATTTCTTCGATATCACTTGCGTTTATTTGTGAAAAAAAAATGGAAATTTTGCGAAAATTTTGAAAATTTTGCAATTTTCAAAATTTGAATTTTTATGCCCTTAAATCAGAGAGATATGTCACACAAAATAGTTAATAAATAACATTTCCCACATGTCTACTTTACATCAGCACAATTTTGGAACAAAATTTTTTTTTGTTATGGAGCTATAAGGGTTAAAAGTTGACCAGCGATTTCTCATTTTTCCAACAAAATTTACAAAACCATTTTTCTAGGGACCACATCACATTTGAAGTCACTTTGAGAGGTCTTTATGACAGAAAATACCCAAAAGTGACACCATTCTAAAAACTGCACCCCTCAAGGTGCTCAAAACCACATTCAAGAACTTTATTAACCCTTCAGGTGCTTCACAGGAATTTTTGGAATGTGGAAGAAAAAAATGAACATTTAACTTTTTTCACAAAAATGTTACATTAGACCCAATTTTCTTTATTTTCGCAGGGGTAACAGGAAAAAATGGACCCCAAAATTTGTTGTACAATTTCCCCTGGGCACACAGATACCTCATATGTGGGGAAAAACCACTGTTTGGGCACACGGCAGGGCTCGGAAGGGAAGGAGCGCCATTTGAATTTTCGATTGTAAAATTTGCTTGAATAATTTGCGGACATCATGTTGCGTTTGGAGAGCCCCTGATGTGCCTAAACAGTGTAAACCCCCCACAAGTGACCCCATTTTGGAAACTAGACCCCCCTGGGAACTTATCTAGATGGGTGGTGAGCATTTTGAATCCCCAGGTGCTTCACAAATTAATCCGTAAAAATGAAAAAGTATTTTTTTTTCCACTCTTTCATTTTTACAAATAAATTTGTGAAGCACCTGGGGGTTCCAAGTGCTCACTATGCATCTAGATAGGTGCCTTTGGGGGTCTAGTTTCCAAAATGGGGTCACTTGTGGGGAGCTCTAATGTTTAGGCACACAGGGGCTCTCCAAACGCGACATGGTGTCCGCTAACAAATTGAATGGAAAATCGGCTCAAATTGTTAGCGGACACCATGTTGTGTTTGGAGAGCCCCTGTGTGCCTAAACATTGGAGCTCCCATAACAAGTGACCCCATTTTAGAAACTAGACCCCCCAAGGCACCTATCTAGATGCACAGTGAGCACTTGGAACCCCCAGGTGCTTCACAAATTGATTCTTAAAAATGAAAAAGTGGGAAAAAAAACACTTTTTTATTTTTACGGATTAATTTGTGAAGCACCTGGGGGTTCCAAGTGCTCACTATGCATCTAGATACGTGCCTTGGGGGGTCTAGTTTCCAAAATTTTAAATATTTTTACTATTTTTTTTTATTTATTTTTTTTACTTTCTGGGAGTTTTTGCACTTTTTTACTTTGTCCCACTCTGGGACTTTAACTTTTTTTATTATGATTGCCTGCACAGCATAGGGATGGAGCACCATCCCTGTGCTATGCAGGCAGTCAGCGCTGCACAGTGAGAACATTGTGTGGTCATGCACTGCGCATGACCAAACAATGTTCCTGCTGCCTGGTGACCCGGATGTTGTCATGACGACATCGGGTCGTCATGGCAACACCCGGGAAGCCGCGGCAGACAGCGCTGGAGGCCGGAAGAGGAGGTGAGTATACCTCGCAATGCTGCGATCGACTTCGTGCCGGGAGCGGTGCGGGACTGCTCCCTGCACATAGTACCGGGTGTCAGCTGTGACAATCAGCTGACACCCGGCGGCGATCGCGCCCGCACAGTCTGTGTGCGCGCGCGATCACAATGACGTACTAATACGGGTCAGGCTCTTAAAGCCCAGGGCACTGACGCGTATTAATACGTCATGGGCTGTAAAGGGGTTAATGATCAAATTTTTTTAATTTTTTTTATTTTATTTATGTACAGCATATGTATTTTTAACCCTAGAATGCGTAACCCGGGCCGCTTACTATTTTACTATTTTCTGCAAAATTACTTTAGATAGAATTTTGAAACTAGGTTTTCCTCAAGTATGTCATTGTTGATAATATCCAGTTGTTCATATAATTTTATGTGATAGGCATTTTGGTATAACAATGTTTTTTTGGGGAAACCCCATATTTACTATGTTTATCTTGTAGTCATCAGTGTTTATATCTCATGTTACTGTGTTATTGTAGTCAGGGTTACTGGGGAGGGGGGTCCCCAATACTTGTCCCCTAAAGATGTTTTCTGTACTTTTTTTCCTGAAGATATTGCAGATGAGGTGCTTTTATGTACAAACCTAGAAGGAAGACGTATTGCTTCTGGAAAAAAGAACATGACAAAATATCTCAAAAGAGGAATTGTATGCTTATATTGGACTAACACTTCTGGCAGGGTGTAAAAATTCTTATGATGTTCCTATCAGAGAATTATTTCTAGACCCACTTTCTGATCCACACTACAAAGCAACAATGTCATTCGATAGATATGAGGAAATTCAGAGAAGCCTTCCATTTGATGATAAGCAAACTCGTCCTGCGAGGTTGGAAATGGATCAATTAGCACTAGTGATGAGCGAGCACTAAAATGCTCGGGAACTCGTTGCTCAAGTCGAGCTAATTGGAATGCTCGAGTGCTCGGTCCAAGTAACAAGTAGTGTTGAGCCACCCCCGTAGTGTTCGAGTTCGGTTCGGTTCGTCGAACACCCGTGTGTTCGCCGAACTGTTCGTCGAACTGTTCGTCGAACACCTTCGAACACCGTTAAAACCAATGGCAGGCAAACAAAAACACATAGAAACACATAGAAAACACCTTCAAAGGTGTCCAAAAGCTGACAAACTGCTCAGAAGACACAACTAACACATGGAAAAGTGACAAGTACATATAGTCATGCGAAAAGAAAAGAGGTGGAGGAGTAAAAGGAAGGGGAGACACAGATATAGGCATGTCATGCCCTTCTAAAATCCAAAAAGTGAGAAGCCGACACGTTCAGTCCGCTCCTGCCCGTGCCACCTCCGTGTCGCCGGGTTTGTGCCAGAGCCGTGGTGAACCCTGACGGCCAGCCCCCCTCTCCCAATACTGGTGCCTGTCCGCTGGTGGGTCGAGCGAGCCCCCCTGTGGTGGAGGCAGCTCTAAGCTTTTTAATTTAAATTGTCTCTCTAATTTGAATGAATACACTTTAAATCCATTAACAAGGATCTATTGGAGGGCAAGTCTCATGCCAGCAGCCGCGTAATTCCAGCTCCAGTAGCGTCCACTAAAGCTGCTGCAGTTAAAAAGCTTTTATAAGGATCGAGCTCGGCTGTCCACCGCAAGGCATCCTACTGCCAGTCCCAGCCCCTATGCCTTGGGGTGCCTCCTGATGCTCTTCACTGAGTATCCCGTGGTCCCGAAGCATTTCCTTTGAAAAAATTAAGTGTCCAAACTACAGGTGGTGTAGCTTGCTTAACAGCTGGGATAATCCGCTGACTAGCAGACACTGCTACTAGGCACAAAGTAATTCCTGGGCTAGATGCAGTTAAAAATTTGTAATTAGATACTCTCGTTGGATGCTGAGAAAGCATTCCATAGAGTCTCCTGGCACGCCATATATGATTCTCTTAAAAAGCTTGGGGTAGGGGTCTAGGGGACCCTTTTATAGCCAAAATCACGGCCCTGTATCACAATACGTCACCTAGGCTGAAGATAAATGGAACTGTAGCACCCTGGGGGCTCGGCTGCTACAGAGGTATTGCACCTCACCCAGAGGTGTGATATCTCACTCTCAGGTAAGGATGGAGTGTGGATCAGGACCCGACACCTGCATGCATTACACCACATTGCCGTGGGGCAGGGCGACCAATATGCCTCTGAGATGGGCACGACAGTCCCTGTCCCTGGCTGGAGTGGGGGGAGGGAACACTGAGGAAGGGGAACCCTGTAGTGCAGGAGCAGGGAGGAAGCAGTTCCTGGGTGCATTGAGAAGGGAGTATAAAAGGTGGGCACCATCTTAGTTCAGTGCAGAGAAGTCTGAGCAGAAGTGGCAGGGAGCAGGGGCTCTGCATGAGCTCTGCTCCGGAGGCGGGCCTAGTAACAGAGGCCCAGGCCTGGAAGAGGGAGAAGGAAGGAAGAGGAGCGGAGAAGGCTCCAGGAACGAGGAATGAAGGGATCCCAGGGGTGCAGACGGGCGAATCCACCTGCGTGGAGGGGTCAGGCCAAAGGGGGAGACCGGTCCCTGAAACTAGTGGAGGCAGGAAATGACCCTCAGCTAGAAACTGGAGGCTGTGACATTTTATGTGGCGCAGCCCCTCGCTACACCCGCTAGGAAGGCACCACATAGGGTCAGGGAAACTGGCGCCAAGTTTACCAAGAGGAGGCCCGAGGCAGCCGGACAGAAGGGTTGGTAAGGGTTGGTAAGAAAGGCCAGACAAAGGACACACAAAGGGGGTCCTGTGAAGCGCTCCAAAGTTATCTGGGAGTTGTCTGAGCCCCTCACCTGGTGAGCACAGTACGACGTGGGCAGCCGTTACCTGCAGACGTGGTCTGGATAATAAGAACTGTGAGTAAAGGCCCTGGACTGCATCACTGACTCCGTGTCGTTACTGCTGCTGCCCTGCACCATCACCCCCATCCTCCGCATACACTGCCCTGAGGCTATACTCCTCCCGTGGGGAGTTATGCTACGCTCTGCTGCACCCACAACACCAGCCTCAGCGGTCTGCCCTGCAGCGGCGGTTCACTCTGACCGCAATCCACGGGTGGCGTAGTCGGACATTTAAACATCAAAACCACATAAATAGTTCCGCCACTGGTTTGACCACCCTGAGCCACGGAACCGGGTCGCCGCCACGAAGACTACAACCACCAGCATCCACCAAAAAGGGTCCGGCTCCGGGTGTCCCAAGGCCCAGGGGGTGCATCAGAACATTTTCATCACCTTTCACAATCACCAATGGGACAAGGCAGGGATGTCCTCTGTCCCCTCTCTTATACATCCTAGTGACGGAGCACCTGCTCTCATCAATTCGCCATAACCCCAATATTAGGTGGATTGAGGTGGGAGGCCCCGAGTACAAGTGCTCTCTATTTGCTGATGATGTCCTAGTATATATCACTCAATCACATATATCCATCCATGCTGTTATGGCTGAAATAGATCACTTTGTTACATGGTCAAATTTTAAAATCAATGCAGCGAAGTCTGAGGCACTCGATGTCTCCCTCCCCAAATCCATATAGGATTCCATCCAGTCCAACTTTCCCTTTGCCTGGCCCTCACAGGGTATCAAATACTTAGGAATTCCTATTCATAGAGACCTCTCCCATCTATGTTATCTTAATTTTGGGCCCTTTATTGAACAACTCCATACAGACCACGGTTGGCAAGTTAGAACTGTAAGATTCACTACGTGAACCACTGGTGTTTTGTGGAAAAGCACATGTACACTGTGTTCCAAATTATTATGCAAAAAGTGTTTAGGAGTGATAAGGGAAGAATTTGTTTGTTTGTCAGTTAAACTCATTGATGGTGATGTGTGTCAGGGCTCTTTATATCACTGTAAGCAATTGCAGACACCTGTGCTAATTAGTTTGGCAGGTGTGTCCAATGAAAGGCAAGACTACTTAAGAAGGCTGTCTCACATTATTAAGCAGCCTACATTTTCTGCCAAAATGGGAAAGAAAAAGGATGTGTCGGCTGCTGAGAAGCAACAAATTGTGGAGTGTTTAGGTCAAGGCATGACTACAATCAACATTGTGCGATGATCAGGATGAAGTGTCTTGGCAATCAAGAAGTATGTAGCTGATTCACAGTACACACGTGTGCGTGCTGATAAGGGCAAATTGAGGACTCTTTCCTACAGGCAATTACGTCAGGTTAAAAGAGCAGCGGCAAAAAAGCCTTGTCATAGCAGCAGACAAGTTTTTGAAGCTGCTGGTGCCTCCAACGTCCCCCGAACAACAAGATGCAGGGTCCTTCAGAGGTTTGCAGCTGTGCATACGCCATCCTGTCGACCTCCTCTATCCACTGCACACAAGCAGAAACGGCTCCAGTGGGCCAAACATTACATGAAGACTGATTTCAAAACTGTTTTGTTCACGGATGAGTGCCGTGCAGCGCTCGATGGTCCAGATGGATGGAGTGGAGGATGGCTGGTTGATGGACACCCCACGCAAACACGGCTACAGCGCCAACAAGGAGGAGGTGGAGTAATGTTTTGGGCTGGAATCATGGGGAGAGAGATTGTCGGCCCCTTTAGGATCCCTGAAGGCGCTAAAGATGAACTCCATAATGTATGTGGATTTTCTCAAACAGCACTTCCTGCCATGGTTCAAGAAGAAGAACCGTGTATTTCACAGCAAGATCATTTTTTTGCATGATAATGCACCATCTCATGCTGCACATAAAACATCTGCATCTCTGGCTGATATGGGCATAAAAGGGGACAAACTTATGGTGTGACCCCCATGCTCCCCTGACCTCTACCCCATTCAGAACCTCTGGAGCATCATCAAAAGGATTGTCTATGATGGCGGGAGGCAGTTCACATCTAAGCAACAGCTCTGGGAGGGTATTCTGTCCTCATGCAAAACAATTGAAGCAGAAACCATCCAAAACCTGACAAATTCAATGGACGAGAGAGTTCAGAAGCTCCTTTCGAACAAGGGGTCCTATGTGAAAATGTAACATCACCTAGAATAAAGTTTTGAGTTGAAAACTGTTTGATTTCAGTTTCCAATAACCTGCTAATGCTTATAATTTCAAAAATGACCATTTTTTTGGTCTTTATTAAAATGAAAAGGTTGATCGAAAAGTTTGGGGGATCTAAGAGTGTGGCAACCCAGTAGTCATGATTACTTCGAATTCTGACAATATGAGGGTCATGTTGCAGGTAGTGCAGCAAGAAGGCACTTATGTGTCTTGCGCATCTCGGAGCCCCAAAATTATTTTCCGGGCTAGATGCAGCTAAAAATTATTTTTAATTTTAAATCTGGTGGAGCTTAGTATAGATGGCCTAATAGAATCAGTGCTGCACACTGCTACAAAGCCCAAATTATTTTCCAGTCAAGATACAGATAAACATGATTAGTAATTTTAAATCTGGTGGAGCTTATTATAGATGGCCTAATAGAATCAGTGCTGCACACTGCTACAAAGCCCAAATTATTTTCCAGCCAAGATACAGATAAACATGATTAGTAATTTGAAAGCTTAAAACGGTTGGTAGGGTGATTTTAACCAATCATCAAGCTTTTACTCTCCCCAGGATGACACAGTGGTAGAAAAGTCGTTTCAGATCCATGATTTGTTCATCTTTATGAACGTGAGTCTGTCTACATTATCAGGGAAGAGCCGCGTGCGCTTATCTGTCAGCACACCACCAGCAGCGCTGAACACACGTTCAGACAGAACGCTGGCTGCGGGGCATGACAAGATCTCCAAGGCGTAAGTGGCTAGCTCCGGCCATTTATCCAGATTGGAAGCCCAAAAAGAGCAAGGGTCCAGTGACACAGTCATGGCTTCAATGTTTACTTGGAGATACTCCTGTACCATCGTCTCTAGGCGTTGACTATGTGTCAGACTTCTTGTCTCCTGTGGCCTTGCAAAGGATGGGCTAAAAAAGTGGTGAAATGATTCCGCAAAATTGATGTTACCAGCAGATACTGTGGTTCTGTTACGGTTTGAGTGCTGAACACTTGACGGTCCCACGGTTGGCAAGTTGGAACTGTGAGATTCACTACGTGCACCACTGGTGTTTTGTGGAAAAGCACATGTAAGATTCTGCAACAGTCTCTGCTGATACTCCTGCATGCGTGCATCCCTTTCTATGGCAGGAATAATTTCTGCAAATTTACTTTTGTACCGGGGATCTAACAGTGTGGCAACCCAGTAGCCAGGATTATTTCTAATTCTCACAATTCGAGGGTCATGTTGCAGGTAGTGCAGCAAGAAGGCACTCATGTGTGTTGCGCATCCAGGAGCACCAAGTCCCTGTTGTGTTGGTGGCGAGGTAACAATCATGCTTCCTTCCTCTGTCCTCTCCCCCCAACCTCGCACAAAAGAAATGTGATCAAGGTCTCCCTCATCTGATGAGTCTTCCATCAGTTCGTCCTCCACTTCTTCCTGGGCTCCTGCACCTTCCTCACTAGTTTGGCTGCTACCATGCGCCCAGGTAAAACCATCTCCCCCACCCTCACATGCCTGCCGCCTTGGTGCTGCCGACCGTCTGGACCTTGCAGATGTTAGTGACTCGCCCCCTGGGCCGTGGGGCACGCGGATCCGGGCGATAGGGGAACGATGGGGGTAGTAGTAGTGGCGGCCCGGTCCCGCGGCTCAGGGTGGTCAGGCCAATGGTAGTCTGCTACGTGCTTAGATAATGTCCGACTACGCCACCCGTGGATTTGCGGTTATTAGGAACCGCCGCTGCTTGCAGACCGCTTGGGCTGATGATGGGTGCAGCTGAGGTGATGTGACTCCCCACAGGAAGAGTGCAGCCCCAGGGCAGTGTAGTGGATGGTGGGAGTGATGGTAGTGAGAGTCCCAGTACCGGTAGTGCCGGAGGAGCGAAAAAGCACACAGACAACGTACTGCAGTCCAGCGTCTTTACTCACGGTTAATATCCAAGTCACTTCAGCTGGCAATGACTGCCCGAGCCGTGCTGCGTCCACCAGGTGTGGGGCTCGGTCAACTCCCAGGCAGTTCAGGAGCATGGCACAGGACCCCCTTTTATCCTTTCTCTGGCCTGCCTCACCAGTGACCCACTTTTGTCCAGCTGCCGCGGACTTGTGCGGTTAAACGTGGGCCCCGTCCTCCGCTGTCCTATATGGTGCCTTCCTAGCAGGTTTGATGAGGTGTCGCACCAATATATGATCACGACGACCGGTCTTTGGCTGAGGGTTGTTTCTCCTCCACCAACTTGGGATCCGGTACCCTTAATCTGCCTGACCCTGCACCCTGGATTCTCGTGGGTTCTTAGGGTCCCTTCCACCTTCTTGTTCCTGAGCCCTTCTGTTTCTCTGTCTCTCCTTCTTTGCAGTTCCTTTCTGTTTCTGTTCCTTTCTCTTGGAGCTGAGATGAGCCAGAATCTCAGCTCCCCTTCACCTCCTCCTCGGCCTCTTCTCCAGGCCCACTTCTCCTTCTCCTCTCAGGCCCCGGCCTCTTCCCTAGGCCTGCTTCTGGAGCAGCACTCAGCCTGAGCTGCTGCTCCCTGTCAGCTCTCCTCTCCTCACAGACTGAACGAACCTAGATCTAAGATGGTGCCCACCTTTTATACCTCCCTCTGACCATGAGCCCAGGTGACCAGCAACCAATGGGCTCCTACCTACGCTCAGGAACCGCCCCCTATCTGCCCCTACAGCACTGGGTGTTCCACCCCTCCCTCCCTACTCCAGCAGGGACATGGTCGGTCGTGCCTGCACTTATGTCTAGTGGGAGCACCGTAGAGCTGTCCCTGAGAAATGGGGTGTGTGTGCTGCATGCAGCTAACTGAGCCCTGGTCCATACTCCATCCTTACCCGAGAGTGGAATATCACACCTCTGGTCTGAGGTGCAATACCCCTGTAGCGGCCGAGCCCTCGGGGCGCTACATTAGCCCTTCCGCATACAACTCCTCCTCCTCTACTTCCTCCATCTCCTCTTGTGCCACCACCTGACTCCGAATTCTGTTTAACATGTGCTCCAGCATGTAAATCACCGGAATAGTCATGCTGATAATGGCATCGTCAGCACTAAACATCTTCGTCGCCATTTCAAAACTGTGCAGAAGGGTGCATAGGTCCCTGATCTGAGACCACTCCTCCAGCGTGATTTGCCCCACCTCTGGATCTCGTTGGCCCAGGCTATACGTCAGAACGTATTGCACCAGGGCTTGTCGGTGCTGCCACAGTCGCTGCAACATGTGCAGAGTTGAATTCCACCGGGTAGGCACATCGCAGAAGGCCATCTAGTCTGGATAGTGGGCTAAAAATTGCTGGACAACCAGGTTCAACACGTGAGCCATACAAGGCACGTGTGTGACATTGCCCCGGCGAAGGGCCGCACCCAGGTTTGCAGCATTGTCGCACACGGCCTTCCCTGGTTTCAGGTCCAGTGGAGACAACCATTCATGAAATTGGTTCTCCAGAGCTGACCACAACTCCTCAGCTGTGTGACTCACATTTCCCAGACATTTCAAAGTAAAAACCGCCGGATGACGTTGAGCCCTACTGCCAGCATAGTAAGGAGGTGTGCAGGATCCCTTCTGCGCAGTTAGAAAGCTTGTGGCATGACCAGACAGGCTTTGGGTGCAGGTGGAAGACCGAGAGGAGGTTGAGGAGGCAGAAGCAGTGGAGGAACTTTGACATAAAGAGGATTGACGCACAACTCGTGGGGACGGCAAGACTTGGACAGCAGCCCCTTGTCCTGCTGTCACCATAGTTACCCAGTGCCCAGTCAGCGACATGTAACGCCCCTGTCCATGCCTACTCGTCCAAGTGTCTGTGGTGAAATGCACCCTGTCACACACAGAGTTTCTCAAAGAAGCGGTGATGTTGTGTGCGACATGCTGGTGGAGCGCAGGCACACCTTTCTTTGAGAAGTGGTGCCGACTGGGCATCTGGTACTGGGGCACTGCGACGGACATAAGGTCTCGAAAATCCTCTGTGTCCACCAGGCGGAAAGGCAGCATTTCTGTAGCCAAGAGCTTGCAGATGGTGAAATTCAACCTCTTAGCTTTCTCATGGCTAGGAGGAAATGGTCTTTTACTTGTCCACATCTGAGGGACCGAGGGCTGGCTATTGTGCTTAGACGGGGTTGATAAGGGTGTCCCCGGCAAACTGCCGGTCTGAGAGGAAGATGCAGGCGGACATTTTAGGTTGCCTTGATCCAAAGGTGGTGCTATCGATGTCGGACAGCGCTCAACACCAGCTGGTGATACCACCTCCAAAGAAAATGATGACCTGCCAATCACGCTGGCTGTTGCGGGTAAAGAGGTGGCAGGTCTGCGCCCCAAAACAGGTGTGACTGCTGTCCCCCCAGTCACAGAGGATGAAGAGGCCGCGGATGCACAAGATATGGCAGACGGTGGTTGGCCCAGCCGGCTAGGCCGCATTGTAGCACACTGAGCTTCCCACTGCAACTTATGCTTCATGTCCATGTGCCGGTTCATGCATGAAGTACTCAAACTATGTATTTTTTGGCCTCTACTTAGCTTTTGCTGACAAATGTTACAGATAACACGAGTTGGGTCATCTTTATCGATCTGAAAAAATGCCCAGGCTATGCAAGGCTTAGCACCCATGCGACCTGAAGAGCCACCACGACTTGTGGTGAGAGGCAGAGTTGTGTTTGAGGATGCAGTTGTTGACGTGCTTCCAGTACTACGTCTCTGTCCAGGAAGGCGCAACCTGACCTCGTCGTCACTAGCATCTTCCTCCACCTCCTCTGCTGACCTCATCTCTTGGCTGACTGTGGGTTGACAGTAAGTGGGATCTCCAATCTCATCATCATCACCCTGTGCGCTATCACACCCGTCGTCCTCAGAGCCAACCTGTTCCTGCCCTGCCAAAAAACTAAAGTTGTCGCTCCAATCAGGTATTTGAGTCTCATCATCATCTTCCTCATTGTCTCCACCAACAGGAGTTACAGTTTGGGAATGAGAGTCTACATTATGGTCAGAACCTTCTGCGTCTGGTCCTGGATCCGACTCATAAAGATTCTGGGCATCAGTGCAGATCATTTCCTCGTCTGGATTCACAGAAGCGCTGGAGTCGACCTCTGATTCCCTGGCTATAGTATGAGTAAACAGCTCTGCAGACTCAACCATCTGTTCTACCTCATACTCAGACGGGCAGCTGGAGATTTGGGAGCTGTGAGGAAGCAAGTGCGATTGGGGTGACACCTTTGAGGACTGGAGTATTTGTGATGTTGAAGTTGATGTGGAGGAGAGCCCACTTAAAGGAGCACTTGATATCCGTTGAAGCACCTGCTGTTTTTGTGCCTCATCTGGAATTTGTAGCGATTGGCGTGGCCGTAAGAAAGGGATCTTATCACATTGTCCGCTAAAAGAAGTAGACATTTTAGTTTGGCTGGAAGATGGTCTTTCTTCTGCAGATGTTACTGTTGCTTTAACACCTACCCCACAGACACAACCTTTTTTCCCCTTCCCAACACGCCTATTCCCCTTTCCACCAGCAGCAGGCCTTTTTCCACTCATTTTGGTGGTTAACTAATTCACAACTCTGGAGTTGTTTGCACAAAAAAACAATGGATGGGAACCGAGCAGAGCTGAGTGGCCAAACTGTGGTATTAGGCCAAAACTATTGGCTGGGTTAGATGCAGAAAAAAATTATATTCAATTTGCAACCTGATGGAGGTCAGTATAGATGGACTAATAGAACAAGTCCCACACACAGCCAGAAGCCCAAATATTTTTTCAGAGGTAGATGCAGAAAAAAATTGTATTCAGTTTGCAACCTGATGGAGGTCAGTATAGATGGACTAATAGAACAAGTCCTACACACAGCTAGAAGCCCAAATATTTTTTCAGAGGTAGATGCAGAAAAAAAATATATTCAGTTTGCAACCTGATGGAGGTCAGTATAGATGGACTAATAGAGAAAGTCCCACACACTGCTAGAAGGCCAAATATTTTTTCAGAGCTAGATGCATACAAAAAATTATTTTTAATTTGCAACCTGATGGAGGTCAGTATAGATGGACTAATAGAGAAAGTCCCACACACTGCTAGAAGGACAAATATTTTTTCAAAGCTAGATGCAGAAAAAAATTATATTCAGTTTGCAACCTGATGGAGGTCAGTATAGATGGACTAATAGAACAAGTCCCACACACAGCTACAAGGCCAAATATTTTTTCAGAGGTAGATGCAGATAAAAATTATTTTTAATTTGCAGCCTGATGGAGCTCAGTATAGATGGACTAATAGAGAAAGTCCCACACACTGCTAGAAGGCCAAATATTTTTTCAGAGCTAGATGCAGACAAAAAATTATTTTTAATTTGCAACCTGATGGAGGTCAGTATAGATGGACTAATAGAGAAAGTCCCACACACTGCTAGAAGGCCAAATATTTTTTCAGAGCTAGATGCAGACAAAAAATTATTTTTAATTTGCAACCTGATGGAGGTCAGTATAGATGGACTAATAGAGAAAGTCCCACACACTGCTAGAAGGCCAAATATTTTTTCAGAGCTAGATGCAGATAAAAATTATTTTTAATTTGCAACCTGATGGAGGTCAGTATAGATGGGCTAATAGAGAAAGTCCCTCACACTGCTAGAAGGCCAAATATTTTTTCAGAGGTAGATGCAGAAAAAAATTATATTCAGTTTGCAACCTGATGGAGGTCTGTATAGATGGATTAATAGAACAAGTCCCACACACAGCTAGAAGCCCAAATATTTTTTCAGAGGTAGATGCAGAAACAAATTATATTCAGTTTCCAACCTGATGGAGGTCTGTATAGATGGATTAATAGAACAAGTCCCACACACAGCTAGAAGCCCAATATTTTTTCAGAGGTAGATGCAGAAAAAAAATATATTCAGTTTGCAACCTGATGGAGGTCAGTATAGATGGACTAATAGAGAAAGTCCCACACACTGCTAGAAGGCCAAATATTTTTTCAGAGCTAGATGCAGACAAAAAATTATTTTTAATTTGCAACCTGATGGAGGTCAGTATAGATGGACTAATAAAGAAAGTCCCACACACTGCTAGAAGGCCAAATATTTTTTCAGCGCTAGATGCAGATATAAATTATTTTTAATTTGCAACCTGATGGAGGTCAGTATAGATGGACTAATAGAGAAAGTCCCACACACTGCTAGAAGGCCAAATATTTTTTCAGAGCTAGATGCAGAAAAAAATTATATTCAGTTTGCAACCTGATGGAGGTCAGTATAGATGGACTAATAGAACAAGTCCCACACACAGCTAGAAGCCCAAATATTTTTTCAGAGGTAGATGCAGAAAAAAACTATATTCAGTTTGCAACCTGATGGAGGTCTGTATAGATGGATTAATAGAACAAGTCCCACACACAGCTAGAAGCCCAATATTTTTTCAGAGGTAGATGCAGAAAAAAAATATATTCAGTTTGCAACCCGATGGAGGTCAGTATAGATGGACTAATAGAGAAAGTCCCACACACTGCTAGAAGGCCAAATATTTTTTCAGAGCTAGATGCAGACAAAAAAATATTTTTAATTTGCAACCTGATGGAGGTCAGTATAGATGGACTAATAGAGAAAGTCCCACACACTGCTAGAAGGCCAAATATTTTTTCAGAGCTAGATGCAGATATAAATTATTTTTAATTTGCAACCTGATGGAGGTCAGTATAGATGGACTAATAGAGAAAGTCCCACACACAGCTAGAAGGCCAAATATTTTTTCAGAGGTAGATGCAGATAAAAATTATTTTTAATTTGCAGCCTGATGGAGGTCAGTATAGATGGACTAATAGAGAAAGTCCCACACACTGCTAGAAGGCCAAATATTTTTTCAGAGTTAGATGCAGACAAAAAATTATTTTTAATTTGCAACCTGATGGAGGTCAGTATAGATGGACTAATAGAGAAAGTCCCACACACTGCTAGAAGGCCAAATATTTTTTCAGAGCTAGATGCAGATAAAAATTATTTTTAATTTGCAACCTGATGGAGGTCAGTATAGATGGACTAATAGAGAAAGTCCCACACACTGCTAGAAGCCCAAATATTTTTTCAGAGCTAAATGCAGAAAAAAATTATATTCAGTTTGCAACCTGATGGAGGTCAGTATAGATGGACTAATAGAACAAGTCCCACACACTGCTAGAAGGCCAAATATTTTTTCAGAGCTAGATGCAGAAAAAAATTATATTCAGTTTGCAACCTGATGGAGGTCAGTATAGATGGACTAATAGAACAAGTCCCACACACTGCTAGAAGGCCAAATATTTTTTCAGAGCTAGATGCAGAAAAAAATTATATTCAATTTGCAACCTGATGGAGGTCAGTATAGATGGACTAATAGAATGATGCTATGCCCAAAAGATTTTACTTCACTAGGTGCAGTAAAAAAATTGGTATTCTATACACAGGTGGTATATCTTGCAACACAGATAGGCTACTCCACTGACTAACACACTCTGCAATAGGCCAAAAAGGATTAGCTTTGCTAGATTCAGCCAAATGCTGTGAAAAAAACTTGCACAGCACTGGCACAGACCTGCCTGGCAAAAACTGATAGGAACTGATGTAACCTAGTCCTGAAAAGGACAGCAATTACAATTAGTCTTTACTCCCACAATCTATCTATTTAAGAGCACAGACCTGCCTGATAAAAGTCGTAGGAAATGCTGTAACCTAGTCCTTAAAAGGACTGCAATCACAACTATTCCCTACTCCCAAGCTATCTGTAGATTTGTGCGAAAATTGGCTTGAAATTAACAAGGTATAGCGCACACAGCAACAGCGGTGCCGTCTAACACGCAGCTGCAGCAGTGAGAAAATGGTGGCGACGGGGAAAATGGCTTGGTCTTATAGGGCAAGGACATGTGACATACACTGCCAATGACACATGCCCTTGCTTGTGTGAAAAAAAGCACTTCGCTCCGTGTGTGCGCTGCTGATAGGCTGACAGATTGCACCTCCCCACTGCAAATGCGGGAAAGAGAAAAAAAAATGGAGATCTTCATTATTCCTGCAGAGATCCATCCCCTGCCCCTCCCCCCACCCCGCTGTACACTCAAACTGCGTATTAACATTAATTTTCATCATTACTGAGAAAAAATCCGGTTATGATTTTGGTGCACGAACAGTTATCGAACATAACCTCGAACAGCCGAATTTTTCTCAAATCGTTCGTGTTCGCCGAACGGCTCGAACACCGCCCAAAACAGCTCGAATTTGAGATTGGCGAACAGTTCGAGTCGAACAACGCTCATCTCTAGTAACAAGCCCAATGTAAGTCTATGGGAAACTTGAGCATTTTTCTGGCGCTTCCCCCCGGCAGGCTGCTGAGGGCCTAAAAGTTGCCTAAATCGATGGGAACAGTGCTCAAATGACATGGAAACAGCATGGGGAAGACCCGTGGAAGCATCTCTGACTCCCAGGTCACTGCTGTCAGCAATGTTGTCAGAGTATTACGCCACTTTTACGGACTTACAATAAAACATACAAAAACGAAACCAAAATGGATTTTCCTGGGAAAAATGTTAAGGAGCCTCCTTTCCAGGGTAATGACTTATATATAAGGCAAAATAAATATACGAAAACAAAAATGCTCCTCCACACCTTGGGCTATTTTCACGCGTAGCGTTTTTGATGCGTTTTTGCACTTTTGCATTGCTTTCTACGGTGAAAAATACATTCACCGGTAAATGTCATTTTAACATTTTACTACCTTACCTGGACATGTGGTGTGTGAGACATGATCAGACACATCCTGTTTCATTTATGAAGGAGGGACTCTGAAAGTCACAAATACAATTTTTTATAGGGCCATCAGGCGGCCCTTACTATTCTTAAAGTGCCAGCAGTCGGCTATGCTTTGTTGTTCCCATTATTAAAGAGTGGGTCTCCCATACTGTTATTGCGTATGCAAGGGCTGCCAAATATTTGGACGCACCCCAATACCCCTTTGAAGAGACATAGAGGAGGGCCTCAGTAAATAAAATGTTCCCATTATAAAGGGGTGAGTCTCCTATAGTGGTAATGCCCATGCAGTGACTGCAAGGGCTGCCAAAATTTAGGAAAAAAACCCAAAACAGTTTAAAGACACATAGATGTGGGCCTCAGTAACGAGTACAACATGTTTCCATTAGAAAGGAGCGGGTCTGCTATACAGCTATAGGGTATGCAGTGAGTACAACGGCTGCCAAAATTTAGAAAAAACCCAATAACAATTTAAAGACACATAGAGGTGGGCATCAGTAATGAGTACGACATGTTCCCATTACAAAGGAGCAGATCTGCTAAACAGCTATAGGGTGTGAGTACAACGGCTGACAAAATTTGGGAAAAAACCCCAATAACAATTTAAAGACACATAGAGGTGGCCCACAGTAACGAGTACGACATGTTCCCATTAGAAAGGAGCGGGTCTGCTATACAGTTATAGGGTATGCAGTGAGTACAACGGCTGCCAAAATTGGGGAAAAACCCCAATAACAATTTAAAGACATATAGAGGTGGGCCTCAGTAACGAGTATGACATGTTCCCATTAGAAAGGAGCGGGTCTGCTATACAGTTATTGGGTATGCAGTGAGTACAACGGCTGCCAAAATTTTGGAAAAACCCCAATAACAATTTAAAGACACATAGAGGTGGGCCTCAGTAACGAGTATGACATGTTCCCATTAGAAAGGAGCGGGTATGCTATACAGTTATAGAGTATAAAAACCTGGAAGTCTGAACTGAAACGTTAATTGATGTGCATGCAAAATGTAAATGCATGTTCACACAAGGCCACTAAACAGAGAGAAAACAAAAACAAGCAAAATACCCAAATAACTGGAAGTAAATGGAAAGATCGCACAGTGCAAAAATAATAATAAATAATAAAGGGTGTTTAGTTAACATAATTTTGATCAAAATAATGTAAAAGCTATCTCGCCACGTCAAGGCAACCCCTATGGGACAGTCCTAACTCTAATATTAAAAACCTTATCATTTGTCAAGTGATGTACACATGGATAAGGGCAGAGAGACTGAATCCCTAGTATAAGCATAGACCTGAGGCAGAATGAACCTTTCAGCTCAGACAGAGGGCGGCCACACCCTTTTATATGCACTGAAGCACACTGAACTACAAAGAAAAAAACCTGGAAGTCTGAACTGAAATGTAAATTGATGTGCATGCAAAATGTAAATGCATGTTCACACAAGGCCACTAAACAGAGAAAAACCAAAAACAAGCAAAATACCCAAATAACTGGAAGTAAATGGATAGATCGCACAGTGCAACAATAATAATAAATAATAAAGGGTATTTAGTTAACATAATTTTGATCAAAATAATGTAAAGCTATCCCGCCACGTCAAGGCAACCCCTATGGGACAGTCATAACTCTAATATTAAAAACCTTACCATTTGTTAAGTGATGTACACATGGATAAGGGCAGAGAGACTGAATCCCTAGTATAAGCATAGACCTGAGGCAGAATGAACCTTTTAGCTCAGACAGAGGGCGGCCACACCCTTTTATATGCACTGAAGCACACTGAACTACAAAGAAAAAAACCTGGAAGTCTGAACTGAAATGTAAATTGATGTGCATGCAAAATGTAAATGCATGTTCACACAAGGCCACTAAACAGAGAAAAACCAAAAACAAGCAAAATACCCAAATAACTGGAAGTAAATGGATAGATCGCACAGTGCAAAAATAATAATAAATAATAAAGGGTGTTTAGTTAACATAATTTTGATCAAAATAATGTAAAGCTATCCCGCCACGTCAAGGCAACCCCTATGGGACAGTCATAACTCTAATATTAAAAACCTTACCATTTGTTAAGTGATGTACACATGGATAAGGGCAGAGAGACTGAATCCCTAGTATAAGCATAGACCTGAGGCAGAATGAACCCTTCAGCTCAGACAGAGGGCGCCCACACCCTTTTATATGCACTGAAGCACACTGAACTACTAAGAAAAAAAAATGGAAGTCTGAACTGAAACGTAAATTGATGTGCATGCAAAATGTAAATGCATGTTCACACAAGGCCACTAAACAGAGAAAAACCAAAAACAAGCAAAATACCCAAATAACTGGAAGTAAATGGATAGATCGCACAGTGCAAAAATAATAATAAATAATAAAGGGTATTTAGTTAACATAATTTTGATCAAAACAATGTAAAAGCTATCCCGCCACGTCAAGGCAACCCCTATGGGACAGTCATAACTCTAATATTAAAAACCTTACCATTTGTTAAGTGATGTACACATGGATAAGGGCAGAGAGACTGAATCCCTAGTATAAGCATAGACCTGAGGCAGAATGAACCCTTCAGCTCAGACAGAGGGCGCCCACACCCTTTTATATGCACTGAAGCACACTGAACTACAAAGAAAAAAAACTGGAAGTCTGAACTGAAACGTAAATTGATGTGCATGCAAAATGTAAATGCATGTTCACACAAGGCCACTAAACAGAGAAAAACCAAAAACAAGCAAAATACCCAAATAACTGGAAGTAAATGGATAGATCGCACAGTGCAAAAATAATAATAAATAATAAAGGGTATTTAGTTAATATAATTTTGATCAAAACAATGTAAAAGCTATCCCGCCACGTCAAGGCAACCCCTATGGGACAGTCCTAACTCTAATATTAAAAACCTTACCATTTGTCAAGTGACGTACACATGGATAAGGGCAGAGAGACTGAATCCCTAGTATAAGCATAGACCTGAGGCAGAATGAACCTTTCAGCTCAGACAGAGGGCGGCCACACCCTTTTATATGCACTGAAGCACACTAAACTACAAAAAAAAAAACCTGGAAGTCTGAACTGAAACGTAAATTGATGTGCATTCAAAATGCAAATCCATGTTCACACAAGGCCACTAAAAAGAGAAAAACCAAAAACAAGCAAAATACCCAAATAACTGGAAGTAAATGGATAGATTGCACAGAGCAAAAATAATAATAAATAATAAAGGGTATTTAGTTAACATAATTTTGATCAAAATAATGTAAAAGCTATCCCGCAATGTCAAGGCAACCCCTATGGGACAGTCCTAATTCTAATATTAGAAACCTTACCATTTGTCAAGTGACGTACACATGTTCCCATTAGAAAGGGTCTGTCTTGGGCCCTATATTATTTAATATATTTATTAATGATCAAGTGGAAGGGTTGCATAGTAAAATAGCAATATTTGCAGATGATACTAAACTTTGTAAAGTAGTTAATACAGATGAGGATAGGTCACAGCTACAGGAGGATTTAGATAAATTGGGGAGTTGGGCCAAAAAAAGGCAAATGGGGTTCAATGCCGATAAATGTAAGGTCATGCACATGGGAAAGAAAAACAGCAGTCACCCATGCATATTAAATGGGAAACCGTTGAAGAAATCTGACATGGAGAAGGACCTGGGCGTCTTGGTTAATAGCAAATTAAATTGAAGTGCCCAGTGTCAGGCAGCAGCTGCGAAGGCAAATAGAGTCATGGCATGCATCAGAAGAGGAATAGGGGCATATGATGAGAACATTGTTCTTCCTCTGTATAAAGCGCTGGTAAGGCCGCACTTAGAATATTGTGCACAGTTCTGGGCTCCGGTGCTCAGGAAAGACATATTGGAGCTAGAGAGGGTACAAAGGAGGGCGACTAAGGTAATAAAGGGAATGGAGGGACTAGAATACCCAGAGAGGTTGTCAAAATTAGGCCTATTTACGTTGGCAAAGAGAAGGCTTAGGGGAGACCTCATAAACATGTATAAATACATCAGGGGGCAGTACAGAGATCTCTCCCATGACCTGTTTATACCAAGGATGGTGACAAAGACGAGGGGGCACACTATGCGTCTGGAGGAAAGGAGGTTCCTGCACCAGCATAGAAGGGGATTCTTTACGGTCAGAGCCGTGAGACTCTGGAACTCTCTGGGAGAGGAAGTGGTGATGTCCAACTCACTTAATGAGTTCAAGAGAGGCCTGGACGCCTTTCTTGAGAACAATAAAATTACATCTTATGCTTAGTGATAGTTAATTAATCCAGGGATTTAATCTGACTGCCAGATTGGTGTCGGGAAGTGAATTTTTCCTCAATGATGTAAATTGGCCTATACCGCATGTTTTTTTTTTGCCTTCCCCTGGATCAACGCTGCGGAATAGCTGCAGTGCACAAGAAATAGGCTGAACTGGATGGACGCTTGTCTTTTTTCGGCCTTATAAACTATGTAACTATGTAACTATGTAAAAGGAGCGGGTCTGCTATACAGCTATAGTCTATTCAGTGAGTACAACGGATGCCAAAATTTAGAAAAAAAAACAATAACAATTTAAAGACACAAAGAGGTGGGCCTCAGTAACGAGTACGATATATTCCTGTTAGAAAGGAGCGGGTCTGCTATACGGCTATAGGGTATGCAGTGAGTACAACAGCTGACAAAATTTGGGAAAAACCCAACTAACAATTTAAAGACACGTAGAGGTGGGCCACAGTAAAGACTTGTTCCCATTAGAAAGGAGCGGGTTTGCTTTACAGTTCTAGGGTATGCAGTGAGTACAACGGCTGCTAAAATTTGGTAAAAACATCAATAACAATTTAAAGACACATAGAGGTGGGCCTCAGTAATGACATGTTCCCAATAGAAAGGAGCGGGTCTCCCATACTGTTCTTGCATATGCAGTGACTGCAATGGCTGCCAAAAATTTGGAGGCACTCCAATGCCCCTTGCAAGAGAAGTAGAGGAGGGCCTCCTGAAAACAATGTTCCCATTATTAGGAAGTGGGTCTCCCATACTGTTTGCCTATGCAGTGAATGCAACAGCTGCCAAAAATTTGGAGGCAGTCCAATGCCCCTTCAAGAGACGTAGTGGAGGTGATATGGTAGATATGGTGTTGAATGATATGGTGATGGAGGATGAGGAGAAGGAGGAGGACAAGAGCAAATAGACAAAGTCAGGAAGTGTATACCCATGTCTGGGTGTGAATAGGTGCTTGGGAATAGATCTCCCAAAAAAAAGGCACTGGATTTGAGTTTATGTTACGCTGCTATCATTCAGTGGTGTTGAGAAGTCTGGCCCAATCCAGTCATTGTTCATTTTTATAAGAGTCAGCCTGTCAGCATTTTCAGTTGACAGGCAGATGCGCCTATCAGTTATAATTCCCCCAGTGGCGCTAAAAACTCGCTCTGACAAAACGCTAGCAGCAGGGCAGGCCAGGACCTCCATTGCGTAGAGAGCCAGATCATGCCACGTGTCTAGCTTGGATACCCAATAATTATAAGGCACAGAGGAATAACGGAGGATGTTGGTACGGTTGGCAAGGTACTCCCTCAACATCTTCCCAAACTTTTCCCTCCTTGTGAGAGTACCCCATGCATCAGGGCCTGTGCGATGGGAGGGTCTGAGAAAACTGTCCCAGAACTTTGACAGTGTTCCCCTGCCTCTGCTGGATTGCATTTGTGTCTCGCCTGTACTCCTTGGTTGTCCAATGAACTGTGGCCTCTGCCGCCAGCATTTTCAGATGGGAATTTTTTTAATAATTACACAACAAGAGCATTCTGGTACTGCCCCATTTTATTAGGCCTGCCAGTTGTGGGAGTAAAAGACAGAAAGTTCCCCTTGTAGCGTGGGTCACCAACCAGTAATGACTGTCACCCAAAATTTGGACAATGCCAGGGTCACGGGAAATGCAGCGTAACATAAACTCAGCCATGTGTGCCAGACTGCTAACAGGCAAGACTTCCGTGTCCTCACCAAGAGGACGACTGACCATGCTATCCTCATCCTCCTCCTCCCTGTTCTCAGCCCGTCCATGTTGAACTGATGGTATGACAGTTGTGCAGGTAGTACCGTCTATAGCGCAGGTCTTCCTCCTCCTCTTCCTCATTGTCACCCAATCCACATTGGGATGAGATGAGGCTGGGCTGTGTGGAATCACCCTGTATGGTTCCTTGCTCCATCTCATCGTGCTCCGCCTGCAATGCATCCTCTTTAATTGTGAGCAGAGAGCATTTTAGAAGACATAGAAGCAGGATGGTGATGCTAATTATGGCATCATCGCTGCTCACCATCTTGGTGGAGTCCTCAAAGTTTTGGAGGATGGTACAGAAGTCTGACATCCATGTCCACTCCTGAGGTCTTATGTGTGGAGTCTGACCTGAATACCGACGGCATTGTTGATGCTGGTAGTCAACAACTGCCCTCTTCTACTCACAAATCCTTCCCAACATCTGAAATGTAGAGTTCCAATGCGTGGGGACATCGCACACCAGTCGGTGAGCTAGAAGCTACAAACGCTGCTGAAGCACGACAAGGGCGGCAGAAGCTGTAACTGATTTCTAAAATGGGCACACACGCAACGAACTTTGAGAAGCAGATCCAGGTAGGGTTTTAGAAACCACTGAACCACGAGGTTAAGCACATGGGCCTGGCATGGTACGTGTGTGAGCTCACGTCGCTTCAGAGCCGTCACCAGGTTATGACCATTGTCACACATGACCATGCCTGACTGTAGGTTCAGCAGTGTCAACCACAGATCTGCCTGCTCTTTCAGAGCTGTCCAGAACTCTTCAGCTTTGAGCGTTTTGCACCTAAGCATATTAGCTTCAGCACAGACTGCTGTCGCTTGGCCAAGGCAGTGCTTCAAGCTTCTGACTGATGTGGTCATTTCGGAGATGGAGGCTGAAGAGGAGGAGGTGCAGGAGCTGTAGAATGTGGGGGCAACCCTGATTAACCCAGGGCTCGCAATCCTCGGCGTCGGGAGGATGTGTTCCATCCCAAGGTCCAACTGGGTCCCGGCTTCCACTGTATTAACCCAGTGTGCCGTCAGCGAGATGTACCGTCCCTGCCCACAAGCACTTGTCCACGTGTCTGTGGTTAGGTGGACTTTCCCAGTAACTGCATTATTGAGGGCACGGCTAATGTGGGACACGTGCTCGTGTAATGTGGGGATGGCACACCAGGAGAAATAGTGGCAGCTAGGTATCGAGGGACGGCCGCCGCCATCAGGTTGCAGAAAGCTTCCGTCTCCAAGAGCCTAAAAGGCAACATTTCGAGCGAAAGCATTCGTGAAATGTGTGAATTTAGCAGCGTGCCCTGTGGGGCATTGGCTGCGTATTTGCGCTTGCGTTCCAAGGACTGGGGTAGGGACAACTGAACGCTGCGCTGGGACATGGATGTGGGCGTGCTTGCTGATGGTGCTAGTTGAGAGTGCAATAACACGTGCAGAGTGGGAGGCATCTTCGCATGCGCTGTGGACAGGGGTTTGGCATGCACACACAACAGCGGAAAAGGCAGTGGTGCAACCGCAGACACTGTTTCTGGACCTTGGGGTTCGGCCCACTTAGTCGGGTGCTTTGCTGCCATGTGCCTGATCATGCTGGTGGTGCTCAGGCTGCTAGTTTTGCTACCCCTGATGATGCTAGCCTGGCAGGTGGTGCAAATGGCCTTTTTGGGGTTATCTGCAGAATCTTTAAAAAACAACCAGACTCATAGAATCATAGAATGGTAGAGTTAGAGGGGACCTCCTGGGTCATCTGGTCCAACCCCCTGCTCAAAGCAGGATTCACTAAATCATCTCAGACAGATGTCTGTCCAGCCTCTGGGAGGACCTAACAGCTGTACTGGCAACTTCCGTCGTGTTGGCGTTACGGGGAACGCTTTGGTGTGGCCACCACAATGCTTCTTCCTGCCTGTTGTGGTGCTATGCCTACCTCCCTCTGTGTGCTGCTGTCCTCGCTCTGCATGTCCCCCTGCCAGGTTGGGTCAGTTACTATATCATCCACCACCTCGTCTTCCACTTCCACACTCAGGTCCTACTATTGACTTTCTGGCAATTGTGTCTCATCATCATCATCTACCTCTTGTGACAGTAATTGCACTTTCCCACCGTTGCCTTCGTGTGACCGTGGCTGCTCAAATATTTGGGCATCGCTACACGCGCCGTTCTCCTCTTGACTCGCTTGAAGCTGGACGAACCAGAGGCCCGAATCTACAAATGGAAAAGTGAACAGCTCTTCTGAGTGTCCAAGTGTGGATCAGTTTTCTCCGGGCACTCAGCATGGTGGGAGGAAGGAGGATCAGGGTGAGGAATATGCGGTCCAGACTCACGGCTACTGAGACTTGACCGTGTGGAAGATAGGGTAGTGGTGGCAAAGTGACTGGAAGCATTATCTGCTATCTAACCAACAACCTTTTGACACTGCTCTGGGTTCAATAGTGGTGTGCTACGGTCCCCTAGTAATTGGGACAGGAAGGTCGAGCGACAAGATGTGGGTGTTTGTTGTGGCACAATTTCAGCTTGCCCACGGCCTCGGCCTCTGCATGCACGATCACCATCACGTCCACTTCCCCATCCCTTGCCACGCACCTTGCCTATTTTAAATGGAGGACAATATTTTCCACGTTCACTAGAAATGGCTGATTTTGGATCGCTGTTATATGTGATACGTCTGACAGAGAACCACGGTTTTAAACAGCGGGCCTGTAGTTTACTAATACTATTCTTCACAGAGACCTTATGTGAATAGCTTGGCCAACTCACTGCAATGAAATGTAAATGGAAGCCAGAAATGGCTGATTTTGGAACGCAGTTATATGTGAGATACGTCTGACAAAGAACCACATTTTTAAATAGCAGGCTTGTAGTTTACTAATACTATTCTTCATAGAGACCTAGTGTGAATAGCTTGACCGACGCACGGCAACCAAGTGGAAGGCAGAAATGGCTGATTTTGGAACGCTGTTATATGTGAGATACGTCTGACAGAGAACCACGGTTTTAAATAGCAGGCCTTTAGTTTACTAATACTATTCTTCACAGAGACCTAGTGTGAATAGCTTGACCGACAAACTGCAACGAAATGGAAAAGGAGGCCAATATTTTCCACGTTCAGTTCAAATTTCTGGATTTTTATCACTGTAATATGGAAAAGATCTGGCTGTATTCTGCAGTGCTAACAAGCAAATGGAGCAAAAAAATAGTGTACTCTGGATTACTTTTTAAGCAAATAACCAGGATTAAGATAAAAAAAATTGCCCTGGGCCCCTGATACCTGGGGCTATGTCTACAAATATTTGTCACAGCAGGATCAGTCAGAAGTTGAACATGCAATGGACCCTCTTGTGCTGTATCATGCACTGCAGTCTGTAACATACCCTGCCTTCCTTGGTTTTTAAGCAAATAACCAGGATTAAGATAAAAAAACAATTTTGCCCTTGCCCCTGATATATGGGGCTATGTCTACAAATATCTGTAAGAACAGCAGCAGCAGGAACGTGCTATTGACCCTTTTGCACTATATGCTCTGCAGTCTGCCACATACACTGCCTGCCTGCGTAACTCCTATCACCACTGAATATATGCAGCTGGATTAGTCCTCAGAAGGACTGTTTGTTCTGATGGATATATAGATATGCTGTGGAATACATTTGCTAACTATAAACAAGCAAATCTCTCCCTGACTCAGCAGCAGCTCTCCCTACTCTGCCTGGTTCCGGGGTAGACTGTGATGAACATAGTGGCGCCAGGTCTTTTATAGACCTGATGACGCTATGCGGCCAGCCAGTCACTGTAATGCCCACAACCAACATGGCTACAGCATTACAGTGCGTGGCAAGAAATCCCTGCATGTTCATTGGCTCTCTAAAGATCGCCAAACATGCAGGGCGGGGACCCAAGTTCCTGCCTGAGCAACCTGGAAATAATCGCCGAGTTTGTCGATCAGTGGTGAGCATGTTCGCTCATCACTAACTTTGACACATCATGTGTCTGTTGTTTGGCGCCACTCTTTTTTGAAAATTTACCTATATATATGGCTGTACACTGTTAATTGTCATAAGGTTTTTATGTCCTGAGGAAGAAGTATGGTACTTCGAAATGCGTAAACCAAATAAAAAAACGTTTTATATCCCAATGTGGATTTGCTTAATTAACCAGCAGCGCAGATTCTCCACTTTTTTTTCCTTTGTTTGTATTGTACTGTATTATTTAAAGGGTAACTGTACTTAACCCCTTAACGACCACCGTAACATACTTTCATGGTGGCAGTTAAGGGTACTTATTCCTCAGCGACGTGAAAATGTGACGCTAAGAAATAATAGTGTAGCGCCCCCCAGCGTCAGAAATTCTCCAGGATTTCAGCTACTAGGGGTAGCTGAGACCCCGGAGAACATGATCAGGGCCGGTTTGTCCGGTCCAGTGTCATGTGATTGCCGTTATTAACCGTTTAACGGCGATCACACACAAAAAAAAAGTCCAATTTAAAATCCATTTCTGTCTCCTCTGATATGATCTAACATATCAAAGGAGACAGAAATGGGGTCCCCTAACCACCCTACTGTACCTTAGGTACCGGATCCGTGATCCCCAGCCCCCCTCCTTTTGCTGAAAGAAAATGGAGGGCGCATGTGCAGTGCGCCTGCCAAGATCTGCCTCCCTGCACTCAGCAACTGCTGAGAATTTTCTCATTGGCTTCTGGCTTTTGATTACTGTGATAGACCCTATCACAGTGATCAAAAGCCCCCATATTAGTAAATAATAATTTAGGGCTGTACATCTCTCTTCCCTCCTTGTAGTTGTTCTGGGAGAGAAGAGAGATATACTGTACTACATCCGAGTGCTGCCCTGTCAGAGAAAAAATCTTTAAAAAAAACACATATCTACTGCCATGTCCGTACCCCAAACCTCATTGAATACCCCCCTCCTGCGTCATCCCCGTGTCTAATTAAAAAAAATTTTTATCATTTTTTTTTTTTCATTTTTTGTGATTAGGGTTACTAGCGTTTAGGGTTAGCGTTAAGGTTACTAGAGTTAGCGTTACCATTAGGGTTAGCATTAGGGTTAGCATTAAGATTACAGTTTTAAAAAAAAAAAAAACTAGTGTTAGATTAGGTTTAGGTGTAGTAGTGTTAGGTTTAAGTGTAGCAGTGTTAGATTAGGTTTCACCCTGCAACAGCCTGCATTTTGATTAAACCCCATTCACAACTGTGTGTCTCTCTTTTATGCTTGGTATGTCTTCTTCACCCTGCAACAGCCTGCATTTTGATTGAACCCCATTCACAACTGTGTGTCTCTCTTTTATGCTTGGTATGTGTGATCCAATCTGCCAAACCACCCTGCATATCTGCTGACTGCCTTCTCAATATTGTATCTGTCTCTTTATATGTCTGATCCAATCTGCAAATTTTATCACCTCAATCCTTTGATCCCAATACACACTTGTCCCTATCTGTCTATTTCCTGAATTGCATTTAGCATCTGTGTCCTAATTATTCCCCCCCCCCCCATGCTTTTGTGACCAGTCTGCCTGCGGCTCCTCCCCTCCTACTCACTCCTGAACCACTTCCATGTGCTGTTAAGGGCTTTATAAATCTCTAGACCCATTTCTGGCTAAGACCGTTGGTCTGGCTCTTAAGGGTCTAAACAGAAATGTGCCAGAAATGGGCCAAAAGTGACCAGAAGGTACGAATAACTACTTACTAATCATACTTAGTTCCTCCTCATTCACACTTAAACCTTCATTATGCTTACATATGCCCTTACTGTCTTTGCACCACTAATCCTTACTCTCTTTCGCTATCCTCAAACCCCAGCACCCTCTAACCAAATAATTATCTCTCCTTCCCTCTTACCTCCCCACCTGACCTCATCTGCAGACCTGCTCCTCAACCTCAGATCTATCCTACCAAAACATAAAACAAGCCAGACACTCTCCTTCTCCCATCTCCTCTCCCTCTATCTTCTTCTCCTCACTGCTGGCGACATATCTCCCAATCCTGGCCCCTATAACTGACACCTTCCACCAATTCCCCTTCCTATCGCTTCCAACCAACTGCAAACTACCGCATCCTCTCCTACCTAAAACCCGTGCCCCGGATGCCCAACCCCCTGCTCCCTCTCTCTGGAGCACTCTGGAACACTCGCTCTGTCTGCAACAAGCTCCATGTTATTCAAGACCTCTTTACCTCTTGTAATCTCTCCTTCCTTACCATCACAAAGACATGTTTGACACCCTCTGACACTGCCTCCCCTGCTGCGCTGTGTTACGGTGGCCTCCACTTCACTCACACTCTTCTCCCTGGTAACAGACATGGTGGAGGAGTGGGTCTTCTCCTTTCTACCAACTGCACCTTTAGCCCTATCCCACTTCTACCCTCCCTTGTTCTCCCTTCTTTTGAAGTTCACTCTGTCCCCATCTTGTCTTCCTCCAACCTCAAAGTGGCTGTCATATACCGACCTCCAGGCCCGGCCACTGCCATTATTGACCAATTCCCCACCTGGCATCGCCACTGATACTCGCCAGTCAGCAACATTCAAACTCCTGTCGCTCACTTCATCTTTTGGACTTACTCAGTGGTCCTCCTCAGCCACCCACACAGACGGACATACACTAGACCTCATCTTCACCCGACTCTGCTCCCTATCTAACCTAACAACCTACCCCTACTCCTATCTAACTACTATCTACTCACATTCTCTTCCCTGTCCTCCTCACCTGTCACCCATGTCCAGCAACTAGCACCCCCCGCAGAAACCTTGCACATCTAGACACACACTCTCCGATTCTATTCTACCACTGACATCCATATCTTCACTCCACGACACAGACAGCGCCACTGCTTTCTACAATGCCACTCTCGCATCAGCTATTGACATTGTCACCCCTCTTGTGCATGGCAGAGCGTGATGAGTCAATAGACAACCCTGGCACAACAACCTCACAAAACAGCTTCGGCAAGCGTCCATGGTTACAGAGCGACATTGGAAGAAAACACATTTGCAAGATGACTTCACTGCATTCAAACAAGCAATACTCGCATTCAAATCAGCCCTCACCTCTGCTAAACAGGCCTACTTCACAACCCTCATATCTTCCTTATCCTACAACCCTAAACAGTTATTCAACACTTTCAACTCTCTCCTTCGCGCTCCACTGCCCCTCCGACCTCCGTCATCTCTGCTGAGGAGTTTGCTACACACTTCAAAACCAAGATTGACCAAACAAGGCAAGTCTTTACTGTCCAACCACCACAAAACCCTTGTTTTCCAGACCATTGCCCTTCCCCCATAACCTTCCTTTCCAACATCACTGAAGGAGACCTTACTCATCTCCTCCTCAAATCACACCTCACCACTTGTGCACTCTACCCCATCCCATCTAACCTCACCCCCAACACTCATCCCTAACCCACCTCTTCAACCTATCACTAACTTCTGGTACCTTCCCCTCTGCCTTCAAACATACCACAATCACGCCCATCCTCAAAAAGCCATCCCTCGACCCAACCACCTTAAATAGCTACCACCCCATATCGCTGCTCCCATTTGCCTCCAAACTCCTTGAGCAACACTTTCACTCTGAACTTTCCTCTCACTTCTCATCTAACTCTTTCTTCAACAACCGACAATATGGCTTCTGCCCCCACCATTCCACCAAAACTCCCCTTACCAAAATTACTAACAACTTACTTACAGCCAAAGCTAACAGACAATTCTCTGTACTCCTTCTTCTTGACCTGTCCTCTGCCTTCAACACAGTTGACCACTGCCTCCTACTACAGATTCTCTCTTCCTTTGGTGTCAAAAACCTTGCCCTATCCTGGATCTCCTCATACCTTTCTAACCGCACATTTAGCGTCTCCCACTCCCACACTACCTCCTCATCCCGCCCCCTCTCTGTTGGAGTACCACAATTCTTCTCAATCTATACCCTTGGCCTAGAGCAGCTCATAAAATCCCATGGATTCCAGTACCATATGTACGCTGATGAAACCCAGATCTACCTCTCTGGCCCAGTTGTCCACTCACTGCTGTCCAGCATGTCTATCAACCATATACTCCTTCTCCTCTCGCTTCCTCAAGCTCAGTGTAGACAAAACTGAACTCATCATCTTTCCTTCATCTCACATAACTTCCCCACCTGATCTTTCTATCACAATAAATAACATAACACTTTCCCCTGTACCGGCAATCCGCTGCCTCGGTGTAGCCCTTGACTCTGCCCTGTCCTTCAAACCACACATCCAAGCCCTTGCCACCTCCTGTCGCCTCCAGCTCAAAAATATTTCCAGAATCTGTCCTTTCCTCAACCTTCAATCTACTAAACTGTTTGTGCACGCCCTCATCATCTCCCGCCTCGACTACGCAACATCCTCCTCTGTGGCCTACCTGCTAACACAATCGTACCCCTCCAGTCCATCCTTAACTCTGCTTCGTGACTTGTTCATCTCTTGCCTCGCTACTCCTCTGCTACTACCCTTTGCAAATCCCTTCACTGGCTCCCAATTGCCAGCATATCCAGTTCAAACTAATAAAACTGACCTAGAAGGCCATCCATAACCTTTCTTCTCTGTACATCTCTGAACTAATCTCCCTATATATTCCCTTGCGTAATCTCCGGTCCTCTGAAGACCTCCTTCTCTCCTCCACACTTATTCATTCCTCACCCAATCGCCTCCAAGATTTCTCCCGAATATCCCCCATCCTCTGGAATTCTGTGCCTCAACATGTCCGATTAGCCTCCACATTTTGATCCTTCAGACAGAACCTGAAAACCCATCTCTTCAAACAAGATTACAGCCTGCCATGACCTTGCTTGCTGCCACCTCAACAACACCAGAGCTACTGCAAACCCCCCTCAACTTACTGTCTCCTTCCCCATTCCTGTAGAATGTAAACCCGCAAGGGCAGGGTCCTCTTCCCTTTGTACCAGGCTATCATTGTTAGTTTGTTTACTGTGATATCTGTGTTTGATATGTAACCCCTTCTTATGTACAGCACCATGGAATCAATGGCGCTATATAAATAATGTTATGGAGACCCTCTTTGTTATTAGGGAGAACTTAGGAATAGACAGCAAAGAGTGTTCACATTGCCAGTGAGATTCAAATTAAAATACTTCATCGATGAAAGGAGAGAGACAAAGTACATGCAACATGCATTGTCAGCAGGTAGAGTCTTCTGTGTGGCAACTAAGACTCCCCACATTTATTAGCTAGACAAAAACGGAACTACAATTCTTACATACAACTGAACAGGAAACCGAAATAGACTATCAGTAATAACACACTTCCCTTGGCCCAACGTAAAACCTTCTTGTCAGGGAATTCACAGGAAACCAGTATCTTAGTCAGACATTCCATGATGCAAGGTTTTTTAAGCAAAGGCTTCAGACAAAGAATAGATTGTTTTCCTAATAATAATAATAATAATGAAATTGTTACAAAACAATTTATTCATCAGCTACTTCCCCATGCTATAAAAGCCTGGAGGGGACGAATCCCATTCAACGACAAATATCTTGCTTGTAAATCTCATCATATATGTTTATAGGAGAAGTGGTATTATATTTTGCAGGCCTGTGATGCTTAATCTTGCGTGTTTTCTTGCATAGTCTCTTAATAGCAAATATACTAATCCTGGCAACTATATACACTAGTAATATCAAAATTCCTATTTGTAGAATACCTTGTAGGATGCCCATTAGCCATCCATCTATACCCTTGAACCAATTGACAGGATTAAGAAATGAAAAAGTGTCGCTCCACCAGGAATCTTTGCTGACATGATGTTTTTGGAGCCACGTATCCCTCATCTCTCTAACTATCTCTATCTTTACCTGGAAATTTCCTGCAGGGTCTATGTAGTGGTAACAGGTAAGGCCTATTATCTGACACATCCCGCCCTCTCTAGTAGTCAAGTAATCTAGCACTATGGTGTGTTGGTTAGTAACTGCAATTAGTTGTTTCTGTACAATATTAGATGTATTGAAAACGTCAAGAATCTGGAAGATCTGGTCATCTAGATAATCAGTCGCTTCTACCAACTTATCCCACATTTGCATTATGAATGGGTAAATGAATAAGACACTAAAAAATTTGTTAGCCACCCCCATTTCTACAAGATGTGGTTTACCATTTGGTCTGGGCTTGTCGTCTGCAGCTCGTCTGTACAGTGTGTATAGAGGGATTGCTTTAATATCTACTCTTGTGTGTGGTACTATAAAAGTAGAAGGTGTCAGAAAGGCCAGTGTGCAAACTCCTGTGAAATTGTTGGGTAACCACTTGTAAGCCTGATGTCCACATACAATATATAAACTCTCTGGTGCTCCAACAACAGTGTTGTTGAACAGACTAGCAATCCATTTAGATAACAAGGTGGTGCTTAATTTTTCCATAATTTGTCATTTGAGGTAAAACCTGATATTAGATTTTGCAAGGTGACATTTACACAATGAAGCTTAGGATTGAGAGTGGCATCAACCGCTATACACTGCGTAGTAGTGGTAGCAGATCCATTACACTCTGAATAGTCAGCTGTAGAGAAAGGAAACCCTCTGGATTTTATCTGAATACAGCTGCAAGAGGTAAAGTTCGGATAACAGAAGAGGTCGACATGACTGGTCGCCTAAGGCATTTCAGTCTGACTTAGAGGCGGACCACTCCTGTTAAACAACAACCATGGCTCAGTCACCCAAGCAGCTACAGTTAGACCTACAGCCTTCTTTTTTTTTTTTGTTCTTAGTCTAATAGGAAAAGTGTAGTTACTTAAGTAAAACATTTCATTCAAAGTCACTGGAATGGCTAAATAAGGCATAGTATTGGAGGATATTGGACTATGGGTGCATATCCAACAGTTCTTAGAACGGTCATTAGAGTTCATGTCTTGGAGTAAAACTTGGTGATGCATTACCTGTTTGTTATCCCATTTCTCTTTTAGTACTTCATGGAGAGTTAGGGCAAGGGGTAGGGTTGCTATCACCACAGTCCAAACAAACAAGGTCATCATCTTTGCTGCTGCTGGGGTTCAAAACCTTTTTACAATGGCTGGCGTGGATCCAAGTTTCATTGCCTTAAAGCTTGACAGAAGTGGCAGTGGTTAATAGCACTTGGAATGGTTCACTGTATCTGGGCTCCAGTGGTCTCCTCATATGTCTCTTTACCACGACCCAGTCTCCTGGTACCAAAGTGTGAGTGCCGCTGAAGCAATTGGGGTCTGGGATAGAGAAAAGAACATGATTATGAGTAACAGTCAAATGTTTATGCAACTCCAGAACATATTCAGTGAGCGAACCATAGGAGGCCTGCAGCTGCTGTGGGAAATACATCCCTATCTTAGGGACACTACCAAACAGTATTTCAAATGGGGACAGCTTCTTCCTCCCCCTTGGAGTGGTCCTCACTGAATACAATGCTATGGGCAAAAAATCTACCCAGGACAAGTGTGTTTCTTCCATGCACTTTTGGATTTTTAGTTTCAAGGTACCATTGAGGCGTTCCACCTTCCCACTACTTTGTGGATGATAGGGAACATGGAAAGCCTGTTCTATCCCAAGAGTGACCATGATTTGTTTCATTAGTTCCCCAGTAAAGTGGGTTCCTCTGTCACTTTCTATAGTTTCGGGCACCCCATATCTACAAACCACCTCACTGATCAATTTTTTAGCAGTAGTTTCTGTATTTGCTTTAGTCACCGCCCAAGCTTCTGGCCACCCAGAGAAAAGGAAGGTCAATGCATACCAGGGCGTATTCATAATTACCCACCTTAGGTAGCTGTATGTAGTCCACCTGCATTCTTGGAAATGGGTAATCTGATTTTGGTGTGCATTTCCATGGGACTCGAATAGGCCTACCAGGGTTATGTTTTGCACAAAGTAGACATTCTTGAACATACTTTGCAGCCGTATTCGGGAACCCTGGGGCACACCAGTATTGTAGCACCACTGCACACATAACACCCTTTGAGTTATGCACCGGAGAATGAGCAAGGGCAGCCATCATGGGGAACAAGCAGCATGGAAGGCAAATACGTTTGTTTACCTGCCATACCCCTGACACTGACTGTACGGCGCCCGCTTTGACCCATGCATTCTGCTCGTGGGGGGGGAGCCTGGGTCTGGAAGACCTGCTGTAGTTCGAGGTCCACGGCCACTGGGGCCGGTGCAGGGGATGTCTCCTTATTTGAAAGGGGGCTTCCTGCACTCCCTGACTCTGAGTCTCCTGGGGTTCCCGCACCTGCTATAGCCAGTATCTCTGTCAGAGGTAGTCGTGCTGCTTCCTTAGCCGCCTGGTCGGCCAAGGCATTCCCTACTGCAAGGGGAGTTTGTTCCCGAGTGTGTGCTGACACTTTGACTATGGCTGCCCTTCGGGGAAGGGTGAGTGCTGTGAGTAGCTGCTCTACCGCTTGTGCATTCCTTATAGGTTTGCCAGCAGAGGTCAAGAAATTACGGCTTCGCCAAATGGCGCCAAAGTCATGTGCAACACCTAAGCATATTGCGAGTCAGAAAATGCATTAATTTCTTTATCTTTTCCCAGATTGCACGCTGCAGGGAGTGCTTTAAGCTCCGCTTCTTGCGCAGAGCAGCTGGAGGGGAGTGGTTCTTGTATCACTGCCTTACCATTGTGGACTACTGCATACCTGGTGATGAATCGTCCTTGTTGACTGTCCCAAGCTCTGGAACCATCTACAAAATACTCAGCAGAGGGGTTAGTGAGTGGTACATCAGTAATATTTGCCAAGCCCTTTATTTCAGCTTCCATCAATGCCTGACAATCATGTTCATGTGCCATATCAAACTGAGCTTCCTCATCTGCTAACTTGAAAAACAGGGGCAGGTCTTGGCTCATGGTCCCTCCCTCTTCCCCATCCTGATACTTTCCTCCCTTTTCTAAATCCACTGGAAGTAGTGTAGCTGGATTTAGAACATTAGAGCGTTTGATAGTTATATGGGGGGTGTAAGGAGTGAGACTTCATATTTTGTCAACCTTGATGCTGAGAGGTGGCGGGTCTGACCCTGTTGAAGTATTTCAGATACAGCATGAGGAACTTGAAGTGTGAGGGGGCTTCCTAACACTATGTCCTCTGTCTTTTTAATGAGTTCTGAAGCAGCTGCCACAGCTCTAACACAAGTAGTAGACCCCATAATGACTGGATCTAGGGTTACAGAGTAATACCCTAGAGGGCGCTGCCTACCACGATGTTCTTGGGTAAGGACACCAGACGCATGTCCAGCCTGTTCGTGGCAGTACAAAGTAAAAAACTTGTCATAAGTAAGGGGTCACTGCCTTTCTACAGAATGACAGAAACTAGATCATCTCATGTGGCCCGATATGCCTCCTGAGCACCCTGGAGGCACATTCTAAATGTTAAGGTTTTTTGGGGGGGATCTGGGAGCTGGGTAGCAAGGGCAATAAGTTCACTGGACTGGGGGACCAAGGCCGATATGTTTCTATTGGTCATACTTGGGGGGGGTCGTGTACCTGAACATTATCAACCATCCTAGGAGGTTGAAACTGTACATGACTAGTGGTCCTCATAGGGAACAGAGGCACCCTGAGTGTTGTCCCTGGGAGTGAAGACCCACAGGACCTGCAAAAATTAACCCCAGGGGGATTCTGATGACCACAATGTCTGCAAGTCCATCCCATTGACCCAGCATAAGACGGGGTGCTGAATTTAAATCAGTTACAGAGACTACAGGGATCTGAGAGTTTTTCAAACTATCATAGATTACATAGACAGTTCCATGCCTGGTTTCTTCTGATTTCTGTTCACTCATTGAGAGACATTTGCCTACTTCTAATCACATCCTAGCCTGCTCTAGTTTGTTTTTATCATTCAACCACCCTTCCCAATTGCAGATATATTTCTCCCATTCCTTCTCTTCCAGATTACCCCACTTTCCCATACCAAATTTCCTCAATGTTATTTCACATCCCTCTACTGCTTCTTTCCCTTTCAGTCTCTCCACTATCTCACATGCTGGAACTGGGGCCACGCCCTTTAGGTCAGTCAATTCCTTACTGTTGCCAGTCCCCATGACTGCAATCACTGTGCCAGAGTTACCGTAGAACTCTCTTCAACACACCTAGAGCCTCTCAGACTCTAAATTTGATTCCGTTCCAGTCTCCTCTGATCCTTGAAAGACGGATCTGATCCTGTCCCAGTCTCCTCTGAAGACAGATCTTTAAGGAAGTACTAAGACCAATTTTCCAGCCCTGTGAGCTAGGGAGATTCTTACACACAACCAAACAAATAACAATACCAAGCCTACTGCTCCACCTACTATTGCAATTATTTCTGCATGATCACATAACATTTCCTGAGGTAATCTGCAATTATTAAATAGCAGCCTCTGCAGTTTCTCTATCAACTGGGTTAGTTTCGGGACAAAAAAAGGAAGTCACCCAGGTGGGGGAGTAGTGGTGTGCTTTTACTACCCAGTTCAAAGGTTTTCCTTCTACACCTTGTAAAGGCACTGCGTGACAATTATATCTGCAATAAGTGTTACTTTTTTTACTATATGTTTCCCTGTCTGGGTATACAGGCTGAGCAAGAACTTCAACTACTTTGATTTTCCCTCTCTTGAGCTTACACAAAACAGAACACAGACACTGAGGACAACAATTCTGATTAATCAAAAACGACTTAACAATACGTCAGTCACTCAATGCACACTGCACAATCGCTGATATTAATCCCCCTGCTGTATTTGGGCTAAAAACTGCATTCAGTTACCCCTTTCTTGAGGGTGCCCTTACCAATTTACAGGGGAATTTAATACCCTCAGAGTACTACCTTACCATGAAGGATTCCTCTGTTATAGGCAATCACACATCCCTGATCCTCTTACAGACCTATTTTCCTCTCCACCACATGTGAAGGAACACACCTAACGGGATCCCTTATCAAGCAGAGACCGTAGTCCCTTATTGGTCAATCAAAAATCATTCAGTCCCAGATTCAAGGATCCTTATAGTTTACAATATCATACCAGACATTTATGACGTAGACAAAGCAAACAACATAAAACAATCCTCCGACTCCTGAAATATACAGGAGAACTGCGGAGGTGCCTAATCCCGACACCCTGGGCAAGGTTGGTTACTCGTCACTTCATTCAATTATCATTCAACCGTCATTCATTCGTCAATTATACATCTAAAAACACATTGAAACATATAAGACAACAAATTCAATCACTGGTAAGGGTTCAAAAAATGATTGTCTTGTTAGGACCACCAATTACCCGTCCTGGAGCCCTCTAGGTAGCACTGAATTATTAGTAATACAAGGGATTACTTACCGCGGATTTTATTCAGTGATTCCCAGAGAGCTCCTTGTTGACGGGTCCAGAGGAGGTCCGGTTGTGACAATCCCCGGTTTCGGCACCATGTACTGTTATGGAGATCCTCTTTGTTATTAGGGAGAACTGTGGAATAGACAGCAAAGGGTCTTCACATTGCCAGTGAGATTCAAATTAAAATACTTCATCGATGAAGGGAGAGAGACAAAATACATGCGACATGCATTATCAGCAGGTAGAGTCTTCTGTGTGGCAACTAAGACTCACCACATTTATTAGCTAGACAAAAACGGAACTGCAATTCTTACTTCTTACATACAACTGAAGAGGAAACCGAAATAGACTATCAGTAATAACACACTTCCCTTGGCCCACCGTAAAACCTTGTCAGGGAATTCACAGGAAACCAGTATCTTAGTCAGACATTCCATGATGCAAGTTTTTTTAAGAAAAGGCTTCAGACATAGAATAGATTGTTTTCCTAAATAATAATGAAGCTAGATACAAAAAATTAACCTTAACAATAATAATTTAGGGCTAGCAGCCTTAGATTAGATTTAGTTTTTTTGTTAGGCAGGCGAATAAAATCAAGCAATGGCCCTCAGAACATTTTGCGCGGAGCCCGCGTACGCCCTGCTTTACTCCGGCAGTGAAACCGAATCTGCCTCTGAAGCAGTGCAGTTTTCGGACAGTGATGACTCCTCTTTCTCTACGGGATCCCACAGCCCGATGGTAGCGGAGTCGGTCGTCACTGCTGAAGCTTTAGAGGCAGGACCAAGTACCATATCCCCCCCCCCACTGCTGTGGTATCATGATGGTTCATTTTTCCCTCAAATTCCCCCTTTTTTAGCAGCCCCAGGAATAAAATTAAACTTCACTTTTTTACCCCCTTTGAATTTTTTCAAATTTTCATTACCCTTGAAGTTCTACAATTGATTTTCCATCAAACCAATTTATATCAGTATATCTCCCCAAAGCCCACATCCTTCCATTTCCATTCCTGGATCCTTTCAAATGTTCCTGAAATAAAAATTTTTTTTGGGCCTTTCCCTGAACATGGGATTAGTAAAACAACCCACACTCCGCTCCTACTGGGCAACAAAATCCATCCACAGCACCCCTGCATTTGCAGCTGTCATGTACCGAGCCTGCTACGAATCCCTGATGAGGTTTTTACATTTCAGTTACAATTCCCAAGCCCCTCCAAGAACTGATCCAAACTACGATCGGCTGAACAAATTGAGACCCCTAATTTCCCTCCTACAACATTCCTTTCTAAATTCCTACACCGCAGAACAGAATGTGGCAGTGGACGAGTTCCTGATGAGTTACAAGAGCCGGATATCCTTCCGACAATTCATCCCCTCCAAGTGCGCCAAATACGGCATCAAATTGTACAAGATGTGTGAAAGCTCATCAGGATACACATCCACCTTCATGATATACTGTATGAAGGTAGGGACCGCCAAATTAGCCCCCCAAACTGCCCCCAGACAATTGGCATCCCACAGAAAATTGTGTGGGAGCTAATGATGCCCTTCCTCCATCAAGGGTACCACGTGTATATGGACAACTATTACATGAGCATCCCCCTATACCAATCCCTCCACGCTGCAAGTACAGGGGCCTGTGGGACAGTCAGGAAAAACTGTGGGGTTTCCGTCACAGTTGGTGTCCAGACGTTTGGAGAAGGGGGCGTCATTCTCCCTTGCGAGTGACCATCTTCTTGCAGTGAAGTGGCATGACATTAAGGATGTCTACATGCTGACCATGCTGCATGCAGACCCCACTGTGATGTTCAGAGACAGGGGCGCCACCAGGGACAAGGAAAAACCGGTCTGCGTTACCGACGATAACAAATATGGCGTTGACTTGTCGGACCAGGTGCTTAAACCATATCTGGTGAAGCGGAAGACCGGGGCCTGGTACAAAAAGGTGCCACTTACAATAGCTTCGTCCTCTATAAAAAAAACAAGGACCACTCATATTTCTCCAATATCAGGAGAAAATTGTTGAGTGCCTCATATTTGAATCAACGACACAGGAGGATGCCTTCTAGTCCGAGGATGTCCTAGGGTTACTTAGGCCCAAAGTGGTGATCCTGGGCAACATATTTATTCTATAATATATTATACTGTCCTGTATGTTGAGCATGATTTATATGCCTTGCTGATGTAGTTTGTCTATCTACCTGTGTATGATATATTGACATATCAAATAATAAGAGTCAACTTCAGCTCTTGGTTTGCTATTTTGTTTTTTAGCACGATCGATATACCTTGCTGATGTGGGTTGTCCATCTTTTAATGTCTACCTGTGTATGATATATTGACATATCAAATAATAAGAGACAACACCAGCTTTTGGTCAGTGGACCATTCTAGTGGGCCTTTCAAGTTGGCCCTAGTATTTTTAACTGGTTTCTTTCTTGGTTATTTGTTTCATTGTTGCTGTTTCCACTAGGGATTTATGGTATATTTTTAATACAGTATAAATAAATTAATGTTTTAAGGGTTGTATGTATGCACTGGGATATCTAATTTAGAAAGAAACTAAATTATATTGTGAGATGGCGCGCAGACAAGACTCATATACTGAAAGCTAAAAGTCCTTAAAATAGTCAGAAGATTATTAAACACACAACATAAAAAAGAGGAAAAAATCTGGATGACAGCTTTCTTTTTTTCCACATATGGACTTATGATCTGGAGAATGACAGGTTCACTCCTTGACTCCAGCTGTTATATCTTTTTGCGGCTTGGCAGTTATTTCATGCTTGGTATTCTCTTTCACCAGGGTTTCCTTTTACTCTGACTCGTTCAACAATCTGTTCAGACTGCTAGAATGCTGATCCATTCTTATTCTTGTTTACTATGGTCAATTTAACATTGGCACAACTAACTTTCCCATTCCTCAGTTTTAACTGTTTATTATCACTGTTTGCTCCTTAACTTGCATCTGCCATTTGCTTGCTTGTTTTTGCTTGCATTGCGATCCCCCTCCGAGTTTCCTTTTTTCCAGTTTCACACACAACTTTTGCCAATACTGTAAATAACAACCCTTCCTCGTTAGAGTATGCGCACACAACATTTTTATCAGGCGGATTCTGCGCTAAAGAACTGCAAAAACAATGAACTTATGCACAGAAATACCAAAATGATTTGCTGTGGACATCTTCCATCCCCACTAACTTCTTTTAACCATTTAAGGCTTCAAAAGCTGTGAAGTAGTTAATAGAAGTGACTGGTCTATTCTTATATTGGCTTCTACTTGGATGCCACCATTATGTTATATATGGAATTAATAAAAAAAAAACGCCAGGGCAAGGCTGCCGCAAAATATGTGCTACGAGATGCCAGTAAAGACACTTCAAGGAAAACACTGTGGGCTTTTTGATGCAAAGTTTTTTGCTTCAAAAACTATGCGGGTAAGTCAGTGTAGAAAAGACATGCATATACCCTTACGGAACCATGCATAGTTTATAAACATAAGTAACTTTTTATAGATATTTTTAAATTATATGCAACTTTTGGTCTTCTTAACAAAATGACAAGTGACAAAACGCACACGTCCTCCACATAATTGAGAAACAGTGCAGTAAATGGGAAAAGGACAAAAATTCTGATGAACTAATAGATATAACTGTTATCCACTTTGGTGTACCCATTAAAATCCTAAGGTAATAGGAAATCCAGTACATGTGAGTAGATAAAAATCAATGTTTATTCCAAAATTGTTAAAAACATCTTCATCTGTGTATATTACATAAAAAGATTAGGCAAGAGGTGCATACGACTTGGGAGTTATTACGCCATTCGAACTTTTGAACTCTCTGGTTCTTAGTTATGTCTAAGAACCAGGGAGTTCAAAGGTTCAAAACGCATAATAACTCGCATGTCTTATAGACTGCGGAATCTTTTTATGCAACATACACTGATGAAGATGTTTTTAACAATTTTGGAATGAACATTGATTTTATCTACTCAAGTATCTGTGGATTTTTATCTGTGCTAGATCCCCTACTACCTTGGGATTGACTCTCCCAAGTGTTCCTGTGCATCGTGTTTCTAGTGATTGCTGTCTAATAGGAAGGTAAACTGATTATTATGAATGTAGTTTCATGACTTGACCAAAAGTCATAGGGGCACTGCGCATGATCAGAAGCCATCTTCTGAACTTCCGGTCATGCGCAGTGCGCCTATGAAGCCGGGAAGCATACACCTGGCTTCAGAGATGCATTATTGACTCTGCCGAAATGAGCGGCGCACATGCGTGAGATTTGCATGAGCTGATGACGACGACGGCTCGTGCAAATTATTTTATCACTCCAACAGGGGCGTGATAACATGGAAGGAGGGCTGACTAGTCTAGGGTAACTAACGCCCCATCGACTAGTTAAAGCCCTCATTAGCATAGGAAACGGGGACATTATAAATGCTTTTTTAAAGCATTTAACTGAATTACGTTATACAGGGCTGATTAAGCAGGAAGTTTAATCATACATACAGTAGGTGACTGCTGCTGGGTTGGAGGGCATGGGAGACCTGACAGGGTCCCTTTAACCTTTCCCTACACAAATTCCAGTTATCTAAATAAAGGTAGCACAATTTTAGGCCTGGGAGAACTTCTAAAGCTAAAAGGCACTTGGTGTTACAATATAGAAAATATGCAGTTACAGAAAGTACATTATATGTCCAAAAGTATGTGAATACCCGATCAGTGCACTTTTTTGGACATCTCATTGTAAACTATGGGCATTAATATACAGTTTTGCAAAAGATTTTGGATTATGTCTGTGAGAATTTGTGACCATTCAGCCAAAGAGCATTTGTACAGTCAGGCACTGATGACAGACTAGTACATTGGATTCACAAGCACTGTTCAAGTGATGTAGAAAAAGCTAAGGGCGTTTCCCAAACTGTTGCCACAAAGTTGGAAGCATATTATTGCCAATGTCTTTTATAGCATTAATCCCCTCCCAACACAGCAATTTTTCATTTTCATAATTATATTCCCTGACTTTTCACATTTTCATAGCTACAGTATATGAGGGCTATAGCCATAGTAATATGAGGGCTTGTTAAAGGGAGTTTTCAGGGCTCTAGAAAAATTATGTTGCAGCTACTTTATGTGACTGCAGATTGCAGAATCATGACAGTATTCAATGCCACACTGTCACAGTTTCCCTGTATTCCAAGCAAGAGTGGGTAGTCAAGTGACTGCAAATGCATGATTTGCAGACTTTATGGTCATGTACTTACTAGAGTCTCAGTCACTTCATTCAATGACCGCCCACTCACTCTGGGAATACAGGGGAATTGTGACAGTGTGTGTATTGCACATTGTATGATTTGGAAATCTGCAATCACATAACATGCAGAAAGTTGTCTAGAGCCAGGAAAACCCATGTAATTTTGGGATGAGTTGTAATTTAAATGGAATCTGTTGCACCGTGAGGTTTTTTACTTATTAATATTTGCATGCAGGTTATAGAACGTTTAAAATAGTCATACCTGTATGCCTCATATCAGCAGTCTTGTGGAAAAATCCTCTTTCATTCTATTATGCTAATGAGTTCTCTGAAGTGTGTGGTGCCTGGAAGAAAACTCTGCCTTCGATCTTCATTAGCGTAGCAGCCTCCTCCCATCAGATTCACAGTGCCTTATGACATGTAGTGGTTGGCCCACAATCCCGCGCATGCACTTTGAAATAGCGCGATTACACGTTCCTTTTACACCCTTATATGGGCATTGGCTTCTTTTTTCTTCTGCGCAGACGAGTCACTGTTATTACCACTCCAGTGACCTCCGGTGTGCGGGGTGAAAAGGTGCACTCCCCGCTTCCTTCCTACCTGCATACTTAGTTTCTAATGTCCCTGTCACCAAGATTACTTTCCCAATTTATGAACGTAAGCATGCATGAATGTGTATTATTATTATTATTTATATAGCACCATTGATCCCATTGTGCTATTCGTGAGAAAGGGTTGCATACAAAATACAGATATCACTTGCAGTAAACAAACTAACAATGATAGACTGGTACAGAGGGAAGAGGACCCTGCGGGCTTACATTCTACAGGATGATGGGGAAGAAGACAGATTGGGGAGTTGCAGCACCTCTGGCGCTGGTGAACCGGCAGCTTCAGTGATGGTGAGGAGGCAGTGGCATTGAAGGCTGTAAGCCTTCTTGAAGAGATGGGTTTTCAAGTTCCGTCTGAACCATCCGTCCAAATGTGGTGGATAATCGGATGTGTTGGGGGCACAGAATTCCAGAGGTTGGGGGTTATCAGGGAGAAGTCTTGGAGGTGATTGGGTGAGGAACAAATAAGTGTGGAGGAAAGAAGGAGGTCTTGGGACGACCAGAGTTTACGTGAGGGAAGATATCTGAAGATTAGTTTGGAGATATGCTGAGGAGACAGGTTATGAATGGCTTGGTAGGTCAGTGTTAGTAGTTTGAACTGGATACGCTGGTGAATTGGGAGCCAATGAAAGGATTTGCAGAGGTGAGAAGCAGAGGAGTAGCGAGGCGAGAGATGAATTAGTCAGGCAGCAGAGTTAAGGATGGACTGGACAGGTGCCAGAGTGTGAGCAGGTAGGCCACTGAGGAGAATGTTGTTGTAGTTGAGGTGGGAGATGATGAGGGCATGCACAAGCATTTTAGTAGATTGGGGTTGAGGAAAGAACAGATTCTGGAAATATTTTTGAGCTGGAAGCTCGAGGTGGCATGAGCTTGGATGTGCGGTGTCATGGGTTTGCCGTGACAGGGAGGTGTCAAAAGACTGCAGTGTCTGATTTCTTCTACTCCTGCACTGACTAGAAGCACATCACCTTCATATTAAACAGTGCAGGTTTCTTCTAACAGTTCAGGGCTTTATCTGTTCAGTTGAGAGCTCGTGGAAGCTTACCTGCCTTTGCTCTCAGCTGTTCAGTGTTGGCCCCTCCCCTCTTCTATATATACTCGCCTCTGGCAAGCAGTCATTGCCAGAGTTAGTTTCATGCTGCATGGTTTCTGGAGTTGGTGGAGTTTTGTTGTTTGAGGAGCCATTTGGTGGATTTATCTAAAAGACTGTTGTTTGGTTTTGGTTGTGTCCAAATCCTCTCCTTCTCCTACTTTGTTTTTTTCCCTTCTTTCACTCCCCAGTGTTCCCCTCTGTTGTTTGTGAGAGCATATTTGTATGATTGGTATTTTCTTTTATGCCTGTACGTATTAACTTGTTAGTCTAGTGGTTGTATTGCCATACACTACTACTCCCCTCTTCCCTGGGTGTGGGGAGGGTACAAACTGAAGGCAGATTCAGTAGCTAAGCAAGGTACGTGGCCCCGGTGTCTTTACCATTAGAAGTAATCCAGGGAACAGGGATAGCTAGGGCGCAACTAACATTAGGGACAAGGAAGGAGCCCCAGGATACCCGACAGCAAAAGTCATGACATTAACTCTGACCCAAACCTTTTTTTTTTTATCCATCATGGATCCAGTCACTGCTTTGACAGGGCAATTGCAGCAACTCAGTCTGGAGGTGGCAGACCTATGCATCGTAGTGTTGCAGCACTCTAACCCATCAAGTTTGGGGACTGTGACTCCCAGGCAACCCCTAGTGGAGCCCAAAATTTGCCTGACAGGTTCTCTGGAGAGTGTGACAAGTTGGTTGTTTTCAGGGAGGCCTGTATATTTGCCATTGCCTCTGCACCCTTGAGCCAGGGGTACTTTACTCAAGTCATCTGAGGGCTACAACTACAGGTAAGGGTCATGCACTCAGAATGTATTGACTGTTATGTGCTAGACGGTCTGCCATCTGCTGTGGTTCTTGGACTACCTTGGCTTGCGCTGCACAACTCTGTGGTAGATTGGCAGACTTGGGAGGTGGTTAAGTGGAGCCAGTATTATCAAGGACACTGCTTGGGAATTCAGCTAGCCAGGGTGAGAACCCAGTCTGTGCCTGAATACTTGTCTGACTTTGGGGATGCGTTTTCAGAGCAGGGGTGCCAAGAACATCCTCCCCATCGTCCTTATGACTGTGCTGTTAATCTTATTCCAGGGACCAAGCTGCCAAAGAGCAGACTATATAATATCTCTGGTCCAGAGAGGCAGACCATGAAGGACTATATCGCTGAAAGTCTGGCAAAGGGTCATATCAGACCATCCTCATCCCCCATTGCTGCAGGGTTTTTCTTTATAAAGAAGGAAGACAGGGGGTCATGCCCCTGCCTAGATTTCTGCAAACTCAATCAGATCACAATCCCGGATCCGTATCCTCTCCCTCTTATCCCAAACCTCTCTAACAAGGTCGTAGGAGCAAAATAGTTTTCTAAACTGGATCTCAGGGGGCATATAACCTCATTCATATTAAGGAGGGGGGTGAAAATACATCTGAGGGACACTTATGAAAACCTTGTGATGCCATTTGGGTTGACTAACGCTCCCGCCGACTTTCAGCACTTTGTAAATGACATTTTTAGTCACCTGGCAGGTAGATTTGTTGTAATCTATCTTGATGACATATTAATTTATCCGCATGACCTTGAGTTACATCAGGTACATTTCAGGCAGGTCTTACAGATATGCAAAGACAATAAATTATTTGTTAAACCAGAGAAATTCTCGGTTGAGGAGATCCCTGTTCTGGGTTCTCTTATCGTCCACCGGCTTTCGCATGGATCCAGTGAAAGTCCGGACAGTGCTGGATTGGGATCATCCCAAGGACTTAAAAGCATTACAAAGGTTTTTGGGTTTCTCCAACTACTGTAAGTTCATCAAAAACTTTTTGGTAGTGACCAAACCTCTGACGGATATGACCAGGAAAGGGATGGAATTTTCCAATTGGTCCAGTCCAGCCAGGGAGGCATTTGATACATTGAAGTAATGTTTTGCATCTGCGCCGATTCTTATACAATACCCAGGATCCCTATCAGCCAAAAGATAAGCTGAAGGATTAAAGAGATTCTAGCTTCATATTAAAAAATATAAGTTTATTGAAAAAAATTGATAAAACCACAACACAATATTAAAAACAGGGAAAAGGAACCTGCAAAAAGGAAGCCGCATATTAAGCTAAATCAGTAATAGTGAGGCTATACATCAAATCTGAATCAGTACGTTAAGTGGAATCCCAGTGGATTAGCTGGTGATAGATATTAAGGGATCCTATATTACTATAATGGCATATATATAAATTGATAATCCAATGATATAAAAAGGAGTACAGATTGCCAATATAATGTATATGGAGTAGAAAAGTTTCACCTACAGTTGAAACCAGAAGTTTACGTACACTATATAAAAAGACACATATGCATGTTTTTCTCAATATCTGACATGAAATCAGAATAAACTTTTCCCGTTTTAGGTCAGCTAGGAATACTATTATTTTTAATATTTGCCAAATGCCATAATAATGAGAGAGAGAATGTTTTAAGGCATTTTTATTACTTACTGCAAAGTCAAAAGTTTACATACACTAAGATTACTATGCCTTTAAACAATTCTGGCCTGCCCATATGATGATGTCATGTGTTTGGAAGCTTCTGTTTTTTTGGCAACATCTGAGTTAATTAGAGACACACCTGTCGATGTATTTTAATGCACACCGGAAGCCCACTGCTTCTTTGTGTAGCATCATGGGAAAGTATAAAGAAATCAGCCAAGATATCAGGAAAAGAATTGTGGACTTGCACAAGTCTGGTTCATCTTAGGGTAGAATTTGAAGGGGCCTTGTTCATCTGTACAAACAATAACACGCAAGTACAAACAAGATGGGAATGTCCAGTAATCATACTGCTCAGGAAGGAGACAAGTTCTGTGTCCCAGAGATGAACGTGCTTTGGTCTGACATGTGCATATCAACCCAAGGACAAAAGCAAAAGACCTTGTGAAGATGATGGCGGAAGCTGGTAAGATTGTGTCAATATCCAAAGTGAAACGAGTACTGTATCAACATGGGCTGAAATGCCACTCTGCCAGGAAAAAGCCATTACTCCAAAAGAAACATAAAAAAAGCCATATTGATGATTGCAAATGCACACTGGAACCTTAATTTTTGGAGACATGTCCTGTGGTCTGATGAAACTAAAATTGAACTTTTTGGGCATAATGACCATCGTTACGTTTGGAAGAAAAAGGGAGAAGCTTGGAAGCCTAAAAACACCATCCCAACTGTGAAACACAGGGGTGGCAGCACCATGTTGTGGGGCTGTTTTGCTGCAGGAAGGACTGGTGTACTTCACAAAATAGATGGCATCATGAGAAAAGAATATTATGTGGCAATACTGAAGCAACATCTCAGGACATCAGCCAAGAAGTTAAAGCTTGGGCGAAAATGGGTCTTCCAATGGACAGTGACCCAAAGCATACTGCCAAAATGGTAATAAAGTGTCTTAAGGGTAACAAATTCAATGTTTTGGAGTGGCTATCACAAAGCCCTGATTTCAATCCTATTGAAAATTTATGGGCAAAGCTGAAAAGGCAGGTGCGAGCAAGGCGACCTACAAACCTGGATCAGTTACACCAGTTTTGTCAGGAGGAATGGGCCCAAATTCCGACCAACTATTGTGAAAAGCTTGTGGAAGGATATCCCAAACGTTTGACCCAAGTCATTCAGTTTAACCCCATTTACAACCCAAGGTGGCTTGCAAGTTAATGACCAGGCCAATTTTTACAATTTTGACCACTGTCACTTTATGAGGTAATTACTCTGGAACGCTGTTGAGATTGTTTTTTCATGACATATTGTACTTCATGATTGTGGTAAAATTTCTTTGATATGACTTGCGTTTATTTGTGAAAAAAACGGAAATTTGGCGAAAATTTAGCAATTTTCAAAATTGTAATTTTTATGCCCTTAAATCAGAGAGATATGTCACACAAAATAGTTAATACATAACATTTCCCACATGTCTACTTTACATCAGCACAATTTTGGAACCAAAATTTTTTCTTTTACTAGGGAGCTATAAGGGTTAAAAGTTGACCAGCAATTTCTCACTTTTCCAACAAAATTTACAACAACATTTTTTTAGGGACCACATTACATTTGAAGTCACTTTGAGGGGTCTTTATGACAGAAAATACCAAAAAGTGACACCATTCTAAAAACATCACCCCTCAAAGTGCTCAAAACCACATTCAAGAAGTTTATTAACCCTTCAGGTGCTTCACAGGAATTTAACATTTAACTTTTTTCACAAAAATGTTACTTTAGACCCAATTTTTTTTATTTTCGCAGGGGTAACAGGAAAAAATGGACCCCAACATTTGTTGTGCAATTTCCCCTGAGTACGCAGATACCCCATATGTGGGAAAAAAACACTGTTTGGGCACACGGCAGGGTTCGGAAGGGAAGGAGCACCATTTGACTTTTTGAATGTAAAATTTGCTTGAATAATTTGTGGACGCCATGTTGCGTTTGGGGAGCCCCTGATGTGCCTAAACAGTGGAAACCCCCCACAAGTGACCCCATTTTGGAAACTAGACCCCTCAGGGAACTTATCTAGATGTGTGGTGAGAACCTTGAACCCCCAAGGTGCTTCACAGAAGTTTATAACATTGAACCGTAAAAATAAAATTTTCACATTTTTCCCACAAAAATGTTTTTCAGCCCCCAATTTTGCATTTTTATAAGGGTAACAGGAGAAATTGCACCATGTAGCTTGTTGTGCATTTTCTCCTGTGTAAGCAGATACCCCATATGTGGGGAAAAAACACTGTTTGGGCACACGGCAGGGTTTGGAAGGGAAGAGCGCCATTTGACTTTTTGATTGTAAAATTTGCTTGAATAATTAGCGGACGCCATGTTGCGTTTGGAGAGCCCCTGATGTGCCTAAACAGTGAAACCCCCCCACAAGTGACACCATTTTGGAAACTAGACCCCTCAGGGAACTTATCTAGATGTGTGGTGAGCACCCTGAACCCCCAAGTGCTTTACAGAAGTTTATAACATGGAGCCGTGAAAATAAAAAAAATAAAACTTTTTCCACAAAAATTATGTTTTAGCCCCAATTTTTTTATTTTCACAAGGGTAAGAGGAGAAAATGGACCCCAAAAACTTTTGTGCAATTTCTCCTGAGTACGCCAATACCTCATATGTGGGGAAAATACAGTGTTTGGGCGCATGGCAGATTTCAGAAGGGAAGGAGCACTGTGTGACTTTTTGAACGCAAAATTGGCTGGAATCGAGAGCGGACGCCATGTCGCGTTTGGAGAGCCCCTGATGTGCCTAAATAGTGGAAACCCCTCACAAGTGAGCCCATTTTGGAAACTACACCCCTCAAGGATTTTATCAAGGGGTATAGTGAACACTTTGAACCCAGAGGTACGACACAGAATTTGATAACATTAGGTCATCATATTGAATAAGTTGTCATTAGTCTTGAGCGCAAGTGCTCGCTACTTGAGTTTGCATCGGTAGTCAGGTATGCACCATGTATCGTGGGTGCTCGAGTGACATGCTCGAGTCCCCGTCCGCATGTTTCACGGTTATTAGACACCCCAAAAAAACATGCGGGGATCGCTCGTGCATGGCAAGCAATCCCCGTGAGGTTTGTATGGTCGCGAAGCATATGGGGCGGAGTCTCAAGCATGTCACTCGAGCACCCGCGATACTCAGTTGATACCCGAGCACCCGATGCAAACTCAAGTAGCGAGCACTTGAGCTCAACACTAGTCGCCATATCGTCATCTTTTTTTTTTTTACTTTTGAAAAAAATCCCAACCCTAAACCTAGTCCAACCCTAACCCTAGCCCAACTCTAACCCTAGCCAAACCCCAACCCTAGCCCAACCCTAACCCTAGCCCAACCCTAACTGTAACACAACTCTAGCCCAACCCTAACCCTAGCACAACCCTAGCCTAACCCTAGCCCAACCCTAACCCTAGCCCAACCCTAACCCTAGCCCAACCCCAACCCTAGCCCAACCCTAACCCTAACACAACTCTAGCCCAATCCTAACCCTAGCACAACCCTAGCCTAACCCTAGCCCAACCCTAACCCTAGCCCAACCCTAATCCTAGCACAACCCTAACCCGAGAGTTTATTTTTTACGCCATTCCTCGTGCGGTATAAGTGATTAGACGACTTTATTCTTCGGGTCAGTGCAATTACAGTGATACCAGAATCATATCGGGATTTTATGATTGACAGTTGTCACACACAAAAAGACGTATTTTTTTGTAAAATCTAGTTTTTGCATCGCCATATTTTGAGAGCTATAATTTTTCCATATTTTGGCCGACAGTCATGTGACGGCTTCTTTCATTTTTTATGCTGTTCCGCGTGTGGTAAAATTGATAAGGTAGCTTTATTCTTCGGGTCAGTAAGTTTACAGCGGTACCATATTTATATCTTTTTTCTATGTTTTGGTACTTTTACACAAAGCTATTTTATAGAAAAAATTATTTTTTTGCATCGCTTTATTCTGAGTGCTATAACTTTTTTAGTTTTCGGCTGATGGAGCTGTATGGCAGCTTGTATTTTGCGGGACAAGATGACGTTTTCAGCGGTACCATTTTTATTTATATTCGTCTTTTTGATCGCGTGTTATTCCATTTTTGTTTGGCGGAATGATGATAAAGCATTGTTTTTCCCTTTGTTTTTTATTTATTTTTTTACCGTGTTCACTGAAGGGGCTAACTAGTCGGACAGTTTTATAGGTCAGGTCGTTCCGGATGCGGCGATACCAAATATTTGTACTTTTATTGTTGTTTTTTTTTTTTTTTCATAATAATATTTATTGATGGGTGTTATGCACACGCCCGGACTGACTGGCGTGTGCGGGTGTTGTGGTTCCACTGGACCATGGACCGGAGAGTGCCTGGAGGGGCGTGACTAAGTATCTGGCCGATCCGACCAAGGTGGCACGACGGCATACGACGCCAGTGCACCAGGGAGAAACCGGGCAGAGGGACCAGGTGCTACTCCAGGTCAAACTCCGGACACGGGGGTTGACCCACACTGGAATTACTGGAACAGGCAGGTTAGGCTGGCACAGACTGGTGGATGTAAGCAAACACGGCAGGTATGCAGAGGGGTGGATACAGGCGAGTATGCAGGCAGGGAGGTACTGGCCGAAAGGACGGGCTGGAGCACAGAAAGGTTAAGACCCAGTACAGACTGGGTCACAGAACCGCAGATGCGGTAGACAACCACAGCAGAGAGGGAACGCCCAAAGCGGTGGGCAAGAACAGAGCAGGACGGGGCTGCAGGAGCAGCGAGCACAAGCAGGGCAGGACAGGACTGCTGGAGCAGCGGGCAGAAGCAGGGCAGGACAGGACTGCCGGAGCAGCAGGCAGAAGCAGGGCAGGACAGGACTGCCGGAGCAGCGGGCAGAAGCAGGGCAGGACAGGACTGCCGGAGCAGCGGGCAGAAGCAGGGCAGGACAGGACTGCCGGAGCAGCGGGCAGAAGCAGGGCAGGACAGGACTGCCGGAGCAGCAGGCAGAAGCAGGGCAGGACAGGACTGCCGGAGCAGCGGGCAGAAGCAGGGCAGGACAGGACTGCCGGAGCAGCGGGCAGAAGCAGGGCAGGACAGGACTGCCGGAGCAGCAGGCAGAAGCAGGGCAGGACAGGACTGCCGGAGCAGCGGGCAGAAGCAGGGCAGGACAGGACTGCCGGAGCAGCGGGCAGAAGCAGGGCAGGACAGGACTGCCGGAGCAGCGGGCAGAAGGGTAAGAGCGGAGCAAGGCTGCCGGAGCAGTGAGCAAGGAGTCAGAGCAGGACGGACAGGGCTCTGTTCACACGGAACAGACAGGAAGGGAAAGGCAGAGCCAGATAGCCACAGGGTACTTGCAGTGAAGTAGCGAGGGGACCACAAACTCACAAACGGGAGTACAGAGACAACAAGCAGGAGTTAGGTACGAGTTCAGACTCTGCAGAAAAAGGAAAGGAACGGACATAGAGGCAAAACAGGTAAAGGATAGGAGAGAGTTCAGACTGGAACTGAGTGTACGGAAGAGACCGACACTGCAGCGGGATACAGGAGCGGGTCTGGGAATACGGCCCCCAGAGAGGCGGGACGAACAGGCAAGGAGCGAGTTCAGACAGGACAGACAAGATACAGGAACGGATCTAGGTAATCGGCCCCTAGAAGGCGGGAGGAACAGGCTAGGAGCGTGTTCAGACAGGCCTGGAAATACAGCCTCCAGGAAAGGCAGCAGGCAAGAGTACACAGACAGGACTCAGTTCAGACACGGGAACAGATACTGCAAGACAGGAGAAATAGACAGGACTCAGTTCAGACAGGGACAGATACCGCAAGGCAGGGACACAAACAGGACTCTGTTCAGACGGGAACAGATACCGCAAGGCACAGACAGGCAGATCTAGGAATACGGCGCCTAGAAGGCGAAAGAACAGGCAAGAAGCGTGTTCACAAGAACAGACCACAGTTCAGACAAAGAACTGGAAAACAGGCAGGAAAACAGGATAGGACCTGGCATGTCAGAGACAAAAAGCCGACTGACAGGACACAATGCTCAGGCGCCATCTTGAGGAAGAAGGTGGTATAAATACCCAAAGATGGACAGCAATAGGCTGAAGGTGCAACAGGGGCGTGTCCACAGCAGGTACAAGAAACAGGAAGTTCAGCGGGCGTCGCCCTATGCAGCCAAAACAGACAAACAGACAGCAAGGAGGGAAGCCAGAGAGACATTCTGGACTGGAGATCAAGTGCGCGCTCTTGCACAGTGGGAGATGGACCACCATGCAAGGACGCCGCCAGGTATGTTACAGTACCCCCCCCCTTACGCCCCCTCTTCTTCAGGCCTGCCAGAATCTTCCGCAGGGAATTCGAGGACCAGTCGTTCACTTCAAGGAGATCACTTCCACTGTCCACAGGAAAAATTGATCTCATCTGGTTAGCTAGGATGCTACCTCCTATCCAGCCATCCCTAGCAACAGACGAAACGGGTGGAGCACCAGAAACAGCACACAAGGAAGTCTCTCTCCACATATTTTCAGGTGGCACCCCAGAGGGTACAGGAGACGACTGGAAGTCCTTCACCGGGTTGGAGGGGGACAGAGACTTGGGGGTAATCTCTGCTTCAAGGTACATCTTGTCAAGCTCACAGGAAGAAATAGACGGGTTATCAGGTACATAATGAGGAAAAGTCACTGTCTCTTTGTTATCTGGTGGTACCCCGGAGAATTCAGGAAACAACTGGAGGTCCTCCGCCAGGTCAGAAGAGTGCAGAGGCTCAGAGAAAACATCTGCTTCAGAGTACACTAGGTCGGACTCACTGGAGGAAGCAGGCGAGGTATCGGGTACCGAGTATAGGAAAGTCTCTGTCCATTCACCACCAGGTGGCACCCCGAAGTGTTCTGGAGACAACTGGAGGTCCTCCGCCTGGTCAGAGGGGTGTAGAGACTCAAGGGTAACCTCTGCTTCAGAGTACACAAGGTCGGACTCACTGGACGAAGCAAGCGAGGTATCAGATCCAGGATATAGGAAAGTCTCTGTCCATTCACCACCAGGTGGCACCCCGAAGGGTTCTGGAGACAACTGGAGGTCCTCCGCCTGGTCGGAGGGGTGTAGAGACTCGGGATTAAGCTCTGCTTCGGAGTACACTAGGTTGGACTCACTGGAGGAAGCGAGCGAGGTATCAGGTACAGAGTAAAGGAGAGTCTCTGTCCTTTCGCTACCAGGTAGCACCCCGAAGGGTTCTGGAGACAACTGGAGGTCCTGCGCCTGGTCGGAGGGGTGTAGAGACTCGGGAGTAACCTCTGCTTCGGAGTACACTAGGTTGGACTCACTGGACGAAGCGAGCGAGGTATCAGGTACAGAGTATAGGAGAGTCTCTGTCCTTTCGCTACCAGGTAGCACCCCGAAGGGTTCTGGAGACAACTGGAGGTCCTCCGCCTGGTCGGAGGGGTGTAGAGACTCGGGGGTAACTACCACTTTGGGGTACCCATTGTCAGGCTCACAGGACGAAGCGGACAAAGTATCGAGTACCGAGTGTAGAGAAGTCTCTCTCCATTTGTCATCGAGTGGTATCCCGGAGGATTCAGGAGGCAACAGGGGGTCCTCCGCCAGGTAGTAGAGGTGCACAGACTCAGAGGTAACCACAGCTTTGGAGCATCCTTGGACATGCACACCGGTTAAAGTGGGTGAAGCATCTGATGCTGGGTGCAGGAAGTTCTCCTGTGTGGAGTCTGGATGGGCAGAAGTCTCTTCGGGCAGGAGAACCGGAGCACTACCCACGCACATTACCCGTTGGGGCTTCTCCGGGATACAGGGAGATGAAGCTTCAGTAGGGACTTCAAGGTTGGGGTCAGGAGGTCTCAGGGAGGACAGACCCTGGCGTGACGGCTTGCCTCTACGTCTAGCACGTCTGGACTGCCTCTTGAGGTTGGGAGAAGTATTCCGGAAAGCGTAGTCACCCTGTGAGGATTCTGGGTGGGCAGTAGTCTCATTGGGCTGGAGGACTATTGCGCTACCCACACACATTACCCATCGGGGCTGCTCCGGGATATTGGGAGGTGAAGCTTCAGCAGGAGCCTCCGGGTTAGGATCATCGAAGACCATTAGAAAGGCCACCAGGAAGGCCATTAGGTCCAGGAGGATCGGATCCCGTGTTTCATATAGGGGGTTGATCCATTCCAAGGCATCACCCGCCAGGTAAGACATAATGAATGCCACCTTAACCCGATCGGTGGGAAAACATAGAGGGTAGAACTTGAAGTGTAGCATGCATTGCTCCACAAATGCACGACTTTGTCTTGGATCCCCATAGTAACGTGGCGGATCCGCAGGAACGAGAGCAGATAGATCCATCTGGACGGGTGCGTAATTCGCCTGGAACTCAGCTGAGAAAAAAATAAATAAATTTTATTTATTTATTTTTAATGCATGTATTCGCTGGAAAACTTCTCAGAGAGCGAAGGCTGTGGGGCTCAACGGGAACCATGGCCTGAGCATGCTGTTATGCACACGCCCGGACTGACTGGCGTGTGCGGGTGTTGTGGTTCCACTGGACCATGGACCGGAGAGTGCCTGGAGGGGCGTGACTAAGTATCTGGCCGATCCGACCAAGGTGGCACGACGGCATACGACGCCAGTGCACCAGGGAGAAACCGGGCAGAGGGACCAGGTGCTACTCCAGGTCAAACTCTGGACACGGGGGTTGACCCACACTGGAATTACTGGAACAGGCAGGTTAGGCTGGCACAGACTGGTGGATGTAAGCAAACACGGCAGGTATGCAGAGGGGTGGATACAGGCGAGTATGCAGGCAGGGAGGTACTGGCCGAAAGGACGGGCTGGAGCACAGAAAGGTTAAGACCCAGTACAGACTGGGTCACAGAACCGCAGATGCGGTAGACAACCACAGCAGAGAGGGAACGCCCAAAGCGGTGGGCAAGAACAGAGCAGGACGGGGCTGCAGGAGCAGCGAGCACAAGCAGGGCAGGACAGGACTGCTGGAGCAGCGGGCAGAAGCAGGGCAGGACAGGACTGCCGGAGCAGCAGGCAGAAGCAGGGCAGGACAGGACTGCCGGAGCAGCGGGCAGAAGCAGGGCAGGACAGGACTGCCGGAGCAGCGGGCAGAAGCAGGGCAGGACAGGACTGCCGGAGCAGCGGGCAGAAGCAGGGCAGGACAGGACTGCCGGAGCAGCAGGCAGAAGCAGGGCAGGACAGGACTGCCGGAGCAGCGGGCAGAAGCAGGGCAGGACAGGACTGCCGGAGCAGCGGGCAGAAGCAGGGCAGGACAGGACTGCCGGAGCAGCGGGCAGAAGGGTAAGAGCGGAGCAAGGCTGCCAGAGCAGTGAGCAAGGAGTCAGAGCAGGACGGACAGGGCTCTGTTCACACGGAACAGACAGGAAGGGAAAGGCAGAGCCAGATACCCACAGGGTACTTGCAGTGAAGTAGCGAGGGGACCACAAACTCACAAACGGGAGTACAGAGACAACAAGCAGGAGTTAGGTACGAGTTCAGACTCTGCAGAAAAAGGAAAGGAACGGACATAGAGGCAAAACAGGTAAAGGATAGGAGAGAGTTCAGACTGGAACTGAGTGTACGGAAGAGACCGACACTGCAGCGGGATACAGGAGCGGGTCTGGGAATACGGCCCCCAGAGAGGCGGGACGAACAGGCAAGGAGCGAGTTCAGACAGGACAGACAAGATACAGGAACGGATCTAGGTAATCGGCCCCTAGAAGGCGGGAGGAACAGGCTAGGAGCGTGTTCAGACAGGCCTGGAAATACAGCCTCCAGGAAAGGCAGCAGGCAAGAGTACACAGACAGGACTCAGTTCAGACACGGGAACAGATACTGCAAGACAGGAGAAATAGACAGGACTCAGTTCAGACAGGGACAGATACCGCAAGGCAGGGACACAAACAGGACTCTGTTCAGACGGGAACAGATACCGCAAGGCACAGACAGGCAGATCTAGGAATACGGCCCCTAGAAGGCGAAAGAACAGGCAAGAAGCGTGTTCACAAGAACAGACCACAGTTCAGACAAAGAACTGGAAAACAGGCAGGAAAACAGGATAGGACCTGGCATGTCAGAGACAAAAAGCCGACTGACAGGACACAATGCTCAGGCGCCATCTTGAGGAAGAAGGTGGTATAAATACCCAAAGATGGACAGCAATAGGCTGAAGGTGCAACAGGGGCGTGTCCACAGCAGGTACAAGAAACAGGAAGTTCAGCGGGCGTCGCCCTATGCAGCCAAAACAGACAAACAGACAGCAAGGAGGGAAGCCAGAGAGACATTCTGGACTGGAGATCAAGTGCACGCTCTTGCACAGTGGGAGATGGACCACCATGCAAGGACGCCGCCAGGTATGTTACAATGGGCACATTATATTTTTATTTCTGGTGGATTATTTTTTTTTATTTTTAATTTATATTTTTACAATTTTTTTTTTTTCACTTTCTGACACTTTTTTTTACTTTTACACCTTGTCCCACTATGGGACTTTGACTTTTTTTTATTCTGATCGCCTGTATAGCATAGGGATGGATCACCATCCCTGTGCTATACAGGCTGTCAGCGCTGCAGATGCAGAAGATACTTTGGTCATGCACTACGCATAACCAAAATATCTTCCTGCTGTCTGGTGACCAGGATGTTGTCATGACGACATCGGGTCGTCATGGCAACATCCGGGAAGCCGCGGCAGGAGGAGGCCGGCAGGAGAGGTGAGTATCCCGATCACCTCCCCTTGACCCCGTAATGCTGCGATCGACTTCGATCGCAGCATTGCGGGGGTTAATGTGCCGGGAGCGGTGCGCGACTGCTCCCTGCACATAGCCTGTGTGCGGGTGCGATCGCAAAGACGTACTAATACGTATTAGGCACTTAAAGCCCAGGGCGCAGATACGTATTAGTACGTCTTGAGCTTTAAAGGGGTTAAGGGCAATGGTACCCCATTGGTAAATGAAAACTTTGACTTTGCAGTAAGTAATAAAAATACCTTAAAACATCCTCTCTCTCTCATTATTCTGGCATTTGGCAAACATTAACAATTATAGTAATCCTAATTGACCTAAAACGGGAAAGGTTTATTCTGATTTCATGTCAGATATTGAGAAAAACATGCAGATGTGTCTCTTTATATAGTGTGTGTAAACTTCTGGTTTCAACTGTATGTAAACCTCATTTATAGCATTATATATATTTAGAAAGATAAAACACAAAATTCGAGCTTGGTTTAAAATGGTATACATGCAGCACGTAAATGCATGTTTCACAATGGCCATGAATCAGAAAAACCTACAAGAAGCAAAATAAACATAAACCCCGCTGTAAATAAATAAAAAGCAAGTGCATTTAAATAAAATAGGATTCTTAGTAACACTGTTTTTGATAGTATATAAGCCATCCCACCATCAACAAGGTGAACCCGCTCGGGGCGGTCTTACACTGTCTAATATTAAAAACCTTACCATGTATCAAAGTTGACCTCAATGTGTGAATAAGTGCAGACAAAGGACTGAGTCCCAAACTGTGAACACCAGCCTAAGGAAGCTTTAAGGCTGCGTTCCCACGATGCGTTTTTTAAGCATTTCTTCAGAGGCAATTCCGCTGCGGAAACGCTTAAAAGATGCTTGGTAGAAGGTCTGCAATGTTCCCCAATGATAATCCGCATGTGCTGTGCACATGCTGCGGATTATCATTGCGGAAAAATCCGCAGCACTACCATTAATTTTGCGTAATTGCGGCCTTTTCGCTGCCATTGACTTGCATTGAATCGCATAATATCCACATGACTACATGTGCACATGCGGATATTCTGAGATTCAATGTGTGGATGGTACCCGGGTCTGGAGAGGGGAGACTATCCTCCAGACCCATAGTACCTGTAAAAAAAAAGAATTTAAAATAAAAAATAAACATTATACTTACCTTCTCATGGCCCGCGGTCTTCTCTCCGACGCAACCTGGCACCCTGGCGGCTCGCTATGGTGTAAAAGGACCTTCCATGACGTCATTTAGTCATTGACAGGTCATGCAACCGCTGATGTCGGCAGTCGCGTGACCTGTCACATGACTAAATGATGTCATGGAAGGTCCTTTTACACCACCGCGAGCCGCCCAAGACACCGGAGAAGGAGACCGAGGGCCATCGGAAGGTGAGTAAAATGTTTTTTTTTTGTTTTTTTTTGCCATTTATATTATTTTTTTAACTATTAACTTGGTCACACTATATAAATCCATGCCGGTTGCATGGATTTATATAGTGTGACCAAGTTGTCAAGCACTTTTCCAAGTGATGCTAAAATCGCTTGGAAAAGCACTTGACAACCTGCATGCGAAATCGCATGTGCAAAACGGCAGGAAAAACGCATGTAAAATCCGCAGGCGTTTTTTTCTGCCAGGGAGATGCAGAAACGCTCAGAAAAAATCCAGAGCATTTCTGCCTCGTGGGCACATAGCCTAAATGTAATATCCAGCTCTAGGGAGGGAGGTCACACCCAGGTTTGCACAGAATGCAAAAAATACAAAGAAATAACACAAAATTTGAGCTTGGTTTAAGTTGGTATACATGCAGCACATAAATGCATGTTTCACAATGGCCATGAATCAGAGAAACCTACAAGAAGCAAAATAAACATAAACCCTGCTATAAATAAATAAAAAGCAAGTGCATTTAAATAAAATAGGATTCTTAGTAATATTTAGAAAGATGCAAAATGCAATAGTAATCAGTGGAGTACATATGTTTGAGTAAACTGATCACAAATGACCCAAAGTAATTATCTATGTAGAACAGCAGCATCTCAATTGTATAATGCCTAATATAGTATATTGCCGACTCTCATACAGCCTGATGTCATTCAGCCATTTATTGTAGAAGTTGACGCATCGGAAGTGAGGGTTGGGCCATATTGTCGCAGGGTACATCTCCTAGTAAATTGTCCGTGTGCATATTTTTCTAAGAAACTGTCATTCGCTGAGAGAAACTATGACATTGGTAACAGGGAACTTTGGCAATGAAGTGGGCTTTCAAACAGTGGCATCATTTTCTAGAGGGGGCAGTTCATCCCGTCATGGTAATCACGGATCATAAAAATCTTGAATATCACAAATCTGTGAAACGTCTAACGTCTAGACAGGCAAGATGGGCGTTGTTCTTCGCCAAATTTACAGATTTTACTTTTTTGTTACATATAGGCCGGGGAATGAAAACATTAAGGCACATGCCTTATCTGATTGTTTTCCTGGGGGTGGAGATAATTGTGAACCGGTTCCTATACTACAAAAAGGGGGTGGTTATTGTGTCTATATGCTCCAATCTGGAGAAGGAGGTTGTAGAGGCTCAGGGGGATGCTCCTGCTGCCTGTCCAGTAGGTAAACAGTTTGTACCTCGATCTTAGCCAGACATCCAGGTAATAAAGCCACCACAGATCTGCTTACTCAGCATTTTTGGTGGTTAGGGGTACACCAGGATGTTCGGGAGTATGTTGCTGCTTGCAGTGTCTGTGCGTGTTCTAAGACCTCTCATAATCAGCCGCTTGGGTCTCTCCAACCATTAGTGAATCCCAGTAGACCTGGGACTCATTTATCGGTAGATTTCATCACTGATCTACCTGTGTCGGCAGGTAATATTGTAATTTTGGTGGTGGACAGAATCAGCAAGATGCCACATTTCATTGCGTGACCTGCTTTACCTAACGCCAAGACGTTGGCGCAAATTTTCATCAGAGAGATCATAAAATTAAATGGGATTCCTGCTGATATTGTTTCTGATCGGGGGGTACAATTTATTTCCAAATTTTGGAAAGCGTTTTGCCCTCGTTTGGGGATCCATCTGTCGTTTTCTTCAGCATTTCATCCACAGTCTAATGGGCAAACTGAATGTGTTAACCAGAACCTTGAGACTTACCTTAGGTGTTTTTTGCGTGAGAATCAGAAGGATTGGGTTACTTACTTACCTCTAGCTGAATTTGTGGTGAATAACTGTTATCATGAGTCTACTGGTAAGTTCCCGTTCTTCGGGGCATACGGGCTTCATCCTCAGTTCAGCTCGTTTAATAGAGATCGATCTTCAAGAATACCCAAAAAGGAATGTCTGTGTGGCAGGGGGTTCTGAATAATTTGAAGAAGATGGGGTCCAAATATAAGTGTGTGGCTGATCAGAGACGTTTGGTGGGTCTGGATTTGTGTGTTGGTGATTTGTTGTGGCTGTCCTTGAAGAACATAAGTTGAAGGTTCCTTCTTGGCAACTGGGTCACAGGTTCATTGGTCCTTATAAGATTGTGGCCGTCGTCAATCCGGTAGCATTCCACCTTGTTTTACCGTCCATCTTTAGGTTTCATAATGTGTTTCACCCGTCTCTACTCAAAAAATACGTTGCGTCCTCTGTACCATCACCATCTCCGGTCATTGTTGATGGAAATTTGGAATTTCAGATAGCTAAGATCGCTTATTCTCGCTTCGTTCGTCAGTCGCTTCAATATCTGGTACACTGGAAGGGTTACGGTTTTGAAGAGAGGATGTGGGCACCAGCATCTGACGTCCATGCGGTCAGGTTGATCCGGTCTTTTCACGCGGCACATCTTGTTAAACACTGGCCCTGAGGTTTCGGAGGTCCCTCATAGAAGGGGGGTACTGTCACGAATTTGCTACGACAGAGAGGTGCCAGAAGACCGCAGCGTCTGATTTCCTCTACTCCTACACTGACTAGAAGCAGTTCACCTTCATATTAAACAGTGCAGGTTTCTTCCAACAGTGCAGGGGTTTATTTGTTCAGTTGAGAGCTCCTGGAAGCTTACCTGCCTTTGCTCTCAGCTGTTCAGTGTTGGCCACTCCCCTCTCCTATATATACTCGCCTCTGGCAAGCAGTCATTGCCAGAGTTAGCTTCATGCTGCATGGTTTCAGGAGTTGGTGGAGTTTTGTTGTCTAAGGAGGCGTTTTATCTAAAATAGTGTTGCTTGGTTTTGGTTGTGTGCAAATCTTCTTCTCCTACTTTGTTTTTTCCATTCTTTACTCCCCGGTGTTTCCCTCAGTTTTTTTGTGAGAGCATATTTATATAATTGCTATTTTCCTTTATCCCTGTATGTATTACCTAGTTAGTCTGGTGGGTGTATTGCCATATACTACTACTCCCCTCTTCCCTGGGTGTGAGGAGGGAACAGACTGAGGGCAGATTCAAGAGCTCAGCAAGGTACGTGGCCCTGGGATCTTCACCATTAGAAGTAATCCGGGGAACAGGGATGGCTAGGGCGCGCCTAGCATTAGGTACAGGGAAGGAGCCCCTGTCCCCGGGATACCTGACAATAGAGTCGTGACATGTGGTTTGAAGGACAGGGCAGAGTCAAGGGTTACTTCAAAGCAGCAGATTTCTGGTACAAAGGACATCATGATGTCATTTATTGTGATAGATAGATCAGGTAAGGAAAATATGTGACATGAAGGAAAGATGATGAGTTCAAATTTGTCCACATTGAGCTTGAGGAAATCGGAGGACAAGAGGAGGAAATGGCTCATAGACTCCCTGGGATTCTGGACAGCACAGAGGTGATGTCTGGGCCAGAGAGGTAGATCTATGTGTCATCAGCGTATAGGTGGTACTGGAAGCCATGGGACTTTATGAGTTGTCCCAGTACTCCAACAGAGAGAGGGTGGGATGAGGAGGTAGTGTGTGAGTGGGAGATGTTAAATGTGCAGTTGGAAAGGTATGAGGAGATCCAGGATAGGGCAAGGTCTTTGATTCCAAAGGAAGAACGGATCTGTAGTAAGAGGCAGTGGTCAACTGTGTCAAAAGCAGAAGATAGGTCTAGAAGGAAAAGTATAGAGAATTGTCTGTTAGCTTTAACTGTAAGTCATAATTTTGGTCAGGGCAGTTTCAGTGGCATGATGGGGACGTAAGCCAGATTGTAAATTGTCGAAAAGCGAGTGAGATGAGAGGCAGGTGGAAAGTTCAGCGTGGACATGCGGCTCATGGAGTTTGGAAGCAAATGGGAGCAGCGATATGTGTATATATCTATATACAGTACATGTGTGTATATAGCTGTCTGATTAGCCTTTGCTGGTTATTAAAAATAGGGGGACCCCCCAAAAAAATGAAGTGGGGTCCCCCCTATTTTTAATAACCAGCAAAGGCCAAGCAGACAGCTGCGGGCTGATATTAATAGGCTGGGAAGGTCAATTGATATTGGCCCCTTCCCAGCCTAATAACACCAGCCCTCAGCTACCTCGGAAATGGCGCATCCATTAGGTGCACCAATTCTGGCACTTATCCTCATCTTTTCCTGATTGCCCTGGTGTGGTGGCAATTGGGGTAATGGTATTTTGGATTGATGTCAGCTGTGTAATGTCCGCTGACATCAAGCCCATGGGTTAGTAATGGAGAGGTGTCTATCAGACACCCCCATTACTAACCCAGTAATAAAAAGAAAAACACACACTAGTGCGGCTCTTAAACTATGTTTTTCTCTGAAACACTTCAGTGTTTCAGAGTCAAACATACCTGGCTGAGATAATATAATCAATGTCTGATACATGCTGTCTGTGGATCAATCAGCATGTATCAGATGTCAGCTTCACTTTAAGGGTATGTGCACACGATCCTTTTTGGCAGCGCTTTGAATGCAACATACGCAGGTGAATTCACCGCATCCTATACATTGCACTGATAGAATTTCTCTTGCGGAGACTAGTGTCTCTGCAAGAAATATTAACATGCTGCGGTCTATGAAGACGCGCCGCATGTCCGTCTCTGCGAGTGAGTCGCAGGAGAAAGGAGATGCATAGTGGGCATGGGATTTCTTGAAATCCCTTCCACTATGCTCTAACATCTGGCCTCTGCGGATTGCACGCAGCGCAACTGCTCTGAGTCCAATCCGCAGCATTTACTGACCGTGTGCACTCTTCCTTATAAATAATTTAATTTACATAAGTTCATTTTTATTTTCTTCAAGAGAGGCTGTACTTGTTCTCCATCCTTCAGACTTGTCCATAGTCGTCTTCTGCTGCAGTCGGCCGCTCCAAGCTGTGACTCCAGTGCATGGCAGACAGTTGTACTTCATCGAGTGTCAGACAATCGCAGATGTGCTTATAAAGCAGAGTCTGTGTTTGGCTGACGGGGATATGATACAAGTGACACTGGTGCCTAAATGTTTATAAGGCTGTATATACAGGGGGCTCTCTGCAGACTTCTCCACCTATGGTGGCTTTGGCTCACTTCAGCACTATTTCTTCTCCCTCTAAACAGGTCTTGCCTGTTACCATACCTTCCCCACAGGTGGATCGACATGAAAAAAGTGCACAGTGCACAGGCTGGTGTCCAATGGCCAGGGCCGCATATGGCATTCATGCTGCCCTAGGCACTTTAAGTGGTCACGCCCCCTACTGGTAAGTTATACTAAGCTAAAAGCCACAATAATAGGAGTTAAAATTCCCCCAAGTTTCAAGAAAAACACAGCAAAAAAGGGCAACAGTGTTTACCTGCCCAGGTTTCATAACGAATGCACTACCAAGATGCAGCAAACCCACAAATCAAAGATGGGGGCAACACAGGTGCAAAATACTGAAGAAACAATCACTCACAACCTACCAGTTCATGGAGGGGGTGATTGCTTAGTATTAAAATTGCACACAAAAAAAGGCTTGTATAGGGTGCTGTTCACACATGAGTAGTGCACAGCATCTGGCTTACAGTCTATTAGTGACACCCATACTATTCGATTAGGTGGGCTGTCCAGTACTATCTAAGTGCACCTTATGAGAACAGACCCCCTAGTTTACAATGCCAACACTGATGGGCCTGGCTGCACCCCAGAATAAAAAAGTGCAAAAAATACATATATATAATATATGAGGTATTAGTCAATATTTTGGCCAAAATATGCAAGCTTGCAACTCGCGTCAAGGGTCCTCACTTGCGAGTCCTAACATTAAACTAAAAGCAAAAGCCACAATAAGAGGAGTTAAAATTCTCCAAAGTTTCAAGAAAAACACAGCAAAAAAAGGGTAACAGTGTTTACCTGCCCAGGTTTCAGAACGAATGCACTACCAAGATGCAGCAAACCCACATATCAAAGATGGCGGCAACATAGGTGCAAAATACTGATGGATCTACCATTTCTGGGGCAGCTGAGGGCTGATGTGCTTAGCCTGGGAGGGGGCCAATATCTATGGCCTCTTCCTAGCCTATTAATATAAGCCTAAAGCTGTCTGCCTAGCCTATGCTGCTTAGTAAAAATAGGAGGGACCCCATGTCATTTTTATTGTGGGGTCCACCCTTATTAGTAACCAGTAAAGGCTATGTACACAGCTATGAGCTAATATTAATAGCCTGGGAAGATCCATGTTTATTACCCCCTTCCCAAACTATAAACATTGTTATGCACACGCCCGGACTGACTGGCGTGCGCGTGTTTAGTGATCCCACTGGACCATGAACCGGAGAGTGCCTGGAGGGGCATAACTAAGTATCTGCCCGATCCGACCAAGGTCGCACGATGGCATATGACGCCAGTGCACCAGGGAGGAACCGAGCAGAGGGACCAGTTGCTACTAGAGGTTAGACCCCCGACACGGCTGTTGACCCACACCAGGGAATACAGGAACAGGCAGGTTCGGCTGGCACACTGACTGGTGGGTATAGGCAGGCACGACTGATATGCAGGCAGGTGGGTATGCAGGCAGGGGGTACAGGCAAGTACGGCTAGAGTGCAGACAGGGAGGCACTAGCAGGTTGGAGCACAGACGGGATAAGGTCCAATACAGACTGGGACTCAGGAACAGAACCGCAGATGCGGTAGACAAACAAAGCAGAGCGAGGCCGCCGGAGCAGTGAGCAAGAGCAGAGCGGGGCGAGACCGCCGGAGCGGTGAGCAAGAGCAAAGCAGGGCGAGACCGCCAGAGCGGTGAGCAAGAGCAGAGCAAGACCGCCTGGAGCGGTGAGCAAAGGCAGAGCAGAGCGAGGCCGCCTGGAGCGGTGAGCAAAGGCAGAGCAGAGCGAGACCGCCTGGAGCGGTGAGCAAAGGCAGAGCAGAGCGAGACCGCCTGGAGCGGTGAGCAAAGGCAGAGCAGGTAGAAACCGCCGGAGTGGTGAGCAAGGCAGAGCAGGCAAGAACCACCGGAGCCGTGAGCAAAGGCAGAGCAGGCAAGAACCGCCGGAGCAGTGAGCAAGGCAGAGCAGGCAAGAACCGCTGGAGCGGCAAGCAAGGCAGAGCAGGCAAGAACCGCCAGAGCGGCGAACAAGGCAGAGCAGGCAAGAACCGCCGGAGCGGCGAACAAGGCAGAGCAGGCAAGAACCGCCGGAGTGGCGAACAAGGCAGAGCGGGCAGAAACCGCCGGAGTGGCGAACAAGGCAGAGCGGGCAGAAACTGCCGGAGCGGCGAACAAGGCAGAGCAGAGGGGACAGGGCTCTGTTTACACGGAACAGACTAGAAGGGAAAGGCAGAACCAGATACACACAAGATACTTGCAATGAAGTAGCAAGTGGACTCTAAACTCACAAACGGAAGTACAGTGACAACGAGTAGGAGTTAGGAGCAGGTTCAGACTCTGCAGAAAAAGGGAAGGTACGGACATAGAGAAAAACAGGAAACAGGTTAGGAGACAGTTCAAACAGGAACTGTTACTGCAAAAAAATACAGGAACGAGCCAAGGTAAAGCCAAGTGCTGGTTAAGACAATGCAGGAGAAAGGGAAGGTACGGACATAGAGAAAAACAGGAAGCAGGTTAGGAGACAGTTCAGACAGGAACTGTTACTGCAACAAATACAGGAATGAGCCAAGGTAAAGCCAAGTGCTGGTTCAGACAATGTAGGAGAAAGGGAAGGTACGGACATAGAGAAAAACAGGAAGCAGGTTAGGAGACAGTTCAGACAGGAACTGTTACTGCAGCGAGATACAGGAGCGAGTCTGGGTATGCGGCCCCCAGAGGGCGGGACGAACAGGCTAGGAGCGTGTTCAGACAGGCCTGGAAATACAGCCTCCAGGAAGGCAGACAGGCAAGAAAACACAGAATAGGACCTGGCACATTCAGAGTGAAAGAGCACACTGAATGAACACGTTGCTCAGGCACCAGCTTCCAGGTGAAGCTGGTTTAAATATCCAGTGTCGGACAGCAATAGGCTGAGGACGCATTAGGGGTGTGCCCACAGCAGCTACAAGAAGCAGGAAGAGATCGGGCGCCGCCCTTAAGCAGCCAGAACAGAGGCAAGCAGACAGCATGGAAAGAAGCCAGGCTAGCAGACTGGACTGGTGATCAAGTTTGCGATCTTGCATAGTGGGGGATGGAGCACTATGCAAGAACGCCACCAGGTATGTTACAGTACCCCCCCCCCTTTACGCCCCCTCTTCTTCAAGCCTGCAAGGGTGTACTGCAGAGAATTTGGAGGCCAATCCTTCTCTTCAAGAGGACTACCTCTTCTGTCCACCAGAAGAAACGAACCTGGTCTTGTTATCTTGGTAGCTAGGATGCTTCTTCCCATCAAGCCATCCTTAGCAACAGAAAAAATGGGTGAAGTACCGGGAACAGCACACAGAAAAGTCTCTCTCCATTTATTATCAGATAGCACCCCGGTGAATTCAGGAGACAACTGGAAGTCCTCCGGCTGGTTGGAGGGGTGCAGAGACTCAGGGGTAGCCATAGCTTCGGACAGCACTTGGTCCTGCTCACTGGATGAAGTGGGCGAAGCACCAGGTACAGAGTGTAAGAAAGTCTTTGTCCATTTGCTATCAGGTAGCATCCCGGAGGGTTCAGGAGAGAGCTGGAGGTCCCCCGCCTGGTTGGAGGAGTGCAGAGACACGGGGGTAACCACAGCTTTGAGGTACCCGTTGTTAAGCTCACTAGACGGAGCGGGCGAAGTATCTGGTACCGGGTGTAGGAAAGTCTCTCTCCATTTGCCATCAGGTGGTAGCCCGGAGGATTCAGGAGGCAACTGGAGGTCCTCCGCCTGGTCAGAGGGGTGCAGAGACTTGGGAGCATCCTCCGCCTCGATGGACGTATCGCCAGATTCACTAAAGATGGAGACTCCCTGCTTTGGGACCATATTCAGTCCGGCTTCTGGGTGGGCAGCAGTCTCTTCGGGCAGAAGAACTGGTGAGCTACCCACACACATCACCCATCGGGGCTGCTGCGGGACACTGGGAAGGGAAGCTTCAGCAGAGGCCCCAGGATTAGGGTCATCGAAGACCATTAGAAAGGCCACCAGGAAGGCCTGCAGGTCAAGGACGATGGGATCCTGTGCTTCCCATAGGGGGGTGATCCATTTCAAGGCATCACCTGCCAGGTAGTACATAGTAAATCCCACTTTAATCCGGTCGGTAAGAAAATCGGGAGCATAGAACTGGAACTGCAGCATGCATTGCCATACAAACGCACGGCTTAGTTTTGGATCCCCATAGTACCGTGGCGGATCCGCAGGATAGAGTGCTGATAGCTCCATTTGGACTGGTGCGTAATTCGCCTGGGCCATAGCTAGAGAATTTTTTTTTTTAATTTATTTATTTTTAATGCACGTATTCGCTGGACACGGATTCAAAATGTCTCAGAGAGCGAAGGGCCGTGGGGCTCAACGGGAACCATGGCCTGAGCAAACTGTTATGCACACGCCCGGACTGACTGGCGTGTGCGTGTTTAGTGATCCCACTGGACCATGAACCGGAGAGTGCCTGGAGGGGCCTAACTAAGTATCTGCCCGATCCGACCAAGGTCGCACGACGGCATACGACGCCAGTGCACCAGGGAGGAACCGAGCAGAGGAACCAGGTGCTACTCCAGGTCAGACCCTGGACACGGCTGTTGACCCACACCGGGGAATACAGGAACAGGCCGGTTCGGCTGGCACACTGACTGGTGGGTATAGGCAGGCACGACTGGTATGCAGACAGGCGGGTATGCAGGCAGGGGGTACAGGCAAGCACGGCTAGAGTGCAGACAGGGAGGCACTAGCAAGTTGGAGCACAGACGGGATAAGGTCCAATACAGACTGGGACTCAGGAACAGAACCGCAGATGCGGTAGACAAACAAAGCAGAGCGAGGCCGCCGGAGCGGTGAGCAAGAGCAGAGCGGGGCGAGACCGCCGGAGCGGTGAGCAAGAGCAAAGCAGGGCGAGACCGCTGGAGCGGTGAGCAAGAGCATAGCAAGACCGCCTGGAGCAGTGAGCAAAGGCAGAGCAGAGCGAGGCCACCTGGAGCGGTGAGCAAAGGCAGAGCAGAGTGAGACCACCTGGAGGGGTGAGTAAAGGCAGAGCAGAGCGAGACCGCCTGGAGCGGTGAGCAAAGGCAGAGCAGGCAAGAACCGCCGGAGCGGTGAGCAAAGGCAGAGCAGGCAGAAACCGCGGGAGCGGTGAGCAAGGCAGAGCAGGCAAGAACCGCCGGAGCGGTGAGCAAGGCAGAGCAGGCAAGAACCGCTGGAGCAGTGAGCAAGGCAGAGCAGGCAAGAACCGCCAGAGCGGTGAGCAAGGCAGAGCAGGCAAGAACCGCCGGAGCGGTGAGCAAGGCAGAGCAGGCAAGAACCGCCGGAGCGGCGAACAAGGCAGAGCAGGCAGAAACCGCCGGAGCGGCGAACAAGGCAGAGCGCGCAGAAACCGCCGGAGCGGTGAACAAGGCAGAGCGGGCAGAAACCGCCGGAGTGGCGAACAAGGCAGAGCGGGCAGAAACCGCCGGAGCGGCGAACAAGGCAGAGCAGGCAGAAACCACCGGAGCGCGAACAAGGCAGAGCAGAGGGGACAGGGCTCTGTTCACATGGAACAGACTGGAAGGGAAAGGCAGAACCAGATACACACAAGATACTTGCAATGAAGTAGCGAGTGGACTCTAAACTCACAAACGGAAGTACAGCGACAACGAGTAGGAGTTAGGAGCAGGTTCAGACTCTGCAGAAAAAGGGAAGGTACGTACATAGAGAAAAACAGGAAACAGGTTAGGAGACAGTTCAGACAGGAACTGTTACTGCAACAAAATACAGGAACGAGCCAAGGTAAAGCCAAGTGCTGGTTCAGACAATGCAGGAGAAAGGGAAGGTACAGACATAGAGAAAAACAGGAAGCAGGTTAGGAGACAGTTCAGACAGGAACTGTTACTGCAACAAATACAGGAACGAGCCAAGGTAAAGCCAAGTGCTGGTTCAGACAATGCAGTAGAAAGGGAAGGTACGGACATAGAGAGAAACAGGAAGCAGGTTAGGAGTCAGTTCAGACAGGAACTGTTACTGCAACAAATACAGGAACGAGCCAAGGTAAAGCCAAGTGCTGGTTCAGACAATGCAGGAGAAAGGGAAGGTACGGACATAGAGAAAAACAGGAAGCAGGTAAGGAGACAGTTCAGACAGGAACTATTACTGCAGCGAGATACAGGAGCGAGTCTGGGTATGCGGCCCCCAGAGGGTGGGATGAACAGGCTAGGAGCGTGTTCAGACAGGCCTGGAAATACAGCCTCCAGGAAGGCAGACAGGCAAGAAAACACAGAATAGGACCTGGCACATTCAGAGTGAAAGAGCACACTGAATGAACACATTGCTCAGGCACCAGCTTCCAGGTGAAGCTGGTTTAAATATCCAGTGACGGACAGCAATAGGCTGAGGACGCATTAGGGGTGTGCCCACAGCAGCTACATGAAGCAGGAAGAGATCGGACGCCGCCCTTAAGCAGCCAGAACAGAGGCAAGCAGACAGCATGGAAAGAAGCCAGGCTAGCAGACTGGACTGGTGATCAAGTTTGCGATCTTGCATAGTGGGGGATGGAGCACTATGCAAGAACGCCACCAGGTATGTTACAAACATCAGCCCCCAGCTGTCTGCTTTCCTTCAGATGGTTAATAAAAATTATCGGGACACCACGCCATTTTTTCATTAATTTATTTATTTATTACTTAAATACATGTACAGTAAGCAACACTCGCAAATCACTGATTATATATTTCACTCACATATTTTTATCTATCTATGTATTGAAGAATATTTACTTAGAAAGCTATCGTTAAATGACAGAGAATTACTCTATGTAAAAGCTAATGTTAAAATCGCATTGTATACAGATTCCATATGCATGTCATACGGAGGTCATTCTGATGCTTTTTGATAAAAATCGCGTTACACTCGCATGACACTCGACAAATTTTCAGTAACAGCATTGGACCAATTTTATTTACGCTGATGAGTGTGAGCCCTAAAAAAAGATTTTTCTTAATAAAATGAATGAAATCAGGGTGAGAGAGAGTAAATTATAATGAATAGAGGATGTGGGTGAGAGAGAGGACATGACAATGAATTGGGGGAGGGGGCATGTAAATATAAGGAATTGGAGGGGCATGTAAAAAAATAAAGCAGTCAGATAGTGTAGAGGGAAGGATAGGAAATTTTTAATTAACGTATATTAGAAAAAAAGATTAGATTATGACATTAAATAGAGTTTAGAATGAAAATAAAATTTAGTTTTAGACCACCCCTTTAAACAATGCGCACCCATCCCATATTGTATATCGCTCCGTTTCTAATTACATAATATCCTCTATTATGTATACCGCTATGATCTGTATAGCGCTGTACATAAGGGAAAAAAACGTTGTCATTTTGCATCTTCAGATGTGCCACAGAGCACCTGTGTGTGAATCACGTCATCTATAACATGGTCTATCAAAGAAGATCATGTGACATGTCACGTGATACATTGTGTGCTGTGGGGGCCCAAGCCCTCTAAACTGCCCAGGGCCCAGACTACCCTTAATCCACCCCCTGGTAACATTAAACATCCAAAGAATAACTTAAATTTTGGTAGATTTTTTTCAGATGTTTTAGGCTCTTTCATATCAGTGTGATCTGGGTCCAGAGACCCCCACAAATTGCTCAAAAGACCTCTTAGAAGTGTGAAGCTTACGAGACAGAAGCCTATGACTTTATGCTGCATTTGTACTCCGCTGTGTAAGTGTGCTCTTGTCTACTGAACTGCGCAATTTAAATACGCATTTTGAGTGATTGGTGGGGTCTCAAGGCTAGATTCTCCACCGATCTACACAGAATTATAGTTACAAAAAAATATAAAAAAATTTTTTCCAAAAGTTTACTTACAGTACTCTTTAAGGTGCATTTATATACAGTGCTGGCCAAAAGTATTGGCACCCCTGCAATTCTGTCAGATAATACTCAGTTTCTTCCTGAAAATGATTGCAATCACAAATTCTTTGGTATTATTCTCTTCATTTAATTTGTCTTCAATGAAAAAAAGCACAAAAAGAATTGTCCTAAAGCCAAATTGGATATAATTCCACACCAAACCTAAAAAAGGGGGTGGACAAAAGTATTGGCACCCTTTGAAAAATCATGTGATGCTTCTCTAATTCATGTAATTAACAGCACTGTAACTTACCTGTGGCACCTAACAGGTGTTGGCAATAACTAAATCACACTTGCAGCCAGTTAACATGGATTAAAGTTGACTCAACCTCTGTCCTGTGTCCTTGTGTGTACCACATTGAAAGAAAGAAAGAAGACCAAAGAACTGTCTGAGGACTTGAGAAACCAAATTGTGAGGAAGCATGAGCAATCTCAAGGCTACAAGTTCATCTCCAAAGACCTGAATGTTCCTGTGTCTTCCGTGCGCAGTGTCATCAAGAAGCTTAAAGCCCATGGCACTGTGGCTAACCTCCCTAGATGTGGACAGAAAAGAAAAATTGACGAGAGATTTCAACGCAAGATTGTGCGCATGGTGGATAAAGAACCTAGACTAACATCCAAACAAGTTCAAGCTGCCCTGCAATCCGAGGATACAACAGTGTCAACCCGTACTATCCATTGGCGTCTGAATGAAAAGGGACTGTATGGTAGGATACCCAGGAAGACCCCACTTCTTACCCCGAGACATAAAAAAGCCAGGCTGGAGTTTGCCAAAACTTACCTGAGAAAGCCTAAAATGTTTTGGAAGAATGTTCTCTGATCAGATGAGACAAAAGTAGAGCTTTTTGGGAAAAAGCATCAACATAGAGTGTACAGGAAAAAAAAAAGAGGCATTCAAAGAAAAGAACACGGTCCCTACAGTCAAAAATGGCGGAGGTTCCCTGATGTTTTGGGGTTGCTTTGCTTCCTATGGCACTGGACTGCTTGACCGTGTGCATGGCATTATGAAGTCTGAAGACTACCAACAAATTTTGCAGCATAATGTAGGGCCCAGTGTGAGAAAGCTGGGTCTCCCTCAGAGGTCATGGGTCTTCCAGCAGGACAATGACCCAAAACACACTTTCAAAAGCACTATAAAATGGTTTGAGAGAAAGCACTGGAGACTTCTAAGGTGGTCAGCAATGAGTCCAGACCTGAATCCCATAGAACACCTGTGGAGAGATCTCAAAATGGCAGTTTGGAGAAGGCACCCTTCAAATATCAGGGACCTGGAGCAGTTTGCCAAAGAAGAATGGTCTACAATTCCAGCAGAGCATTGTAAGAAACTCATTGATGGTTACGGGAAGTTCGCAGTTATTTTGGCTAAAGGTTGTGCAACCAAGTATTAGGCTGAGGGTGCCAATACTTTTGTCTGGCCCATTTTTGGAGTTTTGTGTGAAATGATCAATGATTTGATTTTTGCTTCATTCTCTTTTGTGTTTTTTCCTTGCAAGCAAATTAAATGAAGAGAATAATACCAAAGAATTTGTGATTGCAATCATTTTCAGGAAGAAACTGAGTATTATCTGACAGAATTGCAGGGGTGCCAATACTTTTGGGTACCGTTTTTCAGCCTATCTAAACAGGCTGCCAATCAACCGATGTATGAGCAAAACAGTTCATCAGGGTGAAATAATTTTTTAGCTTGCTTAAAGAGGTAGTCCTGTCAAAAGTCTGCAGTCACTCTGTGTGACTGTGAAAGCGGCGAATCCTCGCAGCGCACAGTGCGAGCGCTGCAGGGATTCATAAGTCTGCAGTCACTCTGTGTGACTGCAGACTTATGAATCCTCGCAGCACACGCACTATGCGCTGCTAGGATTCGCCGGTTTAAGATCCAGGACCCGAGCATCATTAGATGGGGCGTGGCCTCGCTCAATATAAGTGTATGGAACGAGGTGGCGCTGACTAGCCTGGGGTATGTATAACTTATACATACCCTCCATTCCCTGGGTGTGAAACCGGCGAATCCTTGCAGCGCACAGTGCGTGCGCTGGGGGAATTCATAAGTCTGTAGTCACAGAGTAACCGCAGACATCACTTTTGACCGGACAACCCCTTTAAATATCATTGTTCTGGTCAGCAGATCATCAGGTGTAAACATGTGCTGCCGAGAACAATGTACACAGAACGATCATGCAACGGATCGCTTTGTGCACATTAAAGTGCGGTCGGCCTAAGCAGGCCATTAGACGACTACCGATCAGCTTCATATAGCCAGTTGTCGGTCATTTAAGTGCCGCGCTTGACCAGTGTAAATGCACCCTTAAATCCCAATACCTTATAGGTGACATCCTCTCTGAATGTACTTGCTCACAACCTTTTCTTCTTCATCTGCTTCCGACTCTATTGCTCATCTCCACAGACGTCCCTTTTCTCCAGTCTTCTGCAGCACATCCTGACACAGTGGCCTTAAAAATAAAAGTATCATTATAATGCTCCCTGAATAAAAATAGCTGCCTCTGCTGTGCCCTAAATTAGCCCTGTGCTGTGCCCCTGAATAAATAATTGCCCCTCACTGTGCTCCCTGCACAAAAAGTGTCCCCAATAAACAGCCTGCACCCCTTGTACCCCCATATACAGACTGCACCCCATGCACTCCCCATATATAGCGTGCACCCCTATATACAACCTGCACCCCTCACATGCAGCCTGCACCATGCATCCCCATATACAGCCTGCACCCCCATATGCAACCTGCACCCCCCATATGCAACCTGCACCCTATATACAAACTTCACTCCATGTACAGACTGCGCCCCTAAATACAAACTGTACCCCCAATCAGGGGTGTATTAAGAGTAGCAAGGGCCCCGGGCAGTTTAGAAGGCGGGGCCCCCCCCACACACACCTGATGTATCACGTGACATGTCACATGATCCCCTGTGATAGATCATGTGATAGTTCACGTGAAATTAATTTGGCACAATATTAATATATTAATTATAATATATTTTTTTACATTAATTGTATGACTTAATATTGAGCACAATTAAGTATGCTGACATCCCCTATATACAGTATGAGACCCTACACACAATATGAGCTGCCACAATCCTCCCATTCACAGCAGGAGGCCGCACGTAGCCATCTATACACAGCAGGAGGCCACACGGCACCATCTATACACAGCAGGAGGCCGCACGGCGCCATCTATACACAGCTGGAGGCAGCACGTAGCCATCTATACACAGCAGGGGGCCACACGGTGCCATCTATACACAGCAGAAGGCCACACGGTGCCATCTATACACAGCAGGAGGCCGCACGTAGCCATCTATACACAGCAGGGGGCCGCACGGCGTCATCTATACACAGCAGGAGGCCGCACGGCGTCATCTATACACAGCAGGGGGCCGCACGGTGCCATCTATACACAGCAGGGGGCCGCATGGTGCCATCTATACACAACAGGGGGCCGCATGGCGCCATCTATACACAGCGGGAGGCCGCACGGTGCCCCCCAGAGACAGCGAGAGGTCGCACGGCGCCCCCCCAGAGGCAGCAGGAGGCCGCACGGCGCCCCCCCAGAGATAGCGGGAGGTCTCACGCAGTCACGCACACACACACAAACATATACAGACATATACATACATACACGCATAAACACATTTGAAACACAAAAATACATATAAACAGACATCACACAATGATATCTGCACACACACACACTCACTCACTCACCATCCCCCGGCTCCCATCATCCAGCTCCTCTCCGGTGGTAAGTAGCAGTGCAGGGCGCGCACTGCGTGATGTCACACTAGCAGACAGGGCCACGCACAGGGCCGTGTCTCCTAGCTGTGACACGGCCAGGCCAGCACACAGGGAAGTTAACAGGTGCAGTGCTGGCCCGGTCGAAGAAGAAGCCAGCGGCCGTGCACCGCTGCTGGGGAAGAGGTCCGGGGGCCCCCCGCCTCTGACTGCCGGTATGTGCCGCGGTGCCGCACATATTATAATGAGGGCAATCTGGCCATGGACCCCCCGGAGCCCCGGGCGGTAGCCCAGATTGCCCTCATTATAATCCGCCTATGCCCCCAATATACAGCCTGCACTCCCCCATATACAGACTGCACCCCCATATAGAATGAACCCCTCTTATGCAGCATGCACTCCCTCATAACAAGACTGCACCCCCCACATACAGACTGAACCCCCATATAAAGACTGCACCCCACATATACAGACTGTACCACCATATACAGACTGCACCCCCATATACAGACTTCACCCCCATATACAGACTGCACCACCATATACAGACTGCTTCACCTATATACAGACTGCACCCCCACATGCAGCCTGCACCATATACCCCATATACAGCCTGAACCCCCATATGCAACCTGCACCCCCATATACAACTTGCACCCCATATACAGACTTCACCCCATATACAAACAGCACCCCCATATACAGACTGCACTCCCCCATATACAGCCTGCACCCTCCATACAAAGTTTCACCACTCCCCATATACAGTCTGCACACTACCCATATACAGTCTACACACTCCCCATATACAAACTGCATCCCCCCATGTACCCCTGTACCCTAATTACCTGTCACCTGTGCCCCATCTTCTCCAGCTGCTGCTTCCTCCATGGGAAAACACTTCCCTTCCTGCAATCTCTAGGATGGCTCCTCCGAGACGAGTCACATTGGCATGATGTCAGCACAGGTCCTTCACCTTTAGGATTCATCATCTTCTGTCCTGGCAGGGATTTGATTACTGATACTACAATCCTGCTCATCGTTATTGGTACCCATGAAGTTTAATTACATAATGTGGAATATCTCCTGAAAAACATGAATCAAGTTTTTTTGTATAGAGCACTCGTGTTAAATACAAAAGCGCAAATGATAAACAATAATTTAAAACAAAAGACAATGGGAGGGAAAAATAGAAAAACCTAAAGCTTGCTGTGTCACTGGTATTGTCACCCTTTACATTAATTTAGTATGGAAACACATTTTCACTCTCCTGTGGTAAATCACAAAAGAGATTCTCCTGTGACTAATTGTTGGTTCCAATGTGACATGAATTAGCCAATGAATGATGACTTCAGTGTTTTAAAAATCCACATGGTAGGCCTTGTTCCTTTGTCACAATGGTGAAGACAAATGAGCTGAAGACATCAGAACTGCTATTATTAGCAAACACAAGACTTCCAAAGAGTATAAGGCCATCTCCAAAGACCTTGGTATCCCAGTTTCAACAGTGTGCAATGTTATCAAGAAGTTTTCCAAGCATGGAACCATCAAGAATCTCTCTGGATGTGGGGGAAAGAGGAAAATTTACAAGAGATGTCTTCGAAGGTTGGTGCGAATGGTGGAAAGACCACCACGTCAAACATCCAAAGACCCGAAGGCCAACCTGGAACAGTCTGGGGTCATGGTTTCAACACTTACCTTATGCCACATACTAAACCAAGCAAAGGTTTGTGGGCAAAGGCCACGGAAGAAACCATTGCTAAAGAAAAGACATAAAAAGGAACGACTTCACAAACCATAATCCTTCTGGGAAAAAGTTCTGTGGACAGATGAAACAAAAATAGAGTTTTGGCAATGAAAATCAACAGTTTGTTTACAGACGGTGCAATGAAGCTTATAAGGAAAAGAACACCTTACCAACAGTTAAGCATGGTGGAGGATCCATAATTCTATGTGGTTGCTTTGCAGCATCTGGTACTGGAGGCCTTGACCGTATCACAGGAATGATGAAATCAGAGAATTATCAAGAGATTTTAGAGCGAAATGTCCTACCCAGTGTAAAAAAACTGGGTAGGACACTGCCCTGCCGACAGCACAGAAGAGGTCACATGCTCTGCAGGGATCAGCATGAGTGACTCCCTCCCCACAGCATCTCTGCATAAATAAGACTCGACCACAGCATAAACACAGGCGTGGTGAGGGGCCTGTATCAGCATCATCTGTAGCGTCCAGTACAACTGGCACCCACCCACTGCCTGCAGATGACGTTTAAATGGGCCCCTGTCTTTCCTGCAAGTGTTGATGCTGCCACTGAGTCAATGATGAACAAAGAATTTTCATTAGCTGTTCGGGCCCCCCTCCTTCCGGGCCCCTGTACAGTTGCTCCAGCAGTATGTCCGCTCCTGCATGTGTGACAAAGTGTGTGTATTTAATCCTATAATTTGTGATGTATCTAATTGTATCATTTAAGATACAGTTTACTGAGGTGTATATCAAGAGTTAGGTACTGTCCCGATTGGGGTATGGCTTTTACGTTTTTTTGATCAAAACTATATTAACTAAGTACCCTTTGTTATTTACATGCACTATTACTATTTATTTACTTACTACAGGGTATTTGCTTATTTTGTTTTTATTTTAGGTTTTGTTTGTTAAATGGCCACAGTGTGGATGCACACCTATACCTGCACTTATACCAACATAATCTCTGGCTCAAGTTTTTGGTTTTGTTGTATCTAATCCTGTCTCACACATGATAGGATTCGATACATGGCTCAGCAGACTATCAAACATGATAGGATTAGATACACAGATTTTATCACACATGATAGGATTAGATACACAGCTAAGCGGACTGTATCCCACATGAGATTAGATACACGGCTATGCAGACTATATTGCACATGATAGAATGAGATACATAGCTCAAAAGACCATCACAAATGATGGGACTAGGTACATGGCTCACGAAACTATGTTACACGTGATGGAATTAGATACATGGCTCAACGGACTGTATTACACATGATAGGATTAGATACATAGCTCTGCTTAGTCAGTTTTAAGCCTCATTCAGATGTCTGTAATGCAGGGATGTTTGAATGAGACTTTACTGCTGCATATATAAAGCGCATCAAACTTCTGATGTGCTTTGCAGATGCCGCACTGAAGCCTCATTCAGACGTCTCTCCATTACAGACATCTGAATGAGGCTTTACGCTCACTAAGCAGCGCTCAGTCAGTGTTCAGAGTACAGCAATGTGATAATTTCTCTGCTATGTGCTGTGCTCATAGCTGGATGAAGTCTCAGCCACAGAATTGCTCTCACCACTCAGGGCAGCCCTGTGGCAGTAATTCTTACAGTGGTGAGAAAAGCTTGGTATTAATAATACAATACCTGTTCTCACTGCTGCCGCCTGGTATTCTGCTTCCTGCTGCTGGCCCGAACCTGTCACCACTCTCCACTAAATATTATGTGAGCAGTGACATGGAAAAATTGTAGCTCAGAACAGAGCTCAGGGCAGAAAAAAATGACACCTGGCTCCCCCCATAGCCAGTAACTAGAGTCCGATGGAACCCGGTACAAAATTTGGACCTGGGCCCCCACCCGCCAGCGCAAGCATGTTGGTCAGATGTATGGGCCCTTGTAGCATTCCTAAAGGACATACAAGTTGCCCCAACTCACCCATTATGTAGTAATGTCCCCCATCCTGGGCCTATCCTAGTATATATGTCCTCCATCCTGGTATATATGTTCCCCAACCTGGTATATATGACCTTCTTCCTAGTATATATGTTCCCCATCCTGGTATATATGTTCCATATCCTGGTATATATGTTCGCCATCCTCGTGTATATGTTCCCCATCATGGTATATATATATATATATATATATATATATATATGTCACCAATCCTGGGCACATCCTGGTATATATGTTCCCCATCCTGTTATATATGTACCTTATCCTGGATCCCATCCTTGCATATACATATCCTCCATCCTGGTATATACTGTATGTCCCTTATTCTGGGCCTCATCCTGGTATATATATCCCGCATCTTGGTATATATGTCCCTTATCCTGGGCCCCATCCTTATATATTTATCCTCCATCCTGGTACAGTTATATGAAAAAGTTTGGGCACCCCTATTAATCTTAAGCTTAATGTTTTATAAAAATTGGTGTTTTTGCAACAGCTATTTCAGTTTGATATATGTAATAACTGTTGGACACAGTAATGTTTCTGCCTTGAAATGAGGTTTATTGTACTAACAGAAAATGTGCAATCTGCATTCAAACAAAATTTGTCAGGTGCATAAGTATGGGCACCCTTATCATTTTCTTGTTTTAAATACTCCTACCTACTTTTTACTGACTTACTAAAGCACTTTTTTTGGTTTTGTAACCTCATTGAGCTTTGAACTTCATAGCCAGGTGTATGCAATCATGAGAAAAGCTACTTAAAGTGGCCACTTGCAAGTTGTGCTCCTGTTTGAATCTCCTCTGAAGAGTGGCATCATGGGCTCCTCAAAACAACTGTCAAATGATCTGAAAACAAAGATTATTCAACATAGTTGTTCAGGAGAAGGATACAAAAAGCTATCTCAGAGATTTAACCTGTCAGTTTCCACTGTGAGGAACATAGTAAGGAAATGGAAGAACACAGGGACAGTTCTTGTTAAGGCCAGAAGTGGCAGGCCAAGAAAAACATCAGAAAGGCAGAGAAGAAGAATGGTGAGATCAGTCAAGGACAATCCTCAGACCACCTCCAGAGAGCTGCAGCATCAACTTTCTGCAGATGGTGTCACTGTGCATCGGTCAACTATACAACACACTTTGCACAAGGAGAAGCTGTATGGGAGAGTGATGCGAAAGAAGCCGTTTCTGCAAGCACGCCACAAACAGAGTCGGCTGAGGTATGCAAAAGCACATTTGGAGAAGCCAATTTCTTTTTGGAAGAAGGTCCTGTGGACTGATGAAACCAATATTGAGTTGTTTGGTCATACAAAAAGGCGTTATGCATGACGGAAAAAAAACACAGCATTCCAAGAAAAACACTTGCTACCCACAGTAAAATTTGGTGGAGGTTCCATCATGCTTTGGGGCTGTGTGGCCAATGCCGGCACCGGGAATCTTGTTAAAGTTGAGGGATGCATGGATTCCACTCAGTATCCGCAGATTCTTGACAATAATGTTCAAGAATCAGTGACAAAGTTGAAGTTACGCAGGGGATGGATCTTTCAGCAAGACAATGATCCAAAACACCGCTCCAAATCTACTCAGGCATTCATGCAGAGGAACAATTATAATGTTCTGGAATGGCCATCCCAGTCCCCAGACCTGAATATCATTGAACATCTGTGGGATCATTTGAAGAGGGCTGTCCATGCTCGGCGACCATCAAACTTAACTGAACTGGAATTGTTTTGTAAAGAGGAATGGTCAAAAATACCTTCATCCAGGATCCAGGAAATCATTAAAAGCTACAGGAAGCGACTAGAGGCTGTTATTTTTGCAAAAGGAGGATCTACTAAATATTAATGTCACTTTTCTGGTGAGGTGCCCATACTTATGCACCTGTCAAATTTTGTTTGAATGCAGATTGCACATTTTCTGTTAGTACAATAAACCTCATTTCAAGGCAGAAACATTACTGTGTCCAACAGTTATTACATATATCAAACTGAAATAGCTGTTGCAAAAACACCAATTTTTATAAAACATCAAGCTTAAGATTAATAGGGGTGCCCAAACTTTTTCATATAACTGTATATACAGTGGCATGTAAAAGTTTGGGCACCCATGGTCAAAATTACTGTTATTGTTTGTGAACAGTTAAGCCAATTGAAGATGAAATGATCTCTGAAAGGCCTAAAGTTAAAGATGACACATTTACTTTGTATTTCAGGCAACATATATATATATATTTTCATATTTTACATTTTAAAAATTACAAAAAGGAAAATGGGCCAATGCAAAAGTTTGGGCACCCTTGGAGATTTGTGTGCTCAGATAACTTTTACCAAGGTTTCAGACCTTAATTAGCCTGTTAGGGTTATGGCTTGTTCACTATCATCGTTAAGAAAGGCCAGGTGATGCAAATTTCCCAGCTTTATAAAAACCAAACTTCTTCTAACCTTGTGGAAAAAAACAGCAGCCATGGGTTCTTCTAGGCAGCTGCCTAGCACTCTGAAAATGAAAATGGTGGAGGCCCCAAAGCAGGAGATGGTAGCAAAGCATTTTCAAGTTGCCTTTTCCTCACTTTAAAATGTAATTAAGAAATGGCAGTTAACAGGAATAGTGGTGGTCAAGATAAGGTCTAGAAGACCAAGCAAACTTCAATGAGAGCTGCTCGTAGGATTGCTTGAGAGGCAAATCAGAACCCCCGCTTTACTGCAAAAGACCTTCAGAAAGATTTAGACTCTGGAGTTGTGGTACATTGTTCTACTGTTCTGAGACACCTGCACAAATATGCCCTTCATGAAAGAGTCATCAGAAAACCTATCCTGCATCCTCACCATAAAATTCAGCATCAGAAGTATGCAAAAGAACATCTAAACAAGCCTAATGCTATTTGGAAAACAAGTCATGTGAATTGATGAGGTTAAAATAGAACTCTTTGGCTACAATGATCAAAGGTATGTGTGGAGAAAAAAGGACACAGTATTTCAGGAAAAGAACATCTCGCCAACTGAGGGTTTGACCGCCACAGGAATGCTACACTTCTCTAATGGAGTGTGGTGTTCCTCCTCTGAGGTAAGGCCAGTGTGATAGTCGTGACCCAGCCCTTGCATCCAACACCACATTTCTCTACCAGGGGGAGCTAGTATGCACTAGGTGCTGCTCCCCTGGTTACAGGGAGACTGGGGAACACAAAGTAGTAGGAACCAGTTAGTGGGTGAGGGTTACACTTTAGATTTCATATTTAATTCAAAGCCATCTTTGATCTTGGTCTTTTTGGTTAGTCAAGTTCTTGTGCTGTCTTGGTTGCTGTCAACTGCTGTGTGTAATGTGACCTCCCTCCGGGAGCGCAGATCCTGTGTGGGCCTGCGCCGGCCAAGGACCATGATCAAGAAGGCCCGGAGCTTAAGAGTGTGGCTCCGTAGCAAATGGATCCCAGGCAGGATGCAGACGGAGCGGTGTACGCCACCTGTCCTCGCCAACCTGATATATTCAGAGGGACTCTGGCTGCAAATGGGGCACCGGCCCCCGACACCCGACCTTGCTACTCTTTGTCCTGGACGGGAAAGCCCGGTTAGGCCCAGAGGATCCCACCGGGTATCGGACGGAGCGTAGCTGCCCCCGTGCCCTTGTTCTGAGAGGAGCTCAGAGGGAGACCCGGCCTATTTGCACACACACGGACAGGAAGGGAATAGGTCTGTAGTTCAGGAACACTCTGCTGTAAGGTCGCGACTGAATGCTGGACTTACTCGGAGGTTGTCGGGCCCCCGTCTCTGGTGAACGCAGAACTCCGCGGGGAGCAGGGAGTCGCCTTCTTTTGCTATCTGAGTGAGTAAAGCCTTGGAAGTTCACCCCTATGGCCTCCGGACTGTTATTTCTGCGCCATACCGCGGGATGCAGGATGCCTTCTCCTCAACTACTAGCCCCCTCCATCCTATCCCTCTGCCCTGAGGCCTTGCTCCGCCTGTGGGGAGTAGTAAGTAGTGTTGAGCCACCCCCGTAGTGTTCGAGTTCGGTTCGGTTCGTCGAACACCCGTGTGTTCGCCAAACTGTTCATCGAACTGTTCGTCGAACACCTTCGAACACCGTTAAAACCAATGGCAGGCAAACAAAAACACATAGAAACACATAGAAAACACCTTCAAAGGTGTCCAAAAGCTGACAAACTGCTCAGAAGACATAACTAACACATGGAAAAGTGACAAGTACATATAGTCATGTGAAAATAAAAGAGGTGGAGGAGTAAAAGGAGGGGGAGACACAGATATAGGCATGTCATGCCCTTCTAAAATCCAAAAAGTGAGAAGCCGACATGGCCAGTCCGCTCCTGCCCGTGCCACCTCCGTGTCGCCGGGTTTGTGCCAGAGCCGCGGTGAACCCTGATGGCCAGCCCCCCTCTCCCAATACTGGTGCCTGTCCGCTGGTGGGTCGAGCGAACCCCCCTGTGGTGGAGGCAGCTCTAAGCTTTTTTAATTTAAATTGTCTCTCTAATTTGAATGAATACACTTTAAATCCATTTACAAGGATCTATTGGAGGGCAAGTCTCATGCCAGCAGCCGCGTAATTCCAGCTCCAGTAGCGTCCACTAAAGCTGCTGCAGTTAAAAAGCTTTTATAAGGATCGAGCTCGGCTGTCCACCGCAAGGCATCCTACTGCCAGTCCCAGCCCCTATGCCTTGGGGTGCCTCCTGATGCTCTTCACTGAGTATCCCGTGGTCCCGAAGCATTTCCTTTGAAAAAATTAAGTGTCCAAACTACAGGTGGTGTAGCTTGCTTAACAGCCGGGATAATCCGCTGACTAGCAGACCCTGCTACTAGGCACAAAGTATTTCCTGGGCTAGATGCAGTTAAAAATTTGTAATTAGATACTCTCGTTGGATGCTGAGAAAGCATTCCATAGAGTCTCCTGGCACGCCATATATGATTCTCTTAAAAAGCTTGGGGTAGGGGTCTAGGGGACCCTTTTATAGCCAAAATCACGGCCCTGTATCGCAATACGTCACCTAGGCTGAAGATAAATGGAACTGTAGCACCCTGAGGGCTCGGTTGCTACAGAGGTATTGCACCTCACCCAGAGGTGTGATATCTCACTCTCAGGTAAGGATGTAGTGTGGATCAGGACCCGACACCTGCATGCATTACACCACATTGCCGTGGGGCAGGGCGACCAATATGCCCCTGAGATGGGCACGACAGTCCCTGTCCCTGGCTGGAGTGGGGGGAGGGAACACTGAGGAAGGGGAACCCTGTAGTGCAGGAGCAGGGAGGAAGCAGTTCCTGGGTGCATTGAGAAGGGAGTATAAAAGGTGGGCACCATCTTAGTTCAGTGCAGAGAAGTCTGAGCAGAAGTGGCAGGGAGCAGGGGCTCTGCATGAGCTCTGCTCCGGAGGCGGGCGTAGTAACAGAGGCCCAGGCCTGGAAGAGGGAGAAGGAAGGAAGAGGAGCGGAGAAGGCTCCAGGAACGAGGAACGAAGGGATCTCAGGGGTGCGGACGGGCGAGTCGCCACCGCACGCCAGAATCCACCTGCGTGGAGGGGTCAGGCCAAAGGGGGAGACCGGTCCCCGAAACTAGTGGAGGCAGGAAACGACCCTCAGCTAGAAACAGGAGGCTCGCTACACCCGCTAGGAAGGCACCACATAGGGTCAGGGAAACTGGCGCCAAGTTTACCAAGAGGAGGCCCGAGGCAGCCGGACAGAAGGGTTGGTAAGAAAGGCCAGACAAAGGACACACAAAGGGGGTCCTGTGAAGCACTCCAAAGTTATCTGGGAGTTGTCTGAGCCCCTCACCTGGTGAGCACAGTACGACGTGGGCAGCCGTTACCTGCAGACGTGGTCTGGATAATAAGAACTGTGAGTAAAGGCCCTGGACTGCATCACTGACTCCGTGTCATTACTGCTGCTGCCCTGCACCATCACCCCCATCCTCCGCATACACTGCCCTGAGGCTATACTCCTCCCGTGGGGAGTTATGCTACGCTCTGCTGCACCCACAACACCAGCCTCAGCGGTCTGCCCTGGAGCGGCGGTTCACTCTGACCGCAATCCACGGGTGGCGTAGTCGGACATTTAAACATCAAAACCACATAAATAGTTCCGCCACTGGTTTGACCGCCCTGAGCCACGGAACCGGGTTGCCGCCACGGAGACTACAACCACCAGCATCCACCAAAAAGGGTCCGGCTCCGGGTGTCCCAAGGCCCAGGGGGCGCGTCAGAACATTTTCATCACCTTTCACAATCACCAATGGGACAAGGCAGGGATGTTCTCTGTCCCCTCTCTTATACATCCTAGTGACGGAGCACCTGCTCTCATCAATTCGCTATAACCCCAATATTAGGTGGATTGAGGTGGGAGGCACCGAGTACAAGTGCTCTCTATTTGCTGATGATGTCCTAGTATATATCACTCAATCACATATATCCATCCATGCTGTTATGGCTGAAATAGATCACTTTGTTACATGGTCAAATTTTAAAATCAATGCAGCGAAGTCTGAGGCCCTCGATGTCTCCCTCCCCAAATCCATATAGGATTCCATCCAGTCCAACTTTCCCTTTGCCTGGCCCTCACAGGGTATCAAATACTTAGGAATTCCTATTCATAGAGACCTCTCCCATCTATGTTATCTTAATTTTGGGCCCTTTATTGAACAACTCCATACAGACCACGGTTGGCAAGTTAGAACTGTAAGATTCACTACGTGAACCACTGGTGTTTTGTGGAAAAGCACATGTACACTGTGTTCCAAATTATTATGCAAAAAGTGTTTAGGAGTGATAAGGGAAGAATTTGTTTGTTTGTCAGTTAAACTCATTGATGGTGATGTGTGTCAGGGCTCTTTATATCACTGTAAGCAATTGCAGACACCAGTGCTAATTAGTTTGGCAGGTGTGTCCAATGAAAGGCAAGACTACTTAAGAAGGCTCTCTCACATTATTCAGCAGCCTACATTTTCTCCCAAAATGGGAAAGAAAAAGGATGTGTCGGCTGCTGAGAAGCAACAAATTGTGGAGTGTTTAGGTCAAGGCATGACTACAATCAACATTGTGCGATGATCAGGATGAAGTGTCTTGGCAATCAAGAAGTATGTAGCTGATTCACAGTACACACGTGTGCGTGCTGATAAGGGCAAATTGAGGACTCTTTCCTACAGGCAATTACGACAGGTTGAAAGAGCAGCGGCAAAAAAGCCTTGTCATAGCAGCAGACAAGTTTTTGAAGCTGCTTGTGCCTCCAACGTCCCCCGAACAACAAGATGCAGGGTCCTTCAGAGGTTTGCAGCTGTGCATACGCCATCCTGTCGACCTCCTCTATCCACTTCACACAAGCAGAAACGGCTCCAGTGGGCCAAACATTACATGAAGACTGATTTCAAAACTGCTTTGTTCACGGATGAGTGCCGTGCAGCGCTCGATGGTCCAGATGGATGGAGTGGAGGATGGCTGGTTGATGGACACCCCACGCAAACACGGCTACAGCGCCAACAAGGAGGAGGTGGAGTAATGTTTTGGGCTGGAATCATGGGGAGAGAGATTGTCGGCCCCTTTAGGATCCCTGAAGGCGCTAAAGATGAACTCCATAATGTATGTGGATTTTCTCAAACAGCACTTCCTGCCATGGTTCAAGAAGAAGAACCGTGTATTTCACAGCAAGATCATTTTTCTGCATGATAATGCACCATCTCATGCTGCACATAAAACATCTGCATCTCTGGCTGATATGGGCATAAAAGGGGACAAACTTATGGTGTGACCCCCATGCTCCCCTGACCTCTACCCCATTCAGAACCTTTGGAGCATCATTAAAAGGAGTGTCTATGATGGCGGGAGGCAGTTCACATCTAAGCAACAGCTCTGAGAGGGTATTCTGTCCTCATGCAAAACAATTGAAGCAGAAACCATCCAAAACCTGACAAATTCAATGGACGAGAGAGTTCAGAAGCTCCTTTCGAACAAGGGGTCCTATGTGAAAATGTAACATCACCTAGAATAAAGTTTTGAGTTGAAAACTGTTTGATTTCAGTTTCTAACAACCTGCTAATGCTTATAATTTCAAAAATGACCATTTTTTTGGTCTTTATTAAAATGAAAAGGTTGATCGAAAAGTTTGGGGGATCTAAGAGTGTGGCAACCCAGTAGTCATGATTACTTCGAATTCTGACAATATGAGGGTCATGTTGCAGGTAGTGCAGCAAGAAGGCACTTATGTGTCTTGCGCATCTCGGAGCCCCAAAATTATTTTCCGGGCTAGATGCAGCTAAAAATTATTTTTAATTTTAAATCTGGTGGAGCTTATTATAGATGGCCTAATATGATCAGTGCTGCACACTGCTACAAAGCCCAAATTATTTTCCAGTCAAGATACAGATAAACATGATTAGGAATTTGAAAGCTTAAAACGGTTGGTAGGGTGATTTTAACCAATCATCAAGCTTTTACTCTCCCCAGGATGACACAGGGGTAGAAAAGTCGTTTCGGATCCATGATTTGTTCATCTTTATGAACGTGAGTCTGTCTACATTATCAGTGGAGAGCCGCGTGCGCTTATCTGTCAGCACACCACCAGCAGCACTGAACACACGTTCAGACAGAACGCTGGCTGCGGGGCATGACAAGATCTCCAAGGCGTAAGTGGCTAGCTCCGGCCATTTATCCAGATTGGAAGCCCAAAAAGAACAAGGGTCCAGTGACACAGTCGTGGCTTCAATGTTTACTTGGAGATACTCCTGTACCATCGTCTCTAGGCGTTGACTATGTGTCAGACTTCTTGTCTCCTGTGGCCTTGCAAAGGCTAAAAAAGTGGTGAAATGATTCCGCAAAATTGATGTTACCAGCAGATACTGTGGTTCTGTTACGGTTTGAGTGCTGAACACTTGACGGTCCCACGGTTGGCAAGTTGGAACTGTGAGATTCACTACGTGCACCACTGGTATTTTGTGGAAAAGCACATGTAAGATTCTGCAACAGTCTCTGCTGATACTCCTGCATGCGTGCATCCCTTTCTATGGCAGGAATAATTTCTGCAAATTTACTTTTGTACCGGGGATCTAACAGTGTGGCAACCCAGTAGTCAGGATTATTTCTAATTCTCACAATTCGAGGGTCATGTTGCAGGTAGTGCATCAAGAAGGCACTCATGTGTGTTGCGCATCCAGGAGCACCAAGTCCCTGTTGTGTTGGTGGCGAGGTAACAATCATGCTTCCTTCCTCTGTCCTCTCCCCCCAACCTCGCACAACAGAAATGTGATCAAGGTCTCCCTCATCTGATGAGTCTTCCATCAGTTCGTCCTCCACTTCTTCCTGGGCTCCTGCACCTTCCTCACTAGTTTGGCTGCTACCATGCGCCCTGGTAAAACCATCTCCCCCACCCTCACATGCCTGCCGCCTTGGTGCTGCCGACCGTCTGGACCTTGCAGATGTTAGCCCTTCCGCATACAACTCCTCCTCCTCTACTTCCTCCACCTCCTCTTGTGCCACCACCTGACTCCGAATTCTGTTTAACATGTGCTCCAGCATGTAAATCACCGGAATAGTCATGCTGATAATGGCATCGTCAGCACTAAACATCTTCGTCGCCATTTCAAAACTGTGCAGAAGGGTGCATAGGTCCCTGATCTGAGACCACTCCTCCAGCGTGATTTGCCCCACCTCTGAATCTCGTTGGCCCAGGCTATACGTCAGAACGTATTGCACCAGGGCTTGTCGGTGCTGCCACAGTCGCTGCAACATGTGCAGAGTTGAATTCCACCGGGTAGGCACATCGCATTTTAGCCGGTGAAGTGGCAGGCCCAACGACTTCTGTAGAGATGTAAGTCGCTGAGCTGCGGGATGCGAACGGCGGAAGTGAGCACACAGCGACCGTGCCCTCTGCAGAAGGCCATCTAGTCTGGGATAGTGGGCTAAAAATTGCTGGACAACCAGGTTCAACACGTGAGCCATACAAGGCACGTGTGTGACATTGCCCCGGCGAAGGGCCGCACCCAGGTTTGCAGCATTGTCGCACACGGCCTTCCCTGGTTTCAGGTCCAGTGGAGACAACCATTCATGAAATTGGTTCTCCAGAGCTGACCACAACTCCTCAGCTGTGTGACTCACATTTCCCAGACATTTCAATGTAAAAACCGCCTGATGACGTTGAGCCCTACTGCCAGCATAGTAAGGAGGTGTGCAGGATCCCTTCTGCGCAGTTAGAAATCTTGTGGCATGACCAGACAGGCTTTGGGTGCAGGTGGAAGACCGAGAGGAGGTTGAGGAGGCAGAAGCAGTGGAGGAACTTTGACATAAAGAGGATTGACGCACAACTCGTGGGGACAGCAAGACTTGGACAGCAGCCCCTTGTCCTGCTGTCACCATAGTTACCCAGTGCCCAGTCAGCGACATGTAACGCCCCTGTCCATGCCTACTCGTCCAAGTGTCTGTGGTGAAATGCACCCTGTCACACACAGAGTTTCTCAAAGAAGCGGTGATGTTGTGTGCGACATGCTGGTGGAGCGCAGGCACACCTTTCTTTGAGAAGTAGTGCCGACTGGGCATCTGGTACTGGGGCACTGCGACGGACATAAGGTCTCGAAAATCCTCTGTGTCCACCAGGTGGAAAGGCAGCATTTCTGTAGCCAAGAGCTTGCAGATGGTGAAATTCAACCTCTTAGCTTTCTCATGGCTAGGAGGAAATGGTCTTTTACTTGTCCACATCTGAGGGACCGAGGGCTGGCTATTGTGCTTAGACGGGGTTGACAAGGGTGTCCCCGGCAAACTGCCGGTCTGTGAGGAAGATGCAGGCGGACATGTTAGGTTGCCTTGATCCAAAGGTGGTGCTATCGATGTCGGACAGCGCTCAACACCAGCTGCTGTTACCACCTCCAAAGAAAATGATGACCTGCCAATCACGCTGGCTGTTGCGGGTAAAGAGGTGGCAGGTCTGCGCCCCAAAACAGGTGTGACTGCTGTCCCCCCAGTCACAGAGGATGAAGAGGCCGTGGATGCACAAGATATGGCAGACGGTGGTTGGCCCGGCCAGCTAGGCCGCATTGTAGCACACTGAGCTTCCCACTGCAACTTATGCTTCATGTCCATGTGCCGGTTCATGCATGAAGTCCTCAAACTATGTATTTTTTGGCCTCTACTTAGCTTTTGCTGACAAATGTTACAGATAACACGAGTTGGGTCATCTTTATCGATCTGAAAAAATGCCCAGGCTATGCAAGGCTTAGCACCCATGCGACCTGAAGAGCCACCACGACTTGTGGTGAGAGGCAGAGTTGTGTTTGAGGATGCAGTTGTTGACGTGCTTCCAGTACTACGTCTCTGTCCAGGAAGGCGCAACCTGACCTCGTCGTCACTAGCATCTTCCTCCACCTCCTCTGCTGACCTCATCTCTTGGCTGACTGTGGGTTGACAGTAAGTGGGATCTCCAACCTCATCATCATCACCCTGTGTGTTATCACACCCGTCGTCCTCAGAGCCAACCTGTTCCTGCCCTGACAAAAAACTAAAGTTGTCGCTCCAATCAGGTATTTGAGTCTTATCATCGTCTTCCTCATTGTCTCCACCAACAGGAGTTACAGTTTGGGAATGAGGGTCTACATTATGGTCAGAACCTTCTGCGTCTGGTCCTGGATCCGACTCATAAAGATTCTGGGCATCAGTGCAGATCATTTCCTCGTCTGGATTCACAGAAGCGCTGGAGTCGACCTCTGATTCCCAGGCTATAGTATGAGTAAACAGCTCTGCAGACTCAACCATCTGTTCTACCTCATACTCAGACGGGCAGCTGGAGATTTGGGAGCTGTGAGGAAGCAAGTGCGATTTGGGTGACACCTTTGAGGACTGGAGTATTTGTGATGTTGAAGTTGATGTGGAGGAGAGCCCACTTAAAGGAGCACTTGATATCCGTTGAAGCACCTGCTGTTTTTGTGCCTCATCTGGAATTTGTAGCGATTGGCGTGGCCGTAAGAAAGGGATCTTATCACATTGTCCGCTAAAAGAAGTAGACATTTTAGTTTGGCTGGAAGATGGTCTTTCTTCTGCAGATGTTACTGTTGCTTTAACACCTACCCCACGGACACAACCTTTTTTCCCCTTCCCAACACGCCTATTCCCCTTTCCACCAGCAGCAGGCCTTTTTCCACTCATTTTGGTGGTTAACTAATTCACAACTCTGGAGTTGATTGCACAAAAAAACAATGGATGGCAACCGAGCAGAGCTGAGTGGCCAAACTGTGGTATTAGGCCAAAACTATTGGCTGGGTTAGATGCAGAAAAAAATATATTCAGTTTGCAACCTGATGGAGGTCAGTATAGATGGACTAATAAAGAAAGTCCGACACACTGCTAAAAGGCCAAATATTTTTTCAGAGCTAGATGCAGAAAAAAATTATATTCAGTTTGCAACCTGATGGAGGTCAGTATAGATGGATTAATAGAACAAGACCCACACACAGCTAGAAGCCCAATATTTTTTCAGAGGTAGATGCAGAAAAAAATATATTCAGTTTGCAACCTGATGGAGGTCAGTATAGATGGACTAATACAACAAGTCCCACACACAGCTAGAAGCCCAATATTTTTTCAGAGGTAGATGCAGAAAAAAATATATTCAGTTTGCAACCTGATGGAGGTCAGTATAGATGGACTAATACAACAAGTCCCACACACAGCTAGAAGCCCAATATTTTTTCAGAGGTAGATGCAGAAAAAAATATATTCAGTTTGCAACCTGATGGAGGTCAGTATAGATGGACTAATACAACAAGTCCCACACACAGCTAGAAGTCCAATATTTTTTCAGAGGTAGATGCAGAAAAAAATATATTCAGTTTGCAACCTGATGGAGGTCAGTATAGATGGACTAATACAACAAGTCCCACACACAGCTAGAAGCCCAAATATTTTTTCAGAGGTACTGTAGATGCAGATAAAAATTATTTTTAATTTGCAACCTGATGGAGGTCAGTATAGATGGACTAATACAACAAGTCCCACACACAGCTAGAAGCCCAAATATTTTTTCAGAGGTACTGTAGATGCAGATAAAAATTAGTTTTAATTTGCAACCTGATGGAGGTCAGTATAGATGGACTAATAGAGAAAGTCCGACACACTGCTAGAAGGCCAAATATTTTTTCAGAGCTAGATGCAGAAAAAAATTATATTCAGTTTGCAACCTGATGGAGGTCAGTATAGATGGATTAATAGAACAAGACCCACACACAGCTAGAAGCCCAATATTTTTTCAGAGGTAGATGCAGAAAAAAATATATTCAGTTTGCAACCTGATGGAGGTCAGTATAGATGGACTAATACAACAAGTCCCACACACAGCTAGAAGCCCAATATTTTTTCAGAGGTAGATGCAGAAAAAAATATATTCAGTTTGCAACCTGATGGAGGTCAGTATAGATGGACTAATACAACAAGTCCCACACACAGCTAGAAGCCCAAATATTTTTTCAGAGGTAGATGCAGAAAAAAATATATTCAGTTTGCAACCTGATGGAGGTCAGTATAGATGGACTAATACAACAAGTCCCACACACAGCTAGAAGCCCAAATATTTTTTCAGAGGTACTGTAGATGCAGATAAAAATTATTTTTAATTTGCAACCTGATGGAGGTCAGTATAGATGGACTAATACAACAAGTCCCACACACAGCTAGAAGCCCAAATATTTTTTCAGAGGTACTGTAGATGCAGATAAAAATAGTTTTAATTTGCAACCTGATGGAGGTCAGTATAGATGGACTAATAGAGAAAGTCCGACACACTGCTAGAAGGCCAAATATTTTTTCAGAGCTAGATGCAGAAAAAAATTATATTCAGTTTGCAACCTGATGGAGGTCAGTATAGATGGATTAATAGAACACGACCCACACACAGCTAGAAGCCCAATATTTTTTCAGAGGTAGATGCAGAAAAAAATATATTCAGTTTGCAACCTGATGGAGGTCAGTATAGATGGACTAATACAACAAGTCCCACACACAGCTAGAAGCCCAATATTTTTTCAGAGGTAGATGCAGAAAAAAATATATTCAGTTTGCAACCTGATGGAGGTCTGTATAGATGGATTAATAGAACAAGTCCCACACACAGCTAGAAGCCCAATATTTTTTCAGAGGTAGATGCAGAAAAAAATTATATTCAGTTTGCAACCTGATGGAGGTCAGTATAGATGGACTAATACAACAAGTCCCACACACAGCTAGAAGCCCAAATATTTTTTCAGGGGTAGATGCAGAAAAAAATATATTCAGTTTGCAACCTGATGGAGGTCAGTATAGATGGACTAATACAACAAGTCCCACACACAGCTAGAAGCCCAAATATTTTTTCAGAGGTACTGTAGATGCAGATAAAAATTATTTTTAATTTGCAACCTGATGGAGGTCAGTATAGATGGACTAATACAACAAGTCCCACACACAGCTAGAAGCCCAAATATTTTTTCAGAGGTACTGTAGATGCAGATAAAAATTAGTTTTAATTTGCAACCTGATGGAGGTCAGTATAGATGGACTAATAGAATGATGCTATGCCCAAAAGATTTTACTTCACTAGGTGCAGTAAAAAAATTGGTATTCTATACACAGGTGGTATATCTTGCAACACAGATAGGCTACTCCACTGACTAACACACTCTGCAATAGGCCAAAAAGGATTAGCTTTGCTAGATTCAGCCAAATGCTGTGAAAAAAACTTGCACAGCACTGGCACAGACCTGCCTGGCAAAAACTGATAGGAACTGATGTAACCTAGTCCTGAAAAGGACTCCAATTACAATTAGTCTTTACTCCCACAACCTATCTATTTAAGAGCACAGACCTCCCTGATAAAAGTCGTAGGAAATGCTGTAACCTAGTCCTTAAAAGGACTGCAATCACAACTATTCCCTACTCCCAAGCTATCTGTATATTTGTGCGAAAATTGGCTTGAAATTAACAAGGTATAGCGCACACAGCAACAGCGGTGCCGTCTAACACGCAGCTGCAGCAGTGAGAAAATGGTGGCGACGGGGAAAATGGCTTGGTCTTATAGGGCAAGGACATGTGACATACACTGCCAATGACACATGCCCTTGCTTGTGTGAAAAAAAGCACTTCGCTCCGTGTGTGCGCTGCTGATAGGCTGACAGATTGCACCTCCCCACTGCAAATGCGGGAAAGAGAAAAAAAAATGGAGATCTTCATTGTTCCTGCAGAGATCCATCCCCTGCCCCTCCCCCCGCCCCGCTGTACACTCAAACTGCGTATTAACATTAATTTTCATCATTACTGAGAAAAAATCCAGTTATGATTTTGGTGCACGAACAGTTATCGAACATAACCTCGAACAGCCGAATTTTTATCAAATTGTTTGTGTTCGCCGAACGGCTCGAACACCGCCCAAAACAGCTCGAATTTGAGATTGGCGAACAGTTCGAGTAGAACAACGCTCATCTCTAGTAGTAAGAACTCTGGCCGCCGTAACATCATGCCTCAGCGGACTGCAACGGCGCTGGTGACCCTTCACCAGGCACCACAGGTGGCGTAGTCGTTAACCAACCACTCAACCCGGGTAAGCCCACCATCATCTCCTTTTAATGTGACGGCCCTGAGCACAGGTCGGGTCCGGGCCACGGCTGCATCCCATCTCTCCATCACAGGACCCGACACCGAGTCCCCCAACACCCAGGGTAAACTAAAGGGCTTTCCCGAAGTAGAGGCATCACATTAAGCATGGGGGTGGATCAATCATGCTTTGGGGTTCTGTTGCAGCCGATGATATGGGTAACATTTCTTGAGTAGAGGGAAGAATGGATTCAATGACATTTCAACAAACATAACATAACATCATCTGCAAAAAAGGTGAAATTGAAAAGAGGATGGCTTCTACAAATGGATAATGATCCTAAACACACGTCAAAATCCACTATAAACTACGTCAAAAGGCACAGGTTTTATAGTCCCCTGATCTGAGCACCATTGAAAATCTGTGGCTAGACCTCAAAATAGCAGTGCATGCAAGATGACTCAGGAATCTCACAGAACTGGAAGAATTTTGCAAAGAAAAATGGATGAAAATCCTTTTAACAAGAAAGACTCCTGTCTGGCTACAAAAAGAGTTTACAAGCTGTGATAGTTTCAAAGGGGGTGCTACTAGGTACTAACCATGCAGGCTGCCCAAACTTTTGCATTGGCCCATTTTCCTCTTTGTAATTTTAAAATGTAAAATATGAAAATATATATATTTTGCCTAAAATACAAAGGAAATGTGTCATATTTAACTTTTGGCCTTTGAGAGATCATTTCATCTTCAACTTGCTTAACTGTTCACAATAACAGTAATTTTGACCAGGGGTGCCCAAACTTTTACATGCCACTGTATGATTCCCATCTTGGTTATGTACCCCATTCTTTAATACATAAAAAAAACAATTCTACTTACCTTCCCTCCACTCCCCCGTCACATGATGTCATTTTCTGAAGCCGGCAACTGACGTCAGCGTGCAAGTGACTGGAGCATATGACATCACTGCCATGCGTGCCCTGTCACGTGCATGTCGACATCAGCTGGTGGCCTTTGATTGGCCGGCAGTGTGTATTGGAGCGCACAGACCCAGTGGGTCTCTGCACCGCAATAAACTTCAGTTAAACTTTGTGCTGGCATTGCCGGGCCTCCCACCCACACAGGCCCGGTCATGACCTTTACGACCGTGATCATTACGCCCACAGCTTTGAACTGGACAGCCCAGACACCTGAGGCAGACACAGAATAAGGCTGGGGTCACATGAGCAAATAACACGGCCGAGTGCTATGCGATAAAACATTACATAGCACTCGGACCAGTGTTGTTCTATGGGGCAGCACATAAGCCGATTTGGTATGAGAGATTGGCAACGAGATTCAGCTCACACGCACCCATACAAGTCTATGGGTGCGTGTGAAACATCGGACTGCACTCTGATGTCATCCCAGTGCAGTCCAATATACGCCAAGACAGGCAATGGAGGAGATAGAGAAATTACTGCTCAAGCAAGAGAATCGGAGCACAGTGCACTGACATTGGCTCACGCTCGCAGCAGAGTAGGAGACAAGTGTCATTAGCATATCACATCCGATGCTATATGCTTGTCTGATTCCAGCCTCAGCGATAAGATCGTACACCCTGCAGTCTTCTATGCCCTGGGGCTGCCAAATTTGCAGTGTGTAACTGTTAAGCCACACTCACACTTCAGTATTTGGTCAGTACTTTACATCAGTATTTATAAGCCAAAACCAGGAGTGGAACAATCAGAGGAAAAAGTATAATAGAAACACGTCACCACTTCTGGATTTATCACCCACTCCTGGTTTTGGCTTTCAAATACTGATGTAAAATACTGACCAAATACTGAATGTGTGAACGTGGAGTTAGGCAGGAGTCACATGATCGTATAAAAAAATCGCTCTGATGTTGATCCAGAAAAGTAGGACGACTGTCATGCTATGTGATCTTTCTCACATAGCATCTGTATGACATCCATATGACATGCGTATGCAATCCGCATGCCATGTATTTTTAATGTCATCTTTTACATAATGTAATTCTTTTACTAATTTAAAGCTAGTTTACAAACCTAATAAAGCAATCTTATATACAGATATAGATAGATATCCGTGGGATATATACGATTAGTGCTTTGCATGTGTAGTTTACTGTACATGTATTAAATAAATAAATGAATGAAAAAACAACATGGGATCCCCCCTATTTTTGATAACCAGCCAAGGTAAAGCAGATATTGCGGGCTGATATTACGTTCTTAGGAAGGTCAGCGAGACCCGGCGACGCTAATGAGCGTTGTCGTCACTACACGGCACCTGTGAATAGCAGTCACTTTACTACTATTCACAGACGCTGAAGACATAGGGGAATGTGGACTACATCGGAGCTTTGTGGAAACTTTTTGCGTAATAAATTTAATTTTTTTCTGTGTGTGTTTTTATTTTTGATTACTGGGTTAGTAATGGGGATATCTGATAGACACCTCTCCATTACTAACCCCAGCAGATAATGGCAGCTGTGATTTTTGACAAATCACAGCTGTGATCAACCCCAACTACCATTACCCCGATTGCCACCACAACAGGGCGATCTGGAAGATCCGGGAAATCACCAGAATTGGGGCATCTCACATGATGCGACAATCCTGGAGTGGTTGCGGGCTTGTATTTTTAGATGGGAAATACCCATTAACCAGACTATTAATATTAGCCCACAGCTTTCTGCTTTACCTTAGCTGGTTATCAAATATAGGGGGGACCTCCATGTCATTTTTTTGTTATTATTTATTTAATAGGTTAAATAAAGCTAAACACTCTTTAGTACCACATGGAAGGCACTAAAGGGTGCAAGTTTAATAATATGTTGGGGACTGGTGATGTTAAATAGCTACAGGAAATCTATCTATTCTAGCTATTTTCTCTGTTCTGACAGTTCTGGCTGTGAATTTGCTGTACTTGGCTGATGAAATTTCGGGTTTCCTTTGAGATGTGTGCGTAAAAATCGGGCAGCATAAGAAATGGTCCGTGTGCCAACTGATTACTTCCTCGCACCCATTGACTTGCATTGGCGAGTCCCATCTGATTTTTGCATTCACTCGCAGAATGCTGACATTTTTTTCCCTCAGTCCGATTAGAGCTGAGGAAAAACTTGCAGATGAGCACTGCCTCATTGAATGACATCAGTGCGAGTGCAATGTTTTCTCGCATTGCACTCGTCCGATTTATACGCTCACATGAGTGAGCCCTTAAGCTCGGACACTTACATACCAGCAAATAAAAATGGCAGCCCCCAGCGGCTGCAGAAAATAATAATAAATAGATGTTAGAACACCACATTTCAATTTGTATTAAAAATAATTGATTATATAATCAATAATTATTAATGCAAAAATACAAATCGTGACACATTCACGTTAAGGAAAAGCTGTGGGACTATGGAAATCACAGAATCGATAGAAATGTTAATGATATGCAAAGTATGAAAAAAAACTACATTTTCAAAACACCTAGTTTCTTTTAGAGTATGAACGCCACATGCAGAAATACTTCCACTAACACACCTGGGTATTAATAGTTGCCTGAGGAATGTTCTGCCATTCTGAATGCACTTGAGTAACGCCATGACTATGCCTTTACGATTAAACCTCAAATCTGTCCTATTTCCTGGAGTATGGTGTGGGGTTATATAATGTATAACTTTGAACAGGGGTGCCAAAATGTTTACATGCCACTGTATATACCAGGATGGGGGACATATATGCCACGATGGGCCCAGGGTGAGGTACATATGTAGTGCCCCGAGGGTTCGGACGCTACAGAGGTATTGCATCTCACCCAGAGGTGTGATATCTCACTTCCAGGTAAGGATGGAGTGTGGCTCAGGACCCTAACACCCACATGCACTACACCACATTTCCGGGGGCAGGGCAACAATGCTACCAAGAGTGAGCACAACTGTCCCTGTCCCTGGCTGGAGTGGGGGGAGGGAACACCTAGAAAGGGGGAACCCGGTAGTGTGTGGGTGGGGAGAGTAGATCCCAGGTGCACTGTATAGAGGAGTATATATGGTGGGCACCATCTTAGAGTCAGGGAGAAGAAGCAGAGAGAGAAGGAGGCGGGGAGCAGAGGCTCGGCATGGGCTCTGCTCCGCAGGCAGGCCAAGTCTTAAGGCCTGGGCCTGGAGGAGAAGGAAGGAAGGAAGAAGAACGGAGGAAGCTCTAGGAGAAGACTGAAGGGACCCCAGGGGTGCGGACCGGCCAGCCGCCACCGCACGCCTGCCGCTACCAGAGTAGGGGGGTCAGGCCAAGAAAAGGGAACCGGATCCCTCATCTAGTGGAGGAGAGCAACTACCCTCAGCTAGTAACTGGAGGCCGTGGCATTGCACGTGTTACGGCCCCTCACTACACCCATTAGGAAGGCACCATATAGGGCCCAGGGAAACGGAACATACGTTTGCCCGCCAAGGCCCGAGGCAGCTGGACAGAAACGTGGTCAATTGTGGGGTACGACAGGCCAGAGAAAGGACACACGAAGGGGGTCCTGAAAAGCATTCCAAAGGTTCCTGGGAGTTGGCCGAGCCCTTCACCTGGTGAACACAGCACGACGTGGGCAGCCATCACCTGCAGAAGTGGCTTGGAGTGTAAAACTGTGAGTAAAGACCCTGGACTGCATCACTGGACTCTGAGTCATTACTGTTGCTCCTGCGCACCATCACCCCCACCATCTGCACTCACTGCCCTGAGGCTATACTCCTCCCATGGGGAGTTATACTACCCTCTGCTGCGCACACAACATCAGCCTCAGCGGTCTGCCGCGCAGCGGCGGTTCTCAGTGGCCGCAATCCACGGGTGGCGTAGTCGGACATTTAAGCATTACAAAACCAAAGAGACAGATCCGCCACTGGTTTGACCACCCTGAGCCACTTGACCACGGAGACTACAAACCCCAGCGTCGCACAGAGGCCCGGCTCCGGGTATTCACACACACACACACACACGCACGGCCCAGGGGGCGCGTCACATACATACCAGGATGGCCCCAGTATGGGAGACATATATATCAGGATGGGAGATATATATATACCAGGATGGGGCTCAGGATAAGGGACATATATGCCACGATGGGCCCAGGGTGGGGTACATACATACCAGGATGGCCCCAGTATGGGAGACATACAGTACAGACCAAAAGTTTGGACACACCTTCTCATTTAAAGATTTTTCTGTATTTTCATGACTATGAAAATTATACATTCACACTGAAGGCATCAAAACTATGAATTAACACATGTGGAATTATATACTTAACAAAAAATTGTGAAACAACTGAAAATATGTCTTATATTCTAGGTTCTTCAAAGTAGCCACATTTTGCTTTGATGACTGCTTTGCACACTCTTGGCATTCTCTTGATGAGCTTCAAGAGGTAGTCACCAGAAATGGTTTTCACTTCACATGTGTGCCCTGTCAGGTTTAATAAGTGGGATTTCTTGCCTTATAAATGGGGTTGGGACCATCAGTTGTGTTGTGCAGAAGTCAGGTGGCTACACAGCTGATAGTCCTAATAAATAGACTGTTAGAATTAGTATTATGGCAAGAAAAAAGCAGCTAAGTAAAGAAAAACATGTGGCCATCATTACTTTAAGAAACGAAGGTCAATCAGTCCGAAAAATTGGGCAAACTTTGAAAGTGTCCCCAAGTGCAGTTGCAAAAACCATCAAGCTCTACAAAGAAACTGGCTCACATGAGGACCGCCCCAGGAAAGGAAGACCAAGAGTCACCTCTGCTTCTGAGGATAAGTTTATCTGAGTCACTAGCCTCAGAAATCTCAGGTTAACAGCAGCTCAGATTAGAGACCAGGTCAATGCCACAAAGAGTTCTAGCAGCAGACACATCTCTACAACAACTGTTAAGAGGAGACTTTGTGCAGCAGGCCTTCATGGTAAAATAGCTGCTAGGAAACCACTGCTAAGGACAGGCAACAAGCAGAAGAGACTTGTTTGGGCTAAAGAACACAAGGAATGGACATTAGACCAGTGGAAATCTGTGCTTTGGTCTGATGAGTCCAAATTTGAGATCTTTGGTTCCAACCACCATGTCTTTGTGCGACGCAGAAAAGGTGAACGGATGGACTCTACATGCCTGGTTCCCACCGTGAAGCATGGAGGAGGTGTGATGGTGTGGGGGTGCTTTGCTGGTGACACTGTTGGGATTTATTCAAAATTGAAGGCATACTGAACCAGCATGGCTACCACAGCATCTTGCAGCGGCATGCTATTCCATCCGGTTTGCGTTTAGTTGGAACATTATTTATTTTTCAACAGGACAATGACCCCAAACACACCTCCAGGCTGTGTAAGGGCTATTTGACCAAGAAGGAGAGTGATGGGGTGCTACGCCAGATGACCTGGCCTCCACAATCACCAGACCTGAACCCAATCGAGATGGTTTGGGGTGAGCTGGACCGAAGAGTGAAGGCAAAAGGGCCAACAAGTGCTAAGCATCTCTGGGAACCCCTTCAAGATTGTTGGAAGACCATTTCCGGTGACTACCTCTTGAAGCTCATCAAGAGAATGCCAAGAGTGTGCAAAGCAGTCATCAAAGCAAAAGGTGGCTACTTTGAAGAACCTAGAATATAAGACATATTTTCAGTTGTTTCACACTTTTTTGTTAAGTATATAATTCCACATGTGTTAATTCATAGTTTTGATGCCTTCAGTGTGAATGTACAATTTTCATAGTTATTGAAATACAGAAAAATCTTTAAATGAGAAGGTGTGTCCAAACTTTTGGTCTGCACTGTATATATCAGGATGGGAGATATATATATATATACACCAGGATGGGGCCCAGGATAAGGGACATATATACCAGGATGGGGCCCAGGATAATGGACACATATACCATATGTCCCTGGAATTGCTGAAATGCCTTACAAACGATCAGCTGAACAACACAACTATTAATTTATGCAATAAAAATTAAAATGATGGTTGCTCTTCAAGTATTCTTGTGTTTATAAGAATGCCTGCAATGTTCATGGCTGCCACTAGATGTCTCTGCTGCATCATAGACTAAAAATAAAGGTTATAAGCAGGAAGAGAGTCAGTCTGTGTCTTAGATCGCATGAAAGGCAGGAGTCCACTGTGCTGAGATTAGAGAGCAAAGTTGCAAGAATAAAGCAATTTTCAAAGAGATAGATAATAGGGGACAGTTAATAAACATATGCCTCCTATAGGCCCTCACCCACGCAGAGCATGTAAGAAAGATGAAATGTAATGTATGAGTAACTTGTGCAATTCGGTAAAGAAACAGTAGGCTCTATTTTGTAGAATAGCAATACCGAAAAATGAGTCCTGGAGATTCCTTGAGTGCTGATCAGGTTTCTCGAGAAAATAACACTTTTACAACTGAATTGGCACACTGATTTGGAAGCTGGGTCTGTAAGGCTGTGTGCACATGTTCCGTTTTTGCTGTCTTTTTTTTCAGTGCAGATCTGTCACAAAAGCTGAAGAGTTTCCTAATGCCAGCCAGGTAAGTGAGAATCCTGAAGTCCAGTAGAATAGCTACCGGGGGGGCAAAGGGTTCGGCCCTATATGGTCACCATATGGCGGTAATATCAGTGTTGGTCTTTGTATAGATTTCTTTTAGTAACAGCTCTGTCATCTGCTGAGGTTCTCCTACATCCATTATTAGGCCAGGCCCCACTATCAGTATTTGGAAACAGAAAAAACTGACCGGCACTTCCAAAACAAGAAATAGGTGTGAACAGGTGCTTACTAGGAGCAGCTACCTCCATAAACAACTAACAAACAAAGCAGCACTCTGTAACGCTAAGTATGCGAACATGAAATATATGAAATTTGAATAGCATTACTGCTGTAGAAAATAGAAATAAATGAGAAATCTTAGTGCATTAATTGGCCAATTCATGTGTACCTGGCAGCTCCGCTCCCCCGCTGTGCGGCGTCCTCTTCTGAAGACGGCAGCTGACTTCAGCATGTAAGTGACGGGAGCGCATGACATCACTGCCATGCGTGCCCGGTCATGTGCATGTCAACGTCAGCTGTTGGCCTCTGATTGGCTGGCAGCGTGTATTTCAGTGCACGGACCCGGCGGGTCTCTGCGCCGCAATACACTTCAGCTGAATGTGCGTCTAAGGACGCACATCCAGTAGAAGTTTGCGCTGGCCTCGCTGGGCCCCCCACCTGCACGGGCCTGGTTGCGGCCTTTGTGACCACGATCGTTACGCCCTTGCCCACTACTGTAAACTCTACAACCCAGACACCTGAGGCAGACACAGAATGAGGCCGGGGTCACATAAGAATATAACACAGCCGAGTGCGATGCGATAAAACATTACATAGCACTCGGACCAGTGTTGTTCTATGGGGCAGCTCATACCTGCGATTATTTTCTCATGCCGATTCGGCATGAGAGAACAATCGCAGCATGTCTCAGCTCACATGCACCAATACAAGTCTGTGGGTGCGAGTGAAACTTTGTACTGCACTCGGATGTCATCCCAGTGCAGTCCAATATACGCCGAGACAGGCAATGGAGAAGATGGAGAGATTACTTTCTCTGTCTCCTCCACACCTGTGCTGCGATTCTCTCAAGCGAGAGGATCGGAGCACGGAGCACTGACACTCAGATCACACTTGCAGCAGAGCAGGAGCTGAGTGCCATTAGCATATCGCATCCGATGCTATGTGCTCTTCTGATTCCAGCCTCAGCGATATGATCGTACACCATGCAGTCATCTATGCCCTGGGGCTGCAAGGGTATGTCCGGGACAAGCATGTCCTTCATTTCTCCTTACTAAAATTGGCGTGTTTTGTGTACAGTCATGGCCAAAAGTTTTGAGAATGACACCAAAATTATATTTTCACATGATCTGCTGGCCTCTGGTTTTTATTAGTGTTTGTCTGATGTTTATATCACATACAGAAATATAATTGCAATCATATTATGAGTACCAATAGGTTATATTGACAGTTAGAATGAGTTAATGCAGCAAGTCAATATTTGCAGTGTTGCCCCTTCTTCTTCAAGACCTCTGTAATTCTCCCTGGCATGCTCTCAATCAACTTTTGGACAAAATCCTGACTGATAGCAGTCCATTCTTGCATAATCAATGCTTGCATTTTGCCAGAATTTGTTGGTTTTTGTTTGTCCACCCTTCTCTTGATGATTGACCACAAGTTCTCAATGGAATTAAGATCTGGGGAGTTTCCAGGCCATGGACCCAAAATCTCTATGTTTTGTTCCATGAGCCATTTAGTTATCACCTTTGTTTTATGGCAAGGTGCTCCATCATGCTGGAAAAGGCATTGTTGGGCGCCAAACTGCTCTTGGACAGTTGGGAGAAGTTGCTCTTGGAGGACATTCTGGTACCATTCTTTATTCATGGCTGTGTTTTTAGGCAAGACTGTGAGTGAGCCGATTCCCTTGGCTGAGAAGCCACCCCACACATGAATGGTTTCAGGATGCTTTACAGTTGGCATGAGACAAGACTGGTGGCAGCGCTCACCTTCTTCTCTGAATAAGCTGTTTTCCAGATGTCCCAAACAATCGAAAAGGGGATTCATCAGAGAAAATGACTTTGCCCTAGTCCTCAGCATTCTACTCCCTGTACCTTTTGCAGAATATCAGTCGGTCCCTGATGTTTTTTCTGGAGAGAAGTGGCTTCTTTGCTGCACTCCTTGAAACCAGCCCTTGCTCAAAGAGTCTCCGCCTCACAGTGCGTGCAGAAGCACTCACACCAGCGTGCTGCCATTCCTGAGCAAGCTCGGCACTGCTGGTAGTCCGATCCCGCAGCTGAAACAGTTTTAAGATACCGTCCTGGCGCTTGCTGGTCTTTCTTGGGCGCCCTGGAGCCTTTTTGACAACAATGGAAGCTCTCTCCTTGAAGTTCTTGATGATGCAATAGATTGTTGACTGAGGTGCAATCTTTGTAGCTGCGATACTCTTCCCTGTTAGGCCAATTTTGTGCAGTGCAATGATGGCTGCACGTGTTTCTTTAGAGATAACCATGGTTAACCTTAAGAGAAACAATGATACCAAGAACCAGCCTCCTTTTAAAGTGTCCATTGATGTCATTCTTACTTAATCATGACTGATTGATCGCCAGCCCTGTCCTCATCAACACCCACACCTGTGTTAATGGATCAATCACTAAAACGATGTTAGCTGCTCCTTTTAAGGCAGGACTGCAATGATGTTGAAATGTGTTTTGGGGGTTAAAGTTCATTTTCTGGGCAAATATTGACTTTGCAAGTACAGTAATTACTGTTAAGCTGATCACTCTTTGACATTCAGGAGTATATGCAAATTGCCATTACAAAAAATGAAGCAGTAAACTTTGGAAAAATTACTATTTGTCTCATTCTCAATACTTTTGGCCATGACTGTATTCTAGGTATACTGAACAGTTTATTGTAAATAACAGTGTGTACGGTTTTATAACTATTATACAGTATACAGTACAGACCAAAAGTTTGGACACACCTCATTTAAAGATTTTTCTGTATTTTCATGACTATGAAAATTGTACATTCACACTGAAGGCATCAAAACTATGAATTAACACATGTGGAATTATATACTTAACAAAAAAGTGTGAAACAACTGAAAATATGTCTTATATTCTAGGTTCTTCAAAGTAGCCACCTTTTGCTTTGATGACTGCTTTGCACACTCTTGGCATTCTCTTGATGAGCTTCAAGAGGTAGTCACCGGAAATGGTTTTCACTTCACAGGTGTGCCCTGTCAGGTTTAATAAGTGGGATTTCTTGCCTTATAAATGGGGTTGGGACCATCAGTTGTGTTGTGCAGAAGTCTGGTGGATACACAGCTGATAGTCCTACTGAATAGACTGTTAGAATTAGTATTATGGCAAGAAAAAAGCAGCTAAGTAAAGAAAAACGAGTGGCCATCATTACTCTAAGAAATGAAGGTCAGTCAGTGTGAAAAAGTGGGCAAACTTTGAAAGTGTCCCCAAGTGCAGTTGTAAAAACCATCAAGCGCTACAAAGAAACTGGCTCACATGAGGACCACCCCAGGAAAGGAAGACCAAGAGTCACCTCTGCTTCTGAAGATAAGTTTATCTGAGTCACCAGCCTCAGAAATCGCAGGTTAACAGCAGCTCATATTAGAGACCAGGTCAATGCCACACAGAGTTCTAGCAGCAGACACATCTCTTCAACAATTGTTAAGAGGAGACTTTGTGCAGCAGGCCTTCATGGTAAATTAGCTGCTAGGAAACCACTGCTAAGGACAGGCAACAAGCAGAAGAGACTTGTTTGGGCTAAAGAACACAAGGAATGGACATTAGACCAGTGGAAATCTGTGCTTTGGTCTGATGAGTCCAAATTTGAGATCTTTGTTTCCAACCACCGTGTCTTTGTGCGACGCAGAAAAGGTGAACTCTACATGCCTGGTTCCCACCGTGAAGCATGGAGGAGGAGGTGTGATGGTGTGGGGGTGCTTTGCTGGTGACACTGTTGGGATTTATTCAAAATTGAAGGCATACTGAACCAGCATGGCTACCACAGCATCTTGCAGCGGCATGCTATTCCATCCGGTTTGTGTTTAGTTGGACCATCATTTATTTTTCAACAGGACAATGACCCCCAAACACTCCTCCCGGCTGTGTAAGGGCTATTTGACCAAGAAGAAGAGTGATGGGGTGCTACGCCAGATGACTTGGCCTCCACAGTCACCAGACCTGAACCCAATCGAGATGGTTTGGGGTGAGCTGGACCGCAGAGTGAAGGCAAAAGGGCCAACAAGTGCTAAGCATCTCTGGGAACTCCTTCAAGATTGTTGGAAAGCCATTTCCGGTGACTACCTCTTGAAGCTCATCAAGAGAATGCCAAGAGTGTGCAAAGCAGTCATCAAAGCAAAAGGTGGCTACTTTGAAGAACCTAGAATATAAGACATATTTTCACTTGTTTCACACTTTTTTGTTAAGTATATAATTCCACATGTGTTAATTCATAGTTTTGATGCCTTCAGTGTGAATGTACAATTTTCATAGTCATGAAAATACTGAAAAATCTTTAAATGAGAAGGTGTGCCCAAACTTTTGGTCTGTACTGTATGTGGATGACCTGTATGTATTCTGTTAGAGCTATAACGTGTGCTAAGACAATATAGGAATAAGACTAGGAAATAGTTAATATAGTTAGGAATAGAATGTGCAGTGGTGGGCACTGTAGTTCAGGAAGTAGCTAGTTACAGTGGGTACAGAAAGCATTCAGACCCCTTTAAATGTTTTACTCTTTGTTTCATTGCAGCCATTTGGTAAATTCTAAAAAGTTCATTTTTTTTCTCATTAAAATACACTCTGCACTCCATCTTGACTGAAAAGAAACAGAAATGTAGAAATTCTTGCAAATTTATTAAAAAAGAAAAACTGAAATCTCACATAGTCATAAGTATTCAGACCTTTTGCTCAGTGTTGAGTAGAAGCACCCTTTTGAGCTAGTACAGCCATGAGTCTTCTTGGGAATGATGCAACAAGTTTTTCACACCTGGATTTGGGGATCCTCTGCCATTCTTCCTTGCAGATCCTCTCCAGTTCCGTCAGCTTGGATGGTGAACATTTGTGGACAGCCATTTTCAGGTCTCTCCAGAGATGCCCAATTGGGTTTAGGTCAGGGCTCTGGCTGGGCCAGTCAAGAATGGTCACAGAGTTGTTCTGAAGCCACTCCTTTGTTATTTTAGCTCTGTGCTTAGAGTCATTGTCTTGTTGGAAAGTGAACCTTCGGCCAAGTCTGAGCACTCTGGAGCAGATTTTCATCCAGGATATCTCTGTGCTTGGCCGCATTCATGTTTCCTTCAATTGCAACCAGTCGTCCTGTCCCTGCAGCTGAAAAACACCCCCATAACATGATGCTGCCACCACCATGTTACACTGTTGGGATGGTATTGGGCAGGTGATGAGCAGTGCCTGGTTTTCTCCACACATACCGCTTAGAATTATCACCAAAAAGTTCTATCTACGTCTCATCAGACCAGAGAATCTTATTTCTCATAGTCTGGGAGTCCGTCATGTGTTTTTGAGCAAATTCTATGCGGGCTTTCATATGTCTTGCACTGAGGAGAGGCTTCCGTTGGGCCGCTGTGCCATAAAGGCCCGACTGGTGGAGGGTTGCAATGATAGTTGACTTTGTGGAACTTTCTCCCATCTCCCTACTGCATCTCTGGAGCTCAGCCACAGTGATCTTGGGGTTCTTCTTTACCTCTCTCACCAAGGCTCTTTCCCACGATTGCTCAGCTTGGCTGGACGGCCAGGTCTAGGAAGACTTCTGGTGGTCCCAAACTTCTTCCATTTAAGGATTATGGAGGCCACTGTGCTCTTAGGAACCTTGAGTAATGCAGAAATTCTTTTGTAACCTTGGCCAGATCTGTGCCTTGCCACAATTCTGTCTCTGAGCTCCATGGGCAATTTATTTTTTGCTCAAGGTTCTCATTTGGTCTGACATGCACTGTGAGCTGTGAGGTCTTATATAGACAGGTATGTGCTATTCCAAATCAAGTCCTATCAGTTTAATTAAACACAGCTGGACTCCAATGAAGGAGTAGAACCATCTCAAGGAGGATCACAAGGAAATGGACAGCATGTGACTTAAATATGAGTGTCTGAGCAAAGGGTCTAAATACTTATGACCATGTTATATTTCAGTTTTTCTTTTTTAATAAATTTGCAAAAATTTCTGCATTTCTGTTTTTTTCAGTCAAGATGGGGTGTAGAGTGTACTTTAATGAGAAAAAAAAGAACTTTTTAGAATTTACCAAATGGCTGCAATGAAACAAAGAGTGAAAAATGTAAAGGGGTCTGAATACTTTCCGTACCCACTGTATAGCAAGGTAATGGTTAACATAGATAGAAACAGCCCCAGATAGGGAGGGGCATGGGTAATATAAGGGGAAGTATTTCCTGGTTTAGATAGATAGAGATGCGGATAGAGTTGGAGATAATACTGATTGGAGTAGGTAAGAGTTATTGAAGCGGTAGTTCAGAGCCAGTGAGCTGAAGGTCACGTAGGATGCAAAGAAAACGGAAATAGAAAGAGAGAGCAGCATTAGAACGGTGGCGACCAATTTCGGTGGTCCATCCCGTAACATCCGAGGTCTACGGCCTGGAAAAGGTATGGATGAGCCTGTCTTGCTTTCGCCCCCAAAAGGGAAAGCGGATGGGGATTCACAGACAGAAAGCTGGTCGGAGTTCTGAGATGCTGCAGAGTTGGGCGGGATTTCCCAGGGGCATGAAGTGCCAGCAAAGAGAGGGACAACACAGACTGAAGGAACTGTCACCACTAACATGCTGTGCTGTATCCGTGACTAAAACCAAACTTAATTGGCTGAGTACAGTTGAACTGTTTAAAAAGGACAAAGAGTTTGTTGTTGACTGTGTGGCTGCATCTGGATCCAGAATTGTGAAGCAAGCGGAGTCCTCAGGACAAAAAGTGAGTGCTATCCACTTTACACAAACCACACGACAGACAGGATATTATTTACTTGTGTGGTGCCAGGGTGTCGGAGAACAGCAGAGCTTTACTCATGACTACTGCACCTTACAACTTGGCGTAGTCGGCAGGATTTAGAGTCCTCGGGTTTACAAAGTGGAGAAACCCCAGAAGCAGAAGATAAACAGCGCATAAATCCTTCTGGCGTGGCAGTGACCTGAGCCCAGGTTGCAACCCCCTGTGAGCAGTGCCTGATGGTGGTGGGAGCAGCGAAAGAAGAAGAAGCCTCGGACCCAGAGCAGGTATCTTCAATCTCTAGTAGGTCTGGTGAAGAGAACATCAAGGCAGTGGCATCTTCCAAGTCTCTGAAATCCACCAACCAGACGGAGGAACTCCAGTTGGTGCTTGAATCCTCCAGGGTGGTAACTGATCTCAATGTACAGAGAGAGATTTTCCAATGCCCAGTTCTTGGTACTATGCCTGCTTCATCCTATGCTGAGGATTGCTTGTTTGAGAGAAGCATCCTAGTCGAGAAAATTGTGAGAGGTGTCACTTTTCTTCTAGTGGACAATGAGATTGTGGTCCTGAGGAGAAGTCGTGGGAGTCCATGATGAGGTGTCAGCCTCCAACTTCTCTGCAGAGAGTCCTCACAGGCTTGAAGAAGAGGGGGCGTAAAGGAAGGGGTACTGTAGCACTTCTGCTGGCGCCCCTGCATGGTGTCCCCTTTTCCCTCCATGCAGGGACGCCGGCTTACTCACCGCCCCAGGCTCGGCACGGTCCCTGGCATGCTCCTGATTCCTGTGAACGCACCACAGTCCCGGCGGAGCGCCTAGGATGCACGTGTACATGCTCCCCCACTCTTAAAGTGGCATCACACACATTTTGCTAAATGCCCTCAGCTTGTTGCTGACAGGCATTATGCATAAGTAGTACACCTGCAAAATGGCTCCCAGCCAATAGCTGCGAGCCATCTTGTATAAAAGACTCCCCCTCCCATAGGGAGTCGCCAATCAACGTGTAGAATCATTAGTCAGTAAGATGTACTACTAGTGAGTTGTGAGGTCACCTGGCCCCGGTGCAGCCAGTGTCATGAACCTGTATTTCTGGTCCTGGTGTGGCCAGTTCTGTGTCTGTAGTCCCCTGGTCCCCGGTGTGGCCAGTCCTGTGTCCGTAATCCCCTGGGCCCAGTGTGGTCAGCCCTGAAACCTCTTCTCCTGGTCCCGCAGCCACTAGATCCTGAACCCCGTCCCCCGGACCCGGAGCGGCCAGTGCCTGAACCTCGTTCCCTGGTCCCAAAGTGGCCAGTGCCTGAACCTCGTCTTCTGGTCCCAGTTCTTGAACATTATCCCCTAGTCCTGGTGCAGCCAATCCTGTTCCTGAATTTCCCTGGTCCTGGTGCAGGCAGTATCTGAATATTTCCCTGTCTGATTCTCCGTGTCAGTGATCCTGAACTGTACCTACTAAGTCTGAATGAAGCCCTAATCAGTGTCAGCTAACCTGACCCCTGGAGTCAGCTGCTACTGACAGACACCATCCTGAAGTGGTACCAGGCAGCTACCTGCCGCACAAGCCTGACCTCACCAGTAGAGGCACCAGTGAACACCAAGGTAGCTGCTTAGTCATGCATCCACAGAGTCGGCCCAGTTCGTGGCATAATGGGTCCACAAATCCACATGCTCCACCATTGGGAATAACAGTAATATGTTTATTGCATGCAAATGCAATGCATAATGTGTGCAAAAGTATGTCGGTCAGTTACAGACATACGGTTAGACATAATTAAAGTTTGGGACTAGCCCATAGTGGGAGGGGTAAGGCCCAATAAAAAGGGACTGCTTCCTGTTAGAGGTTCAAGGTCATGTTCAAGTGCAGTGGGCTGCTAGTGTCAGCAAGAATCTATCGTCCAGGCAGTGGGAGGCCTTACTGGAATCCGTTGCAGACATTCCTACAATGTCCGGAGCTCAAGGCTCGATACCGGTACTATGAACAGTGCCTTATCCTCTGTCATATTGACGGAAAGGTTGGACGTGGAACCGCGTAAGGGAAGGAAACGGATCCCGAGTGCACTGTGGAACTGGACAGGAAATCCCTGAGGCTGATAGAAACATTAAATGTAGGGATAGTCCAGCAGGAACAGATAGTAAAGCTGAAAACGCACTGTATTAAGGAAACAGGAGCGAAGTGTTGTGCCCAATTTTGCGTGTTACAATCTGATGAACTTGAACTGTCCAGTAAACTTTTGCTTGTTAAAAAGGAACTGAGTGTCCCTTGAGTTATGTTCGGCGGCTCCTGAAGATGGAGGCCTGGAGACAGTGGAGGCCTGCGGCCTACAAGTGAGTGCAATGCACCCCACAGTTGGCAGCACATTGGGACTGGAACAATTTTCCTGTAAAGTGCCAGTGCGTTATGAAGCAGCAGAAATTCCATGGCTACTGCCTTCGGCCACTTTACACAGCCACATTATTTTAGTTCTTTATTTTTCTTTCTCTACAGAAAATATTTCAGTTTATTTTTCATTGAAATTCTACAGATTATAGGTGACATTAAAGTTGGAAAAAGTTCTGAAATGATTGTTGGTGGTATGATTTTTTTTACATGACAAAAAAGTGACATTTTAACAGGGGTGTGAAGAGTTTTTATATCCACAGTATAATGAATTCTTCACTATTTGGGAACACTAAGTCTACGTTTTACATTAGATTAGTCAACAGAATAATTCTAAGGGATGATTTATATAGCAATGTAAACCATGTTAAAAGTTATACCAACTTTTACAACTAATTCTTTATTTCATTGTTTTTCTTTTATTTTTTTTAATCCTATCAAAGTGGTTTAGACCAGAGCTGATGGTTTTAGAGTTTTAACATTAAAATAATAATACACCCAAAAAACACAAAATACCTGCCAGTAATGATGATTTAGAAAAGTTCATCTGGTATGGAGCTTGTTTGGGCACTTATCTGAATTGTATTATTGAACTGGTTGCTGAAAATCTCACACACTGAATCGGAAGTGCATATATTTTGACGGTACAAGATAAGACTTTGATAATTAAACATAATATTTTTGATTTTTGTGTTCAAAAATTGCTAACTGAACTTTTAGCTAATGACACTAAGTAAACATAATTCAGGATTTTCTCATCTATGTGACTCACCCCCTGGGCCAGTGCTGTAGTGCAGCGCGCGTGCGCGCGGGGGATACCCGGAGCCGGATCCGATGGGGGTAGTAGTCTTCGTGTGGCGGTGACCCGGTCCGCGCCCAGGGTGGTCAAACTAAGCGGCAGTTATTGGTATGATGGTATTAGTGTCCGACTACGCCACCCGTTGAATGCGGTTATGAAACCGCCGCTGCAGGGCAGACCGCTGAGGCCGGTGGTATAGGTGTGCAGCAATGTTGATATAACCCCCAACGGGAGAGGTATGGCCTCAGGGCAGCGGATGTGGGTGATGTTGGGAGTGATGGTGTGAATGTCCCAGCACTAACGGTGCGACAAGGAAGCACGGAGACGCGAGGGTACAGTTCAGGGCCTTTACTGATGGTACAAGGCAAATTCCCCCGGGAGTACTGGCTAGTAGTTGGGGCCTGGTTAGTCTGCGAGTAAGCCGGAGTTCCCCTGGCCAGGTGGAGTTGTAGGCCTTCCCGTTAGTCTGTACCCTTCCTGGCTACCCTGCTTTCGGCGGTTACAAGTAGCCCACGTCCCTGGGTATACCGTGTGGTGCTCACCCGTATGGCTGGTGACCTGGGGCCTCCTGTTAGCCTCCGCTCCGGGATGGCGGTGCTGGTCCCTTCGTTGTGACTGAGCCTCCGGGCTTTTATGGCCAGAGGACCTGGAATCCCCTGCCGGATGGATTCTGCTGCTGGGTATATCTTAGTCCCCACAGCCTCGGACTCCTGTGTCCGGTTTTAGTACCTTCTCCCAGGGCGAGCTCTGCACAGCTCCAGCCCCTGGCGCTTCTCCTTGGCTCCTACAGAGCTCCTGATGTCTATCTGTCCCTGTTTCTGCGTGTCCAGACCAGACTCCGTCTCTGTCTGGAACTCCTCTCTCTAACCCTGCCTCAGCCCCAGTTTATGTAGGGGAAGTCCTTCCCCTCCCAGGACTGGGCAGGAGGTGTGGCATGCTTAGGATTCCTGCCCAGGAGACCTCCCACCTGCTCACAGACGTAATACTGCTATTACTGTGGAAACCAGACCCCTGGGGTGCCACATTCCCCCCTAGTGAAATTTAGTACTCCCGGACTAAACATATATATATATTTTTTTTTAAAACATAACAGGGTATAAACAATAACAATTAAATACATGAGATGGTCACGGCATGTCCGTAACCGGGAAGCAATAAGGGTGTCCATTTCACCAAAGAACAGGGAGCCGTAACCAGGTAGGGGTCTGTCCTGCCCCGAGTCTTCAACAGTCTTTAGTCCATTCCTGGTTTACGCTCCAAACATATTTACAACAGAGTTCCGGTTACTCACTGTCCATAACCTGTCAGTCCATATAAAGAAATCTGTAACTGAAAAACATAATTAGCAACGGCTACAACAAAACAGGTAAACATAAAATAGTTAAAGCAACTAGCCAACTTAGATTCTCCAGCGTACTGGCATCTGGCCTCTGGTAACCCTAGCGGACCTACGGAGCTCACTAACTGGTCCTGCACTACAGGGTGTAGGAGGTGTTATGGGCAGGCTGGGCAGCTTTCTGCGCACTCTTTGGCTCACTAGGGGCACGGCAGGCTCACTACTAGCAGAGGGTTGATCCTCCTGTACTGCTGGTGTGGACTCTTCTGCCTCTTGGGCCTGCTGCTCTTCCAGCTCTACTGGTTCCTCTGTAGGCACTTGCGGGACTGGCTGGAGAAAGGTGAGGACGGGTACCACCACAGCACCGTTTACTTGTGTCCAAGACCGGGGGAAGTCTCCGAGTACAGTCCTGATCATTTCTCCCCTTTCCTCTGCGGGTCGAGGGTTTTCTTGATCTTCTTCTTCAGGGTTTTGCAGCTGCTCGGGACACTTCTTCAGGTGGTCTCTGGAGACAACGGCTGTGGTTTCTCCTCCATCCTTACTGATCACGCAAATCTTTGGGTTCTCATGGCTTGATGGCAGTACGGTGTACGGGTCCTTCTCCCACTGGTCGTCCAACTTGTGGAGCCGTCTTTTCCTCTTCAAGACCTGCTCTCCAGGTACCAGGGGAACAGCGGGAGCATACTGATTATAAGCCCTCTCTTGCCTTTCTCTAGCTTGAGACAGACTTCGCTCCACGCTCTCCTGCACTTTCCGATACTGCTGCTGCCGTCCTGTATCCCAGTCTGCCTCTGGCGAGGTGTCCTCGGGCGTCAGGACTCCCATATCCAGGTCGATAGGCAGCTTACCAGGCCTCGCTCTCATTAGGTAAGCCGGGGTACAGTTGGTAGAACCTACAGGGATGTGGTTGTATAGGTCCACCAGATCAGGCAGCTTCTCAGGCCACAGACTGCGTTCTTCCAGGGGCAACGTTTTCAGGAGGTCTATCACCACCTGGTTCATCTTCTCGCAGAGTCCATTAGTCTGTGGGTGATAGGGCGTTGTTCTTATCTTCGTGCAGCCATACAGGTTGCAGAACTCCTGGAAGACTTAAGCTTCCAAGGCTGGCCCTTGGTCTGTCAGCACTTGGTCCGGGTACCCGTGTGGACGGCAGAAGTGCTGCTGGAAGGCTCTAGCTGCTGTTTGAGCCGTTAAGTCCTTGACCGGGACCACCACCAGGAACCGGGAGTAATGATCTACGATTGTGAGGGCGTAGACATACCCAGATCTGCTTGGAGCCAGTTTCACATGGTCCAGGGCTACCAGTTCCAGTGGCTGTCGGGTGATGATGGGCTGCAAGGGAGTCTTCTGGCTGGCACGGTCCTTCCTTCTTAGGTGGCACGGACCACAGTCTCTGCACCACCTCTCGATGGCTCCTCTCATGCCTACCCAGTAGAACCGTTCACGCAATAAGAACTCCAGCTTCTTCCACCCGAAATGTCCTGCTCCGTTGTGGTACGCCTCCAGAATCATAGCCGCGTCTCGTCTGGGGACCACTACCTGCCAGGTCAACTCATGTGTTCGAGAGTTAACCATTCTCCGGCACAACTTCTCCCTGTAGAGGAACAGCCTACTTTTCTCCTTCCTCAGTTGCTTAGTCTCCTCTGGGGTGTCTGGGTCCAGACTGGCATCGGCTTGGGTCAGCATTTCCTTCACCAGACGGACTGCAGGATCACTATCTTGCGTCTCCGCCCTGTTGTAGTGGGGCAAGGGATTGAACGTCGCGGAGCGTCTGTCCTTCACACGCTGGGAATACAGGGTAATCCCATGACGGTGGAATGCAGGGAGCTCAACTTCTTCCAGATCTTCTGGATCTTCCCCTACGTCCGGTAAGTTCGGCATTCTAGACAGGGCATCCGCGTTGGCATTTGAGCGTCCTGCCCGGTATTTGATGGTGAATTCAAAGTTGGACAGGTGAGCCATCCATCTCTGTTCCAGAGCACCGAGCCTTGCAGTGTCCAGGTGTGTCAACGGGTTGTTATCCGTGTACACGATGAATTTGGAGGAGGCAAGGTAATGCTTGAAACGTTCGGTCACTGCCCACACTACTGCCAGGAACTCCAGCTTGAATGAGCTATAATTCTCAGGGTTCCTCTCGGTGGGTCGTAGCTTTCGGCTAGCGTAAGCGATTACTCGTTCTTTTCCTTGCTGGATCTGGGACAGCACGGCTCCTAGCCCGATGTTACTTGCGTCCGTGTGGAGGATAAAGGGCTGGCTGTAGTCTGGATATGCCAGGATTTCATCCCCCGTGAGGGCCATCTTCAGCTGGCAAAAGGACTCCTCTTCCAGCTTTTCCCACCTGAAGGGCGGCTTCTGGTTTCTGGCTTTTCGAGATTGACCTATCAGGAGGTCCTGCATAGGGGCTGCCATTTTGGTGAAACCGGGAATGAATCTTCGGTAGTAGCCTACCAACCCGAGGAACTGCCGCACTTCCTTTATGCTGGAGGGTCTTGGCCAGTCCTTAATCACGGTGATCTTATCAGGGTCAGGAGCCACTCCGTCAGCACTCACCACGTGTCCCAGGTATTGCACCTTTGGTTTCAGGAGGTGACACTTGGAGGGTTTCACCTTTAGGCCGTAGTTTGCCAGAGCTTCGAACACTTCTGCCAGGTGTTTCAGGTGGTCCTCGTAGGTCTTGGAATAGACGATGACATCGTCCAGGTATAACAGGACCGTCTCGAAGTTCCGGTGTCCCAGACAGCATTCCATCAACCGTTGGAAGGTTCCTGGTGCATTGCAGAGCCCGAACGGCATACAGTTAAATTCGCTGAGACCCATCGGGGTGGTGAATGCGGTCTTCTCTCAGTCTTCCTCTGCTACAGGAACCTGCCAGTACCCGCTAGTGAGATCCAAAGTAGAGAAGAAGTTAGCAGATTTTAATGCAGCTAAGGACTCTTCTATCCTTGGTAACGGGTACGCATCTTTGTGTGTGATACGGTTGACCTTCCTGTAGTCTACACACATTCTCATAGTGTTGTCCTTCTTTTTCACTAAGACTAGTGGAGCTGCCCAGGGGCTACAGCTGTCCCTGATTACCCCAGCCTCCTTCATGTCTCTAAGCATCCCCTTGGCGTGTTGGTAGTGTGCAGGGGGTACGGGTCGGTATCTCTCCTTTATGGGAGGATGGTCTCCCGTGGGGATGTGGTGTTCTACCCCCTTTACTCGCCCGAAGTCTAACGGGTGTTTACTAAACACTCTCTCGTACTCTTGAACCACCCGATAGACTCCTTGTTTCTGGTGTGAGGGAGTGGAGTCAGTACCCAGATGTAGTTGCTGACACCAGTCCTCGACTGGTTTCTTAGAGCCGTTACCTTCCTCTGGTTGAGATGGAGGCAAGGGTTCCATGGCCTGTACAGAATTCTGGTTTATGGTGAACAATTTAGCTAGCGTGGCATACCGGGGCAGGTGTACTTCTCTCTCACCGATATTTATGATGCGAACGGGCACCCTCCCATGGCGTACATCGACCACCCCCCGTGCTGTCAAAATGGTGGGCCTACTGTCTGAGTAGACGGGTTCTACCATTGCTTGGTAGTCTCTACCTCTTAGACCAATAGCTGCCCGGCACCAAATCATCATCTCACTTTTTGGGGGCATGGCAATAGGGAACGGGTCACACATTCTCACGCTACCTATCTCACCACCAGATAGTTCCACCTGTTGCCGCTTCATCAGTGCCCGGATCTCTTTTTGGAGCACACGCTGCTGGCCGGAACTGGCGTTCTTGGCAACCTGCTGTAAAATGAGAATCACCTCTGCAAGACAATTTTCAATTACATTGGTTCCCAGGGTGATTCTAGGGTGACTCTCATGACGGTCTATGTCCACTATAATCAGTCCTTGTGCCGCCAGTTCGACTTTACCGATTTTAATGGTCACCTCCTTGAATCCCACCTGCGGCACGGGCTGACCATTGCTGGCGATGATACTCAGGTCGTCGTCTGGGTAGCGGGTTATGTCCGAATCATTCCAGTACTGCTTGAAGAGCACGTACGGGATGGTGGTGACCTGTGACCCAGTGTCTAGTAGGGCACTCATAGGAATGCCATCCAGTACCACAGGCAAGATTGGACGTCCCCCTACGTATTTATCACGCCAGTTTGATGGGCCTGATGGTCTTATGCCTGGGGGTTGGCCCTCTACCCCAGGTTGTGCCCGTTTAAATGACAGTACCTTGCCACATGTCCGGGTTGATTGCAGCGGCGGCAAATAGGTCGTCCGTCCTCGTTGTATCGATCGCTGGGTCTTCCTCTGGCCGGTGGGGTCCTCCTTGGTCGGCGCCACGGGATGTCCTCCGGTCCGGATGCCAGCTCGATCTTTCCTGGAGAAGAGACCTGTAAAGACTGCACAGTTCTGGTTAGCGCGGCAACGCTCTTAGTCAGCTCTTGGACCTGATGGTGCAGGTCTGTAGCCGGGACACTGTTTAAAGCCTGCGCATCAGCTCCCACAGGCCCTGCAGACAAGGGCGCCGTCTCCCGGTGATAAGTGATAGCAGGGCGCCTGTGGGTCACAGCGCCACCTGGTGCCGGTTCTCGGAGCACCCGGATGGCTCTGTCCTTGAACTGTGCAACGTCCAGGTCAGGGTCCTGTAAGGCCATTGCCCGCAACTGGGTCCGGTGGGCATTGCACAGTAGACCCTCAATGAATTGTTCAGTCAACAGCTTATCTTCATTTCCCACGCTGTCAGGGTCTGCCTGCTTAATGGCTCTCAGGGCCTCTTGTAGGTTTAGAGCATAGTCTCTTATACTCTCATGTGCCCGTTGTTTGCACCCATAAAATCTTAGTTTTATTTCGGCTGAGGTGCGGGTGTCAAATGTGTCTTTCAGCCGGGTTAGTATGTCTCTGACAGTCCTCTTCCTCCCAGGTGGCCAGGACTTTACCTCCCTTTGGGCTGCCCCGATTAATTGGGCCACCAGGATGCTCACTTTTTGCGCCTCCGTGAGGGGATACACCTGGAAGAGGCTATCCAGCCTTTCTCTGAAGTCATTTAGGGTATGTGACTCACCTGAGTACTGGGGTAGCCAGGCTGCCCCTGGGATATAGGGCATGGTGAAAGGCATGACCGCAGCAGCGGTGGCGCTGGCGGCGGCTGTGGCGGTGAAGCTCTCCTCCGTATCCGACATCCTCCTCCCCCCTAGTGGACCGTGGCCTACCTTGCGATGATCCTCTTCCGTAGGCCACGGCTCCGCAGTGGATCGTCAGGGTTGAGGACCTTCCGTCGCGCTCCTGTGACGTCGGCGTCTGCTGGGCTCCTTCCAGGACCTTACGCAACGTCCGGACGTGAGGCGGGGCTTCAGTTCTCGCGGGCTTTCGGAGTCCACGCCCCTCTTCTTCCCGCGCGGCGCCCTCAAGATGGCGTCCAATGGCGGGAAAACTCCACGGATGGCGGAAGAAGGCAGAAGATGGCGTCGGATGGCGGGAATCGGCTCCAGATGGCGGGAAACGACTCCGGACGGCGGGAAACTTCACCACAGGTAAGTATAAAAGTCTCTTTTTTCAGGCACGCAGTACCCGGTGGTTGCGGGCACGTAATCCTGCCGACTACGCCAAAGTTGACTCACCCCCTGGGCCAGTGCTGTAGTGCAGCGCGCGTGCGCGCGGGGGATACCCGGAGCCGGATCCGATGGGGGTAGTAGTCTTCGTGTGGCGGTGACCCCTGTTAGCCTCCGCTCCGGGATGGCGGTGCTGGTCCCTTCGTTGTGACTGAGCCTCCGGGCTTTTATGGCCAGAGGACCTGGAATCCCCTGCCGGATGGATTCTGCTGCTGGGTATATCTTAGTCCCCACAGCCTCGGACTCCTGTGTCCGGTTTTAGTACCTTCTCCCAGGGCGAGCTCTGCACAGCTCCAGCCCCTGGCGCTTCTCCTTGGCTCCTACAGAGCTCCTGATGTCTATCTGTCCCTGTTTCTGCGTGTCCAGACCAGACTCCGTCTCTGTCTGGAACGCCTCTCTCTAACCCTGCCTCAGCCCCAGTTTATGTAGGGGAAGTCCTTCCCCTCCCAGGACTGGGCAGGAGGTGTGGCATGCTTAGGATTCCTGCCCAGGAGACCTCCCACCTGCTCACAGACGTAATACTGCTATTACTGTGGAAACCAGACCCCTGGGGTGCCACATATGCATAAAGTAAGGCAACATAAATTCCAAAAAATTATAATAGGGCCTCTTTACTATATAATCTATTGTGTGTAACTGGAAGAAGGGTTAACCTATATGACTACTAATACAGTGATGATAATAAAAGACAAAAAAGAATCCGTGCTGCACAAGTAGTTTAAAAATGTAAAAAGATACTGTAGATATAAGCAGGGCCGGCTCCAGATTTTCGTGGGCCCTGGGTGAAAAAGTCTCAGTGGGCCCCTTTAACACATACCACAATTCATGATGCACAGATAAGAAATATATATATAGTACAATGCCAAAGATTTCACTTACTTCTTACATTACATGAGTGATATCTATTGTACAGTAAATTCTACAATAGCTCAGAAACGGGCGAATGCTCGCAGCGTGCAGTGCGTGTCCTGGGGAAGGGAGGAGGGGGGAGTCTAGTCTCAACGTTTTCATTTTAGACCCGACAAAATAGTGCTCCATTCAGTATAATGAGCCCCATATATTGCTCCATACAGTATAATTAGCCCCATATATTGCTCCATGCAGAATAATGGACCCCATATAATGCTCCATACAGAATAATGGACCCCATATAATGCTCCATACAGAATAATGGACCGCACATAATGCTCCATATAGAATAATGGTCCCCATATAATGCTCCATACAGAATAATGGGCCCCATATAATGCTCCATACATAATAGGCCCCATATAATGCTCCATACATAATGGGCCCCATATAATGCTCCATACATAATAGGCTCCATATAATGCTCTATACACAATAGGCCCCATTTAATGCTCCATACATAATAGGCCCCATATAATGCTCCATACATAATGGGCCCCATATAATGCTCCATACATAATGGGCCCCATATAATTCCCCATACATAATAGGACCCATATATTGCTCCTTCCATAATGGGCCCCATATAATGCTCCATATATAATAGGCCCCTTAAAGTGTTCCCTACGTAATGGACCCCCATATAATGCTCCATATATAATAGGCCCCATAAAATGCTTCATACATGATGGGTCCCATATAATGCTCCTTACAGGAAAAAAAAATCAAATACTCATCTCTCCTCGTTCTTCGCTGGCTGCTGCTCCAGACTCCTCAGCGCCGCCATCTTTCCGCTTTCTGCACTGTGAGGCTCATGGCAGAGGGCACGCTGTAGTGACGTCATTGCGCCTTCTGCCCCGAGATGTCACAAGTTAAAAGATGCGGAAGAAGCTAGAGCTGCAGGGAACGGGGAGAGGTAAGTATTCCAAACAGGAATAGGACCCCCTGGCAGGCAGGGGGTCCCACTCGTGGGCGTTGGCACTGGGCTCCCCCGACTCACTGGCCCCTTAGCTTAGCTCGTGTCCCCAACGCCGAGTGGGCCCCCCTGGCTCAGGACCCTGACACTTGCCCGGGTGCTAACGCTGGCCCTGGACATAAGTACATAATTTGAAAGTTATACTGTTGGTTTCACTAGGTGCAAATACTCAAAAAAGTCACCATAGGTCACAATACCAGTTTATGGCAACTTGTGAAGGAGCTTTATGGCCATTGCAGGCTGCCGTATACTGTGTTATGGTGTCACATGCAAGGAAATTTGGAGCTAGCAAACTGACAAAAAAGTATGATACAACCATCAAGCACTTAAATGCAAGAAACCACATGCAAGGATGTTGTCCCACTATCACCACTGCCAAACAACCACTCTATTTAAAGGCTTATTCTCCTTTCAGCATTCTGCCACCCTCTCAGGGTCCAATGTTGCATATCTGATACAGCTCAGATAATCTTTTACTGGCCGCAACAGTGATATCACTTCAACAATGCTGCAGCCAATCACTGGGTTCAGCAGCTCTGCTGATGTAGATGGCACAAAGTACTTAGCCCAGTGATTGGCTGAAGGCTGTTGACATGGCTTCTCCACCTCAGACAGAAATCAATCACTGGAACAGCAGCAAAGTTGCAGCGTCGAACCTTGGCCATTTTTCTAAACCGTAATGGGTTATCAAAAGTTTAAAAAAAAAATTATAATACTCACATCAATGCTCACCTTTTTGGCTCCTCCATTACTCTCAATCACCTGTCTGGTCCTCACCGCATCTTCTGATTGTCTGCCGCTCACAATGAAATATTCAGGCCCCTTCAGCCTTCTGGGTGTTATCGCACATGGGAGGGTTCCGTGCAAGCATGCTTGAGGTCACGGCGCACGTTGTGATGTCAAGACATTGCTCACCTCCTTCGCGCTCATGCTGAACAATTCCAGGCTCCATGACACCCGGAAATCCCCAGAGGACTGAAGATTCCAAAGCGAGCAATGGGGGGATCAGAAGATGCGGCAAGAACCGGATGGGTGCTGGTGAGTAGCAGGTGGGCTGGAAGGTTTGTATGATTTATTTTTTGCATATTAGAGAGCATAATAAGTGACATTAAATTCACGGAGAATAACTTCTCCATGAATAGAATTTCCCAATTGTGCCAACAGGCAATTTTGAATTTTGTCTGATCCATTCATCTTTACTCAGTAGGTTAAATTTCCTCTGCAATTTCACATGATTTCCTTAGTAGTTTGCATAAGACTAAGGCTACATGATGATACTGGCCACAACACACTTTGCGCATGGAAATACCACACTAGTCCACTGCTACATCACTGCATCAAGTAAGTGAACAGGTAGCTAAGGCATATTTTGATCTTTGGATACGCTTTATGTGTCACAGCTAAAGCTGCTGTGTAGCCCTTTTCTTACATACAAACTCCCAATAGTCCCCTTCAACCTTCCCATCATGGTTCTAAAAATTCAGGCCCAAAAAATAAAAACATATTTAATGGACTTTTCATTCTCATCCAGATGAGATATAAATTCTATCCAGTACTGTTCTGACTGTGTTCTCACAGTATATAATATATCACATAAAATAGATTTGTCTTGAAGCATAGAGAATGAATTTTATGTATTTTTCATGTTTGCTTCTTTCTTGTTCAACTGCAAGGTCAAATAGGTTATATTCTATACTAGAATGACTTAAAGAGAATTTGCATGTGTTTGTTTCTTAAAGGATTTGTGAGATTAGCCTGCAATAACTCATCCCGGTAAATGTAAAGGAAGGTATACCTCTTATTTTATGTAAGTGTTTGAAAGAGGACTTCTATAATCTTTATTAGATTTCACGCAAGTTTACAGAGAGTCTTCAGTATGCATCAGAGAGAAAATGAAGAAATTACGCTTAATGGCAAGTATTTCAGTGGAAAGAAACCTCATTACTAATGAAGAGGAGCTAAAGACCCAGTGCAACCTCACACACCTGTACTAGATTTTTCTTCAATATCTCCTATTTGATATATGCAAATTGTTCTTATAGAGCAAATTATTCCATTTCTACAAGCACCAATAATGCTAAATTCTTCATTCCATTCATAAACAAAAAATGGCTGCATTGTTCATAATCAGGGAAGTCATCCTAAAAAAATATCTATGATGTGAAAAGAGGCAGTCAGAAGTGGAGCTTTTAGATTTCTGATATATTCATTGGTGTAGTTATGCAAATAAGCAAATTGGTATGCAAATAGTTACTATCGTTAACGTATTGCAACACTTCCAGCTTGCATGTTTTTTTTGTAAAATCCAGCATTCCAAATCTAGTTAAAAGCTTTGTTTTATTGTTTCTTCATATAAAAATCATGGCGTGATAAAATTAGGATAAAGATGGACAAATCTTCTGACACATTTGGAACATGAGAATGACTCTCTTAGTTATAAATGATGAGCAAACACTGATCAATTAAATATATTGGCTAATTATAATCTCAGTCTACATTCAGATAACAAGTACATTGACATGAAAAGATGACATACAAAAACAAGTTAAACACCCATCAACATGTCAATAGTCGCAGCAAAAACATTTTGATGAAAACATTTAATAATGTAGAATGAAATCATTTTTCTTATTAAGATTATGTGGAAACAAGTGTTCAATGGGAAAATCAAAATGGGCAAATTTGTGCAAATTCTGCATGAATTATACAAAAATCCATATTCTCCAGAATGAGGATTTTTTTGTAATTCGCTCTTCGTGAAATTATCAAGGTGGTGGCCGGCTAGCCGATATTTTGCTGAACCATAGAGGGTCCACAAAAGGTTTAAAAAATCTAAAATCACTAATACTCACCCACCTCTCCCCTCCTGGTCACCTGTGATACACGGTCTCCCCTGTACAGTCCTTACCAACATGCACCGAACGCGATGGCACAGGGCACAAAATTTGCTAGATAGGATGTGGAATTCATTGGTGCAACCTGAGAATTCTGTACAACAGCAAAGAGCGGTGGCCATATGGAAGGAGGAGGGCCTGACCCTGCAGCTGAGACAGTTAAGTTACAGGCTTCTCTGTTGAACAACTTCCCTAGGTGGTCTCCTCCCCTAGCCTTGTACTCTCAAATTGGATGCATGTTTGGTGATACAATATGCCAACACCACTGAAATGTTTCACTACTGCAACGTATCACTACTGATTTTTAAATTACAGCAAAACCTGTAGGCTACAAGTGTATAGACATCTTCATCAGTACACTACTTTTAATTCTTAAAAGTTCTCCTATTGCCCTTAATTTTATATAGAGTATGACATGAGTCCGCATGCAAAATCGTATTCCATGCAGACTCCTTTTATCATACCTGAAGACACTCTCTAATCTGCACATGTCCCACCAAAATCACATCTAAAAAGGGAATAGAAGTATAGTCAAAGGAACTCCTTAAAGCATACCCTTGAGGATACTCTCCGATCTGCTAGATGTCCCTCCAAGACCACCTTTAGAAATGGAATAGAAGTATGGTCAGAGGGATAAGCACATTTTATAGATAAATTGTTGGAGTTGAAGTGGACCATGAAGTTTGGTATGTCCTCCTTTCCTAAATAAAGAGAAAGTCATCAATATAATAACCGTACCAGACCACATAACCCATCACACCTCTATGCCCTTCAAATAAAAATTCTCTTTCAAAAAACACCATATAAATATTTCCTAAAATCGAGGAGAATTTTGTCCCTATGGAAGCACTGGCTTTCTACATGAAATTTTCTATATTAAACATAAAAAGAATGTTTTTATAAATAACAGAACAGAAAAAATCTTGCAGAAATCCAGATTGTATGCTCTACACCATTTCAGAGCTTTCATTGCCTTTTCATGCAGTATAACTGAGTAAAAGGATACTACATCCTCTGTAAGTCAACTGTAATAAATAATACACCATGTGCATTTGTCCAAAGCAAATAATAAGGATTTAGTGTCTTATATGTATCCTGGAATAAGTTGTACCAAAGGTTGTAGCAGGCTATCAGCCCACTCGTAGAGATACTCATTGAGTGAGCCAATCTCTCCTACAATAGAATGCATAGGAGGAATAAAACCCTTTTTGTGAAGTTTTAGAAAAGAGTACAATGTGGGGGGGGGGGGAATAAGTGATTCTACTACAATAAATTAAGCTTGCTTTTTATTAAAGGTTAGTGTTAAGCGAACGTGCTCGGATAAGGCGTCATCCGAGCATGCTTGTGTGCTAACAGAGTGTCTTCGGCGTGCTCGGAAAATGCAGGGATTGCCTAACAAACAAGCAACCTTTGCATGTGTTGTGGCTGTCTAACAGCCGGGAGACATGCAGCCGCGGCGATGCAAACATATTTTTTGAGAAGACACTCTGTTAGCACACAAGTATGCTTGGATAAGGCCTTATCCGAGCATGTTCGCTGAACACTAGTAAAGATTCTAGGTGAAACCCCTCAGTCAACAATGTGCCTGCAAAACCATTTTAAATTCCATGGTAGGAGTAGGAGTAATTAATGAGTACATATGTTTATCAAATAGCAGGATCATGTTTGTCTGTATATTACTCTATCCAGCACAATCACGGCTCCACCTTTGGTGAATGACAATATCATTCATTTTTTCCAGAGAAACTAGAGTCGCTCTCTCCAGCTTATTCAGGATACACTGGGTTATTCATAGAATGCAAAAAGGGGAATCCACAATCTATTGTCTCCTGGTAAATATCAAAGGAAGGATGGAGGCCATGACTGTACTGGATAAACACCGGATTTTTAGTTGAAATTATCAGAAGTATTAACCATATCACAACATTAAGCTTTTATGCGGTTATTATGCAGCAAAAACTTAAAGAGATTAACTGGAATGTAAGTTGGTATGCATGCAACGTGTAGGGGCATGTTCACACTGGCCTCTAAACAGACAAAACCTAAGATAAAAACAAAATGACCAAGTACCCTAAAGTAAATAAATAAATAAATAGCAGTAGTGGATGAAAATAGTGTAGGGCACTTAGTTAACATCATTTTGATCAAAAAATGTAAAAGCCATCCCACCACATCAAGGTGACCCTATTTGGGACATTCCTAAACTCTAGTATTAAAACCGTACCATATGTCAGATTATTTAAATATGAATAAGGGCCGAGCAGGACCAAGAAGCTGACTAATGTACACCCAGTCATGGGAAGCTATATAAACGTACTGTCCAGCTCAAAGAAAAGCGAGGCCCACAAAGTGCAAAAACCTGAAACAAAAACCTAAAGAGATGAACTGGGTTATAAATTGGTATGTATGCAAAGTGTAGGCACATGTTCACACTGGCCATTAAACAGACAAAACCTGAGATAAAAACAAAATTAGCAAATACCCTGCAGTAAATAAATAAATAGCAATAGTGTATGAAAATAACATAGGGTACTTAGTTAACATAATTTTGATCAAAAAAACATAAAAGCCATTCCACCATGTCAAGGTGACCCCTATGACGGTCATAACCTCTAGCATTAAAACCTTACCATATGTCAAATGACGTAAATGTGATTAAGGGCCTAACACAGGTCCTCTGGACATTAATTAAATTAAGAATGGCATGCTGAAGGGGATATCATTAAAATGCCAAAACATTGCTCTGGCAAAATGACCTCTAATCCTCATCCTAATGCACATTTCTCTGTGTTTACATATTATGAAGAGATAAATAAATGCATTTGATTGTATCAAATGCTAGACAAACTGTTCCACATAGACATAAAATAGCCTTCACTTTATGTCATACAATGACAATGGCTAAAGACAAAGTTTTACATAGTTTTACGTAGTTATATATGTTGAAAAAGACATAGATCCATCAAGTTTAACTTTTCTACACCTCCACAGTTATACATTCTCAATCAATAGATTATTTATATCCCACAGTGCCATTTGTTGTGATAAAAGCATCCAGCCCTTTTTTAAATTATGTTATAGTGGCTGCCATTATTACCTCTTGAGGTATGGCATTCCACAGTCTGATTTCTGTAACTGTAAAGAATCCTTTTGTCTTTAGCTCCTGGAATCACCTTTCTTCTATATGTAGTGAATATCCACTCGTCCTTTGTAAGGTACTTGGAAAGAATAAGTCATGCGCCAGTCCTTTGTGTTGACAACACATTTATGTGAGATCTCCCCTGAGGCATCTTTTTCTAGGCAAAACAAGCTCAACTTTCCTAACCTGTCACTATAGGAAAGACCTTCTGTCACACTGACTCTGCGTACAGGAGGTCAGGGGCCTAAGCTGACCCTAAGCTGGGGCCCTGACTAATCCCTCTACCTGGAGGTACTGTTAAAGGTACAGAGGTCAAGGCCGCCAGCGTAACCCCTACCTCCTGAGGATCCCTGCACCTCAGTAATCTAGTCCTGAGAAGGAACCCGATCACAACAATAGGGGACAGGAAATAATATGCCAACACTCAGTACCAAGACGAACGAGACAGTACAAGGGTCAAACCAAAAACCACCTTGCATACAAAAACTACACCACAACTACAGAGGGAACACCAACAGGAAAGGAGATAAATGATAAAGCGAGGAAGGGAAAAACCACACCAAATACACTTAGCTCAGAACTCCAAAATACCACGATCCGCTCTGTTTGTCTGTATGAAATGCTTTCACCGACACTTCCCTAACAGACCGGCAGGCATTTGAAGGAGTCCCACTACTGCAGCATTGATTGCAGCTGGGCGAGGCTGGACCTCGTCTAGCACAGAGAGAGAGAGTTAACTCCCTCACTGCCGAAAAACACAAAACACCAAAAACTCAGCTGCGAGAAGTCAGGCTGTGTAATCGTGATGATCTTCGTGGCGACACACCCGTGACAGTACCCCCCTTCAACGAGGGGCCTCCGGACCCTCAGGGCCAGGTTTATCCGGGTGAGTCGTGTGGAAGGCCCGAACTAATCGGTCCGCGTTAATATCCGACGCAGGAACCCACATCCTCTCCTCAGGACCATACCCCTTCCAATGAACCAGGTACTGAAGGGACCGGCGATTAAAGCGTGAATCGATGACCTTCGATACCTGGAACTCCAAGTTACCATTGACCACCACAGGAGGGGGAGGTAAAGGTGACGGTATCACCGGCGCCACATACCTCTTAAGCAACGATCTGTGGAACACGTTGTGAATTTTAAACGTGGGGGGGAGGTCAAGACGGAATGCCACCGGATTAATTATAGAACTGATCCTGTACGGCCCGATGAACCTGGGACCCAGTTTCCAGGAGGGAACCTTAAGTTTTATATTCCTGGTAGACAACCATACCCGATCGTTCACACTTAGGTCCAGACCAGACACTCTTCTCCTATCAGCCATACGTTTGTATCGGTTCCCCATAGTATTCAGATTCTTCAGCACCCCTCTCCTTACTGAAGCGAGTGATGAGGAAAATCGTTCCTCCTCAGGAACCCCCGAAGAGCCCCTCCTACTGAAAGTACAAAACTGGGGGTGAAAACCATATGCCCCAAAAAACGGGGACTGACCAGTGGACTCGCTCCGCCTATTATTAAGAGCAAACTCTGCCAGAGGTAAGAAAGAAGCCCAGTCCTCCTGGTTCTCTGACACAAAACACGGGAGATATGTCTCCAAGCTCTGGTTCATACGTTCCGTCTGACCATTGGTCTGAGGATGAAAAGCCGATGAGAACGATAAATGCATCCCCCGCCGTGTACAGAATGCCTTCCAGAATTTGGACACAAACTGAGACCCCCGATCTGACATCACATCGGAGGGTACCCCGTGAAGCCTCACAATCTCCCCAATGAACACCTGCGCAAGAGTTTTAGCATTAGGAAGAGCAGGAAGAGCGATAAAATGTGCCATCTTGCTGAACCTGTCCACTACAACGAGTATGACCGTTTTACCCGAAGACGGCGGGAGGTCCGTAATAAAGTCCATAGACAGATGAGTCCAAGGACGCTCCGGGATCTTCAAAGGTAAGAGGGCCCCAGACGGACGGGTATGTGAGGTCTTAGAGCGCGGACAAACCCCGCAGAACGCGACAAAAGTTACCACCTCCCTATGTAAGTTAGGCCACCAAAACCGACGCGAGAGGAGATCCACCATTGCTTTACTCCCCGGGTGTCCTGCAAAAACTGAGTTATGGTGTGCCTCGATCACCTTTTGTCGCAACTGATCTGGAACAAACAGTCTCCCTGGAGGTCCAACAGGGGCGTCCCCCTGAGACTCCAATACCTCCTCCTCAAGCTCAGAGCATACTGCCGAAACCACCATCCCCTCCTGAAGGATAGGAACCGGGTCGTCCGTATTCCCGGCCCCAGGGAAACTACGAGATAAGGCATCCGCCTTTACATTTTTTGACCCAGGACGATATGTAGCGACAAAATTAAACCTGGTAAAAAACAATGACCACCTAGCTTGTCTGGGATTCAGACGTTTTGCGGACTCCAGATATAGCAGGTTCTTGTGATCGGTGATGACGGTGACCGGATGGACTGCCCCCTCTAAAAAATGGCGCCACTCCTCAAAAGCTAACTTAATGGCCAAGAGTTCCCTATTGCCGACATCGTAATTCCTCTCAGCGGACGACAATTTTTTAGAGAAAAAGGCGCAAGGATGCCACTTACCAGGGGACGAACCTTGTGACAATACTGCTCCCACCCCTACCTCGGAAGCGTCTACCTCTACAATGAATGGCTGTGACGCATCAGGTTGAATGAGTATGGGTGCCGAGGCAAAACATTTTTTCAAGGAGGAGAAAGCTTGACAAGCCTTGTCAGACCACCTAGAAAAATCCGTCCCCTTTTTTGTCATGTCTGTGAGAGGTTTAACCATGGACGAGAAATTACGAATGAACTTCCGGTAATAATTAGCAAACCCCAGGAAACGTTGTAGTGCCTTAAGATTCTCTGGCAGATCCCACTCAAGAACTGCCCGCACTTTCCCAGGGTCCATACGAAAACCGGACGCTGAAACCAGGAAGCCTAAAAACTGGAGTTCCTGTACGGCGAACACACACTTTTCCCATTTGGCATACAGTTTATTATCCCGCAAGATCTGTAACACCTGCCTAACGTGCTCCTGATGAGACAGCAGATCCGGCGAGTAAATTAAGATATCATCCAGATATATGACAACAAACTGTCCCACCAGGCGGCGAAAAATGTCATTAACAAAGTGTTGGAACACCGCCGGGGCATTAGTCAGACCGAATGGCATGACAAGGTTCTCATAATGCCCCTCCGGAGTTTTAAACGCCATCTTCCACTCATCCCCCTCCTTCATCTTAATCAGATTGTACGCCCCCCTGATATCCAATTTAGAGAACCATTTGGCTCCCACGATCTGATTAAAGAGATCGGGAATAAGTGGGAGCGGATACGGATCTCGGACCGTAATCCGATTAAGTTCACGGAAATCCAGGCAAGGGCGTAGGCCTCCATCTTTCTTCTTCACAAAGAAGAACCCCGCGGCCACCGGTGAAGATGAAGGTCTAATATGCCCCTTAGCCAGACTTTCAGAAATATAATCCTTCATGGCCTGCCTCTCAGGACCAGAAAGGTTATACAACCTAGCTTTAGGTAACTTGGCCTCAGGGAGCAGTTTTACAGAACAGTCATACTCGTGATGAGGAGGTAATTCCTGACACCCTTTCTCCGAGAATACATCCTCAAAGTCCGCCAGAAATGGAGGTAAGACCCTAGGAGTAACCGCACCGATGACCGTATTCATGCAGTTTTTATTACAGAATTTACTCCATTGGCTTATCTCTCTAGATTGCCAATTAATAACCGGGTTATGCTTAGTTAACCAAGGAAGGCCCAACACTATAGGAGTGGGAAGACCCTCCAACACGTAGCAAGACAACAGTTCTTTATGTATCGCCCCCACTTGAAGTTTTACGTTATGCACAGCTTGCAAAAAACTTCCCTGACCGAGGGGCCTGGCATCGATCGAGAATATGGGGATGGGTTTAGCCAACTCACTCAATCGCATACCTTGAACCCGGACAAACCGAGCGTCCACCAGATTAGCCCTGGCCCCACTATCCAGAAGAACAGATATCCTCTCAGTTCTCATACCCACCACCACCTCCGCCGGTACGAGAAACTGAGATGAACCTAGGGACGAAATACCTACTCCCAGATTGCCGTCCACCACACAACCTGGGATCAACAGTTTTCCGACGACTCTTCACTCTGCAAGGGACGGGATGGACAGCCCCCAATAAAATGTCCCTTTCTCCCGCAGAAGAAACACCTTCCTGTCTTATGGCGCACCACCGGTCCCCTCCCCCGAAATGATGTCCCTCCTAATTGCATAGGCTCCTCTGGACTGACCAGGGGACCCTCCATATAAGGAACCCTTGTAGAAGGTGGAGTCATCACAGGGGGCGGAGTTGCCCCGCACCTCTCCCGAAGCCGTCTGTCAATGCGAATAGCAAGGGCCATAGCGGCTTCCAGTGACGTGGGAGGGTCATACTGAGCCAACACATCCTTTAATTTGTTGGATAAACCTTGACAAAACTGGCTCCTAAGAGCCAGGTCATTCCACTGGGTGTCCGTGGCCCACCTACGGAACTCCGAACAGAATTCCTCCGCCGGACGATCTCCCTGCTGGATCCTACGTAACTTAGACTCAGCAAGGGAGATCCGATCCGGGTCATCATATACGAGACCCAGAGCTGCAAAAAACCTATCCACTGACTGGAGAGCCGGGGAGCCTGGGGGAAGAGAGAACGCCCAAGATTGTGGGTCCCCTTGTAGGAGCGAGATGACAATTCCCACCCTTTGTTCTTCACTCCCCGACGACCGAGGCCGCAGCCAAAAGTACAACTTGCATGCCTCCCGGAAAACAAAAAACTTGTCCCGCCCCCCAGTGAACCTGTCAGGGAGAGCTGCTTTAGGTTCTGGTCCGGCTTGCTCCTGGGGATACAAAACTTTGGACCTAACGTCCGCCAGCTCCATGGACAAACTCTGCAACTGCCGAGCTAGACTGGCTACTGGATCCATGGTAGCTGGAGAAAATCTTAGTGGGTCGGTGAAAATGTCACACTGACTCTGCGTACAGGAGGTCAGGGGCCTAAGCTGACCCTAAGCTGGGGCCCTGACTAATCCCTCTACCTGGAGGTACTGTTAAAGGTACAGAGGTCCAGGCCGCCAGCGTAACCCCTACCTCCTGAGGATCCCTGCACCTCAGTAATCTAGTCCTGAGAAGGACCCCGATCACAACAATAGGGGACAGGAAATAATATGCCAACACTCAGTACTAAGACGAACGAGACAGTACAAGGGTCAAAGCAAAAACCACCTTGCATACAAAAACTACACCACAACTACAGAGGGAACACCAACGGGAAAGGAGATAAATGATAAAGCGAGGAAGGGAAAAACCACACCAAATACACTTAGCTCAGAACTCCAAAATACCACGATCCGCTCTGTTTGTCTGTATGAAATGCTTTCACCGACACTTCCCTAACAGACCGGCAGGCATTTGAAGGAGTCCCACTACTGCAGCATTGATTGCAGCTGGGCGAGGCTGGACCTCGTCTAGCACAGAGAGAGAGAGTTAACTCCCTCACTGCCGAAAAACACAAAACACCAAAAACTCAGCTGCGAGAAGTCAGGCTGTGTAATCGTGACGATCTTCGTGGCGACACACCCGTGACACCTTACTTCCCATTTAGTATGTAAGGCGAACGGTGATGGAACCGCTGTGCTGTGGACTGTGGAGAGCCTGGAGGGGCGTAACTAGGCGAACACCTGACTCTTCACTAGAGCGTCTGATGGTGGGGTTAGACTTGGTTTCAGATGGACGCCAGGTGATACTCTAGGACAGACCTCGGACACACGCCAGCTAACCCCCAAAGGGCAGGGAGCTGGAACGGCCTGGGATGGGAATAGAGATGAGCGTTGTTCTACTCGAACTGTTCGCCAATCTCAAATTCGAGCTGTTTTGGGCGGTGTTCGAGCCGGTCGGCGAACACGAACAATTTGAGAAAAATTCGGCTGTTCGAGGTTATGTTCGATAACTGTTCGTGCACCAAAATCATAACTGGATTTTTTCTCAGTAATGATGAAAATTAATGTTAATACGCAGTTTGAGTGTACAGCGGGGCGGGGGGAGGGGCAGGGGATGGATCTCTGCAGGAACAATGAAGATCTCCATTTTTTTTTCTCTTTCCCGCATTTGCAGTGGGGAGGTGCAATCTGTCAGCCTATCAGCAGCGCACACACGGAGCGAAGTGCTTTTTTTCACACAAGCAAGGGCATGTGTGATTGGCAGTGTATGTCACATGTCCTTGCCCTATAAGACCAAGCCATTTTCCCCGTCGCCACCATTTTCTCACTGCTGCAGCTGCGTGTTAGACGGCACCGCTGTTGCTGTGTGCGCTATACCTTGTTAATTTCAAGCCAATTTTCGCACAAATATACAGATAGCTTGGGAGTAGGGAATAGTTGTGATTGCAGTCCTTTTAAGGACTAGGTTACAGCATTTCCTACGACTTTTATCAGGCAGGTCTGTGCTCTTAAATAGATAGATTGTGGGAGTAAAGACTAATTGTAATTGGAGTCCTTTTCAGGACTAGGTTACATCAGTTCCTATCAGTTTTTGCCAGGCAGGTCTGTGCCAGTGCTGTGCAAGTTTTTTTCACAGCATTTGGCTGAATCTAGCAAAGCTAATCCTTTTTGGCCTATTGCAGAGTGTGTTAGTCAGTGGAGTAGCCTATCTGTGTTGCAAGATATACCACCTGTGTATAGAATACCAATTTTTTTACTGCACCTAGTGAAGTAAAATCTTTTGGGCATAGCATCATTCTATTAGTCCATCTATACTGACCTCCATCAGGTTGCAAACTGAATATAATTTTTTTCTGCATCTAGCTCTGAAAAAATATTTGGGCTTCTAGCGGTGTGTGGGACTTGGTCTATTAGTCCATCTATACTGACCTCCATCAGGTTGCAAATTAAAAATAATTTTTTTCTGCATCTAGCTCTGAAAAAATATTTGGGCTTCTAGCAGTGTGTGGGACTTGGTCTATTAGTCCATCTATACTGACCTCCATCAGGTTGCAAATTAAAAATAATTTTTTTCTTCATTTATCTCTGAAAAAATATTTGGGCTTCTAGCAGCGTGTGGGACTTGTTCTATTAGTCCATCTATACTGACCTCCATCAGGTTGCAAATTAAAAATAATTTTTTTCTGCATCTAGCTCTGAAAAAATATTTGGGCTTCTAGCAGTGTGTGGGACTTGGTCTATTAGTCCATCTATACTGACCTCCATCAGGTTGCAAATTAAAAATAATTTTTTTCTGCATCTAGCTCTGAAAAAATATTTGGGCTTCTAGCAGTGTGTGGGACTTGGTCTATTAGTCCATCTATACTGACCTCCATCAGGTTGCAAATTAAAAATAATTTTTTTCTTCATTTATCTCTGAAAAAATATTTGGGCTTCTAGCAGCGTGTGGGACTTGTCCTATTAGTCCATCTATACTGACCTCCATCAGGTTGCAAATTAAAAATAATTTTTTTCTGCATCTAGCTCTGAAAAAATATTCGGGCTTCTAGCAGTGTGTGGGACTTGGTCTATTAGTCCATCTATACTGACCTCCATCAGGTTGCAAATTAAAAATAATTTTTTTCTTCATTTAGCTCTGAAAAAATATTTGGGCTTCTAGCAGTGTGTGGGACTTGTTCTATTAGTCCTTCTATACTGACGTCCAGCAGGTTGCAAATTGAATATAATTTTTTTCTGCATCTAGCTCTGAAAAAATATTTGGGCTTCTAGCGGTGTGTGGGACTTGGTCTATTAGTCCATCTATACTGACCTCCATCAGGTTGCAAATTAAAAATAATTTTTTTCTGCATCTAGCTCTGAAAAAATATTTGGGCTTCTAGCAGTGTGTGGGACTTGGTCTATTAGTCCATCTATACTGACCTCCATCAGGTTGCAAATTGAATAAAAAAATTTTCTGCATCTAGCTCTGAAAAAATATTTGGGCTTCTAGCGGTGTGTGGGACTTGGTCTATTAGTCCATCTATACTGACCTCCATCAGGTTGCAAATTAAAAATAATTTTTTTCTGCATCTAACCCAGCCAATAGTTTTGGCCTAATACCACAGTTTGGCCACTCAGCTCTGCTCGGTTACCATCCATTGTTTTTTTGTGCAAACAACTCCAGAGTTGTGAATTAGTTAACCACCAAAATGAGTGGAAAAAGGCCTGCTGCTGGTGGAAAGGGGAATAGGCGTGTGGGGAAGGGGAAAAAAGGTTGTGTCCGTGGGGTAGGTGCAGAAGAAAGACCATCTTCCAGCCAAACTAAAATGTCTACTTCTTTTAGCGGACAATGTGATAAGATCCCTTTCTTACGGCCACGCCAATCGCTACAAATTCCAGATGAGGCACAAAAACAGCAGGTGCTTCAACGGATATCAAGTGCTCCTTTAAGTGGGCTCTCCTCCACATCAACTTCAACATCACAAATACTCCAGTCCTCAAAGGTGTCACCCAAATCGCACTTGCTTCCTCACAGCTCCCAAATCTCCAGCTGCCCGTCTGAGTATGAGGTAGAACAGATGGTTGAGTCTGCAGAGCTGTTTACTCATACTATAGCCTGGGAATCAGAGGTCGACTCCAGCGCTTCTGTGAATCCAGACGAGGAAATGATCTGCACTGATGCCCAGAATCTTTATGAGTCGGATCCAGGACCAGACGCAGAAGGTTCTGACCATAATGTAGACCCTCATTCCCAAACTGTAACTCCTGTTGGTGGAGACAATGAGGAAGACGATGATAAGACTCAAATACCTGATTGGAGCGACAACTTTAGTTTTTTGTCAGGGCAGGAACAGGTTGGCTCTGAGGACGACGGGTGTGATAACGCACAGGGTGATGATGATGAGGTCGGAGATCCCACTTACTGTCAACCCACAGTCAGCCAAGAGATGAGGTCAGCAGAGGAGGTGGAGGAAGATGCTAGTGACGACGAGGTCAGGTTGCGCCTTCCTGGACAGAGACGTAGTACTGGAAGCACGTCAACAACTGCATCCTCAAACACAACTCTGCCTCTCACCACAAGTCGTGGTGGCTCTTCAGGTCGCATGGGTGCTAAGCCTTGCATAGCCTGGGCATTTTTTCAGATCGATAAAGATGACCCAACTCGTGTTATCTGTAACATTTGTCAGCAAAAGCTAAGTAGAGGCCAAAAAATACATAGTTTGAGTACTTCATGCATGAACCGGCACATGGACATGAAGCATAAGTTGCAGTGGGAAGCTCAGTGTGCTACAATGCGGTCTAGCCGGCCGGGCCAACCACCGTCTGCCATATCTTGTGCATCCGCGGCCTCTTCATCCTCTGTGACTGGGGGGACAGCAGTCACACCTGTTTTGGGGCGCAGACCTGCCACCTCTTTACCCGCAACAGCCAGCGTGATTGGCAGGTCATCATTTTCTTTGGAGGTGGTAACACCAGCTGGTCTTGAGCGCTGTCCGACATCGATAGCACCACCTTTGGATCAAGGCAACCTAACATGTCCGCCTGCATCTTCCTCACAGACCGGCAGTTTGCCGGGGACACCCTTATCAACCCCGTCTAAGCACAATAGCCAGCCCTCGGTCCCTCAGATGTGGACAAGTAAAAGACCATTTCCTCCTAGCCATGAGAAAGCTAAGAGGTTGAATTTCACCATCTGCAAGCTCTTGGCTACAGAAATGCTGCCTTTCCGCCTGGTGGACACAGAGGATTTTCGAGACCTTATGTCCGTCGCAGTGCCCCAGTACCAGATGCCCAGTCGGCACTACTTCTCAAAGAAAGGTGTGCCTGCGCTCCACCAGCATGTCGCACACAACATCACCGCTTCTTTGAGAAACTCTGTGTGTGACAGGGTGCATTTCACCACAGACACTTGGACGAGTAGGCATGGACAGGGGCGTTACATGTCGCTGACTGGGCACTGGGTAACTATGGTGACAGCAGGACAAGGGGCTGCTGTCCAAGTCTTGCCGTCCCCACGAGTTGTGCGTCAATCCTCTTTATGTCATTTTTCCTCCACTGCTTCTGCCTCCTCAACCTCCTCTCGGTCTTCCACCTGCACCCAAAGCCTGTCTGGTCATGCCACAAGCTTTCTAACTGCGCAGAAGGGATCCTGCACACCTCCTTACTATGCTGGCAGTAGGGCTCAACGTCATCAGGCGGTTTTTACATTGAAATGTCTGGGAAATGTGAGTCACACAGCTGAGGAGTTGTGGTCAGCTCTGGAGAACCAATTTCATGAATGGTTGTCTCCACTGGACCTGAAACCAGGGAAGGCCGTGTGCGACAATGCTGCAAACCTGGGTGCGGCCCTTCGCCGGGGCAATGTCACACACGTGCCTTGTATGGCTCACGTGTTGAACCTGGTTGTCCAGCAATTTTTAGCCCACTATCCCAGACTAGATGGCCTTCTGCAGAGGGCACGGTCGCTGTGTGCTCACTTCCGCCGTTCGCATCCCGCAGCTCAGCGACTTACATCTCTACAGAAGTCGTTGGGCCTGCCACTTCACCGGCTAAAATGCGATGTGCCTACCCGGTGGAATTCAACTCTGCACATGTTGCAGCGACTGTGGCAGCACCGACAAGCCCTGGTGCAATACGTTCTGACGTATAGCCTGGGCCAACGAGATTCAGAGGTGGGGCAAATCACGCTGGAGGAGTGGTCTCAGATCAGGGACCTATGCACCCTTCTGCACAGTTTTGAAATGGCGACGAAGATGTTTAGTGCTGACGATGCCATTATCAGCATGACTATTCCGGTGATTTACATGCTGGAGCACATGTTAAACAGAATTCGGAGTCAGGTGGTGGCACAAGAGGAGGTGGAAGAAGTAGAGGAGGAGGAGTTGTATGCGGAAGGGCTAACATCTGCAAGGTCCAGACGGTCGGCAGCACCAAGGCGGCAGGCATGTGAGGGTGGGGGAGATGGTTTAACCAGGGCGCATGGTAGCAGCCAAACTAGTGAGGAAGGTGCAGGAGCCCAGGAAGAAGTGGAGGACGAACTGATGGAAGACTCATCAGATGAGGGAGACCTTGATCACATTTCTGTTGTGCGAGGTTGGGGGGAGAGGACAGAGGAAGGAAGCATGATTGTTACCTCGCCACCAACACAACAGGGACTTGGTGCTGCTGGATGCGCAACACACATGAGTGCCTTCTTGCTGCACTACCTGCAACATGACCCTCGAATTGTGAGAATTAGAAATAATCCTGACTACTGGGTTGCCACACTGTTAGATCCCCGGTACAAAAGTAAATTTGCAGAAATTATTCCTGCCATAGAAAGGGATGCACGCATGCAGGAGTATCAGCAGAGACTGTTGCAGAATCTTACATGTGCTTTTCCACAAAATACCAGTGGTGCACGTAGTGAATCTCACAGTTCCAACTTGCCAACCGTGGGACCGTCAAGTGTTCAGCACTCAAACCGTAACAGAACCACAGTATCTGCTGGTAACATCAATTTTGCGGAATCATTTCACCACTTTTTTAGCCCATCCTTTGCAAGGCCACAGGAGACAAGAAGTCTGACACATAGTCAACGCCTAGAGACGATGGTACAGGAGTATCTCCAAGTAAACATTGAAGCCACGACTGTGTCACTGGACCCTTGCTCTTTTTGGGCTTCCAATCTGGATAAATGGCCGGAGCTAGCCACTTACGCCTTGGAGATCTTGTCATGCCCCGCAGCCAGCGTTCTGTCTGAACGTGTGTTCAGCGCTGCTGGTGGTGTGCTGACAGATAAGCGCACGCGGCTCTCCACTGATAATGTAGACAGACTCACGTTCATAAAGATGAACAAATCATGGATCCGAAACGACTTTTCTACCCCTGTGTCATCCTGGGGAGAGTAAAAGCTTGATGATTGGTTAAAATCACCCTACCAACCGTTTTAAGCTTTCAAATTACTAATCATGTTTATCTGTATCTTGACTGGAAAATAATTTGGGCTTTGTAGCAGTGTGCAGCACTGATCCTATTAGGCCATCTATAATAAGCTTCACCAGATTTAAAATTAAAAATAATTTTTAGCTGCATCTAGCCCGGAAAATAATTTTGGGGCTCCGAGATGCACAAGACACATAAGTGCCTTCTTGCTGCACTACCTGCAGCATGACCCTCATATTGTCAGAATTCGAAGTAATCATGACTACTGGGTTGCCACACTCTTAGATCCCCCAAACTTTTCGATCAACCTTTTCATTTTAATAAAGACCAAAAAAATGGTCATTTTTGAAATTATAAGCATTAGCAGGTTGTTAGAAACTGAAATCAAACAGTTTTCAACTCAAAACTTTATTCTAGGTGATGTTACATTTTCACATAGGACCCCTTGTTCGAAAGGAGCTTCTGAACTCTCTCGTCCATTGAATTTGTCAGGTTTTGGATGGTTTCTGCTTCAATTGTTTTGCATGAGGACAGAATACCCTCCCAGAGCTGTTGCTTAGATGTGAACTGCCTCCCGCCATCATAGACACTCCTTTTAATGATGCTCCAAAGGTTCTGAATGGGGTAGAGGTCAGGGGAGCATGGGGGTCACACCATAAGTTTGTCCCCTTTTATGCCCATATCAGCCAGAGATGCAGATGTTTTATGTGCAGCATGAGATGGTGCATTATCATGCAGAAAAATGATCTTGCTGTGAAATACACGGTTCTTCTTCTTGAACCATGGCAGGAAGTGCTGTTTGAGAAAATCCACATACATTATGGAGTTCATCTTTAGCGCCTTCAGGGATCCTAAAGGGGCCGACAATCTCTCTCCCCATGATTCCAGCCCAAAACATTACTCCACCTCCTCCTTGTTGGCGCTGTAGCCGTGTTTGCGTGGGGTGTCCATCAACCAGCCATCCTCCACTCCATTCATCTGGACCATCGAGCGCTGCACGGCACTCATCCGTGAACAAAACAGTTTTGAAATCAGTCTTCATGTAATGTTTGGCCCACTGGAGCCGTTTCTGCTTGTGTGAAGTGGATAGAGGAGGTCGACAGGATGGCGTATGCACAGCTGCAAACCTCTGAAGGACCCTGCATCTTGTTGTTCGGGGGACGTTGGAGGCACAAGCAGCTTCAAAATCTTGTCTGCTGCTATGACAAGGCTTTTTTGCCGCTGCTCTTTCAACCTGACGTAATTGCCTGTAGGAAAGAGTCCTCAATTTGCCCTTATCAGCACGCACACGTGTGTACTGTGAATCAGCTACATACTTCTTGATTGCCAAGACACTTCATCCTGATCATCGCACAATGTTGATTGTAGTCATGCCTTGACCTAAACACTCCACAATTTGTTGCTTCTCAGCAGCCGACACATCCTTTTTCTTTCCCATTTTGGCAGAAAATGTAGGCTGCTTAATAATGTGAGAGAGCCTTCTTAAGTAGTCTTGCCTTTATTGGACACACCTGCCAAACTAATTAGCACAGGTGTCTGCAATTGCTTACAGTGATATAAAGAGCCCTGACACACATCACCATCAATGAGTTTAACTGACAAACAAACAAATTCTTCCCTTATCACTCCTAAACACTTTTTGCATAATAATTTGGAACGCGGTGTACATGTGCTTTTCCACAAAACACCAGTGGTTCACGTAGTGAATCTTACAGTTCTAACTTGCCAACCGTGGTCTGTATGGAATTGTTCAATAAAGGGCCCAAAATTAAGATAACATAGATGGGAGAGGTCTCTATGAATAGGAATTCCTAAGTATTTGATACCCTGTGAGGGCCAGGCAAAGGGAAAGTTGGACTGGATGGAATCCTATATGGATTTAGGGAGGGAGACATCGAGGGCCTCAGACTTCGCTGCATTGATTTTAAAATTTTACCATGTAACAAAGTGATCTATTTCAGCCATAACAGCAGGGATGGATATATGTGATTGAGTGATATATACTAGGACATCATCAGCAAATAGAGAGCACTTGTACTCGGTGCCTCCCACCTCAATCCACCTAATATTGGGGTTATGGCGAATTGATGAGAGCAGGTGCTCCGTCACTAGGATGTATAAGAGAGGGGACAGAGGACATCCCTGCCTTGTCCCATTGGTGATTGTGAAAGGTGATGAAAATGTTCTGACGCACCCCCTGGGCCTTGGGACACCCGGAGCCGGACCCTTTTTGGTGGATGCTGGTGGTTGTAGTCTTCGTGGCGGCGATCCGGTTCCGTGGCTCAGGGCGGTCAAACCAGTGGCGGAACTATTTATGTGGTTTTGATGTTTAAATGTCCGACTACGCCACCCGTGGATTGCGGTCAGAGTGAACCGCCGCTACAGGGCAGACCGCTAAGGCTGGTGTTGTGGGTGCAGCAGAGCGTAGCATAACTCCCCACGGGAGGAGTATAGCCTCAGGGCAGTGTATGCGGAGGATGGGGGTGATGGTGCAGGGCAGCAGCAGTAACGACACGGAGTCAGTGATGCAGTTCAGGGCCTTTACTCACAGTTCTTATTATCCAGACCACGTCTGCAGGTAACGGCTGCCCACGTCGTACTGTGCTCACCAGGTGAGGGGCTCAGACAACTCCCAGATAACTTTGGAGCGCTTCACAGGACCCCCTTTGTGTGTCCTTTGTCTGGCCTTTCTTACCAACACTTCTGTCCGGCTGCCTCGGGCCTCCTCTTGGTAAACTTGGCGCCAGTTTCCCTGACCCTATGTGGTGCCTTCCTAGCGGGTGGAGCAAGGGGCTGCGCCACATAAAATGTCAGAGCCTCCGGTTTCTAGCTGAGGGTCGTTTCCTGCCTCCACTAGTTCGGGGACTGGTCTCCCCCTTTGGCCTGACCCCTCCACGCAGGTGGATTCGGGCGTGCGGTGGCGACTCGCCCGTCCGCACCCCTGGGATCCCTTCATTCCTCGTTCCTGGAGCCTTCTCCGCTCCTCTTCCTTCCTTCTCCCTCTTGCAGGCCTGGGCCTCTGTTACTAGGCCCGCCTCCGGAGCAGAGCTCATGCAGAGCCCCTGCTCCCTGCCACTTCTGCTCAGACTTCTCTGCACTGAACTAAGATGGTGCCCACCTTTTATACTCCCTTCTCAATGCACCCAGGAACTGCTTCCTCCCTGCTCCTGCACTGCAGGGTTCCCCTTCCTCAGTGTTCCCTCCCCCCACTCCAGCCAGGGACAGGGACTGTCGTGCCCATCTCAGGGGCATATTGGTCGCCCTGCCCCACGGCAATGTGGTGTAATGCATGCAGGTGTCGGGTCCTGATCCACACTCCATCCTTATCTGAGAGTGAGATATCACACCTCTGGGTGAGGTGCAATACGTCTGTAGCAACCGAGCCCTCGGTGCTACAGTTCCATTTATCTTCAGCCTAGGTGACGTATTGTGATACAGGGCCGTGATTTTGGCTATAAAAGGGTCCCCTAGACCCCTACCCCAAGCTTTTTAAGAGAATCATATATGGCGTGCCAGGAGACTCTATGGAATGCTTTCTCAGCATCCAACGAGAGTATCTACTTACAAATTTTTAACTGCATCTAGCCCAGGAAATACTTTGTGCCTAGTAGCAGTGTCTGCTAGTCAGTGGATTATCCCGGCTGTTAAGCAAGCTACACCACCTGTAGTTTGGACACTTAATTTTTTCAAAGGAAATGCTTCGGGACCACGGGATACTTAGTGAAGAGCATCAGGAGGCACCCCAAGGCATAGGGGCTGGGACTGGCACTAGGATGCCTTGCGGTGGACAGCCGAGCTCGATCCTTATAAAAGCTTTTTAACTGCAGCAGCTTTAGTGGACGCTACTGGAGCTGGAATTACGCGGCTGCTGGCATGAGACTTGCCCTCCAATAGATCCTTGTAAATGGATTTAAAGTGTATTCATTCAAATTAGAGGGACAATTTAAATTAAAAAGCTTAGAGCTGCCTCCACCACAGGGGGGCTCTCTCGACCCACCAGCGGACAGGCACCAGTATTGGGAGAGGGGGGCTGGCCGTCAGGGTTCACCGCGGCTCTGGCACAAACCCGGCGACACGGAGGTGGCACGGGCAGGAGCGGACTGGCCGTCTCGGCTTCTCACTTTTTGGATTTTAGAAGGGCATGACATGCCTATATCTGTGTCTCCCCCTCCTTTTACTCCTCCACCTCTTTTCTTTTCGCATGACTATATGTACTTGTCACTTTTCCATGTGTTAGTTGTGTCTTCTGAGCAGTTTGTCAGCTTTTGGACACCTTTGAAGGTGTTTTCTATGTGTTTCTATGTGTTTTTGTTTGCCTGCCATTGGTTTTAACGGTGTTCGAAGGTGTTCGACGAACAGTTCGACGAACTGTTCGGCGAACACACGGGTGTTCGACGAACCGAACCGAACTCGAACACTACGGGGGTGGCTCAACACTAGATGGGAAAGCTCAGCTGGTACTTGCAGGCACGGCAGGAATACAGGAACGGCAGGTGCAGGCGGGAACAGCTGGTATACAGGCAGGCACAGCAGGTGGAGGCAGGTACAGCTGGTATACAGGCAGGCAAGGCAGGTGCTGATAGGTACAGCTGGTATACAGGCAGGCACGGCAGGTGCTAGCAGGTACGGCTGGTATACAGGCAGGCACGACAGGTGCTAGCAGGTACGGTTGGAATACAGGTGGGCACGGCTGACATACAGGAGCACACAGCAGGTACAGGTGGACAGGTACTGGCAGGTACAGTCAGATGCTGGCAGGTACAGGCAGATACTGGCAGGTACTGGGGACCTGAGAACTAGAAAGTGTGCAGACAACTGACTTAATACGTTGCTCAGGCACCTCCCAACAGGTGGAGCTGCCTTAAATAATAAGTGTCTCCCATCCATTGGCTGGAGGCACTTTAGGATGGTGCTCACTATTCTCTTTAAGAGACCGGGAGCACGCGTCTTAAGTGCAATGCCTGGGGATCTGCCAGGTGTGCGCAGACCCCGGGAAGAATGAGGATGAGGAAGCGCAAGACAAGGACCAGGGCAGTAAGTGAGTCGGCATTCCTGCTGAGGTAGAGGAGGATGAGAGGTGTGCAGGGATGCAAATCCATCTCAACAAACAGTCCTTTTGAGGACAAATCCATCTGCATAGATATCAGGCAGGCAGTTTGTATAGGCAGGCAGGGTATATAGCAGACTGCAGTGCATATAGCACAAGAGGCTCCATTCCAGTCTTGTCTGCTGCTACTGTTAGATATTTTTAGAAATAATTGCGCTGAAAATACTGCCATTTCTGGCCTCCATTAAAAATTTGTTTCAGTGTGTCAGTGAAGCTATTGACACTAGTTTGCTGTTCAAAATAGTTACCTACAAGCCAGGTATTTAAAACTGTGGTTTGTCCGTCACATGGATCACATATAAGTTCACTCCAAATTCAGTCATTTGTAGTGAGCGTAGAAGATATTGTCCTCCATTTAAAATGGCAAGTCACGTGGCAAGGGACGTGATGGTGATGGTGCATGTAGAGGCCGAGGCCATGGGCAAGCTGAAATTGTGCCACAACAAACACCCACATCTTCTCACTCGACCTTCCTGTCCCAATTAATAGGGGACCGCAGAACACAACTATTGAACACAGAGCAGTGTGAAAAGGTTATTGGTTGGATAGCAGATAATGCTTCCAGTCACTTAGCCACCACCACCTTGTCTTCCACACGGTCAAGTCTCAGTAGCTGTGAGTCTGGACCGCATATTCCTCACCCTGAACCTCCTTCCTACCACCATGCCGAGTGCCCAGAGACAACTGATCCCACACTTGGACACTCACAAGAGCTGTTCACTTTTCCATTTATAGATTCGGGCCTCTCGCCCGGTCCACTTGAAGCGGGGCAAGAGGAGTTCGCATGTAGCAATGCCCAAATATTTGAGCAGCCACAGTCACATGAAGGTGATGGTGGGAAAGTGTCACAAGAAGTGGGTGATGATGAGACACAATTGCCAGAAATTCAGGAGGAGGACCAGGGTGCGGAAGTGGAATGATATAGTAACTGACCCAACCTGGCAGGAGGACATGCAGAACCAGGAGAGCAGCACACAGGGGGAGGGAGGCAGAGCACCCCAACAGGCAGGAAGAAGAAGTGTGGTGGCTGCAGACAGAAGGCAGGCAACCATTCCCCGTAACATCAACACGAAGGAAGTTGCCAGTACAACTGTTAGGTCTTCCAGAGTCTGGTTGTTTTTTAAAGATTCTGCCGATAACCCTAAAAAGGCCATTTGCACCACCTGCCAGGCCAACATCAGCAGGGGTGGCAAAACGACCAGCCTGACACCCATGAGTATGATCAGGCACCTGGCAGCAAAGCACCCGACTTTGTGGGCCGAACCCCAGGGTCCAGGAACAGTGTCTGCAGGTGGCACCACTGCTTCTTCCGCTGTTGTGCACGCAAGCCAATCCCCTGTCCATGATGCATGTGAAGATGCCTCCTGCCCTGCACCTGTCAGTGCATACTCTCAAGTAGCAGCATCAGGAAGCATGTCCTTGTCCCAGCGCAGCGTTCAGTTGTCCATACCCCAGTCATTGGAACGCAAGCACAAATACGCAGCCAATGCCCCACAGGACACACTACTAAATTCCCACATTTCGAGACTTCTTGCGCTCGAAATGTTGCCTTTTAGGCTCATGGAGACGGAAGCATTCCGCAACCTGATGGCGACGGCCGTTCCTCGGTACTCAGTCCCCAGCCGCCACTATTTCTCCCAGTGTGCTGTCCCCGCATTACACAAGCACATGTCCCAAAACATTAGCTGTGCCCTCAACAATGCAGTTACCAGGAAACTTCCACCTAACCACTGACACGTGAACAAGTGCTTGTGGGCAGGGACGGTACATCTCGCTGACGGCACACTGGGTTAACATAGTGGAAGCCGGGACCCAGTCGGACCTTGGGACAGAACACGTCCTCCCGACGCCAAGGATCACAGGCTCTAGGTCAATCAGGGTTGCCCCCACAGTATACAGCTCCTGCACCTCATCCTCCTCCTCCTCTTCAGCCTCCATCTCCGAAATGACCACATCAGTCACATTACAGGCGGCGCACGATGAGATGGAGCAAGGAACCATACAGGGTGATTACACACAGCCCAGCCTCATCTCATCCCAACGTGGATTGGGTGACAATGAGGAGGAAGAACAGAAGCAAGTTTCATGCACTATAGACGTACTGTCTGTAATACCTACCTGCACAACTGTCATACCGTCTGTTCAGCGTGGATGGCCTGAGGACAGACAGGAGGAGAAGAGCATGGTCACTCGTCCTCTTGGTGAGGACACGGAAGTCTTGCCTGTTAGCAGTCTGGCAAGCATGGTTGAGTTTATGTTACACTGCCTTTCCCATGACCATTGCCTTCTCAAAATTTTGGGTGACAGTCATTACTGGTTGGTGACACTTCTAGACCCACACTACAAGGAGAACTTTATATCTCTTATTCCTGAGGCGGACAGGTCTACAAAAATAGGGCAGTACCAGAAGGACCTTGTTGCGGAACTATTATAAAAATTCCTATCTGAAAACGCTGGTGGTAGAGGTCACAGTTCGTTGGACAACCAAGGACTACAGGCAAGAGAGACACAACTCCTTTCCAGCAGAGGCAGGGGAACACTGTCAAAGTTCTGGGAGAATTTTCTCAGCCCCTCCCATCGCACAGGCCCTGTGGCGCGGGGTACTCTCACAAGGAGTGCAAAGTTTGGGAAGATGCTGAGGGAGTACCTTGCCGACCGTACCAAAGTCCTCCGTGATTCCTCTGTGCCTTATAATTACTGGGTATTCAAGCTGGATACGTGGAATGAACTGGCTCTCTACGCTTAGAGGTCCTGGTCTGCCCTGCCGCTAGAGTTTTATCAGAGTGGGTTTTTAGTGCCGCTGGTGGAATTAGAACTGATAAGCGCATCCGCCTGTCAACTGAAAATGCTGACAGGCTGACTCTTATAAAAATGAACAAGGGCTGGATTGGGCCAGACTTCTCAACACCACCAAATGATAGCAGCGTACCATAAACTCAAATCCAGTGTCTTTTTTTGGGAGGTATATTCCCATGCACCTTTTCACACCCACACATGGGTATACGCTTCCTGATTTTGGCTATTTGCTCTTGTCCTCCTCCTTATCCTCATCCTCATCCTCCACCACCATATCACCAGGGTGATCGTGGTCCGTGATGCAACACCCACATAATTTTTTTAAAGGGTGTTTATGATGCCCGTAAAAATTTTTTTTATACAGTATGTTCATGTATACCCCCCAGGGGTAAATGTTTCTCAGTGCATACACTTAATGCATGGGCATTACAAGTATAGGAGACACGCTCCTTTCTAATGGGAACATTTTTTTATGAGGCCCTCTACGTCTCTTCCAAGGGGCATTGGAGTGCCTTCCAATTTCTGGCAGCCATTGCTTCACTGCATAGGCAAATAGTATGGGAGACCCTCTCCTTTCTAATAGGAATTTGTCGTTAGTGCTCCATGTGTCTTTAAGTTCTTAGTGGGGTTTTTCCTAAATTTTGTCAGCTGTTTGACTCACTGCATGCCCTATAACTGTATTTCAGAGCCTCTCCTTTCTAGTGGGAACATGTCATACTCTTTACTGTGGCCCTGCTCTATGTGTCTTTGTTAGTGGGGTTTTTCCTAAATTTTGGCAGCCGTTGGACTCACTGCATACCCTATAACTGTATAGCACACCAGCTCCTTTCTAATGGAAACATGTTATTACTGTGGCCCTGCTCTATGTGTCTTTAAATTGTTAGTGGGGTTTTTCCCAAATTTTGGCAGCCGTTGGACTCACTGCATGCCCTATAACTGTATAGCACACTCGCTCCTTTGTAATGGAAACATGTCATTACTGTGGCCCTGCTCTATGTGTCTTTAAATTGTTAGTGGGGTTTTTCCCAGATTTTGGCAGCCCTTGCAGTCACAGCATGGGCATTACCACTATAGGAGACCCGCTCCTTTATAATGGGAACATTTTTTTTTACTGAGACCCTCCTCTAAGTCTCTTCAAAGGGGTATTGGGTTGCCCTTACAGTCACTGCATATGCAATAACAGTATAGGAGACCCACTCGTTAATAATGGGAACAACAAAGCATAGCCGGCTGATGGCTCTCTAATAATAGCGAAGGCCGACTGCTGGCCTTTTAAGAATAGTAAGGGCCGCCTGATGGCCCTATAAAAGTAGGCTTTGTGACTTTCAGAGTCCATCTATCATAAATGAAACAGGATGTGTCTGATGATGTGTCACACACCACATGGCCAGATAAGGTTGTAAAATGTAAAAATAACATTTCCCAGTGAATGCATTTGTCTTAAAAAATAACGTAAAAAAAAACAAAACAGTAGGATCTTTCTTTAGTATAAAAACAGAGTTGCCAATGTAACCTCAATGTAATCACATTGTTCAGCTCCTGCACCTCCTCCTTCATCTCCAAAATGACCACATCAGTCACAAGCTGAAAGCACTGCAGCACTGCCTTGGACAAGCGGCAACAGGCTGTGCTGAAGATAACATGCTTAATGCTTAGGTGACAAACCGTCCAGCGCTGCAGAGTTGTTGAAAGCTGTAACACAGCAGCCTGATCTGTGGCTCTCACCGCTGAACATACAGCCAGGCATCGTCGTATGTGACAATGGGCGGAACCTGGTGACGGAGAAATGACAGCCGGAGTAGATACAGTTTCCCTCTATGCCAGTCCTTTCACCGAGCTAAAGAATATGGCTGTGGTGAAATACAACTCATACTGAGAAGCTGTTTCAGATTGAAAAACATTGGGCCCACCAGAGGATTTGATTCTGAGGGCTCACCTTTCTCCCCTGCTCAAGAGCCCCATAGCAAGTGCAAAGTTAGCGCTATCGTGAACTCTCCTGATGTAGAAGCCAGGGCACACCAGAGGATTCTCTGGTGGGACCGTCCAACCCTGCCGAGAAGCTGTCCTGGCTAAGAAAAGTGTGTGGGAAGGTTCCCGGGCACTCTATGGCTGCTTTTTTACTGAGGTGGAAACCCATTCAAACACGAGGAGAACATACAAAATCCTTGCAGATGTTGTCCTTACTGGGATTTGAACCCAGGATCCCAGCGCTGCAAGGCTTCAGTGCTAACCACTGATCCAATGTGCTGCCGTTCACCCTCTGATATCTAACAGGCTGGAGAAACTTGCACCTACTGCCACTCTATCTTCAGCTCCTTTGTGAGAAACTAATGTATTTGGGCAGCCACTCAGTCTACCAAATAAAATTCCTGAGAAGGAAATTGGGGATGGCTTTGCTACTGGTACTGGGGGCAGTGCTAATACCATGGCGTCGTACCATAGATTACTGGAAATATTCCAGGCTGGCAGGAGGCAAGCAGATTCCCACAGAAAAGTACCAGCAGTAATGTTCAGGGACCCACGCTTATAGAAGGGGGAGACAATACCGGGAGAAATAGTGGCGGCTGTGGCAGCTGGGAACCGAGTATGGACACCCGGCCACTGCCGTGAGGTTGTGGACAGCTTCCACCTCCACAAGCCTAAAAGGCCACATTTCAGCTGCAAGCAGCTGCCCAGAAATCTGGCAGTTTAGTTTTGCGGCCTGTGGGTGGGTGGGTGGCTGGCTGCATACTTGCGTTTGCATTCCAAGTAACAGAAAACTAAGCAGATGGTGGCCTCTATCATCATCATGGCCTCACCTCGGCACTATGAACTCTCCTGAAGGAGAAGCCAGGGCCCACCGGAGGAGTCTCCGGTTCTCTGGTGGGTCCGTCCAACCCTGCCGAGAAGCAGCCCTGGCTAAGAAAATTGTGTGGGAAGGTTCCCGGACACTCTATGGCTGCTTTTTTAATGTGAATTGGGAATGCTTGTGCATGTTATTTCTCAAACCGCAATGCAGATCAGGCCATTGCCCAACTCTGTAGTCATGAAATTAAAGGCGCAAAGAAATATGTTTGTGTGTCAAAGCACTACCGACAAGTGCGAGCTGATGTTGGACAGGCTGCTATTGCTTCTACAACAAGCTGCATTAGAGGACTTCCTGGGAGAAATGACACCCAGAGTAGATACGGTTTCCCTCTATGCAAGTCTTTTCACCGAGCTAAAGAATATGGCTGTGGTGAAATACTATTCTCACTGAGAAGCAGTGTCAGACTGAAAAACATTAGGTCCACCAGAGGATTTGATTCTGAGGGCCCACCTTTTTCCACCACTGAAGAGCCCCATAGGAGCTGCAAAGTTTGCGCCTATCATGAACTCTCCTGATGGAGAAGCCAGGGCCCACCCGAGGATTCTCTGGTGGGCCAGTCCAACCCAGCTGAGAAGCAGGCCTGGCTAAGAAAAGTGTTTGGGAAGGTTCCCGGACACTCTATGGCTGCATTTTTAATGTGGACTGGCTCCGTACCATCCCTGGCCATATTCACCTGTCCACGTGTTTCTGGTTAGGCGTTCTTTCCCAATAAGTGCACTGGGGAGGGCATGGGTAATGTTGTAGGACCCGTGCTTGTGGAAGGCCGTGACGATACCGGGAGAAATAGTGGCGGCTGGGGACCAAGTATGGACACCCGGCCGCCGCCGGCATTAGGTTGTGAAAAGCTTCCGCCTTCACAAGCCTAAAAGGCCACATTTCAAGTAAAAGCAGCTTTAGAGGACTTCCTGGAAGAAATGACAGCTGGAGTAGATATGGTTTCCCAAGTCCTTTCACCAAGCTAAAGAATATATGGCTGTGGTGAAATACAACTCTCAGCAAAAAAGGCTGTGGACTGGCTCCGTACCATCCCTGGCCACATTCACTTGACCACGTGTTTGTGGTTAAGTGGTCCTTCCCAGTAAGTTCACTGGGGAGGGCACGGATAATGTTGTAGGACCCGTGCTTGTGGAAGGCGGAGACGACACAGGGACAAATAGTGGCGGCTGGATATGGATACTCGGTTGCCGCCACCATAAGGTTGTGGACAGCTTCCGCCTCCACAAGCCTAAAAGGCCACATTTCAAGTGCAAGTACCTGTCAAAAATTTGGCAGTATAGTATTGCAGCCTGTGGGTGGGTGGCAGGCTGCATACTTGCGCTTGCATTCCAAGGAATGGGGTAGGGACAACTAAATGCTGGACAAGGACGTGAACGGTGATTGTTGCAAGTCTGCAGCGACAGGTGCATGGCGGGAGGCATCTTCGCATGCACCAAGGATCACTTATGATGGGCACACTTTTAGGCAGTGACCTGGGAGTCAGAGATGCTTCCAGGGGTCTTCCCCATGCTGTTCCCATGTCTTTTCAGCACTGTATGCTTGTGTCTGATGATGTGTCACACACCACATGGCCAGATAAGGTTGTAAAATGTTAAAATGACATTTCCCAGTGAATGTATTTGTCTTGGTTGAAAGCAATGCAAAAGTGCAAAAACGCATCAAAAACGCTACGTGTGAACATAGCCCAAGGTGTGGAGGAGTATTTTTGGTTTTGGTTATTTATTTTGCCTTATATACAAGTCATTACCCTGGAAAGGATGTTCCTTAACATATTTCCCAGGAAAATCCATTTTGTTTTTGTTTTTGTATGTTTTATACACGTCCGTAAAAGTGGCGTAATACCTCTGACAACGTTGTTCACAGCAGTGACCTGGGAGTCAGAAATGCTTCCAGGGGTCTTCTCCATGTTGTTCCCATGTCATTTGAGCATTGTTCCCATCGATTTGGGCAATTTTTAGGCCCTCTGCTGACCGCCGGGGGGAGCCGCCTGAAAAATGCTCGAGTTTCCCATAGACTTACATTGGGCTCATTGCTAGCGGTCGAGCACCCGAGCATTCTAATTTGCTCGATCCGAGCATCGAGCACCCGAGCATTTTAGTGCTCGCCCATCACTAATTGGGATCACAGGATTCTATTTCTCTTTTTATGCACCCTAAAATTTTCTTTTGCAGCTGCTGCATGACATTGAGTACTGCTGCTCAGCTTACTTGTAACCAGAATACCCAAGTCCTTCTCTTGTTCTGTAGTCCCGAGTATGCTTCAGTTTAATGTACAGTTGTGCTCAAAAGTTTACATACCCCGGCAGAATTTTTCCTTTCTTGGTATTGTTTCAGAGACTATGAATGATAACAAAAAAACTTTTTCTCCACTCATGGTTATTGGTTGAGTGAAGCCATTTATTGTCAACCTACTGTGTTTTCTCTTTTTAAATCTTAATGACAACCAAAATCATCGAAATAACCCTGATCAAAAGTTCACATACCCCAGTTCTTAATACCGTGTATTGCCCCCTCTAACATCAATGACAGCTTGAAGTCTTTTGTGCTAGTTGTGGATGAGGTTCTTTAATATCTCAGATGGTAAAGCTGCCCACTCTTCTTGGCAAAAAGCCCCCAGTTCCTTTAAATTCCTGGGCTGTCTAGCATGAACTGCGCGCTTGAGATCTCCCAAGAGTGGCTCAATGATATTGAGGTCAGGAGACTGAGATGGCCACTCCAGAACCTTCACTTTGCTCTGCTGTAGCCAATGACAGGTCGACTTGGCCTTGTGTATTGGATCGTTGTCATGTTGTAATGTCCAAGTACGTCCCATGCCAGCTTCCGGGCTGAAAATTTGCCTCCAGTATTTGCTGATAACATGCTGCATTCATCTTTCCTTCAACTTTTACCAAGTTTCCTGTGCCTTTGTAGCTCACACGTCTCCAAAACCTCAGCAATCCACCTCCGTGCTTTACTGTAGGAATGGTGTTCCTTTCATCATAGGCCTTGTTGACCTCTCTCCAAATGTAACATTTATGGTTGTGGCCAAAAAGTTAAATTTTGGTCTCATCACTCCAAATTACCTTGTTCTAGAAGTTTTGAGGCTTGTCTCTGTGCTGTTTGGCGTATTGTAGGCGAGATACTTTGTGGTATTTGCTCAGTAATGGCTTTGTTCTGGCGACTTGACCACGCAGACAATTTTTCTTCAAGTGCCTCCTTATTGTGCATCTTGAATCAGCCACACTGCTAGTTTTCAGAGAGTCCTGAATTTCAGCTGATGTTATTTGTGGGATTACACTCTGATCACATTCAAACATAGTCTTACCAGAGTGTGATTAGCATAATCGGCTGATTTTCTCGGATTAGAGGCATTCATGTGTCCCTAGCCTTATAGTGATCAGTGCCCAAGTCCTTTTCTTCTCTGCTCACTAGCTGCAAAGACTTAGGACCTGATTCATTATTGCATTGGTGCCTTTTTTTTTTCCAAGTTTTGGGTGTTTGTTTGTTTTATATGTTTTCACCTGTTTTTTTTATATGCTATCATCTGTTTTTTTTTTTCATTCTGGGTAGGGCTTGGGTTTGATGATATTTTCAGCTTATTAATCAATTGCAACTTTTCAAAAAGTCACTAAATTTTTGCACAAATGTACTCCAGCGACACTCTGGAGTAATTGTACTTACATCTGAAAATTTTGTGCAGATTTTGCAACCTTGTAGTGGAGCATGCGACTTTATGTCCTAAAAAGATGCAAAAATGTTAAAAACAAAAATAAAGAGTATTTTATACTTCATGAACCATGTGCACCATTTCAAGGAATTTGGAGCAAAAGTATCAATGAATACCACAAGACAAAAATAAAAAAGTGACTTTAAAAAACGCAAAGAATGAATCTGGACCTTAAAGCAAAGATTGGTTGAAAAATTAAAGTAAAGGTAGGTTCACATGAGGGTATAAAAAAATCATTCAGAGTTGCATCCAGAAAAGCGGGACGATTGTTTTTCTCACTCGTCATCAATGTGCAGTCCGTATACAATCCAGCTTTTATAGCAGCAGCTATTAATCATTTACAAGACCATTTGCAGTTTCCTATGCTACAGAATTGCAATTTATCAGTAAAAATCCAATGCTATAATGTGGCTCCGGATGTATGGCATCCGATTTTTTTGTGCACACCTATAAACTTGAATGAGCTAGTCTCATCCGATTTGCGAAAGATACTAGTGCATACTGCACTTTTTTCACATGCAGATTCGGTCAGTGAAAAAACAATCGGTCATCTGCACTGGTACAAGTGCTGTCGGTGAAAAAGCCTAAAATACTGAAAATATGGTTGTGTGAATAAGCTCTAAGAATAAACATCTTATTTTAGAAAAAAAAAATCACTGTTTGTGCCAATTGGGGGTCTTCTTTCTCTATCATTGATTATTTAGATAAGAATCAGCTCAAATATCAGCTTTAATATGAAAATAAAGCTAATATGAATTTATTGAGTAATATCTGCCAATATTGAGCTTGTTATTGTGTTGTCTTGTAAGAGTTCATGAGACCCATTAAGTCTGTCTATTAAAATGTTACTTTGCTTTAAAATGAAAATTCAAGTTTATTGACTATTATTCTGCCAGAAATCCTGTTTTATGGAAAATATGGCGACCTCAGCTCCACAATCTAATTTTAGAGCTTAGAGAATTTAATTAAACTTTTTGTATAAGTGTATCAGATATCAAAAGAGGAAAACTAGAGCACAATAAACAAAGAGTTTGCACAACTGGCTGAAATAAGAAGTGAATATAATGGTTTAGATAACCAGTTTTACAGCTTAGCCACAATTTCTCTATCCTTACGAAAATATTTTTGTTTGTCATAATGTATAGATATGTATCTGCGTGTCACATGTATGCCAGAGTATGAAGATTTAGCATACTGGTTTGTTTAAAACATTAATGTACAGTATATATACACTGACGAGCAAAAGGGTAACAATATTTTGAACTTTTGACTTTCAGGCTCCATATCTCACCATCCACTACTGCTTCAAACGTGAGACTACCATCATTTTGTAGACAACCATCTTGGCTATCTCATACATAAATTTGACTTACAACTATTTAGCATATGATTAGTGATGCAGATTCTTGTCATGTCACTGCATTGTTATTGTTTTGCTCCTGGAAAAATCTTTTTCTTCCTGTATAATGCAAAATACAACCTGTTCTTGCAGTCCCTAATAGCTCCATTTGTTATTAGTGTGTTGATTCCCAAGCGAAAGGTCACTGGTTGGAACTGAGGAGCAGCCATGAAGAAAATTTCCCAAGAAAAGAGAAACAGCATCATCCAGCTCATCGATAGCTTCTCTCGGCCAAGAAAATTGCCAAACTGCATCATGTGAGTGCCATGACAGTTGGAAGAATACAAAATGGAGTCCATCCATCCATTCAAAAACCAAGAGGTGGACATCCAGGCAAAATATAGGCGTCAACAAGTCGGCTCATCACAAGGTCTATCAGTTCTGGCGTGGCAAACACGGCAGTGGAGGTGGCTCGTATGCTTCGTAATAGTGAGATCACAGACATTCAAGCAAGCACTGTGCAATGCACATTACACAAGTCTGTAATGGTGGCTTGAAAAAAAGGTGAAGCCTCGACATTAATATCGTCATAAGAAGCATTGGCTCGAGTTTGCAAAAAAGTCCGAAAAGTGGACAGAAGAAGATTGGAAACGGGTGATTTGGAGCAACTATGCAAAAGTCAATAGACTAGGCTCTGATGGGTGCAAATAGGTCTGGAAGAAACTAGGGAAAAAGGGGCTAATGGATTGAGAAATTGAAGGAACTGTCAAGTTCGATGGAGGAAGCTTGCTGATATGGGGTTGTTTCACAGCCCAAGGCGTTGGATACTTGACCAGGATTGATGGTAGTCTCAATGCTGAGCTATATGTGAGTATCCTACAAGATGAGTTACTTCGTACACTCAAGTACTATGTGTATGAAAAGGACGACATAGTGTTCCAGCAGGACAACAACTCGAAGCATTCGTCAAGATTGGCATGGTTCAATGACAATGAAGTAGAAGTGCTGGATTGGTCCCCATAGTCCCCAGACCTTAACCCAATCAAACACTAGTGGGTAGAGTTAAAGAAAAAGCTGTATACATACCCAAGTGTGTCGACCAGTATACACCAACTTTGGGAACGTGTAAAAAGAGACCTAGGATCAGATTTCGGTTGAAACATTTGAATCTGATAGAGAGCATGCCTAGAAGGATTCAGGCAGTGTTGAAAACCAAAGATGGATTTACAAAATACTGACAAAATTATAAAAATTTAAATTTAGATTTTTAGGAGCAAAACAGTAACAATGTAGTGACATGACAAGAATCTGCATAACTTATCATATGCTAAATACACTGTGTTCCAAATTATTATGCAAATAATATTTTCTCAGATTTTCCCAAATTATCTATATGAATTGCAGTCATTGTAATTTTCCAGTCAAATAACTATTAGAGTACAATTGAAAGGTTTTTGTACAAACTGCCTATGATAACAGTATATTTTTAAAAAAATAAAAAACTCAAACTGCACTCAAAATGCATGTGCAGCATGAGACGGGGCATTATCATGCATGAAATGATCTCGATGGTCCAGATGGATGGAGTGGAGGATGGCTGGTTGATGTTTTGGGCTGGAATCATGGGGAGAGAGATTGTCGGCCCTTTTAGGATCCCTGAAGGGGTAAAGATGAACTCCATAATGTATGTTGAGTTTCTCAAACAGCACTTCCTTCCATGGTTCAAGAAGAAGAACCGTGCATTCCGCAGCAATATCACTTTCATGCATGATAATGCCCCGTCTCATGCTGCACATAACACATCTGCATCTCTGGCTGCTATGGGCATAAAAGGGGACAAACTCATGGTGTGGCAACCATGCTCCCCTGACCTCAACCCCATTGAGAACCTCTGGAGCATCATCAAAAGGAGTGTCTATGATGGCGGGAGGCAGTTCACATCTAAGCAACAGCTCTGGGAGGGTATTCTGTCCTCATGCAAAACAATTGAAGCAGAAACCATCCAAAACCTGACAAATTGAATGGACGAGAGAGTTCAGAAGCTCCTTTCAAACAAGGGGTCCTATGTGCAAATGTAACATCACCTAGAATAAAGTTTTGAGTTGAAAACTGTTTGATTTCAGTTTGTAATAACCTGCTAATGCTTATAATTTCAAAAATGACCATTTTTTTGTTCTTTATTAAAATGAAAAGGTTGAAAACTCTGCTGTGCATAATAATTTGGAACATGCATTTTGAGTGCAGTTTGAGTTTTTTATTTTTTAAAAAATATACTGTTATCATAGGCAGTTTGTACAAAAACCTTTCAATTGTACTCTAATAGTTATTTGACTGGAAAATTACAATGACTGCAATTCATATAGGTAATTTGGGAAAATCTGAGAAAATATTATTTGCATAATAATTTGGAACACAGTGTAGTTGCAAATCAAATTTATGTCTGAAGATTATTGTCTATCCCTTTTAAACTCTTTAATGCACAGCCTGCCTTATTAATGTCCAGGTGACCTCAACCTATATGGCTAGGGGAAAACGGATGGTAACCAGTGCTAACCAACAGTTGTATTTGAGTGGTGTTTGTTTAATACAGCTACTGTCACCTGCGGTTACTACCTTATTAGATATGTGTACAGCCATCTGTGTCAGGTGGTGAACAACATATAGGGTCAATTATGGACAGGCTTGGTGGGACGGATGTGGATGATGATTTGCTGGATGTCCCAAACACTGTTAAATGTATTGGGTACTCAAGAGGTCGACTTCTGGAGCTGCGCAGGCTAATGTCTTCTTCTGCAGTGGGTAGATCACATGTTCCCTGTGAAGTGCGAAGACCTGTCAGAGGCTGCAGAGGGGGCAAAAAAATAAAGTCCAGAGGAAGATGGTTTAAGCCTGCGGTCCCATCCATTATCATGGGTAATGTACGCTCACTTGGATATAAGTCGGATGAACTTCTGGCACTGATTCGGATCCGGAGGGAGTACAAAGAATACAGTCTGATGTGTTTTACTGAAACTTGGTTACATGGGGATGTCCCGGATTCAAGTGTCTCGGTACCAGGTTTCACATGGCCCGGGAGGATAGAGACATGATGAGGAATGGCTAGAAGAAGGGTGGTGATACTCTACATAAACAACAGATGGTGTAATCAATTGTGATTGTAAAGGAGCATCATTGCTACCCAAATATTGAGCTGCTAGCTGTAGGCCTCAAGCCTTACTATCTTCCTAGAGAATTCTCTCTTGTAATTGCTTTAGTGATGTATGTACCACTATCAGCGAAACGTGAGGCAGCTGGAGAACTGCTGTCAGGGGTTATGGCTCAGCTCCAGACGAAACGCCCTGTCTAATTGTAATTTCTGGGGATTTTAATCAAGCTAAGATCTAAACTGCTTTACCAAAGTTCTATCAATATGTCAAATATACTACATGTGACAACACTATAATAGATTTCCTCTTTGCTATTGTTAAGAATGCTTATTCATCATTTGCCCTGCTCCCTTGAGGAAATCTGACCACAATCTTATACTGTTGTCACCAGGGGTGGATTAAGAGTAGCAAGGGCCCCGGGCAGTTTAGAAGGCGCGCCCCCCCACACACACACACCTGATGTATCACATGTCACATGATCCCCTGTGATAGATCATGTGATAGTTCACGGGAAATTAATTTGGCACAATATTAATTGTGCTGCCTCATCTGAGAGCAGCACAATATAGGGGCAGATACCCTGATTCCAGCGATGTGTCACTTTTTCAGCTGCTTGTTGTCATTTTGAGAAAATCACCGTTTTATCTGCTGCAGATCTAGCAGCTCTCTGAATGCTGCGCTCTGTATAGCCCCACCCACACCACTGATTGGCAGCTTTCTGCCCATGCTCAGTGTACACAGAAATCTACTGATCAGTGATGGGGGTGGGGTCCTACAGAACTTACTAGTCATCTAGTGATAATTACCTTCTGACAAATCAATGATTTTATCAAAACAACACTAAGCAGCCCAGTAAGTGACACATTACTGGAATCAGTGCCTCTAACCATACATTATGCTGCTGTCAGATTAGGTGCCAAAAACCTGATGACAGATTCCCTTTAAAGGAGCTGTAAACACAAAAAAAGTTTGTATTAAAAAAAATACAAGCCATTTGTGAAATTAACTTTTTTTCATTGTTAATTCACATTAGACTGTATCTTCAACACTTTTGTCAGCAGGTCTTATTACAGACTCTGAATAGGGCAGCTCTCTCCCTCTCCCTCAGCAGAAAGTCACAGCATGGTTAAAAAACGGGATCTTTTATGATTTTCTCATAATAAATAAAAAAGGACATGCAAGTCCTCCAAACTATTTTCCGTTTCTCTATAGGGGAGGTCCTAAATCTTTCTTGTTCTTTAGTTGATCACATGTCAAAAAGGCAAAGCATTTACTATGAACTCGCCTAAAAAAATATACACTTGGAGAGTAATATCATCATCTGCATGTAAATATTCCTTGACTCTAAGGGCTCGCTCACACTGTCGTATAACACGGCCGAATGCTATGTGATGTTTTATCGGATAGGACTCGGCCCTATGTTATACTATGGGACAGTGCAGATCTGCGATTATTGGCATGAGAAAATAATTTCATTCGATATTCGGACCATGTGCACCCATGCAAGTCTATGGGTGCACGTAAAACATTGGACTGCACTCGGATGTCATCCAAGTGCAGTCCGATGAACACTCACAGAGACTATGGAGAAATTAAGTTCTCCATCTTCTCCATATCTGTGCTGCGAGAGAATTGGATCACACTCAGTTGAAGCTCTGACAGAGTTTGAGCCGAGTGTCATTAGCATAATTGGCCCTATTCTCTTGCATGAGAGAATATATAGCTTAGTGAGTGGACCCTAAAACTGAATAGTAGTGACGGACAGGCACCTCACAAGCGGAATCCATGTAGCTCTCAGATGTCATGTAGGTAGGGCTTCATTCCATGGGGTAGGGCTTAATTTGAAGGTATATAAAAAAAATGGACTTCAAATAAAAATTAAATGAACACAAAAAGCACTAATTGAATTATTTTTTTTCGTATTTATGTTTGCAGCCCCTTTAAAAACCCTTTGAGGACCAAGGCACATATATGTCCCATAGTTTTAAACTGGAAAAAAATTTGATTGAATAAAATTTAAGGTCCTCAAAGGTTTAAGTAGGTCATAAATTCATATGAATACTTGCTCATACAATTGCACATGCCAAAAGATGAAGAAGAACAGAATCAAAAATATGACATTAAGTGGAGCACTTACAGGTATTCAAGGTGAAAGAGACCAGCAAAGGCATCGTCTCGAATGACAGTAAATGAGATAGAATTCAGCAAGCTGAAAATGAAGACAGCAGGTTAGAAGCGAACCAGACTTTATGGTGCTCAGAATTAGTCAAGCAGAATTTATTGACTGCTCTTGCAAAGCACTGAGACTCCCGCTGTGTATAGATGGCGCCGTGCGGCCTCCCGCTGAGTATAGATGGCACCGTATAGATGGCTACGTGCGGCCTCCTGCTGAGTATACGTGTATAGATGGCTACGTTCGGCCTCCTGCTGAGTATACGTGTATAGATGGCTACGTGCGGCCTCCTGCTGAGTATAGATGCCACACGGCACTCCCCCAGAGACAGCAGGAGGCCGCACAGCGCCATCTATACTCAGCGGGGGGCCGCACGTAGCCATCTATACACAGCGGGGGGCGCACGTAGCCATCTATACACAGCGGGAGGCCGCAAGTAACCATCTATACACAGCGGGAGGCCCCACGTAGCCATCTATACACAGCGGGAGGCTACACGGCGCCATCTATACACAGCAGGAGGCCGCATGTAGCCATCTATACACAGCGGGAGGCCGCACGTAGCCATCTATACTCAGCGGGAGGCCGCACGTAGCCATCTATACACAGCAGGAGGCCGCACGGCGACATCTATACTCAGCAGGGGGCCGTACGTAGCCATCTATACACAGCGGGGGGCGCACGTAGCCATCTATACACAGCGGGGGGCCACACGGCACCGTCTATACACAGCGGGGGGGCGCACGTAGCCATCTATACACAGCGGGAGGCCGCACGTAGCCATCTATACTCAGCGGGAGGCCGCATGTAGCCATCTATACACAGCAGGAGGCCGCACGGCGACATCTATACTCAGCAGGGGGCCGCACGTAGCCATCTATACACAGCGGGGGGTGCACGTAGCCATCTATACACAGCGGGGGGCCACACGGCACCGTCTATACACAGCGGGGGGGCGCACGTAGCCATCTATACACAGCGGGGGCCACACGGCGCCCCCCCAAAGACATCAGGAGGCCGCACGGCGCCAACTATACTCAGCAGGAGGCCGCATGCAGTCATGCACACACACAAACATATACAGACACGCATAAACACATTTGAAACACAAAAATACATATAAACAGACATCACACAATGACATCTGCCCACACACACACACACCTGTCCACACCCACACATGCGCACACACACACACCTGCCCCCACACATACACACCTGCCCACACACACATGCCCACACACACATCTGTGTGTGTGTATGTATAGTGTGTGTGTGTGTGTGTGTGTATAATTTGTGTGTGTGTATTTTTTTTTTTTAAAAACAAGTAAAAACAAGTAAAATGCATGTGGCATCAATATCAAGACTCCAGATATAAGGGCCTATTCTCACTGAATTTTGCAATGCATTCATCTCCTCTTTCCAGGCTTCTATCTAAATCCCTGAAAAATGGCATTCAGATGGGCCTTGACATAGCCATTGATTTGAACAAAGGCAAACCGAGGCTAAAGTCTGAATCATCAGGCTCCATTTGCTCTGCTTTCAGATGTCTCATTTCAGACAGCACAATCCTGAATTTCAGGGATTCAGTTGTAAGCCTTGTGTAAAGACCTGAATGCAGCGCTGAATGTAGTGTGAATAGGTCCTTACATCCTACACCACCTCAGGGGATTGTTGTTATGGAGTATTGCCCCTGGGTGGCCGCAGTTATGGCCACCACCAGGGCTCGCGGTCACCCACCCTATCTTTGGTATTCTGGGGAGCTGGTATAATGAATATCTGAGAAGAGCCCTAGAGAAGCCAGAACATTGGACAACCAAGAGGTGGTGGCCTCAAGTCAGGTGTAGTGTCCAACAGGGCAAGACTTTCTAACCTGCCCACACATCTGCCCACACACACACACACACACACACCTGTCCACACACACACCTGCCCACACAGACACACACACACACACATCTGCCCACACACACACACACATCTGCCCACACACACACACCTGCCCCCACACACACACGCACACACATCTGCCCACACACACACCTGCCCCCCCCACACACACACACATCTGCCCACACAGACACACACCTGCCCACACAGACACACACACAGCTGCCCACACACCTGCCCACAGACACACACACACACCTGCCCCCACACACACACACATCTGCCCACACACACACACACACACATCTGCCCACACACATCTGCCCACACACACACACACATCTGCCCACACACACACACATCTGCCCACACACACACACATCTGCCCACACACACACACATCTACCCCCCCCACACACATCTGCCCACACACACACACATCTGCCCACACGCACACACATCTGCCCACACACACACACATCTGCCCACACACACACATCTGCCCACACACACACATCTGCCCACACACACACATCTGCCCACACACACACACATCTGCCCACACACACACATCTGCCCACACACACACACATCTGCCCACACACACACATCTGCCCACACACACACATCTGCCCACACACACACACACATCTGCCCACACACACACACACATCTGCCCACACACACACACACACATCTGCCCACACACACACATCTGCCCACACACACATCTGCCCACACACACACACATCTGCCCACACACGCACACACATCTGCCCACACACACACACATCTGCCCACACACACACACACATCTGCCCACACACACACACACACATCTGCCCACATGCACACACATCTGCCCACACACACATCTGCCCACACACACACATCTGCCCACACACACACACACATCTGCCCACACACACACATCTGCCCACACACACACATCTGCCCACACACACACACATCTGCCCACACACACACAATCTGCCCACACACACACACACATCTGCCCACACACACACACATCTGCCCACACACACACATCTGCCCACACACACATACACACATCTGCCCACACACACACACATCTGCCCACACACACACACACATCTGCCCACACACACACACACACATCTGCCCACACACACACACACATCTGCCCACACACACACACATCTGCCCACACACACACACATCTGCCCACACACACATCTGCCCACACACACATACACACATCTGCCCACACACACACACATCTGCCCACACACACATCTGCCCACACACACACACACATCTGCCCACACACACACACATCTGCCCACACACACACACATCTGCCCACACACACACACACATCTGCCCACACACACACATCTGCCCCCCCCCACACACACACATCTGCCCACACACACACACATCTGCCCACACACACACACACACATCTGCCCACACACACACACATCTGCCCACACACACACACATCTGCCCACACACACATCTGACCACACACACATACACACATCTGCCCACACACACACACATCTGCCCACACACACATCTGCCCACACACACACATCTGCCCACACACACATCTGCCCACACACACACACATCTGCCCACACACACACACATCTGCCCACACACACACATCTGCCCACACACACATCTGCCCACACACACATCTGCCCACACACACACACATCTGCCCACACACACACACACATCTGCCCACACACACACACACATCTGCCCCCACACACACACACATCTGCCCACACACACACACATCTGCCCACACACACACACATCTGCCCACACACAGACACACATCTGCCCACACACACACACACACACATCTGCCCACACACACACACACACATCTGCCCACACACACACATCTGCCCACACACACATCTGCCCACACACACACATCTGCCCACACACACACATCTGCCCACGCACACACACATCTGCCCACACACACACACACATCTGCCCACACACACACACATCTGCCCACACACACACACATCTGCCCACACACACACACACATCTGCCGACACACGCACACACATCTGCCCCCACACACACACACATCTGCCCACACACACACACATCTGCCCACACACACACATCTGCACACACACACACACATCTGCCCACACAGACACACATCTGCCCACACACACACACACATCTGCCCATACACACACACACACACACACATCTGCCCACACACACACACACACATCTGCCCACACACACACATCTGCCCACACACACACACACATCTGCCCCCCCCACACACACATCTGCCCACACACACATCTGCCCACACACACACATCTGCCCCCACACACACACACACATCTGCCCACACACACACACACATCTGCCCACACACACACACACACATCTGCCGACACACACACACACATCTGCCCATACACACACACATCTGCCCACACACACACACATCTGCCCACACACACACACACACATCTGCCCACACACACACACACACATCTGCCCCCACACACACACACATCTGCCCACACACACACACACATCTGCCCACACACACACATCTGCCCACACACACACACATCTGTCCACACACACACATCTGCCCACACACACACACATCTGCCCACACACACACTCACCATCCCCCGGCTCCATTCCTCCTGCCTGCTCTCTCTCCTCTCCGGTGGTAAGTAGCAGTACAGGCCGGGCGCGCACTGCGTGACGTCAGAGCTAGGAGACACGGCCGCGCACAGGGCCGTGTCTCCTAGCAGTGACGCGGCCGGGCCAGCACAGGGATGTTAACTGCTGCAGTGCTGGCCCGGCTGATGAAGAAGTAGCGGCGGCCGCTGCTGGAGGAGCGGTCCGGGGCCCCCCCTCCCGCAACTGCTACCAGTATGTGCCGCGGCGGCCCGCACATATAATGAGGGCAATCCGGCATTAGACACCCCGCCCGGAGCCGGATTGCCCTCATTATAATCCGCCTATGGTTGTCACCAGCTTATCAACCAGTTGTTAGTAGACAACGTGCTAAAATTAAAAAAGTCAGAATTTGGTATCTGGAGGCAGAGGAGGTGTTACAAGAATGCTTCGATCTTATAGACTGGGACTTGTTGTGTGGAACTGGGGGAGAGGGTGTTAATGAAGCTGAAGTAAATGAGATGGTTGGCAGAATTACTGATTAAATTAATGTTTGTACTGATATGCTGGTGCCTGTAAAGGAGATTAGGTGTTTTTTAAATAACAAGCCCTCGATAACAATAGAGTTAAAACACTTACTAAAGAGGAAAAAACTGGCATTTAAAAAAGAGGGACAACGAGAAAATTAAAATGATACAATGAGACTTGAAGAGCAGAATAAAAGATGCCCGGAAGGCTTAAAGAATAAAACTAGAAAACTAAATGTCACATAATAATCCCAGGGAGGTGTGCTTGGGAATGAAACTAATAACTGGGTTTAAGGTGAGGCCAGATCAGGGGGATGAGGGACAGGACAGAGCTAATGAAATCAATGAGTTTTTCAACAGATTTAGCAATACATGAACAGAACCAACAGGGAGGGGGGATGGAGCTAGGAAACGATCAGCAACATTGATATTGGGGGATGAACAGACTGATTTCAGAGTCTCCCAAATTGATGTGAGGAGACAGTTTAGGAAACGAAACATAGAAAAAGCGGCAGGTCCAGATGGACTCAGTCCACATGTCCTTAAAGTGTGTGCAAACCAGCTATGTACTGTCTTTCAGTACCTGTTTACCTTGAGTCTACAATCACAGAGAGTACCGGTGTTATGGAAGATTTCCTGCCTTGCTCCGGTTTCCAAGACTACTTTCCCAGCATCCCTAAACGATTATCACCCTGTAGCCTTAACATCCTTGTAAAGATTAGTGCTTGCTTACTTGAGTCTGAGGGTGAGGGCTTTTGATGACCCCCTACAGTTTGCTTACCAGCATAGATTGGGATGGACGATGCTGTTTTGTCTCTGTTACATACAGTACATTAATGTTTGGACAATGATGGAACCACTGTACGTGCAATGTTATTTGACTTCTCCAGTGCGTTCAATACCTTACAACCACTCTTACTATGCAATAAGATGACTGATATGAAGGTGGAGGAGGGGATGAGAAATTGGATAGTGGACTACCTGTCAGACAGGCCACAGTTTATACAGATGGGAGCGGTTGTGTCTGGCAGATTATTGAGCAGTGTAGGTGCCCCTCAGGGAACAGTGCTGTCGCCCTTTCTTTTCACATTGTATACTGCAAATTTTTTGTATAAATCAGATTTTTGCCACCTCCAAAAATTCTCATATGACTCCGTTGTAGTCGGATGCATTAGGGGGGTCGGGGTGAGGAGCAAAACTGCACTTCATACGGAAACTAAGGTCGTTTAATGTGTGCAGCAAAATGTTAGAAATGTTCTAACAGTCCGTAGTGGCAAGTGCCATCTTTTTTGCAATCATATGCTGGGGAAGTAATGTGCGGGTGTCTGATACTAATAAGCTAAACAAGCCTTTCAAAAAGGCAAGTTCCGCTGTTGGCCACCATCTTACCACTTTTGAGGAGCTAGTGGAGGAAAGAATTCAGAAGAAGTGTTTCGTAATAATGAGAAATAATGCACACCCATTGTATGAGCTGTTGATGAGCGAGCACTAAAATGCTCGGGTACTCATTGCTCGGGTTGAGCACATTGAAATACTCGGGTACTCGACCCGAGAAACGAGCCCAATGTAAGTCTATGGGAAACTCGAGCATTTTTCAGGCAGCGCCCCTCCGGCGGTCTGCAGAGGGCCTAAAAATTGCCCAAATCGATGGGAACAGTGCTCAAATGACATGGGAAAAGCATGGGGAAGACCCCTGGAAGCATCTCTGACTCCCAAATCACTGCTGTCAGCAACATGGTCAGAGTATTACGCCACTTTTACAGACTCACAATAAAATACGAAAACTAAACAAAAATGGATTTTCCTGGGAAATATGTTAAGGAACATCCTTTCCAGGGTAATGACTTGTATATAAGGCAAAATAAATAACTAAAAACAAAAATACTCCTCCACAACTTGGGCTATGTTCACACGTAGCGTTTTTGATGCATTTTTGCACTTTTGCATTGCTTTCAACCAAGACAAATGCATTCACCAGGAAATTTAATTTTAACATTTTACAACCTTATCTGGCCATATGGTGTGTTACATATCATCAGACACATGCATACAGTGCTGAAAAGACATGGGAACAGCATGGGGAAGACCTCTGGAAGCATATCTGACTCCCAGGTCACTGCCTAAAAGTGTGCCCATTATAAGTGATCCTTGGCGCATGCGAAGATGCCTCCCGCCATGCACCTGTCATTGCAGACTTGCAACAATCACCGTCCACATCCTTGTCCCAGTGCAGCGTTCAGTTGTCCCTACCCCATTCCTTGGAATGCAAGCGCAAGTATGCAGCCTGCCACCCACCAACCCACAGGCTGCAATACTATAATGCCAAATTTTTGACAGCTGCTTGCAGTTGAAATGTGGCCTTTTAGGCTCGTGGAGGCGGAAGCTGTCCACAATCTTATGGCGGCGGCGACCCGGTATCCATACTCGGTCCCCAGCTGCCACTATTTGTCCCGGTGTTGTCTCCGCCTTCCACAAGCACGGGTCCTACAACATTACCTGTGCCCTCCCCAGTGCACTTACTGGGAAGGACCACCTAACCACAAACACATGAAGGGGTGAATGTGGCCAGGGATGGTACGGAGCCAGTCCACAGCTTTTTTTGCTGAGTTGTATTTAACCACAGCCATATTCTTTAGCTTGGTGAAAGGACTTGGGAAACCATTTCTACCCAGCTGTCATTTCTCCCAGGAAGTCCTCTAAAGCTGCTTTCACTTGAAATGTGGCCTTTTAGGCTCGTGAAGGCGGAAGCTTTTCACAACCTCATGCCCTCCCCAGTGCACTTATTGGGAAGGACCACCTAACCAGAAACATGTGGACAGGTGAATATGGCCAGGGATGGTACGGAGCTAGTCCACATTAAAAATGCAGCCATAGAGTTTCCGGGAACCTTCTCACACACTTTTCTTAGCCAGGGCTGCTTCTCAGCAGGGTTGGACTGGCCCACCAGAGAATCCTCGGGTGGGCCCTGGCTTCTCCATCAGGAGAGTTCATGATAGGAGCAGAGATACCTATATAAGCTTCTTAAAGAAAAGAAAGGAAAGGTAGGGAGGGGGAATAATAATGAAAAGAAAATAAATTTTATAGATAATGTATGATAACTTGAAAATAAAAAAAATAAAGAAAAGGAAAAGAAAAGGGGAAAAGAGGAGAAAAGAAAGAGAAAGGAAGAGAAAGGGAAAAAAAGGAAAGAAAAGGGGGAAAAAAAAATAATATTTTTTTTTGAACCTGCACATATACAGTACAGACCAAAAGTTTGGACACACCTTCTCATTTAAAGATTTTTCTGTATTTTCATGACTATGAAAATTTTACATTCACACTGAAGGCATCAAAACTATGAATTAACACATGTGGAATTATCTACTTAACAAAAAAGTGTGAAACAACTGAAAATATGTCTTATATTCTAGGTTCTTCAAAGTAGCCACCTTTTGCTTTGATGACTGCTTTGCACACTCTTGGCATTCTCTTGATGAGCTTCAGGAGAGTTCATAGTGCTGAGGTGAGGCCATGATGATGATAGAGGCCACCATCTGCTTAGTTTTCTGTTACTTGGAATGTAAGCGCAAGTATGCAGCCAGCCACCCACCCACAGGCTGCAATACTAAACTGCCAGATTTCTGGGCAGCTGCTTGCACTTGAAATGTGGCCTTTTAGGCTCGTGGAGGCGGAAGCTTTTCACAACCTCATGCCTCATGCCTCGTGTCCATACTCGGTCCCCAGCCGTCACTATTTCTCCCGGTGTTGTCTCCGCCTTATACAAGCGCGGGTCCCTGAACATTACTGCTGGTACTTTTCTATGGTAATTTGCTTGCCTCCTACCAGCCTGGAATATTTCCAGTAAACTATGGCACGACGCCATGGTATTAGCACTGCCCCCAGTAACAGTAGAGAATCCATCCCCAATTTCCTTCTCAGGAATTTTATTTGGTAGACTGAGTGGCTGCCCAAATACATTATTTTTTCACAAAGGAGCTGAAGATAGAGTGGCAGTAGATGCAAGTTTCTCCAGCCTGTTGGATATTAGAGGGTGAATGGCAGCACATTGGATCAGTGGTTAACACTGAAGCCTTGCAGCGCTGGGATCCTGGGTTCAAATCCCAGTAAGGACAACATCTGCAAGGACTTTGTATGTTCTCCCCATGTTTGCATGGGTTTCCACCTCAGTAAAAATGCAGCCATAGAGTGTCCAGGAACCTTCCCACACACTTTTCTTAGCCAGGACTGCTTCTCGGCAGGGTTGGACCGTCCCACCAGAAAATCCTCTGGTGTGCCCTGGCTTCTACATCAGGAGAGTTCATGATAGCGCTAACTTTGCAGCTGCTATGGGGCTCTTGAGCGGGGGAGAAAGTTGAGCCCTCAGAATCAAATCCTCTGGTGGGCACAATGTTTTTCAATCTGAATCAGCTTCTCAGTGGGAGTTGTATTTCACCACAGCCATATTCTTTAGCTCGGTGAAAGGACTGGCATAGAGGGAAACCGTATCTACTCCGGCTGTCATTTCTCCGTCACCAGGTTCCGCCCATTGTCACACACGACCATGCCTGGCTGTATGTTCAGCGGTGAGAGCCACAGATCAAGCTGCTGTGTTACAACTTTCAACAACTCTGCAGCGCTGGGCGGTTTGTCACTTAAGCATTAAGCATGTTATCTTCACAGCCTGTTGCCGCTTGGCCAAGGCAGTGCTGCAGTGCTTTCAGCTTGTGACTGATGTGGTCATTTCGGAGATGGAGGAGGAAGTGCAGGAGCTGAACAATGTGATTACATTGAAGTTATATTGGCGACTCTGTAGTTTATGCTAAAGAAAGATCCTACTGTTTTTTTTTTTTTACATTATTTTTTAAGGCAAATGCATTCCCGGGAAATGTCATTTTAACATTTTGCAACCTTATCTGGCCATGTGGTGTGTTACACATCATCAGACACATCCTGTTTCATTGATGATGGAGGGACTCTGAAAGACACATACAGCAGGGCCACAGTAACAAGTACGACATGTTCCCATTAGAAAGGAGTCTGCTATACAGTTAAATGGTATGCAGAGAGTCCAACGGCTGACCAATTTTAGGAAAAAACCCAATAAGAATTCAAAGACATATAGAGCAGGGCCACAGTAATGACAAATTTCTTTTAGAAAGGAGAGAGTCTCCTATACAGTTACAGGTTATGCAGTGAGTCCAATGGCTGGCCAAATTTAGGAAAAACCCACTAAGAATTTAAAGACACATAGAGCAGGGCCACAGTAACGACAAATTCCCATTAGAAAGGAGAGAGTCTCCTATACAGTTATAGGGTAAGCAGTGAGTCCAACGGCTGACCAAATTTAGGAAAAACCGCACTAGGAATTTAAAGACACATAGAGCAGGGCCACAGTAACAAGTGCGACATGTTCTTATTAGAAAGGAGGGCGTCTGCTATACAGTTATAGGGAATGCAGTGAGTCCAATGGCTGACCAAATTTAGGAAAAACCCCACTAACAATTTAAAGAGACATAGAGCAGGGCCACATTAATGACAAATTCCCAGTAGAAAGGAGAGAGTCTCCCATAGTGTTTGCCTATGCAGTGAATGCAAGGGCTGCCAAAAATTTGGAGGCTATTCAATGCCACTTGGAAGAGACATGGAGGCCAGAGGGCCTCCTGAAAACAATGTTCCCATTATTAGGAAGTGGGTCTTCCATAGTGTTGGCCTATGCAGTGAATGCAAGGGTTGCCAAAAATTTGGAGGCACTCCAATGCCCCTTGGAAGAGACGTGGAGGAGGGCCTCATAAAAAAATGTTCCCATTAGAAAGGAGCGGGCCTCCTATACTTGTAATGCCCATGCACTAAGTGTATGGGCTGACAAACATTTACCCCTGGGGGGTATACATGAACATACTGTATAAAAAATTTTTTTTACCGACATCATAAACACCCTTTAAAAAAATTATGTGGGTGTTGCATCATGGACCACGATCACCCTGGTGATATGGTGGTGGAGGATGAGCAGAAGGAGGAGGACAAGAGCAAATAGCCAAAATCAGGAAGCGTATACCCATGTGTGGGTGTGAAAAGGTGAATGGGAATACACCTCCCAAAAAAAGACACTTGATTTGAGTTTATGTTACGTTGCTATCATTCGGTGGTGTTGAGAAGTCTGGCCCAATCCAGCCCTTGTTCATTTTTATAAGAGTCAGCCTGTCAGCATTTTCAGTTGACAGGCGAGTGTGCTTATCAGTTATAATTCCACCAGAGGCACTAAAAACCCGCTCTGATAAAACACTGGTGGCAGGGCAGGCCAGGACCTCCAAGGCATAGAGAGCCAGTTCATTCCACATATCCAGCTTGGATACCGAGTAATTATAAGGCACAGAGGAATCACGGAGGACGTTGGTACGGTCAGCAAGGTACTCCCTCAGCATCTTCCCAAACTTTGCACTCCTTATCAGAGTATCCTGCGCCTCAGGGCCTGTGCGATGGGAGGGGCTGAGAAAACTCTCCCAGAACTTTGACAGTGTTCCCCTGCCTCTGCTGGATTGAAGTTGTGTCTCTCTCGCTTGTACTCCTTGGTTGTCCGACGAAGTGTGCCCTCTGCCGCCAGCGTTTTCAGATGGGAATTTTTTTAATAGCTCCGCAACAAGGGCCTTCTGGTACAGCCCCATTTTTGTAGACCTGTCCGCCTCAGGAATAAGAGATATAAAGTTCTCCTTGTAGCGTGGGTCTAGAAGTGTCACCAACCAGTAATGACTGTCACCCAAAATTTTGAGAAGGCGAGGGTCATGGGAAAGGCAGCTTAACATAAACTCAGCCATGCGTGCCAGACTACTAACAGGCAAGACTTCCGTGTCCTCACCAAGAGGATGACGGACCATGCTCTCCTCCTCCTCTCTGTCCTCTGGCCATCCACACTGAACAGACGGTATGACAGCTGTGAAGGTAGTACCGTCTATAGCGCATTAAACTAGCTCCTGTCCTTCCTCCTCCTCTTCCTCATTGTCACCCAATTCATGTTGGGATGAGATGAGGCTAGGCTGTGTGTAATCACCCTGTATGGTTTCTTGCTCCATCTCATCTTGCTCCGCCTGCAATGCATCCTTTTTGATTTTGAGCAGAAAGTGTTTCAGAAGACAGAGAAGCGGGATGGTGACGCTAATTATGGCGTCATCGCCGCTGACCATCTTGGTGGAGTCCTCAAAGTTTTGGAGGATGGTACATATGTCTGACATCCATGTCCACTCCTGAGGTCTTTTGTGTGGAGTCTGAACTGAATACTGACTGCCTTGTTGATGCTGGTACTCAACAACTGCCCTCTTCTGCTCACAAATCCTTCCCAACATCTGCAGTGTGGAGTTCCAACGTGTGGGGACATCACACACCAGTCTGTGAGCCGGAAGCTGCAAACGCTGCTGAAACACGGCAAGGGCGGCGGAAGCTGTAGCTGACTTTCTAAATTGGGCACACAGGTGGCGTACTTTAACAAGCAGATCTGGCAGCTCCGGGTAGGATTTGAGAAACCGCTGAACCACAAGGTTAAGCACATGGGCCAGGCATGGTAAGTGTGTGAGCTCGCCTCGCCTCAGAGCCGCCACCAGGTTCCGGCCACTGTCACACACGACCATGCCTGTCTGTAGGTTCAGCGGTGTGAGCCACAGATCAGCCTGCTCTTTCAGAGCTGTCCACAACTCTTCAGCATTGTGCGGTTTGTCACCTAAGCATATTAGCTTCAACACAGCCTGATGCCGCTTGGCCGAGGCAGTGCTGCCGTGCTTCCAGCTTCTGACTTATGTGGTCATTTCGGAGATGGAGGCTGAAGAGGAGGAGGAGGCTGAGGAGGATAAGGTGCAGGAGCTGTAGACCATGGGGGCAACCCTGATTGACCTAGGGCCCGCAATCCTTGGCGTTGGGAGGACATATTCCATCCCAAGGTCCGACTGGGTCCCGGCTTCCACTATGTTAACCCAGTGTGCTATCAGCGAGATGTACCGTCCCTGCCCACAAGCACTTGTCCACGTGTCCGTGGTTAGGTGGACTTTCCTGGTAACTGCATTGATGAGGGCACGGCGAATGTTTTGGGACACGTGCTTGTGTAATGCGGGGACGGCACATCGGGAGAAATAGTGGCGGTTGGGGACCGAGTACCGAGGGACGGCAGCCGCCATCAGGTTGCGGAATGCTTCAGTCTCCACGAGCCTAAATGGCAACATTTCGAGCGCAAGCAGTCGTGAAATGTGAGAATTTAGTAGTGTGGCCTGTGGGGCGTTGGCTGCATATTTGCGCTTGCCTTCCAAGGACTGGGGTATGGACAACTGAACGCTGCGCTGGGACAAGGACATGGACATGCTTCCTGATGCTGCTACTTGAGAGTGTGCAACGACAGGTGCAGGGCAGGAGGCATCTTCGCATTCACCATGGACAGGAGATTGGCTTGCATGTGACTCACCCCCTGGGCCGTGGGGCACTCGGATCCGGGCAAAAGGGGAACGATGGGGGTAGTAGTGGCTACCCGGTTCCGTGGCTCAGGGTGGTCAGACCAGTGGTAGTCTGCGACATGCTGTTGGTGTGTGCGACTACGCCACCCGTGGATTGCGGTCAGTGCGGACCGCCACTGCCAGGTAGACCGCTGGGGCTGATGATGTATGAAGCTGGGATAGTGTGACTCCCCACGGTAAGAGTGAGGCCCCAGGGCAGTATAATGGAAGATGGGGGTGATGGTGTAGGGCGTCCCAGTACCGTTAGTGCTGGAGGAGCAAGGAGCACACAGACAACAGGTTGCAGTCCAGGGTCTTTACTAGAACAGGTGAACTGACCCACAAACAGTCCCAGCTAGGAGGGGACCTGGATGTCTGAGAGCAATTGGGAAATTGGCCCTGGTCAGGGTGAGGGTGTAGGCCTACCGTGCTCTCTGCGCTCCTTCTGGCTATCTCCTCCTGGTAGGGTAACAGCCCACGGTCCCGAGCTCACCGTGTCCTCTCGCCCGTATGGTTTGCAACGTGGGTTCCTTTCTACTCCCGGCCTGGTACGGCTCTGCTGGTCCCTTCTGCTGTGGCGGAGCCTCCGGGCTTCTTAGGCCAAGGAACGTACAGTCCCCTGCGGACTGGTTATCTGCTGCAGGACGTGGAATCCTCACAGCCTCAGACACCAAAGTCTGGTAAATTTGGTTCTTTATCTGCCAGGACAGGCTTACTTCACCTCTTGTCCCTGGCTTGTGGCTCTCCCACCGCCACACGTCCTCTTAGGGTGCAATACAACTGTCCCTCACTGCTCTGGGACACCTCTCAATCCAGAGACAGGTCGTCCAGTTCTCTCTAACCCTGCCCCCAGTTCCAGCTTTTATAGGGGCAGCCTGCTCCCCCTACTGGCCTGTGACAGGAGGTATTGCATGCTAATGTTCCCCTGACCAGAGAAGCTCCCCCTTGCTCTCAGACACAGCTTTATTATATTTGTGGCATCCAGGCCAGGGTGACACATTCCCCCCTAGTAGAATTTAGTACTCCGGGACTAAACAGTAAACAAAGATAATATACATGACTATAAAACATTAGTAGACAAACGACGCACAGTTTAAGTTCTTAAGGTCACAGTGTGGTCTGTGACCGGGTGTCCATATCACCAACACAATGGGGAGCCTTAACCAGGTTGGGGTCTGTCCTACCCCAAGTCCTTTACAGTCTTAGTTCATTCCTTGGTTAGGCTCCGAACGCAGTCCATACAAAGTCCCGGTTATTAAAAGTCCATAACCTTTGAGTCTGTACGGTAACTGCAAGAAACTGAAATACACTATTAATAATCATGCAGGTAACTTGGCAAACATTTCAACATTTGGCAACTGGGTTATTTACAATTTTAGTGCACCCTATATTCTCCAGCGAGCGGGTATCTGCCCCTTTGTGCTCCTGGTTGACCTCCTTAACCCACTGTCTGGTGGTGGACCAACCTGGCTTTCCCCACTAGCGTTAGGGGTACAGCTACCAGCTGGACTTACAGGCAGGGCAGGCAGCTGTCTGCGGGTCCTTTGGCTTACCGCAGGCATGGCAGGCTCACTGTCAGCAGAGGGTTGACTCTCCTGGGCTGCTGGTACAGGCTCTTCAGCCTCTGGAGCTGCTTGCTCTTCTTCACCTTCCGGCTCTGGTGTAGGTTGTTGCTGGGCCGGTTGCAGGAAATGCAGGACGGGTACCACTATGGCATCGTTTATTCAAGTCCAGGACTGAGGGAACTCTCCGAGAACGGTGCTGATCATTTCTTCCTTGTCCTCTGCGGGTTCAAGGTCACTTTGATCCTCTTCTGCACTACGGAGTTGCTCGGGGCACCTTTTTAGGTGGTCTCTAGAGACGGTACTAGTGGTTTCTCCTCCGTCCTTGGTGATCACGCACACCTTCGGGTTTTCGTGGTCAGACTGCAGTACGGTGTAGGGTTCCCTTTCCCACTGGTCGTCCAACTTATGTAGCCTTCTCTTTCACTTCAGGACCTGCTCACCAGGTTCCAGGGGACCAGCAGGGGCGTGTTGGTTGAAGAGCCTTTCTTGCCTTTCTCTCACCTGGGCCAGACTCCTCTCCACACTCTCCTGTACCTTCTTGTACTGCAGTTGCCTTTCCGTATCCCAGTCCGCATCCGGGGAGGTGTACTCAGGTGTTAGGACTCCCATCTCCAGGTCTACGGGCAGCTTACCTGGTCTAGCTCGCATCAGGTAAGCCGGGGTGCAGGTTGTAGCATTCACCGGGATATGGTTGTATAAGTCTATTAGATCCGGCAGTTTTTTTGGCCACAGGCTGCGTTCCTCCAGGGGCAACGTCTTCAGGAGATCAATGACTATATTGTTCATTTTCTCACACATCCCGTTGGTTTGTGGGTGGTAAGGCGTTGTCCGAATCTTCTTACAGCCATAGAGGTTGCAGAACTCTTGGAAGATTTCAGCCTGGAACGCTGGACCCTGGTCTGTCAGGACCTGTTCCGGATACCCGTGTGGACGGCAGAAGTATTGCTGGAAGGCTCTGGCCGCCATTTGGGCTGTCAAGTCTTTCACCGGGACCACCACTAGAAAACGTGAATAGTGGTCCACGATTGTCAGGGCGTAGATGTATCCAGACCGGCTTGGAGCCAATTTAACGTGGTCCAGAGCTACCAGCTCAAGAGGCTGCTGGGTGACGATGGGCTTCAAGGGCGCCTTCTGGCTGGTGCGGTCTTTTCTCCTTAAGTTACAAGGGCCACAGTCCCTGCACCACTTCTCTACAGCCCCTCTCATGCCGACCCAAAAGAACCGTCCTCTTAGCAGGAACTCCAGTTTCTTCCAACCGAAGTGCCCCGCTCTGTCATGGTAAGCCCCCAGGACCATAGCTGCATCCCGCCTTGGGACCACGACTTGCCAGGTCAGCTCGTGTGTCCGGTGGTTGACCAGTCGCCTGCACAGCTTGCCTTCATAGAGGAACAGCTTGCTCTTCTCTTTCCATAGCTGCTTAGCTGCCTCTGGAGCATCCGGACCTAAGCGGGCATCTTCCTGGGTCAGCAGATCTTTCACCAGGCGGATTGCAGGGTCACTATCTTGGGTCTCGGCCCTGCTGTGGTGAGGTAGGGGATTGATCATAACAGTTGTTAAATCTTCCTCTTTCACGTGGTGGGAGTATTGAGCGGCCCCATACCGGTGAAACGCGGGGAGTTCTACCTCCTCCAGCTCTTCTGGGTCTTCGTCACCTTCAGGTAAGTGAGGCATTCTCGACAGCGCGTCAGCGTTGGCATTGGTTTTGCCTGCCCGGTACTTGATCACGAAGTCATAATTGGAGAGACGGGCCATCCACCGCTGTTCTAGGGCACCAAGTTTTGCACTGTCTAGGTGTGTTAACGGGTTGTTGTCCGTGTACACAGTGAACTTACGGCCCACACCACCGCCAAGAATTCTAGCTTGAAGGAGCTGTAATTCTCCGGGTTCCTCTCGGTGGGCCTCAGCTTCCGGCTGGCGTACGCGATCACTCTTTCTCTGCCCTGTTGGTTTTGTGACAGTACGGCTCCCAGTCCCACATTACTGGCGTCTGTGTGGAGAATAAAAGGCTGGCCATAATCAGGGTAGGCCAGGATCTCATCCCCTGTGAGGGCCATCTTCAACTGGCGGAAGGACTCCTCTTCTGGTTTATCCCACTTGAAGGGTGGCTTTTGGCTTCTGGACTTAGACTGTCCTAACAGGAGGTCCTGCATAGGAGCTGCCATCTTAGTGAACCCGGGGATGAACCTTCGGTAGTAGCGTACCAATCCGAGGAACTGCCTCACTTCTTTGATGTTCGAGGGGCTTGGCCAGCTCTTGATTGCCATGACCTTGTCAGGGTCGGGGGCTACTCCTTCCGCACTTACCACGTGCCCTAGGTACTGGACCTTCGGTTTCAACAGGTGACACTTTGATGGTTTCACCTTTAGACCATAGCCTGCCAGGGCTTCGAACACCTCGGCCAGGTGCTTCAGATGGTCCTCGTAGGTCTTCGAATAGATGATCACGTCGTCTAGGTAAAGGAGGACCGTCTCGAAGTTTCGGTGCCCTAGACAGCATTCCATCAGCCTCTGGAAGGTCCCTGGTGCGTTGCAGAGCCCGAAGGGCATACAGTTGAACTCGCTCAGTCCCATCGGGGTGGTGAAGGCGGTCTTCTCCTTGTCAGCCTCTGCCACAGGAACCTGCCAGTACCTGCTAGTAAGGTCCAAAGTAGAAAAGAAGCTAGCTGATTTTAGTGAGGCTAAAGACTCCTCTATTCTAGGCAGCGGGTATGCGTCTTTATGGGTGATATGGTTGATTTGTCTATAGTCTACGCACATTCTCATGGTGCCGTCTTTCTTTTTAACCAGAACCAAGGGGGCTGCCCAGGGGCTACAGCTATCTCTAATGACCCCAGCTTCTTTCATTTCTCTTAGCATGCCCTTTGTGTTCTGATAATGTGCAGGGGGTACAGGTCTGTGTCTCTCTTTTATTGGTGGGTGGCTCCCGGTGGGGATGTGGTGTTCTATCCCTTTTACTCTGCCGAAGTCTAGCGGGTGCTTACTAAAGACTCTCTCGTACTCCTGTACCACCCGGTACACTCCTTGCTTTTGGTGCAGGGGAGTGGAGTCAGCACCCACATGGAGATTTCTGGCACCAGTCCTCCTTTTGTTTCTGGGAGCCATTACCCTCCGCCTGTGGAGATGGAGGCAAGGGTTCCACGGCCCTGATAGCTTTGTGCTCCACAGCAAACAGTTTGGCAAGTGTAGCGTACCTGGGTAAGTGTACCTCCCTCTCCCCAATGTTGAGGATACGGACGGGCACCCTCCCATGACGGACATCAACCACCCCCCGGGCTGTCAAAATGGTGGGCCTGCTGTCCGAGTACACGGGTTCTACCATGGCTTGGTAGTCTCTACCTCTCAACCCGATTGCAGTCCGACACCAGATCATCATTTCACTTTTGGGAGGCATGGAAATGGGGAACGGATCACTCAGTCTTACGCTACCGATCTCACCACCAGACAGTTCTACCTGCTGCCGTCTAATCAGGGCTTTTATCTCCTTGTTGAGGACTCTCTGTTGGCTGGAACTAGCATTCACCGCCACCTGTTGTAGAATTACAATTACCTCTGAAAGACAATTTTCAATCACGTTAGTACCCACAGTTATTTTAGGGTGACTTTCACGACGGTCAATATCCACAATAATTACTCCCTGTGCCGGTAGTTCAACTTTACCAATTTTAATGGCCATCTCCTTGAACCTCATCTGCGGCACGGGCAAGCCATTACTGGCGATGATGCTCACGTCACTGTCTGGATACCGTGTTATATCAGCATCAGTCCAATACTGCTTAAAAAGTACATAAGGGATAGTGGTTACTTGCGACTCGGTATCCAGCAAGGCGCTCATGGGGATACCGTCCAGCACCACGAGTAAAACCGGGCGCCCCCCAACGTACTTATTGCGCCAATTGTAAGGGCCTGGTGATCTTATGCCTGGGGGTTGGCCCTCTGCCCCAGGTTGGACCCGTTTAAATTACAGTACCTGGAAATGTGTCCGGGCTGGTTGCATCGACGGCAAATGGGCTGTCCATCCTCTGCGTAGCGGACTGTGGGCCTACCTCTGAATGACGGGGTCCTCCTCTGTCGATGCCACGGGACATCCTCCGGACTTGAAGCCAACTCGATGGGTCTTGACGGGTTCACTTGTAACGCCTGGACGGTCCTGGTCAACGTCGCGACGCTCCTGGTCAGCTCCTGGACTTGGTGATGCAGATCTTTCGACGGGGCTTGGTTCAGGGCCTGTGCATCAGCCCCCACAGAGTCCATAGGGGAGGACGCTGCCTCCTGGTGGTAGGTGAGAGCAGGATGCCGGGGGTTTATAGCGCCACTGGTTGCGGGTTCACGGAGCACCCTTATGGCCCTGTCCTTAAATTGGGCAAAGGTCAGATCAGGGTTCTGAAAGAACATGAGGCGCAGTTGGGCCCTGTGGGCACTAGACAGCAGACCTTCTATGAATTGTTCTATTAGCAGCTTGTCCGTTTCCTGCACGCTGCCAGGGTCAGTTTGTTTGATGGCTCTCAAGGCTTCCTGCAAATTTAGGGCATAGTCTCTGATGCTGTCCTGTGCCCACTGCTTACATCCATAGAACCGCATTTTAATTTCTGCTGAGGTACGGGTATCAAAGGTACCTCGCAGCCGGGCCAGAATGTCCTTCACAGTCCTTTTCTCCTCAGCGGGCCACGGCTTTACCTCCCGCTGGGCTGCGCCAGTTAACTGCCCCGTCAGTATGCTGACCTTCTGTTCCTCTGTCAGGGGGTAAACTTGGAACAAACTGTACAGCCTTTCCTTAAAATCAGTCAGGGCATGGGGCTCCCCTGAGTACTTAGGCAGCCAGGCCGCTCCAGGGATGTAGGGCAGGGAAAATGGCATCACTGCTGCTGCAGCTGCGCTGGTGGTAGTGGGCGCCTCTGTGTCCGACATCTTCCTCCCCCCTAGTTAAGCGTGGCCTACCTTCCGACGATCCTCTTCTGTAGGCCGCGGCTCCGCTGATGCTGCTCTGGACGAGGACCTTGCGTCGCGTCCTGGTGACGTCAGCGTCGCTCTCTCTCCCTTCCAGGACCTTGCGCAGCGTCGGTGCATGGGGCGGAGCTTCGGGTCTCACGCGGTTTGGACGTCCACGCCCCTCTTCTTCCCGCGCGGCGTCCTGAAGATGGCGTCCGATGGCGGGAAAGCGGCTGAAGATGGCGAGAACCGATGGAAAATGGCGGGAGACGGCTGGAAATGGCGGGAAACGGATCCGGATGGCGGGAAACCTCTTTTCAGGTGCGTCTACAGTCTTTTTCAGGCACGCAATACCCGTTTGTGGCGGGTTGGTTACTATCCTGCCGACTACATAGTAACATAGTAACATAGTTTTTAAGGTTGAAGGAAGACTAAGTCCATCTAGTCCAACCCATAGCCTAACTTGTTGATCCAGAGGAAGGCAACAAAAAACCATGTGGCAAACACTAAGCTCCACATTGGGGAAAAAAATTCCTTCCCGACTCCATACGACAATCAGACTAGTTCCCTGGATCAACGCCCTATCAAGGAATCTAGTATTTATAACCTGTAATATTATACTTTTCAAGAAAGGCATCCATGACCTTCTTAAATTTTAACAGTGAATCACTCATTACAACATCATGCGGCAGAGAGTTCCATAGTCTCACTGCTCTTACAGTAAAGAATCCGCGTCTGTGATTATGATTAAACCTTCTTTCCTCCAGACGTAGAAGATGCCCCCTTGTCCCCGTCTCAGGCCTCAGAGTAAAAAGATCAGTAGAAAGGTCTTTGTACTGTCCCCTCATATACTTGTACATAGTAATAAGATCACCCCTAAGCCTTCTTTTTTCCACAGTAAATAACCCCAAGTGTAATAACCTGTCTTGGTATTGCAGACCCCCCAGTCCTCTAATAACCTTGGTTGCTCTTCTCTGCACCCGCTCTAGTTCAGCTATGTCTTTCTTATACACCGGAGACCAGAACTGTACACAGTATTCTAAGTGTGGTCGCACTAATGACTTGTATAGAGGTAAAATGATGTTCTCCTCATGAGCATCTATGCCTCTTTTAATGCATCCCATTATTTTATTTGCCTTTGCAGCAGCAGCCTGACACTGGCCACTAAACGTGAGCTTGTCGTCCACCAATACACCCAGGTCTTTTTCAGTTACAGCTTTGCCCAGTGTTTTACAATTAAGCATATAATTATACATTTTATTTCCTCTGCCCAAGTGCATTACCTTACATTTATCCCCATTAAAGCTCATTTGCCATTTATCAGCCCAAGCTTCTAGTTTACATAGATCCTCCTGTAATATAAAATTGTCCTCCTCTGTATTGATTACCCTGCAGAGTTTAGTGTCATCTGCAAATATTGATATATTACTCGGTATGCCCCCTACAAGGTCATTAATAAATATGTTAAAAAGAAGGGGGCCCAATACTGACCCCTGTGGTACCCCACTGTTAACTGAGACCCAATCTGAGTGTTTTCCATTAATAGCCACCCTTTGTTTCCTATCACTGAGCCAATTCTTAACCCACATACATATATTTTCCCCTATCCCCATTGTTCTCATTTTATGTATCAACCTTTTGTGTGGAACCGTATCAAAAGCTTTTGAAAAGTCCATATACACAACATCCACTTCATTTCCTTGGTCCAGTCCAGAACTTGCCTCCTCATAAAAGCTGATCAGATTAGTCTGACAGGAACGGTCCCTCGTAAACCCATGTTGATATTGGGTCATGAGGTTATTCTTCTTCAGATACTCTAGTATAGCATCTCTTAGAAAACCCTCCAGGATTTTACACACAGTAGAGGTTAAGCTTACCGGCCTATAATTTCCAAGTTCAGTTTTTGTCCCCTTTTTGAATATTGGCACCACATTTGCTATACGCCAGTCCTGTGGTACAGACCCTGTTATTATGGAATCTTTAAAGATTAAAAATAATGGTCTATCTATGACGTTACTTAATTCTTGCAGTACTCGCGGGTGTATCCCATCCGGGCCCGGGGATTTGTCAACTTTAGTGATTTTTAGACGCCGCCGTACTTCCTGCTGGGTTAAGCAAGTGACATTTATTGGAGAATTTTTGTTATCACTAATCATGTTTTCTGTCATGCGATTTTCTTGTGTAAATACTGTTGAAAAAAAATCATTTAGCATATTGGCTTTTTCCTCATCCTCATCCACCATTTCACCCAGACTATTTTTAAGGGGGCCAACACTATCATTTTTTAGTTTTTTACTATTTATGTAGTTAAAGAATATTTTGGGGTTATTTTTACTTTCTCTGGCAATGATTCTCTCTGCCTCAATCTTTGCTGCCTTGATTTGGTTTTTACATAATTTATTTAATTTTCTATATTTATTTAGAAGCTGACTCGCCCCTAGGCCGTGGGGCACTCGGATCCGGGCAAAAGGGGAACGATGGGGGTAGTAGTGGCTACCCGGTTCCGTGGCTCAGGGTGGTCAGACCAGTGGTAGTCTGCGACGCGCTGTTGGTGTGTCCGACTACGCCACCCGTGGATTGCGGTCAGTGAGGACCGCCGCTGCCAGGTAGACCGCTGGGGCTGATGATGTATGCAGCTGGGATAGTGTGACTCCCCACGGGAAGAGTGCGGCCCCAGGGCAGTATAATGGAAGATGGGGGTGATGGTGTAGGGCGTCCCAGTACCGTTAGTGCTGGAGGAGCAAGGAGCACACAGACAACAGGTTGCAGTCCAGGGTCTTTACTAGAACAGGTGAACTGACCCACAAACAGTCCCGGCTAGGAGTGGACCTGGATGTCTGAGAGCAATTGGGAAATTGGCCCTGGTCAGGGTGAGGGTGTAGGCCAACCGTGCTCTCTGCGCTCGTTCTGGCTATCTCCTCCTGGTAGGGTAACAGCCCACGGTCCCGAGCTCACCGTGTCCTCTCGCCCGTATGGTTTGCAATGTGGGTTCCTTTCTACTCCCGGCCTGGTACGGCTCTGCTGGTCCCTTCTGCTGTGGCGGAGCCTCCGGGCTTCTTAGGCCAAGGAACGTACAGTCCCCTGCAGACTGGTTATCTGCTGTAGGACGTGGAATCCTCACAGCCTCAGACACCAAAGTCTGGTAAATTTGGTTCTTTATCTGCCAGGACAGGCTTACTTCACCTCTTGTCCCTGGCTTGTGGCTCTCCCACCGCCACACGTCCTCTTAGGGTGCAATACAACTGTCCCTCACTGCTCTGGGACACCTCTCAATCCAGAGACAGGTCGTCCAGTTCTCTCTAACCCTGCCCCCAGTTCCAGCTTTTATAGGGGCAGCCTGCTCCCCCTACTGGCCTGTGACAGGAGGTATTGCATGCTAATGTTCCCCTGACCAGAGAACCTCCCCCTTGCTCTCAGACACAGCTTTATTATATTTGTGGCATCCAGGCCAGGGTGACACACATGCACAACAGCGGAAGAAGCAGTGGTGCCACCCACAGACACTGTTCCTGGACCCTGGGGTTCGGCCCACAAAGTCGGGTGCTTTGCTGCCATGTGCCTGATCATGCTGGTGGTGGTCAGGCTGGTCGTTTTGCCACCCCTGTTGATGCTGGCCTGGCAGGTGGTGCAAATGGCCTTTTTGGGGTAATCGGCAGAGTCTTTAAAAAGCAACCAGACTCGGGAAGACCTAACAGTTGTACTGGCAACTTCCTTCGTGTTGGTGTTACGGGGAACGGTTGCCTGCCTTCTGTCTGCGGCCACCACACTGCTTCTTCCTGCCTGTTGGGGTGCTCTGCCTCCCTCCCCCTATGTGCTGCTGTCCTCACTCTGCATGTCCTCCTGCCAGGTTGGGTCAGTTACTATATCTTCCACCATCTCATCTTCCACTTCCGCACCCTGGTCCTCCTCCTGACTTTCTGGCAATTGTGTCTCATCATCGTCCACCTCTTGTGACACTTTCTCATAGTCGCCTTCGTGTGACCGTGGCTGCTCAAATATTTGGGCATTGCTACATGCGATCTCCTCTTGCCCCACTTCAAGTGGACCGGGCGAGAGGCCCGAATCTATAAATGGAAAAGTGAACAGCTCTTCAGAGTGTCCAAGTGTGGGATCAGTTGTCTCCAGGCACTCGGCATGGTGGGAGGATCAGGGTGAGGAATATGCAGTCCAGACTCACGGCTACTGAGACTTGACCGTGTGGAAGACAGGGTGGTGGTGGTGGCTAAGTGACTGGAAGCATTATCCGCTATCCAACCAACATCCTATTGACACTGCTCTGGGTTCAATAGTGGTGTGCTGCGGTCCCTTAGGAATTGGGACAGGAAGGTCGGGCGAGAAGATGTGGTTGTTTGCTGTGGCACAATTTCAGCTTGCCCACGGCCTTGTCCTCGGCCTCTGCATGCACCATCACCATCACGTCCAGTTCCCCGTCCCTTGCCACGTGCCATGCCCATTTTAAATGGAGGACAGTATCTTCCACGCTCACTACAAATGACTGAGTTTGGAGCGAGCTTATATGTGATCCGTGTGACGAAGAAAACAGAGTTTTAAATACCTGGCCTGTAGGTAACTAGTTTGATCAGCAAACTGGTGTGAATTGCTTCACTGACACACTGAAAGAAATTTTTAATGGAGGCCAGAAATGGCAGTATTTTCTGACACCGTATATGTGATCCGTGTGACGGAGAAAACAGAGCTTTAAATACCTGGCCTGTAGGTAACTAGTTTGATCAGCAAACTGGTGTGAATTGCTTCACTGACACACTGAAGGACATTTTTAATGGAGGCCAGGAATGGCAGTATTTTCTGAAAACGTATATGTGATCCGTGTGACGGAGAAAACACAGTTTTAAATAGCTGGATTTCTAGCGGTGTAATATGGAAAGGACCTGGCTGTATTCTGCAGTGCCCACAAGCAAATGTCGCAGAAAAACGGTGTTCTCTGGATTGCTTTTTAAGCAAATAATAAGGATTAAGATCCAAAAAAAAGTATTCCTGGCCCCTGAGACCCAGGCCTTTGTATAGAAATATCTAACAGCAGCAGAAGGCAGAATTGGAATGGAGCCTCTTGTTCTATATGCACTGCAGTCTGCTATATACACTACCTGCCTATACACCCTGCCTGCCTGATATCTCTGCAGATGGATTAGTCCTCAGGACGAGCTCCCGCCGAGCAACCCCGGAAATACTCGGCGAGCGCCGAGCATCTCGAGCAGTGAGATGCTCCGGCGAGCACCGAGCAGTAGCGAGCATGCTCATGACGCGCCCCCTGGGCCTAGTGTGGACGTGTGTGGGTTACCCGGAGCCGGGTCTCTGGGGGTTGTAGTCTCCGTGGCGGCGACCCGGTCTCATGGCTCAGGGTGGTCAGGACGATAGCAGTCTTTTAGGGGTTTTAGGTTAATTGTCCGACTACGCCACCCGTGGATTGCGGTCAGGGTGTACCGCCGCTGCGAGGCAGTCCGCTGAGGCTGGTGTGGTGTGCGCAGCAAAAGATGGGATAACTCCCCACGGGAGGAGTATAGCCTCAGGGCAGGGAATGTGGATGATGGGAGTGATGGTGCGCGGGCGTCCCAGCACTAGTAGTGCTGGTGCGGCGATGAAGCAGGAACGACTCAGAGTCTTTGCAGTGCAGTTCAAGGTCTTTACTGGTGATATTAAGGCAGACCCTCCCGGGAGTACTGGCTAGCATAAGGGGCCTGGTCAGGCTGCGAGCAAACAGGAGTTCTCCTGGCCAGGTGGAGTTGTAGGCCTCCCCGTCTATCTGCACTCTTTCTGGCTACCTTGCTGTAAGCGGGTAGAAGTAGCCCACGTCCCTGAGTATACCGTGTGGTGCTCACCCGTATGGCTGGTGACTTGGGGCCTTCTGTTAGCCTCCGCTCCTGGATGGCGGTGCTGGTCCCTTCCTTGTGACTGAGCCTCCGGGCTTCTATGGCCAGAGGACGTGGAATCCCCTGCCGGCTGGTTTCTGCTGCTGGGTGAATATACGTCCCCACAGCCTCGGACTCCTGTGTCCGGTTATCAGATTCTTCTGCCAGGGCGAGCTCTGCTCAGCTCCAGCCCCTGGTCTTCAGCTACTGCTCCTACAGAGCTCCTGCTGTAACTCTCCCTGTGTCTGGAACTGTCTCCAGGCTCTGACTCTACTGACTAATCCCGCCCCAGACCCAGTTTATAAGGGCAGATTCCTCCCCTCCCAGGTCTGGGCAGGAAGTGTTGCATGCTTAAGGGCTCCTGACCAGAGAAACCTCCCACTTGCTCTAAGACGTAATATTTCTATTACTGTGGCAACCTGACCCCTGGGGTGCCACACTCGCTCATCACTATCAGTAACCGTCTAATCCTAATAGCTGTAAGAAGGAAAGATACAGGAAATCATTCGTGCTGACTGCTATGGGAATGTACAATAACTACCTAAGTGTGAAATTCTCCAAGTGACTGGTGTATTATTGGCGTTCTAATGGTATATTGTACTGACCGGTCATGAATAGGAATGTATGAGATTATACCTGCAACATTCTACTGTTATGTTGTAATTCATGTCTATGTTTTGCTGCTGCGATGCTGAAATTTCCCTTGGCATCAATAAAGTGTAATGTATATGTTGATGTACTGTATATTGCTTTGTTGCTACTATGTTATAAGTGAAGTAATTTTAAATTAAATTAATTTGTAGGACTGAATATTACTCCTGTGGTATATGACCATTGTAAAAATAACAAAGGGTAAGACATAGCCAAAGATTTGACAGTATGTTTATGTTACTTACAGAGACATTGGCATCTTCTGCTGAGTTTCAGCAGTCATTTTAGCAAAATTGGCAACGGAAAGGAGATCAATAACAGTTGTCATTTCTTTTTGTAAGTATAGAGGTTGTCCACTTTTTATTTAATTTAACCAAAGTTTGGGGACATCATGTTGTAAGTATTACATGTTCAGTGCCAATCTCCTCCTTTGTGAAGAGTTGTGTGCTTGTTAGTGCAGCCTTCCGCACAGACTTCCATTCTCAAAATTTGAGTTGATGAAGGAGCATGTGACCAAACCAGCCCATCTCGATAAATGGGAAAGCTGTTTTTTTTTTTTTAACTGAAGGGTGATGAACAGATCTGGTCACGTCACGTGCTCCTTCATCAACTCATCTATTTTTTTTATACGATTTCATCAGATTGCAAAAGTGTGTTCTGGACAGATCCTTAGGGTGTGTGCATACTGAGTTTTTGAGGATTTTTTTTTTCTGAAGCAAATCAACTCCAAAAATAGACTGTAAAATTGCCTAAAAAGTGGTAGACTTTTCCATTTTATTTCTATTGTAAAAGCATTTTGCTGTTCGCTTGTTCAGTGTTTTGAACATTTTTTCCGCTTCAGGTATTGTAAAACACATAATTAAAAAAATGATTATTAATATTATTTTTATAGCATCATTGATTCCATGGTGCTGTACATGAGAAGGGGTTACATACAAAACACAAGTAGTAATTACAATGAACAAACTAATAGTGACAGACAGGTACAGAGGCTTACGTTCCACAAAATAAAGTGCATGTCATTTTTTTAAGTGATCCCTGATGAAATCTACTCCAAAGTAGGCACTGTCGAATCAAAGGGCTGTAAAAAAATGATTCAGAAAAAAAACTGCTACAAGTTTTAGGCCACGTGCACACGTTGAATATTTGGAGAGTTTTTTACATCGATATTTGTAAGCCAAAACCAGGAGTGGGTGATAAATCCAGAAGTGGTGACGTGTTTCTATTATACTTTTCCTCTGATTTTTCCACTTGTTTTCTGGAGCAATTTCCACTTGAAAAACTCAATGTGCACATACTCCTGTGTACAGAAAGGTTAATGGAATTTGAGGTCTCATGCACAAAGCAGAGCCTTGTATACAATTCCTGGATTGAAGCTAACACAGTTCTTGTGGTGACAAACTAAGGCGCCATAGACATTTTGAATGCTGCAATATGGTGCACCTGTACGGTACCAGTTTCCTTTTAAAACTCTTGTGATAGCGTAAAAAAGCAAAGATTAACACTAGTTCCATGATGTGATAAAACCCATCACTTTAAAATGTTAAACAAAGGGTATGAACTATTTTTTTAATAGTAAATTATATTCCTTGAATCTATGCAATCCTTCTCATATTACACTTTATTTATTTAAATATTTAGCATTGGAACACCTTGTTGTACAAAATTAAATGGTACAAATAAAACTGTAAAAGAATAAAAGGGAATAAATACATTTTTACAAAGCAAAGAAAATTTAAAATAAAGTTTAAATAAGGAATGAAATAAAATAGACATATGCCTTCGTAGCTTCTGAAAACAAGATGTTATATATAAGTAATTGTAATGTTTACAGGACCTTGATACAATGACGTTTTTTTATTGTATCTCGACCTGTTTAGACATGTAGACAAATTTTATTTTACTGTTAAATACTTTATTAATATAATTTTTTAAGGGGTTTTCACATCTTATATAGTAACAGCATATTGCTAAGATATAAGTGGGTGTCCAACTTTTGGGACCACCATTTATCCTGATGAATGATTGGTCCAGAGTGATGCAACCTCATTATTGTTTTTGCCTGCACAACATCACTCCAGGTCAACCATCATGAAGGGTACTGAACTAGACCTCATTTAAGTAATGATAAAGTGATGGTATATGCTTGCAATATCCCATATCTTTATAATATGCATGAGATGATGGCCCAAACTGCACGCAGCTTTGTGCATGAGGTTAAAAGGCTATGTATACCGTCACAATGAATTCTTTTAATTTTTCATTTGTCTTCTAAATGCAAAGCTGAAGAGGACATGTCAGCAGGTCAAAAGTGGCCAGTTTATGCTTTTATTTTATTCCCACTGCTCTCCAGAGCATGGTGTTTTTTGCTTTTTTAAATTCTGCCATATGGTTCCAGAGACATAAGCCTTTTAATTCATTGCAAATTTTTATGGGTTTTACCAAGTTGAACAGTTTAAAGGATTCACCAAGAATGTAATAAAATGGCACCTGACACGTAATTCAACTGCAGCTCTTCCTAGTCACATTTAGGACAGCTGCATTCTGAAGAAACACAGTTTCTTCACAGCCAGAGATTTGCATCATAAACACACGTACTGGAGCAGGGCTGTGACATGAGAAGAAGTAATTGTTTTTGCTGATTTTTGGGGTTTTCCCACGAGCAAAGTACACTTTAATCAATAGGTCTTAAAAATAAGTTTAACAATTGGATGTGTTAAAAAAATGTTTCTGGGCTGAGATAATCATATACATGTGCCCCTGCTGTGTACTGTGTAATGGCTGTGTCTGACCGTGCAGGAACATAGTCTGATCATACCACAGCCAGGGCCAGGGAAGGATGCAAAAGAAAGTATACAGACATTACAGCATGGGATCACAGCTGCTGGTTTCTGTAAGGAAAAACATTTTTTCTGCCTGTTTAAAAACTTGTTTTACATCACAGAAAGAATCAGCTGTGATCCCGTGCTGTAATGTCTATATACACTTTTGCTTCCTCCCTTGTCCAGGAGATGTGCTATATCTGACCATGTTCCTGCATGGTCGGACACATCTATTACAATTACACAGAGGTACATTTATAAGATTATTTCGGAACAAGAACTTTTTTTTTAACACATCCAATTGTGGAACTTATTTTTATTCAAAGATGTATTAATTAAATTGTACTAGTTCGTGGGACAACCCCTTTAACTGCGCACACTGAGTGCTGACTGACTGATTTATTTCTCCTCATGTCACAGCCCTTCTCCAACAACTCAATTGGGTATGTGTGTTTCGGATCCTGCTCTCTTGATTGTTGAGACACAGGTTTATTCAGCTTATAACCCATCTTGACACTAGACAGTGATGGGCTTCAGTTTGAATTACATGAAGGGGCTATTTTATCACATTCTTCGAGAACCCCTTTAAAGACAAGTCACCAGATAATCCTGTGATCCCTGTCCCCTTGGTAAAGGCCTTACAAAATAGAATTTAAAAATAGCCCATATCTCTGAAACTGTATGGAGGAGTAAAAAAAAAGTACGCTCTTTTATACTTTTTAAACAACTTTCTAAATAGTCGTCATTAAAAAAAAATCTAAATGTTAAAATCTGTGAGAGCTCTTCCTCCTTGTTGTGATGGCTTGTTCTGCTCTTTTCCTCCCTTCTTTTCAGTGTTAGAGATAGCAGCAGAGAGGGGGTGGGCTTGTACACCGATCTCCACAAAAATGCTTGGCCTCAGATAGATCTATTTTTTATTCTTTTATTGTATCATCGCCACACAATAAAAGAAGAAAAAATAGATCTACCTGTGGCCAAGCATTTTTGTTTACCTGATCACAACATCACAGACATGAAATTATTGGTATTAAAAGGTAACTTCAAATCTCAGAGAGATAGAAAGGTTTGGGAATATAAATTGATGATGACCTTTGACACCTTCAGAGCAGGAATGAATGTGCCGCATGGATTTATGTCATTTTACATCAAATAAGGAGCCATCAAAAGGTATCAACCACTGAGGACTCTCAAATCTAGCCTTAAACAGTTCATTTTTAAATCCACTAGAGGGTGATCAGTACATGTGCTATAGAGACCTTAACGTCTAAATTTACAGGCAATCTCAAGTGAATGAAACCAAGAAAACTTAGCTTGCCATATATTTATCGAATATAGTTTAAACTCTCATTCCGATGATCGTCAATGACAATTGTGATACAGATAGATTGCTTTGCATATATTATATCCATTTCTCCATATAGTTTTTTCACTAATATGGTAGTAACATTAACTTCTCTGTCATCAGTGAAAAACAGATTTGAGGCCATTTAAAGATACACTATTTGCAGAGTACAAGTAATTTTCGATGTCATAGTTTGTTTATTGCATTTGAATAACGTCTATTTTTTCACTGAATATCTTGCAATGCATTATTACAAAACACATTTTAAGAAATGAGAAGTAAATATAAGATAGAAAGGGAATTGATTCTGTAGATTCATTGGAATTTTTTACAGAGCAATAAATACAGGCAAATATGTTCCATTAGAACGGCTTAAGCTTGCTGTGGTTGTCAGAACTTGCAGGTTTGCATGTTAGTTGATTATACTGAAGATCTTTCCATTCCAATATAAGGCTGCAATAACAGTGAAATCAGGAGCCTTATTAAAGAAGTGTACAGTGCGTGACAGATCTGAGATTTATATGGATACAATCCAGTAGTAGAATGTGTTACATAGTTTCAAACAAAAGTCTATATTTTAAAAGGGTTGTCCTGGACTTTTATATTGATAGCCTATCCTTAGGGTAGGTAATCAATATCTGATTGGTGGGGATGCAATGCAACATTCGGCACCACTGCTGATAATCTGTTCCCAGTGTGGGCGACGGACGGATGTGCTCATTTGTGGAGCTGCACAGCATAGCTCCATCAACTGTATAGTGGCCACAGGGTACTGCACATCTTCTCCCTATGAATTAGAATAGGCCATCAATATAAATGTCCCGGACAACCCTTTCAAATATTTAATAGGAACAAATATTATCTTTTGGGGAATTTGCTTCCAAAGCATTAATATGTATAATTTCTGGAATGCAGAATTTAGTTCTTTAAATTGAATAAAATATCCACAATCCACTGTATTTAATATCAAATATATAAAAATATAACTCAAGTGAATGAAATAACTTTGATATGTGATATTATACAATATTACACAGTTGATCAGGACTTACAATAAATATTTACAAGCGATCCTTTTCTGTCAATTAACTTCAATGAGAGTTGAGCTGCAGTACGAGAATGGCAAACAGCAATAGGATAGGTCATCAATATATAAGTCCTTGACAAAGCCTTGATCGAGCCCAGATGACATGGTCATACTTAGAAATATGACACAGAATAAGAAACAGAAGCAAAAGTATAGAACTTTTCTTCAAATGTTAACTCTGGAATTCAGTGCTGCAGCAGATACCAAGGAACTTCATGAAAATAGCTGCAAGAAAAAAAAGTAAGCAATATATCACTGGACTCATGGTCTTGAGCAGCAAGTGCAATAATGGAAAGCCAGGGGCATATCTGGGGGAGTGGGCAGGCATTTGCACCAGACATAGCCGGCAGAGGGGCGCGATCGGGCTGCCTGATGCGGCGGTCTGAGGTGTCTCCTGGGTTTCTGCATTTTCCCGCTCCCCAGAGTGGGATTCGGCTCTTCTCCAAGGTGGCTATCAATCTGACAGCTGGCTCAGAGAAGGAGTAACATGCTGGATCCCAGTAATCAATTGTATTCACGTCTTTCAGTATGAGTAGTGAGCAGGGAGAGGATGGAAGATGTGAGGAAACAGTATTGAGGGGTGTTGCGTGAGGAGACAGTATGGAGGGAAGAAAGTGTGAGGGTGCACAGTATTTAGACTGGGTAAGTTGGGATGGATCAGTATACAGAAAGGGCAGCATGGGGGAACAGTGTAAGTGCATATTATGGAGGTAACAGTATGCCGAGGAGAGGGAGTGTGAGGAGGGTGCACATTATAGAGACTGGGCCGTATAGGGGGAACATAATGTGAGGGGGCAGTGTGAAGAGGGGGCCCAGTACGGAAAGGAGAGGACAGTGTTGAGGCCATGTACCATAAAAGGGATAGAGTAGGGGTCATAATTTGTGCAAGGAGCACAAAGAGGGGCAATTATTCAGGGGGAAAAGCATAGGGCAGATATATTTATCCAGGAGCAATATAATCACAATGTTATTTTTAAGAGCACTATTTGGGATGCGCTGCAGAACACCGTAGAAGATGGAAATCAGCAGAGCCGAACTGTGGATGTGAAAAGTCATCACGCCGTCTGGACAAGACAGAAAAGAAAAGAAAGAGAACGACTCCAATCAGAGAGTATGTATGGTCTGTAGTTTGATGATGACTGATAACAACAACTCACAAATGTATGTGTGCAAATCGCACATTGCTGTGTATAGGAGGGGGCTCCAAACTGAATTCTTGCCTCAGGTGCTGGAAAACCTAGATCTGCATCTGGGAAAGCCATTGTGTGCAAGTGCTGCTGAGTCCTGGATCTTCATGACCTGCACCTACTCCTCCCACCTGACACTGTTTAGGAGCTGACTCCCTATGCAGCATAAACCTAGTAACAGATTACCTTTAACAAGACATGTCCGGAGAGCTGTCAAGAGAGCTTCTATAAGGGTTCGTTCAGATGAATGTAATTGGTCTGTGTAGTGTCTGTAAGCAAAATGAGTAGCATGCAGTCAGCACACTGACCAATGCAGGTAAATATGGTATTTCACACAAATGATTTTACGCACAAACCGATGATCTGAATGTAAAAAATCGCAGAATTCACAGCATTCACCAGACTCTTCCATTAAAAGTCAATGAGTGCTCAAAAGACGGATCACGTATGGGTTACCATCCAAATGTGTTTTTCACGGATCCATTACAATTATTAACAAAGGAAACTGTATATGGACTTTTATTATTTATTAAATTGTTCCTGTCAAATCTGGGCACCATCCAGATGTACAAAATGGACTTACGGATGGCATATGGATATAAAGAACGGACATACTGATTGCATATAGATGACAACACAAATGAAAACTTATCTTTTTTCTGGATGAAGAATGGTCAGTTTTGCATATTCTCATGTGAATAATCAAAATTTGTCCCATAATAATCCATAGTATTTCTAACTACGTATATATACCAATTAAGTCTGTGAATACCCTCTCTGGACAGAAAAGAAGATCTATGTTATAATAAAAACTTCCAAAGTTTATTGAAAAAATCAATAAAAATTAAAGTACCATATACATAAATGGACATGTCATATAGTACAAGGATACCTCAGGGGGCATTACATACCTGAATATATGTTAAATCTTCTAAATCTTCTAAATTAGGCTAAAAGTACATATCTACATATAGGTTATGAATGACAATACTTTTCCAGTGCATAAACATTTTCCCATTCCACCTATGATAACAATATTCCCCTATTGCATAGTAATAACACTAGCCATCACTACACATAACCCTTCTCTTTAGATTGCATCTAGAGAATGTTACCTGAGGAGTGTAAGGGTGAATGCCTCCATGAGGCTGATGGAAAGTAACAGGTATGTTATGTCCCGCTGCCCCGATGCACGTTTTGCCACGATTGCTTTTTCCTGGGGCCCCCCGGAAGAAGCAAATGTGGCGAAACTTTGGAAGTTTTTATTGTAATATCGATCTCTTCTTGTCTGTCAGGAGAGGGTGTTCACAGACTTAATTGGTATGTATATTCTCATCTGAACCCGGCCTTAATATAAAACGTAATCTCGAGTGAAACAGAGTAATAGCTTTATGATTATCAAGGAAACATGTTATTTGTTTAATAAGTATATATTAAGAAACAACTGTCCTTAAATACTCTTGCGTTTGCATAGTTATATATATATTTATATATATATATCTGGCTTAGTGAATGTAAAGTAAATACATTGAAAAAGAGATTTTCACCCAAAATGTAAAATTCGCCTTAGATTAGTAAGTTAGAGTCAAAGATAGAAAGATAGGACTTTATGATTGTGTTACTTAGCATTGGCATTCTAGCAAAATTGACAACAAGAAGGACAGCCATAATGATTGTCACTTTAGAAATAAAGAGGTTGCCCACTTTACATTTAATTTCACCAAATGTTTGGGGGCATCATGTTGTACGTATTACATGTGTGACAATCTCATCCTTCGTGAAGAGCTGTGCACGTGTTATTGCAGCTTTCTGCACAGAATCCTATTCTCAAGATGGGTGTTGATGTGTGAGCGGACTTGTCCATCACTGCAAAAGAGAAAACTGTCTTTTTTTAACTGGAGGAGGGCGATGAACAGATCTAGTCACATGCCCCTTCATTAACTGACTTTATATATTTAATTTTTTTTAGACCAGGATTGTTGAGCAGTCTGTAAGGAAGGCTACATAGGCAAGTGAGTGGTATTTCACAAAATGAGATAAGCTGAAAAATTTGTATATGTATAAGTGTCAAAAAATCATGCCCTTAAACTGTTTCTCAAATTAAGAGGACAACTCTTGTAAACGGAATCTAGCACCAGATTTTTGCTACCTCTTCTGAGAGCATATATATAAATCAATGGACAGCCCCTGAGGAAGTGTTTGCGAAATGCGCGTCGGGGTTGAGGGACGCGTGCATGCCCCACTCAGAGCTCTACTGTTACTACAGGTAACTTATTGCTATTTTATAGGTATCCATAGATAATAGATTGATAGAGTGCTGCACTTTACTTAATTTAGGTCCCGGTTTTTTGGCTGTACCAATTTCATATGATTTTGAGATATATTTAATCCTATACTGGGTACTGTTTGCACTTTCCACTTTATTCCATTTAGTCTGTGGATCTCATAGTAGTTATCACCTTATGTATTACATGATTAGTGAGTGATCTATATATGTCAATTATTGGATTGGTATCTTGTTCATTTATGCCACTTGAGCTATTATCTATAAATTTATGTATTTTTCCTATTAGACATGTATAGTTGAACTTTGACCTCTGGAGTCACAATTATTTATAGGGCATTGCTATAGGTTGTCCCTCACAACTGAGGTACCTTGCTTCTTGCATTTTAATATTGTTAATATTGTTATTTAGTAAACATAAATTTTAATAATAATTGTAGTGGTCATGGTTTTGATTACCCCACCATGCCTTTTGGTTTTGGGGTGATATTTTTTGATCTGGTGAATCTTATGAGCAGCATAAAGTAGGAAAAAAGACCCTGATTCCAATGATGTATCACTTTGTTTACTGTGTGCAGCAGCTGTGACACAATCCGTGTTTTAGATATAGCATGTAGTAGAGCTCAGAGAGTTAACCCCGCCCACACCCTGCTCTTTATAGACAGTGAGCTGCTTATCACAGAAGGGGGTGTGGCTGGACTAGGTCTCATGTGCTACTGTAGCTGTTGCAGCCTGAGCAGTGATAAGGTACTGGTGATAAAACATTCACTGTAAGTAAATAACAGTATACAGCTTGATAAGTGACACATCGCTGAATTCTGTGTTTTAACCCGAACCTCATGATGTCCTCAGATTACATAGAAAAAACCTGCTGACATATTTTCTTTATCTCTGAAACAGAAGGTAAACTGTAATTTTGTTAGCATGCTCTATCACAAAGTGATAGTTCTACCATTTGTCACAGTAAAGCTAATTAAATGTATTCTGGCACCAGGCTTTGCAACTTAGGCCACGGCCCCACTATAAGTATTTGGTCAGTATTCGGTCAGTAATTTTTCTCAGGAGTGGGAGCCAAAACCAGGTGAGGAACAATCAGAGAAAAGGTATAATAGAAACAAGCCACCAATTCTGCATTTATCACCCACTCCTGATTTTGGCTCCCACTCCTGAGAAAAAATACTGACTGAATACTGACCAAATACTGATAGTGGGGCCATCGCCTTAATTTGAGAGTAGCATAATGTAGAGATAGAGAGCCTGATTCCAGTAATGTGTCACTTACTGGGCTGCTTGCTATAGTTTTGACAGAAGCACTATTTTATTAGCAGGAGATTATCACTAGATAACTATCAAATCTGCTACCATGTAGTCCTCCGTAGTCATGAGCTCTGTATAACCCCGCCCCCACCACTGATTGTCAGCTTTCTGTGTACACTGTGCATAGGCAGAAAGCTGCCAATCAGTGGTCTGAGTGGGATTATACAGAGCTCAACATTCAGATAACTGCTAGACCTGCAGCAGATAAAACAGTGATTTTATCAAAACTGTAGCAAGCAGCTCAGTAAGAGACATTATGCAGCCCTTAGATGGGGAAGCAAAAACCTGGTGACAGATTCCCTTTAAAAAGTGGTAGCCAATATGACTTTACTTTTGGTTTTCAATTTAAGAAAAATAGCCACAACAACAAATGAGCAAATTCCTCTATCTCTGTAAGTAGATAAAATATAACAACCAAACTCAAGTTATTACTACCTAGCTAATTTTATAGTTTGGGTGGAAATTCTTAATTCATAACTCAGCATAAATAAAAATGAAAGGATCTCTATCTTGTGATATCACTACCAGATCCTGGACCATATTTAATACTCATAAATATTACCAATGCAGACATTACATTAACTCATATATTTAGGCGTTTACTGACATTTACAGGCAAAATGTACATGTATATAATTAAATAAAGCTAATAACCTGGTGCCTTCAGGCTACTTGTGATAGTAAGAAATGATATACACTTTTAAAGTCTTTCTCATAAGTTGCAGATGTAAAAGCTTGAATTTTGGCACATATGTTCTGTGACAGCTTCACTTGGTGTAAAGAGATCCCAACTCCAACTGGAGAAAAAGTGGATAGAAATTTACTGTACATAATTTATTTGGGGAAATTTATTTTTTAGTTAGAGGAAAAATGATAGGTCTTTTGGTAGTTAGGAGCAACACAAAACCTACATATATTTTACTCAGAGGGTACCAGCCAAGCCCACATGCAATACAAATATGACGCAAGCTTGGGTCCTACTCATATTCATTATCGTGTTTCTTTTCATTGTCATTGTTGCAGGTAACGTAAAACCACTAATTCCTCGGCTCCATTAAGTTATTTCAGACACTTACAGCCAACCATTGTCTTTAAAGGAATCATATCTCAATGTATACAATTCAATGAGGTAGAAATAAAAATTGCAATCTCCTGTCTCCATGGGACGAAGCCTTATGGTCTGGAGTGTGTATACTGTATGTTCTCTGTTTTTGCTTTCATCCTTGATGCTTGTCAAACACAGCCACAATCCTTGGCTGATACCTCTTTGATTGTGTGGTAATGATTTTTGGCGTCCAAGAAAGAAATATCATCATCGTATGTGAGAGGCCTGCAGCAAGGTTTGGCCCTTACTTTATCCTTTTTTATCTTCTTTTTGCCTCTGATGCTCTGTAGAGAGAGGTCATAGTTGCGTACAGCAGCTTCGCACGTACCACTGCAGTAGCGGAACAGAACTGTTTCATCGGATATGTATCCAAGACCAAGCTCGCTGACTCTCACTTCGAGCTCTTTTATGGTACAAGGCTGTTTGCGCACACGGGCTCTTTTCATTCTGGCAACATTTCTTGGGTCGTCCCCAGAGTGTATTGATTGGCTGTACCTCTCTACAAGAGTAGAAACAAGTTCTTGTATCTCGCCTTGAGTATAACTTTCGAAAAGGGCAGTGTCTAAAAACAAAAGACGAATATCAGATAATTCTGTTAGATAAAAACACAAAAAAGGTTATAATAATATATACTATTTGCTTACAACTGAATTATCACTTTAATTGTTTTCTGGTCTGAAATGAAAAGTCCGCGCACACTCTATGTGACTGCAAACTGACAGTGGACAATGTGCACTCTGTAACGATGTGTGACCACATGCATGCAATTTGTATTCTTGTAGTCACAAACTGACTAGAAGAGAGAATTGAGACAAACCAGATTAGATCACTCAGCACATGACAGCAAGTATACAAATCACGTACGTGCAGTCATGTGACCGCCCACCTGCAGAGGAGATACAGGGAAATAATGAAAGTGAGCACAAAGCACACTGTCGCGATTTGACAGTCTGCAGTCACATAGAGTGACTACAGAATTTTCATTTCAGATCCCTTTAATTTCACATTTTATTAGTACCTTTCATCTATCAAAGCCATACATGCCTTAGTAAATTGTAACCATTTTTGCTTTCATTTACCATTTTACACTGTGATAAACCATGTGTTCTTCAATGGCAATGTTTCACTATAGCCTTGAAAGTATCAGTGTGCTTTCATAATACCGCTGGAATACACAAAATATTATCGCAGCACTGTATATAGAGTTCTATTATTAGCCATATTCAGTATGTTTTATATTCTGTACCATAACTATAGAAAACTTAACTTGTTAAGTTGGGTTGTGTATGGTGGAGCCCCTTTATGAAAGAGATGGAAAGAATAGTGCACCATTTTAAATATTATAGGATGTAGTAACCTCTGGTGGTAGAGTGGTTCCCCACTCAGAGATGGTGAATGGATGCAGGCCTACAAAAATGACGGTTTCAATACTTACTCACAAGGAGGCAACAAGCTTGATGGTTACATAGTCTTACACGAGATAATGAGCTTTCTGGTGTCAACAATCTCATAAGAGGCAAACGAGTGACAGAGGTACACAATTGGTATAAACTATGCTGTGTTTACACTTGCCATATTAGTACATGTTTATGACAATATGCTAATACTTGCAGCGGATTGCTAGCAAATTATTGGGCAGCACCTCGATCACTCTGCAAGGAGTATGTCATTTTCTCTGTTTGACACACACACACAGTTGGTTACAACCCTTTTATGGTTAATTTTGTTGGCCACTCATATCCTGCACTGCATAACCTGTCACTTTGTAATGCATGAGCGTAACATAGTAACATAGTTTGTAAAGCCGAATAAAGACTTGCGTCCATCAAGTTCAACCTGTTAGTTCTGTAATTGCTAAAGTTGATCCAGAGGAGGGCAAAAACCCCAAATGATTTAGCCAATCTTCACCTGAGGAAAAATTCCCTCCCGACTCTGAAACCAGCAGTCAGAATAAATCCCTGTATCAACCTACTATTTTATTTTATTTTTAAGTATACGCTGAAATCTGCCTGGTATCTAGAAATGCATCCAGTCCCCGCTTGAACTGGTGTAGTGAATCCGACATTACCGTCTCCTCACTCAGTGAATTCCATATTCTCACTGCTCTTACCGTAAAGAACCCCTTCCTATGCTGGTGCTGAAACCTTTTCTCTTCCAGTCTTAGTGAGTGCCCTCTTGTTACCGTATTATCCCTCATTTTGAACAAATCCCGGGCAAGATCTCTATACTGTCCCCTAACATATTTGTACACATTTATTATGTCCCCCCTCAACCTTCTCTTTTCCAGGCTGAATAGTCCTAGTTTTGCCAACCTCTCTGGGTATTGCAGTCCCTCCATTCCCTTTATTAATTTTGTTGCCCTCCTTTGTACCTTTTCAAGCTCATTTATATCCTTTCTATATATTGGGGCCCATAACTGAGCACAGTATTCCAAGTGTGGTCTGACCAGTGCTTTGTACAGTGGAAGAACAATGTTCTCATCCTTTGCAGCTATACCTCTTCTGATACATCCCATTACCCTGTTTGCCCTTACAGCAGCGGCCTGACTTTGGGCACTCCAATTTAGTTTGCTATCACTCAAGATGCCCAAGTCCTTCTCCATCTCTGAATTCCCCAATGATTTCCCATTCAGTGAGTACTGGTGACTTCCATTTTTCCTTCCCATATGTATGACCTTACATTTATCCTCGTTAAACCTCATTGGCCATTTAATGCTCCACCTACCCAGCTTATCCAAATCCCTCTGTAGGTCTGCACTGTCCTCTTTTGTATTAATTGTTTTACATAACTTTGTGCCATCTGCAAATATTGATATTTTACTATTTATCCCGTTGACTATGTCGTTAATAAAGATATTAAATAACATTGGGCCTAGTACAGACCCCTGTGGTACCCCACTAGTGACGCTTACCCAATCTGAGTATATTCCATTTATAACCACCCTCTGCCTTCTATCCTTTAGCCAGTTAGCTACCCACTTGCAGACATTTTCCCCCAGCCCCATCATTCTCATTTTGTATACCAACCTATTATGTGGCACGCTATCGAACGCTTTTGAGAAGTCGAGATACAAGACATCCACTGGTTCCCCCTGATCTAATCGAGAGCTAACCTCCTCGTAGAAGTCAATCAGGTTTGTTTGGCTGGAGCGATTCCTCATGAATCCATGTTGGTTCGGGATTAAAAGATTATTAGCATCAAGATGCTCCGTAATCGCCTCTTTAATGAAGCTTTCAAAAATTTTGCCCACAACGGACGTCAGACTCACCGGCCGATAGTTTCCGGCGTCACTTTTCGCTCCCTTTTTGAATATTGGCACTACATTCGCCTGTCGCCAATCAAGTGGTACAGACCCAGTCTCAACAGAGTCCTTAAATATAAGATATAACGGTCTGTCTATCACATTACTTAGTTCCCTTAGTACCCGTGGGTGTATGCCATCAGGTCCAGGTGATTTGTTTATTTTAATGTTACTGAGGCGTTTCTGTACCCCAGCTTGGGTTAGATTAGTCATACTTAGTGGAGGATTAAGCTTGTCACTTCTCATTTCTCCTGTTAGTTCTATTTCCTTTGTGAAAGTTGTCGAAAAAAAAATATTTAATAGATTAGCTTTATCCTCATCTTTCTCTATGATTTTGCCTTCCTCACTTTTTATCGGTCTAATATTATCCGATTTAATCCTTTTACTATTTATATACGTAAAGAACAGTTTGGGATTTGATCTACTTTCCCTAGCAATACGTTTCTCTGTTTCCTCCTTCGCTATTTTTATTTGTTTTTTACAGGTTCTCGTTTTTTCCTTGTAACACATTAGTGCCTCCTTACTGTTTTCCTGTTTTAATCTCTTGAATGCCTCTTTTTTGCTATTTAACGCCCCTTTTACGTTCTTGTTCAACCATATTGGTTTCCTCTTATTTCTGGCCCTTTTATTCCCATACGGTATATACCTCTCGCACTGAGTATTCAGAATTCTTTTGAAGGTTTCCCATTTACTATTCGTATTCCTTTGATTAAGTACTTTGTCCCAGTCAATAAGTTGAAGGTTTTCTATCAGCTGATCAAACTTCGCCCTCCTAAAGTTTAATGTTTTTGTTGTTCCCTTATTGATAACCCTACTGAAGGGCATTTTGAAGTCGATAATATTATGATCGCTATTACCTAGGTGCCCCCCTATCTGTACCTCAGTTATTCTATCATATCAGGCCTATTAGTCAATATTAAGTCCAACACGGCCTTCCCTCTCGTTGGTTCCTGCACTAGTTGGGAGAGATAATTATCCTTAATATTTGTCAAGAACCTTTTTCCTTTCTGAGATCTACAGGTTTCTGTTTCACAGTCAATATCCGGGTAGTTGAAATCCCCCATTACAATCACTTCATTATGTTTTGCAACTTTGTCTATTTGTCCTAATAGCAGATTCTCATTCTCCTCTGTTATATTTGGTGGCTTATAGCAGACCCCCAGTAATATTTTATTATTATTTTTTGCCCCCTCTATCTCTACCCACATGGACTCGACCCCCTCTTCTCCCTCTCCTATATCTTCCCTTAGTCTGGGTTTTAGACATGACTTTACATATAAGCAGACTCCTCCGCCTTTCCCCTGTTTCCGGTCCCTTCTAAATAAACTATAATCTAATAAATTTACCGCCCAGTCGTAGCTATCGTCTAGCCAAGTCTCTGTTATACCTACGATGTCATACCTCTCCTCCGATATAAGCGCCCGCAGCTCATCCGCCTTATTGGTCAGGCTTCTTGCGTTGGTCAGCATGCAAGATAAAACTTTGGGGTTATTTAGCATCCTATTCTTCTCTAACGATCTAACTGTACTATCCCCACCCCCCTCTCCACCCTCATTATATTCACTTCTCCCCTTCCCCCTTGCTTGCCTCACATCCCACCTATTTCCTTGGTCCCCCCCCCCCCCCCCCCCCGTCTCTAGTTTAAAAACTCCTCTAGTGTTTTTGCAGATTCTTGTTTGAGGAATGTGCGGATCCGGGAGATTTTTATTACTTGGAGTCAGCATATTCCTCACCCTGATCCTCCTTCCTCCCACATGCCCTGTGCCCAGAGATAACTCATCCCACACTTGGACACTCCGAAGAGCTGTTCTGTTCATCTGTCCATTTATAGATTCTGGCCTCTGGCTTCAAGTGGGGAAACAGAAGATCGCATGTAGCGATGCCCAAATATTTGAGCAGCCATGGTCACCCAAAGGTCACGGTGGGAAAATGAAATTACTGTCGCAAGAGGTGGATGATGCTGAGACATAATGGACAGAAAGTCAGGAGGAGGACCAGGGTGCGGAAGTGTAAGATGAGGTGGTAGATGATGAAGTTGATGGGTCGAATGCCCAGGGTCCAGAAACAGTGTCTGCGGGTGACACCACTGCCTCTTCCCCTGTTGTACGTGCACACCAAGCCTCCGTCCATGATGCACGCAAAGATGCCTCCCATCCTGCACCTGTCGTTGCACACTTGCAACCATCACCGTCAGCAACCACGTTCATCTCCTTGTCCCAGCGCAGCGTTCAGTTGTCCCTACCCCAGCCCTTGAAGTGCAAGCACAAATATGCAGCCACCCACCCACAGGCCACAATACTAAACTACCACATTTTTCGACTGCTTGCACTAGAAATTTTGCCTTTTAGGTTCATGAAGGTGGAAGCTTTCCACAACTTCATGGCAGCGGCTGGCCCTCGGTACTCGGTCTCTAGCCATCACTATTTCTCCTGGTGTTGTCCCCGCCTTATACAAGCATGGGCCCCAGAACATTACCCGTACCCTCACCAGCACAGTTACTGGGAAGGACCGCCTAACCACAGGCACGTGGACAAGTGCTTGTGACCAGGATCGGTACATCTCACTGACGCATCACTGGGTTAATATTGTGGAACCCGGGACCCAGTTGGACCCTGGGATGGAACATGTCTTCCCGACGCATAGGATTGTGGGCCTTGGGTCAATCAAGCTTCAACACAATGTTTACAAGGTAGACAGCAACAGTGGTCGGTCTCCTAGACAAAGAGCAAATTATTCATGATGATAGAGGCCACAATCTCCTTAGCTTGCTGCTGGTACTTTTCTGTGGGAATGAGCTTGTCTTCAACCAGCCTGGAATATTTCCAGTGAATTATGCCAAGTCATGGTTTGGTATTAGCACCCAGTACCAGAAGTGAAACCATCCACAATTTCCTTCTCAGAAATTTTATTTCGCAGTCTGAGTGGCTGCCCAAACATTAGTTTCTCATCAAGGAGCTGAAGATACTGAGTGGCAGTAGGTGCAAGTTTCTCCAGCATGTTAGATATCAGAAGGAGAACAGAGAGGGCAGCACAGTCGCTCAGGGGTTACCACTGGAGCCTTGCAGTGCTGGGGTCCTGGATTCAAATCTCACCAAGGACAACATCTCCAAGGAGTTTGTATGTTCTCCCCATGTTTGCGTGGGTTTCCTCCTCAGTAAAAAAAAACAGCCATAGAGTGTCTGGGAACCTTCACACAGACTTTTTTTTAGCCAGGGCTGCTTCTCGTGAGATTTGTATTTCACCACAGCCATATTCTTTAGGGAAAACCGTATCTACTCCGGCTGTCATTTCTCTGCCATCAGGCTCTGGCCATTGTCACACATGACCATGCCTGGCTGTATGTTCAGCGGTGAGAGCCACAGATCTGCCTGCTGTGTTACAGCTTTCAACAAGTTTGCAGCGGTGTGCGATTTTTCACCTAAGCATAAGCATATTATCTTCAGCACAGCCTATTGCCGATTGGTCGAGGCAGTGCTGCAGTGCTTCCAACTGATGTGGTCATTTCGGAGATGGAGGCCGAAGAGGAGGAGGAAGTGCAGGAGCTGTACAATGTGATTATATTGGCGAGTCTGGTTTTTATACTAAAGATCCTGCTGTGTTTTTATATTTTATAAAAAAAAATGTACGTCTCTTCAAATGTGTATTGGAGTGCGTCCTAATTTTTGGCAGCCCTTGAAATTACTGCATATACGCAACAGTAGACCCACTCTTTAATAATGGGAAGGACAATTCAAATAGATTTGTATATTCTAGAATATTACCTGTCTTATCTGAAATTCATTTACGGGTGAGGTATTGCAGTATGGATGGCGTTACACCAATCCATCCAGGTATTATTGCCTTATACTGAGTGCTACTGGTGCTGCCAAAAAAGAAAAATCTATTCTATTCCCTATCGATACCACTGTTAGATGCATTTACAATAGGGACAGGTGCTGCTAGGTGGTATCATCAGCTCGAGATGAGTGTTCATTCTGGTCGCATAAATCTCTTCCACAGTCCATAACTTTTTTTTAATTTCTTTGGCCTTATATACAAGTCATTACCCTGGAAAGAATGTTTCTTAACTTTTTTTCTAGGAAAATCCATTTTAGCTTGGTTTTGTATGTTTTATTGTCAGTCTGTAAAAGTGGCATAATACTCTGGCAACATTGATACTGTGAATAGGTTTGAACACACAACTACCATACTTTAAATGGAGTATAATATTTGACACGCTCCCAAAAATTTCTGTACTATTACGGCATTAATATGGGATTACGTCTGATGACCACGGTTTCAGCCAGTCGCCTAATAGTATAGTATTTGTAAGCGACCAAGTGTCAATAGTTTCAAACAACATACACCTGGCAGACTTTAAATGGAGTGTAATATCTGACATGTTCCCAAAAATGTCTGTAATATTATGGCAGTAATATGGGATCACATCTGATAACCACGGTTTCAGGCAGTTGCCTAATAGTATGGTATTTGTCAGCGACCAAGTGTCAATAGTTTGGAACAACATACACCTGGCAGACTTTAAATGGAGTGTAATATCTGACACGATCCCAAAAATTTCTGTATTATTACGGCAGTAATATGTGATCACGTCTGATGACCACGGTTTCAGTCAGTCGCCTAATAGTATGGTATTTGTCAGTGACCAAGTGTGAATAGGTTCAACAAAACAGAGCTGGTTGACTTTAAATGGAGTAGAATATTTGGCACGCTCCAAAAAATGTCACGATTATTACCGCAGTAATATGAGATCACGTGTGATCATGGAAAAATTTCTCTGCTTCCACAATACAGTAATACGAATATAATAAAAAAAAACTGTCTGTATTCTGCTAACAAGCAAATAGAGCAGTAAAATGGTGTACTCTGTATTGCTTTTTAAGCAAATAATCAGGATTAAGAGCCCAAAAAAAAAATAGCCGGGATATGTAGTGCTATGGATATCTATAATAGCAGCAGCAGCAGACAGAGCGTGCAATGGACCCTAATGTGCTGTGTACACTGCCACTAACCCTGCCTGCTCAACTCTTGCTATCACCAGGAATATATGCAGCTGGATTAGTCCTCAGAAGGACTGTTAGTTCATGTGGATATATACAGTACATTGTGAAAGTATTTGTCCCCCTTGAACTTTTCTACCTTTTGCCACATTTCTGGCTTCAAACATAAAGATATAAAATTCTAATTTTTGGGGGAAGAATCAACAACAAGTGGGACACAATCATGAAGTGGAATAAAATTGATCGGATATTTTAAACTTTTTAAAAAAAAATCAAAAATGAAAAGTGGGGCGTGCAATATTATTCGGCCCCCTAGAGTTAATACTTTGCGGTTACTCTGTGTGACTGCAGACTTATGAATCCCCCCAACGCACGCACTGTGCACAGCGGGGATTCGCCGGTTTCTGAACTGGGACCGGAGGGTATGTATGCTTTACACATACTCCCGGCCGGTGGCTGCAGCCTGCTCCATACACTTGTATGGATCGAGGCCACGCCCCGTCTAGTGACATGGACGGCCAGTGGGCGTGACTGACTAGAGGGCATGGCCTCACTCAATACAAGCGTAAGAAGAGCAAGGCAGCGCCCACTGGCCGGAGGTATTTATAACTCATACATACCCTCCGGTCCCGGGTCTAAAACCGGCAAATCACCTTAGCGCACAGTGCGTGGACTGGGGAGATTCATAAGTCTGCAGTCACACGGAGTGACTGCAGACTTATCGATTTTGACTGGACAACCCCTTTAAATTAGGTTTACGCATTAATCACTGCTATACATTGTAAGAGGTGGTTTTGAAGAAACTCCTTTTTGGTTCCTATATTTTGCATGCATACCTTAATGCATCATTGTAAATATATTTTAATATTCTTGAGATATGAGCCAAAATACAAGTACGCAATGCTAATGTTTTGGTTCATTCAGGCCATGTGCAGAGCAGCTGAGCATTTCCCCTTTAACACTGTACAGATTAAAACATGCACTGAGCTCTATTAGATTTGGTCCTATGAAGGAACACAGTCATCTATTTGTGTTTAATATTCGGCTTCTCCAAAGTCACCCTTCCTTTTAGTATTACTATTTCTTTAGTATTTTACTTCTGTAACAGTTAATATTGTTTTTTTTTAAATAATTTCCTGCATGTTCTTGATCATTTTGCACTGCTCTGTCTGTTCCCTCATATATTCCTACCCTAGGTGTTTCATACAGGCTCATTCTATTAACCACATTATTACACCCAATAACTTCCCATTGTAACTTCTAGTTTAGCGTAATGGATCCTTGTAACTCCTGTTATTGCTCCCTTTACCATCCCCTTCATCTCCTGGTGTCAACTTTACACCTCAGTGTAGAGATCCTACAAATTCTTTATGCCAGTGTCATAAAATACAGAATTTATTATCCAGGAAATATGCAGATCCACTGCATAAAAATTATTAGCTTTCATTTATTATTCCCAGGTGTAAAATTAAATTGCACTGTAAAGTTACATCTGGGAATAAAAAAGAAAGAACTATGTGAAGTGGTTAACTCTACTCTTGCTGTTTTTTGCTGTAGGGTTTTTTTTTTACAAAACAAATAACAGGAAATATTTTAGAAGTAAAACTCTATGGGCCAGATACCTAAGAAGGAGTTAAGGGTCCGCATGTCAATGAAAAGGGTATGAGATCTTGATCAAAGGAATACTGTTTCCTGCAATGCAGGAGAGCATTCCCAAGTACTTTAAATTAAAACCACCAGGTAAAGCCTGGGGAACAGATACATGTAGATCAGAGGTTGACTCTAGGGAGGCGCAATGTAATTTCATGAGGTTTACAACCTCACTTAGGTGTCCCCTTCCATCAAAACTATTTATTACACCTTCAACGTATTTGTCCAACACCTTCTATAGCTTTAAAGACCTCCCGTCTCAAAGTTATTTTTATTAAAGTTACTTTTTTTAATAGATCTATAATCTTTCATTAATTATCACACCATCATATATAAGAACCATGGTGCCCTAAAGAAAACAATAAACTCCTGAGAAATCCCATTAACTACCTCCATCAAAATGAGCTTGCTCAGATCTTTTATCAGATTCCCATAGAATTTAATAGAGATTTGCAGCCACCTTCAAATAGTCCCCTATCCCACTGGATGTGGGGCAATACAGATTAGTGTTATCCATTCTATTGTCTGTATAATCATGAATAAAAGGAATATTATAATATATTTGTATTCAATAACTTCAAACTCTGTAAAATGAGCAAACAGAATCTAGCTTTAAATCCAGCTGTAAAGAAATTTTAAAATAGCTAAAATACGTACGTCTACTGCTCATTCTTTCTGATACATAGTATGTAATCATTAGATCCATGGGTGTAACTATAGCTGTAGCAGCCTTAGCAGATCTTATGGGGCCCAGAGGTTGAGATTAGAGGGGGGCATTTAAATGCAATAGTATAGTACCTTCATTTCAGAAATAACAAGTTGGTGGGTTTCTGATGTCTAGTTCTACTATACATGTGCTCTTATGTTACGCTCACGCCCGGACTGACTGGCATGAGCGTGATTAGTGATCCCACTGTACCATGAACCGAGGAGTGCCTGGAGGGGCATAACTAAGTATCAACCCGATCCGACCAAGGTCGCACGGCGGCTTAATCGACTCCGTGGACCAAGGAGGAACCGAGCAGAGGGACCAGGTGCGACTCCAGGTCAGACCCCGGTCACAGATGTTGACCCACACCGGCAAATGCAGGAACAGGCAGGTTAGGCTGGCAGACAGGCAGGTGGGTATTGGCAAGTACGGCTGGTATGCAGACAGGTGGGCACTGGCAAGCATGGCTGGTATGCATGCAGACAGGTGGGCACTGGCAAGCACGGCTGGTATGCAGACAGGTGGGCACTGGCAAGCACGGCTGGAGTGCAGACAGGGAGGTACTAGCAGGTTGGAGCACAGGCTGGATAGGGTCCAGTACAGACTGGGAGACGGGTTCAGAGCCGCAGATGCGGTAGTCAAGCAGAGCAAAGCGAAACCGCAGGTGCGGTGGACAAGGCTGAGCAGAGCGAAACCGCAGGTGGGGTGGACAAGGCTGAGCAAAGCGAAACCGCAGGTGCGGTGGACAAGGCTGAGCGGAGCGAAACCGCAGGTGCGGTGGACAAGGCTGAGCAGAGCGAAACCGCAGGTGCGGTGGACAAGGCTGAGCGGAGCGAAACCGCAGGTGCGGTGGACAAGGCTGAGCAGAGCGAAACCGCAGGTGCAGTGGACAAGGCAGAGCGGAGAGAAGCCGCTGGAGCGGTGGGTAAGGAAGAGCAGAGGCAACCGCTGGAGCGGTGAGCAAGGCAGAGCAGAGAGGAACCACCGGAGCGGTGAGCAAGGCAGAGCAGAGAGGAACCACCAGAGTGGTGAGCAAGGCAGAGCAGGAAGGAACCGCCGGAGCGGTGAGCAAGGCAGAGCAGAGCAAGACAGCCAGAACGGTGAGTAAAGCAGAGCAGGAAGGAACTGCCGGAGCAGTGAGCAAGGCAGAGCAGAGAGGACAGGACTCTGTTCACACTGAACAGACTGGAAGGGACAAGCAGAACCAGATACACACAAGATACTTGCAATGAAGTAGCGAGTGGACTCTAAACTCACAAAAGAAGTACAGAGACAATGAGTAGGAGTTAGGTGCAGGTTCAGAGACTGCAGAAAAAGGGAAGGTACGGACATAGAGACAAACAGGCTAGGAGAGTGTTCAGACAGGAACTGACACTGCAACAAGATACAGGAGCGAGTCTGGGTATGCGGCCCCCAGAGAGGCGGACAAACAGGCTAAGAGATAGTTCAGACAGGCCTGGGAATACAGCCCCCAGGTTGGCGGACAGGCAAGAAACAGAACGGGACCTGGCACATCAGAGGCAAGGAGCCCTCTGAAGGAAAGAGTTGCTCAGGCATCTCCTACAGGGTGGAGTGGGTTTAAATATCCAGTGACTCACAACAATAGGCTGGGGACGCATTTGGAGTGTGCCCACAGCAACTATAAGAAACAGGAAGTAACCGGGCCGCAGCCCTTAACAGTCAGACCAGAGCATGCACACAGTAGAACAGGAGCACGGCTTACAAACTGGACTGAAGGTTAAGATGCGATCTTGCATAGTGGGAGATGGTGCACTATGCAAGCACGCCACCAGGTATGTTACATCTTATATGTGAAGCTAATAGTTATACCTTCAACTATTAGTAGTTAAGCTGTTGTTTAATTTTCCTGTTATTATATTATTTGGCTATGGGGCTCTATGAATTGTAGTAACACCCTTAATTGCTGTTTACAAGCAGAAGAAAATGCTTAAAGGGGTTAACTTACTAAATTAAATTACATATAACCTATGCAAAGGTCCCACTGCTAGGGACCCCAATTCACTGGATCTGAGGTACTAAGCCATTTATTCTTGGAGGACATTATAAAGCAGTAATGATCAATGAAGATATGAATCCAGGACAGCAACGATATCAAAGACTTGTTAGAAAACTCAACTTGATCTTTCCGTGTCTACCTTTGATGGTTTCCACACATTTTTTCATCTCTCCTCTTCACCCGACCCCTATTTATAGAGTGAGAAGTCTACTGCTACATTCAATATTATCTGTACAAATATAAGGTGCAAATATAGAGTTATTGAATCTCTATCTGTCACCGGGTTTTTGCCACATAATCCTCATAGCTCCCATCCATCTTGGATCCAGTGAGACAGTTACATATTTGAGTCTCTGTACCAATATCCAGTCCTGCCATTCCCTACTACCATCAGTGTAGGGCTGTGCAGCAACAGTACTGAACTGTTGAGCTCACACTACGCAACGCCATACAAATTAACCAAGTCCTGCCTGCAGCATCTTCAGGCTAAGTGCCCACGATGCAGAAATGCTGCATATTTTTTCCGCTTCTCCCTGGCAGGAAAAACGCATGCGGATTTTACATGCGTTTTTCCAGCCAGGAAGAAGTGTTTGTCAAGCGTTTTTGCATGCATTTCTGCATGCGGGTTATCAAGCGCTTTTCCAAGCGATTTTAGCATCACTTGGAAAAGTGCTTGACAACTTGGTCACACTATACTATATAAGTCCATGCAACCGGCATGGATTTATATAGTGTGACCAAGTAATAGTTAAAAAAAAGAATAAAAATGGTAAAAAATAAAAAATAAAGATTATACTTACCTTCCGATGGCCCCCGGTGTTTTCTCCGCTGCGTTTTGTCTGTTGTATGGGTCCCGGTGGTGTGAAAAGACCTGCCATGACGTCATTGAGTCATGTGACAGGTCATGCGACGTCTATCTATCTATCTATCTATCTATCTATCTATCTATCTATCTATCTATCTTATCACATATTTAAAAATAGAAAAGCAGGAGCAGCACCAGGGTAAGGTGGGTGCAAAGCCTCCCTGGCACAGAGCAAACTTTAAAGATAAGAAATGATGAATGGAGGCAGCACACCAAGCAATATGGCAAAAAAAAATGGTGGTTTATTAGCCCATAGTGGCAGTGGCAACATTTTGGTTCTGAGATATGAACCTTTCTTAAGCTTGAGAAAGGTTCATACCTCAGAACCGAAACGTTGCCACTATGGGCTTTTTAAATCACCGTTTTTTTGCCATATTGCTTGGTGTGCTGCCTCCATTCGTTGCCACTGCCACTGTGGACTAATAAACCACTGCTTTTTTTGCCATATTGCTTGGTGTGCTGCTTACATTCCTTACTTCTTATGACATATCTATCTATCAATCTATTACATATCTGTCTCTCCAGTGTAATATCGATCTAAGTATCTATCTATCTCTTACTGTCATTACAGATCCAGAAGAGGAGAGATACAGTATGGAATTGTGAAGATCATCTTGTCACATACACCGCTCTGGACCTACTACAGGTTGTTACGCACATGGTTGTGGAACCACTGTGCCATGGCGCAGGGAGAGCCTGGAGGGGTGTAACTAGGTGAACACTTGACTCTTCGCTAGAGCCCTGATGGTGGGATTAGACTTGGCTCCAGATGGATGCCAGGTGCTACTCCAGGATGGACCCCAGAGGCGTGGCAGCTGACCCCCAAAAGGGCAGGGAAGCAGGACCGGCCATGAACTGGTTAAATGGGAGGGATATGGCTGGTAGGCAGATGAGGAATCAAGCGCAGGCAGGACAGGGACAGGAACCCAGTACGGCCATAGGTACGAGATCATGGGTGCAGGTACACAGGTGCAGGTTCAGGTGGATCAGGAGCAGGACTAGGTATGGGCAGGATGTATACAGGTATGGGTTCAGCAGGACGGACTGAAACCGGTGCAGACAGAGTGGACAGTATCAGATAAGCCCGGGTACAGGAACCTTACAACTAGCTAGCAGGATATACACTGGTTGACTAAAGTTGCTAAGGCACCTCCCAAAGGGGAGGATGCCTTATATACCAAAAGCCCTCTTCTTCAAGCATGCTAGAAGTTTCTGTAGAAGTGGAGCATGAATATTTTCTTTGGGCTCCCACGACCTCTCGTCAGGCCCAAATCCCTTCCAATCAACTAAGAGAAATGTTTTCCTCTCACCCTCGTCAAGGCTAGGATATTCTTTACTTCAAAGACATTATCGGAACTGACGGGACCAGGCATGACACCAGGATCCTTGAAGAAGAGACTCAATATGACTGAGGAATTGGGTAATCGTGAGGAGGCTGGCAACTTCAATTTATCAGATACAGCATTAATTTGCTTGATGAGTTCAAAGGGTTTGAAGAATCTAACTTGAAGGATTGAATCTTAAGACAGATTTACTAAGAAAATAACCACACCTTATCTCCTGGACAATAGCAAGGTGGATCCTAGATTCTCTTGTCCACATGCCTCTTCATATACTCAGATGACCTCTCTAGAGTGGCTTTAGCGTCCTCCAATATCTTAGAGAAATCCTTTGTAAGATCATCAGCTGCTGGAACGCCTGAAGCAGCCGACACTGGAAGGTGGATTCCTGGCTGTTGCCCAAAAACAATGAAGAATGGAGAACTCGCAGAAGTCTCACTTCCGTGGTTGCTATAGGAGGACTCCGCCCATGATAAGAGCTTGACTTAATAGTCATGATGGGCGTTAGTGAAGTGCCGCAGAAAGTTGGCCAGAATCTGGTTGATTGTCTCTACCAGTCTGTTGGATTATGGTGTTGGATTTAGGGCGGTAAATGCAGATGAAAAATCCAGGACAACAATCAGAAGTTTACACAAAGCTTGCCAGAATCTAGATGTGAACTAGACACCTCAATCGGACACGATGTGGCGAGGGAATCCGTGAAGACGGAATATGTGCTAAATGAATTTCTCCTCAAGTTCCAGAGCAGATGGAAGGCCTGGTAATGGAGTGAAATGTGCCATCTTCGAGAAGCAATCCACCACTACCCAGATGACGTAACAGTCCGAGAACACAGGAAGATCTGTAATAAAGTCCATAGCATTATGCTGCCAAGGCACCGAGGGCACAGGGAGTGATAGGACAGGAGTTTCTTAGGAACTCTGTTGCAAGCATAGGAAGGGCAGATGGTAACAAACTCCATGATTTCCTTACGCATGGTAGGCCACCAGTAGTGACGTGATATGAGCTGAAAAGTCTTTCTCTGTCCAGTGCAAGAAGCAGATTACTGAAAGCAAAGAAATGTGTCAGTGAGTCTCCCAACCCCTCTCTGGGTGAGATCGTTCTGCTTCACAGAGTTGTGTGTGAGGGGAAGAGTTTCTCTGCAATTGTGCTCATAGCTCTGTGGGGCAGACGATCTCACCCAGAAGGGAGGGTGGAGACTCACTGACACACTTCCATAGCAATCTGCTCCCTGCGCTGTCAGACTTGTGAGGAGAATATGTTGTGCACACAGAGGGTGGGGAGTTGGGGGGGAGTAGGACATCTTATGATGACAGGAACAGTGCACACTCGACTAGCTGATCGTCCACTACTAGGACGGAATGGAATAATGTCAGGGGGCACAAGGGAGCATACTTCAGAAGATAAAAGCTTGGCATTTATTGAACGGAGCATAATTTTTAATAAATGTAAATTACAAAACTATTTATTTCCACCTTTTCTACTTGGTTAAAAGTATTCTTTATGGTGGCCCAACCCCTTTAACACGCCAGTGTCTCTGCAGGGAGGAGGAAGGGAACCCCTACAGGGGCGTCGGCACTGCTGTAACCCAGGTATTGGGGCATATTGTCAGTTTACTTATTCACCAATGCCAGTAGTAGGTCCAGTGCTTTACAAGCATCAGCATCACTGTCTCTATTGAAGCTCACAATCTAAATTCTCTATCATTATGTCTTTGGAGTGTGAGAGGAGACCGGAATACCTGGAGGAAACCCACACAAACTGTTATGATCTGCAACAAGTACTAAGGAAAGAAAGGGGAAAGCTATCCCTACAGTAACACTAAGCTGAATCCCTACGATGTAGCAGGCTGCTTGTTCCTTGTGAACAGACCCGCCTTAGTCCTCTGCTAGTCTGAACGAAGACCTATAGCATAAAGGAAGGGGTCCCTAAAAGAACTAAGGACTGGAACAAAAATGGGACACCACCTGAACAGAGAAGGTTGTTGCAGAACACAAAAAGATAAAACTGACAAAAAGGTACTAGAGGTCCCAGAAGGACCAAGCAAACTGACAGAGATAGGCACAGAAGCACCTGGCTAGCAAAACAGTTAAACAACACTGAAGTCCAGCACAGCCAAAAGGGCGGAGCTGGAATATATAGGCAGATGGTCACGTGACCGCAAAACGCAAGATGGAAAAAACAAACAGGAAGGTTCTAACAAAAACACTGTGAGAACATACAAACTCCTTGCAGATGTTGTTCTTGGTAGGATTTTGCCCCATGACCCCAATGCTGCCAAGCAATGGTGCTAACCACTGAGCCACCAAGAAAATCAGTTACATATTACATACCACATACTGTAATGAATATGAGAATTCATGACTACAGAACAGCAGGAAGACAGGATACAGATGTGAGATTCGATTCTTAGGACTGCGGTCCATTGGCCAGATCAGTTAATCTGTAACCACTAGATGGAAGCCCAGCGAATCTCCTTACCTCCTGGCATTCCCAGCTTCTCTTCTAATTAGCCAGATTGGCACAACATTGTGTGTGCGCCATGCCACAATAATTACATCGGGCCAGTCGGGTTAAAAAAGAAGGACAAGGAATGCCGGGAGGTAAAGAGATTTGCAGGCCTCCCGTCCTGCTGTTACAGATTACTAATTGGAATCCTCTAGTACAGGACCTTATAGAGATCATAAAATTACAAGGAAACTCTTAATAATTATGGCTATTTTGGTGGACGTCACATTATTACTGTTAATCCACACTACAATTTCTGCATAATCTCCTTTGAAGAGTAGCAAGATCCCATCAAAGACAGCATCTTCCAAAGATATTGTATGTTGCGTAAGCAGCACCATAGATTATAATGGGTGAGCGTCTGTACGTGTCTCCGGTATGTGTGAAAACAAGTACCAGAAACACAGACGTGTGAAGGACCCATGCAAGTAACTGACCCGTACAAGTCTATGGGTCCGTGTAAAATATGTATCGCACACAGATGACATCCATGTGGTGTCTGTGTGACACCTCTCCATTACTAACACCAGGGTTTTATGCCAGCTGAGGTTTTTGACACTACACAGTTGACATCAACCCCAAAAACTATTACTTTGATTGTAAAAACACAAGGGCATCGGGAAGAGCGAAGGCGATGTGCCAGAAATGGTGCATCTAATGTGCTGCTGGCAGGCTTGTATTATTAGGCTGAGAAGGGTCCAATAACCATGGACCTTCCCAGCCTGATTATATCAGCTCACAGCTGTCTGTTTTTTTGCTGGTTTCAAAAAATAGGGAGGATCCCACGTCATTTTTTTCATGTAATTAATTATTTATTTATTTTTCTATTATCTCTCTGTCTGTTATCTTTGCACATCTTTAACAGTTAAAAATCAGTCATTTCTCGAATGCATTATATTCCAGTACATGTCACATGGATGGCACATGGATGCCGCACACGTACACACAGATGAAACACGGATTGAAAAAAATGTACACATGGATGCTGATAAAAAAATGCACAGATGGTCAAAATGGAACGTCCCACACGTTTTATGCGCACATGTAAAAGAGGCCTTGTATAGTAATGTAACTCATTTGCTATTATTCATATATTCATATATTTTACAGCAAGGGTTAAGTATCCAATATATAAAGCAGTAGCTTTGGCTACTGCCTACCTGTTACTCTTCTCCATGTGGCAATCAATAATTGCAGATTAGCTCTGTTGACTTTTTTGCGTTTTGTTTCATTAGAGGATCAGGTGACTCCTTTGTTTTTCCTCTACGCTTTTTTATTCAGCTTTTCTTCTGATTAACTGTTCTGTACAAACAAAAGTTTACCAAGAAGACCGAAAATAAAGCTCTCTGGAAAGTCAAAAAGAATCTAAGAGCTCTACTATAAAAAAACCCACAACAGGCAGCAGCCACTGAGATCAGCTCCGATTTTTTTTAGCATTCTATAGCTCCTATCTGTGATTTTAAGAGTGAAGAAAGAAGGGCTGAAAACATACCCCACTTTTAAAAGTTCATTCTCTGCAGCTTTTACTAACTTGATTGGTTTGTTATTTTTGTACCAGATTACCCTTTGTTCAAGGAACAAAGATTTGTCTTTGCAAAATCTGCCTTTCATGTATAAAAGAGTTATGGAAAATAAAAGGGGCCAGAAAGACATTACCATGTATACAAAACCTTTTTTCCCAGTGCATGTGCAAACAAATATATTTGAGTTATCTGAAGGTAAAAACTATAAAAGAATACAAAAACAGAAAAAAAATCAATAAACCTTAACCTATCAGCATCCTACTGTGTTCTAAGCTACAACATGTGTCTCTTCTATTGTAAGAGTTCATACACTAAAATGTAAACCACCAAAGCAAAATACAGTCACTTCTCCTGCACAATCATTAAATCATTACATGCCCAGCGTTTCTTCACAAAGTGCATACCAACAATACTTTATGGCCTTTCATCTCAAACTCATGCGTAAATGGTGACCAGCCCTTACAATCTGGTTTGTGTATGTGAATGTAAACCACCAGATTTACATGCATGTATAATAAATGTTCTGTCATATTCAGACTGCATAGGGATGTTTTAGAAATATTGCTTGTTGCAGATCCAGGTGCTGAGACACTTACAATTGCTAAAATAAAGGAGAAGCATCCAGCTGAGCGCTGTGCCTCTTTGACTCTCTTGTCTGTGCAGGAGCAGTGTTGGTGTACAGTTTCATATAAGGCTGTGTGCCCACGAGGCGATTTTTAAGCATTTCCTCAGCGGAAAAAACGCTGCAGAAACGCTTAAAAAACGCATGGTAGAAGGCCTACCATGTTCCCCAGTGATAATCCACATGTGCTGTGCACATGCTGCGGAAATTTCCGCTGCGGATTATCATTGCGGAAAAAAACGCAGCACTACCAATTATTTTGCGTAAGCGCTGTGTTTTTGCCGCCATTTACTTGCATTGGAACGCATGTAATCCGCATCACTGGATCTGTACATGCGGATTACATGCATTTCAATGTGCGGATGGTACCCGGGTCTGGAGAAGAGGAGACTCCCCTCCGGACCCGGGTACCATAGAACCTGTGAAAAAAAGAATAAAATAAAAAATAAATGTTATATTTACCTTCTGATGGCCCCCGGTCTCCTTGTCTTCACTTGCCGGCAGATCGCGGTGGACTGAAGGACCTGCGCTGACGTCATAGCCATGTGACGGCAGGTCCTTCAGTGTAGTGCACCGCGAGCTGCCGGCAAGCCAGGACGGAGCGAAGCAAGACTGCGGGGGCCATCGGAAGGTAAGTATAGATTTATTTTTTTATTTTTTAACATTCTTTAAGGTCACACTATATAAATCCATGCCATTTGCATGGATTTATATAGTGTGACCAAGTTGTCAAGCACTTTCCAAGTGATGCTAAAATCGCTTGGAAAGCGCTTGACAACCCGCATGCGGAAATGCATGTGAAGAACGCTTCACTTCCGCTTGTCCCTGGCAGGAAAAACACATGAACAATCCGCATGTACAATCCGCATGCGTTTTTTCTGCCAGGGAGATGCCGAAACGCTCAGGAAAAAATCCGGAGCATTTCTGCATCTTGGGCACATAGCCTAATGCTACTTCCACAACTAGGCAAAATATGGCAAGAACCAGTCAACTAAATAAAGATAAATGGCAGTTCCATCATTACTTTAAGGTCAATTCATCAGGGAATTGCTAGAATCTTGAAGGTATCCTCAATTGCAATCATGAAAACCATTAATAAATGTGATAAAACTGGCCCCAGGGAAGAAAGACAAAGAATTACCTCTGTTGCAGAGGATAAGTTCATCAGATTTACCAGTCTCAGAAACCACAAATGGCAGCACCTCAGATAACAGCCCTCATAAATAATACAGACATCAACTAGCAGACACATCTCAAAATCAGGAGACTGCGAGAAGCAGGCCTTTATGGTTGAATTTCTGCAAAAAAGCTATTACTGAAGACCACAAAAAGAAGAAGAGACTTGCTTGGGTCAAGTAGCTAAGGCCTGGACAATAGAACAGTGGAAATCTGTACTATGGTCTAATGAGACAAAATGTTAGACTTTTGGTATCAACCACTATGTCTTTGTGAGGTGCACAAAAGGTGAAATAATGTTTTTTAAAACTGTGGTGCCCACCGTGAAGAATGGAGGGGAAAGTGAAGGTGTGAGGGTGCTTTGCTGGTGACGCTATTGGTAATGTATTCCAAATTCAAGGCACAATTGCCCAGCATGGCTACCTCCTCATTCTGCAATGACATGCCATCCCATCTAGTTTGTGACCATCGTTTGCATTGCAACAGAACCCAAAACACACCACCGGGCTATGTGACCAATAAAGAGAGGGATGGAGTGCTGCATCAGATAGCATGGCCTCCACCTCCACAATCACCCAACTTGAACCCAGGTGAGACGTTTTGGGATCAGTTGGACAACAAAGTGAAGGCAAAACAGCAAACAAGTGTTCTGCATCACTGGGAACTCCTTTAAGTCTATTGAAAAGCCATTCCAGGTGACCACCTGATGAAGGTGCTTGAGAAAATGCCAAGGGGGTGTAAAGATGTTACCAGAGTAAAGAGGGGTACTTTGAGGAATCTAAGGTTTAACACATACTTTGGTTTCCTTCACACGTGTTTCTTTACTCCTTGTTTCCCTATGTACCTTTGCAGTTTTGTTGCTTTCAGCCTGAATCTACAATGTGCACATTCCAATAAGAACCAGAAAAACTATTGCATGAAAAGGTGTGTCCAAGCTTTTAACAGGTGCTGTAGTTCTTAGGTGAACATTCACTTTAAAAGAGTAGTCAGTCAGATATACTAGTTAGAAAATCAAAGGATGAGATTCTTATCCTCACCAATCCCTTGCAGCTCCAGTCACCATGATTGCTTGATTCCTGATAGTCTCTCCTTGTCCCCTCTTGACATACTGGAAATGTTGATTCGCTGATCAGGGACAGTGGCTCAGTAGTTAGCACTGTTGCTTTGCTGTACTGGGGTCCTGGGTTCAAATCCCACCAAGGACAACGTGTACACCTTTGTTTATTGTATCCTGTACGGCAGCTTGACTTCAATACTTTACACTCAATATTATTTTATTTTATATTAAATGTTCACATACATTCAGTGCAATATATGCATAAAAATGGAAAAATCAAACACTTAAAGATTACTAAATAATTCTGCTCTTACATTGAGAAATCATAGGAGGCTTGCGTTCGGAGGCTCGTGGAAATCTCCATGATCTCTTTGGTGATGAACCCATGACTGACTGAGAGGGGGTTGAGCTGACTTTCCAGCTCCGGAGGAAGACTTCTGTGCAAACGAGTAAGGACAACACAGCACAGAGGATCATCAAAGCAGGAGCTGTCCTCTTCCATACCTTCATCTTAAGAACAATCAAGGCATTGAGACGCTGCAAAATAACATAAAATTACACATGAAGCACTAAATAATGGAGGAAAGGCAACAGATACACAGACATGATTATTAACGTGGTTGATAGTAGGGTACAAACCATGATTTACAAGTGATACTTCCCAGATAAATAAGGTACTTTGGTGAATATTTATAAATTGCATACTAGAAATCTATTTTCTTCATTCTAAGTAGAACTGCAATTATGTATTGTTTCAAATATGGAACTCACTCTGAATAATTTGTTGAAAGCTTTTGTAGCAGTGTCGGATTTGTGTAAAATTTTAACAATGAGATCAATTTAGCAAAGCCACGCACGCATTAGTCATTTACCCAGTCATCTTTACTTTTTGAATCAAGAGACCTTTATGAGGAAATGACTGCTTGTTGTTTGTAGATGGTATGCCTGTTTAGGAGATTCTGATCCCAAAACAAGAGAAATCTTAATGGATTGATAGCTAACCCTTCCCAACATGGCCAATTTCTGTTTTTGCTTTGTTATTTTTTCCGCTCCTTCTTTCAAAAGCCTTAACTTTATTATCTATCCCCCCACATAAATGTATGAGTGCTTGTTTTTTGCAGGACAAGTTGTACTTTTGAATGACACCATTCATTTTACTACATAGTGTACTGGAAAACAAAAAAATTCCAAGTACGTTGTAATTGCGAAAAAAAACAAAAAAACATCGCAATTCTGACATTGTTTTTTTCGGAATACATTATGTAGTAAAAATGTCCTGGCAATATGATTCTTCGCATCAGTACAATTACGGTGATATCAAACTTGCCAGTTTTTTTTATTATTTTAGTGGAGAAAACAAATTTGTAAATTTGTAAAAAAAAAATTTGACCTGTAACGTTTTTATTTTTTGGTCGATGAAGCCGTGTGAGGGCTTCTTTTTTTTCAGTGTGAGCCAATGTATTTATCGATACAGTTATAGGATAGATAAGACATTTTCATTTCTTTTTACTGCATTTTTTGTGGCATTGCAGAGACAAAAAAAACCCTGCAATTTTGGTATTTTTTATTTTTTATGTTTAAGTTGTTTACTGAATCAAGTTGTGGGTTGACTAATGAACGCAAAGAATGACTAGCCCCATACTGGCGTGCAATTAATGCTGCTGTTAGAGATTGACAGCAGCATTTAACAGGTTAACAGTTGTAGGTGGAGCCTGTGGGTGTTAGAGGCAGATTCTGGCTGAGACACACAGCCATTATTTGTGGGGTACGGGGCGGGCTCATGCTGTGAGCTCACACCATACACCCACTCCTGACTTGCCCTGTATATGAAAGTCAGATGTCAGGAAGGCGTTAAGCCTTGTTACAAGTGTTTGCAGTGTTCTTTTTGGTTCATCCTATCATTATTGTAAGTATTAGCTGTTAGAAGCTTATTTAGAATTCATGCAAATAGTAGATGTATTGCAGCTCTTTACAATGGAGATGCAGGCAATCCAAGTGCTTCTATGTGGTATCTTCACACAGCACTGTATTTCTGAGATAATCATTGCTTCTAGGAGAGAACACTTTCATGAAATTGCATCTTAAGAAGCGTGCCATGATGTTTTTAATGTTTGATTATTCTGCAACCCATATGAAAGGCATACAGAATTACAGTAGGTCACTCACACATCTTTATGGGTGACATATTACAGCTTGGTGCGATAAATGGCAATCCCACTGATCAGTTGTTATCAGCTCCGGAAGCTCCGGATATAAACAGAACAAGAGATGGAACAGCAACTCCGCTCCTATTGGAAAGATTAGGCTCTTTTCACTTCCTGCCATAGGGGCTGATAACTAATTTTGTGGTGCTGAAAATGAATATGATGCTTAAATTTGCTGATTGGCTCTAATTTTCAAGATCTAAAGGAAGTTGTAATTACTAATGACACCTTTCATGCAGGCTTATTGAAAAATTGCGTCTGTATTATTTCATCATCATTATTGCATTGTTAGTAGCTAGTCTATCACATAATCTATTTAATCTATTGAACCTTCAGTATTCTATCATTTTGGGATGACCAATCAAAAAACACCAACTCAGCTCCGATGATGTAATCCTAATTACAGTTTCAGCACCTACTTTTATAAATGCTCTATGTGTAAGGTATACAAATTTAGGATTTCTTATCTTAGTTTCTTAGCATATTGACATGTTTGTATATGTTCTTTCATATATGCCTCATTCTTGCATTAACAAAGCAGATAGTTTTTGCTACATATGCAGAGAAGTCACTTTTGTGTCACAATGGCAAAACTTGACTACCATGATAAGGAAAGCCTACAACCTGTATTTTGGCTGCAGAATAGTACATTAAGATAAGAGTTGGGCTCCTCATATATGCTGCAATAGATGTGTCTCACATCTTACCCAGTGGTTGTATGGGATGAGGCAATCTATGTCTTTTGCAGTCCCAGTGATCTGGAAAGAGCCAACTGCTCACACTACCAATTGCTATTTCTGCATGGTACCCCCCCATTAGGAAAGTAGTTTCAAGGAAGAAGTGGACTTTACAGTATCCAAACAATCAATCTGCAAATGCCCAGAAGGACTGCCAGTTCCAAAAGCACCATAAACATTTTCATTTGGAGTCAATTGAGGAAGAAGAGGGCACTTAGTGTCATAAAGTATCTTCCTCTCATGACCCAGACTTTCTGCCAGCAACCTCAGCTGAACTACACCTTATAACACAAAGTGAACTGAATGATTTTGTTAGAGATTTGGATCCGCCCAAGACTAAGGCTGAGTTCTTAGGTTCCAGGCTACAGCAGTGGAATCTCCTAATGAGCGATGTTCTGATTTCTTTGTTCCACAACTGTGATAAAGATCTTGCCCAATACTTCTTCATGAAGGGTGATCTTGTGGCATACAGCAACATCAACAGTTTAATGGAAGGTCTGAAGATAAGTCATAATCCAGAGGAATGGAGGCTCTTCATCGATTTGTCCAAAACAAGCTTAAAAGCAGTCTTGCTGCAAAATGGCAATGCGCTACATTCAGTTCCACTTGGTTATGCAGTCCACATGAAGGAAACCTATGACAACATGAAACAGCTGTTGAGGTGCCTGAACTATGACCAACATTTGTGGCCCCTCTGTGGTGACTTAAATGTGGTTGTCCTCTTGCTTGGTCTCCAGGGTGGGTATGCAAAGTAGTGATGCTTTCTGTATGAGTGGGATAGTCATGCAAGAGAATATCATTACAATAAATGAGACTGGCCTCTCCGAAATTCACTTCAGCTAGGGAGTAAAAATGTCCTGCATCCAGCACTTGTTGACCCACATAAGATTTTGTTGCCACCATTGCATATCAAGTTGGGCCTAATGAAGAACTTTCTAAAGGCAATGGATAAAAATGCAAAAGCATTGAAGTATCTCATTGATAAGTTTAAGGATGAGTGAAGCAAAGATAAAGGGAGGAGTCTGTAATGGACCTCAGATTCATAAGCGCTTTCAAGATGAGGAGTTTTTCCGTTTGTTGCAGGACAAGGAAAAGGCTGCATGGGTGGCGTTCTAATTGTTTGGGAAACTCAAGAGTAGATAAGTATGAAGAGTTGGTGGAAAATCTCCTCAAAACATATAAGGATCTTAGCTATAACATGTCAAGAAAGAATCATCTACTGTAGACTTTTTTCCACCAAACTGTGGAGCAATGAGTGAGGGATTTCACCAAGATATTGCGAAAAGATATCAAGGAAAATGGAATCCATCAATGCTTGCAGATTACTGTGGGACAATTGTAAGAGATGATCTGATGCAAGAGTACAAGAGACAAATGAAAAAGAGTTCTCACTGAATGAGGACCAAATTTTGTAGTGCAATTTCTGTAACTGTTTATAATTCGCAATAGTGTTTAGACATGTTTTAGTTATTTGAATTGTTGCTAAATTTCCTCTAAATAAATATCAGAAAATTGGCATAACAAAATATTCTGCATCTTTACATTTACAAAAATAATAATGTTTCAAAGTACTGAAACTTTTATGCATTAATTATATGTAGCAGTAAAATATGTGCTTGTATTAACGCATTTTGCAATCCCGCTCCAGTAATGTAAGTAATAATGGTATGTTGTCCTTGTATGGGAAATCCACCAGGGTGGCCACCCTGTAATCAGCACTGGTGAAAATACTTGCCACTCGGCGGTCATAGCACAGGCACAGCAGCATGTATTAGCTCATGTGTGCTAGGCTACCCAGAGGCAACAATAACCTGTCCTCAGTGGGAGGTGAATCCTCTGGGTCCTCTGTATCCCCCCAGCCATGCTCCAGTGATGCCCGTGAGATGCCTTGAGAGCCACCCTGCTATGAACACGGTTGTTCCTTCTCCTCTTCATCCTCCCAAACTGTTTTCTGGCTGTACAGTTGGGTACCTGGCCGCTATTGGAACAGTAGCCAACCCTCTGAGTCATGTGTAGATGACAGGCCTGATAATGGTGTGAATTGGCCCTGCTCCTCCTCTTCCTCCTATGCCACCACCTCATCCATCATCGCCTGTATTATTTTTTCCAGCAGGCATAAAAGTGGTATAGTAACGCTGATGATGGCATCATCAACGCTGGCCATATTGGTGAAGTATTTGAAGCAGCTCAACACGGCACACACATCCCACATGGAGTCCCACCAATTGGTGGTGAAGTGGTGTTGTTCCGCAGAGCAACTTATCTGTGCATGCTGTAGCTGAAACTCCACTATTGCCTGCTGCTGCTCACAGTCTCTCCAGCATATGCAAGGTGGAATTCCACCTTGTTGGTACGTCACATATGAGGCAGTAAGAGGGAAGGCAGAACTGAGAACACCAAAATCGCTCACACACTGCCCTCATTTTCAAAAGCAGCTCTGACATATGTGGGTCATTTTTAAGGAAGCTCTGCACCACCAAATTCAGCACATGCGCCAGGCAAGGAATGTGCATCAAAATGGCTAGGCCCAGAGCTGCAACGAGATTTTGCCCGTTATCGCGCACCTCCAGGCCGGGCTTGAGGTTCATCGGCACCAACCACTCATCTGTCTGCTGTTTGATTCCCTGTCCACAGCTCCTGCATGGTGTGGGATTTGTCCCCCAAACAGATCAGTTTCAGAACAGCCTGCTGTTATTTCCCCCTGGCTGTGCTGAAGTTGGTGGTGCAATTCTTACTGTGACCGGATAAGGAGGCGGTGGAGGAAGCGGAGTAGGAGGAGGAGGCAACCTGGACAGAAAAACGTCCAGCAATCCTCGATGGTGGTAGGACATGGGCTAGACCGCCTTTTGCATCTGTCACAACTGCCACTATATTTACCCATTGGGCGGTTAGGGAAACGTAATGTCACTGGTCGTGCTTACTGGTCCACGTATCGGTGGTTATGTGGACCTTGCCACTGATGGCGTTGGGTAGTGCACACCTGATTTGGTCTGCAACATGTGTGTGCAGAACAGGGATGGCCCACCTGGAAAAGTAGTGGCGGCTGGGAACAACATACTGCGGGATAGCCACCATCATCAGTTTTTTTAAAACTATCTGTCTCCACCAGCCGGAACGGCAGCATTTCAAAGGCCAGTAATTTGGAAAATGCGGTCATTCAGGACCATGGCTTATGGGTGGGTAGGGGGGTATCTCATCTTTCTTTTGAGGGTTTGGGAGATGGAGAGCTGAACACTTCCATGGGACGGTGTGGAGATGCTCGGTGACACTGGTGGTGCTGTCACATCCTCTCTTTGCAGGAAGGCAGGTCGCCCTGTCGATCATGAGCGGGAGAAAGAAGTCGAGACTGCAGCACAAGAGGGAGCAAGTGGAGGCTCAGATTTGTCATGCTTTTTAAGGTGTGTACTCCACAGCACCTTGTGCTTGGAATTAAGATGCCTCATCATGCAGGTGGTGCTTAGGTTCAGAAGATTTATGACTCGCTACAGGCTCTGACGGCACAGCATGCAAACCACCCATTGCTTGTCGTCTGCACATTGCCTGAAGAAATGCCACACCACAAAGCTCTTTTGGTTTGCTTATTTCAGTGGTGCAGAGGGCAGTAGCAGTCAACATACTGGCTAGGGGCTGTCCACTATACCTTTGCACCCTGCTCCCTCTTTTGCTTGGCAGTGTGACTACCTACTCTTCCTCCGAACTCCACACATCACTAGAATGGCCTTCACTCCATGTGGGGTCTAGGACCTCATCATCTTCTGAATCATTTTTCACCCACTCCTCACCTCTACTCTTTTTGCCAGTCTACACACTGCAGAAAGATGTAGCAGTTGGCAACTGTGTTTAGTCTTCCTCTGAGATGTGCTGCAGTGGATCACTAACCGTGTGCATTAGCCCTCTCACGTACTCATCCTCCAACCTAATAAGTGGATGGGCATCAGTGCACTCAGTCTCTTCCACTTCTGGGGCAGGGCCAGGTGGTTGGGCCATGAAACCCCAACCAGCAGAATCATCAAAAATCAGAAGAGACTGCTTCATGACTTGGGGCTCACACTGCTTGGCTGATTTGCAAGTGGGTTAGGTGGAAGCCAGATGACCATGGTCCTCAGGTGCCAATGACTCACCCCCTGGGCCATGTTGTGCAGCGTTGCGTATGCGGGGAATACCCGGAGCCGGATCCGATAGGGGTAGTAGTCCTCGTGGCGGTGACCCGGTCCGTGCCCAGGGTGTCAAACTAAGTGGCGATGCTTGGCATAAGATGTTGTTTTGTTCGACTACGCCACCCGTTGATTGCGGCTATGAAGCCGCCGCTGCAGGGCAGACCGCTGAGGCCGGCGGTACGGTGGTGCAGCGTGGATGGTATAACCCCCAACGGGAGGGGTATAGCCTCAGGGCAGCTGGAAAGGCAGGGAGGGATGATGGTGGTCGTGGTGGTGTAACAAGGAATCACTGAGACGTGCGGTTGCAGTTTTCACAGCTTTACTCACAGTTCTTTATCAGGTCACTTGTGCGCAGTAAGGACCACCCGAGCCGTGCTGCGCCCACCAGGTGAGGGACTCGGCTAACTCCCAGGCAGTTCCGGAGCGTGGTCCAAGGCTCCCCTCTCTTCCTTCCTACTGGCCGTCCCCACTAGGGACCCACCTTTGTCCGGCTCCCTCGGGCCTTCTGGTGGTGAAACCTTTCCCGGTTTCCCTGACCCTATATGGTATGCCTTCCTGGTGGATATGGTGAGGGGTCGCGCCAAGGCTTGACCACGACCTCCGGTTCCTGGCTGAGGATAATTGGCCTCCACCAGTTTGGGATCCGGTACCCTTCTCTGCCAACCCTTCACCCGTCAACTCGTGGGATCTCAGGGTTCCCTCTCTTCTTGCGTCTCTGGGCCTTTCCTGGTGTTCCTGTTCCTCCTTCTTCTTCTTTCTCTCTCTCTCTCTCTGCCTCAGGCCTCCTCTCCAGGCCTGGCTCTGGAGCTGGGCCCAGACTGAGCCACAGCTCCCTGTCAGCCCTCTCTGGCTGAGCTCCTCTCTGAACAGACCCTCTATCCAAGATGGTGCCCACCCTTTATACTCCCTACTGACACCCGAGCCCAGGTGACCAGCACCCAATGGGCTCCTACCTATGCCCAGAGTCCCTCCCCTCTCTGCTCCTACACCACTAGGATGTTCCTCCCCCCTCCCCACTCCAGCCAGGGACAGAAGCTGTCGTACCTGCACATCTATCTGGTGGGAGTACCGTTGGTCTGTCCCCCGGAAATGGGGTGAGTGTAGTGCATGCAGCCTACTGAGCTCTGTTCCACGCTCCATCCTTACCCGGGAGTGGAATACCGCACCTCTGGTTCGAGGTGCAATACCCCTGTAGCAGCCGAGTCCTCGGGGTGCTACATTCCCCCCTGGTAAATCACAGCACGTCCTCGGGCTGGAATAGAATAAAACAATATAAAACATACACATTTTTAAAGTGCACTCATATATAAAACATTAATTGAAAACTCATCCCTTTATGGGAGGTACTCTTTTTTTTTTTTTTTTTTTTTTTTAAACGTACAGGTATAAAACATTTTCAAAATATATTCTTGATCTCTGGCCACGGTGCAACTTGTGACCAGGTAAAGTGCAACAGTCACCAATTCCACGGTGGAAAAACAGTTTCTTATAAAACCAGTAGGGGGCACTTTAAGAAGCGCAACTATTTACAGGGTGGCCGCTCTCAGTCCTCGGCCAGTGGGGATAAGGGAGTGGCTGCTCACAGTCCTCAGCCTGGTTAGGGATAGGGGCACACAGGAAACAGTTCTTTTTCTGTCCCAACGGGGACCACACTCTTTGTGGAAACAGTCCCACAACAGTCCTTATACCCGATCGGGTAACTATTTACATCTCTTTTACCGTTTATGATTTACGGTGTCCTCCACACTCTCCTTCCTGAGGGTAGTCTCCAGACCCGTTCGGGTCCTCTTGGTCTTCCTCATACTGCATCTCCTCCTCAGTCAGCCGGTGTACGTGAAGGGCGTACGGTCCTTTAGCACACTGATGCCGGGTGAAGGCGACCACATCACCCGGGTAGAGGTCACGTCCGCGGTGTCCCTCCGGCAGGTGGCTCTCGACATCCCTGCGGGTGACAAAGACGTCGCCGGGGGTTCGGTGATCCCGGATAAAGCCCCAGCCGTTCTCCAGTTGAAACTTTATTACGGTCCCGGTGGTGCGGGGGCCGTGGGCCGTACGGGGGTTTCGTCGGGCCCGGCATTTCTGCTCCGCGCTTTGGGCCTGCAGCTGTTCCTCGCGGATTCGCCTCTCTCGCCGTTCTCTCCCAAAGACCTCCAGCTGTTGACGGCAGCACTCCTCACGCCGGGCTGCGGCCGCCCGGGTCTCCTTGGTGAACCCCATGAGGTCCTCACCGGTCGGATCCCATGCGAATTGGGCGTCTTCCAACGGGAGCAGGACAATTTTGGCGGGCGCCAGTGCCGGGATCAGAGGCTCACACAGGGGCCGTTCCCTCCGGAGTCGGGGGTTGATGTACTCCGGTGGCCACACGAAGGGCAGCCCGTCTGGGCTAGTATGCTGCGCGAAGAGATCTTCGCCCAGGGGCAGCACTGTGGAGGTCGAGGGCGCTGTGGGGGCAGCGGTGCCCGGAGGTACCCGGCCTTGCGACCAGGCCGGCGGCACAGTGGAGGTAGAGGGCGCTGTGGAGACCGCGGCGCCCGGGTGTACTCGGCCCTGCGACCAGGCCGGGGGAATCCTATTTGGGTCAAAGGACGGCACCGTTGAGGAAGAGGGCGCTGGAGGGGCATCAGCGCCCGGGTTCACCAGGCCTTGCGACCAGGCCGGTGGCACTTCCTGCTTCGCCGCGCTCAGGGTCAAGGGGCGTGGCGTAACAGAGGGCGCGACCGCGGCTCCTGCCGCTTGAGGCCTAGTTTGGAGCAGCGGCGGTGCGGCAACGGGCACGGTGAGTATGACTTCGGGCTCTGCGACGGGGAGCTGGGGCAGGCTTACGGCTACTGGGCACGGGGTGATGACGTCCCCATTACCTGCTTCCATCCTTGCAGCTCCCTCCGCGGCGTCGTCTCCGGCCTTCGTCCCTCCTGCACCATCCTCAGGGGCAGACATGCCCCACGTTGCGGGTGGCGTCCTCTGCTGGCGGGTTCCAGCCTGCTGGGCCATCTCCCTTCTCCATTCGGCCAGTGCTTCCTGCTGTACTCGGGCCATCTTCCGGGCCAAGGCCTCCAGCGCGGTCTGTGCACGCTCCCGATCTCTGGGGAGTTGTGCCAGGATCTCCACCAGGCCTTCTGGGGTGGCGGCCTGCAACAGGCTCCGAACCACGGGGTCGGTGCTGCTCGACTCTTCCTCCATCCCCGGGTGCGATCTGTCCAGACTCCTCCAGGCCGCACCCATCCTCTCAGTTTTGTTCTCTATCCGCCCCCATTGGGAGTGGTCCCGGGGCAACTTGGTGACTGTCAGTTTCAGGGGCAGCCCCCCCACTCTGATGGACATCTCCATTATTGTACTCTCGGCTGGTGGGGGCGGTCTCTTCCTTTGGCGCCACTCTGGGACCATGCCCACGATGGGAGGTGGTCTCTTGCCACCCTCTGGCACGCCCATAATGGCGTCCGCTCTGCCAGGGCGGGAAACCGTCTCAGATGGCGGGAATCGTCTCCTGATGGCGGGAAACTCCGCGGATGGCGGGTAAAGGCTGCAAATAGCGGGCAAACGGCGGGAAACTACTCCGGACGGCGTCCGATGGCGGGAATCCTCCGGAATTGGCGGGAGACTTCTTTTTGAGGTACATGTTAACTTTCCTTCAGGCACGCAGTACCCGGTGGCTGCGGGCACGTAATACTGCCGACTACGCCAAAGTTGACTCACCCCCTGGGCCATGTTGTGCAGCGTTGCGTATGCGGGGAATACCCGGAGCCGGATCCGATAGGGGTAGTAGTCCTCGTGGCGGTGACCCGGTCCGTGCCCAGGGTGTCAAACTAAGTGGCGATGCTTGGCATAAGATATTGTTTTGTTCGACTACGCCACCCGTTGATTGCGGCTATGAAGCCGCCGCTGCAGGGCAGACCGCTGAGGCCGGTGGTACGGTGGTGCAGCGTGGATGGTATAACCCCCAACGGGAGGGGTATAGCCTCAGGGCAGCTGGAAAGGCAGGGAGGGATGATGATGGTCGTGGTGGTGTAACAAGGAATCACTGAGACGTGCGGTTGCAGTTTTCACAGCTTTACTCACAGTTCTTTATCAGGTCACTTGTGCGCAGTAAGGACCACCCGAGCCGTGCTGCGCCCACCAGGTGAGGGACTCGGCTAACTCCCAGGCAGTTCCGGAGCGTGGTCCAAGGCTCCCCTCTCTTCCTTCCTACTGGCCGTCCCCACTAGGGACCCACCTTTGTCCGGCTCCCTCGGGCCTTCTGGTGGTGAAACCTTTCCCGGTTTCCCTGACCCTATATGGTATGCCTTCCTGGTGGATATGGTGAGGGGTCGTGCCAAGGCTTGACCACGACCTCCGGTTCCTGGCTGAGGATAATTGGCCTCCACCAGTTTGGGATCCGGTACCCTTCTCTGCCAACCCTTCACCCGTCAACTCGTGGGATCTCAGGGTTCCCTCTCTTCTTGCGTCTCTGGGCCTTTCCTGGTGTTCCTGTTCCTCCTTCTTCTTCTTTCTCTCTCTCTCTCTCTGCCTCAGGCCTCCTCTCCAGGCCTGGCTCTGGAGCTGGGCCCAGACTGAGCCACAGCTCCCTGTCAGCCCTCTCTGGCTGAGCTCCTCTCTGAACAGACCCTCTATCCAAGATGGTGCCCACCCTTTATACTCCCTACTGACACCCGAGCCCAGGTGACCAGCACCCAATGGGCTCCTACCTATGCCCAGAGTCCCTCCCCTCTCTGCTCCTACACCACTAGGATGTTCCTCCCCCCTCCCCACTCCAGCCAGGGACAGAAGCTGTCGTACCTGCACATCTATCTGGTGGGAGTACCGTTGGTCTGTCCCCCGGAAATGGGGTGAGTGTAGTGCATGCAGCCTACTGAGCTCTGTTCCACGCTCCATCCTTACCCGGGAGTGGAATACCACACCTCTGGTTCGAGGTGCAATACCCCTGTAGCAGCCGAGTCCTCGGGGTGCTACACCAACTCTACACTTTCTGCAGTGGACCGGGTAGAAGATAATGCAAAGGAACTGGAGGCACTCTCAGTCATCCAGTCAAAAAACGGCCTCACCATTCGTGTAACAGTACTTGGCTCTACGAAATGACGCAGAACGTCCTGTTGCCTGCTTGCACCAGAGGAAGATGTTTAATTTGGCACGTAGCAGGCACAGAATTACCAGCACCACCAAGGCTATGTTTACATCCCCTATTTGATGCTCTCCTCATTTTTTAAGTGTTTTTTTAGGCACACTACTCACACAGAGATGGTGGCAGAGTATAATTTTTTTTTAGGCCCACAACTGACACAGACACAGCGTCAGAGTAGAATTATCTTTTAGGCACACTACTTGCAAAGGCACGGCTGCAGAATAAAATAATTTTTTAGGCCCGGCCACAACTTGTACAGACACAGAGGTATAGTAAAATTATTTTTTAGGCCCACAAAAGGCACAGACACAGCGGCAGAGTAGAATTATTTTTTATGCACACTACTCGCAAAGAGATGGCTGCAGAGTACAATTATTTTTTAGGCACACTACTCGTACAGAGACGGCTGCAGAGTATAATTATTTTTAGGCACACTACTCGTACAGATACAGTGGTAGAGTAAAATTATTTTTTAGGCCCACCCACAAATGGCATAAACACAGCAGCAGAGTAGAATTATTTCTTATGCACACTACTCGCAAAGAGACGGCTGCAGAGTATAATTATTTTTTAGGCACACTACTCATACAGACATGGCTGCAGAGTATAGTTATTTTTTAGGCACACTACTCGTACAGAGAGGGCTGCAGAGTATAATTATTTTTAGGTACACTACTCGTACAGATACAACAGTAGAGTAAAATTATTATTTACGCCCGGCCACAACTTGTACAGACAAAGCGGAAGAGTAAAAATATTTTGTAAGCCCACAAATGACACAGACACAGCGGCAGAGTAGAATTACTTTTTAGGCACAGTACTCGCAAAGAGATGGTTGTAGAGTATAATTCTTTTTTAGGCACACTACTTGTACAGACATGGCTGCAGAGTATAATTATTTTTTAGGCACACTACTTGTACAGACACAGCAGTAGAGTAAAATAATTTTTTAGGCACAGCCGCAACTCATACAGACACAGCGATAGAGTAAAATTATTTTTAGGCCCGGCCACAACTTGTACAGACACAGCGGTAGAGTAAAATTACTTTTTAGGCCCACAAATGGCACAGACACAGCGGCAGAGTATAATTATTTTTAGGCACACTGCTTGCAGAGACACGGCTGCAGAGTATAATTCTTTTTTAGGCACACTACTCGTACAGACAAAGTGGTAGAATAAAATTATTTTTTAGGCCGACAAATGGCACAGACACAGAGGCAGAGTAGAATTATTTCTTATGCACACTACTCGTACAGGGACGGCTGCAGAGTATAATTATTTTTAGGTACACTACTCATACAGATACAGCGGTAGAGTAAAATTATTTTTTAGGCCCAGCCACAACTTGTACAGACACAGCGGTAAAGTAAAAAATTTTTCTAAGCCCACAAATGGCACAGACACAGCGTCAGAGTAGATTTTTTTCTTATTCACACTACTCATACAGAGGCGGCTACAGAGTAAAATTATTTTTAGGCACACTACTCATACAAATACAGCAGTAGAGTAAAATTATTTTTAGGCCTGGCCACAACTTATACAGACACAGCAGTAGAGTAAAATTATTTTTTAGGCCTGGCCACAACTTGTACAGACACAGCGGTAAAGTAAAATTAGTTTTTAGGCCCACAAATGGCACAGACACAGCAGCAGAGTAGAATTATTTTTTAGGTACACTACTTGCAAAGAAACGTCTGCAGAATAGAATTATTTTTTAGGCACACTACTTGCAAAGAAACGTCTGCAGAATCGAATTATTTTTTAGGCACACTACTTGCAAAGAAACGTCTTCAGAGTAGAAATATTTTTTAGGCACACTACTCGTACAGAGACGGCTGCAGAGTATAATTCTTTTTAGGCACACTACTTGTACAGACACAGCAATAGAGTAAAATTATTTTTTAGGCCCAGCCACAATTTGTACAAACACAGCGGTAGAGTAAAATTATTTTTTTTAGGTTCAGAAACAACTCATACAGACACAGCAGTAGGCCCGGCCACAACTTGTGCAGACACAGCAGTTGAGTAAAATTACTTTTTAGGCCCACAAATGGAACAGACACAGCGGCAGAGTAGAATTATTTTTTATGCACATTACTCGCAAAGACACGGCTGAAGAGTATAATTATTTTTTAGGCCCACAAATGGCACAGACACATACAGCGGCGGACTAAAATTATTTTTTAGGCATACTACTCGTGGAGACACGGCTGCAGAGTATAATTTTATAAATTAGTAGAAAAAACATTAGTATAGTAATGACTAAAGTAATTTTTCACTGAAATTCTTACACTACACTAAATAAAATATACTATGTAAGCGTGAATAAAAACAGTTACTGAATCACCACAACTAACTGATGCTAACTGTAATCCTTTAGACTAGTAAAAAATTTAGGAGCGTTGCTCTGCTAATGATTAGATATATATAAAGGTGTCTTCTTTGATTTTACTCAAGCACTCAGTAATGTCAATATGTATAGTAAAAAACTAAAAAAGGGTGAGCAATGGTGCTGCTACAGTGGGTGCAGAAAGTATTCAGACCCCCTTAAATTTTTCACTCTTTGTTTCATTGCAGCCATTTGGTAAATTCTAAAAAGTTCATTTTTTTCTCATTAAAGTACATTCTGCACCCCATCTTGACTGAAAAAAAAACAGAAATGTAGAAATTTTTGCAAATTTATTAAAAAAGATTTTGTTGTCAGCACATTCAAGTTTGTACAGCACAAAGTATTCAATGAGAATATTTCATTCATTCAGATCTAGGATGTGTTATTTGAGTGTTCCCTTTATTTTTTTGAGCAGTGTATATATATATATATATATATATATATATATATATATATACAGTGCCGGCAAAAAAAAATCTTTACATTTGTGCAGTAAAAAAAAACTTTACGTGTAAAATCCGCATCATGATTTCACTTCTTAAAAGTGCACACAATGAAGGAGATAATCAAAAACTATATAATAGAAAAACTGGCTTAGTAAAATGTAAATATCAATACTAATTAATTAAAATACTAATTGTAACGAAATATCCACAATAAAACACTTGAACGTTAAGATTTTGTGGTTTCGTTGAATTTGTAAAGATTTTTTTTTTGCCGGCACTGTATATATATATATATATATATATATATACATATATATATATATATATATATATATATATATATATATATATATATATACACTGCTCAAAAAAAGAAAGGGAACACTAAAATACCACATCCTAGATATCACTGAATGAAATATTCCAGTTGCAAATCTTTATTCATTAAATAGTGGAATGTGTTGAGATCAATAAAACATAAAATGATCAATGCAAATTAAAATTAATATCCCATGGAGGTCTGGATTTGGTATGATACTCAAAATCAAAGTGTAAAATCAAATTACAGGCTGATCCAACTTCAGTGGAAATGCCTCAAGACAAGGAAATGATATTCAGTAGTGTATGTGGCCTCCACATGCCTCTATGACCTCCCTACAACACCTGGGCATGCTCCTGATGAGGCGGCGGATGTTCTCCTGAGGGATATCCCTCTAGACCTGGATTAAAGCATCAGTCAACTCCTGAACAGTCTGTGGTGCAATGAGGTGGATGGATTGAGACGTGATGTCCCAGAGTTGCTCGATTGGATTCAGGTCTGGGGAATGGGCAGGCCAATCCAAAGCATCAATTCCTTCATCAAGGAGGAACTGCTGACACACCTCAGTCACATGAGGTCTAGCATTGTCATGCATCAGAAGGAACCCAAGGACCACTGCACCTGCATGTGGTCTCACAATGGGTCTGAGAATCTCCTCCAAGTACCTAATGGCAGTCAGGGTACCTGTGGCTAGCATATGGAGGGCTGTGTGGTCCTACAAGGAAATGTCTTCCCACACCATTACTGACCCGACTCACTTGAGTATGTATACAGCTTTTTCTTCAACTCTACCCACATGTGTTTGATTGGGTTAAGGTCTTGGGACTGTGAGGGCCAATTCAGCACCTCTACTTCATTTTCATTGAACCATTTCTTCTCCAATCTCAATGAATTCTTTGGGTTGTTGCCCTGCTGGAACACTATATCGTCCTTTTCGTACCCATAGTACTTGAGTGTACGAAGTAACTCATCTTGTAGGATACTCACATATAGCTCGGCATTGAGACCACCATCGATCCTGGTCAAATATCCAATGCCTTTGCCTTTGAAATAACCCCATATAATCAAGCTTCCTTCACCAAAATTGACAGTTTGTTAAATTTTTCGACCCATTAGCCCCTTTTTCCCTTGTTTCTTCCAGACCTATTTGCACCCATCAGAACGTAGTCTATTGACTTTAGTCTCATTGCTCCAAATCACCCATTTTCAAACTTATACTGTGCACTTTTCGTACTTTTTTGCAAACTTGAGCCAACGCTTCTTATAACAATGTTAAAGTTGAGGCTTCTTCAACTTTTTTGAGCCACCATGCCAGACTTGTGTAGCATGCATCGCATGGTGTTTGCATGGACTTCTGTGATCTCACTATTGCGAAGAATACAAGCCACCTCCACTGCCGTGTTTGTTGTGCCAGAACTGATAGACCTTGTGATGACCGGACTCGTTGACTCCAATATTTTGCCTGGACGTTTATCTCTTTGCTTTTGAATGGATGGACTGACTTCATTTTGTATTCTTCCAACTGTCATGGCACTCACATGATGCAGTTTGGCAATTTTCTTGGCCAAGAGACCACTATCGATTAGCTGAGTGATGCTGGTTCTATTTTTTGGGGAAATCTTCTTCATGGCTGCTCCTTGATTCCAACCAGTAACCTTTCGTTTGGGAATGATCACACTAATAACACACTGAATGTGAGGGAATGTGAGAACAGGTTGTATTTTGTAGTATACAGGAAGAAATTTTTTTTTCCACCATCAGAAGCAAAACAGTAACAATGCAGTAACATGACAAGAATCTGCATAACTAATCACATGCTAAATAGTTGCAAGTCAAATTTATGTATGAGATAGCCAAGATAATTGTCTATAAAATGATGGTAGTGTCACATTCAAAACAGTAGTGGATGGTGAGATATGGAGTCTGAAAGTCAAAAGTTCAAAACAAAGTTACCCTTTTGCTAGTCACTGTATACACTTCTTAATGATATGGTTTTATCTTTCATATCAGGGGCGGACACTGACTGCTTGGGGCACCTGTGCAAGAAATGTGTCTGGGCCCCCCACCTTTTATGGCGACTAAGCTACAAATGTACAGTGGTTGCCAAAAGTATTGGCACCCCTGCAATTCTGTCAGATAATACTCAGTTTCTTCCTGAAAATGATTGCAATCACAATTTCTTTGGTATTATTATCTTCATTTAATTTGCTTGCAAGGAAAAAACACAAAAGAGAATGAAGCAAAAATCAAATTATTGATCATTTCACACAAAACTCCAAAAATGGGCCAGACAAAAGTATTGGCACCCTCAGCCTAATACTTGGTTGCACAACCTTTAGCCAAAATAACTGCGAACAACCGCTTCCGGTAACCATCAATGAGTTTCTTACAATGCTCTGCTGGAATTGTAGACCATTCTTCTTTGGCAAACTGCTCCAGGTCCCTGATATTTGAAGGGTGCCTTCTCCAAACTGCCATTTTGAGATCTCTCCACAGGTGTTCTATGGGATTCAGGTCTGGACTCATTGCTGGCCACCTTAGAAGTCTCCAGTGCTGTCTCTCAAACAATTTTATAGTGCTTTTGGAAGTGTGTTTTGGGTCATTGTCCTGCTGGAAGACCCATGACCTCTGAGGGAGACCCAGCTTTCTCACACTGGGCCCTACATTATGCTGCAAAATTTGTTGGTAGTCTTCAGACTTCATAATGCCATGCACACGGTCAAGCAGTCCAGTGCCAGAGGCAGCAAAGCAACCCCAAAACATCAGGGAACCTCCGCCATGTTTGACTGTAGGGACCGTGTTCTTTTCTTTGAATGCCTCTTTTTTTTTCCTGTACACTCTATGTTGATGCTTTTTCCCAAAAAGCTCTACTTTTGTCTCATCTGACCAGAAAACATTCTTCCAAAACGTTTTAGGCTTTCTCAGGTAAGTTTTGGCAAACTCCAGCCAGGCTTTTTTATGTCTCGGGGTAAGAAGTGGGGTCTTCCTGGGTATCCTACCATACAGTTCCTTTTCATTCAGACGCCGACAGATAGTACGGGTTGACACTGTTGTACCCTCGGACTGCAGGGCAGCTTGAACTTGTTTGGATGTTAGTCGAGGTTCTTTATCCACCATCCGCACAATCTTGCGTTGAAATCTCTCGGCAATTTTTCTTTTCCGTCCACATCTAGGGAGGTTAGCCACAGTGCCATGGGCTTTAAACTTCTTGATGACACTGCGCACGGAAGACACAGGAACATTCAGGTCTTTAGAGATGGACTTGTAGCCTTGAGATTGCTCATGCTTCCTCACAATTTGGTTTCTCAAGTCCTCAGACAGTTCTTTGGTCTTCTTTCTTTTCTCCATGCTCAATGTGGTACACACAGGGACACAGGACAGAGGTTGAGTCAACTTTAATCCATGTTAACTGGCTGCAAGTGTGATTTATTTATTGCCAACACCTGTTAGGTGCCACAGGTAAGTTACAGGTGCTGTTAATTACACGAATTAGAGAAGCATCACATGATTTTTCAAACAGTGCCAATACGTTTGTCCACCCCCTTTTTTAGGTTTGGTGTGAAATTATATCCAATTTGGCTTTAGAACAATTCTTTTTGTGTTTTTTCATTGAAGACAAATTAAATGAAGATAATAATACCAAAGAAATTGTGATTGCAATCATTTTCAGGAAGAAACTGAGTATTATCTGATAGAATTGCAGGGGTGCCAATACTTTTGGCCACCACTGTATATATAGCCACACACACATATATACCTCATACATAGCCTCCTTTATTATGTATATTGCAGTCCTTTAATACACAGTGCCCTCTCTTGTTATGTACAGCACAGTCCCTTACATATTGGATTATTTATAGCCCCCTTTCTTTATTATATACCGTCCTCTCTTGTTAGATATATAATGCAATGACTGCTGAAGGAGCAGGGGAAAGCTTCTTTTCTAATGGTGGCGCTGATGGACTGGTCTTCTGGTCACCGGCTGCTCCATCAGCAGTCATTTTATATCTAACAAGAGACAACTATGTAATAAAAGAGGGCACTGTGACTGATAAAAATAACAAGAATACGCTATGTAAGGGACAGCACTGTACATAACAGCAGAGGAAGCTATATAATAAGAGATGGCACCATATATAACTAGAAAGGATGGTACGTAATAAAGGAGGGTGTTATACATAATAAAAGATGAAACTATATAACTAAGGATGGCGCTATACATAATAAGTGAGTACACTATTAACTAAGGGACTGTGCTATACATAATAAGGCTACATTCCTGTATCTGTATACAACACATATATGTTTGTTTTACTTTGTCCTTGTGTGTTTCATTCCTGTATCTGTGTGCAGTGTCGGTGTGCTGCCCTCTTTTACAGACACATTGAGCATGTCCTATTCTAATCCTCAAAATCAGATCAGAACAGATCTCATTCTCAATACAAATGCACAGGCAACCAGCACTGCAGCGACTCTGTCCTTGTGCAGAGACTCCAGAAGCTCGACCTCATCAGCTGGAGCAATCAGTCTTACCATCGGGTGCAACTCCCTCCAGAAACAAAGTAAGCCACAATTCATACATGAAGAAAGCGCGGTGGCACACCTATGTAATAAAATCTTCTTTTATTCCATTTCCATTAAAAATGCAGGGAAGCGGCGCCTTTTGCGGACGACGGCCGTTTCGCGTGTCTATCACGCTTCTACGGGTCCAGGCATATGGTCATGGGGGTGTGCAGGGGTTAAAATACTCCCGACCCCACCCCCTGGACCAAACAGCCATACAAAATGTTACAACAAAAACCACAAAATTAAAAACAATTGTTTTAAAAAAAAATTATACAAAATATTCATGGAACCATCATAAAAATACTGCCATGTCTAGCTTGTCGATTAAGCCGAGGGGTCCCTGGGCATTAGTTCGGAGGATCCATTTCGCTTCCCTCTGTAAGAGGATCCTATTGTGGTTTCCTCTCTTGCGTGGCAATTCCACTTTTTCTAATCCTATGAAGCTCATGACTTCAGGATTAACCCTGTGCTCAGTGCGAATATGCTCTATTAACCTTTTAGAGCCCTTCCCAAAATATTGAGGCTGTTCGCAACATCCTCTCCCACACAAACAGGAGTGAAATTTTTATATGGTTTGTGTGTGAATCCATAGGATTTATTTTGAATCACAACTCATTCAAATTTATGGACCAGTGGTACGTTCAGTGCACTGGGACAGCGATGGGGACCCCGGCGGCTTGCCTTTTGGCAAATTTGTTCCTGGCTTCCTTTGAAGAAAAATTAATCTTCTCCAGTAGTAACCGTTTCTCCCAATTCCTTAAATTCTATGTCCGATTTGAGGACGACATTTTCATTGTCTGGTCAGGCAATAGGAGTGATATTGACTCCTTTGTCAGGTATTTGAATGATGACAATGACATGAATATGTCGTTCACCTCAGTGTTTGGAGACATGGAATTTAATTTTTTGGATGTAAAACTTAAAATTGTGGATGGCAATCTATCCACAGAATCCTTTTCAAAACCCACATCCTGTAATGCACTGCTTCACCATCAGACTGCGCATCCTTTACACATGAAGCAATCTCTACCCTACAGTCAATTCTTACGCTTGAGAAAAATTAATAACAATACTGCCTCCTTTGTAAAAGAAGCACGAACTCTGAAAATGAAGTTCAAACAAAGAGGATATCCAGACGATATCATAGATAATGCCTATCAAACGGTATGCCAATTTCCTCAGACCTCGTTATTAAATCCTAAAAAAAACGAGGACAGTACAGATAAGTTAAAGAGATTCATTTTCAATTTCAAGTTTGGTCCTATGGATAGAAGAATTAGATCAGCAATTCTGAAAAACTGGCATCTTGTCACGGCAGACAGGGATTTCCAGGTGGGAGTGGGGAACCCATTGATTACTTACCGCCAGGGACCAAATTTGAAAGACAAGCTTGTAAAGAATCACATAGAGGGTAACTCGGCGAGGAATTGGTTAAATAAATCAGTAATCACGGGCAATCACAAATCTGGTACGAGTAATTTTTGCAGTTTTCATGAGAATGCCCGGCAAATAGAACTTGGAGGGGTACACCATGTGATCAGGGATCTGATTACATGTAGAACCAAATTCACGGTTTATGCAATTTTTTGCCCGTGTAGAATGTTCTATATAGGCAAAACAATTAGACCCCTGTTCACACGGTTCAGAGAGCATTTCAATTCAATCCTTTCAGGGAAGGGCTCTAAAAGGTTAATAGAGCATATTCGCACTGAGCATAGGGGTAATCCTGAAGCCATGCGCTTCATAGGATTAGAAAAAGTGGAATTGCCACGCAAGGGAGGAAACCACAATAGGATCCTCTTAGAGAGGGAGGCGAAAAGGATCCTCCGAACTAATGCCCAGGGACCCCTCGGCTTAAACGACAAGCTAGACATGGCAGTATTTTTATGATGGTTCAATGAATATTTTGTATAAATTTTTTTTAAAACAATTGTTTTTCATTTTGTATATTTTGTTGTAACATTTTGTATGGCTGTTTGGTCCAGGGGGTGGGGTCGAGAGTATTTTAACCCCTGCACACCCCCATGACCATATGCCTGGACCCATAGAAGCGTGATAGACACGTGAAACGGCCGTCGTCCGCAAAAGGTGCCGCTTCCCTGCATTTTTAATGGAAATGGAATAAAAGAAGATTTTATTACATCGGTGTGCCACCTCGCTTTCTTCATGTATGAATTCAGATCTCATTCTCAGATCCGTGATTTTCATGGATGTGTGAATGGATCTATAAAACTCTACGAGTCCGTGGACCATCCGATAAAAAAATATGGCAGCACACGACATTTCACACAAATGTGAGAATGCAGCCTAAGGGATTTTACAGATAACATTATCACTCCAAGTCACACAGTGCAGATATAGAATAATATTTACATCCAGGCACTTACCGCTGACGTCTTATCTGATCAGAGCCGGTTTCTGCTGCTTCTTCTCCATCTGGTCAGACCTTCATGTTGACATCTCCTAGCCACGACTCGTCTGTCATCATTGCTCTTTCCCAGCACCCCCATCATTGCTCTCTCCCAGCACCCCCATCACTGCTCTCTCCCAGCACCCCCATCATTGCTGTCTCCCAGCACCCCCCGTCATTGTTCTCTCCCACCAACCCCCATCATTGCTCTCCCCAGCCTCATCATTGCTCTCCCCATCCTCATCATTGCTCTCCCCATCACCACCATCCCCATCATTGCTCTCCCCATCGCCACCATCCCCATCATTGCTCTCCCGATTGCCACCATCCCCATCATTGCTCTCCCCATAGCCACCATCCCCATCATTGCTCTCCCCATTGCCACCAGCCCCATCATTGCTCTCCCCATCGCCACTATCCTCATCGTTGCTCTCCTCATCGCCACCATCCTCATCGTTGCTCTCCCCATCACCACCAGACCCATCATTGCTCTCCCCATCGCCACCAGCCCGATCATTGCTCTCCCATTGCCACCATCTTCGTCAATGCTCTCTCCATCCCCACCATCCTCATCATTGCTCTCCCCATCGCCACCAGACCCATCATTGCTCTCCCCATCACCACCATCGTCATCATTGCTCTCCCCATTGACACCATCGTCATCATTGCTCTCCCCATCGCCACCAGCCCCATCATTGCTCTCCCAATTGCCACCAGCCCCATCATTGCTCTCCCCATCGCCACCAGCCCCATAACTGCTCTCCCCATCACCACCAGCCCCATCATTGCTCTCCCCATCGCCAACAGCCCCACCATTGCTCTCCCCCACCTCCCCTCATTCTCCTGTTCCTCTCCCCAGCCATTTCAGCATCCTCCTCCGGTGCCGGCAACTTTCACTCTGACACAGGCCCGCATGATGATGCCATCAAGCAGCACGGGCCTGTGTCAGGGAGAAGCGCCGGGCAGTCCTCCTGATGGCAGTGGAGCTGGAGGGATCGCTCCTTGCCTGCTGCACAAGAGAGGGCAATCTGGCCATGGGCCTCACGGAGCCTGGGGCTCCGAGAAGCAGGCCAGATTGCCCTCAATATTACCTGACTGGCAAGGGCCCCCCTGCTTCATATTATAAATTTCAATAGCAATCAAGCCCTTTTATTTCTAATATCTCATTTATTAGCTATTAAATCTATCATCTGTTTATTTTCTTTCATTTTATTATTACTAATAAAGCATGACTGTAAGATAAGGCTTAGTAGCACAGATCATACTGTCACTATCTTCCTAAAGTAGAATCCTTGGTTCAATTCTATCCAAAGGTTTTTTTTAGAAATACATATTTCTATATTTTTCTGTGGAGTCGTGACTTTTGACACAACCCTACTATGTCACTTTTTCATTTTCCTGTATCATATACATAAACCCCAGCTGTTTGTTACTGTAGTACGGCATGAAGAAGGTAATGGTCCATTGCCAAAATGTTTAGCCTGTTTCATCCTGTAGAAACATGTTACTTTTATTTTGCTTATCTTCATAAATCAGCAGCACAATTGGCATCACTTTTTTAAAAATTTACCATAGCTATACATAAGGACATGGCTGAGTGCTGGAGAAAAAATAGAGAAGATTCTTTTATACATATCTCTGTATTAAAGATGTCTCATTTTCATCTTCAGGACCATACCGATTAAAAAATGGGCTCAACTGCATGGCATAGACCAAACTGTGCACTTCCATATGCAGCAATCAGAGGCAACATTGGAGGAGCACAAGGGCACTGAAGCTGGTAGTATTCAGTGATCTGGCCAACTTTAGAGCAGCACTTACAAGTTGTATAGAAGAGAGCTTGTAAGTGCTGTGCTTCTTACATAGGAGACCAGCCACCTCTAATAAACAGCAGCAGTGCCTGGTAACCTGGCCAACGAGCAATAAACAATAAAATGAAAAATAATTTCTTTCTTGAGAACAAAGAGGATTTTTAATAAAAAGTAAATTGCAAATTGACTTGTTTTTCCAAGCAGTTTGCAATTTTACCCATTTAAGAATTTAAGAACTTGTAAATAATCCTTCACTTGCAATAGGAGACGACATAAGGATTAAAAAAAAATAATGAGATTAAGGAATTACTGGGGTATTTTTATTCATTTTCTGTGTTTATTGTTCCTTTATAAAGAAGTTGTTTGGTTTTGAAAACATTTACTAAACAATACCCTAACAAGGAATTAAGCTTCATCCACAAAGAGTGTCACTCACTCTGGAGAAGTAGACATCACACAAACAGCCCACTAATTTCTATTGAGAACTTTGTAATTCTTTATTTCTTTTCTGGTGGTGCTGCATGGAAATTGAACACTTGTGACTATGTTCATTCACAGCGCTGATTTATGGGATCTCAGCAATAAGAGATTGATGAAAGTAAACAATACCTTTATCACTGAGACATGGAAGTGATTGCATTTTTTTCTAATCAGATGGACTTGTATTTCAACCACAGCATTTGTAATAGTATTGCTGTATTCTCCATTAACTTGTTCAACATCTGCACAATATTTAAAGGGGTGGTTCACTGCTGGAAAACCCCTTTTCCACTATCCCTAATATGCATAGTAAAATAAAAAGCATAGTTCCCTCTGCTCTGAGCGCCATGATTCCCCATTATTATTGTGACATTGTTTATGTCAAGTGAGCGCTGCAGCTTATCAATGGCTGCTGATGGGTGTGGACTGTAAGCCCGCAAGGGCAGGGCCCTCTCCCTTTTTTACCAGTTTGTCACTGACATTGTATTCTATATTTGTATATTGTATGTAACCCCTTTTCACATGTACAGCAGCATGGAATCAATGATGCTCTAAAAGTAATAATAATAATGGGTTGCAGCCGGAATAGTCTGGTCTGACAGAACTGTGAAGGCTGCACCTCGCCAGTGGCAGCTGATTGGCTGATTGGCGTTCAGATGACATGAACAATGTCACAAGATCATCAGGAGACACAGCGCGGTGGAGGAATGGCGCCGGTCTGGGAGATAAGTATGCTCTCTTGCTCTTTTACTAGGCACATTAAGTACATTGAAACGGGATAGTTCAGGAGTTCTAAAAATATCAGTAGTCAAAATTAACCCTGGTAAATGGGGCTTCTTACAGTTTAATGGAAGAGTATATTATATTTACAATACATTTTATACAAGCTGATGCCCTTTAGAATTCTTTGGTTTGTGACCTTCCGGATCGCTTCAGTGTTTGCTGTAGTCACAACTCAATGGTTGTCTATGGGAGGCACAACAAGGCCAGAACGAGGCTCTCATAGACTTACACTGAGAAAACGTGACTTCTGGTTGGTCAGAAATTGCATTCACAAGATGGAGACACGGAACCAGAGCTGAAGACAGCTGCTGGTAAGTATAATGCTAGGGTCAGGGAACTTACCTTTGTAGCACCACTCCAGCGCTGACATAAAAAAAATCGCTTGAGTGATGCTTTAACCACTTAGCTGAATAAAGTATCTAAATTTAGTTTAATAAATTCCTCTTTCATCCAGAAAATGTTGCTTGTTGTTTTGGATTATACTTGTCAAAATTGTAAATGATGAGCCACATTTCTAGAGGTATTCTCCTAAGTGTTGTTAAAGTGCTTATCATGCTGATCATTTTAACAGCGTTTTATCAAAGGCTGAGCATACAGATCTTATTAAATGCACATGCTGCCAGGCAACACCTTAGAGAAGGACATAAAACTGCCTGAGTACAGCGACCAGTGAATCATAAGTGCAGTTGGCTTAGTTTTCCTCACTATCTGAACTTTCCAGTGCAATTTATCATGCAGAGTTTCCATCCATCAGCATTGTCGCTTATATATCATAGCCCCATACAGTATTTATGTGAATCTCTCTAAGGGAAGGATGTACTGATGGTTAATGGCATGTGCATGTCAGGGTAAGTATATTAGACTGCTTTGAATCTATTGATTAATTGATATTTGGAGTTCAGATGTTTTTTTTTTCTTAATTTTCAAGTGAGGACAATGGTCAACTACCTCATATAGGTTGGTTTAGATTGAGGTTTAGATTGAGCTATTACCTTTAATACAGGCCAAGAACAAAAAAATAGATGGAACATATATAAATTAGGGTACTGTGTGTGAGTGTCAGTACTGACCACTTTTTCATTTTCAAATGATTAATAATGGCCCTCATTATCTACATATGGTACTAAGCTTTCTAATCTACACATAAGAGCTTACACTCTACAGACAAGAGAGAGAAGACCCTGCTGACCATAAGACCTCACACTCTATATAAGAGAGAGGACGCCGCTGACCATAAGAGCTTACACTCTACAGGAGAGAGAGAGAGCAAGAAAAAAGACCCCACTGATCATAAGAGCTTGCACTCTACAGAAGAGAAAGAGAAAGGACCCTGCTGATCATAAGAACTTACACTCTACAGGCAAGAGAGCAAGGACCCTGCTGATCATAAGAACTTACACTCTACAGGCAAGAGAGCAAGGACCCTGCTGATCATAAGAGCTTACACTCTACAAGAGAGAGAGGACCCCACTGACCATAAGAGCTTACACTCTACAGGACAGAGAGAGAAAAGACCCCGCTGATCATAAGAGCTTACATACTACAGGAGAGAAAAAGTGCGAGAGAACCCCTCTGATCATAAGAACTTACACACTACAGGAGATAGAGAGAGAGAAAGAGGGAGGAATCTACTGATCATAAGAGCTTAAACTCTACAGGAGTGAGTGAGAGAGAGAAAGTTACTCTCTACAGGAGAGAGAAAGAGAGATGACCCCGCTGACCAGAAGACCTTATACTCTACAGGAGAGAGAAAGAGAGAGAACCCCACTGACAATAACAGTTTACTCTTACACTCTACAGGAGAGAGAGAACCCCTCTGACCATAATAGCTTTCACTCTACAAGGGAGAGAGAGAGGTCCCCATTGACCATAAGAGCTTACACTCTATAGGAGAGAGAGTGGACCCTGCTGACCATAATAGCTTACACTTTACAGGTGAAAGAAAGAGAGAGAGGATGGCACTGACCATAAAAGCTTACACTCTACAGTAAAGAGAGAGAGAGAGAGAGGACCCCACTGACCATAAGAGCTTAAACTCTAAAGGAGAGAGAAACTTATCCAGTGTCTCAGGAGATGGAAAATGACTCCACTGTACAAGGTGTGATAATCCTCTAAATGTCATAGCTGCAGGGCATTATTTGGAGATCAGCACGGCAACGCAAAATGACATAAGAGCTCCCTAATAGTGATGAGCGAATGTGCTCAGATGAGGTGTTATCCGAGCATGCTCAGGTGCTGACCGAGTATCTTCAGCGTGCTTGAAAAACATGTTCGAGTCGCCACAGCTACATGATTCACGGCTGTTCGCCAGCCGCAGCACATGCAGGGATTGACCAAAAACAGGCAATTCCTGCATGTGGTGCAGCTGTCTAACAGCTGCGAGACATGCAGCTGCGGCAAATTGAACATATCTTTCGAGCACTCCAAAGATACTCTGTTAGCACCCGAGCATGCTCGGATAACACCTCATCCGAGAGAGTTCGCTCATCATTTGAATTTATGTGAATCTGTGGATTTCAGGAAATTTTACTTAAACTCGGCCTTCGTGGATCAATTCGCTCATCTCTAGTAATAATGATATATTACAGAGGGATGTGGTAACGTTGGGGACTTTTGAGCTGCAGAAGTGGGAAAGGAAATTTAATGGACATAAATGAGAAAACTAATGTGACTTGAAATATTGATGGGCAGCAAAGTAAACTGAAGCATCCTGTGCCAGGCCACTGCTGCCAAGTCAAATAGAAAATTGGTAAAAAAACATTACAAGGTATCTAGGATTTATTCTGATTGTAGTGTTTGTTGTCAGGAAGGAATGTTCCCCTTTCATATGAGGTAATCGTTAATATTGAGGTTTATTATATATTTCACTACTCTATTTTACTGTTATTGAGGCTATCTTGAGAAATGGAAATCAGCCCTCTAACTATGACACGACTTACCATTTGAACTGTACCTCCACTAATTTTATTCTGATGACCTATCAATAGGATCGGTCATCAATATCAGATCGGCGAGGTTGAAACACCCGTCAACCCCTCCAATCAGCTGTTTCTGGTGCCGGCAATGGCTGGATGTTATCAGTTGCTGAGCTGCACAGCACAGCTCTGTCAACTGTATAATGGCCACGGCTGGGTACTGTATATTTGCCTCCATTCAAATGAATAATAGTGTATCTACAGTACCCTGCTGCAGCCGCTATACAGTTGATTGAGATGTGCTATTTTGCTCCGCAACCAATAGCATCCAGTCTCCAGCAGCAGGAATAGCTGACTATGGGGGTGCTGGCTGTCATTAATATAAAAGAAGTGGACAACGCCTTTAAACTTGCTGTTTTTCTATCGCAGAGCATACATGTATACTGTGAAGTCCTAAAAGGTGAAACTAAAAGTGAAACAAAGTAACAATTTTTATTGACTTTTAGGAATGCTTCTAGATTTTATCTGTGGACACATACTATACACTGTACACATAAAAACGCTTTTATGTAGCTTACAGTTGTAATTTTAATTTAATGAGTAATCCAATCCAAATAGTAATTATGACACAGCTACAAAATTAAAAATACAAATATCACAGACACAGGAAATGTGACCTATAAGTATGTTAAGAATTTAGTATTGCTTGACGATTGACACACGTAGAACCACTTACTGCCTTTTATATTATAGCTTTTTTCTTACCACAGCATTTTATTCGTGGATAAACCACATGTAAAGTGGATGTAGATTTTTTGTAGGTTTTCCACTTGCGATGTATAATATTTGTATTATTTAGCACCAAACACCACCTATTACATTTATGTCACTTATGTTTGCCATTGAGGTTGGCGGTCTTTGGGAGCATTTGTGGCTGACACGGATTGGAGGGCAATTGGCCAGGACTCCTTATAAAAGATATTGGTTGCCATCATAATACAGGACAAAGTATCTTATTTTTGTGTTTCATGTTTCTTTAGTCAATATCTTCATAATTTTTGTGCATCCCAAAAATTGGAAGAAGCCATTGATGGTGGAACAATGATGACTTGATGATCAGCATGTCATATGTGGATTTTTGTTATGGAGCAATTCTTTTGTATTGTTATTGTGATTGTGAAGATAAGAAATATTATACCCTGTTTTTTTACCTTTAGAAATGGATGGTTTGCATTAAAAAGAACCAGTCAGTCAATTTATGCTGCCCAAACCACTGGCAGCATGAATCAGGGAATCGCTGCACTATTGCAGCCAGGTATACTTTTCTCTAAAACGTTCCTGCATTTCAGAGAAAACATATTTTCAAGTGCAGTTGGGGGACGATAGGCAGAGAAGAGATAAGTCCGGCGCTGCCCCCGAATGGGTTTTTGCAGCACCACTTCAAGTTATCACTAGGTCGCTCATTATGTACACAGATGAGAGACCTTTCAATCATCTGGATGGGTGTGCGGCTCCTCAAAATATATTTTCTCTGAAACTAAGATATATCTTGTTCACACCAGTGTTGATGACGGGGCTTACTGGAGTCAGACGCTTCTGATTCATGAAGAGGAGAATCTGGAGTGTCTGACGAGTGGTGTGCACTTCCATGCGCTACCCCAGAAATCTTACTCCAGTGAGGTACTGGAGTGAAATTTCTGGGGTAGGAAACACCACAGCTCGTCATGAATATGATGGACTGTTGCGTCACACACCCGCCGTGCCCTGTCCCACCCCAGCACCACAGAAATTGTCGCTAAGACACCAAAAATTGCAAAATTTAGGTGCAACTCAGAGTTGCACTTCAATTTTATGACTTTGCAAAGCTTTTAAGACAGAATTTTGCAGTGAAAGCTTTGATGAATTGGGTTCCTACTTGCATTAGTGCAGCCTAGGTCTTATTTATGCTGCTCATGGTTTTGGCAGCATGAATTCCCTTTAAATCTTTTTCCTTTGCTCCATAATCATGTAAACTTTCCCTACAGAATTTGAGGATTAGACCGGATTACCAGTCATCTTGCATTGAACTTTTCCCCCTAACATTCAGGGGTGGTGAGTGACCTGCAATTTTCCCGAATCAACATGAACTGACAATGACATCTTGTCTAACGTGGTAGCTGTAATAGTTTTTGTTTTTCTTTTGTTTCTGCCAAAAAACACACTTTCCACTAAAAGACATAGCATAACTATTAATCAATCTTTTTATCTACCATATCAAGAAACAAAAAGATATACATATTTGCATTCTTCATAAGGCTGATTGCTTGTTTCTGTTATAAACTATATTGTAACACAATAGTCAGTCATCGTCTTATGTCGTAGTGTATGGGCAGCATTAAACCTATTGCACCTTATGAGCTATAGACACTCCATTTGACAATACATAGTGCCTCGCTTCACTGTATTTCCCTCAGAATCAATTTATGGCTCTATGGGGCACAGTAAGGACTCATAGATTTCTATAATCTATCTGTGTAACATGGAACAGTAATACAAAAGAAAGCAGCGGTCTACAGGATTCCCAACAAAAGAAGTGATTGAGTCACCCATGTCAAATACAAGCTATTTTTCAGCTTTTTGACATTAATCAAGCTTTATGGAAAAGCTAAAACATAGCTGGAATGTATTTGACCAATGGGCAAATAAATCACTTTTTCTGTTGAGTATCCATCGAAGTTCTTCATTCTTCTGCTACATCTGTTGGTTAGAGAGGCATGGAGCCAACCTTTTTCAGGTATTGCACCCATCCGTGGGAGATTACTGTCTAAAATGCTTCCCCCCTTCTGCAATTTTTTTCATCTGTGACATAGTTGCATGCATGAACTCTTAAAGACTGTAAGGAATTTTTCAATACATTTTCAATACAGTCCTAAAATATAGCTAATGTAAATCCTGCACTACTTAATGTCTTATGTATTACATTGTAATGCTGTGAATTTTGATTTTTAAATAGTACCTAATACAGTTTTCAATACAAAATGTGCCTGGAGTTTTATATAAAGTTCTGTTTTCTTCTGAGAAACAGCATTGCTCTTGTTCATGGTTACATCTGGCATTGCATTCAAGTTAACGTGGCTGAGCTGTAATACCAGAGACAGCACAAGGGCCAAAATGACACGTAATTTTTGGCCTATATTAATTTGTAAAACTGAATCAGTTATAACAGAACTGTGCTTGGAAGTAAATGTCTACACCACATTGATATCTTTTATGCTGATATTAAAAAAAAAGAAAATATTTTTTAAATAATTTTTTTTAAAAAAATTTATGAGGCGAGGCTGTTTTTTAGCATGTCCATTTTCATTGAATCTAATTTAGCTGAAGAAAACTAGTAGAGCCCTATTTACTTTGCAATAGAAAGTAGCACTTCTTATTGAGACGGAAGAGGCAGTGCAGTGACAGGATATAGTTAATAAATAGCTATAAGGAAGTTCAAATATTGTTTGGCATTTTTATTATTTTCCTGTCTTTTATAACAAAAATTATATTCTGTAATGTTTTTAAGATAAAGGCATGAAATAATAATCATTTCTTTGCTAACTTTGAAGCTACAATTCTCTAAAAATAAATGTACTGGTTTCCAATTTCAAGTTTAGAGCTTTTTAATTTTGCAGGCAGCAAATTGGAAATATTCATTGATAAATCTTCTTTTAGGTCATCTGATGCAGGACCAATATAAGATTGCTTGTAGAGTGCAATTTTTATCGTGTCGTGAAGAAACACTGGTAATTTTTAATGGACAGCAATGCGCATGGCATTTGTGTGGTGTTTATTACTTCTCTGACACATTTATAGACATGAGTGCATTTGGTCCACAAATTTGATCAAACTTGTACATTTCTTTGCTTTCTTTAGCTGATGGATGAGATAGGGTAGGTGCCAGCAGCAGTGCTAGTGATTGATCAGTGTTATGGCATAGCTGGCATCTTTCTTCCTGTATTTTTCTTGCAATTATACATTTTCTCTTCTTTCCTAATGCACTAAAAAGCAGCAAGCCAACACAATATTTTAAACAGAGAAAAAAAATCTGAAATCAGTGTCAGTCAGACACGATTGGCTTTCCTGTCACAAGATCGTGCACTAAGTTTTTACGCTTCTTGTGCAATCTTTTTTTGTCAAGGGGGAAATAATTGTTTTTTTAAAACTACAATATAAAATTCCCCAAAACATTCCCCAAACATTTAGCTGTGACTGTCTATCTCACAAAGTGTACGTGTTGCAAACAATTTTCTTTTGCACATCTGTAGTCAAATCTTACATCCGTACAAATCACATCAATACAGTGCCCTGTTGCAGGTGCTGGCTATTTGAACTTAGTATTTTTAACACATCATTTTTGGTTGAATTTTGTTAAAAAAAATATTTTTTTGAAATTTAGACATTTAAAGAAGGTGTTCAGTATCAGAAAAAAAGTCTTCAGGCACTCTATGTCAGTGTTCCTAAACTGCAGTCATCAAGAGCCACCAACAGATCATGTTTTCAGAATTTACTTAGCATTCCACAGGTGATGGAATTATAACAATACTAAGGAAATCCTGAAAAATGTTGTGAAAAATGTATGGTAAAAAAAAAAATGGCAATGACAATGGATGGGGTAGTGTAAAAGAAAAAAAAAGCATACAACAGCTAAAAATGTAGGAGACGCTAGCAGCAGAAACAGAAGCATCAACCACCACTGTCACCATCCGTACAGGCCTAAGTACTACTAAACGCAGGTCACAATTGGCCTCACTTGCCATCATCAAGCGTATTAGAGGATAAGTGGTGGAGGGCATTACGGAATATATGGCACATCACTTGTCTCAGTCATATCAGGATGATGTTACCTCAGACAGCAGTGACATTATCAATTTTAGTCAGTGTCCTTGCACAAATGACTAAGAGAAATAATTTTTGGACTATTTTTTATTTTTAAAAATCAGAAAAAGGCTATGCTTACATTAAAGAGATTGAAAAGGGTTGGAAACAGCACTAGAAGGCCTCAAAGGGCTACACTAGTCTTTTTGGGGCAATTGGAGGCTTTACAATATTGCAGTTTGCAGTGAATAAATTTGTATAAATCAAGATTTTTGAAAAAATAAATCGAACTTTGTGAATTCGCCGTTCAAAAAATGTGATAGCCTCTAAATGACACCATTCGTTTTACCATACAACGTATGTAATGGGAAAAAAAACTCCAAGTCTAGTGAGATTGCAAAAAACTGCAATTCCAACATTTTTTTGTTTTTTGATTTTTCATTGTTTAATGTGTGCTAAAAAGGACCTGTTTCTTCAGGGCAGTATGATTGCGTTGAAACTGAGCATATTTATTTTCTTATTTTAGTGGTTATTTTAGTGGTAGAAAAATTCAGAATTTTGGAAAAAAGAAAATCAGCTTGTGTTGCCATTTTTTGAGACTTGCAATTTTTTTTTATTTTTCCATCTATTGAGCTGTGCGAGGACTTGTGTATTGCGTGGTGAGCTAACGTGTTTATTGATATTATTTTGGGGTACATATAATGTTTTTCTTTTTCTTTTCTTTTTTTTTCGTGGTTTGCGGTGATTGACAATTCTGAGGCTCAGTGCAGCTTCATTCAAAGAGTAGCGTCCACTGGGTGCCAATGCCGCCTACTGCAGCACAGCTTCTATGTTAAAGAATAGGAAATGTGCTGCAATAGTCATTGGAGCGCCAATAATTTCAATGGAGCGCCACTCAGAGGTTATATTCAAAGTGTTTACATCTGGCCTGAGCAAGAAAACAGATGATTGATAGGGGCGCTGGGTGTTGGACCACCACCAATCTGCTATTGAGCTGTTGATGTTCTATCCTACAAATATGCCTGGGCAACCCATTTAATTTCTAATAGAAACAGATAGAACTGAAACCAATAGAAACTGCTGCCGAAGCAATTTTTTACAGTTTTGCTCATCTCTATAATTTACAATTAAATATTTATGAATTAAATGACTCCATTTCCAACTTGGTTTGTTCTATTGGAACAAGTACGGCAGGCTTTCTAAGGGTTATCAGTTCCATAACTGTACATAGCAGCATGTAGTTTCTTGATGGGATTGCTTTATAAGCAATGCTCTAATGTAGGTGTGGAGCCATGCAAGTTAAACCTGCTATTTAAAATAATGCACAGATAGAATTTAATGTTCTAGGAAAGGCTAAGTAATTCTTTGGTTTCCTCTCTTTGTGCCCTTTAGAGATATTTATCCCAAAACAGAGCTTGTTCTGATATTACAGCCAAGTGGGATGTTGACTCATGATAACCGCCATTCTTCAGAGCCACCTCACTGTCTATTTACAACCTAGAGATCCCTTTCCAACAGCACTAAAAGGTTTCTGGGACTTCATCCATCCCTTCTGCCTCCCCCTGCTATAAGAATGTGTTATATGTACCTTGTGGTTGGCATGTATCCTAAGGATTACGGGAGAATGCAAAAGAGTTTAGAATATATATTGATTTTTGTGGGGCAGGATTGCACAATGCCATTATTGAGGAAAGAGTAAAACTGAACTTAGAAAGTTTTGTAGAATATGCTGAGACAAGTCAAAGAGTGTCCTGATGAAGAAGGACAACCAAAAAAACTCACTTTCATTTGCTATGTCTGTGGTAGAAATACAGAAATACTGTAACATCACAGTAATCAAATGTCTGCTATCTCAGGCAGGGGTTCAATGCAAAAGCCATGTATGCAGTATAATTATCAGAACATTTGACCTGCATCCTGATAAATGTAATAGTAGAAGGCTTCTGTTCAATATTCCTTTAGGGATCTAACTACCTGCCTGTTTTACTCAGCGTCGGCTCAGAGCGATCACGGACAACTCCTGACGACTATTCTGCTGCTTAATGTCAATAGAGCAGCTCTTCCTCTTCTGGGCTGCTCTGTTGAAAAGGAATGACTGCCAATTAGAGATGAGCGTTGTTCGACTCGAACTGTTCGCCAATCTCAAATTCGAGCTGTTTTGGGCGGTGTTCGAGCCGTTCGGCGAACACGAACGATTTGAGAAAAATTTGGCTGTTCGAGGTTATGTTCGATAACTGTTCGTTCACCAAAATCATAACTGGATTTTTTCTCAGTAATGATGAAAATTAATGTTAATACGCAGTTTGAGTGTACAGCGGGGTGGGGGGAGGGGCAGGGGATGGATCTCTGCAGGAATAATGAAGATCTCCATTTTTTTTCTCTTTCCCGCATTTACAGTGGGGAGGTGCAATCTGTCAGCAGCGCACACACGGAGCGAAGTGCTTTTTTTCACACAAGCAAGGGCATGTGTCATTGGCAGTGTATGTCACATGTCCTTGCCCTATAAGACCAAGCCATTTTCCCCGTCGCCACCATTTTCTCACTGCTGCAGCTGCGTGTTAGACGGCACCGCTGTTGCTGTGTGCGCTATACCTTGTTAATTTCAAGCTAATTTTCGCACAAATCTACAGATAGCTTGGGAGTAGGGAATAGTTGTGATTGCAGTCCTTTTAAGGACTAGGTTACAGCATTTCCTACGACTTTTATCAGGCAGGTCTGTGCTCTTAAATAGATAGATTGTGGGAGTAAAGACTAATTATAATTGCAGTCCATTTCAGGACTAGGTTACATCAGTTCCTATCAGTTTTTGCCAGGCAGGTCTGTGCCAGTGCTGTGCAAGTTTTTTTCACAGCATTTGGCTGAATCTAGCAAAGCTAATCCTTTTTGGCCTATTGCAGAGTGTGTTAGTCAGTGGAGTAGCCTATCTGTGTTGCAAGATATACCACCTGTGTATAGAATAACAATTTTTTTACTGCACCTAGTGAAGTAAAATCTTTTGGGCATAGCATCATTCTATTAGTCCATCTATACTGACCTCCATCAGGTTGCAAATTGAATATAATTTTTTTCTGCATCTAGCTCTGAAAAAATATTTGGGCTTCTAGCAGTGTGTGGGACTTGTTCTATTAGTCCATCTATACTGACCTCCATCAGGTTGCAAACTGAATATAATTTTTTTCTTGCATCTAGCTCTGAAAAAATATTTGGCCTTCTAGCAGTGTGTGGGACTTGTTCTATTAGTCCATCTATACTGACCTCCATCACGCTGCAAATTCAAAATAATTTTTTGTCTGCATCTAGCTCTGAAAAAATATTTGGCCTTCTAGCAGTGTGTGGGACTTTCTCTATTAGTCCATCTATACTGACCTCCATCAGGTTGCAAATTAAAAATAATTTTTATCTGCATCTACCTCTGAAAAAATATTTGGGCTTCTAGCTGTGTGTGGGACTTGTTCTATTAGTCCATCTATACTGACCTCCATCAGGTTGCAAACTGAATATAATTTTTTTCTGCATCTAGCTCTGAAAAAATATTGGGCTTCTAGCAGTGTGTGGGACTTTCTCTATTAGTCCATCTATACTGACCTCCATCAGGTTGCAAATTAAAAATAATTTTTATCTGCATCTAGCTCTGAAAAAATATTTGGCCTTCTAGCAGTGTGTGGGACTTTCTCTATTAGTCCATCTATACTGACCTCCATCAGGTTGCAAATTAAAAATAATTTTTTGTCTGCATCTAGCTCTGAAAAAATATTTGGCCTTCTAGCAGTGTGTGGGACTTTCTCTATTAGTCCATCTATACTGACCTCCATCAGGTTGCAAATTCAAAATAATTTTTTGTCTGCATCTAGCTCTGAAAAAATATTTGGCCTTCTAGCTGTGTGTGGGACTTTCTCTATTAGTCCATCTATACTGACCTCCATCAGGCTGCAAATTAAAAATAATTTTTATCTGCATCTACCTCTGAAAAAATATTTGGCCTTCTAGCTGTGTGTGGGACTTGTTCTAATAGTCCATCTATACTGACCTCCATCAGGTTGCAAACTGAATATAATTTTTTTCTGCATCTAGCTCTGAAAAAATATTTGGCCTTCTAGCAGTGTGTGGGACTTTCTCTATTAGTCCATCTATACTGACCTCCATCAGGTTGCAAACTGAATATATTTTTTTTCTGCATCTACCTCTGAAAAAATATTGGGCTTCTAGCTGTGTGTGGGACTTGTTCTATTAATCCATCTATACAGACCTCCATCAGGTTGCAAACTGAATATAATTTTTTTCTGCATCTACCTCTGAAAAAATATTTGGGCTTCTAGCTGTGTATGGGACTTGTTCTATTAATCCATCTATAGAGACCTCCATCAGGTTGCAAACTGAATATAATTTTTTTCTGCATCTACCTCTGAAAAAATATTTGGGCTTCTAGAATCATAGAATCATAGAATCATAGAATGGTAGAGTTGGAAGGGACCTCCTGGGTCATCTGGTCCAACCCCCTGCTCAAAGCAGGATTCACTAGATCATCTCAGACAGATGTCTGTCCAGCCTCTGTTTGAAGACGTCCATTGAAGGGGAACTCACCACCTCTCGTGGCAGCCTGTTCCACTCATTAATCACTCTAACTGTCAAAAAGTTTTTTCTAATATCTAATCTGTGTCTCCTCCCATTTAGTTTCATCCCATTGCTTCTAGTCTTTCCTTGTGCAAATGAGAATAAAGATGATCCTTCTACAATGTGACAGCCCTTGACATATTTGTAGACAGCTATTAAGTCTCCTCTCAGTCTTCTTTTTTGCAAGCTAAACATTCCCAAATCCTGCAACCGTTCCTCATAGGACATGGTTTGCAGACCAGTCACCATTCTGGTCGCTCTTCTCTGAACTTGCTCCAGTTTGTCTATGTCTTTTTTAAAATGTGGTGCCCAAAACTGTACACAGTATTCCAGATGAGGTCTGACCAAAGAGGAGTAAAGACCGATAATGACTTCACGTGATCTAGACTGTATGCTTCTGTTAATACATCCCAGAATTGTATTTGCCTTTTTTGCTGCTGCATCACACTGTTGACTCATGTTCAGTCTATGATCTATTAGTATACCTAAGTCTTTTTCACATGTACTGTTGCTTAGCTCTATTCCTCCCATTCTGTATATGCTTTTTTCATTTTTATTGCCCAGATGTAGTACTTTGCATTTTTCCCTGTTAAAAACCATTCTGTTGGTTGCTGCCCACTGCTCCAGTTTATTTAGTTCTTTTTGAATCCTCTCTCTCTCTTCTCTAGTATTAGCTATCCCTCTTAGCTTTGTATCATCAGCAAATTTAATCAGTTTACCCTCAATTCCTTCATCTAAATCATTGATAAAGATGTTGAACAATACAGGTCCCAGGACGGAGCCCTGTGGTACCCCACTTGAGACATTCATCCAGCTGGATGTGAAGCCATTTACAACCACCCTTTGAGTCCGATCACTAAGCCAGTTATGAATCCACCTAACAGTTGCCTGGTCCATTGCATACTTGGTCATTTTTTCAATAAGGATGGTGTGAGATACTTTGTCAAATGCTTTGCTGAAGTCAAGATATACTATATCTACAGCATTTCCCTGATCCACCCAGTCAGTGATTCTGTCATAGAAGGAAATTAAGTTAGTCTGACATGACTTGTTAGTTACAAACCCATGCTGACTCTGGTTAATCACTTCATTCTTATCCATGTACTTACATACATGTTGTTTAATAATTTGTTCAAAGATCTTTCCTGGTATAGAAGTCAGACTCACCGGCCTATAGTTCCCTGGGTCCACCTTCTTCCCCTTTTTGAAGATAGGAACAACATTTGCTCTTCTCCAGTCTTCTGGGACTTCTCCTGTTCTCCAAGAATTTTCAAAGATTATGGAGAGTGGTTCTAAAATTTCTTCTACGATCTCCTTCAGTACTCTGGGGTGTAATTCATCTGGACCTGGAGACTTGAACTCATTTATGTTAGCTAAATATTCCCTCACAATCTTTCTGTTTACAGATAACTTGGATTCCTCTATTCCTTTAAAAGGACAGTGAAGATCAGTTGATGTTACATTTTCTTTCTGAGAGAAAACAGATGCAAAATAGGAATTAAAAAGTTCGGCCTTCTCAACATCCTCTCTTACCATTTCTCCATTTTCATCCTGTAAAAATCCTATAGCATCTTTGACTTTTCTTTTACTTTTGACATACCCCCAAAATCCTTTTTTATTGCTTTTGACATCTCTTGCAAGCCTTAATTCATTGTCAGCTTTAGCTAACCTGATACGTGCCCTACAGGATCTGCAGAGTGCATTATAATCTTCTTTAGATATGCCTCCCTCTTTCCATTTAATAAACATTTCTTTCTTTCTTTTTAGCATGTGTTTAAGTTCTGTGTTCATCCATCCTGGTTTCCTTAAATGCTTCCCATTCTTCCTACTTTCCGGGATTGTTAACGATTGTGCTTTGAGAATCTCATTTTTAAAAATTTCCCATCCTTCCTGGACATTTTTGTCCTTAAGGACATCCAGCCATTGGATCCCTCCTATTCTCTTTCTGAGTCTCTTAAAATCTGCCTTTCTAAAATCTAACCTTGAAGTTTGAGTCTTCACATGTCTTCCTCCTCTAGTTATCCAAAATTCTATAATAGCATGATCGCTGCCTCCTAGGGTCCCAGCCACCTTTACCTCCTCAACCATTTCCTCCCTGTTTATAAGGATTAGATCCAAAGTAGCAGATCCCCTTGTTTTCTCCCCTACCTTTTGGAAGATAAAGTTGTCAGCAAGAGAGGATAAGAATTTGCTTGACCTGTTAGTTTTACTTGAGAGAGATTCCCAACAAATGTCTGGATAGTTGAAATCTCCCATGACCACTACGTCATATTTTTTGGAGAACTTGGTCATTTGATACATAAAGAGTTCATCCATATCTTCAGCTTGCCCAGGTGGCCTGTAGTAAATGCCTACAATGGTGTCCTTTCCGTTGTTCTCTCCTTGTATTCTTACCCAAACAGTTTCCACAGAACTCCCAGTCTCTGAAGCTTCAATCTCTGTGCAGATATACGCTTTTCTAACATACAATGCAACACCTCCTCCTCGTTTATCAAGTCTGTTTCTTGCAAATAAGTTGTATCCTTTTAGCCTTTTATTCCAATCATGTGTATCGTCCCACCAAGTTTCAGTGATTCCAATGACATCATATTCTTTTTCCTGCATTAGTAGTTCCAATTCTCCTTGTTTGTTGCCCATGCTTTGTGCATTTGTATAAAAACATTTTAGTTTGTGATTGGTTTCTCTTCCTCCCATATTTTTATTATTTAGATTTTTTTGTCTTTGTTCTTCTTTTCCACTTCCAGTAGCAGAGATCTCAATAGTATTTGTCAGCTGTATGGCTTTTTCTGGCCTTTTGCTTCCCTTCCCACATTGTTCTAGTTTAAAGCTCTTCTGATGAGTGTAGCAAGGCGACTTCCAAATACATGTTTTCCAGTCTTCGTAAGGTGCACCCCATCTCTAGCAAGTAGTCCATCGTATAGGTAATTCATTCCGTGATCCAGAAATCCAAATCCTTGTTGACGGCACCATCGACGTAGCCAGTTGTTCACCTGTAGAATCTTATTCCACCTCATTGTTCCATGGCCATCCACTGGGAGGATGGATGAGAAGACAACCTGCGCTCCCAATTCTTTCACTTTCTTGCCTAAGCCTTCAAAGTCACTAGCTGTGTGTGGGACTTGTTCTATTAGTCCATCTATACTGACCTCCATCAGGTTGCAAACTGAATATAATTTTTTTCTGCATCTAGCTCTGAAAAAATATTTGGCCTTCTAGCAGTGTGTGGGACTTTCTCTATTAGTCCATCTATACTGACCTCCATCAGGTTGCAAATTAAAAATAATTTTTATCTGCATCTAGCTCTGAAAAAATATTTGGCCTTCTAGCAGTGTGTGGGACTTTCTCTATTAGTCCATCTATACTGACCTCCATCAGGTTGCAAACTGAATATATTTTTTTTCTGCATCTACCTCTGAAAAAATATTGGGCTTCTAGCAGTGTGTGGGACTTTCTCTATTAGTCCATCTATACTGACCTCCATCACGCTGCAAATTCAAAATAATTTTTTGTCTGCATCTAGCTCTGAAAAAATATTTGGCCTTCTAGCAGTGTGTGGGACTTTCTCTATTAGTCCATCTATACTGACCTCCATCAGGCTGCAAATTCAAAATAATTTTTTGTCTGCATCTAGATCTGAAAAAATATTTGGGCTTCTAGCAGTGTGTGGGACTTTCTCTATTAGTCCATCTATACTGACCTCCATCAGGCTGCAAATTAAAAATAATTTTTATCTGCATCTACCTCTGAAAAAATATTTGGCCTTCTAGCTGTGTGTGGGACTTGTTCTATTAGTCCATCTATAATGACCTCCATCAGGTTGCAAATTAAAAATAATTTATATCTGCATCTAGCTCTGAAAAAATATTTGGCCTTCTAGCAGTGTGTGGGACTTTCTCTATTAGTCCATCTATACTGACCTCCATCAGGTTGCAAACTGAATATATTTTTTTTCTGCATCTACCTCTGAAAAAATATTTGGGCTTCTAGCTGTGTGTAGGACTTGTTCTATTAGTCCATCTATACTGACCTCCATCAGGTTGCAAACTGAATACAATTTTTTTCTGCATCTACCTCTGAAAAAATATTTGGGCTTCTAGCTGTGTGTGGGACTTGTTCTATTAGTCCATCTATACTGACCTCCATCAGGTTGCAAATTGAATATAATTTTTTTCTGCATCTAACCCAGCCAATAGTTTTGGCCTAATACCACAGTTTGGCCACTCAGCTCTGCTCGGTTCCCATCCATTGTTTTTTTGTGCAAACAACTCCAGAGTTGTGAATTAGTTAACCACCAAAATGAGTGGAAAAAGGCCTGCTGCTGGTGGAAAGGGGAATAGGCGTGTTGGGAAGGGGAAAAAAGGTTGTGTCCGTGGGGTAGGTGTTAAAGCAACAGTAACATCTGCAGAAGAAAGACCATCTTCCAGCCAAACTAAAATGTCTACTTCTTTTAGCGGACAATGTGATAAGATCCCTTTCTTACGGCCACGCCAATCGCTACAAATTCCAGATGAGGCACAAAAACAGCAGGTGCTTCAACGGATATCAAGTGCTCCTTTAAGTGGGCTCTCCTCCACATCAACTTCAACATCACAAATACTCCAGTCCTCAAAGGTGTCACCCCAATCGCACTTGCTTCCTCACAGCTCCCAAATCTCCAGCTGCCCGTCTGAGTATGAGGTAGAACAGATGGTTGAGTCTGCAGAGCTGTTTACTCATACTATAGCCTGGGAATCAGAGGTCGACTCCAGCGCTTCTGTGAATCCAGACGAGGAAATGATCTGCACTGATGCCCAGAATCTTTATGAGTCGGATCCAGGACCAGACGCAGAAGGTTCTGACCATAATGTAGACCCTCATTCCCAAACTGTAACTCCTGTTGGTGGAGACAATGAGGAAGACGATGATGAGACTCAAATACCTGATTGGAGCGACAACTTTAGTTTTTTGTCAGGGCAGGAACAGGTTGGCTCTGAGGACGACGGTTGTGATAACGCACAGGGTGATGATGATGAGGTTGGAGATCCCACTTACTGTCAACCCACAGTCAGCCAAGAGATGAGGTCAGCAGAGGAGGTGGAGGAAGATGCTAGTGACGACGAGGTCAGGTTGCGCCTTCCTGGACAGAGACGTAGTACTGGAAGCACGTCAACAACTGCATCCTCAAACACAACTCTGCCTCTCACCACAAGTCGTGGTGGCTCTTCAGGTTGCATGGGTGCTAAGCCTTGCATAGCCTGGGCATTTTTTCAGATCGATAAAGATGACCCAACTCGTGTTATCTGTAACATTTGTCAGCAAAAGCTAAGTAGAGGCCAAAAAATACATAGTTTGAGTACTTCATGCATGAACCGGCACATGGACATGAAGCATAAGTTGCAGTGGGAAGCTCAGTGTGCTACAATGCAGCCTAGCCGGCCGGGCCAACCACCGTCTGCCATATCTTGTGGATCCGCGGCCTCTTCATCCTCTGTGACTGGGGGGACAGCAGTCACACCTGTTTTGGGGCGCAGACCTGCCACCTCTTTACCCGCAACAGCCAGCGTGATTGGCAGGTTATCATTTTCTTTGGAGGTGGTAACACCAGCTGGTGTTGAGCGCTGTCCGACATCGATAGCACCACCTTTGGATCAAGGCAACCTAACATGTCCGCCTGCATCTTCCTCACAGACCGGCAGTTTGCCGGGGACACCCTTATCAACCCCGTCTAAGCACAATAGCCAGCCCTCGGTCCCTCAGATGTGGACAAGTAAAAGACCATTTCCTCCTAGCCATGAGAAAGCTAAGAGGTTGAATTTCACCATCTGCAAGCTCTTGGCTACAGAAATGCTGCCTTTCCGCCTGGTGGACACAGAGGATTTTTGAGACCTTATGTCCGTCGCAGTGCCCCAGTACCAGATGCCCAGTCGGCACTACTTCTCAAAGAAAGGTGTGCCTGCGCTCCACCAGCATGTCGCACACAACATCACCGCTTCTTTGAGAAACTCTGTGTGTGACAGGGTGCATTTCACCACAGACACTTGGACGAGTAGGCATGGACAGGGGCGTTACATGTCGCTGACTGGGCACTGGGTAACTATGGTGACAGCAGGACAAGGGACTGCTGTCCAAGTCTTGCCGTCCCCACGAGTTGTGCGTCAATCCTCTTTATGTCAAAGTTCCTCCACTGCTTCTGCCTCCTCAACCTCCTCTCGGTCTTCCACCTGCACCCAAAGCCTGTCTGGTCATGCCACAAGCTTTCTAACTGCGCAGAAGGGATCCTGCACACCTCCTTACTATGCTGGCAGTAGGGCTCAACGTCATCAGGCGATTTTTACTTTGAAATGTCTGGGAAATGTGAGTCACACAGCTGAGGAGTTGTGGTCAGCTCTGGAGAACCAATTTCATGAATGGTTGTCTCCACTGGACCTGAAACCAGGGAAGGCCGTGTGCGACAATGCTGCAAACCTGGGTGCGGCCCTTCGCCGGGGCAATGTCACACACGTGCCTTGTATGGCTCACGTGTTGAACCTGGTTGTCCAGCAATTTTTAGCCCACTATCCCAGACTAGATGGCCTTCTGCAGAGGGCACGGTCGCTCTGTGCTCACTTCCGCCGTTCGCATCCCGCAGCTCAGCGACTTACATCTCTACAGAAGTCGTTGGGCCTGCCACTTCACCGGCTAAAATGCGATGTGCCTACCCGGTGGAATTCAACTCTGCACATGTTGCAGCGACTGTGGCAGCACCGACAAGCCCTGGTGCAATACGTTCTGACGTATAGCCTGGGCCAACGAGATCCAGAGGTGGGGCAAATCATGCTGGAGGAGTGGTCTCAGATCAGGGACCTATGCACCCTTCTGCACAGTTTTGAAATGGCGACGAAGATGTTTAGTGCTGACGATGCCATTATCAGCATGACTATTCCGGTGATTTACATGCTGGAGCACATGTTAAACAGAATTCGGAGTCAGGTGGTGGCACAAGAGGAGGTGGAGGAAGTAGAGGAGGAGGAGTTGTATGCGGAAGGGCTAACATCTGCAAGGTCCAGACGGTCGGCAGCACCAAGGCGGCAGGCATGTGAGGGTGGGGGAGATGGTTTTACCAGGGCGCATGGTAGCAGCCAAACTAGTGAGGAAGGTGCAGGAGCCCAGGAAGAAGTGGAGGACGAATTGATGGAAGACTCATCAGATGAGGGAGACCTTGATCACATTTCTGTTGTGCGAGGTTGGGGTGAGAGGACAGAGGAAGGAAGCATGATTGTTACCTCGCCACCAACACAACAGGGACTTGGTGCTCCTGGATGCGCAACACACATGAGTGCCTTCTTGCTGCACTACCTGCAACATGACCCTCGAATTGTGAGAATTAGAAATAATCCTGACTACTGGGTTGCCACACTGTTAGACCCCGGTACAAAAGTAAATTTGCAGAAATTATTCCTGCCATAGAAAGGGATGCACGCATGCAGGAGTATCAGCAGAGACTGTTGCAGAATCTTACATGTGCTTTTCCACAAAACACCAGTGGTGCACGTAGTGAATCTCACAGTTCCAACTTGCCAACCGTGGGACCGTCAAGTGTTCAGCACTCAAACCGTAACAGAACCACAGTATCTGCTGGTAACATCAATTTTGCGGAATCATTTCACCACTTTTTTAGCCCATCCTTTGCAAGGCCACAGGAGACAAGAAGTCTGACACATAGTCAACGCCTAGAGACGATGGTACAGGAGTATCTCCAAGTAAACATTGAAGCCATGACTGTGTCACTGGACCCTTGCTCTTTTTGGGCTTCCAATCTGGATAAATGGCCGGAGCTAGCCACTTACGCCTTGGAGATCTTGTCATGCCCCGCAGCCAGCGTTCTGTCTGAACGTGTGTTCAGCACTGCTGGTGGAGTGCTGACAGATAAGCGCACGCGGCTCTCCACTGATAATGTAGACAGACTCACGTTCATAAAGATGAACAAATCATGGATCCGAAACGACTTTTCTACCCCTGTGTCATCCTGGGAAGAGTAAAAGCTTGATGATTGGTTAAAATCACCCTACCAACCGTTTTAAGCTTTCAAATTACTAATCATGTTTATCTGTATCTAGGCTGGAAAATAATTTGGGCTTTGTAGCAGTGTGCAGCACTGATTCTATTAGGCCATCTATAATAAGCTCCACCAGATTTAAAATTACTAATCATGTTTATCTGTATCTTGACTGGAAAATAATTTGGGCTTTGTAGCAGTGTGCAGCACTGATCCTATTAGGCCATCTATACTAAGCTCCACCAGATTTAAAATTAATAATAATTTTTAGCTGCATCTAGCCCGGAAAATAATTTTGGGGCTCCGAGATGCACAAGACACATAAGTGCCTTCTTGCTGCACTACCTGCAACATGACCCTCATATTGTCAGAATTCGAAGTAATCATGACTACTGGGTTGCCACACTCTTAGATCCCCCAAACTTTTCGATCAACCTTTTCATTTTAATAAAGACCAAAAAAATGGTCATTTTTGAAATTATAAGCATTATCAGGTTATTAGAAACTGAAATCAAACAGTTTTCAACTCAAAACTTTATTCTAGGTGATGTTACATTTTCACATAGGACCCCTTGTTCGAAAGGAGCTTCTGAACTCTCTCGTCCATTGAATTTGTCAGGTTTTGGATGGTTTCTGCTTCAATTGTTTTGCATGAGGACAGAATACCCTCCCAGAGCTGTTGCTTAGATGTGAACTGCCTCCCGCCATCATAGACACTCCTTTTGATGATGCTCCAGAGGTTCTGAATGGGGTATAGGTCAGGGGAGCATGGGGGTCACACCATAAGTTTGTCCCCTTTTATGCCCATATCAGCATGAGATGGTGCATTATCATGCAAAAAAATGATCTTGCTGTGAAATACACGGTTCTTCTTGAACCATGGCAGGAAGTGCTGTTTGAGAAAATCCACATACATTATGGAGTTCATCTTTAGCGCCTTCAGGGATCCTAAAGGGGCTGACAATCTCTCTCCCCATGATTCCAGCCCAAAACATTACTCCACCTCCTCCTTGTTGGCGCTGTAGCCGTGTTTGCGTGGGGTGTCCATCAACCAGCCATCCTCCACTCCATCCATCTGGACCATCGAGCGCTGCACGGCACTCATCCGTGAACAAAACAGTTTTGAAATCAGTCTTCATGTAATGTTTGGCCCACTGGAGCCGTTTCTGCTTGTGTGAAGTGGATAGAGGAGGTCGACAGGATGGCGTATGCACAGCTGCAAACCTCTGAAGGACCCTGCATCTTGTTGTTCGGGGGACGTTGGAGGCACCAGCAGCTTCAAAAACTTGTCTGCTGCTATGACAAGGCTTTTTTGCCGCTGCTCTTTTAACCTGACGTAATTGCCTGTAGGAAAGAGTCCTCAATTTGCCCTTATCAGCACGCACACGTGTGTACTGTGAATCAGCTACATACTTCTTGATTGCCAAGACACTTCATCCTGATCATCGCACAATGTTGATTGTAGTCATGCCTTGACCTAAACACTCCACAATTTGTTGCTTCTCAGCAGCCGACACATCCTTTTTCTTTCCCATTTTGGCAGAAAATGTAGGCTGCTTAATAATGTGAGACAGCCTTCTTAAGTAGTCTTGCCTTTCATTGGACACACCTGCCAAACTAATTAGCACAGGTGTCTGCAATTGCTTACAGTGATATAAAGAGCCCTGACACACATCACCATCAATGAGTTTAACTGACAAACAAACAAATTCTTCCCTTATCACTCCTAAACACTTTTTGCATAATAATTTGGAACACAGTGTACATGTGCTTTTCCACAAAACACCAGTGGTTCACGTAGTGAATCTTACAGTTCTAACTTGCCAACCGTGGTCTGTATGGAGTTGTTCAATAAAGGGCCCAAAATTAAGATAACATAGATGGGAGAGGTCTCTATGAATAGGAATTCCTAAGTATTTGATACCCTGTGAGGGCCAGGCAAAGGGAAAGTTGGACTGGATGGAATCCTATATGGATTTGGGGAGGGAGACATCGAGGGCCTCAGACTTCGCTGCATTGATTTTAAAATTTGACCATGTAACAAAGTGATCTATTTCAGCCATAACAGCATGGATGGATATATGTGATTGAGTGATATATACTAGGACATCATCAGCAAATAGAGAGCACTTGTACTCGGTGCCTCCCACCTCAATCCACCTAATATTGGGGTTATGGCGAATTGATGAGAGCAGGTGCTCCGTCACTAGGATGTATAAGAGAGGGGACAGAGGACATCCCTGCCTTGTCCCATTGGTGATTGTGAAAGGTGATGAAAATGTTCTGATGCACCCCCTGGGCCTTGGGACACCCGGAGCCGGACCCTTTTTGGTGGATGCTGGTGGTTGTAGTCTTCGTGGCGGCGACCCGGTTCCGTGGCTCAGGGTGGTCAAACCAGTGGCGGAACTATTTATGTGGTTTTGATGTTTAAATGTCCGACTACGCCACCCGTGGATTGCGGTCAGAGTGAACCGCCGCTGCAGGGCAGACCGCTGAGGCTGGTGTTGTGGGTGCAGCAGAGCGTAGCATAACTCCCCACGAGAGGAGTATAGCCTCAGGGCAGTGTATGCGGAGGATGGGGGTGATGGTGCAGGGCAGCAGCAGTAACGACACGGAGTCAATGATGCAGTCCAGGGCCTTTACTCACAGTTCTTATTATCCAGACCATGTCTGAAGGTAACGGCTGCCCACGTCGTACTGTGCTCACCAGGTGAGGGGCTCAGACAACTCCCAGATAACTTTGGAGCGCTTCACAGGACCCCCTTTGTGTGTCCTTTGTCTGGCCTTTCTTACCAACCCTTCTGTCCGGCTGCCTCGGGCCTCCTCTTGGTAAACTTGGCACCAGTTTCCCTGACCCTATGTGGTGCCTTCCTAGCGGGTGTAGCGAGGGGCTGCGCCACATAAAATGTCACAGCCTCCGGTTTCTAGCTGAGGGTCGTTTCCTGCCTCCACTAGTTTCGGGGACCGGTCTCCCCCTTTGGCCTGACCCCTCCACGCAGGTGGATTCGGGCGTGCGGTGGCGACTCGCCCGTCCGCACCCCTGGGATCCCTTCATTCCTCGTTCCTGGAGCCTTCTCCGCTCCTCTTCCTTCCTTCTCCCTCTTCCAGGCCTGGGCCTCTGTTACTAGGCCCGCCTCCGGAGCAGAGCTCATGCAGAGCTCTCTGCACTGAACTAAGATGGTGCGCACCTTTTATACTCCCTTCTCAATGCACCCAGGAACTGCTTCCTCCCTGCTCCTGCACTACAGGGTTCCCCTTCCTCAGTGTTCCCTCCCCCCACTCCAGCCAGGGACAGGGACTGTCGTGCCCATCTCAGAGGCATATTGGTCGCCCTGCCCCACGGCAATGTGGTGTAATGCATGCAGGTGTCGGGTCCTGATCCACACTCCATCCTTACCTGAGAGTGAGATATCACACCTCTGGGTGAGGTGCAATACCTCTGTAGCAACCGAGCCCTCAGGGTGCTACAGTTCCATTTATCTTCAGCCTAGGTGATGTATTGTGATACAGGGCCGTGATTTTGGCTATAAAAGGGTCCCCTAGACCCCTACCCCAAGCTTTTTAAGAGAATCATATATGGCGTGCCAGGAGACTCTATGGAATGCTTTCTCAGCATCCAACGAGAGTATCTAATTACAAATTTTTAACTGCATCTAGCCCAGGAAATACTTTGTGCCTAGTAGCAGTGTCTGCTAGTCAGCGGATTATCCCGGCTGTTAAGCAAGCTACACCACCTGTAGTTTGGACACTTAATTTTTTCAAAGGAAATGCTTCGGGACCACGGGATACTCAGTGAAGAGCATCAGGAGGCACCCCAAGGCATAGGGGCTGGGACTGGCAGTAGGATGCCTTGCGGTGGACAGCCGAGCTCGATCCTTATAAAAGCTTTTTAACTGCAGCAGCTTTAGTGGACGCTACTGGAGCTGGAATTACGCGGCTGCTGGCATGAGACTTGCCCTCCAATAGATCCTTGTAAATGGATTTAAAGTGTATTCATTCAAATTACAGAGACAATTTAAATTAAAAAGCTTAGAGCTGCCTCCACCACAAGGGGGCTCGCTCGACCCACCAGCGGACAGGCACCAGTATTGGGAGAGGGGGGCTGGCCGTCAGGGTTCACCGCGGCTCTGGCACAAACCCGGCGACACGGAGGTGGCACGGGCAGGAGCGGACTGAACGTGTCGGCTTCTCACTTTTTGGATTTTAGAAGGGCATGACATGCCTATATCTGTGTCTCCCCCTCCTTTTACTCCTCCACCTCTTTTCTTTTCGCATGACTATATGTACTTGTCACTTTTCCATGTGTTAGTTGTGTCTTCTGAGCAGTTTGTCAGCTTTTGGACACCTTTGAAGGTGTTTTCTATGTGTTTCTATGTGTTTTTGTTTGCCTGCCATTGGTGTTAACGGTGTTCGAAGGTGTTCGACGAACAGTTCGACGAACAGTTCGGCGAACACACGGGTGTTCGACGAACCGAACCGAACTCGAACACTACGGGGGTGGCTCAACACTACTGCCAATGTCATGTTGATTTACAGTCGGCTTCCCGCAGTTAGATAGCGGGCAGCCAACTGTCAAACAGCATGACATCAGCAGTCACGCCCCATCAACAGAGTAGATTGGAAGAGAAGGAGCAGCTCTGTTGACATGATGTCAGCGGAAGCCTCAGAATCACCAGCAGGAATGGTCTGTGACCACTTTGAGCTGGCAATGATCGGTGGTGGGCAGAACAGGCAGGTATCTAATAACTACCTGCCTTTTAGTTCTTGGGGCAATAAGAGCAACCCAGCCAGGAGCTATAGCCTGCCACTGTTAACTCTACACAACCTTTGGTTGTGATTCATCTAATAAGGTCAATGTAATAGAGAAAATTACAGCAAATAGATACATAACTGCACAATACAACCCATGTATCTTCTTTTACATATATATGGTGTAGCATATTGTGACAGAGTCACTGGTTTTATATGTGAGGGGCGGTATGTGTCACTCAGGATACTCTCCTGTGTGAACTAAGACCTATTTTATTTCTGCCAGCATGTTATATGCTGCTGCGTTTACTCTGTTAAAGGGTGTGTGGTTTTATGGGAATGGCAAAGAGGGTGGGACGCCATTCTCCCTACCTCCCCTCAGGGTGTGGCTAAGCAATGTGTAAAAGCTCAGTCCCTTTTTTTTTCCTCTGGAGTGTGGTCTGGAGAGTGAAGTCTCCAGACAGTGTTGTGGAAGCTGCAGAGCTTTTCACAAGGACTTTGTTGTGCAGTTTATACTACCGAGAGCGGGTGGAACCCACTCACCTATGGACTGAGCTATATTTTGTTTTGTTTTTCCTGTTTAACCCAGAGGGGTCTTGTTTATTTTTCCTGTGGAACCCTGCATGAGTTTATGCCATAATAAACCAGCAGAAAGGTAACCTGAGAACGTGTGTCCTGAGTCTGCCTCCGGGAGAGCCGAGCGAGTTGTCTTGCCACAATATACATAGTTTTCATTAGAAAAAGTTAAGTTTCTATAATTGTATCTTGAAAATGAAACACAAAACTAAAAGACAATAAACAGCAGGGCCCTCTCTTTCTCCTTCTCCTGTAGTGGGTAAGTTCTTATAATCAGTGGGGTCCTCTCTCTCTATCTCTTCGTTAGTGTGTAAGCTCTTTTGCTCAGCAAGGTTTCTTACATCTCCTGTAGAAAGTAAATAATTATCAACTTGATCCTCTCTTTTTCTCCTGTAGAGTGTAAGCTCTTATGGTAAGCGGGGTCCTCTCTCTCTTCTGTAGAGTGTAACCTCATATAGTCTGCAGTGTCCTCTCTCTCCTACTAAGTGTAAGCTCATACAGTCAGCAGGGTACTCTCTCTCTCTGTCTCTCTCTCTCACTTTTTCTCTCCTGTAGAGTGTAAGCTGTTATGGTTAGCAGGGTCCTCTCTTTCTCTAGTAGAGTATAAGCTCATATAGTCAGCAGGACCCCCTATCTCTCCAACTCATTCTCCCCTGTAGAACTCTTATGGTCAGCAGGATCCCCTCTCTCTCTCTCCGGTAGGATGCAAACTCTTATGCTCACTGGGGTCATGGCCGGCCTTACCTGTGTGCGACCAGTGTGGTGGCACAGGGCGCCAGCCGCCAGACAAAAGAGGGGGCGCTACAGGGAGACAGCAAGACTGTGTCATTTGTTGCTTCATTTGGATATTTAAGCCATCCTTTGGGGGCCATTCAAATTGTGCGCTAACTCTGCCCAGAAAAGTGGGCGCACACACCTGAGGCACACACCTCAGCATGCAGTAGTGAACACTGCATGTGCATGCTCACAGAGCAAGAAGAAATTAAAAGGCCTGTGGCCATCAAAACACAGCTGCCAGCCCAAGCACTGCGGCCCCTGGGCAGATTCCTGGGGGCCGAAGTAAAGGTCATCGAGGGCCGTAAATTGCTTGAGGTTCCCCATCCCTGCTGTATTTGCATATACTATACATGTACTTATCAAAGATCTTAAAGGGGTTTTCCAGTGCTTAGATATTGATGGCGTTTCCATATCATCAGTATTGGACTGTTTTTGGGTCTGATACCTGCTATCTCCCATTTTCAGCTCTACGCAGGTCCTAAAGCAACTGAAAGTGAAGCAGACCATGTACAGATCATGTACTAACATGCCCGCTCATGTGTTTTGAGTAAAAAAACAGTGGGGTTGGGGCACCAAAGGGCACTTTTGCACAGGGCAACATTCAGCCTAAAGTCGGCCCTCAGCGGGGTCCTCTATGTTTCTCCTGTATAGTGTAAGATCTTATGGTCATTAGGGTCCTCTCTCCTGTAGAGTGTAACCTTTTCTCTCTCTCTCCTGTAGAGTGTAAGCTTTTATGGTCAGCGGGGTCCTCTCTCACTCCTGTAGAGTGTAAGCTCTTATGGTCAGTGAGGTCCTCTCTCTCTCCTGTAGAGTGTAAGCTCTTATTGTCGGTGGGGTCCTCTCTGTCTCCTGTAGAGTGTAAGCGCTTAGAATCATCAGGGTCTTCTCTCTCTCCTGTAGAGTTTAAGTTCTTATGGTCAGCGGAGTCCTCTCTCTCTCCTGTAGAGAGTAACTTTCTCTCTCCTGTAGAGTGCAAGCTCCTATGGTCAGTGAGATCCTCTCTCTCTCCTGTAGAGTGTAAGCTCTTATTGTCGGTGGAGTCCTCTCTCTCTCCTGTAGAGTGTAAGTTCTTAGAATCATCAGGGTCCTCTCTCTCTCCTGTAGAGTTTAATTTCTTATGGTCAGCGGAGTCCTCTCTCTCTCCTGTAGAGAGTAACTTTCTCTCTCCTGTAGAGTGTAAGCTCCTATGGTCAGTGAGATCCTCTCTCTCTCCTGTAGAGTGTAAGCTCTTATTGTCGGTGGAGTCCTCTCTCTCTCCTGTAGAGTGTAAGCTCTTAGAGTCATCAGGGTCCTCTCTCTCTTCTGTAGATTTTAAGTTCTTATGGTCAGTGGAGTCCTCTCTCTCTCCTGTAGAGAGTAACTTTCTCTCTCCTGTAGAGTGTAAGCTCTTATGGTCAGTGAGGTCCTCTCTCTCTCCTGTAGAGTGTAAGCTCTTATGGTCGGTGGGGTCCTCTCTCTCTCCTGTAGAGTATAAGCTCTTATGGTCAGCTGGGTCCTCTCTCTCCCAGATAGAGTGTAACTGACGCGCCCCTGGGCCTGTGTCGCACTGCGGTGCGCACGCGGGAACTTACCCGGAGCCGGATCCGTGGAGGGTTGTAGTCTCGTGGCGGTGACCCGGTCCGTGCCCAGGGAGTCAAACTGGACGGCAGTCTATTAGTTGTAAATAGTTGATGACTACGCCACCCGTTGAGTGCAGCCAGGGAGCTGCTGCTGCGGGGCAGACCGCTGAGGCCGATGGTAGGATTATGCAGCGTGATAGTATAACCCCCAATGGGAGGGGTATGGCCTCAGGGCAGCCGACGTGGATGATGGGGGTAGCAGGAACCACTCAGAGACGGTACGGTGTAGTTCAGGGTCTTTACTGGTAACAACGATAGACCCTCCCGGAGTACTTGCTAGCGAACGGGGCCTGGTCAGTCCTTGAGCAGATGGGATCTCCCCTGGCCAGGCGTAGTTGTAGGCCTCCCAAACTGACTGTACTCTTCTGGCTACCTTGCTAGAAGCTGATGTAAGTAGCCCACGTCCCTGAGTGTACCGTGTGGTGCTCACCCGTATGGCCGGTGACTCGGGGCCTTCTAATGGCTTCCGCTCCACGATGGCGGTGCTGGTCCCACGCGTGTGACCGTGCCTTCGGGCTTCTGGGCCAGAGGACCTGAAATCCCCTGCCTGACGGATTCTGCTGCTGGGTAGGAGTTAGTCCCCACAGCCTCGGACTCCGGGTCCGGAAAGAAGTCTTCTTAGTCAGGGCGAGCTCTGCAGTTGCCAGCCCCTGACTCCTTGTGACTCTGCTGTTTCCTATGCTGCTTCTTCTTGTCTCTACTCCACTTGTCTGACTCACCCTGCCTCAGCCCCGGGCTTATACAGGGGAAGTTCTTCCCCTCCCAAGACTGGGCAGGAGGTGTGGCATGCACAGGATCCCTGACCAAAGGACCTCCCACCTGCTCTCAGACATAACATTACATTACTGTGGAAAACCAGACCCCTGGGGTGCCACATTCCCCCCTAGTGAAATTTAGTACTCCGGGACTAAACACATTTAGAAAAACATAACAAGGCAAAAACATTAATAATACAATAAGAAAACATATAAAGATGGTTACGGCGTGTCCGCAACCGGGTGCAGTCTCTGAAGAAAGCAAGGTGTCCATTTCACCAACACAGGGAGACGTAACCAGGTAGGGGTCTGTCCTACCCCGAGTCCTTAACAGTCTCTAGTCCATCCTGGGTTACGCTCCAACTATGTACAAGGATTCCCGGTAAATCCACCAAGGATCCCTAAAAATAACTAGAAACACAAAATTATACACAAGCAACAAGACACAGAAAAACATAAATAAAACAATTTATACACTTCAAATTCTCCAGCGTGCGGGTAACTGGCCTCTAGTGGCCCGAGTGGACCTACGGAGCTGACTGTCTGGCCCTGAACTACAGGGTGTAGGAACTGTCAAGAGTAAACTGGGCAGCTGTCTACCGGCTCTTTGTCTCACTAGGGGTACGGCAGGCTCACTATAAGCAGAGGGTTGATTCTCCTGTTCTGCTTGTGTGGAGTCTTCTGCCTCCTGGACCGGCTGTTCTTCCAGCTCTACCCGTTGCTCCGTAGGTTCTTGGGATGATGGTTGGAGGAAGGTGAGTACGGGTACCACAACTGCACCATTGACTTGAGTCCAAGACTGAGGGAAGTCCCCGAGCACGGTACTAACCATATCTTCCCTTTCTTCCACGGGTCGATGGTCTTCTTGTTCCTCTTCAGGGTTCCTCAGTTGTTCGGGACACTTCTTCAGGTGGTCCCGGGATACAATGGCTGTGGTTTCCCCTCCGTTTTTACTGATGGTACAGACCTTCGGGTTCTCGTGGCTTGAGGGCAGTACGGTGTACGGGTCCTTCTCCCACTGGTCGTCCAACTTGTGGAGCCGTCTCTTCCTCTTCAAGACCTGCTCTCCGGGTACCAGGGGAACAGCGGGAGCATACTGGTTGTAAGTTTTCTCTTGTCTTTCCCTAGCCTGACAGAGACTTCGCTCCACGCTCTCCTGTACTCTCCGGTACTGCTGCTGCCTCTCTGTGTCCCAGTCTGTTTCTGGTGAAGTGTCCTCGGGGGTCAGGACTCCCATTTCCAGGTCAACAGGTAACTTACCAGGTCTTGCCCTCATTAGGTAAGCCGGGGTACAGTTGGTGGAACCTACCGGGATGTGGTTGTATAGGTCCACCAGGTCGGGCAACTTTTCAGGCCACAGACTGCGTTCTTCCAGGGGCAACGTTTTTAGAAGATCCATTACCACCTGGTTCATTTTTTCACAAAGTCCATTAGTCTGCGGATGGTAGGGTGTCGTCCTTATCTTCCGGCAGCCATACAGATTGCAGAATTCCTGAAAGACCTCCGCTTCAAAGGCAGGTCCCTGGTCCGTCAGCACTTGGTCCGGGTACCCGTGTGGACGGCAGAAGTGCTGCTGGAAGGCTCTAGCTGCTGTTTGAGCCGTTAAGTCCTTGACGGGGACGACAACCAAGAACCGGGAGTAATGATCCACGATGGTTAACGCGTAGACGTAGCCACTTCTGCTTGGGGTCAGTTTTACATGATCCAAGGCTACCAGTTCCAACGGTTGCCGGGTGACGATGGACTGCAGGGGAGTCTTCTGGCTGGCTCGGTCCTTCCTTCTCAGGTTGCACGGGCCACAATCTCTGCACCACTTCTCGATGGTTCCCCTCATGCCTACCCAGTGGAACCGCTCGCGCAGCAGGAACTCCAGCTTTTTCCACCCAAAGTGTCCAGCTCCGTCGTGGTATGCCTCCATCACCATGGCTGCGTCTCTTCGTGGCACCACTACTTGCCAGAGTAATTCATGCGTCCGGGAGTTAACCATTCTGCGGCACAACTTCCCTTTGTAAAGGAACAGTCGACTCTTCTCTGCCCATAGTTGTTTGGCTTCCTCCGGAGCGTCTGGTTCAAGGCGAGCCTCCGGCCGAGTCAGCATCTCCTTCACCAGTCGGACGGCAGGGTCGCTGTCTTGCGTTTCCGCCCAGTTGTAGTGGGGTAAGGGGTTCAACGTAGCAGCCTGCTTACTCCTTACCCGGTGGGAATACTGAATAGTCCCATGACGGTGGAACGCAGGGAGTTCAACTTCTTCCAGTCCCTCCGGATCTTCTCCTCCGTCCGGCAGGTTGGGCATCCTGGACAGGGCGTCCGCGTTGGTATTGGAGCGTCCTGCCCGGTATTTAATTGTGAACTCGTAGTTGGACAGACGGGCCATCCACCTCTGCTCCAGGGCACCGAGTCTTGCCGTGTCCAGGTGTGTCAGCGGGTTGTTATCCGTGTACACGGTGAACCGGGAAGAAGCGAGGTAATGCTTAAAGCGCTCAGTGATTGCCCATACTACGGCCAGGAACTCTAACTTAAATGAGCTGTAATTCTCGGGGTTCCTTTCGGTGGGTCGCAGTTTTCGGCTGGCGTAGGCGATTACTCGTTCCTTCCCCTGCTGGATCTGGGACAGTACGGCTCCTAGCCCGATGTTACTGGCGTCGGTGTAGAGGATAAAGGGCTGGCTATAATCCGGGTACGCCAGGATTTCGTCCCCCGTGAGGGCCATCTTCAGCTGGCGGAAGGACTCTTCTTCCAGCTCTTCCCATTTGAAGGGCGGCTTCTGGTTCTTGGCCTTCCGGGACTGGCCTATCAGGAGGTCCTGCATAGGTGCTGCCTTTTTGGTGAAACCGGGAATAAACCTTCGGTAGTAGCCTACCAACCCGAGGAACTGCCGCACTTCTTTTACGCTGGAGGGGCTTGGCCATTCCTTAATTGCGGTGATTTTATCAGGGTCGGGAGCCACTCCGTCAGCGCTCACTACGTGTCCCAGGTACTGCACCTTTGGTTTCAGGAGGTGACACTTGGAGGGTTTCACCTTTAGGCCGTAACTCGCCAGAGCCTCGAACACTTCCGCCAGGTGTTTCAGGTGGTCCTCATACGTCTTGGAATATACGATGACATCGTCCAGGTACAACAGGACCGTCTCGAAGTTTCTGTGGCCCAGACAACACTCCATTAGGCGTTGGAAGGTTCCTGGTGCGTTGCAGAGTCCGAACGGCATGCAGGTGAACTCGCTAAGTCCCATCGGGGTGGTGAATGCGGTCTTCTCCCGGTCTGCCTCTGCTACAGGAACCTGCCAGTACCCGCTAGTGAGATCCAAGGTAGAGAAGAAGTTAGCAGATCTTAACGCAGCCAATGACTCCTCTATCCTTGGTAAGGGGTACGCATCCTTGTGTGTGATACGGTTGATTTTCTGGTAATCTACACACATCCTCATGGTGTTGTCTTTCTTTTTGACTAAAACTAATGGGGCTGCCCAGGGGCTACAACTATCCCGGATTACCCCAGCCTCCTTCATGTCTCTAAGCATCCCCTTGGCGTGTTGGTAATGTGCAGGGGGTACGGGTCGATACCTCTCTTTTATGGGAGGATGATCTCCCGTGGGGATGCGATGTTCTACCCCCTTGACTCGCCCGAAGTCTAACGGGTGTTTACTAAACACTCTCTCATACTCTTGAACCACCCGATAGACTCCTTGTTTCTGATGTGAGGGAGTGGAGTCAGTACCCAGATGTAGTTGCTGACACCAGTCCTCCATGTCTTTCTTAGAGCCGTTACCTTCCTCCGGGTGAGATGGAGGCAAGGGTTCCACAGATTGTATAGAATTTTGATTAGTGATATATAATTTGGCTAGCGTGGCATACCGGGGCAGGTACACTTCCCTCTCCCCGATATTTATTATGCGAACGGGCACCCTCCCATGGCGTACATTGACGACCCCCCGTGCTGTCAAAATGGTGGGCCTACTGTCTGAGTAAACTGGTTCTACCATTGCCTGGTAATCTCTACCTCTCAGACCAATAGCTGCCCGGCACCAAATCATCATTTCACTTTTTGGGGGCATGGCAATAGGAAAAGGGTCACACATTCTTACGCTACCAATCTCACCGCCGGAGAGTTCCACTTGTTGCCGTTGCATCAGTGCCCGGATCTCTTTCTGGAGCACCCGCTGCTCGCCGGAGCTGGCATTCTTGGCAACCTGCTGTAAAAGGAAAATCACCTCTGCAAGACAATTTTCAATTACATTAGTTCCTAGAGTTATTTTTGGGTGACTCTCATGTTTATCAATATCTACAATGATCAGTCCCTGTGCGGCCAGTTCGACTCTACCAATTTTGATGGTCACCTCTTTAAATCCGATCTGTGGCACGGGCTGACCATTGCTGGCGATGATACTCAAGTCGTCGTCGGGGTAGCGGGTAATATCCGAGTCATTCCAGTACTGCTTGAAGAGCACGTACCTGATGGTGGTGACCTGTGACCCGGTGTCCAGTAGGGCACTCATGGGAATGCCATCCAGTACCACAGGCAAGACTGGACGTCCTCCCACATATCTGTCGCGCCAGTTCGATGGGCCTGGTGATCTTTTTCCTGGGGGTTGGCCCTCTACCCCAGGTTGTGCCCGTTTAAAGAACAGTACCTTGCCATATGTCCGGGTTGATTGCAGCGGCGGCAGATGGGTCGTCCGTCCTCACTGTATCGGTCACTGGGTCTTCCTCTGGCCGGTGGGGTCCTCCTTGGTCGACGCCACGGGATGTCCTCCGGTCCGGATGCCAGCTGGATCTTCCCTGGGGTGGAAACCTGTAAAGACTGCACAGTTCGGGTTAGCGCAGCAACGCTCTTAGCTAGCTCTTGGACCTGATGGTGTAGGTCTGGAGCCGGGTCATTGTCCAGAGCCTGCGCATCAGCTCCCACAGGCCCTGCTGACAAGGGCGCCGCCTCCTGGTAGTAAGTGGTAGTGGGGCGTCTGTGGGTCACAACGCCACCTGGTGCCGGTTCTCGGAGCACCCGGATGGCTCTGTCCTTGAACTGTGCAAAGTCCAGATGGGGATCCTGTAAGGCCATTGCCCGCAACTGGGTTCGGTGGGCATTGCAATATAAACCCTCTATAAATTGTTCAGTCAACAGCCTGTCCTCGTTTCCCACCCCATCAGGGTCGGTCTGCTTAATGGCCCTCAGGGCCTCTTGTAGGTTTAGTGCATAGTCCCTTATACTCTCATGCGCTCGCTGCTTGCACCCGTAGAATCTAAGCTTAATCTCTGCTGAGGTGCGGGTATCAAAGGTGTCCTTCAGCCGGGTTAGTATCCCTGCGACAGTCTTCCTCCCAGGTGGCCAGGATTTTACTTCCCTTTTGGCTGCCCCGGTTAGTTGGGCCACCAGGATGCTCACTTTTTGCTCTTCTGTGAGGGGGTACACCTGGAAGAGGCTATCCAGCTTTTCTCTAAAGTCATGCAGGGTATGTGACTCCCCTGAGTACTGGGGTAGCCAAGCTGCTCCCGGGATATAGGGCATGGTGAAGGGCATAACTGCAGCAGCGGTGGCGCTGGCGGGGGTTGAGGCAGTGAAGCTCTCCTCCGTATCCGACATCTTCCTCCCCCCTAGTGGACCGTGGCCTACCTTGCGATGATCCTGTTCCGTAGGCCGCGGCTCCGCAGTGGATCGTCAGGGTTGAGGACCTTCCGTCGCGCTCCGGTGACGTCGGCGTCTGCTGGGCTCCTTCCAGGACCTTACGCAACGTCCGGACGTGAGGCGGGGCTTCAGTTCTCGCGCGCTTTCGGAGTCCACGCCCCTCTTCTTCCCGCGCGGCGTCCTCAAGATGGCGTCCAATGGCGGGAAAACTCCACGGATGGCGGGAAGAAGGTCGAAGATGGCGCCGGATGGCGGGAAAACTTCGCGGATGGCGGGAAGAAGGTAGAAGATGGCGCCGGATGGCGGGAAACCTCCACGGATAGCGGGAATCTTCACCACTGGTAAGTTTGAACAGTCTTTGCTTTTCAGGCACGCAGTACCCGGTGGTTGCGGGCACGAAATCCTGCCGACTACGCCAAAGTTGACGCGCCCCTGGGCCTGTGTCGCACTGCGGTGCGCACGCGGGAACTTACCCGGAGCCGGATCCGTGGAGGGTTGTAGTCTCGTGGCGGTGACCCGGTCCGTGCCCAGGGAGTCAAACTGGACGGCAGTCTATTAGTAGTAAATAGTTGATGACTACGCCACCCGTTGAGTGCAGCCAGGGAGCTGCTGCTGCGGGGCAGACCGCTGAGGCCGATGGTAGGATTATGCAGCGTGATAGTATAACCCCCAACGGGAGGGGTATGGCCTCAGGGCAGCCGACGTGGATGATGGGGGTAGCAGGAACCACTCAGAGACGGTACGGTGTAGTTCAGGGTCTTTACTGGTAACAACGATAGACCCTCCCGGAGTACTTGCTAGCGAACGGGGCCTGGTCAGTCCTTGAGCAGATGGGATCTCCCCTGGCCAGGCGTAGTTGTAGGCCTCCCAAACTGACTGTACTCTTCTGGCTACCTTGCTAGAAGCTGATGTAAGTAGCCCACGTCCCTGAGTGTACCGTGTGGTGCTCACCCGTATGGCCGGTGACTCGGGGCCTTCTAATGGCTTCCGCTCCACGATGGCGGTGCTGGTCCCACGCGTGTGACCGTGCCTTCGGGCTTCTGGGCCAGAGGACCTGAAATCCCCTGCCTGACGGATTCTGCTGCTGGGTAGGAGTTAGTCCCCACAGCCTCGGACTCCGGGTCCGGAAAGAAGTCTTCTTAGTCAGGGCGAGCTCTGCAGTTGCCAGCCCCTGACTCCTTGTGACTCTGCTGTTTCCTATGCTGCTTCTTCTTGTCTCTACTCCACTTGTCTGACTCACCCTGCCTCAGCCCCGGGTTTATACAGGGGAAGTTCTTCCCCTCCCAAGACTGGGCAGGAGGTGTGGCATGCACAGGATCCCTGACCAAAGGACCTCCCACCTGCTCTCAGACATAACATTACATTACTGTGGAAAACCAGACCCCTGGGGTGCCACATAACCTCTTATGGGCAGCTGTATTTTCCGAGCATTTACAAGCTTCCCAGCATTAAAATTCGTGCAAATTCATTTTCTGCTCATAAAAGTTTAGGGAAAATTTAGATGAAGTCAGCGAATTCAAATTTTTAAAAAAATCACTGCATGTCTATTTGGGATACTGACATGGGAAGTTATGAAAAAGAAAAATTGGAATGATGCGATACATGACAAATATATATTTTGTTATTTTGTTTAAAGCAAATCAATATCTTATACTTGGGAAGCTGATGGTCCCATTTATAAAGAAACTAATTGTAGTGAAACATTACAGTATCCGGATGCCATGACAGCTCTTTGAGCTGAGTGGAGCATTGTTACATTTAGTTCCAGAAGTTGATTCATCATCTACATAACATGCTTTCATGTATCCTTTATGAAACCAGAAATGAGTCAGCCATTGTGAAAGCCACAGAATAGTTGGATAGAAACAGCAACAATAAACACTTACAACACATAATGCTACAGACTAAAAACTTGCATAGGCTATCACTCTCATCCTATTTTTACAAATCTAGTAACAGCACACAATAATCAGTGGGTGTGAAATAACAGAAAAGTCTTAGATTGAACAGGCCATGTGTCACACGACATATGACAACAAACCCATTGATCACCAGGGAATCTTGTGACCTTTGGTACCAGACTGATCTGCTGTTTATGGTGCTGAAATACCCCTCAGGGAAGAAGTGTGGAATACAGAAACATCCTCTTAACTTCCGCACTACAGCTCATAATAGTCTGTGCAGCGTAAGGCTCGAAAATGTTGAGTACAAGATTATTTTTGCTAGTATATAAAGTAAAAATCATGCCTATGTTTCATATCATCATATGGCCGGATATTACTAGACACTATTAGAATTAATCAGATTAATAAGGACTATCATAAGAATATGCTGATATGCTGCTTCATTTAAGGACGACTATATAAGCTAATACTGGGATATATTAATTACAAATACTAATAAAAAATTAAAAATACATAGGGGCAGATCTGTGAAAATTATCTAAAATAGAGACACTTTGTTGCACACAGCAAGAAAAGTATTTATTTTACCAGAGCTGTTTGAGAAATGACAGCTCAGCTCTGATTGGATAGTTTCAGAAATAAGACGCAAAGTTTTCTGTATTACTCACCTTACCCTCTCACTAATGATTGACAGCGAATAATATATGTCCAATTTTTACCCAGCAATTGTCAATCATTAGTGAAAGAGCAGGGAAAGGAGGGGAGATGACTACTACCACATAGTTATCTGGGGTTAAATCAGGTCTACAGTGTTTAACTCTTTCGCATCATGGTTATTTTTGCCATAACTGTTTTATTCTTCCGTTAATAAAACCTTATCAGGGCTTATTTTTTTGTGGGACAAGTTATTCTTTTAAATGACACCATTCATCTTATCATGTAATGTATTGGAAAGCAGGAAAAAATGACATGTGTGACGGAATTGCGAAAGAGCAAAATTTTGCAATTTTTTTTACAGTGTTCATTATGCAATAAAAATTACCTGCCAATATGATTCTCCAGGTCAGTGCAATCATGAGGATACCAAACATGCATTTTTTTTTAAGTTCTTAAAAAACAAAATTAAAACTTAGCTTGTGTCGCCATTTTTGAAGACAGATAATGTTTTCAACCTTTGGTTGATGGGTCTGTAAGGCTATGTGTCCACGATGCAGAAATGAAGCAGAAAATTTATGCATCATTTCTGCATCTCCCTGGCAGAAAAAACACATGCGGATTGTACATGTGGATTGTACATGCGGATTGTACATGTGGATTGTACATGCGTTTTTCCTGCCAGGGACATGCGGATTTGAAGCGTTCTTCACTTGCATTTCTGCATGCGGGTTGACAAGCGCTTTCCAGGCGATTTTAGCATCACCTGGAAAGTGCTTGACAACTAGATCACACTATATAAATCCATGCAAACAGCATGGATTTATATAGTGTGACCGTAAGAATGTTTAAAAATAAAAAAATAAACCTATACTTACCCTCTGATGGCCCGGCGTGTGTAGCTGCGCTCGCTCCTGTCTGCCAGCTGATCGCGGGACACTGCACTGAAGGGCCTGCGGTCACATGACTGTGACGTCACCGCAGGTCCTTCAGTCCTGCCCGCACGCAAAGGGAAGGAGACCGGGGGCCGTCGGAAGGTGAATATAAACTTTATTTTTTATTTTATTCTTTTTTTTACAGGTACAATGGTACCCAGGTCTGGAAGAGAGTCTCCTCTCCTCCAAACCCGGGTACCATCCGCACATTGAAACGCATATAATCCGTGAGTACAAATGTACAGACACGGATTATGTGCGTCTCAATGCAAGTCAATGGCGGCGATTACGCGGCGCTTCCGCAAAATTAATGGACATGCTGCGGATTTTTGAGCGCAGCATAAACGCTGCGGAAAAATCCGCAGCATGGGCATAGAACTTGCGGAATCCCCTTGGGGACCATGGGGGGCGGATTACCTAGCGTTTAACAAGCGTTTACGCTGCGGAAATTCCACAGCATATACGCTTGAAAAACGCTACGTGGGCACACAGCCTAAGAGTGCTTGTATTTTGCACCATGAGACAACATTTTTATTGATACCAATTTGGGATAAATACAATAGCTTGATCGCCTACTATTGTAATTTTTTGTGGTGTTGCAGTGTATGAAAAAATACAATTCTGAAGTTTTTATTTTTTGTCATTACAAAGTTTACAGGTCAGTTAATTAATTTCATATCTTGACAGAATGAACTTTTAGAGACGTAACGTTACCACATATGTGTATTTTTTAAAAAAAATTCTTTATTTTTAATGGGTTAAAAGGAGGATGCGTTGAACTTTTATATATATATATATATATATATATATATATTTTTTTTTTTTTTAAACTTTTTTTTTTCACTTTTAATTGTATTTGTTTATCCCCTAAGGGGATTTGAACCTGCAATCATCTGACCGCTTGTACTATACACAGCAATACTACAGTACTGCTGTGTATAATACAAATCAGTGTCTCCTATGAACACCAGCTAGAAGCTGATATTTACAGAACTGTCATGACAGGCATGGGGGTCTTCAGCAGACTAATGGGCCATCAGGGCAATCCATCAGCGCACCGCGATCGCATCACAGAGACGCCAATGGGTTGGTAGAACAGCGGGCCCCACTGTTGCTTTGTAAATGCCGCTGTCAGAGATTGACAGCGGCATTTAACAGGTTAACAGCCACGGGTGTAGCCCTGCTCCATGCGCGTTTTTTAGAGGCAGATGATGGCTGAATATCACAGTCCTCATTTGTTGGTAAAGAGGCAGGGAATTTAAATTGTGATTTCCCAATGGGCACAGCAATGACAAGATCTGTAAAGTGCTGTGGAATTAATGGTGCTATACAAGTAAGCATATTAATAAAAAATACAAGTTATATTCTCAGGCGCTGTACTAGTAACAGGTACAGTGCTTGTATGGTTGTTATAGGGCCAAGTCCCCTACAACACTATATAGCCTATTTAAAATACATTTTGGGGATGATGGCCTCCCTTTAAAAACCCTTTTCTACTCTAATGTTTTCACATGCCAATCATGTTTTTAAGTAAAAACTACTATGACTACCCACAGCAAAATTACAGAAATACAGATGTTTCTGAGTATAATTATAATTAATGCTGCAGCAATAAATCTTAGAGATGAGCAGATCTTTTGAATTCCAATTCAACTGCTTTCAAATTTTCCCCAAAAATTTTAATTGTGTAAAATCACATAATTAAAAATCATCATATAGCTTGGACAATATATGTATAACACTCTAGAGTCTCATTGGAGTCTATTTAGCCCATTTTGAGTCCTGTGATGCAAACACAGCCTTTTTAATGTCCAAGTGACCTCAACCTATATGGATCGGGGAAAACAGAGAGTAAGCAGTAGTAACCAGCAGCCTATTTAACCACACAGAGCAGTGTCAGTCTTTGTAAGCTACTTAAATTGTATAAAAGATCCAAAAATTATCTCTTTTGGGGGGCAGATGCCTTGCTGTTGTTTATAAACAGGTGATGCAAATGGAAGATGCATTTGAACATGGGGAGTGCAAAAATTATCCCTGATTGTGGAGTATCAAGACGCAATGACTTTTTCACAAAACTTTCAAAAATTATTCTCTTAGTTAGGGAGACAAAACAGGTGTGGTGGTTTGAACATGAAGAAGTTATTGTTTCTAAACTGGATTGAAAAATTATCCATTATTTGGGGTTTGCAACTGGTTTGCTAGTCCCAAAATGATAAGGCAATTACCAAGGCATTTGTCAAGCTGTCCAAAAATTATCCACTATTTTAGGGAGACAAAACAAGAGTACTTTTTTTAAAATGAAGAAGCTATGGCTAGTTGTCACCAAGCCTTTTTAAAAACAACACTGTCAAACACTATGGACAGCAAGATGTGTGGCTGGCATGGATGTGCAGTGGCTGTGGCAGGAGCACCATGGTAAAGATTTAGAATAGGACAGCCAATGGGATGTGTGGTAGTTTAAGGTCAGGATTGGCAGTCCCAGCAGCAGCAGTGCAATTTAGCACTTTGAAAAACACTGGGCAGCCAGGAGATGTGTGGCTGGCATGGCTAAATATTATTTTAACTAACGCGCACACTTTGGTAGGCAAACAGTTTTAAGTTTCAGGATGTGGAGATTGCTCAAAAAAATAAAAATTGGCTTCCATATCTTAAAATACAAGAAGCACACTACTAGTGATACATAAGCTTTGAATTCAGATTTTTTTTTCACTTTTTGCCCAATTAACAATAAGAGATTTAATACTGACCCAGCTGCTGTGTCATGAGCCGTGACATCAGCAAGGTTACCGCAGTTCACAGCTGCTTGGTCTCACGCTGTGCAGCGCGAGAGCCGGAATGATGAGCAGTAATGTTACCGCTCATCATTCTATCTCTTGCGCTGCCCTCTGCGGTAACCTTACTGACGTCACCACTTGTGGCTCCATACACTGGATGAAGTAGACGGGGATCATCGTGAAACCTCCATTTTTTTGATTACAACAGACTGGTGTGGATTATTATTATTTTTTTTAATAAATGGGTGAAAGAGGGAATTTGTCGGGGAGTGATTTTTACAAATAAAGGACTTTTTGTGTGTGTGTTTATTTCTTTTGACTACGGGGTTTGAAATGGGAGTGTCTGGGGTGTACTAACCCCAGGGCTTGATGTCAGTTACAGCTGCTGACATCAACCCCACAAACCCATTACTCCGATTGACAACGCACCTCGGAAGAGCCGAGGCTAAGCGCCAGAATTGGCGCATCTAATGGATGCGCCATTTCTGGTGTGGCTGAGGGCTGATCTTATTAGGCTCAGAAGGGGCCAATATCCATGCACCTTCCCAGCCTATTAATATCAGCCTGCAGCTGTCTGCTTAGCCTTTGTTGGTTATTAAAAATAGGGGGGACCCCATGTCATTTTTTTTAGGGTCCGACCTTTTTAATTACCAGTAAAGGCTAAGCAAACAGCTGTGAGCTGATATTTATAGACTGGGAAGCTCCATGGTTATTGTGCCCTTCCCAGCTTAATAAGACCATCTCACAGCTGTCTGCTTTCCCTTGGTTGGTTATTAAAAATAGGGGAGACCCCACGCCATATTTTTCATTTATTTATTTATTAGCTAAATACATGTACAGTAAACTACACCCGCGGCACTGACTAAGTATTTCACAGACATATTTCTATTATCTATCTATATCTGTATATAAGATTGCTTTATTATATAGTTTGAAAACTAGCTTTAAATTATATAGAGAATTATAGTATGCAAAAGATAATGTTAAAAACACATTGCATACGCATATCATACAGATGTCATACGAACGCTAGTTGACAAAAATTGCATTGTAATTGCATGAAACTCACATGGCACTTATCCTACTTTTCTGGATCAACATCGGACCAATTGTTTATACGCTAGACTGACTCCAGCCTAGGTGAGGGACACATCATATGACGTGATATGTATGAAGGAGTTAAAGAACCTGTCACCTATCCTGACATGTTTGTTTTAGTAAATACTTGATCTCTCCATAAAAGTAACAATTCTAATCCATGGTTTCTCATATATGGAATAAAGTATTGGGACACCTACACTTTATATTTTCAGGATCATTTATGACATTCTATTGTAGATCCATATGCATTAAGATGGAGTTGGTCCACCTTCCCAGCTAAAATAGCTTTCACTCTTCTGGGAATGATTTCTACAAAATTTGCAGTTTATTCTGTGGGAATTTTGTCCAATCACTCGGAAAAGCATTTGTGATGTCTGAGACTGATTGTGGAAAAAATGTCTTGTAATCTCTATTCTAGTTCATCCCACAGGTGTGGGATGGGGTTGAGGTCGGGGTTCTGTGCAGGCCAGTCAAGATCTTCCACACCAAACTCACCAAATCATGCCTTTATGGACCTTGCTTTGTGTGTAACGTTCCCCTGGCAGTTGACAAATCCAACCTTGTCCATCAGACAGCCATATACAGAATCATGATTTGTCATTCCACAGAACTTGTTTGCAATGCTCCAGATTCTAGTGGCAACAGGCTTTACACCACTCCATCTGATGGTTGGCATTGTGCTTGGTGATGTAAAGCTTGTTTGTAGCCTCTTCTCAATGAAGCTCCTGGCTCACAGTTTTCGTACTGATTTTAATGCCAGAGAACGTTATGAACTCTGTAGTTACCAAGTCAGAAGAGTGTTTGTGACTTTTATGAAATATACATATAAGGAGGTGAAAGAATTATTTAGCTGAATATACGGTGTAGCCTAAGTAAATGAACACTGCCATCTAGTGACCGGAGAGTATGAAAACAGGGACAAAAAGAGAGCAAGCAGGAACTAGAAAGTGTGTGTGTTGCTGGGTAGGAAGCAGAAGCAAGAGGCACAAGGTCATGTGACAAGTTGTGTCGCAGTTAGAAATATAAAAAGCCCCTGAGGCCAGGTTAAAGAAAGAGTCATCACTTGGACTTGTGTTAGAACAGATGTGCAGTGCTAGCTGAACTGGCTTACAGCCACATTTAAGAGACACAAGAGTGGCAGGATGAGACGGAAGCAGCCAGAATGTCACGTTGGTGAAGTGACTCGTCAGTATACTACGTCAATAGCCTTGTGGCCTAATGGAGAAATAGAGCTGACTCCCATTGAGGCTTGTTACAGAGACTACCACGGCAGACTTAGTGTTTAGATTACGATGGTGACAACTACCACATGGACATTGACATACTATTGACTAAGGTACCAGTAAATATTGTTTGGTATATTAGTTAGTTAACTTTGTGATTGCAAATTATGTTGTGAAACAAAGATACTGTTTATACAGTTGTGCTCAAAAGTTTAAATACCCCGGGAGAATTTTTCCTTTCTTGGCCTTGTTTCAGAGAATATGCATGATAACAAAAAAACTTTTTCTCCACTCATGGTTATTGGTTGGGTGACGCCATTTATTATCAAACTACTGTGTTTTCTCTTTTTAACTCTTAAAGACAACCAAAAACATCCAAATGACCCTGATCAAAAGTTCACATACCCTGGTGATTTTGGCCTGATAACATGCACAGAATTTGACACAAATTTGTTTGAATGGCTACTAAAGGTAACATCCTCACTTGTGACCTGTTTGCTTGTAATCAGTGTGTGTGCATAAAAGCTGAGTGAGTTTCTGGGATCCAGACAGACTCTTGCATCTTTCATCCAGCCACTGATGTTTCTGGATTGCAAGTCATGGGGAAAGCAAAAGAATTGTCAACGGATCTAAGGGAAAAAGTAGTTGAACTGTATAACACAGGAAAGGAATAAAAAAAAAATACACGGAATTTATAATGACAGTCAGCAGCGTTCAAACTGTGATTAACAAATGGAAAATCAGGGGCTCTGTAAAAACCAAACCACAGTCAGGTAGACCAACAAAATTTTCGGCCACAACTGCCAGGAAAATTGCTCGGGATGCAAAGAAAAACCCACACATAACATCAGCTGAAATTCAGGACTCTCTGAAAACTAGCGGTGTGGCTGTTTCAAGATGCACAATAAGGTGGCTCTTGAAGGAAAAATGGGCTGCATGGTCGAGTCGCCAAAAGAAAGCCATTACTGCGCAAATGCCACAAAGTATCTCACCTACAATACGCCAAACAGCACAGAGATAAGCCTCAAAACTTCTGGAACAAGGTAATTTGGAGTGATGAGACCAAAATTGAACTTTTTGGCCACAACCATAAACGTTACATTTGGAGAGATGTCAACAAGGCCTTTGATGAAAGGAACACCATTCCTACAGTACAGCACGGAGGTGGATCGCTGATGTTATGGGGATGTGTGAGCTACAAAGGCACAGGAAACTTGGTAAAAGTTGAAGGAAAGATGAATGCAGCACGTTATCAGCAAATACGGAGGCAAATTTGCACTCATCAGCCTGGAAGCTGCGCGTGGGACGTACTTTGATGTTCCAACATGACAACGATCCAAAACTCAAGGCCAAGTCGACCTGTCATTGGCTATAGCAGAACAAAGTGAAGGTTCTGGAGTGGCCATGTCAGTTTTCTGACCTCAATATCATTGAGCCACTCTGGGGAGATCTCAAGCGCGCAGTTCATGCTAGACAACCCAGGAATTTACAGGAACTGGAGGCTTTTAGCCAAGAAGAATGGGCAGCTTTATCATCTGAGAAATTAAAGAACCTCATCCACAACTACCACAAAAGACTTCAAGCTGTCATTGATGTTAGGGGGGCAATACACGGTATTAAGAACTGGGGTATGTGAACTTTTGATCAGGGTCATTTGGATGTTTTTGGTTGTCATTAAGATTTAAAAAGAGAAAACACAGTAGTTTGACAATAAATGGCTTCACCCAACCAATAACCATGAGAGGAGAAAAAGTTTTTTCGTTATCATTCATATTCTCTGAAACAAGGCCAAGAAAGGAAAAATTCTGCCGGGGTATGTAAACTTTTGGGCACAACTGTATACTTAGAATAATAACCCCCAGTATTGTGAACTAGTTTAACGTTTCTTGTAAATCACTAAACCTTTAGATGTTTCATTTCATTTCTGTTCACCTAAATTGTTTGTAGTAATTAAATAATCAATTGGTTCAAGCTACCACTGGGTCTTCATCTTCTGTGCCGTTGCATCTGCGTACCTGTTTACATACAGCTCTGCATTTGGCCCCCCTGCTTTGTAACTTTACATAATGTGACAATTAGTGGCTGAGTTGCTGTGGTTCGTAAATTATTCTACTTTTCAGTAATATCACCCACATTTGATTGTGGACTATTTAAGCAGGAATTTTTTGTATTGAAGCATCTAATGAGACTGTGCTCATTGAGAAGGGAGGGGGAGCAGAGTCAGGGGTGACATCACCTATTGTGCATGGTGTATCTTGTGTTTTCTGCTGTGTATAGAGGTGAATTATTAGTCATTGTAATAATGACTGATGATAAGGAGCCTTGCTGAAAGTGCTCCCTCAGACTGAGTGCCCACTATGCGTTTTTGAAGCGTTTTTGCCACGGAATTTCCGCAGCGAAAACGCTTTAAAAAGGCTTGGTAATACGTGCCCCATGGTCCCCAATGATAATCCGCATGTGCTGTGCACATGCTGCGGAAGTTTCCGCTGCGGATTATCATTGCAGAAAAAAACGCAGCATGTCCATTAATTTTGCAGAAACGCAGCGTAATTGCCGACATTGACTTGCATTGAATCGCTTAATATCCGCAAGACTACATGTGCCCACGCGGATATGAAGCGATTCAATGTGCGGATGGTACCCGGGTCTGGAGAAGATGAGACTCTCATCCAGACCTGGGTACCATACAACCTGTAAAAAAAAAATTTCAAATAAAAAATAAACATTATACTCACCTTCCGATGTCCCGCGGCCTCCTCAGCGATGCGTCCGGTCTCTTGTACAGCTCGCGGTGGTGTGAGGGCCTGACATGACGTCATTTAGTCATGTGACAGGTCACACGACCGCTGACGTCGGCTGTCGCGTGACCTGTCACATGACTCAATGACGTCATGGCAGGTCCTTTTACACAACCGGGAGACACCGGGGAGACTGGACGCATCGGAGAATGAGACCGCGGGCCATCAGAAGGTGAGTATAATGTTTATTTTTTATTTCTTACCATTCTTATTCTTTTTTTTTAACTATACTTGGTCACACTATATATGCCGGTTGCATGGATTTATATAGTGTGACCAAGTTGTCAAGCACTTTTCCAAGTGATGCTAAAATCGCTTGGAAAAGCGCTTGATAGCTCGCAAACGCTTCTACCTGGCGGGAAAAACGCATGTAAAATCCGCATGCATTTTTCCTGCCAGGGAGAAGGGGAAAAAATATGCTGCATTTCTGCATCGTGGGCACATAGCCTCAAAGGACAAGGAGTATGCATATAAAAAAGCCCCGATAGCCAGTGTGATAACAGCAAGACTTCTATTTTCTATTTTTGTTAGTACAGTTTATGTAATGGAAAAAAAATCACCAAAAAATAAAAAATATATTTTTTTACACAAAATCCTGCTATAAACAATAGGTTATTGTCTAATGATGTTATAACTGCTAAAATATGTAGAGGTAAACAATTAGCTGGTCATTAAAGGGGTATTCCCATCTTCAAGATCCTATCCCAGTGTGTAGTGAGTGTAATAATAATTATATTAGCAAATAGCTCCAGTTACAAATGCAGTATAGTTCTTCTGATTTGCTATGTCAGTTATCCCATGTATGGCATTGCAATAGTTTAGGTATCCATGGTTATGACCACTCATATAGCCACAGTTAATTAGCTGTTTGTGGTCGTAACCATGGATACCTAAGCTACTGCAATGCCCTGCACATGTAGTAAACACCATAGTGAATCAGCAGAACTATACTACATTTCAAATAGACCTTTTTTAGGCCCAGTCATTAAGGTGTTAAAGCAGTAATGCTGCTCAGCTCTGATCTTCATCAAACACCTTTGTAATAAACTGTAAAGTGAGAGCCATGTTCTCTAAACCTAGCGTCTGGCCCCACAAATGCTCTTCTGGATGAATGGGCAAAACTTCCAACACACTTCAGCAAGTTGTAGAAGGTCTTCCTAGAAGAATGAAAAATGATTTGTCTGAAAAGTGGGGTGTCTAATGGGATATCATAAATAGTGTTGAGCCACCCCCGTAGTGTTCGAGTTCGGTTCGGTTCGTCGAACACCCGTGTGTTCGTCGAACTGTTCGTCGAACACCTTCGAACACCGTTAAAACCAATGGCAGGCAAACAAAAACACATAGAAACACATAGAAAACACCTTCAAAGGTGTCCAAAAGCTGACAAACTGCTCAGAAGACACAACTAACACATGGAAAAGTGACAAGTACATATAGTCATGCGAAAAGAAAAGAGGTGGAGGAGTAAAAGGAGGGGGAGACACAGATATAGGCATGTCATGCCCTTCTAAAATCCAAAAAGTGAGAAGCCGACATGTTCAGTCCGCTCCTGCCCGTGCCACCTCCGTGTCGCCGGGTTTGTGCCAGAGCCGCGGTGAACCCTGACGGCCAGCCCCCCTCTCCCAATACTGGTGCCTGGCCGCTGGTAGGTCGAGCGAGCCCCCCTGTGGTGGAGGCAGCTCTAAGCTTTTTAATTTAAATTGTCTCTCTAATTTGAATGAATACACTTTAAATCCATTTACAAGGATCTATTGGAGGGCAAGTCTCATGCCAGCAGCCGCGTAATTCCAGCTCCAGTAGCGTCCACTAAAGCTGCGGCAGTTAAAAAGCTTTTATAAGTATCGAGCTCGGCTGTCCACCGCAAGGCATCCTACTGCCAGTCCCAGCCCCTATGCCTTGGGGTGCCTCCTGATGCTCTTCACTGAGTATCCCGTGGTCCCGAAGCATTTCCTTTGAAAAAATTAAGTGTCCAAACTACAGGTGGTGTAGCTTGCTTAACAGCCGGGATAATCCGCTGACTAGCAGACACTGCTACTAGGCACAAAGTATTTCCTGGGCTAGATGCAGTTAAAATTTGTAATTAGATACTCTCGTTGGATGCTGAGAAAGCATTCCATAGAGTCTCCTGGCACGCCATATATGATTCTCTTAAAAAGCTTGGGGTAGGGGTCTAGGGGACCCTTTTATAGCCAAAATCACGGCCCTGTATCACAATACGTCACCTAGGCTGAAGATAAATGGAACTGTAGCACCCTGAGGGCTCGGTTGCTACAGAGGTATTGCACCTCACCCAGAGGTGTGATATCTCACTCTCAGGTAAGGATGGAGTGTGGATCAGGACCCGACACCTGCATGCATTACACCACATTGCCGTGGGGCAGGGCGACCAATATGCCTCTGAGATGGGCACGACAGTCCCTGTCCCTGGCTGGAGTGGGGGGAGGGAACACTGAGGAAGGGGAACCCTGTAGTGCAGGAGCAGGGAGGAAGCAGTTCCTGGGTGCATTGAGAAGGGAGTATAAAAGGTGGGCACCATCTTAGTTCAGTGCAGAGAAGTCTGAGCAGAAGTGGCAGGGAGCAGGGGCTCTGCATGAGCTCTGCTCCGGAGGCGGGCCTAGTAACAGAGGCCCAGGCCTGGAAGAGGGAGAAGGAAGGAAGAGGAGCGGAGAAGGCTCCAGGAACGAGGAATGAAGGGATCCCAGGGGTGCGGACGGGCGAGTCGCCACCGCGTGGAGGGGTCAGGCCAAAGGGGGAAACCGGTCCCCGAAACTAGTGGAGGCAGGAAACGACCCTCAGCTAGAAACCGGAGGCTGTGACATTTTATGTGGCGCAGCCCCTCGCTACACCCGCTAGGAAGGCACCACATAGGGTCAGGGAAACTGGCGCCAAGTTTACCAAGAGGAGGCCCGAGGCAGCCGGACAGAAGGGTTGGTAAGAAAGGCCAGACAAAGGACACACAAAGGGGGTCCTGTGAAGCGCTCCAAAGTTATCTGGGAGTTGTCTGAGCCCCTCACCTGGTGAGCACAGTACGACGTGGGCAGCCGTTACCTTCAGACGTGGTCTGGATAATAAGAACTGTGAGTAAAGGCCCTGGACTGCATCACTGACTCCGTGTCGTTACTGCTGCTGCCCTGCACCATCACCCCCATCCTCCGCATACACTGCCCTGAGGCTATACTCCTCCCGTGGGGAGTTATGCTACGCTCTGCTGCACCCACAACACCAGCCTCAGCGGTCTGCCCTGCAGCGGCGGTTCACTCTGACCGCAATCCACGGGTGGCGTAGTCGGACATTTAAACATCAAAACCACATAAATAGTTCCGCCACTGGTTTGACCACCCTGAGCCACGGAACCGGGTCGCCGCCACGAAGACTACAACCACCAGCATCCACCAAAAAGGGTCCGGCTCCGGGTGTCCCAAGGCCCAGGGGGTGCATCAGAACATTTTCATCACCTTTCACAATCACCAATGGGACAAGGCAGGGATGTCCTCTGTCCCCTCTCTTATACATCCTAGTGACGGAGCACCTGCTCTCATCAATTCGCCATAACCCCAATATTAGGTGGATTGAGGTGGGAGGCACCGAGTACAAGTGCTCTCTATTTGCTGATGATGTCCTAGTATATATCACTCAATCACATATATCCATCCATGCTGTTATGGCTGAAATAGATCACTTTGTTACATGGTCAAATTTTAAAATCAATGCAGCGAAGTCTGAGGCCCTCTTTGTCTCCCTCCCCAAATCCATATAGGATTCCATCCAGTCCAACTTTCCCTTTGCCTGGCCCTCACAGGGTATCAAATACTTAGGAATTCCTATTCATAGAGACCTCTCCCATCTATGTTATCTTAATTTTGGGCCCTTTATTGAACAACTCCATACAGACCACGGTTGGCAAGTTAGAACTGTAAGATTCACTACGTGAACCACTGGTGTTTTGTGGAAAAGCACATGTACACTGTGTTCCAAATTATTATGCAAAAAGTGTTTAGGAGTGATAAGGGAAGAATTTGTTTGTCAGTTAAACTCATTGATGGTGATGTGTGTCAGGGCTCTTTATATCACTGTAAGCAATTGCAGACACCTGTGCTAATTAGTTTGGCAGGTGTGTCCAATGAAAGGCAAGACTACTTAAGAAGGCTGTCTCACATTATTAAGCAGCCTACATTTTCTGCCAAAATGGGAAAGAAAAAGGATGTGTCGGCTGCTGAGAAGCAACAAATTGTGGAGTGTTTAGGTCAAGGCATTACTACAATCAACATTGTGCGATGATCAGGATTAAGTGTCTTGGCAATCAAGAAGTATGTAGCTGATTCACAGTACACACGTGTGCGTGCTGATAAGGGCAAATTGAGGACTCTTTCCTACAGGCAATTACGTCAGGTTAAAAGAGCAGCGGCAAAAAAGCCTTGTCATAGCAGCAGACAAGTTTTTGAAGCTGCTGGTGCCTCCAACGTCCCCCGAACAACAAGATGCAGGGTCCTTCAGAGGTTTGCAGCTGTGCATACGCCATCCTGTCGACCTCCTCTATCCACTTCACACAAGCAGAAACGGCTCCAGTGGGCCAAACATTACATGAAGACTGATTTCAAAACTGTTTTGTTCACGGATGAGTGCCGTGCAGCACTCGATGGTCCAGATGGATGGAGTGGAGGATGGCTAGTTGATGGACACCCCACGCAAACACGGCTACAGCGCCAACAAGGAGGAGGTGGAGTAATGTTTTGGGCTGGAATCATGGGGAGAGAGATTGTCGGCCCCTTTAGGATCCCTGAAGGCGCTAAAGATGAACTCCATAATGTATGTGGATTTTCTCAAACAGCACTTCCTGCCATGGTTCAAGAAGAAGAACCGTGTATTTCACAGCAAGATCATTTTTTTGCATGATAATGCACCATCTCATGCTGCACATAAAACATCTGCATCTCTGGCTGATATGGGCATAAAAGGGGACAAACTTATGGTGTGACCCCCATGCTCCCCTGACCTCTACCCCATTCATAACCTCTGGAGCATCATCAAAAGGAGTGTCTATGATGGCGGGAGGCAGTTCACATCTAAGCAACAGCTCTGGGAGGGTATTCTGTCCTCATGCAAAACAATTGAAGCAGAAACCATCCAAAACCTGACAAATTCAATGGACGAGAGAGTTCAGAAGCTCCTTTCGAACAAGGGGTCCTATGTGAAAATGTAACATCACCTAGAATAAAGTTTTGAGTTGAAAACTGTTTGATTTCAGTTTCTAATAACCTGCTAATGCTTATAATTTCAAAAATGACCATTTTTTTGGTCTTTATTAAAATGAAAAGGTTGATCGAAAAGTTTGGGGGATCTAAGAGTGTGGCAACCCAGTAGTCATGATTACTTCGAATTCTGACAATATGAGGGTCATGTTGCAGGTAGTGCAGCAAGAAGGCACTTATGTGTCTTGCACATCTCGGAGCCCCAAAATTATTTTCCGGGCTAGATGCAGCTAAAAATTATTATTAATTTTAAATCTGGTGGAGCTTAGTATAGATGGCCTAATAGGATCAGTGCTGCACACTGCTACAAAGCCCAAATTATTTTCCAGTCAAGATACAGATAAACATGATTAGTAATTTTAAATCTGGTGGAGCTTATTATAGATGGCCTAATAGAATCAGTGCTGCACACTGCTACAAAGCCCAAATTATTTTCCAGCCAAGATACAGATAAACATGATTAGTAATTTGAAAGCTTAAAACGGTTGGTAGGGTGATTTTAACCAATCATCAAGCTTTTACTCTCCCCAGGATGACACAGGGGTAGAAAAGTCGTTTCGGATCCATGATTTGTTCATCTTTATGAACGTGAGTCTGTCTACATTATCAGTGGAGAGCCGCGTGCGCTTATCTGTCAGCACACCACCAGCAGCGCTGAACACACATTCAGACAGAACGCTGGCTGCGGGGCATGACAAGATCTCCAAGGCGTAAGTGGCTAGCTCCGGCCATTTATCCAGATTGGAAGCCCAAAAAGAGCAAGGGTCCAGTGACACAGTCATGGCTTCAATGTTTACTTGGAGATACTCCTGTACCATCGTCTCTAGGCGTTGACTATGTGTCAGACTTCTTGTCTCCTGTGGCCTTGCAAAGGATGGGCTAAAAAAGTGGTGAAATGATTCCGCAAAATTGATGTTACCGGCAGATACTGTGGTTCTGTTACGGTTTGAGTGCTGAACACTTGACGGTCCCACGGTTGGAAAGTTGGAACTGCGAGATTCACTACGTGCACCACTGGTGTTTTGTGGAAAAGCACATGTAAGATTCTGCAACAGTCTCTGCTGATACTCCTGCATGCGTGCATCCCTTTCTATGGCAGGAATAATTTCTGCAAATTTACTTTTGTACCGAGGATCTAACAGTGTGGCAACCCAGTAGTCAGGATTATTTCTAATTCTCACAATTCGAGGGTCATGTTGCAGGTAGTGCAGCAAGAAGGCACTCATGTGTGTTGCGCATCCAGGAGCACCAAGTCCCTGTTGTGTTGGTGGCGAGGTAACAATCATGCTTCCTTCCTCTGTCCTCTCCCCCCAACCTCGCACAACAGAAATGTGATCAAGGTCTCCCTCATCTGATGAGTCTTCCATCAGTTCGTCCTCCACTTCTTCCTGGGCTCCTGCACCTTCCTCACTAGTTTGGCTGCTACCATGCGCCCTGGTAAAACCATCTCCCCCACCCTCACATGCCTGCCGCCTTGGTGCTGCCGACCGTCTGGACCTTGCAGATGTAAGCCCTTCCGCATACAACTCCTCCTCCTCTACTTCCTCCACCTCCTCTTGTGCCACCACCTGACTCCGAATTCTGTTTAACATGTGCTCCAGCATGTAAATCACCGGAATAGTCATGCTGATAATGGCATCGTCAGCACTAAACATCTTCGTCGCCATTTCAAAACTGTGCAGAAGGGTGCATAGGTCCCTGATCTGAGACCACTCCTCCAGCGTGATTTGCCCCACTTCTGGATCTCTTTGGCCCAGGCTATACGTCAGAACGTATTGCACCAGGGCTTGTCGGTGCTGCCACAGTCGCTGCAACATGTGCAGAGTTGAATTCCACCGGGTAGGCACATCGCATTTTAGCCGGTGAAGTGGCAGGCCCAACGACTTCTGTAGAGATGTAAGTCGCTGAGCTGCGGGATGCGAACGGCGGAAGTGAGCACACAGCGACCGTGCCCTCTGCAGAAGGCCATCTAGTCTGGGATAGTGGGCTAAAAATTGCTGGACAACCAGGTTCAACACGTGAGCCATACAAGGCACGTGTGTGACATTGCCCCGGCGAAGGGCCGCACCCAGGTTTGCAGCATTGTCGCACACGGCCTTCCCTGGTTTCTGGTCCAGTGGAGACAACCATTCATGAAATTGGTTCTCCAGAGCTGACCACAACTCCTCAGCTGTGTGACTCACATTTCCCAGACATTTCAAAGTAAAAACCGCCTGATGACGTTGAGCCCTACTGCCAGCATAGTAAGGAGGTGTGCAGGATCCCTTCTGCACAGTTAGAAAGCTTGTGGCATGACCAGACAGGCTTTGGGTGCAGGTGGAAGACCGAGAGGAGGTTGAGGAGGCAGAAGCAGTGGAGGAACTTTGACATAAAGAGGATTGACGCACAACTCGTGGGGACGGCAAAACTTGGACAGCAGCCCCTTGTCCTGCTGTCACCATAGTTACCCAGTGCCCAGTCAGCGACATGTAACGCCGCTGTCCATGCCTACTCGTCCAAGTGTCTGTGGTGAAATGCACCCTGTCACACACAGAGTTTCTCAAAGAAGCGGTGATGTTGTGTGCGACATGCTGGTGGAGCGCAGGCACACCTTTCTTTGAGAAGTAGTGCCGACTGGGCATCTGGTACTGGGGCACTGCGACGGACATAAGGTCTCGAAAATCCTCTGTGTCCACCAGGCGGAAAGGCAGCATTTCTGTAGCCAAGAGCTTGCAGATGGTGAAATTCAACCTCATAGCTTTCTCATGGCTAGGAGGAAATGGTCTTTTACTTGTCCACATCTGAGGGACCGAGGGCTGGCTATTGTGCTTAGACGGGGTTGATAAGGGTGTCCCCGGAAAACTGCCGGTCTGTGAGGAAGATGCAGGCGGACATGTTAGGTTGCCTTGATCCAAAGGTGGTGCTATCGATGTCGGACAGCGGTCAACACCAGCTAGTGTTACCACCTCCAAAGAAAATGATGACCTGCCAATCACGCTGGCTGTTGCGGGTAAAGAGGTGGCAGGTCTGCGCCCCAAAACAGGTGTGACTGCTGTCCCCCCAGTCACAGAGGATGAAGAGGCCGCGGATGCACAAGATATGGCAGACGGTGCTTGGCCCGGCCGGCTAGGCCGCATTGTAGCACACTGAGCTTCCCACTGCAACTTATGCTTCATGTCCATGTGCCGGTTCATGCATGAAGTACTCAAACTATGTATTTTTTGGCCTCTACTTAGCTTTTGCTGACAAATGTTACAGATAACACGAGTTGGGTCATCTTTATCGATCTGAAAAAATGCCCAGGCTATGCAAGGCTTAGCACCCATGCGACCTGAAGAGCCACCACGACTTGTGGTGAGAGGCAGAGTTGTGTTTGAGGATGCAGTTGTTGACGTGCTTCCAGTACTACGTCTCTGTCCAGGAAGGCACAACCTGACCTCGTCGTCACTAGCATCTTCCTCCACCTCCTCTGCTGACCTCATCTCTTGGCTGACTGTGGGTTAACAGTAAGTGGGATCTCCAACCTCATCATCATCACCCTGTGCGTTATCACACCCGTCGTCCTCAGAGCCAACCTGTTCCTGCCCTGACAAAAAACTAAAGTTGTCGCTCCAGTCAGGTATTTGAGTCTCATCATCGTCTTCCTCATTGTCTCCACCAACAGGAGTTACAGTTTGGGAACGAGGGTCTATATTATGGTCAGAACCTTCTGCGTCTGGTCCTGGATCCGACTCATAAAGATTCTGGGCATCAGTGCAGATCATTTCCTCGTCTGGATTCACAGAAGCGCTGGAGTCGACCTCTGATTCCCAGGCTATAGTATGAGTAAACAGCTCTGCAGACTCAACCATCTGTTCTACCTCATACTCAGATGGGCAGCTGGAGATTTGGGAGCTGTGAGGAAGCAAGTGCGATTGGGGTGACACCTTTGAGGACTGGAGTATTTGTGATGTTGAAGTTGATGTGGAGGAGAGCCCACTTAAAGGAGCACTTGATATCCGTTGAAGCACCTGCTGTTTTTGTGCCTCATCTGGAATTTGTAGCGATTGGCGTGGCCGCAAGAAAGGGATCTTATCACATTGTCCGCTAAAAGAAGTAGACATTTTAGTTTGGCTGGAAGATGGTCTTTCTTCTGCAGATGTTACTGTTGCTTTAACACCTACCCCACGGACACAACCTTTTTTCCCCTTCCCAACACGCCTATTCCCCTTTCCACCAGCAGCAGGCCTTTTTCCACTCATTTTGGTGGTTAACTAATTCACAACTCTGGAGTTGTTTGCACAAAAAAACAATGGATGGGAACCGAGCAGAGCTGAGTGGCCAAACTGTGGTATTAGGCCAAAACTATTGGCTGGGTTAGATGCAGAAAAAAATTATATTCAATTTGCAACCTGATGGAAGTCAGTATAGATGGACTAATAGAACAAGTCCCACACACAGCTAGAAGCCCAAACATTTTTTCAGAGGTAGATGCAGAAAAAAATTGTATTCAGTTTGCAACCTGATGGAGGTCAGTATAGATGGACTAATAGAACAAGTCCTACACACAGCTAGAAGCCCAAATATTTTTTCAGAGGTAGATGCAGAAAAAAAATATATTCAGTTTGCAACCTGATGGAGGTCAGTATAGATGGACTAATAGAGAAAGTCCCACACACTGCTAGAAGGCCAAATATTTTTTCAGAGCTAGATGCAGACAAAAAATTATTTTTAATTTGCAACCTGATGGAGGTCAGTATAGATGGACTAATAGAGAAAGTCCCACACACTGCTAGAAGGCCAAATATTTTTTCAGAGCTAGATGCAGAAAAAAATTATATTCAGTTTGCAACCTGATGGAGGTCAGTATAGATGGACTAATAGAACAAGTCCCACACACAGCTAGAAGGCCAAATATTTTTTCAGAGGTAGATGCAGATAAAAATTATTTTTAATTTGCAGCCTGATGGAGGTCAGTATAGATGGACTAATAGAGAAAGTCCCACACACTGCTAGAAGGCCAAATATTTTTTCAGAGCTAGATGCAGACAAAAAATTATTTTTAATTTGCAACCTGATGGAGGTCAGTATAGATGGACTAATAGAGAAAGTCCCACACACTGCCAGAAGGCCAAATATTTTTTCAGAGCTAGATGCAGAAAAAAATTATATTCAGTTTGCAACCTGATGGAGGTCAGTATAGATGGACTAATAGAACAAGTCCCACACACAGCTAGAAGCCCAAATATTTTTTCAGAGGTAGATGCAGAAAAAAATTATATTCAGTTTGCAACCTGAAGGAGGTCTGTATAGATGGATTAATAGAACAAGTCCCACACACAGCTAGAAGCCCAAATATTTTTGCAGAGGTAGATGCAGAAAAAAATTATATTCAGTTTGCAACCTGATGGAGGTCTGTACAGATGGATTAATAGAACAAGTCTCACACACTGCTAGAAGGCCAAATATTTTTTCAGAGGTAGATGCAGAAAAAAAATATATTCAGTTTGCAACCTGATGGAGGTCAGTATAGATGGACTAATAGAGAAAGTCCCACACACTGCTAAAAGGCCAAATATTTTTTCAGAGCTAAATGCAGACAAAAAATAATTTTTAATTTGCAACCTGATGGAGGTCAGTATAGATGGACTAATAGAGAAAGTCCCACACACTGCTAGAAGGCCAATATTTTTTCAGAGCTAGATGCAGATATAAATTATTTTTAATTTGCAACCTGATGGAGGTCAGTATAGATGGACTAATAGAGAAAGTCCCACACACTGCTAGAAGGCCAAATATTTTTTCAGAGCTAGATGCAGAAAAAAATTATATTCAGTTTGCAACCTGATGGAGGTCAGTATAGATGGACTAATAGAACAAGTCCCACACACAGCTAGAAGCCCCAATATTTTTTCAGAGGTAGATGCAGAAAAAAATTATATTCAGTTTGCAACCTGATGGAGGTCTGTATAGATGGATTAATAGAACAAGTCCCACACACAGCTAGAAGCCCAATATTTTTTTCAGAGGTAGATGCAGAAAAAAAATATATTCAGTTTGCAACCTTATGGAGGTCAGTATAGATGGACTAATAGAGAAAGTCCCACACACTGCTAGAAGGCCAAATATTTTTTCAGAGCTAGATGCAGACAAAAAATTATTTTTAATTTGCAACCTGATGGAGGTCAGTATAGATGGACTAATAGAGAAAGTCCCACACACTGCTAGAAGGCCAAATATTTTTTCAGAGCTAGATGCAGATAAAAATTATTTTTAATTTGCAACCTGATGGAGGTCAGTATAGATGGACTAATAGAGAAAGTCCCACACACAGCTAGAAGGCCAAATATTTTTTCAGAGCTAGATGCAGAAAAAAATTATATTCAGTTTGCAACCTGATGGAGGTCAGTATAGATGGACTAATAGAACAAGTCCCACACACTGCTAGAAGCCCAATATTTTTTCAGAGCTAGATGCAGAAAAAAATTATATTCAATTTGCAACCTGATGGAGGTCAGTATAGATGGACTAATAGAATGATGCTATGCCCAAAAGATTTTACTTCACTAGGTGCAGTAAAAAAATTGGTATTCTATACACAGGTGGTGTAGCTTGCAACACAGATAGGCTACTCCACTGACTAACACACTCTGCAATAGGCCAAAAAGGATTAGCTTTGCTAGATTCAGCCAAATGCTGTGAAAAAAAACTTGCACAGCACTGGCACAGACCTGCCTGTCAAAAACTGATAGGAACTGATGTAACCTAGTCCTGAAAAGGACTGCAATTACAATTAGTCTTTACTCCCACAATCTATCTATTTAAGAGCACAGACCTGCCTGATAAAAGTCGTAGGAAATGCTGTAACCTAGTCCTTAAAAGGACTGCAATCACAACTATTCCCTACTCCCAAGCTATCTGTAGATTTGTGCGAAAATTGGCTTGAAATTAACAAGGTATAGCGCACACAGCAACAGCGGTGCCGTCTAACACGCAGCTGCAGCAGTGAGAAAATGGTGGCGACGGGGAAAATGGCTTGGTCTTATAGGGCAAGGACATGTGACATACACTGCCAATGACACATGCCCTTGCTTGTGTGAAAAAAAGCACTTCTCTCCGTGTGTGCGCTGCTGATAGGCTGACAGATTGCACCTCCCCACTGTAAATGCGGGAAAGAGAAAAAAAAATGGAGATCTTCATTATTCCTGCAGAGATCCATCCTCTGCCCCTCCCCCCACCCCGCTGTACACTCAAACTGCGTATTAACATTAAGTTTCATCATTACTGAGAAAAAATCCAGTTATGATTTTTGTGCACGAACAGTTATCGAACATAACCTCGAACAGCCGAATTTTTCTCAAATCGTTCGTGTTCGCCGAACGGCTCGAACACCGCCCAAAACAGCTCGAATTTGAGATTGGCGAACAGTTCGAGTCGAACAACGCTCATCTCTAATCATAAACGCTCCTGTTCCTGTATCAAAATACACTTTTTCTATGTTCTGAATATATTTTTATATTATACAGTAATTTATTTGTACCACCAAATAGCGCCAAAAAATAATACTATTTGCTATTATTTACTCGCTTATATAGCGCCATTAATTCCACAGCGCTTTACAGACATTATCAACTTCGTCCACATAAAAAATGACTTACAATTACTTCAATGGGAAAGTCTAAATGTTTTGGCTGCTGAAATGTGGAGAGGCATTTTTAGGTCTTGTCATGAAGGGTTTAACCCCTTTAAAGCCCATGACGTACTAATACGCGTCAGTGCCCTGGGCTTTAAGAGCCTGACCCGTATTAGTACGTCATCGCGATCGCGCGTGCACACAGGCTGTGTGGGAGCGATCGCCGCCGGGTGTCAGCTGATTGTCACAGCTGACACCCGATACTATGTGCAGGGAGAGGTCCTGCACCGCTCCCAGCACATTAACCCCCGCAATGCTGCGATCGAAGTCGATCGCAGCATTGGGGTGGCAAGGGGAGGTGATCGCAATACTCACCTCCTCTTCCGGCCTCCAGCGCTGTCTGCCACAGCTTCCCGGGTGTTGCCATGACGACCCGATGTCGTCATGACAACATCCGGGTCACCAGACAGCAGGAAGATTGTTTGGACATGCGCAGTGCATCTCCAAACTATTTTCTCCCTGTCCAGCGCTGACTGCCTGCATGGCACAGGGATGGTGCTCCATCCCTATGCTGTGCAGGCGATCAGAATAAAAAAAGTGAAAGTCCCATAGTGGGACAAAGTAAAAAAAACTCCCAAAAAGTGAAAAAAAAAAAAATTGTAAAAATATTAAAAAAAAATAAAAAAAATAATCCACTAAAAATAAAAATATAATGTACCCATCAATAAATATTATTATGAAAAAAACCCAAACAAACAATAAAAGTACACATATTTGGTATCGCCGCATCCATAACGACCTGGCCTATAAAACTGTTCCACTAGTTAACCCCTTCAGTGAACACGGTAAAAAAACAAACAAAAAAAACAAAGCAAAAAACAATGCTTTATCATCATACCGCCAAACAAAAAATGGAATAACACGCGATCAAAAAGACGAATATAAATAAAAATTATACCGCTGAAAACATCATCTCGTCCCGCAAAAAACAAGCTACCATACAGCTCCATCATCCGAAAAATCAAAAAGTTACAGCTCTCAGAAAAAGGCGATGGAAAAGAATAATTTTTTTTATACTGTGTAAAAGTGCCAAAACATAAAAAACGATATAAATGTGGTACCGCTGTAAACGTACTGACCCGAAGAATAAAGCTACCTCATCAATTTTACCACACCCGGCGCAGAATAAAAAAATGTAAAAAAACACAATTCCTGAATTGTTGTTTTTTGTTTATTCTGCCTCCCAAAAATAGGAATAGAAAGCGATCAAAAAATGTCACATGCCCGAAAATGGAACCAATAACAACATCAACTCATCCTGCAAAAAACAAGCCGTCACATGACTCTGTCAGCCAAAATATGGCGATGCAAAAACTAGATTTTACAAAATATGTGTCTTTTAGTGTGTGACAGCTGTCAATCATAAAAATCCGTTATAATTCTGGTATCGCTGTAATCGCACCGACCCGAAGAATAAAGTAATCTCATCACTTATATCGCACGAGGAACGGCGTAAAAAATAAACGCTAGGGCTGGGGTTGGGGTTGTTTTTTTTTTTCAAAAGTAAAAAAAAGAAGAAAAAAAGATGACGATATGGCGACTAGTGTTGAGCGCAAGTGCTCGCTACTTGAGTTTGCATCGGGTGCTCGGGTATGCACTGAGTATTGCGGGTGCTCAAGTCTCCGCCCCATATGCTTCGCGGCCAAAAAAACCTCGCGGGGATTGCCTGCCATGCACGAGCGATCCCTGCATGTTTTTTTTGGGGTGTCTAATAACCGTGAAACATGCGGGCGGGGACTCGAGCATTTCACTCGAGCACCCGTGATACATGGTGCATACCTGAGTACCCGATGCAAGCTCAAGTAGCGAGCACTTGCGCTCAAGAGTAATGACAACTTATTCAATATGATGACCTAATGTTATCAAATTCTGTGTCGTACCTCTGGGTTCAAAATGTTCACTATACCCCTTAATAAAATCCTTGAGGGGTATAGTTTCCAAAATGGGGTCACTTGTGGGGGAGCTCCACTGTTTAGGCACATCAGGGGCTCTCCAAACGCGACATGGTGTCCGCTAACAAATTGAATGGAAAATCGGCTCAAATTGTTAGCGGACACCATGTTGCGTTTGGAAAGCCCCTGATGTGCCTAAACAGTGGAGCTCCCCCACAAGTGACCCCATTTTGGAAACTAGACCCCCCAAGGCACCAATCTAGATGCATAGTGAGCACTTGGAACCCTCAGGTGCTTCACAAATTGATTTGTAAAAATGAAAAAGTGGAAAAAAAAAAACTTTTTAATTTTTACGAATCAATTTGTGAAGCACCTAGGGGTTCCAAGTTCTCACTATGCATCAAGATAGGTGCCTTGGGGGGTCTAGTTTCCAAAATGGGGTCACTTGTGGGGGGTTTCCACTGTTTAGGCACATCAGGGGCTCTCCAAACGCAACATGGCATCCGCTAATTATTCAAGCAAATTTTACAATCAAAAAGTCAAATGGCGCTCCTTCCCTTCCGAGCCCTGCCGTGCGCCCAAACAGTGGTTTTTCCCCACATATGGGGTATCTGCGCGCCCAGGGGAAATTGCACAACAAATTTTGGGTTTCCATTTTTTCCTGTTACCCCTGCGAAAATACAAAAATTTGGGTCTAAAGTAACATTTTTGTGAAAAAAGTTAAATGTTCATTTTTTTCTTCCACATTCCAAAAATTCCTGTGAAGCACTTGAAGGGTTAATAAAGTTCTTGAATGTGGTTTTGAGCACATTGAGGGGTGCAGTTTTTAGAATGGTGTCACTTTTGGGTATTTTCTGTCATAAAGACCTCTCAAAGTGACTTCAAATGAGATGTGGTCCCTAAAAAAATGGTTTTGTAAATTTTGTTGGAAAAATGAGAAATCGCTGGTCAACTTTTAACCCTCATAGCTCCCTAACAAAAAAAATTTTGGTTCCAAAATTGTGCTGATGTAAAGTAGACATGTGGGAAATGTTATTTATTAACTCTTTTGTGTGGCATATCTCTCTGATTTAAGGGCATAAAAATTCAAATTTTGAAAATTGCAACATTTTCAAAATTTTTGCCAAATTTCCGTTTTTTTCACAAATAAACGCAAGTGATATCGAAGAAATTTTACCACTATCATGAAGTACAATATGTCACGAAAAAACATTCTCAGAATCAGGGGGATCCGTTGAAGCGTTCCAGAATAATTACCTCATAAATTGACAGTGGTCAGAATTGTAAAAATTGGCCTGGTCATTAACGTGCAAACCACCCTCGGGGGTAAAGGGGTTAAAGTCATCTCTAAGCCAGTGAAAATGGACAGTGAAAATGTTTTTTAGTCCCCCCTTCCCTAAACATCTTATTAAAGGGTCATTGAAAACTTATGATGTGATCACTATTACACAGGTGACCCTTAAACTGTACTTTTGATATTTTCTCTGACATATTGGTCAAATATAGGTCTAGAAATGCTTCCCTCTTGCACTAATTGTGAAGACTTTTATTAATTGTCAAAAATCAATTTCTCTTGTTGAACCTGCAGTAACTAAATTCTAAATGTATATCAGGGTAGTTGATGTCCCCCATAAAAATTACTTTGCTATGATTTGCTACCTCATATATTTAACCTTATTAGCAGATTGCTGCTTTCATTATACTTTGTGTCAGGTTTGGACTGGCCCACTGGAGAAGCGGAGAATCCTCCAGTGGGCTCCTGTGCAAAGGCCCACCACCCTCTTATATGAGCAGTACTCGGCACAATATACTTGTACAGAGATAGTCAGCATCTTATTCATTTAACAATCTACCCAGTTCATTGTTATATAATTTTGTGATTGAGGATAATGTCACATTTGCATGTATCTGAAAAGGGGAGCCCTGGGGTTGGTTACTGTTGAGCCCTTGGCACCCCAGTCCGATACTGCTTAGCGTCTTAATACAACCCCATTCCAGTATTTTATTATCTCCCTCTTTTATGTCCACCCACAGGGTCTCTACAATTTCATTTGCCTCACATATACAGTACAGACCAAAAGTTTGGACACACCTTCTCATTTAAAGATTTTTCTGTATTTTCATGACTATGAAAATTGTACATTCACACTGAAGGCATCCAAACTATGAATTAACACATGTGCAATTATATACTTAACAAAAAAGCGTGAAACAACTGAAAATATGTCTTATATTCTAGGTTCTTCAAAGTAGCCACCTTTTTCTTTGATGACTGCTTTGCACACTCTTGGCATTCTCTTGATGAGCTTCAAGAGGTAGTCACCGGAAATGGTCTTCCAACAATCTTGAAGGAGTTCCCAGAGATGCTTAGCACTTGTTGGTCCTTTTGCCTTCACTCTGCGGTCCAGCTCACCCCAAACCATCTCGATTGGGTTCAGGTCTGGAGACTGTGGATGCCAGGTCATCTGGCGCAGTACCCCATCACTCTCCTTCTTGGTCAAATAGCCCTTACACAGCCTGGAGGTGTGTTTGGGGTCATTGTCCTATTGAAAAATAAATGATGGTCTAACTAAATGCAAACCAGATGGAATAGCATGCTGCTGCAAGATGTTGTGATAGCCATGCTGGTTCAGTATGCCTTCAATTTTGAATAAATCCCCAACAGTGTCACCAGCAAAGCACCCCCACACCATCACACCTCCTCCTCCATGCTTCACGGTGGGAACCAGGCATGTAGAGTCCATCCGTTCACCTTTTCTTCGTCGCACAAAGACACGGTGGTTGGAACCAAAGATCTCAAATTTGGACTCATCAGACCAAAGTACAGATTTCCACTGGTCTAATGTCCATTCCTTGTGTTCTTTAGCCCAAACATGTCTCTTCTGCTTGTTTCCTGTCCTTAGCAGTGGTTTCCTAGCAGCTATTTTACCAAGAAGGCCGGCTGCACAAAGTCTCTGTAGCGCCGGCGTCCCTGCCCTCTGCCAGGCAGGGACGCTGTTCCCCTCACCTCCCTGCTCCGTGCCCGGTGTCCTCCTCCCGCTCTGCTGGCAGCGCGCGCTCCTTCCCGGCCACTGTGCTTAGGGCGCGCGCGCTCTCCCTCCCTCTTAAAGGGGCCGCGCGCGCCGTCCTAAGGAGTCCCCGGCCAATGGCCGGAGGACTTCACCATATATAAGGCACCTCCTCCAAAATGGAGGTGCCCGAGCAATGTTGTTGCACTGTTCACTACTTTGCTTCAGCCCTCAGGTCCCGTTGCCAGTTACCTGCCAGTTACCTGCCAGATTCCTGCCTGATTATCTGCTACCTGCCTGCTAGTCTGAGGTCCGACGGTCTGCCTTACTACTCCTGTCAGTCTGTCTAAGGACCAGCCTGCCCGCTCACCTGGGAGCGCACATCAGCCACCTGCCTGCTTGCCTGAGGTCCGACGGTCTGCCTTCCATCTCCTGTCAGTCTGTCTATGGACCAGCTTGCCCGCTCACCTGGGAGCACACACCAGCTACCTGCCTGCTAGTCTACCTGGAGGCTCCGCCGTCACGTGCTGTGACCACCTGCCTGTCCAGTGACTCCTGCCCGCTCACCTGGGAGCGCTCATCTGCTGCCTGTCTGCTAGCCTACCTGGAGGCTCTGCCGTCACGTGCTGTGACCACCCTCCTGTCCAGAGACTTCTGCCCGCTCACCTGGGAGCGCTCATCTGCCGCCTGTCTGTTGGTCTTCCTGGAGGCTCCGCCGTCACATGCTGTGACCACCCGTTCATCCAGAGACTCCCGCCTGCTCACCTGGGAACTCACGTCTATCATCAGCCGCCACAGGTCGTACCAACCCTTTACCTAGAGACTGCCCCGGTCACTTGCCGTGACCATCTGCCCGTTCATCCAGAGACTGCCCCGGTCACTTGCCGTGACCATCTGCCCGTTCATTCAGAGACTGCCCCGGTCACTTGCCGTGACCATCAGCCCGTTCATCCAGAGACTGCCCCGGTCACTTGCCGTGACCTCCAGCCCGTTCACTCAGAGACTGTCCCGGTCACCTGCTGTGACCTCCTGCCCGTCTTCCCTGGTCGCCACCCGCTCCCTTACAAGGACTGCCCCCTTGTATAGTAGCTCAGAGGTTCCGCCTCCCAGACCCGTTACAGTCTCCTCTTAAGAGTTGTTAAAGAGATGTGTTTGCTGCTAGAATTGACATGGCATTGACCTGGTCTCTAATCTGAACTGCTGTTAACCTGCAATTTCTGAGGCTGGTGACTTGGATAAACTTATCCTCAGAAGCAGAGGTGACTCTTGGTCTTCCTTTCCTGGGGCGGTCCTCATGTGAGCCAGTTTCTTTGTAGCGCTTGATGGTTTTTGCAACTGCACTTGGGGACACTTTCAAAGTTTGCCCAATTTTTCGGACTGACTGACCTTCATTTCTTAAAGTAATGATGGCCACTCGTTTTTCTTTACTTAGCTGCTTTTTTCTTGCCATAATACAAATTCTAACAGTCTATTCAGTAGGACTATCAGCTGTATCAGCCTGACTTCTGCACAACACAACTGGATGTCCCAACCCCATTTATAAGGCAAGAAATCCCACTTATTAAACCTGACAGGGCACACCTGTGAAGTGAAAACCATTTCCGGTGACTACCTCTTGAAGCTCATCAAGAGAATGCCAAGAGTGTGCAAAGCAGTCATCAAAGCAAAAAGTGGCTACTTTGAAGAACCTAGAATATAAGACATATTTTCATTTGTTTCACACTTTTTTGTTAAGTATATAATTCCACATGTGTTAATTCATAGTTTTGATGCCTTCAGTGTGAATGTACAATTTTCATAGTCATGAAAATACAGAAAAATCTTTACATGAGAAGGTGTGTCCAAACTTTTGGTCTGTACTGTATTATCATGCATGGTGGGCTTTAGGCAAGATTTTAGATCAAGGTAGTTGTTCCATCTTGTTCACACAATAATTTCTGAACAGTTTGAAACATTGGAAAATTAAAGGAATTGTCCACTACTGGATAACTCCTGCATAGTCATTTCAGGGCCCCATGTAAAATAGAAACAATGGATATTCACCTCCCGCAGCGGCGCCATTCCAGCGATAATGGTGCCATTATTTCATGTTACATTGTTGTCAGTTGTGGACTGGCTGCAGCCTTCACTATTTTGTCAGAGGAGACATTCCATCTGACAGAATATTAATGTGATACCGTACCGCTGGCCACCAACGGGCCCGTAATAGCCGCACCAACGTTGCTGGAATAATGTCTCTACAGGAGGTAAGTATACACTGTTTTTATTTTCTATGGGGCCCCAAATTAATTCAGCTATGCCTTACTTATCCCCACTAATTAATAATTCGGGAGGCAATGTTCCTGTAAAGGTCCATGTCAGTTTATTACTTCATAAACCAGGCAAAAGCAAAAGTAACACAAGCAACCTTTAGTTCAGGCAAAAACAAAGTAAAGAGTCCTTAAGGCAAGTCTCTGGTTAGCCAGTCCTATGGGCACACAGGCTTGATAGCATCCTGTTCACTGGCCTCAGTCGGGAGACCACAACACACAGGAGGCCTTCTCCCTCTAAACACACAGATCATGTGCCAAACAACGGCCTCCATTTTATGTCCTAACCATACCCAGAGGTTAGGTATGTGGGTAGCTAGACCTGCCCATCTCTCCAACTACCCGTAACCTGGCCCCAGGTGCACCTAAAAGTCCTCTTAGTGCTTACATGCAATAGAGCAACAATCCGTGTTACATCACAGAGGACAGCCATCTTTGTGATACATACCTCCCATCAACTATGTGTCTGTTAGCAACCTTACACATTATTATTAATTCTGAATCCTAAAAATTGTTATTCATTGGTATACCAGCAATACATGTGTTTTTCTGTATTTTTTCCCTCCTGACCTTATGAACTGTTCTAACCCCGTCCTCCATTACACCCCCACTTTGATGACTTAGTCCCAGGACACTATGTCAAGTATTTTCTCTTCCTGTACAGTAATTTTTCTCTCACATAAATTCACAAAACACAAAGAAAACACAAACATAAATCTACAAACACAAGTAAATGATTCATTGCGAACTTGTCACGAGTATTGACCCCTATATTATATTAATAGTGCTCTATCAGTTTCCTGATAAAGTTTTCAATATAAAATGTGTGTACTTGGACTACTCTGGAACCATGACATCTTCTCCACCCAGCTTTCTCTGCACAGGCTGAGATGTCAATCACACCACTCTGGACGTGATACCAGCACACTGCTGGGATGAGTGACAGGAGTCTTGGACTTGCCTGAATACGTGCATGTCAGGATTAAATATCATTTTTACATAAACTGCAGTTACAATTACAGTGGCATGTAAAAGGCTGTTTTTTTATAAAGCTGGGAAATTTGCATCACCATAGCCCTAACAGGCTAATTAAGGTCTGAAACCTTGGTCAAACTTATCTGAGCACACAAATCTCCAGGGGTGCCCAAACTTTTGCATCAACCAATTTTCCTTTTTTAAATTTTTAAAATGGAAAAAATGAAAACATATATATATTTTTTGCCTAAAACACAAAGGAAATGTGTCATCTTTAACTTTAGGCCTTTTAGAGATGATTTCATCTTCAACTTGCTTAACTGTTCACAATAACAGTAATTTTGACCAGGGGTGCTCAGACTTTTACATGCCACTGAAGGTATAATAAGGGGATCATTGAAAATGTAATTAGTGCAGTGATAAAGTACTTCTAGTACATTTTAGGTATTGACTTCCTTGACAGGTTGCCTTTTATACCATTATATTGTTAATGATGCTTTGTTTAGAATTTGGCCTAATAATATACACGGTTCTGATTTTATTAAAAGATGAAATACTGACATGATGGTTCATAGTGTACTAAGAAAGTCAAGGTAAGTTGAGACTTCAGAACTGGTTTGGTTCATATAATCATGAAGATGGGTTAAAATATACCATGAAGGGTTGGCTCAGAGGTTAGCTCTGTTATTTTCCAGTGCTAGGGACTTGGGTTCAAATCTCATCAAGGACAACTTTTGTAAGGAATTTATATTTTCTTCCTGTGTTTGCTGCCACACTGCAAATACATACTGATGGGGAATTTAGATTCTGAACCCCATTGGGGACAATGATGATAAAGTCTGTAAAGCGCTGCAGAATATGATGGCATTATATAGGTAAGTATAATATATAAACAAGATGGGCCAATCAAGCAATGTTTCCCCCTTCATTACAAGGGCAGAGCAGAGCTTTGGTCCTGCCCTTACGTTCTTGTATTTTCACTGTCATGGTGGCACTGTCATTCAAAAGTTTATTTAAACTCTGGCTACATATTCTTTCTGGCTGACTATATCTTTCAGTACTGATGAACTGTTTACTCTTCTTCCTTGGCACTGATTCTGGTTAAGGTTTGGATCTGTCATCCGGCTTCATATCTTCTGCTCATCATAAATCTTGATTACATCTCTAGACTTCCATCCTGACCCTTTTGGCTTCCCATTTTGTTTTTTTGGATGCTCTATTTCCACTTCTTTCTTTTTTTTTCAAGTTTTGTTGATCTGCAATCTTATCAGCTATCACCAACAACTTTATTGGAAGGCCACAGCTGAGCCGTTGGAGCAAGGCCGATAAATCTTAGTGTGGGCTAGAGGTGAACAATATGGTCTGGTTTGACTTCATGACCCAATCTATTTCATTCAAATGCCCTGTACTTGGCTCAAAGTTATGTAATCAGTAAATGAAAAATGAAAACTAGGTGAACCTATGTGGTATCCCACAAAGTGGCCATTTCTATGGGATACCTGATGTATAGTGTGTTCCATATAAAAGTTGTGTAAACTGTACATTGTAAATACATTGAGAGACCTGCTGACAGGCAGAACAAAAAGGGTTAATCTTCCCCTCATAGGCTTGATCATGTGACCCAGCTCTGTTTAGTATGCAGAAACTTCTGGAACAAACGCCTCTGGGCAGTTAGCCAATGACTGCAGCTCTAAGAGTCACATGAGAGTGGGAGGAGCTAAATCCTGTGAGGTAGTTAAGAATTGAAGTGGCAGTTGGTGGCTAGTCATTTTGTGAAGAGGAAGCCATTTTGTAGGTGAAGGAGTTTCCCAACCCCCCTGAATGCTGCGCTTCAAAAGGGGACTAATAATGTAAGGGAAGCTGACAGCCTTCATATTAGAAAGATTCCTATTGCATCTCTAGGAGGAAACATTACCTCAGGGCAGAAACAAAGCACAGCTCTGAGGAAGAAATATTCTGATTTAATAAAACAAGTGTTTACAGAGATCCGCCTGTCTGCAGGTGCACAGCAATCTTCAACCATGAGTGTAACGCTGTACGCCAATTCCCTACAGTTTGTAAAAAATAATTTGCCCCATTATCATCAGTAAAGAGACTGCTCTGTTTAAGTTCTTACGGCTTCTTCATGATTGGGGCTCAGTTGTACAAACTACTACCACCACCATCATCCTCTACTTAGAGGCAGCTATTGTGCAAACAGTATATTGTGGAACTTTGTGTGCGTGTAATACAAAAAGGGAAGACTCTCATCCTGACAGAAAGCTTGGTCATTGTGCGGCATTATAAAAACAACTAAAAGTATTATTTCTATTGTTCCGTGAAAATTCGCTTTACTTGCATAAAATGATTTGCAATATTGTATTGTTTCTGTTCTTTATGTGATTTTAATCCTAAGAAGAATACAACCAATTCTCAAATATGGTGGCCCCATTCTGTACTAGTAAACTGTGCTCTCTTAAAAAGAAAGAAAAAATTGGCAGAACTTTACAGATATTAATTTGCCATGTCTTCCTAGCAAAACACTGGACCTAGTAGAAACCACATAAAGGTAGTCACAAATCAAATCACTTTAGTACAAAAATAACCGTTTAACTAAAAGAAAAATGAGCCCCTTCTTATATTAAACCCTTTGATCCTCAAATAGAGGAACTGAACAAACCTCACAGTAACGAGGATGAAAAACAAATTTGTAAACACAGCAGGGATTTTGCCTGCATTCTCTTCATGGCTTTAATTTCCATGTGCTGTAGAAGTTATACGTGCAGTAATTCACCCCATGTATTGAAGAATAGGACTTGCTTAACTCTTCAGTTGGTAAATCTGGTTTCCTCTATTAGCATCTAAAATTAGAAGAGAAGGTATACATAGGAGAGACGGGGTACTCTGTAAATTTAGGGTAAAATTGACAATGACAGTTTCACCTGAGTTAAAGTAAGTCAATATGCTGACAAATCAAAAGGATTAACAATATGTCATTTTCAAAATAAGGGTTAAGTTTTTGATTTGGCAGCAAATACCTTGGCTATATTAAGCGATGTTCTCCAGTTAAGTGTTTCCTAGAAATCAGACGCTCGTATTCGTTTTGTTAGGAACAGAAGGTGCACACTAATGTCCATTACCATGGTCAACATTATATTACATTAATATATTATAGTCAGACAAGGATACATTTTTAATAGCTCACTGCTAAATTGACTGGTTTATGGATGTGTTACCAAGTGGCAAATGGCATCTAATGGTATTATAATAGTAGTGTTTATGTTATGTATTTATCTACAGTACAGACCAAAAGTTTGGACACACCTTCTCATTTAAAGATATTTCTGTATTTTCATGACTATGAAAATTGTACATTCACACTGAAAGCATCAAAACTATGAATTAACACATGTAGAATTATATACTTAACAAAAAAGTGTGAAACAACTGAAAATATGTCTTATATTCTAGGTTCTTCAAAGTAGCCACCTTTTGCTTTGATGACTGCTTTGCCCACTCTTGGCATTCTCTTGATGAGCATCAAGAGGTAGTCACCGGAAATGGTCTTCCAACAAGAGATGCTTAGCACTTGTTGGCCCTTTTGCCTTCACTCTGCGGTCCAGCTCACCCCAAACCATTGGGTTCAGGTCTGGTGATTGGGGAGGCCAGGTCATCTGGCGTAGCACCCCATCACTCTCCTTCTTGGTCAAATAGCCCTTACACAGCCTGGAGGTGTGTTTGGGGCATTGTCCTGTTGAAAAATAAATGATGGTCCAACTAAACGCAAACCGGATGAAATAGCATGCCGCTGCAAGATGCTGTGGTAGCCATGCTGGTTCAGTATGCCTTCAATTTTGAATAAATCCCCAACAGTGTCACCAGCAAAGCATCCCCACACCATCACACCTCCTCCTCCATGCTTCCGGTGGGAACCAGGCATGTAGAGTCCATCCGTTCACCGTTTTTGCATCGCACAAAGACACGGTGGTTGGAACCAAAAATCTCAAATTTGGACTCATCAGACCAAAGCACAGATTTCCACTGGTCTAATGTCCATTCCTTGTGTTCTTTAGCCCAAACAAGTCTCTTCTGCGTGTTGCCTGTCCTTAGCAGTGGTTTCCTAGCAGCTATTTTACCATGAAGGCCTGCTGCACAAAGTCTCCTCTTGACAGTTGTTGTAGAGATGTGTCTGCTGCTAGAACTCTGTGTGGCATTGACCTGGTCTCTAATCTGAGCTGCTGTTAACCTGAGATTTCTGAGGCTGGTGACTCGGATAAACGTATCCTCAGAAGCAGAGGTGACTCTTGGTCTTCCTTTCCAGGGGCGGTCCTCATGTGAGCCAGTTTCTTTGTAGCGCTTGATGGTTTTTGCAACTGCACTTGGGGACAATTTCAAAGTTTTCCCAATTTTTCGCACTGACTGACCTTCATTTCTTAAAGTAATGATGGCCACTCATTTTTCTTTACTTAGCTGCTTTTTTCTTGCCATAATACAAATTCTAACAGTCTATTTAGTAGGACTATCAGCTGTGTATCCACCAGACTTCTACACAACACAACTGATGGTCCCAACACCATTTATAAGGCAAGAAATCCCACTTATTAAACCTAACAGGGCACACCTGTGAAGTGAAAACCATTTCCGGTGACTACCTCTTGAAGCTCATCAAGAGAATGCCAAGTGTGTGCAAAGCAGTCATCAAAGCAAAAGGTGGCTACTTTGAAGAACCTAGAATATAAGACATATTTTCAGCTGTTTCACACATTTTTGCTAAGTATATAATTCCACATGTGTTAATTCATAGTTTTGATGCCTTCAGTGTGAATGTACAATTTTCATAGTCATAAAAATACAGAAAAATCTTTAAATGAGAAGGTGTGCTCAAACTTTTGGTCTGTACTGTATATAGTGGTTTTATTGCAGCCCCCATACAATGCTAAGCAGCTATCAGACATTTTTGATAATTTTCCACATGTTACCAGGAACAATTTTATGATGGTCTAATAAAGTATTTTTTTTCCCCAAGGCCTTATAATGTGTTTTTTAGGTCAAGAGTATGGCTTAACTTGGGTCTCTTCCTACAGAGAAATGACAAGCTGGAAAATTCTGAACATCTCTATTTACTCCTTCACTGAAGAAGCCTAATAATGATTCTGAGCAGTTCAAACATCCCAAACCTAATTACTACCAGAGAAGAGGCGCCATACAGACACAAATTCCACAGCTTAATTCACATCAGATCCCTTAAAATGTATAATGAGATGAAGGTGGATGGATGAATGAGATACGTCTGAATGGTAGACAGAGAAGACAAAAACAATATAAAAAAATATCACCTTTACTAATGAGCAAAGAAAGTGTGTACTAACCATTTGTAGCATGGCACATGAGCATATTTTTGGTTTCAGTGCTGCCGTGAAAGCAACTGCCAGCACTCAATCCAATGTTAATCAATTGGGCTGTTCACATAACCGTTTTTTTTTCAAAAATATCACGATTGAGACTAAATTTTCAAGTCTATTGGTGCGCAAAAAAAAATCAAATCTCATATGGATCAACCGTATGGCATCTGATTTTTCCACAAACATTGCAATTCTTTAATGAAGCACTCATATGAAGATTTTTTTAAATACATTTTTGCCCTATCTTGGACCTCCACATACCTAACAGACCAGACATTCAGCGTCTCCCACTCACACACCATCTCCTCACCTCGCCCCCTATCTGTCGGTGTCCTGCAAGGTTCTAGGGGCCCCTGCTCTTCTCCATTTACACCTTCAGCCTGGGACACCTCACAGAGTCTCATGGCTTTCAGTATCACCTCTATGCAGATCTACCTCTCTGGACCCGATATCACCTCCCTACTAACCAGAATCCCTCAATGCCTGTCCGCTATTTCATCCTTCCTCTCTGCTAGATTTCTAAATGTTAACATGGACAAAACAGAATTCATCATCTTTCCCTCATCTCACTCAATCCCCACCAACGGACCTATCACTTAAGTATATGGCTGTTCGCTATCCCCAGTCCAGCAAAGTTGCTGCCTCGGGGTAAACCTGGATTCTGATCTCTCCTTCAAACCACATATCCAAGCCCTTTCCACTTCCTGCCAACTCCAACTCAAAAATATTTCCCTGATCTGCACATTCCTTACTCAAGAATCTGCAAAAACCCTAGTCCATGCCCTCATCATCTCCAGCCTTGACTACTACAACCTCTTGCTCTGTGGCCTCTCTTCTAACACTCTTTCACCCCTCGAATCTATCCTACTCTGCTGCCCGACTAATTCATCTGTCCCCCCACTATTTCCCAGCCTCTCCTCTCTGTCAATCCCTTCACAGGCTCCCCATTACCCAGAGACTCCAGTTCAAAACTGTAACTTTGGCATAGAAAGCCATCCACAACCTGTCTCCTCCATACATCTGTGACCTAGTCTCCTGGTCCTTACCTACATGCAACCTCCGATCCTCACAAGATAACCTTCTCCACTCCCCTCTTATCTCCTCTTCCCATAATCGCATACAAGATTTCTCCCAGGCATCCCCCTACTCTGGAACTCTCTCTCCCAACATATCAGACTCTCACCTACCGTGGAAACCTTCAAAAGAGATCTGAAGACCTACATCTTCCGAAAAGCATACAACCTATAGTAACCACCGTTCCACAATACCGCTGCACGTCCAGCTCTACCCCCACCTACTGTATCCTCACACATCCCTTGTAGATTGTGAGAACTCGCGGGCAGGGTCCTCTCTCCTCCTGTACCTGTCGGTGACTTGTATTGTTCAATATTATTGTACTTGTTTTTTATTTTGTATACCCCTTTCCACATGTAAAGCGCCATGGAATAAATGGTGCTATAATAATAAATGCTAATAATATGTATATATAATATAGTGTGTATGTGTTAATATACTCACCTACCACCGCTTTCTCTGGGATCCAGTGCTATTCTGCTCCTCTTCTCAGTGACGTCACTGTTCTTCAGACTAGCCAGCCTGTTCTATGCTCTATGCGTGAGCAGGAAGTCTTTTTTATAATGTAAGCCTATCGAGGCTTGTTCTGATGCTCAAAAGACTTACATTGTAAAAGCCACTTCCAGGTCGAGCAGAACAGAGACCAGGAGAGTCTGAAAAATGGTGATGTCACTGAGAAAATAAGAAGAATGTCGCTGAATCCTGAAGAAGGCAGCAGTAGGTGAGTATATTAACACATACACATTACATTACATACACATATACTCAGATTTATTTAAAAAAATCATAGGAGGGCTTCTTTAACTACTTCATGACTGTTCATAGATTTTAAAAGTCTGGGCAGTGGGGAGTGAACAGGAGCTGCGGGGTGTTAGGAAACCCAGACACCTCTGCTGTTCATAGAAAACAATGAAGTTCATCTGTAACTCGGGCTAATATAACATCCACAGTTACAGTGGAAATCAGCAATAAAACAAATGTATGAATGCTTTCAAATGCACCCCCAAAGGTCTTATGAAACCTTAGGGGGGCAAAGTGGGTAAAATACATGAAGACATAAATAAAACAGCATGTTAAAGATATATATATATGTATGTATATGTATACAGTACAGACCAAAAGTTTGGACACACCTTTTCATTTAAAGATTTTTCTGTGTTTTCATGACTATGAAAATTGTACATTCACACTGAAGGCATCAAAACTACGAATTAACACATGTGGAATTATATACTTAACAAAAAAGTGTGAAACAACTGAAAATATGCCTTATATTCTAGGTTTGTCAAAGTAGCCACCTTTTGCTTTGATGACTGCTTTGCACACTCTTGGAATTCTCTTGATGAGCTTCAAGAGGTAGTCACCGGAAATGGTCTTCCAACAATCTTGAAGGAGTTCCCAGAGATGCTTAGCACTTGTTGGCCCTTTTGACTTCACTCTGCGGTCCAGCTCGCCCCAAACCATCTCGATTGTGCGTGGGGAGCACTGAATATTCATGCTCCTTAATAGCAGCACACAGTGTAGCCACGCTGCGGCTCCTGCTGCTGCCGGAATCGCCTGTGCCCGCTGTTAAAGGGCATGAACATTCAACCTCTCTCCACGCCCATGGGCGTGGGGAGGGGGTGAATATTCATGCCCTTTAATAAGCGGGCACACGCTATAGCCCGGCAGCAGCAGGAGCCGCAGTGCGGCTACGCTGTGTGTCGACTATGAAGGAGAGTGAAGTCACTGCTCCCAGCGCACACAGTCCCGGCGTGGGGAGCAGTGACTTCCGGCAGCTGATCTCTCCTTGTGAGCCGCGCATGGCAGTGACATCATGCGCGGCTCACATGGAGAGATCAGTGCGGGCAGACAGGACGCAGCGCTGGAGGAGAGAAGAAAGGTGAGTAGGAGTGTTTATTTTTTTTTTATGTGCAGCATGATGGGGAATAGGGGGACCATGCATACTAGGATAAGGATGAGGGGGCCATACATACCAGGGTAAGGATGAGGGGTGCCATGCATACCAGGATAGGGATTAGGTGTGCCATGCATACCAGGATAGGCATTAGGGGTGCCATGCATACCAGGATAGGGATTAGGAGTGCCATGCATACCAGGATGGGGATTAGGGGTGCCATGAATACCAGGACAGGGATGAGGGATGCCATGCATACCTGGATGGGGATGAGGGGTGCCATGCATACCAGGATAGGGATGATGGGTGTCGTGCATACCAGGATAGGGATGAGGAGTGCCATGCATACCAGGATAGGGATGAGGAGTGCCATGCATACCAGGACAGGGATGAGGAGGCCATGCATACCAGGACAGGGATGAGAAGGCCATGCATACCAGGATAGGGATGAGGGGTGCCATGCATACCAGGATAGGTATGAGGGGAGCCATGCATACCAGGATAGGGATGAGGGGTGCCATGCATACCAGGACAGGGATGAGGGGTGCCATGCATACCAGGATAGGGATGAGGGGTGCCATGCATACCAGGACAGGGATGAGGGGTGCCATGCATACCAGGATAGGGATGAGGGGTGCCATGCATACCAAGACAGGGATGAGGGGTGCCATGCATACCAGGATAGGGATGAGGGGTGCCATGCATACCAGGATAAGGATGAGGGGTGTCATGCATACCAGGATAGGGATGATGGGTGCCATGCATACCAGGATGGGGATTGCTGTGCCATGCATACCTGGATGGTGATTTCTGTGCCATGCATACCAGGATGGGGATTGCTGTTCCTTGCATACCAGTATAGGGATTAGGGGTGCCATGCATACCAGGATAGGGATTAGGGGTGCCATGCATACCAGGATAAGGATGAGGGGTGCCATGCATACCAGAATAGGGATGAGGGGTGCCATGCATACCAGGATGGGGATTGCTGTGCCATGCATGCCTGGATGGTGATTGCTGTGCCATGCATACCAGGATGGGGATTGCTGTGCCATGCATACCAGGATAGGGATTAGGGGTGCCATGCATACCAGGATAGGGATTAGGGGTGCCATGCATACCAGGATAGGGATGAGGGGTGCCATGCATACCAGGACAGGGAAGAGGGGTGCCATGCATACCAGGATAGGGATGAGGGGTGCCATGCATACCAGGATAAGGATGAGGGGTGCCATGCATACCAGGATAGGGATGAGGGGTGCCATGCATACCAGGATGGGGATTGCTGTGCCATGCATACCAGGATGGGGATTGCTGTGCCATGCATACCAGGATAGGGATTAGGGATGCCATGCATACCAGGATAGGGATTAGGGGTGCCATGCATACCAGGATGGGGATGATGGGTGCCATGCATACCAGGATAGGGATGAGGGGTGCCATGCATACCAGAATAGGGATGAGGGGTGCCATGCATACCAGAATAGGGATTAGGAGTGCCATGCATATCAGGATAGGGATTAGGAGTGCCATGCATACCAGGACAGGGATGAGGGGTGCCATGCATACCAGGATAGGGATGAGGGGTGCCATGCATGCCAGGACAGGGATGAGGGGTGCCATGCATACCAGGATAGGGATGAGGGGTGCCATGCATGCCAGGGCAGGGATGAGGGGTGCCATGCATACCAGGACAGGGATGAGGGGTGCCATGCATACCAGGATAAGGATGAGGGGTGCCATGCATACCAGGATGGAGGGGTTCAATGCATACCAGGATGGGGATGGGGACCACGTATAAAAGGAAGGGGGGGACATATATACCAGGATGGGGGATATTGTCAGAATTGGGGGACATTACCCCTATACCAGTGTCAGCAGAAGACCCCCTCCCCCTTAAAAATGCATCATGAACACATTTTTGGCTTAAATTTTTATTTTTTTTATTTTCCTCCTCTAAAACCTAGGTGCGTCTTATGGTCCGGTGTGTCTTATAGTCCGCAAAATACGGTACATATTACACAGAAGCTAAGTTTTAATACGAAGATTTTCTACTTTTCCTTCAGTTTTTGGAATACAGCTCCATTTTGTCAGTTTGTTCTTTCAGATCTCCAGTAAGCAGTACTGTCGCAGGACATCATGCTGCTTACCTGATGTCTGCTTTTATGCAGTAGATCGTTGCAAAATTTCAGAGATGCTTTTTAGGCCAGTAAAATACGGTTCACGTAAGGATATTCTACAAATTATTTTTTCCTGTAAATAATTTAATGAATGCATTTCTTTCATTTGTTTTTGTTAAATCTAGTCATAATTTCATCCAAATTTCTGTGAGCACTAAATACACAAACAATCATTTAAGATGAGTCTTGGAAAGGACAGAATGCTTTGGTTAATTTTCTATTTACTTCCAAGAATTCTGACAATTGCTTAAAGTATTTTCGTTAAAGTATTTTCAACTTGCAGTAAGTTCTGATTTAGCAGAAGCAAACTTTTCATATCACATATCTAATGTTATACCACATGGTGGATACAACTCCCAACATTCACTGTATTTAGATGTTACTGAGACGTTTAAAAGTTACTAAATTAATTTTTTAAATGTTAGCATGTTTTAACCCCATAATGAACACCGATACGTATTTTTACAACAGTCATTAATGGGCCTTGGTCCTCAGCTCTGCTTTTTTATGCTTCTGAAGATTAAGTGAATAGCACACACGATTTGTGGAAATGCAGCAGCTGTAAACTGTATTGCATAGCTGAGACTCTGCTGTATCAGCTAAGTTAGCACCGATTGTTGTCGTTTAACCCCACTAGATGCTGCTATCAATAGGGACAGTGGCATCTAGATGGGTTCCTCTTTAACGCCATTAACACCCATGGCTACCTATTGCCAAGTAATGGCCTTGATGTATGGTGGCCTGCCATAATCAAGGTCTAGCAGGCTGTGTCAGTGTAAATCTGATAGATCTCATGCACTCCAGTATAGAAGTATTGCAGTGTATCAAACAAGCAATTAAAGTGTAAAGCATTCAAGTCAAGTTCAAGAAAATTTGTAAATAAAAATCACAGAAATAATTAATCACAGTAAACTGTAAATAGTATTTGCTGTGGTAGATGAATTTACCGAGGGGTGTATACCTAAAGCACCACTTCAGCATTTGTTTTTTTTTTCAGTGCTGGAGTGGTGCTTTAAATGTAAGCGCCCTTCCCCCAGGCATATACTCAACCCACGGCATCTTCATCGTTTTTCAGTGTTTCTCCGGTCCCATGGCGTCACCTTGTGACAGTAGTTTCTGACTGGCCTGAAGTCAAAAGCTATATCACAAGCTCTCAATACAAGTCTATGAGAACCAGAATGAGGCAGTAGCTCCAGGCAGGTTACTTTACGGCAGAGACGGACCAGATCGGCAGCAAAAACAGATGCAAATGCCATAAGGTGGGTATATGACAGAGGGCAGGAAACTTACACTTAAATCATCACTCCAGGAGTGCAATAAAAAAATGCTGGAGTAATGCTTTTGAAATTGGTTTACATATGGGATTTATGGGACTTATGGGGTTTACGCTGTTTTGGCCTCACAGGAGCTGTGCAAAAGTGGAATGTTGTCCACTATCTAAAATAAAGCTCCTTCAATGGTCTAATCTTATAATGGTCCAGTCTTATAATATTCTATGAAGCATCTCTGGGTTAAAAAAAAACTCACCACACCCCTAGATGAATTCCTTGAAGGGTTTAATTTCCACAATGGGGTAACATGCTTTTTTTTTTGCTTTTTTGGCACAATCTATTCCAGCCAAATTTGCATTAAAAAAATCAAATAGCGCTCCTTCTTTCCCGAGCCATGCTGTATGCCTCAAAAATTAGCTTTTGACAAGATGTTAGGTATTAATGCATTTGGGAGAAAACGTCTAACAAATTTTGGGTTCCGTTTTCTCCTATTACCCATTATAAAAATGGCAAATTTAGCGTTAAAACAACATTTTACTGGAACAAAAAAATATTTTTTCATTTTCTTTTTTCAATTTTTTGTCTTATTTTTATAAAGTTCTGTGAATTACTTGTAGATTTAAAATGCTCATCACACCCCTAGATAAATTCCTTGAGGGGTTTTGTTTCCAAAATGGGATCAATTATGGAGGGTTTCTGCTTTTTTTTACACCTTGCATGTTCTGCAAACATGACATGCATCCACGATCCATTTCACCTATATTTGGAATCCAAAAATCGAATAGCGCTCCTTCCTTATAGAGTCGCACCTTGTGCCCACACAGCAGTTTTTGACCACATATTGGATTTTGCCATATTCGGGAGATATTGTGTAACAAATCGTGGAGTTTATTTTCATCTATTAACTCTTGTGAAAATGAAAAATTTGAGGGAAAAGTGACATTATGGTGGAAAAAATTTCATTTTTAATTTTTTTGTTCTTTTTTGATTTAATTCCTGTGAACAGGCTAGACTGGCTCACAGGAGAACAGGAGAATCTTTCGGTGGGCCCCTATGCAAGAGTAAGCCCCCCATATGAGCAGTAGTTTGCCAATACATTAATTCACTATGTACATACAAAAGCAGCATCTCATCATTCATTCAACAAACTACCTAGTTTATTATTATATAGAAGCAGAGGTAAATATCTGAAAGAGGGTAATCCCACATTTGTGTGTAAACATGAAAAAACCTCTAAAAAAATATTTTATTCAAATTTTTCTTAAAAAACACCAAAAAACCCTTGTGATACACGAGTAAGAAGCTCCATGGTTATATCAAGAACCATCCAATATCCTTTAAGGACTATTTAGCATTGAATCAAAAAAATGGAAGTAGATAACCACAAATGGGCCAGTAAAGTCTTAGACATGATAAATATTCATATACAATATAGACTTAAAACTGCCCTATCTCAAAAGCCTCAACTGATACTGCCTGTCATGGAGGTTGGCACCCTAATTTACGAGTTTGGCGCCCCCATTCAACGGTGGCTGTCCCTCACTTTCCCTGCTATACCCTGATAATGTGAGTTAAACAGATAATGAGTGACTGCCTGCTCTAATACAATTTTCATACTATACTAATCGATAAATAAAGAGAATGCAACATGATGGCTGACTTATCTCATATTCTGGAATTCACCCCAACGCGTTTCCCCTTCCTGTGGGTTCATCGGGAGGCCAAATGTACAGGACTCCAGAACGTCATGTAAACAGATGCAGCTCAATGGAGGATGTGGCAGGCTATGCTGGTATATGCTCCGGCTGTGTTTAAATATCGTGCTCAATCATAGCCCCGTGAATCTCATACACGTACTTTAGACAGGAGACAACATAGGGTGGGGAGGACATTATTGGAAGTAGGTGTATGAGATAAGTCTGCTATCATGATCATGTTGCATTCTCTTTATTTATCGATTAGTATAGTATGAAAATTGTATTAGAGCAGGCAGTCACTCATTACCTGTTTAACTCACATTATCAGGGTATAGCAGGGAAAGTGAGGGACAGTCACCGTTGAATGGGGGCGCCAAACTCGTAAATTAGGGTGCCAACCTCCATGACAGGCAGTATCAGTTGAGGCTTTTGAGATAGGGCAGTTTTAAGTCTATATTGTATATGAATATTTATCATGTCTAAGACTTTACTGGCCCATTTGTGGTCATCTACTTCCATTTTTTTGATTCAATGCTAAATAGTCCTTAAAGGATATTGGATGGTTCTTGATATAACCATGGAGTTTCTTACTCGTGTATCACAAGGGTTTTTTGGTGTTTTTTAAGAAAGATTTGAATAAAATATTTTTTTAGAGGTCTTTTCATGTTTACACACATTCTAGTTACCTCTATTTCAATAGAGTCTTTGTACATTTAATCCCACATTTGCATTTAGCTGAACAGTGGGCCCCTCAAGTCAATGTTACTGGTGGGCCCTTGCCACCACAGTCCGACACTGTTTTCACAGTTTTCAAACTGCCATCACTTTACTTGTGGAAGTTTTCCGATATTTAGGCCTCTCAATGACACTTCAAAACTGATTAAGTCTGTAAAAAATAGGATTTGTAAATTTCTTTGGAAAAAAATGAAAAATTGTTGCTAAACTTATAATCTTTGCAACATCATAACAAAATTAAAGGAAGGTTAAAAATTGTGCTGACGTAAAGTAAACATATGGCATATGTTATTTAGTAACTTTTTGTGCAGTATGACTATCAGGTTTAAGGGTATAAGGAATCAAAGTTTGAACATTGGTAATTTTTCAAAATTTTCAACAAATATCAGATATTTTCATATAAAACACAAAATATATTGACCTAAATATGCCACTAACATAAAGTAGAATGTATCACAAAAAAACAATCTCAAACAGTTTTACTATTAGATGTATTTTTAGATGCAATTAATATGAAAATGAGTGTGGCACTATGGAAAAAAATATTACAATACGGCCTTAACAAATTTTGTCTCTAGCTCTATATGATTACAGTGGGTACGGAAAGTATTCAGACCAGTTTAAATTTTTCACTCTTTGTTTCATTGCAGCCATTTGGTAAATTCTAAAAAGTTCATTGTTTTTCTCATTAAAGTACACTCTGCACCCCATCTTGACTGAAGAAAAACAGAAATGTAGAAATTTTTGCAAATTTATTAAAAAAGAAAAACTGAAATATCACATGGTCATAAGTATTCAGACCCTTTGCTCAGAACAGACACTCATATTTAAGTCACATGCTGTCCATTTCCTTGTGATCCTCCTTGAGATGGTTCTACTCCTTCATTGGAATCCAGCTGTGTTTAATTAAACTGATAGGACCTGTCTATATAAAACCTGCAAAACTAGAAGACGATACCTTGTAGGAGCTGATATGAGATGTAAATAACAGCCATTCATCAATTACCAAATATCAACTCAAGTGAACAACATTCAGGTTTATACAAACAATAGTCTGTGTTGATCAACCAAAGAAGAAAACAAGTTCAAAAGTCAACATAAAAATAAAGTTGTATGTCTCCTGGCCTACTGATTTATACGTCTGGATAATTAAGAAGAAAAGCTGTGTTGTCACAGTTGGGGATTGATAGAAGTAACAGATTTGTTAATTGTTATGAGACGGTTTGTATTAAAAGGAATCTGTCATTTGGATCAATACTCCTAAACTATCTATATGGGCGTGTAGGTCATAGGAAGCTGAATAACATGATACCTTGATATCTGAGATCTGATCTTTTATTCAAGAAAAATCCAGATTTTTATTACCGTATATTCCGGCGTATAAGACGACCTGGTGTATAAGACGACCCCCCTACTTTCCTGTTAAAATATAAAGTTTAGGATATATTCACCGTATAAGACTACCCCTTTTCCAACGCATACCAAACACCGGTAAAAATAAAAAAAAACAGATTTGAATTTAACATGGTCCTTTTTTAATTTAAATTCTTATGACATGCAGGTATATAGCAGGAAAACTGTCACTCATAAACATATTAAAATAGGGGGGACCCCACATCATTTTTTGGGGGGGTCCCCCATTCTAATAGCTAGTAAAGGCTAGGTGTTCAGCTGGGGGCTGATATTAGTAGCCTGGGAAGCTCCGTGGGTATTACCCCCTTCCCAGACTTCAAACATCTGCCCCAGCCGTCTGCTTAACCTCCGCTAGAGACTATAATGATGGTGGATCCCACGCCAATTTTCTTTTTAAAAAATCCTTTATTTTAACACTAAATGACAATTGAGGGGTTAATAAAGATGCAGTCCCTAAATTATTATTAATTTTGTAATTAATTTTTCCCAAAAATGTTGACGTGGGCTTCGCCATATTTTTGTGTCCAGCCAGGTACAGCAGGCAGGAACGGGCTGCCCCCAACCACCAGCTGCCTATTTGTACCTGGCCGGACACAACAATATAGGGAAGCCCTTTTTTTTAAAATTATTTCATGAAATAATTAAAAAAAAAAAGACGTGGGGCTTCGCCCTATTTTTGTGTCCAGCCAGGTACAACTAGGCAGCTGGGGGCTGGAATCTGCAGCGCAGGGAGGCCCAAGCTTTCTGGGCCCCCCCCCGCTGCAAATTGCAGTCCGCAGCCACCCCAGAAAATGGCGCGTTCATAGAAGCGCCATCTTCTGGCGCTGTACCCAACTCATCCAGGGCCCTGGTGCGGTGGCTCACTGGGTAATAAAGGGGTTAAGGCCAGCTTGGCATTATCAGCTGGCCCTAAGCCCGAAATTCATGGGGTCACGCCAATATTAGACATGACCGCCATGAATTTCTAGTAAAGTAATTAAAAAAAACACAAACACCCAGAATAAAGTCCTTTAATTGAAATAAAGACACAATCCTTTATTGTTCTAAATTAAACCATACTTACCGTCACGCCCATTCCACCTGAAGCCAACGATCTCCTGCAATAAAAGTAAAATAATAAAGCAACCTCATCCTTACCTCTCCATGGTTCCCAGGACCGGTCCAGCTCTGCTACATTCACATGACAGGCTGCACCGCAGCAGAACGCTGCCGTTCAGCTTGCCATGTGGCAGACACTGAGAAGCGCAGGCATGCTTGTGCTCCTCAGTGTCTGACTGTGACGGCATCCAGATGAGCCGAGATCATGTCCAATGAACTCGGCTCACCTCATGCACGTCACTGACAGCGTGGGAAAATTCTCCTGCTCCCCGCATGCGCAGTAGAAGTTTCCCACGCTGTCAGTGACGGACGTCCAGGAGGTGAGCTGAGTTCATTGTCGGCTCATCTGGATGCCGTCACAGCGAGACACTGAGGAGCGCAAGCATGCCTGCGCTTCTCAGTGTCTGCGGGATGACAGGCTGGATGGCGGCGTTCTGCTGCGGTCCAGCCTGTCATCTCGATGTAGCAGAGCTGGAGCTGTCCTGGGAACCATGGAAAGGTAAGGATGAGGTTGCTTTATTATTTTACTTTTATTGCAGGAGATCGTTGGCTTCAGCTGGAATGGGCGTGATGGTAAGTATGGTTTAATTTAGAACAATAAAGAATTGTGTGTTTATTTCAATTAAAGGACTTTATTCTGGGTGTTTGTGTTTTTTTGTAACTTTGACAATGGGGTTAGTAATGGGGGTGTCTTATAGACGCCTCTCCATTACTAACCTGGGCTTGATGTCAGCTGGCATTATAAGCTGACATCAACCCCAACCCTATTACCCCCTGCCACCGCACCAGGGCAGCGTGGAAGAGCGAGGCTAAGTGCCAGAATTGGCGCATCCTATGGATGCGCCATTTCTGGGGCGGCTGACGGCTGGTGTTTCTAGCCTGGGAGGGGGCCAATATTCATGGCTCCCTTCCTGGGCTATTAATATCAGCCCCCAGCTGTCTGCCTAGCCTTTGCTAGCTATTAAATTAGGGGGGACCCCACGTCATTTTTTTGGGGGGGTCCCCCATTTTAATAGCTAGTAAAGGCTATGTATTCAGCTGGGGGCTGATATTAGTAGCCTGGGAAGCTCCGTGGGTATTACCCCCTTCCCAGGCTTCAAACATCTGCCCCAGCTGTCTGCTTAACCTCCGCTAGAGACTAAAATTAAGGGGAACCCCACGCCAATTTTTTTTTAAATAAATCCGTTATTTTAACACTAAATGACAAGTACAGTAACCAGCACTGTCACTGTACTTCATATATATGTGACTGACATGTTTCTATCTATCTAATCTATGTGTGATGCTCTATTCTGTCTGTTATAAATTGTCGGGTACAGATGCTGAATTGCCGGCCGGCTTTTTTAAAGAGACGGTGCATGAAAACACTATTATTTGTTTTAATAAATCCTTTACACTAAATGACAAGTACAGTAACCAGCACTGTCACTGTACTTCATATATATGTGACTGACATGTTTCTATCTATCTAATCTATGTGTGATGCTCTATTCTGTCTGTTATAAATTGTCGGGTACAGATGCTGAATTGCCGGCCGGCTTTTTTAAAGAGACGGTGCATGAAAACACTATTATTTGTTTTAATAAATCCTTTACACTAAATGACAAGTACAGTAAGCAACACTGTCACTGTACTTCATATATATGTGACTGACATGTTTCTATCTATCTAATCTATGTGTGAAGCTCTATTCTTTCTATTCTAAATTGTCGGGTGCCGGCTTATGCCGCTGCTGAATTGCCGGCTTTTCATATATTGTCACAGAAGCGATGCGAACTTCCCTGCTCCGGACACAGCGCAGCGCTTCTGTGACAAGTGAAAGCTGTCGGCACAGAAGCCCTGCGCTGTGTCCGGAGCTGGGAATACGCAGCGATGTGTCAGTTTCAGCACAGAAGCGCTGACTGTCTGGACCTACCGCCGCGGTATTTTAACTCCCTCCACCTTATATTAACTCCGACATGGCAGGGATACGGCCACGGCAGCTTATTAACACCCCCAGAGTATCCCCGCATGTCAATTTCTGAAAGTTCAAAAGCATTACCGGCGTATAAGACGACCCCAGACTAGACAGAAGATTTTTCAGTCTTCAAAAGTCGTCTTATACGCCGGAATATACGGTATATGCAAATGAGCTGTTAAGATCTAAGGGCCGGACACAGATCTGCATGAGAATCTGTTCCTAGAGCTTGTTTTAAATTAAAGGGGTCGTTACCAGTGTGAGACAGCTAAAGACTGGCACTTTGCTCTCAGAATCACAAACAGCTCTGCAGTGAGATCCGAACTAACACAATACAACAGCTAAAAAACACAGCAGAGCTAACACAGTACAGCAGAGCTAACACACTACAGCAGACATGAACTTTGTCTCATTACAAGCATTTTCAGCAGCACTTATCCTCTTATAGAGCTGGCAGCTCTGCTGTACAGCTGTACCTGATTATAACCAACACAGTACAGCAGAGCTAACACGGTATAAAAGAAGTGAAGTTTGTCGCATTACAAACATTTTCAGCAATACTTGTCCTCTTATCGAGCTGGCAGCTCTGCTGCAGAGCTGTGCCTGATTATAACTAACACAATACAGCAGAGTAAACATTGTCTCATAACAAACACAGCAATCACATTTTCAGCTGTCTTCTTACAGCACTGCCCTTCCCCCACACTGGCTGGCTGTGATATGAAAGCTGAAGCCCTTTTAGTGGATACCTGGAGCTGCAAATGTTTTTGTAATGAGACAAAGTTCACTTCTGCTGTACTACAGTATGTTATCTTTGCTGGAGGCAGATTCTCATGCAGATCTATGTCCGGCCCATAGTACTGAACAGCGGATTTCAGATATCAAGGTATCACTTTACTCAACTTTCTATGACCTACATGTCATTGATCCTACTAACAATGTCAATGAATGTTTACTAGACTTATGTTTTGGCTTTTTGCTATGTGGACCCTATGTAATTGATTGAGGAAAAGGTTTTTATCATAGATGAGTAAAAAAAATTGAGCAAGGCAAATAAATGACACAGTTTGCAAGGCTTGCTGTACATTTAGTTGCTTCAATGGATAGAAAAAAAAGTCAGGCGTGTAGTTGGAAATTACATGAAGTATGACATTAGTTAGCATGACATTAGGTAGTGTTATTGTGCTACACTGGCTTTAAAAATCTTCCCAAAATTTTCTATCTGTCACAGGGACAGAGTGCACTGCTAAAAAAACATGAAAATAATTAAGCCATTAAATCTTTTTCTATGATATGGACACTGCACTGCATGGATAAACTAAAGCTTTATTTTAGAGCTGTGCACTGCCCAATAAACAGCATGGTTTTACTGCCCTTTAAACAGATTTTTAAAACTAAAAAAATGTTTGACTTCAAACAGGTTTGTTCATAAACAGTTCATCGAATGTATTGTTCACTTTCATCTTTACATAGTTATAGGAAGGAATGGGATAAAGGTTTTGTTCCCTGCTGGTAAAATTGACTGGGTGATTTCAGTGATTGCACAAGCTCGTCTCAAGTTAAAAATGTATAATCTTAGGGTATCTAATACTTTTGCAAAAACTTTTTTATGGTTCCAGTAAGATAGAAAAGTAGTTTTGTAAATAGTCTTGTTATGATCTGCTACAGGGACTAAGGAAAGACAGGAGATCTGTCCCTACAATAGAACTAAACTAGATCCCTACGATGTAACGGGGAACCTGATCCTGCGATCAGACCCGCTAAAGTCCTCGGCTAGTCTGTACGAAGACCTATAGATGTGTGGGAAGGATCCCTACAAGAACTAGGGACTGGGATAAGTTGGACACCTCCTAGCAGAAATAATAGCAGTCAAAGACAAACACACAACAAAAAGCATAGAGGTCAGAAGACCTAGCAAAACTAACAGAGAACGGCAACAGAGCACCAAGCTAGCTCAAGAGTAGTAAATACAATGAAGTCCAGCAAGGCCAGGAGGGCGGAGCCGGATTAAATAGGCAAAAATGGTCATGTGACCAGCAAACTAAAAAAAAACTAACAGGAGAGTTCTAACAGTACCCCCTCTTCTAAGAGGATCCTCCGGATCCCCTAGGCCCAGGCTTACCAGGAAACCTCCTGTGAAAAGCTCTGACAAGTCTGGAAGCAGAAACATCATTCGCCCTCACCCATGAGTTATCCTCAGGTCCGAAACCCTTCCAAGCGACGAGATACTGCAAACTCCTTCTATACCATCTAGAATTTAGGATGCGGGAAATTTCATATTCCCCGTCCTCCACCACCGGAGGAACAGTGGCAGAGGCGTCACCATCCGACACATCAGCTTTTTTCAACAGAGAAACATGAAACACCGGGTTAATCTTCCAGGACATAGGAACCTCCAACCTAACAGCAGATTGGTTAACTATCTGAAGCACCTTAAAGGGCCCTACGAACTTGGGACCCAATTTTTTAGAAGGAATACTCAATCGCAGATTCTTAGAGGACAACCAAACCATGTCACCAACAGCAAACAAAACCTCTTGCCATTTCCTATCAAAGTACCTCTTAGATTTTTTGTTAGCCTCCTGAAGATTACCACGCACATCCGTCCAAACTCTCTCCAAATCACCGGAAAAACTCTCCTCCTCAGGCACAGCCGAAACCAATTTGGAGAATGACCCAAAAGACGGATGTCTCCCAGAACAACAAAAAAAAGGCGAACACCCAGCAGAAGAGGATGTATGGTTGTTAAGAGCAAATTCAGCAAGTGGCAGAAACTCAGACCACCCCTCTTGATTGTCTGCCACAAAGCAACGCAAGAACTGCTCAACATCCTGGTTCTTCCTTTCTGTCTGGCCATTAGACTCAGGATGATATCCGGATGAAAACGACAAATGAACTCCCAACCTGTCACAAAAGGCACGCCAAAAACGAGCCACGAACTGAGGTCCCCTATCAGAAACAATGTCAGTAGGAACACCATGTAGTCTGACAATTTCCTTGACATAGGCCTTAGCGAGTGTCTTAGCGCAAGGCAGTTTGATGAAGGGAACCAAGTGACACATCTTGCTAAAACGGTCCACGACCACCCAGATGACCGTGAAACCTTCAGAGGGGGGAAGGTCAGTAATAAAGTCCATAGCCAGATGGGTGCACTAGGAACCTCCAGAGGGCAAAGCAACCCCGCAGCAGGAGCATGCGAAGACTTGGATCTAGCACACACAGTACATTGGCGCACCCACTTAATGACTTCCTTCTGCCATCCAGGCCACCAAAAACTGCGACCCACAAGTCTCTTGGTCTCAGAAATTCCTGGATGACCTGCCAACCGAGACTCATGACACTCAACAAACAAATCTCTCCTAAAGGTCCTAGGCACAAACAACCTCCCATGGGGAGTGTTAGATGGGGCATTCTCCTGAGCTTTAAGAATCTCATCCTCCAAAACGGAGTCCAAAGCAGCAATCACAACACCTTCTTGTAAAATGCTCTCCTCTTCCTCCTCAACACCGACCATGGGAGAAAAGCTGCGAGACAAAGCATCCGCTTTAACATTCTTGGTACCCGGGATGTAAGTAACGGAAAAATTAAACCGCGAGAAAAAAAGTGCCCACCTAGCCTGACGGGCATTCAAGCGCTTGGCAGCATCAAGATAGATCAGATTTTTATGATCAGTGAAAACCTGAATGGGAAATTCAGCACCTTCCAAGAGGTGACACCAGTGTTCAAATGCGAGTTTAATAGCCAGCAATTCCCGATTACCAATATCGTAATTAAGTTCAGTCTCATAAATTTTTTTTGAAAAAAAGGCACAGTGATGTACTCCATCCTTGTTTTCCTGAGACAACACCGCACCGACCCCCACCGAAGAAGCATCAACTTCAACCAAAAACGGCTTAGTCACATCAGGCTGCATAAGGATGGGAGCAGAGGTGAACCTCTCCTTTAGAAACACAAAAGCTTCAATGGCCTCAGAAGTCCACTGAACCGCATTAGCACCTTTCCTGGTGAGATCGGTCAGCGGTTTGACAATAATATAACATTTTTTTATGAATTTTCTGTAATAATTGGCGAAACCCAAAAACCTCTGTATCGATTTCAAACCAATAGGCCTAGGCCATTCCTGCACAGCTTGAACTTTAACAGGGTCCATCTCAAAACCTTCACTGGAGATAATGTAGCCCAAAAAACTAATTCTCTGTACAGCGAACTCACATTTCTCCAGCTTAGCAAAAAGCGAATTGTCCATTAATAACTGTAATACCTCACGTACGCTCCGCCAATGAGACTCCAGATCAGGCGAATAAATCAGAATGTCATCCAAATACACAACCACATTTTTGCCGATTAAAGGTCTAAGGATGTCATTAATAAGATTCTGAAAAAATGCTGGAGCATTGGTAAGACCAAAAGGCATCACCAGATTCTCAAAATGACCCACAGGAGTGTTAAAAGCAGTCTTCCATTCATCACCCTCCTTCATGCGCAACAAATTGTATGCCCCCCGGAGATCAATTTTAGAGAACCACTTGGCCCCCACTAACTGGTTAAATAAATCAGGAATCAATGGCAGTGGGTAAGGATGGTACAATCATAGTCTCTATGGGGAGGCAAAATTTGTGACTCCTCCTCAGAAAAAACTCTCCAAAAATCCTGAATAGGTACAGGTAATTCCCCTTTTTCCACCGCAGCAATACGTCCGTTACAACACTTGTCATAACACTTAGGGCTCCAGGACTTAATTTCATTGGTAGACCAATCCAGTACAGGATTGTGCAATTTTAACCAGGGTAACCCCAATATTACTGGAGAAGGCAAATTATCCAATACCACCAAATCCAAATTCTCTTGATGAATACCATTAATAGTGAGGGGAAATTCACAGACCTTATGAGTAACACTCTTCAAGGGAGAGCCATCAACAGAAACCACAGCAATAGGGGATGACAAAGTTTTAGGTTCTAATCTAAGTTTTTCCAAGAATCCCCCATCAATCACATTCAGAGTAGAACCACAATCCACAAAAACCCGAAATTCAATTAATTCATCCTGAGCAGCAGTAGTAGCAGATAGGAATACTCCCTTAGAATTTAAACAGGCAATACGTGCATGACTGACCATTTTTTTTTCTTTCTTCATACGAAGCACACAGTTCTTAATAAAATGACCAGAATTTCCGCAATAGAAGCACAAGCCTTCAGAAAGCCTGCGGCCTTTTTCCTGAGAGCGGGGTGCCATCGCCCCAATCTCCATCGGCTCTCCATTGTCAGCACAGACCCTCTCAGGACTCGGAGCTGACATAGCAGAGGATTTGCTCTCATTAACCCTTGCACGCAGTCTCCTGTCCACCCGTATAGCTAATTGCATTGCCTCCTGCAAGTTTCCAGGTGTGGGATAAGCAATCAGTAAATCCTTAACCCTTTCACCAAGCCCTGCAAGAAACAAGCTTTTCAAAGCTGAATCGTTCCACCCCACCTGGGCAGACCACCGACGGAAGTGAGAACAATATTTTTCCACATTACCTGATCCCTGCCTCAAACGTCTCAATTCAGACTCAGCAGATGAGACACGATCAGGATCATCGTACAACAAACCCAAAGCAGAAAAAAAACTATCCACTGATCTAAAGCACGGATCACTAGTAGTGTTGAGCCACCCCCGTAGTGTTCGAGTTCGGTTCGGTTCGTCGAACACCCGTGTGTTCGCCGAACTGTTCGTCGAACTGTTCGTCGAACACCTTCGAACACCGTTAAAACCAATGGCAGGCAAACAAAAACACATAGAAACACATAGAAAACACCTTCAAAGGTGTCCAAAAGCTGACAAACTGCTCAGAAGACACAACTAACACATGGAAAAGTGACAAGTACATATAGTCATGCGAAAAGAAAAGAGGTGGAGGAGTAAAAGGAGGGGGAGACACAGATATAGGCATGTCATGCCCTTCTAAAATCCAAAAAGTGAGAAGCCGAGACGGCCAGTCCGCTCCTGCCCGTGCCACCTACGTGTCGCCGGGTTTGTGCCAGAGCCGCGGTGAACCCTGACGGCCAGCCCCCCTCTTCCAATACTGGTGCCTGTCCGCTGGTGGGTCGAGAGAGCCCCCCTGTGGTGGAGGCAGCTCTAAGCTTTTTAATTTAAATTGTCCCTCTAATTTGAATGAATACACTTTAAATCCATTTACAAGGATCTATTGGAGGGCAAGTCTCATGCCAGCAGCCGCGTAATTCCAGCTCCAGTAGCGTCCACTAAAGCTGCTGCAGTTAAAAAGCTTTTATAAGGATCGAGCTCGGCTGTCCACCGCAAGGCATCCTAGTGCCAGTCCCAGCCCCTATGCCTTGGGGTGCCTCCTGATGCTCTTCACTAAGTATCCCGTGGTCCCGAAGCATTTCCTTTGAAAAAATTAAGTGTCCAAACTACAGGTGGTGTAGCTTGCTTAACAGCCGGGATAATCCGCTGACTAGCAGACACTGCTACTAGGCACAAAGTATTTCCTGGGCTAGATGCAGTTAAAAATTTGTAAGTAGATACTCTCGTTGGATGCTGAGAAAGCATTCCATAGAGTCTCCTGGCACGCCATATATGATTCTCTTAAAAAGCTTGGGGTAGGGGTCTAGGGGACCCTTTTATAGCCAAAATCACGGCCCTGTATCACAATACGTCACCTAGGCTGAAGATAAATGGAACTGTAGCACCGAGGGCTCGGTTGCTACAGACGTATTGCACCTCACACAGAGGTGTGATATCTCACTCTCAGATAAGGATGGAGTGTGGATCAGGACCCGACACCTGCATGCATTACACCACATTGCCGTGGGGCAGGGCGACCAATATGCCCCTGAGATGGGCACGACAGTCCCTGTCCCTGGCTGGAGTGGGGGGAGGGAACACTGAGGAAGGGGAACCCTGCAGTGCAGGAGCAGGGAGGAAGCAGTTCCTGGGTGCATTGAGAAGGGAGTATAAAAGGTGGGCACCATCTTAGTTCAGTGCAGAGAAGTCTGAGCAGAAGTGGCAGGGAGCAGGGGCTCTGCATGAGCTCTGCTCCGGAGGCGGGCCTAGTAACAGAGGCCCAGGCCTGCAAGAGGGAGAAGGAAGGAAGAGGAGCGGAGAAGGCTCCAGGAACGAGGAATGAAGGGATCCCAGGGGTGCGGACGGGCGAGTCGCCACCGCACGCCCGAATCCACCTGCGTGGAGGGGTCAGGCCAAAGGGGGAGACCGGTCCCCGAACTAGTGGAGGCAGGAAACGACCCTCAGCTAGAAACCGGAGGCTCTGACATTTTATGTGGCGCAGCCCCTTGCTCCACCCGCTAGGAAGGCACCACATAGGGTCAGGGAAACTGGCGCCAAGTTTACCAAGAGGAGGCCCGAGGCAGCCGGACAGAAGTGTTGGTAAGAAAGGCCAGACAAAGGACACACAAAGGGGGTCCTGTGAAGCGCTCCAAAGTTATCTGGGAGTTGTCTGAGCCCCTCACCTGGTGAGCACAGTACGACGTGGGCAGCCGTTACCTGCAGACGTGGTCTGGATAATAAGAACTGTGAGTAAAGGCCCTGAACTGCATCACTGACTCCGTGTCGTTACTGCTGCTGCCCTGCACCATCACCCCCATCCTCCGCATACACTGCCCTGAGGCTATACTCCTCCCGTGGGGAGTTATGCTACGCTCTGCTGCACCCACAACACCAGCCTTAGCGGTCTGCCCTGTAGCGGCGGTTCACTCTGACCGCAATCCACGGGTGGCGTAGTCGGACATTTAAACATCAAAACCACATAAATAGTTCCGCCACTGGTTTGACCGCCCTGAGCCACGGAACCGGATCGCCGCAACGAAGACTACAACCACCAGCATCCACCAAAAAGGGTCCGGCTCCGGGTGTCCCAAGGCCCAGGGGGTGCGTCAGAACATTTTCATCACCTTTCACAATCACCAATGGGACAAGGCAGGGATGTCCTCTGTCCCCTCTCTTATACATCCTAGTGACGGAGCACCTGCTCTCATCAATTCGCCATAACCCCAATATTAGGTGGATTGAGGTGGGAGGCACCGAGTACAAGTGCTCTCTATTTGCTGATGATGTCCTAGTATATATCACTCAATCACATATATCCATCCCTGCTGTTATGGCTGAAATAGATCACTTTGTTACATGGTAAAATTTTAAAATCAATGCAGCGAAGTCTGAGGCCCTCGATGTCTCCCTCCCTAAATCCATATAGGATTCCATCCAGTCCAACTTTCCCTTTGCCTGGCCCTCACAGGGTATCAAATACTTAGGAATTCCTATTCATAGAGACCTCTCCCATCTATGTTATCTTAATTTTGGGCCCTTTATTGAACAATTCCATACAGACCACGGTTGGCAAGTTGGAACTGTGAGATTCACTACGTGCACCACTGGTATTTTGTGGAAAAGCACATGTAAGATTCTGCAACAGTCTCTGCTGATACTCCTGCATGCGTGCATCCCTTTCTATGGCAGGAATAATTTCTGCAAATTTACTTTTGTACCGGGGATCTAACAGTGTGGCAACCCAGTAGTCAGGATTATTTCTAATTCTCACAATTCGAGGGTCATGTTGCAGGTAGTGCAGCAAGAAGGCACTCATGTGTGTTGCGCATCCAGGAGCACCAAGTCCCTGTTGTGTTGGTGGCGAGGTAACAATCATGCTTCCTTCCTCTGTCCTCTCCCCCCAACCTCGCACAACAGAAATGTGATCAAGGTCTCCCTCATCTGATGAGTCTTCCATCAGTTCGTCCTCCACTTCTTCCTGGGCTCCTGCACCTTCCTCACTAGTTTGGCTGCTACCATGCGCCCTGGTAAAATCATCTCCCCCACCCTCACATGCCTGCCGCCCTGGTGCTGCCGACCGTCTGGACCTTGCAGATGTTAGCCCTTCCGCATACAACTCCTCCTCCTCTACTTCCTCCACCTCCTCTTGTGCCACCACCTGACTCCGAATTCTGTTTAACATGTGCTCCAGCATGTAAATCACCGGAATAGTCATGCTGAAAATGGCATCGTCAGCACTAAACATCTTCGTCGCCATTTCAAAACTGTGCAGAAGGGTGCATAGGTCCCTGATCTGAGACCACTCCTCCAGCGTGATTTGCCCCACCTCTGAATCTCGTTGGCCCAGGCTATACGTCAGAACGTATTGCACCAGGGCTTGTCGGTGCTGCCACAGTCGCTGCAACATGTGCAGAGTTGAATTCCACCGGGTAGGCACATCGCATTTTAGCTGGTGAAGTGGCAGGCCCAACGACTTCTGTAGAGATGTAAGTCGCTGAGCTGCGGGATGCGAACGGCGGAAGTGAGCACACAGCGACCGTGCCCTCTGCAGAAGGCCATCTAGTCTGGGATAGTGGGCTAAAAATTGCTGGACAACCAGGTTCAACACGTGAGCCATACAAGGCACGTGTGTGACATTGCCCCGGCGAAGGGCCGCACCCAGGTTTGCAGCATTGTCGCACACGGCCTTCCCTGGTTTCAGGTCCAGTGGAGACAACCATTCATGAAATTGGTTCTCCAGAGCTGACCACAACTCCTCAGCTGTGTGACTCACATTTCCCAGACATTTCAATGTAAAAACCGCCTGATGACGTTGAGCCCTACTGCCAGCATAGTAAGGAGGTGTGCAGGATCCCTTCTGCGCAGTTAGAAAGCTTGTGGCATGACCAGACAGGCTTTGGGTGCAGGTGGAAGACCGAGAGGAGGTTGAGGAGGCAGAAGCAGTGGAGGAAAAATGACCTAAAGAGGATTGACGCACAACTCGTGGGGACGGCAAGACTTGGACAGCAGCCCCTTGTCCTGCTGTCACCATAGTTACCCAGTGCCCAGTCAGCGACATGTAACGCCCCTGTCCATGCCTACTCGTCCAAGTGTCTGTGGTGAAATGCACCCTGTCACACACAGAGTTTCTCAAAGAAGCGGTGATGTTGTGTGCGACATGCTGGTGGAGCGCAGGCACACCTTTCTTTGAGAAGTAGTGCCGACTGGGCATCTGGTACTGGGGCACTGCGACGGACATAAGGTCTCGAAAATCCTCTGTGTCCACCAGGCGGAAAGGCAGCATTTCTGTAGCCAAGAGCTTGCAGATGGTGAAATTCAACCTCTTAGCTTTCTCATGGCTAGGAGGAAATGGTCTTTTACTTGTCCACATCTGAGGGACCGAGGGCTGGCTATTGTGCTTAGACGGGGTTGATAAGGGTGTCCCCGGCAAACTGCCGGTCTGTGAGGAAGATGCAGGCGGACATGTTAGGTTGCCTTGATCCAAAGGTGGTGCTATCGATGTCGGACAGCGCTCAAGAGCAGCTGGTGTTACCACCTCCAAAGAAAATGATGACCTGCCAATCACGCTGGCTGTTGCGGGTAAAGAGGTGGCAGGTCTGCGCCCCAAAACAGGTGTGACTGCTGTCCCCCCAGTCACAGAGGATGAAGAGGCCGCGGATGCACAAGATATGGCAGACGGTGGTTGGTCCGGCCGGCTAGACCGCATTGTAGCACACTGAGCTTCCCACTGCAACTTATGCTTCATGTCCATGTGCCGGTTCATGCATGAAGTACTCAAACTATGTATTTTTTGGCCTCTACTTAGCTTTTGCTGACAAATGTTACAGATAACACGAGTTGGGTCATCTTTATCGATCTGAAAAAATGCCCAGGCTATGCAAGGCTTAGCACCCATGCGACCTGAAGAGCCACCACGACTTGTGGTGAGAGGCAGAGTTGTGTTTGAGGATGCAGTTGTTGACGTGCTTCCAGTACTACGTCTCTGTCCAGGAAGGCGCAACCTGACCTCGTCGTCACTAGCATCTTCCTCCACCTCCTCTGCTGACCTCATCTCTTGGCTGACTGTGGGTTGACAGTAAGTGGGATCTCCGACCTCATCATCATCACCCTGTGCGTTATCACACCCGTCGTCCTCAGAGCCAACCTGTTCCTGCCCTGACAAAAAACTAAAGTTGTCGCTCCAATCAGGTATTTGAGTCTTATCATCGTCTTCCTCATTGTCTCCACCAACAGGAGTTACAGTTTGGGAATGAGGGTCTACATTATGGTCAGAACCTTCTGCGTCTGGTCCTGGATCCGACTCATAAAGATTCTGGGCATCAGTGCAGATCATTTCCTTGTCTGGATTCACAGAAGCGCTGGAGTCGACCTCTGATTCCCAGGCTATAGTATGAGTAAACAGCTCTGCAGACTCAACCATCTGTTCTACCTCATACTCAGACGGGCAGCTGGAGATTTGGGAGCTGTGAGGAAGCAAGTGCGATTTGGGTGACACCTTTGAGGACTGGAGTATTTGTGATGTTGAAGTTGATGTGGAGGAGAGCCCACTTAAAGGAGCACTTGATATCCGTTGAAGCACCTGCTGTTTTTGTGCCTCATCTGGAATTTGTAGCGATTGGCGTGGCCGTAAGAAAGGGATCTTATCACATTGTCCGCTAAAAGAAGTAGACATTTTAGTTTGGCTGGAAGATGGTCTTTCTTCTGCACCTACCCCACGGACACAACCTTTTTTCCCCTTCCCAACACGCCTATTCCCCTTTCCACCAGCAGCAGGCCTTTTTCCACTCATTTTGGTGGTTAACTAATTCACAACTCTGGAGTTGTTTGCACAAAAAAACAATGGATGGTAACCGAGCAGAGCTGAGTGGCCAAACTGTGGTATTAGGCCAAAACTATTGGCTGGGTTAGATGCAGAAAAAAATTATTTTTAATTTGCAACCTGATGGAGGTCAGTATAGATGGACTAATAGACCAAGTCCCACACACCGCTAGAAGCCCAAATATTTTTTCAGAGCTAGATGCAGAATTTTTTTTTATTCAATTTGCAACCTGATGGAGGTCAGTATAGATGGACTAATAGACCAAGTCCCACACACTGCTAGAAGCCCAAATATTTTTTCAGAGCTAGATGCAGAAAAAAATTATTTTTAATTTGCAACCTGATGGAGGTCAGTATAGATGGACTAATAGACCAAGTCCCACACACCGCTAGAAGCCCAAATATTTTTTCAGAGCTAGATGCAGAAAAAAATTATATTCAATTTGCAACCTGCTGGAGGTCAGTATAGAAGGACTAATAGAACAAGTCCCACACACTGCTAGAAGCCCAAATATTTTTTCAGAGCTAAATGAAGAAAAAAATTATTTTTAATTTGCAACCTGATGGAGGTCAGTATAGATGGACTAATAGACCAAGTCCCACACACTGCTAGAAGCCCAAATATTTTTTCAGAGCTAGATGCAGAAAAAAATTATTTTTAATTTGCAACCTGATGGAGGTCAGTATAGATGGACTAATAGACCAAGTCCCACACACCGCTAGAAGCCCAAATATTTTTTCAGAGCTAGATGCAGAAAAAAATTATTTTTAATTTGCAACCTGATGGAGGTAAGTATAGATGGACTAATAGACCAAGTCCCACACACCGCTAGAAGCCCAAATATTTTTTCAGAGCTAGATGCAGAAAAAAATTATATTCAATTTGCAACCTGCTGGAGGTCAGTATAGAAGGACTAATAGAACAAGTCCCACACACTGCTAGAAGCCCAAATATTTTTTCAGAGCTAAATGAAGAAAAAAATTATTTTTAATTTGCAACCTGATGGAGGTCAGTATAGATGGACTAATAGACCAAGTCCCACACACTGCTAGAAGCCCAAATATTTTTTCAGAGCTAGATGCAGAAAAAAATTATTTTTAATTTGCAACCTGATGGAGGTCAGTATAGATGGACTAATAGACCAAGTCCCACACACCGCTAGAAGCCCAAATATTTTTTCAGAGCTAGATGCAGAAAAAAATTATTTTTAATTTGCAACCTGATGGAGGTCAGTATAGATGGACTAATAGACCAAGTCCCACACACCGCTAGAAGCCCAAATATTTTTTCAGAGCTAGATGCAGAAAAAAATTATATTCAATTTGCAACCTGCTGGAGGTCAGTATAGAAGGACTAATAGAACAAGTCCCACACACTGCTAGAAGCCCAAATATTTTTTCAGAGCTAAATGAAGAAAAAAATTATTTTTAATTTGCAACCTGATGGAGGTCAGTATAGATGGACTAATAGACCAAGTCCCACACACTGCTAGAAGCCCAAATATTTTTTCAGAGCTAGATGCAGAAAAAAATTATTTTTAATTTGCAACCTGATGGAGGTCAGTATAGATGGACTAATAGACCAAGTCCCACACACTGCTAGAAGCCCAAATATTTTTTCAGAGCTAGATGCAGAAAAAAATTATTTTTAATTTGCAACCTGATGGAGGTCAGTATAGATGGACTAATAGAACAAGTCCCACACGCTGCTAGAAGCCCAAATATTTTTTCAGAGATAAATGAAGAAAAAAATTATTTTTAATTTGCAACCTGATGGAGGTCAGTATAGATGGACTAATAGACCAAGTCCCACACACTGCTAGAAGCCCAAATATTTTTTCAGAGCTAGATGCATAAAAAAATTATTTTTAATTTGCAACCTGATGGAGGTCAGTATAGATGGACTAATAGACCAAGTCCCACACACCGCTAGAAGCCCAAATATTTTTTCAGAGCTAGATGCAGAAAAAAATTATATTCAATTTGCAACCTGCTGGAGGTCAGTATAGAAGGACTAATAGAACAAGTCCCACACACTGCTAGAAGCCCAAATATTTTTTCAGAGCTAAATGAAGAAAAAAATTATTTTTAATTTGCAACCTGATGGAGGTCAGTATAGATGGACTAATAGACCAAGTCCCACACACTGCTAGAAGCCCAAATATTTTTTCAGAGCTAGATGCAGAAAAAAATTATATTCAGTTTGCAACCTGATGGAGGTCAGTATAGATGGACTAATAGAATGATGCTATGCCCAAAAGATTTTACTTCACTAGGTGCAGTAAAAAAATTGGTATTCTATACACAGGTGGTATATCTTGCAACACAGATAGGCTACTCCACTGACTAACACACTCTGCAATAGGCCAAAAAGGATTAGCTTTGCTAGATTCAGCCAAATGCTGTGAAAAAAACTTGCACAGCACTGGCACAGACCTGCCTGGCAAAAACTGATAGGAACTGATGTAACCTAGTCCTGAAAAGGACTCCAATTACAATTAGTCTTTACTCCCACAATCTATCTATTTAAGAGCACAGACCTGCCTGATAAAAGTCGTAGGAAATGCTGTAACCTAGTCCTTAAAAGGACTGCAATCACAACTATTCCCTACTCCCAAGCTATCTGTATATTTGTGCGAAAATTGGCTTGAAATTAACAAGGTATAGCGCACACAGCAACAGCGGTGCCGTCTAACACGCAGCTGCAGCAGTGAGAAAATGGTGGCGACGGGGAAAATGGCTTGGTCTTATAGGGCAAGGACATGTGACATACACTGCCAATCACACATGCCCTTGCTTGTGTGAAAAAAAGCACTTCGCTCCGTGTGTGCGCTGCTGATAGGCTGACAGATTGCACCTCCCCACTGCAAATGCGGGAAAGAGAAAAAAAAATGGAGATCTTCATTGTTCCTGCAGAGATCCATCCCCTGCCCCTCCCCCCGCCCCGCTGTACACTCAAACTGCGTATTAACATTAATTTTCATCATTACTGAGAAAAAATCCAGTTATGATTTTGGTGCACGAACAGTTATCGAACATAACCTCGAACAGCCGAATTTTTCTCAAATTGTTCGTGTTCGCCGACCGGCTCGAACACCGCCCAAAACAGCTCGAATTTGAGATTGGCGAACAGTTCGAGTAGAACAACGCTCATCTCTAATCACTAGGTTGGAGAGAGAAGGCCCATCCCTGAGGATCTTTGCGCAAAAGTGACATTATGAACCCTATGCGCTGTGATTCATCACCAGAGGATCCGGGTCTCAAACGAAAATACAATAAACAAGCATTTTTAAAAGAAAAAAAATCTTGTTGTTCGCCAAAAAATAAATCAGGCAGACGTACCTTTGGTTCCACAAAATGTGCTCCAGAACAACGTGTTGTTGGAGCTTGGCCACCTCCAGAGAGAGTCCCTGCAAGCGTTGAGCCAAATCTTGAACCGAGACCATGATGGAAAACTGGAGGTCTTTCCTTAGAGAAATTTTTTTTTTTTTTCTTTTATGGCTGGACTTACTGTTATGATCTGCTACAGGGACTAAGGAAAGACAGGAGATCTGTCCCTACAATAGAACTAAACTAGATCCCTAACGGGGAACCTGATCCTGCGATCAGACCCGCTAAAGTCCTCGGCTAGTCTGTACGAAGACCTATAGATGTGTGGAAGGGATCCCTACAAGAACTAGGGACTGGGATAAGTTGGACACCTCCTAGCAGAAATAGTAGCAGTCAAAGACAAACACACAACAAAAAGCATAGAGGTCAGAAGACCTAGCAAAACTAACAGAGAACGGCAACAGAGCACCAAGCTAGCTCAAGAGTAGTAAATATAATGAAGTCCAGCAAGGCCAGGAGGGCGGAGCCGGATTAAATAGGCAAAAATGGTCATGTGACCAGCAAACTAAAAAAAAACTAACAGGAGAGTTCTAACAGTCTTGGTTAAATATCTCTTAACATTTTGTGCCTACAGACCTACTGTATATACAGACATATGTGTTTCAGTGGAAACAATCTATTAATAAAACCCTTCTGGACACAATTGGGAGTTCTAGTACCTACAGACAGTGTGTGAACCATTTATGAGAAAGAAAGATGTCTGCGTGTTGCTAGTATGGGGATCTCACTGCAAACTGTACGTTATAAAGGTCAACAGTAACTGTTTTACACCTTCCTTCTTCCTCTAATGTGTGGCTGCAGGCAGCAGTTTTAATCCCTATGCATTGAGCCCCCAATTGCGACTATAGAGAGTTGTTTTAATCTGTATGCAGTGAGCTCCTCCTAATGGTGACTGTTGGTAGCTGTTTTAGTCCTTATAAAGTGAGCCTCCCTAATGGTGGCTGCCTGCAAACTGAATTTCTCTTACTTATCTCTGTGCTCCAGCTCTAGACTCAATCTCCTCCTGTGTGTGCTGATGTACCTTTTTAACCTAGCAGATACCACTGATGCCATGCTTTCAGGCTTTATAGTCTTCCTGAGTATTCAGGTACTTGACATCCACACCACTACTGTGGACTGCTTCCTTGTGCCAGATCTGTTAAATCTCTACTTATGAGTCTTCTGACAAAACTCAGTTCTGCTATGTCAGCTATGCTATTATGAGATGATATTGGCAATTACATGGCAAGTTATTAACTCAACATATTCCATGTAGCAAATTACATTCTTATAATCTCTTCTTGGCTATATTATAAAAGTATGACAAATATTTTATACTATGTTCTATAAAAGAAAAATAATCAGAAAAAAATAAAACAACTCAGTTTAGAAATCTTACATTTATCTTTTCTTGAATATTCAATGTATTTAGCACAACATTATTTATTATAACATTTGAAAGGAAGACTGTACATGTATATATGGAAACTTTATATGCTACTGTATGTTCACAGCTTAGAGTAGCACTAAACATACAGTACAAATTAAACAGAAGAACGATATTCCTCTATGATAGTGTAATGCACACGCCCGGGCTGAGCGGCGTGTGCGTGTGATTGTAGTGATTCCACTGGACCGTGCCGGAGAGTGAATGCCTGGAGGGGCGTAACTAGGTATTCACCCGATCCGACCAGGGTCGCACGACGGCATACGACACCAGTGCACCAAGAAGGAACCGAGCAGAGGGACCAGGTGCTACTCCAGGACAGACCCCGGACACGGCTGTTGACCCACACAGGGGAATACAGGAACAGACTGGTAGGCTGGCACACAGACTGGTGGGTATAGGCAGGCACGACTGGTATGCAGGCAGGCGGGTATGCAGGCAGGGGGGTACAGGCAAGCACAGCTAGAGTGCAGACAGGGAGGCACTAGCAGGTAGGAACACAGGCGGGATAGGACCCAGTACACACTGGGACTCAGGAACAATACAGGCAGAGGGGTACAGGCAAGCACAGCTAGAGTGCAGACAGGGAGGCACTAGCAGGTAGGGACACTGGCGCGATAGGACCCAGTACACACTGGGACTCAGGAACAGAACCACAGATGTGGCGGACAAACACAGCAGAGTGAGGCCGCCCAGAGAGGTGAGCGAGAACAGGGCAGGACAAGGCCGCCTGGAGCAGTGAGCAAGAGTAGAGCAGGACAAGGCCGCCAGGAGCGGTGAACAAAGGGTCAGAGCTGAGCGAGACTGCCGGAGCAGTGAGCAAGAGTAAAGCAGGACGAGGCCGCCTGGAGCGGTGAGCAAGAGTGGAGCAAGACTGCCGGAGCAGTGAGCAAAAGGATAAGAGCGGAGCGAGACTGCCGGAGCAGCGAGCAAAAGGGTCCGAGCGGAGCAAGGCTGCCGGAGCAGCGAGCAAAGGAGTCAGAGCAGGCTAGAACCGCCGGAGCAGTGAGCAAAGGAGTCAGAGCAGGCTAGAACCGCCGGAGCGGTGAGCAAAGGAGTCAGAGCAGGCTAGAACCGCCGGAGCGGTGAGCAAAGGAGTCAGAGCAGGCTAGAACCACCGGAGCGGTGAACAAAGGAGTAGGAGCAGGCTAGAACCGCCGGAGCGGTAAGGAAGGCAGAGCAGGGGGGACAGGGCTCTGTTCACACGGAACAGACAGGAAGAGAAAGGCAGAGCCAGATACCCACAGGATACTTGTAGTGAAGTAGCGAGTGGACCACAAACTCACAAACGGGAGTACAGAGACAACAAGCAGGAGTTAGGTACGAGTTCAGACTCTGCAGAAAAAGGAAGGGAACGGACATAGAGGCAAAACAGGTAAAGGATAGGAAAGAGTTCAGACTGGAACTGAGTGTACGGAGGAGACCGACACTGCAGCGGGATACAGGAGCGGGTCTGGGAATACGGCCCCCAGAGAGGCGGGACGAACAGGCAAGGAGCGTGTTCAGACAGGACAGACAAGATACAGGAACAGGTCTAAGTAATCGGCCCCTAGAAGGCGGGAGGAACAGGCTAGGAGCGAGTTCAGACAGGCCTGGAAATACAGCCTCCAGGATAGGCAGACAAGAGAACACAGAAAGGACTCAGTTCAGACACGGGAACTGATACCGCAAGGCAGGAGACATAGACAGGACTCAGTTCAGACACGGGAACTGATACCACAAGGCAGGAGACATAGACAGGACTCAGTTCAGACACGGGAACTGATACCGCAAGGCAGGAGACATAGACAGGACTCAGCTCAGACACGGGAACTGATACCGCAAGGCAGGAGACAAAGACAGGACTCAGTTCAGACACGGGAACTGATACCGCAAAGCAGGAGAAATAGACAGGACTCAGTTCAGACACGGGAACTGATACCGCAAAGCAGGAGACAAAGAACGGGACCTGGCACCTTCAGAGTGCAAGCACACACTGAATGAAACACTATGCTCAGGCAGGGATAGATGGGAGCAGCTGAGCTATATACCAGGTGACAGACAGCAATAGGCTGAGGACGCACAAGGGGTGTGACCCACAGCAGGTACAAAAAGCAGGAAGTGATCGGGCGCCGCCCTTAAGCAGCAGAAACAGACACAAACAGACAGCATGGAGGGAAGCCAGAGAGACATTCTGGACTGGAGATCAAGTGCGCGCTCTTGCACAGTGGGAGATGGACCACCATGCAAGAACGCCGCCAGGTATGTTACAGTACCCCCCCCCTTACGCCCCCTCTTCTTCAGGCCTGCCAGAATCTTCCGCAGGGAATTCGAGGACCAGTCGTTCACTTCAAGGAGATCACTTCCACTGTCCACAGGAAAAACTGATCTCATCTGGTTAGCTAGGATGCTACCTCCTATCCAGCCATCCTCAGCAACAGACGAAACGGGTGGAGTACCAGGAACAGCACACAAGGAAGTCTCTCTCCACATATTTTCAGGTGGCACCCCAGAGGGTACAGGAGACAACTGGAAGTCCTTCACCGGGTTGGAGGGGGACAGAGACTTGGGGGTAATCTCTGCTTCGAGGTACATCTTGTCAAGCTCACAGGAAGAAATAGACGGGTTATCAGGTACATAATGAGGAAAAGTCACTGTCTCTTTGTTATCTGGTGGTACCCCGGAGGATTCAGGAAACAACTGGAGGTCCTCCGCCGGGTCAGAAGAGTGCAGAGGCTCAGAGAAAACATCTGCTTCAGAGTACACTAGGTCGGACTCACTGGACGAAGCAGGCGAGATATCGGGTACCGAGTATAGGAAAGTCTCTGTCCATTCACCACCAGGTGGCACCCAGAAGGGTTCTGGAGACAACTGGAGGTCCTCCGCCTGGTCGGAGGGGTGTAGAGACTCGGGAGTAACCACTGCTTCGGAGTACACTAGGTTGGACTCAGTGGACGAAGCGAGTGAGGTATCAGGTACAGAGTATAGGAGAGTCTCTGTCCTTTCGCTACCAGGTAGCACCCCAAAGGGTTCTGGAGACAACTGGAGGTCCTCCGCCTGGTCGGAGGGGTGTAGAGACTCGGGAGTAACCTCTGCTTCGGAGTACACTAGGTTGGACTCACTGGACGAAGCGAGCGAGGTATCAGGTACAGAGTATAGGAGAGTCTCTGTCCTTTCGCTACCAGGTAGCACCCCGAAGGGTTCAGGAGACAACTGGAGGTCCTCCGCCTGGTCGGAGGGGTGTAGAGACTCGGGGGTAACTACCACTTTGGGGTACCCATTGTCAGGCTCACAGGACGAAGCGGACAAAGTATCGAGTACCAGGTGTAGAGAAGTCTCTCTCCATTTGTCATCGAGTGGTATCCCGGAGGATTCAGGAGGCAACAGGGGGTCCTCCGCCAGGTAGTAGAGGTGCACAGACTCTGAGGTAACCACAGCTTTGGAGCATCCTTGGACATGCACACCGGTTAAAGTGGGTGAAGCATCTGATGCCGGGTGCAGGAAGTTCTCCTGTGTGGAGTCTGGATGGGCAGAAGTCTCTTCGGGCAGGAGAACTGGTGCACTACCCACGCACATTACCCGTTGGGGCTTCTCCGGGATACAGGGAGATGAAGCTTCAGTAGGGACTTCAAGGTTGGGGTCAGGAGGTCTCAGGGAGGACAGACCCTGGCGTGACGGCTTGCCTCTACGTCTAGCACGTCTGGACTGCCTCTTGAGGTTGGGAGAAGTATTCCGGAAAGCGTAGTCACCCTGTGAGGATTCTGGGTGGGCAGTAGTCTCATTAGGCTGGAGGACTATTGCGCTACCCACACACATTACCCGTCGGGGCTGCTCCGGGATATTGGGAAGTGAAGCTTCAGCAGGGGCTTCAGGGTTAGGGTCCTCGAAGACCATACGAAAGGCCACCAGGAAGGCCTGCAGGTCAAGGACGACAGGATCCCATGCTTCCCATAGGGGGTGACCCATTTCAAGGCATCACCCGCTAGGTAGTCAATCATAAAGGCCACTTTAGCCCAATCGGAAGGAAAATAGAGAGGGTAGGCCTTAAAGTGTAGCATGCATTGCTCCACAAATGCACGACACTGTCTTGGATCCCCATAGTAACGTAGCGGATCCGCAGGAACGAGAGCTGATAGATCCATCTGGACGGTGCGTAATTCGCCTGGAACTCAGCTAAGGAAAAAAAAAAAATTTATTTATTTATTTTAATGCATGTATTCGCTGGAAAACTTCTCAGAGAGCGAAGGCCGTGGGGCTCAACGGGAACCATGGCCTGAGCATGCTGTAATGCACACGCCCGGGCTGAGCGGCGTGTGCGTGTGATTGTAGTGATTCCACTGGACCGTGCCGGAGAGTGAATGCCTGGAGGGGCGTAACTAGGTATTCACCCGATCCGACCAGGGTCGCACGACGGCATACGATGCCAGTGTACCAAGGAGGAACCGAGCAGAGGGACCAGGTGCTACTCCAGGACAGACCCCGGACACGGCTGTTGACCCACACAGGGGAATACAGGAACAGACTGGTAGGCTGGCACACAGACTGGTGGGTATAGGCAGGCACGACTGGTATGCAGGCAGGCGGGTACAGGCAAGCACAGCTAGAGTGCAGACAGGGAGGCACTAGCAGGTAGGAACACAGGCGGGATAGGACCCAGTACACACTGGGACTCAGGAACAATACAGGCAGAGGGGTACAGGCAAGCACAGCTAGAGTGCAGACAGGGAGGCACTAGCAGGTAGGGACACTGGCGGGATAGGACCCAGTACACACTGGGACTCAGGAACAGAACCACAGATGTGGCGGACAAACACAGCAGAGTGAGGCCGCCCAGAGAGGTGAGCGAGAACAGGGCAGGACAAGGCCGCCTGGAGCGGTGAGCAAGAGTAGAGCAGGACAAGGCCGCCAGGAGCGGTGAACAAAGGGTCAGAGCTGAGCGAGACTGCCGGAGCAGTGAGCAAGAGTAAAGCAGGACGAGGCCGCCTGGAGCGGTGAGCAAGAGTGGAGCAAGACTGCCGGAGCAGTGAGCAAAAGGATAAGAGCGGAGCGAGACTGCCGGAGCAGCGAGCAAAAGGGTCCGAGCGGAGCAAGGCTGCCGGAGCAGCGAGCAAAGGAGTCAGAGCAGGCTAGAACCGCCGGAGCGGTGAGCAAAGGAGTCAGAGCAGGCTAGAACCGCCGGAGCGGTGAGCAAAGGAGTCAGAGCAGGCTAGAACCGCCGGAGCGGTGAGCAAAGGAGTCAGAGCAGGCTAGAACCGCCGGAGCGGTAAACAAAGGAGTAGGAGCAGGCTAGAACCGCCGGAGCGGTAAGCAAGGCAGAGCAGGGGGGACAGGGCTCTGTTCACACGGAACAGACAGGAAGAGAAAGGCAGAGCCAGATACCCACAGGATACTTGCAGTGAAGTAGCGAGTGGACCACAAACTCACAAACGGGAGTACAGAGACAACAAGCAGGAGTTAGGTACGAGTTCAGACTCTGCAGAAAAAGGAAGGGAACGGACATAGAGGCAAAACAGGTAAAGGATAGGAAAGAGTTCAGACTGGAACTGAGTGTACGGAGGAGACCGACACTGCAGCGGGATACAGGAGCGGGTCTGGGAATACGGCCCCCAGAGAGGCGGGACGAACAGGCAAGGAGCGTGTTCAGACAGGACAGACAAGATACAGGAACAGGTCTAAGTAATCGGCCCCTAGAAGGCGGGAGGAACAGGCTAGGAGCGAGTTCAGACAGGCCTGGAAATACAGCCTCCAGGATAGGCAGACAAGAGAACACAGAAAGGACTCAGTTCAGACACGGGAACTGATACCGCAAGGCAGGAGACATAGACAGGACTCAGTTCAGACACGGGAACTGATACCACAAGGCAGGAGACATAGACAGGACTCAGTTCAGACACGGGAACTGATACCGCAAGGCAGGAGACATAGACAGGACTCAGCTCAGACACGGGAACTGATACCGCAAGGCAGGAGACAAAGACAGGACTCAGTTCAGACACGGGAACTGATACCGCAAAGCAGGAGAAATAGACAGGACTCAGTTCAGACACGGGAACTGATACCGCAAAGCAGGAGACAAAGAACGGGACCTGGCACCTTCAGAGTGCAAGCACACACTGAATGAAACACTATGCTCAGGCAGGGATAGATGGGAGCAGCTGAGCTATATACCAGGTGACAGACAGCAATAGGCTGAGGACGCACAAGGGGTGTGACCCACAGCAGGTACAAAAAGCAGGAAGTGATCGGGCGCCGCCCTTAAGCAGCAGAAACAGACACAAACAGACAGCATGGAGGGAAGCCAGAGAGACATTCTGGACTGGAGATCAAGTGCGCGCTCTTGCACAGTGGGAGATGGACCACCATGCAAGAACGCCGCCAGGTATGTTACAGATAGTCAGTGTAGGAGTTTTTTTAAAATTCTATTTTAAAAACTATGGTGTCAGTTTTCTTTTGGTATCTTTCATTTGTGTCTAGGAAACAACTGAATGAGTTAGTCAAAGGTATGGAATTTAAGGCAGATGTAAAATGAAAACAAGTTATAACCAATTATAGGTAATAACTTGATGATTGGTGGGCGCCCCACTGATGGTACTTGCACTGATTGGCATAATTGGGAATGAATGGAGCAGTGGTCAAGCATGTGTATTACCGCTCCATTCTAACAGAGATAAAAATGTCCCGTTGTTCGATTAGTGCGGGACTCAGCCGATGGACTCCTACCAATATATAAAGGATAGGTTTTCACCAGGAAACCCTTTTAGCTTTCTTTGTCTCCTATAAACGGCTTCCTTTTACAAAACATTTTGCTATAGTCATTAGGGATGAGCGGACTCGTGGATGTTGGGGTTTGTCAGGTTCGGCCCAACTTTAGTCCAAAGTTCGGGAACCAGAATTAGACCCAAACTTGACCGCAACCCCAAATAAGCCAAGGGAAAGCAGACAGTTGTGAGCTGGTCTCATTATGCTGGGAAGGGGCCAATATCCATGGACCTTCCCAGCCTATTAACCCCTTTCCGGCATGGTACATAATAGTACGCACCACATTGCCACCCCCTGTTCAGCTCGGGCTCCGGCGCTGAGCCTGCACTGAACTGAGCACATGTCAGCTGATTTATACAGCTGACATGTGCCCGCAACAGCCGCGAGTGGAATCGCTAGAAACTAGTTAAATGTTGCTGTCAATCTCTGACATTAACAGCGCAGCGCCAGAAGCGCGTCACTGACTTCCCCCATCGGTGACCCCGTCACGTGATTGCGGGTCACCAATGGGTTGGCATGACAACCCAGGGTCTGCAGCAGACCCCTGTGGTTGTCAAGTCCAGATTGCTATGAGCGCCGCCTAGTGGTCGACGTTCATAGCAAGTGAGCAAATCTGCTACATACAGGCGATCTGCTCATCGCCTGTATGTAGCAGAGCCGATAAGGCATCTGCAGCTTCTAGTCTCCTATGGAGACTATTGAAGCATGCAAAAAGTAAAAAAAAAAAAGTTTTTAAAAATATATATAAAAAATATATATAAAAGTTTAAATCACCCCCCTTTCACCCCATTTAAAAAACAAACAACAAAAAAGAAAACCCACATACACATATTGGTATCGCCATGTTCAGAATCGCCTGATCTATCAATATAAAAAAATAATTAATCCAATCGGTAAATGGCGTAACGAGAAAAATATTCTAATAGCCAGAATTACGTTTTTTTGGTCGCCGCAACATTGCAATAAAATGCAATAACAGGCGATGAAAACATCGGATCTACCCCAAAATGGTATCAATAAAAACATTAGCTTGGTGCGCAAAAAATAAGCCCTCACCCGGCCCCAAGATCCCGAAAAATGGAGGGTCTCGGAAAATGGCTCAATTTGTTTTTGTTTTTTTAACAAACTTTGGATTTTTTTTAACCACTTTAACCAATAAAAAAGAACCTACACATGTTTGGTGTCTACAAACTTATAATGACCTGGAGAATAATAATGGCAGGTCACTTTTAGCATTCAGTGAACGTGGTAAGAAAAAAACCCCAAAAAACAACTGTGGAATTGCATTTTTTTGCAATTTCACCGTTCTTGGAATTTTTTTCCCATTTTCCAGTACACGATATGGTAAAACCAGTGATGTCGTTCAAAAGTACAACTCGTCCCGCAAAAAATAAGCCCTCACAAGGCCATATTGACCAAAAATAAGAAAGTTATGGCTCTGGGAACAAGAGGAGCAAAAAACAAAAAAGCAAAAACAGAAAATGCTTTTCTGGTTATTAAAAATGGAGGGACCCAAAAAAAATTATATTGGGTCCCCCCTATTTTTAATAACAAGCTAAGGCAAAGCAGACAGCTGGGGACTGATATTAATAGGCTGGGAAGGTGCATGGATATTGGCCCCTTCCCAGCCTAATAAGACCAGCCCTCAGCCACCCCAGAAATGGCTCATCCATTAGATGTCCCAATTCTTACGCTTTCTGGTCAATGTTATTAATGAGGCAATCTCTGGCTTGATGTTAGCCAACGATCCAGGGGCTAGCCAACTTCTAAACTAAATGATACATTGTTGGAAACAGGGTCTCTTTTTCTACATTATCCTTCTTGCAGATGAAGTAGGAAAACCCTGTAATCCCCTTTGGTGCTGTAAGTGAAAACTACATGTGATCAGCTTGCACTTGATTACTTCTCCGAGGAGAAACAGACCTGTTAAGACAATAGTATAAAATGTAGTAAAAGTAAAACTAAAGTGTCACAAAACATTTTTTTTCAGCATTATGAAAGAATTCTAAAAAGATTTCTAAAAGAATTCTTATGTTCTTAGGATATAGTTATGGTACACATTGTAGCACCTAGTAGGTCTTATCTCCATTATATATTTCTCCTAAACCTACATAAACTTTACTGCACAGTGTTTGATCTACACGTGTATAAGGTTGCAGGTTCACATACATTCATATGTCCTGTATGGGTTAAGATTAGTGATGAGCGAGCATGCTCGCTACTGCTCGGTGCTCGCCCGAGCATCTCACTGCTCGAGATGCTCGGCGCTCGACGAGTATTTCTGGGTTGCTCGGGTGGGAACTCGGGTCCCCTTCCTGCATGTTTGGCGCTCTTTAGAGAGCCAATGAACATGCAGGGATTGCCTGCCATGCACTGTAATGCCGTAGCCATGTTGGTTGTGGGCATTACAATGATTGGCAGGCCGCACAGCGTCATCAGGTCTATATCAGACCTGGCGCCGCCATGCTCGTCACAGTCACTCCGGATCAGACAGTGTAGGGAGAGCTGTTGCTGCATCAGGGACAGATTTGATTGTGTATTAGGTAGTGTAGGGAGAAAAACCGTACATTACACATATCCATCTTGACAAACAGCCCTTCTGAGGACTAATCCATCTGCAGAGATATCAGGCAGGCAGGGTGTATAGGCAGGCAGTGTATATAGCAGACTGCAGTGCATATAGCACAAGAGGCTCCATTCCAATTCTGCCTTCTGCTGCTGTTAAATATTTCTATACAAAGGCCCAGGTCTCAGGGGCCAGGAATACTTTTCTTTGGATCTTAATCCTCATCATTTGCTTAAAAAGCAATCCAGAGAACACCGTTTTTCTGCGCCATTTGCTTGTGTAGGGAGAGGTGCTGCTGTGTCAGGGACAGATTTGATTGTGTATTAGGTAGTGTAGGGAGAAAAAACGTACATTACACATATCCATTTTAACAAACAGTCCTTCTGAGGACTAATCCATCTGCAGAGATATCAGGCAGGCAGGGTGTATAGGCAGGCAGTGTATATAGCAGACTGCAGTGCATATAGCACAAGAGGCTCCATTCCAAATCTGCTTTCTGCTGCTGTTAGATATTTCTATACAAAGGCCCAGGTCTCAGGGGCCAGGAATACTTGTCTTTGGATCTTAATCCTCATTATTTGCTTAAAAGGCAATCCAGAGAACACCCGTTTTTCTGCGCCATTTGCTTGTTGGCACTGCAGAATACAGCCAGGACCTTTCCATATTAGAGTGCTAGAAAAACTGTGTTTTCTCCATTAAACACACATATATGTTGTCAGAAAATACTGCCATTTCTGGCCCCCATTAAAAATTTCTTTCAGTGTGTCAGTGAAGCAATTCACAGCAGTTTGATGGTCAAACTACATACCTACAGGCCAGGTATTTAAAACTCTGTTTTCTCCGTCAAACGGATCACATATATGTTGTCAGAAAATACTGCCATTTCTGGCCTCCATTAAAAATTTCTTTCAGTGTGTCAGTGAAGCAATTCACAGCAGTTTGATGATCAAACTACTTACCTACAGGCCAGGTATTTAAAACTCTGTTTTCTCCATCACACGGATCACATATAAGTTCGTTCCAAACTCAGTCATTTGTAGTGAGCGTGGAAGATACTGTCCTCCATTTAAAATGGGCAAGGCACGTGGCAAGGGACGGGGAACTGGACGCGATGGTAATGGTGCACGCTGAGGCCGAGGACAAGGCCGTGGGCAAGCTGAAATTGTGCCACAACAAGCACCCACATCTTCTCGCCTGACCTTCCTGTCCCAATTTCTAGGGGACCGCAGCACACCACTATTGAACCCAGAGCAGTGTGAAAAGGTTGTTGGCTGGATAGCGGATAATGCTTCCAGTCACTTAGCCACCACCACCACACGGTCAAGTCTCAGTAGCCATGAGTCTGGACCGCATATTCCTCATCCTGATCCTCCTTCCTCCCACCATGCCGAGTACCCAGAGACAACTGATCCAACACTTGGACACTCTGAAGAGCTGTTCACTTTTCCATTTACAGATTCGGGCCTCTCGCCCGGTCCACTTGAAGCGGGCCAAGAGGAGATCGCGTGTAGCGATGCCCAAATATTTGAGCAGCCACGGTCACACGAAGGCGACGGTGGGAAAGTGTCACAAGAGGTGGACGATGATGAGACACAATTGCCAGAAAGTCAGGAGGAGGACCAGGGTGCGGAAGTGGAAGACGAGGTGGTGGATGATATAGTAACTGACCCAACCTGGCAGGAGGACATGCAGAACGAGGACAGCAGCACACAGAGGGAGGGAGGCAGAGCACCCCAACAGGCAGAAAGAAGCAGTGTGGTAGCCGCAGACAGAAGGCAGGCAACCGTTCCCCGTAACACCAACATGAAGGTAGTTGCCAGTACAACTGTTAGATCTTTCTGAGTGTGGTTGTTTTTTAAAGACTCTGCCGATAACCCCAAAAAGGCAATTTGCACCACCTGCCAGGCCAGCATCAACAGGGGTGGCAAAACGACCAGCCTGACCACCACCAGCATGATCAGGCACATTGCAGCAAAGCACCCGACTTTGTGGGCTGAACCCCAGGGTCCAGGAACAGCGTCTGCGGGTGGCACCATTGCTTCTTCCGCTGTTGTGCATGCAAGCCAATCCCCTCTCCATGGTGCATGCGAAGACGCCTCCTGCCCTGCACCTGTGGTTGCACACTCTTGCACACTTTAGGCTCGTGGAGACTGAAGCATTCCGCAACCTGATGGCGGCGCCCGCCCTCGGTACTCGGTCCCCAGCCGCCACTATTTCTCCCAGTGTGCCGTTCCCGCATTACACAAGCACGTGTCCCAAAACATTAGCCGTGCTCTCAACAACGCAGTTACCGGTAAAGTCCACCTAACCACGGACACATGGACAAGTGCTTGTGGGCAGGGACGGTACATCTCGCTGACGGCACACTGGGTTAACATAGCGTAAGCCGGGACCCAGTCGGACCTTGGGACGGAACACATCCTCCCGACGCCAAGGATTGTGGACCCTAGGTCAATCAGGGTTGACCCCACGGTCTACAGCTCCTGCACCTTATCCTCCTCAGCCTCCATCTCCGAAATGACCACACCAGTCACAATCTGGAAGCAAAGCCAAGCGGCAACAGGCTGTGCTGAAGCTAATATGCTTAGCTGAAAAACTGCACAATGCTGAAGAGTTGTGGACAGCTCTCAAAGAGCAGACAGATCTGTGGCTTACACCGCTGAACCTACAGCCAGGCATGGTCGTGTGTGACAATGGCCGGAACCTGGTGGCAGCTCTGAGGCGAGGTGAGCTCACACACGTACCATGTCTGGCCCATGTGCTTAACCTCGTGGTTCAGTGGTTTCTGAAATCCTACCCGGAGCTGCCGGATCTGCTTGTTAAAGTACGCCACCTGTGTGCCCATTTTAGAAAGTCAGCTACAGCTTCCGCCGCCCTTGCCGTGCTTCAGCAGCATTTGCAGCTTCCGGCTCACAGACTGGTGTGTGATGTCCCCACGCGTTGGAACTACACTGTGTAGCATCGGCGTCTCTGCCCCCTGCCAGGCAGAGACGCCGTCCCCCTTACCGCCGCGGTCCTGCTCTCGCGTCTTCCGGCCTCCCTGCAGCTGCTGCTGGTGCACGCAGCTTCCCTGGCTCTGTGCTTAGGCCGCACGCGCGCTCCCTCCCTCTTAAAGGGGCCGCGCGCGCCATCCTAAAAAGTGCATGGCCAATCACCGGAGGGCTTTCCCTATAAGAGGCACTTCCTCCAATATGGAGGGGCCCGTGTAAGGTTGTTGCTTTGTGATTCTTACTTTGCTTCAGCCCCCAGGTCCTCTGCAAGTCAGTCCTGTTCGCCAGTCTGATCTTCTGCTCAGTCCGCTAGCCTGTCTTCTCTTCAGCCCGACAGTCTGTCTACAGTCCAGTCCGCCAGTGTGTCTATGGGCTCTGCCCACCTGCTTACCTGGAAGCACCTGCCTGTTACCTGCCGTGCCTGCCTGCCCGCTTACCTGGAAGCACCCGCCTGTTACCTGCCGTGCCTGCCAGCCCGCTTACCTGGAAGCACCAGCCAGCTATCTGTTGTGCCGCCAGCTTGCCTACCCGGAACACTCGCCTGACTATCTGCCTAATCAGCCTGCTTGTCTTCCCGGATCACCCGTCAGCCTGCCAGCCGAAGATCATCCGCTGTACCGGTCAATTCCTGCCTTCTGACCCATGGGAGTCATCTGCTCTCTTACAAGGTCGGTCCCAGAGTGGCACCTGGTCCCTCTGCTCGGTTCCTCCCTGGTTCACGGAGTCGACTGAGCCGCCGTGCGACCTTGGTCGGACCGAGTTAATACTTAGTCACGCCCCTCTGGCCCCTCCTTGCACCGTAGCACAGAGGTTCCACCACCCAGATCCGTAACAGTTTGCATGGGCCATGGAACCCGGTAGCCCCCAGGCTCCTTCGCTTGCTGACCTGTACCAGGAGATTTCTCATCAGAGATCCCAACAGGAAACCATCCTGACCTACCTGCGGTCTGTCAATTCCCACCTGGACACGCTGTCCGTCCCACCTGTGTCTGCCTCGATCCGACCGGCACCCGCTCCGGTGGCACCTCTGCCTACTGGTGCCATGGCATCCAGCTCTGGACCCCGGCTCTCTGCGCCTCCTCATTCTGGGGGTGACCCCGTCTTATGTCGGGGTTTTCTGAACCAGTGCACGCTGCACTTTGAACTCCTGGCACATCAGTTTCCCTCTGACCGGGCCAAGGTGGCGTTCATCATGTCTCACCTCACCGGGGAAGCATTGGCATGGCTAAACCCTTTATGGGAGAGAGGTGATCCCCTGGTGTCCGATCTTCCGGCTTTCCTCACTGCCTTCCGGAAGGTCTTCGATGAGCCCGGAAGAAAGACTTCTACTGCCTCCTTATTGCTCCGTCTCCGCCAAGGGAGTCTCACCATGGGCCAGTATGCCATACAGCTCCGTACCCTCGCATCTGAGCTTGCCTGGAACAACGAGGCCCTGGTGTCCACCTTCTGGGAGGGTCTTTCCAGACGGATCAAGAACGAGCTAGCCGGCCGGGACATTCCTACCACCCTGGATGACCTGGTGTCACTAGCTACCCGGATTGACATCCGTTTCCTGGAACGAGCTAAGGAGACTACCCGGGAGAGAAGATTTCCTCGTCTCGCTCCTGTTTTCCAGAAACCTGCCTCCCAACCAGCAACTCCCCGGGCACGCTCGCCCAAACCCATGCAGATCGACCTGACCAAGATGGTCAAATCTCGCCAAGAAACACGCCGTGCCGAGGGGAGCTGTTTCTACTGTGGTAGTAAGGAGCATCTGATCCGTTCCTGTCCGGTGAAGCCGGGAAACTCTAGTGTCTAGGACCGCTCAGAGAGGTCGTCCTAGGCAAGAGTAAATCCTCTCCATCCTTGACTCTATCCATTTCTATTTCCTGTGGAGAGACCCGCTTCTTAGAAACCGCCCACCTGGATTCCGGAGCCGCTGGGAATCTCATTTCTCAGTCCCTTGTGGAGAAGTATCAGATTCCCACCAAACATCTGGCTGAACCACTGGCAGTCGCTTCCGTGGATGGAACACTCCTTCCGGTGACCATCTTGCTCGTCACAGAGCCTGTAACCCTTCAGGTGGAAATGCGGCACTCGGAGAGGATCTCCTTCCATGTGCTATCCGGACTCTCTCACTCCCTTTTGCTAGGTCTACCCTGGCTACAGAAACATGAACCCGTTCTGAATTGTCGATCCGGTGAGGTGCTGGGGGCAGGATTGCCATGAGACCTGCCTGGTTCCAGTTCGCCCGGCTCGACCTCCGTCTACTCCAGCTAATCTACCTGGTCTGCCGGCACCCTACAGGTCCTATGCGGATGTCTTCGACAAGAAGGAAGCCGAGACACTACCACCTCATAGGCTGTATGATTGCCCCATCGACCTGGTACCTGGTGCTTCGCCTCCCCGCGGGCGTATCTACCCCTTGTCGCTGGCTGAAACCCGGGCCATGTCTGAGTACATCGAGGAGAATCTTGCTAGGGGATTCATTCAGAAATCTACTTCCCTGGCTGGAGCAGGATTCTTCTTCGTTAAAAAGAAAGACGGCTTGCTACGGCCGTGTATCGATTACAGGGGGCTTAACCAAATTACCATCAAAAATAAGTACCCCCTGCCTCTCATCTCAGAGCTGTTCGACTGCCTTAAAGGCGCGAGGGTCTTCACCAAGCTCGATCTACGTGGGGCGTACAATTTGGTCCAGATCCGCCAGGGAGACGTGTGGAAGACGGCATTCAACACTCGGGACAGTCACTATGAATACCGCGTGATGCCCTTTGGTCTCTGTAATGCCCCAGCCGTCTTCCAGGAGCTAGTTAACGACATTTTCCGTGACCTCTTGTATTCTTGCGTAGTGGTGTACCTGGACGATATCTTGGTCTTCTCTCCGGATCTGCCCTCACACCGGAGGAATGTTCATCAGGTTCTGCTTAGGCTCTCGGCAGAATCAACTCTACGCAAAATTAGAAAAATGTCTCTTTGAGCAGACTTCCCTTCCGTTCCTGGGATATATTATCTCCGAGACTTGTCTTCGGATGGATCCCGAGAAAGTTTCTGCCGTCTTAAAATGGCCCCGACCAGAGGGGTTGAAGGCGATTCAGCGATTCCTGGGCTTCGCAAATTATTACCGCCTCTTCATTCCTCATTTCTCCTCTCGGACCGCTCCCATCTCCGCGCTCACCCGTAAGGGAGCAAATCCCAAGGAATGGACTTCCGAAGCGGAGCAGTCCTTCGTCTCCCTAAAACAAGCTTTCTCCTCCGCCCCTGTGCTGCACCGCCCGGATTGCAACAAGCAGTTCTTCCTGGAGGTTGATGCTTCCTTCTCCGGAGCCGGAGCGGTGCTCACCCAGAGATCCCCGTCCGGGAGAATGGTAACCTGCAGCTTTTTCTCCAAGCTCTTCTCCTCGTCTGAGCACAACTACTCCATAGGAGATCGTGAGCTGCTTGCCATCAAATTGGCGCTGGAGGAGTGACGCTACCTGCTGGGCTCTGCACCCGGTGATCATCTACACAGATCACAAAAACATGGCCTATCTACAAAACGCCCAGAGACTCAATCCACGTCAGGCCCGGTGGTCTCTGTTCTTTGCCCGATTCTGCTTTTCTCTACATTACCGCCCTGCTGACAAGAACGTTAAAGCCAACGCTCTATCCTGCTCATTCCTGTCCTCCGACCAAGAGGAGAAGCCTCTACATATCATTGACCCCTCCAGAGTAATGACCGTGGCCCCGTTTGACCTGCCTCGTCTTCCACCCGGTAAGACTTTTGTAGCGGTTCCGGATCGTAGGAAGGTTCTTCTCTGGGGTCATTCATCCAAACTTGCCGGCCATGCTGGCCAGATACCTTTCTGCTCATTGCCCGGCATTACTGGTGGCCTTCGCTACGCAAGGATGTTGCGGATTTCGTCTAGGCTTGTTCCTCCTGTGCCCGTAACAAAGTTCCCAGGCATCTGCCGGCCAGCCGTCTCCTGCCTCTACCCGTACCTTCCACCCCGTGGCAACACATTGCTATGGACTTTATTACAGATCTCCATATTTCTGCCGGTTGTACCGTCATTTGGGTGGTCGCTGACCGCTTTTCTAAAATGGCCCACTTCATCCCTCTGCCTGGTCTCCCGTCCGCATCTATGCTGGCTAAGGACTTCATCCTTCACATTTTTCGTCTCCACGGCCTACCCCTCCCCATTGTGTCTGATCGCGGGGTCCAGTTCACTTCGCGCTTGTGGAGAGCTATGCGTAAGCTGTTGGATGTCACCCTGGATTTCACCTCTGCTTATCATCCTCAGTCCAATGGTCAAGTGGAACGTATCAACCAGGTCCTTACCAGCTTTCTCCGGCATTTTGTCAATGCCCACCATAATGATTGGGTTGAGCTCCTACCTTGGGCCGAGTTCTCCTATAACAACAATGAGAGTGAGGATTCTTCCAAATCCCCATTCTTTGTAGTCTATGGTCAACACCCCCAGATCCCGTTTCCCGTCTCCGCTTCAGTGGACAATCCTGCCGCGGAGTCTCTGGTCAGCAAATTTTCTACTATTTGGGAAAACACTAGATCCGCACTTCTACAGTCCTCTGAACGGATGAAGAGACATGCCGATAAGAGACGTCTGGATCCGCCTCTTTTTCGTCTGGGAGACAGGGTCTGGCTCTCCTCCCAACATGTTCGGCTCAAAATTCCATCGTATAAGTTGGGTCCGCAGTTGATCGGTCCGTTTGAGGTTCTCAAACAAATCAATCCCGTGGCTTACAAGCTAAAACTCCCGGCTACCTTAAGGATTCCCAACTCCTTCCACATATCTCTCCTCAAACCAGTTGTTCTTAATTCTTTTTCTGGCGATCCAGGTACCACTCCAGCTCCAGTTTCCGCTGAGGACGTCTATGAGGTAGAGAACATTTTGGCCACCAAAAGGGTAAGAGGAAAAACATTTTTTTCTGGTGGATTGGAAGGGGTTTGGCCTGGAGGAGAGGTCTTGGGAACCCAGGGAGAACATCCATGCCCCTCTTCTTCTTAAAAAATTTCTTGCTGGCCTGAAAAAGAGCGGGCGTAAAGGAGGGAGTACTGTAGTATCGGGGTCTCTGTCCCCTGCCAGGCAGAGACACCGTCCCCCTTACCGCCGTGGTCCTTCTCCAGCGTCTTCCGGCCTCCCTGCAGCTGCTGCTGGTGCACACAGCTTCCCTGGCTCTGTGCTTAGGGCGCGCGCGCTCCCTCCCTCTTAAAGGGGCCGCGCGCGCCGTCCTAAAAAGTCCCCGGCCAATCACCGGAGGGCTTTCCCTATAAGAGGCACCTCCTCCAATATGGAGGTGCCCGTGCAAGGTTGTTGCTTTGTGATTCTTACTTTGCTTCAGCCCCCAGGTCCTCAGCAAGTCAGTCCTGTTCGCCAGTCTGATCTTCTGCTCAGTCCGCTAGCCTGTCTTCTCTTCAGCCCGACAGTCTGTCTGCAGTCCAGTCCGCCAGTGTGTCTATGGGCTCTGCCCGCCTGCTTACCTGGAAGCACCTGCCTGTTACTTGCCGTGCCTGCCTGCCCGCTTACCTGGAAGCACCCACCTGTTACCTGCCGTGCCTGCCAGCCCGCTTACCTGGAAGCACCAGCCAGCTATCTCTTGTGCCGCCAGCTTGCCTACCTGGAACACTCACCTGACTATCTGCCTAATCAACCTGCTCGTCTACCCGGACCACCCGTTAGCCTGCTAGCCGAAGCTCATCCGCTGTACCAGTCAGTTCCTGCCTTCTGACCCGTGGGAGTCACCTGCTCTCAGAGTGGCACCAGGTCCCTCTGCTCGGTTCCTCCCTAGTTCATGGAGTCGACTAAGCCGCCGTGCGACCTTGGTCGGACCGAGTTGATGTAGCATACCTGGCGGCATTCTGACACTCCTAGCCTGTTCGTTCTGCCTTTTCTGGGGGCCGCATACCCAGACTCGCTCCTGTATCTCGCTGCAGTGTCAGTTTCTGTCTGAACACTCAGTTCCTGTCTGAACACTCTCCTAGCCTGTTTCCTATTTTTCTCTATGTCCTTACCTTCCCTTTTTCTGCAGAGTCTGAACCTGCACCTAACTCCTACTCGTTGTCGCTGTACTTCCGTTTGTGAGTTTAGAGTCCACTCGCTGCTTCATTGCAAGTATCTTGTGTGTTTCTGGTTCTGCCTTTCCCTTCCAGTCTGTTCCATGTGAACAGAACCCTGTCCCCTCTGCTCTGCCTTGCTCACCGCTCCGGCGGTTCTTGCCCGCTCTGCCTTGCTCACCGCTCTGGCGGTTCTTGCCTGCTCTGCCTTGCTCACTGCTCCGGCGGTTCTTGCCTGCTCTGCCTTGCTCACCGCTCCGGCGGTTCTTGCCTGCTCTGCCTTGCTCACCGCTCCGGCGGTTCTTGCATGCTCTGCCTTGCTCACCGCTCCGGCGGTTCTTGCCTGCTCTGCCTTTGCTCGCCGCTCCAGGCGGTCTCGCTCTGCCCTGCTTTTGCTCACCGCTCCAGGCGGTCTCACTCTTTCCTGCCTTTGCTCACCGCTCCAGGTGGTCTCGCTCTGCCCTGCCTTTGCTCACCGCTCCTGGCGGTCTCGCTCTGCTCTGCCTTTGCTCACCGCTCCAGGCGGTCTCGCTCTGCTCTGCCTTTGCTCACCGCTCCAGGCGGTCTCGCCCTGCTCTGCTCTTGTTCACCGCTCCGGCGGTCTCGCTCTGCTCTACTTATCTGCCGCATCTGCGGTTCTGTTCCTGAGTCCCAGTCGGTACTGGACCTTATCCTGCCTGTGCTCCAACCTGCTAGTGCCTTCCTGTCGGCACTCCAGCTGTGCTTGCCAGTACTCCCTGCCTGCATAGCAGTCGTGGTTACCAGTGCCCGCCTGTCTGCATACCTGCCGTGCCTGCCTATACCCACCAGTCAGTGTGCCAGCCTAACCTGCCTGTTCCTGTATTCTCTGGTGTGGGTCAACAGCCATGTCCGGGGTTTGTCCTGGACTAGCACCTGGTCCCTCTGCTCGGTTCCTCCCTGGTGCACTGGCGTCGTTAGCCGTCGTGCGACCTTGGTCGGATCGGGTGGATACTAAGTTACGCCCCTCCAGGCACTCTCCGGTTCATGGTCCAGTGGGATCACTAAACAAGCACACGCCAGTCAGTCCGGGCGTGTGCATAACAGTTTGCTCAGGCCATGGTTCACGTTGAGCCCCACGGCCCTTCGCTCTCAGAGACTTTTTGAACCGTGTCCTGCGAATCCATGCATTAAAAAATAAATAAATAAATAAAAAAAAAATTTCTCTAGCTATGGCCCAGGCGATGTATGCACCAGTCCAAATGGAGCTATCGGCACTCTATCCTGCGGATCCGCCACGGTACTATGGGGATCCTAAACAAAGCCGTGCGTTTCTGGAGCAATGCATGCTGCAGTTCCAGTTCTATGCTCACTTTTTTCCCACCGATCGGGTTAAAGTGGGATTTATGATGTCCTACCTAGCGGGTGATGCCTTGAAATGGATCACCCCCCTATGGGAAGCAAGGGATCCTATCGTCTCTGACCTGCAGGCCTTCCTGGTGGCCTTTCTAATGGTCTTCGACGACCCTAATCCTAGTGACTCTGCTGAAGCTGCCCTTCCCAGTGTCCCGGAGCAGCCCCGATGGGTGATGTGTGTGGGTAGCTCACCAGTTCTCCTGCCCGAAGAGACTGCTGCCCACCCAGAAACCAGCCTGAAGATGGTCCCTAAGCAGGAACTCTCCATCTTTAATGAAACTGGCGATACGCCCATCGAGGCGGAGGATACTTCCAAGTCTCTGCACCCCTCTGACAAGGCGGAGGACCTCCAGTTGCCTCCTGAATCCTCCGGATTACCACTTGATGGCAAATGGAGAGAGACTTTCCTAAACCCGGTACCCGATACTTCACCCGCTCCGTCCAGTGAGCTTGACAAAGGGTGCTTCAAAGCAGTGTTACCCCCGAGTCCCTGCACCCCTCCAACCTGGCGGAGTACCCCCTGTTGTCTCCTGAATCCTCCAGGGTGCCACCTGATGGCAAATGGAGAGAGACTTTCCTACACCCGGTAACCGATACTTCGCCCGCTCCGTCCAGTGAGCTTGGCAAGGGGTACTTCAAAGCAGTGGTTACCCCCGAGTCCCTGCACCCCTCCAAACTGGTGGAGGACCCCCTGTTGTCTCCTGAATCCTCCGGGGTACCACCTGATGGCAAATAGAGAGAGACTTTCCTACACCCGGTACCCGATACTTTGCCTTCTCCGTCCAGTGAGCTTGTCAACGGGTACCTCAAAGCAGTGGCTACCCCCGAGTCTCTGCACCCGTCCAACCAGGCGGAGGACCTCCAGTTGTCTCCTGAATCCACCGGGGTGCTATCTGAAAATAAATGGAGAGAGACTTTTCTGTGTGCTGTTCCCGGTACTTCACCCATTTCATCTGTTGCTGAGGATGGCTTGATGGGAGAAAGCACCCTAGTTACCAAGATAATGAGACCAGGTTCGTTTCCTCTGGTGGACAGAAGAGGTAGTCCTCTTGAAGGGAAGGATTGGCCTCCAAATTCTCTGTGGAACACCCTTGCAGGCTTGAAGAAGAGGGGGCGTAAAGGGGGGGTACTGTAGCATACCTGGCGGCGTTCTTGCATAGGGCACCATCTCGCCCTGCTCTGCTCTTGTTCACCGCTCCGGCGGTCTCGCTCTGCTCTACTTGTCTACCGCATCTGCGGTTCTGTTCCTTAGTCCCAGTCTGTACTGGACCTTATCCTGCCTGTGCTCCAACCTGCTAGTGCCTCCCTGTCGGCACTCCAGCCATGCTTGCCAGTACTCCCTGCCTGCATACCAGTCGTGGTTACCAGTGCCTGCTTGTCTGGATACCTGCCGTGCCTGCCTATACCCACCAGTCAGTGTGCCAGCCTAACCTGCCTGTTCCTGTATTCTCCAGTGTGGGTCAACAGCCGTGTCCGGGGTCTGTCCTGGAGTAGCACCTGATCCCTCTGCTCGGTTCCTCCCTGGTGCACTGGCGTCGTTAGCCATCGTGCGACCTTGGTCGGATCGGGTGGATACTTAGTTACGCCCCTCCAGGCACTCTCCAGTTCATGGTCCAGTGGGATCACTAAACACGCACACGCCAGTCAGTCCGGGCGTGTGCATAACAGTTGATACTTAGTCACGCCCCTCTGGCCCCTCCTTGCACCGCAGCACAGAGGTTCCACCACCCGGATCCGTAACACACTGCAGATGTTGGGAAGGATTTGTGAGCAGAAGAGGGCAGTTGTTGAGTACCAGCATCAACAAGGCCGTCGGTATTCAGTTCAGACTCCACACATAAGACCTCAGGAGTGGGCATGGATGTCAGACATATGTACCATCCTCCAAAACTTTGAGGACTCCACCAAGATTGTGAGCTGCGATGACGCCATAATTAGCGTCACCATCCCACTTCTCTGTCTTCTGAAATGCTCTCTGCTCACAATCAAAGAGGATGCATTGCAGGTGGAGCACGATGAGATGGAGCAAGGAACCATACAGGGTGATTACACACAGCCAAGCCTCATCTCATCCCAATGTGGATTGGGTGACAATGAGGAAGAGGAGGAGGAAGAACAGGAGCTAGTTTCATGCACTATAGACGGTACTTCTTGCACAGCTGTCATACCGTCTGTTCAGCGTGGTTGGCCAGAGGACATAGAGGAGGAGGAGGAGAGCAAGGTCAGTCATCCTCTTGGTGAGGACACGGAAGTCTTGCCTGTTAGTAGTCTGGCACGCATGGCTGAGTTTATGTTGCGCTGCCTTTCCCATGACCCTCGCATTCTCAAAATTTTAGATGACAGTCATAACTGGTTGGTGACACTTCTAGACCCACGCTACAAGGAAACTTTCTATCTCTTATTCCTGAGGCGGACAGGTCTACAAAAATGGGGCTGTACCAGAAGGCCCTTGTTGCGGAACTATTAAAGAAATTCCCATCTGAAAACGCTGGCGGCAGAGGGCACACTTCGTTGGACAACCAAGGAGTACATGTTAGAACCCTCCTGTTTGTTTTTTCCATCTTGTGTTTTGCGGTCACGTGACCATCTGCCTTTATATTCCAGCTCCGCCCTTTGGCTGTGCTGGACTTCAGTGTTTGACTGTTTCTCTAGCCAGGTGCTTCTGTGCCTTTCTCTGTCAGTTAGTTTGGTCCTTCTGGGACCTCTAGTACTCTTTTGTCTGTTTGTCTTTTTGTGTTCTGCAACAATTCTCTGTTTAGGAGGTGTCCCATTTTTGTCCCAGTCCTTAGTTCTTTTAGGGACCCCTCCCCTTATGCTATAGGTCTTCGTTCAGACTAGCCGAGGACTAAGGCGGGTCTGTTCGCTAGGAACAGGCAGCCCGCTACATCGTAGGGATTCAGCTTAGTTTTACTGTAGGGACAGTTTTCCCTTATCTTTCCTTAGTACATGTTGCAGATCATAACAGTACAGGTGAGAGAAACACAACTTCAATCCAGCAGAGGCAGGGGAACACTGTCAAAGTTCTGGGAGAGTCTTCTCAGACCCTCCCATCACACAGGCCCTGAGGCGTGGGGTACTCTCACAAGGAGTGCAAAGTTTGGGAAGATGCTGAGGGAGTACCTAGTCGACCGTACCAACGTCCTCCGTAATTCCACTGTGCCTTATAATTATTGGGTATCCAAGCTGGATACGTGGAATGAACTGGCTCTCTATACCTTGGAGGTCCTGGCCTGCCCTGCCGCCAGCATTTTATCAGAGTGGGTTTTTAGTGCCGCTGGTGGAATTATAACTGATAAGCGCATCCGCCTGTCAACTAAAAATGCTGACAGGCTGACTCTTATAAAAATGAACAAGGGCTGGATTGGCCAGACTTCTCAACACCACCGAATGATAGCAGCGTAACATAAACTTAAATCCAGTGTCTTTTTTTGGGAGGTGTATTTCCATGCACCTTTTCACACCCACACATGAGTATACGCGTCCTGATTTTGGCTATTTGCTCTTGTCCTCCTCCTTCTCCTCATCATCCACCACCATATCACCAGGGTGACAGTGGTCTGTGATGCAACACTTACATAATTTTTTGAAAGGGTGTTTATGATGCCCGTAAAAAATTTTTTTTATACAGTATGTTCATGTATACCCCCCCAGGGGTAAATGTTTGTCAGCCCATACACTTAGTGCATGGGCATTACAAGTATAGGAGGCCCGATCCTCCATGTCTCTTCCAAGGGTCATTGAAGTGCTTTCAAATTTTTGGCAGCCCTTGCATTCACTGCATAGGCCAACACTATGGGAGACTCTCTCCTTTCTAATGGGAATTTGTCGTTACTGTGGCCCTGCTCTATGTGTCTTTAAATTCTTAGTGGGGCTTTTCCTAAAATTGGTCAGTCATTGGACTCACCGCATACCCTATAACTGTATAGCAGACCCTCTCATTTCTAATGGGAACATGTCGCAATTGTTACTGTGGCCCTGCTCTGTGTATCTTTAAATTCTTATTGGAGTTTTTCCTAAAATTGGTCAGCCGTTGGACTCACTGCATACCCTATAACTGTATAGCAGACTCTCTCCTTTCTAAATGGAATTTGTCGTTACTGTGGCCCTGCTCTATGTGTCTTTAAATTCTTAGTTGGGTTTTTCCAAAATTTTGCCAGCCCTTGCAGTCACAGCATGTGCATTACCACCCGCTCCTTTATAATGGGAAATTTTTTTTTACTGAGACCCTCCTCTATGTCTCTTCAAAGGGGTATTGGGTTGCGTCCAAATTTTTGGCAGCCCTTGCAGTCACTGGATACGCAATAACAGTATAGGAGACCCACTTGTTAACAATGGGAACAACAAAGCATAGCCGGCTGATGGCTCTCTAACAATAGCGAGGGCCAACTGCTGGCCTTTTAAGAATAGTAAGGGCCGTCTGATGGCCCTATAAAAATAGGCTTTATGACTTTCAGAGTCCCTCCATCATAAATAAAATAGGATGTGTCTGATGATGTGTCACACACCACATTGCCAGATAAGGTTGTAAAATGTTAAAATGACATTTCCCGGTGAATGCATTTATCTTAAAAAATAACGTAAAAAAAACAAAACAATAGAATCTTTTTTTAGTATAAAAAACAGCGTCACCAATTTAACCTCAGTGGAATCACATTGTTCAGCTCATGCACCTCCTCCTCCATCTCCGAAATGACTACATCAGTCACAAGCTGACAGCACTGCAGCATTGCCTTGGCCAAGCGGCAACAGGCTGTGCTGGAGATAACATGCTTAATGCTTAATTGACAAACCGCCCAGCGCTGTAGAGTTGTTGAAAGCTGTAACACAGCAGCCTGATCTGTGGCTCTCACCGCTGAACATACAGCCAGGCATGGCCGTGTGTGACAATGGGCGGAACCTGGTGGCGCAGAAATGATAGCCGGGGTAGATATGGTTTCCCTCTATGCCAGTCCTTTCACCGAGCTAAAGAATATGGCTGTGGTGAAATACAACTCCCACTGAGAAGCTGTTTCAGATTGAAAAACATTGTGCCCACCAGAGAATTTGATTCTGAGGGATAACCTTTCTCACCCGCTGAAGAGCCCCATAGCAGCTGCAAAGTTAGCGCTATCACGAACTCTCCTGAGGTAGAAGCCAAGGCACACCAGAGGATTCTCTGGTGGGACCATTCAACCCTGCCGAGAAGCAGTTCTTGCTAAGAAAAGTATGTGGGAAGGTTCCCGGGCACTCTATTTTTACTGAGGAGGAAACACACGCAAACACGGGGAGAACATGCAAAGTCCTAGCAGATGTTGTCCTTGCTGGAATTTGAACCCAGGATCCCAGCTGTAACATCCCTGGCGGCGTGCTTGCATGGCTTACCATCTCCCACCATGCAAGACCGCAATCTTACCTGTCAGTCCATGTTGCACTCTTTGCTCCAGTACCTGCTGTGTCCATGTCTCTTGTCTGAATGCTTAGGGCGTCGGCGCGGCTTTCTGCTTGTTTCTTATAGCTACTGTGTGCACAGTCCTAATGCGTCCCCAGCCTATTGCTGTGAGTCACTGGATACTTAAACCTCCTCCACCCAGTAGGAGGGGCCTGAGCAACACTTTCACTCAGTTTGTCTTTTGCAACTGAGGTGCCAGGTCCTGTCCTGACTGTAGTCTGTCCACCACCCTGGGGGCTGAGTACCCAGGGCCTTTTCCTGTACCTGTGACTTCTAGTCTGTTTCCGCCACCTTGGGGGCCGAGTACCCAGGGCAGCTACCTGTATCTCTGACTTCTAGTTTGTTTCTGCCACCCAGGGGGCTGAGTTCCCAGGCTCGTTCCTGTATCTTGTTCCCGGTTCAGTTCCTGTCTGAACAGTGTCCTAGCCCATTACTTGTTTCTCTCTATGTCCGTGCCTTCCCTTTGCCTGCAGTGTCTGAACCTGCACCTAATTCAAACTTGTTGTCTCTGTACTTCTGTTTGTGAGTTTTGTGTCCACTCGCTACTTCATTGTAAGTACCTTGTGTGTATCTGGTTCTGCTTGTCCCCTTTCCCTGCCTCCGTATCTACCTCCTGTGTTCTATCCATCTTCCAGTATTTTCCAGTCTGTTCCATGTGAACAGAGCCCTGTCCTGTCTGCCTTCACCTTCTGTTCTGTTCTGCTCTGCTTGTTCACTGCTCCGGCAGTTCCGCTCTGCTCCGCTTGTTTACCGCACCTGCGGTTCTGTTCTGCTCTGCTTGTTCACTGCTCCAGCGGTTCCGCTCTGTTCCGCTTGTTTACCACACCTGCGGTTCTGTTTTGCTTTGCTTGTTCACCGCATCTGCGGGTTTTGCTCTGCTTTGCTTGTTCACCGCATCTGCGGTTTTGCTCTGCTTTGCTTGTTCACCGCATCTGCTGGTTTTGCTCTGCTTTGCTTGTTCACCGCATCTGCGGTTTTGCTCTGCTTTGCTTGTTCACCGCATCTGTGGTTTTGCTCTGCTTTGCAAGTTCACCGCATCTGCGGGTTTTGCTCTGCTTTGCTAGTTCACCGCATCTGCGGTTTTGCTCTGCTTTGCTTGTTCACCGCATCTGCTGGTTTTGCTCTGCTTTGCTTGTTCACCGCATCTGCGGTTTTGCTCTGCTTTGCTTGTTCACCGCATCTGCGGTTTTGCTCTGCTTTGCAAGTTCACCGCATCTGCGGTTTTGCTCTGCTTTGCTTGTTCACCGCATCTGCGGGTTTTGCTCTGCTTTGCTAGTTCACCGCATCTGCGGTTTTGCTCTGCTTTGCTTGTTCACCGCATCTGCGGGTTTTGCTCTGCTTTGCTTGTTCACCGCATTTGCGGTTTTGCTCTGCTTTGCTTCTTCACCGCATCTGCGGGTTTTGCTCTGCTTTGCTTGTTCACCGCATCTGCGGGTTTTGCTCCGCTCTGCTTGTCTACCGCACCTGCGGCTCTGTTCCTGTATCCCAGTCTGTACTGGTCCCTATCCTGCCTACGTTCCTACTTGCCAGTACCCGCCGGTCTGCATGCCAGCCGTGCCTGCCAATGCCCACCTGTCTGCATACCAGCTGTGCCTGTCAATATCCACCTGTCTGCATGCCAGCCGTGCCTGCCAGTACCCACCTGTCAATAGCCAGTTTAACCTGCCTGTTCCTGCATTCCCCGGTGTGGGTCAACAGCTGTGACCGGGGTCTGACCTGGAGTAGCACCTGGTCCCTCTGCTCGGTTCCTCCCTGGTTCACGGAGTCGACTGAGCCACCGTGTGACCTTGTTCGGATCGGGTTGATACTTAGTTACGCCCCTCCAGGCACTCCTCAGTTCATGGTACAGTGGAATCACTAATCACGCTCACGCCAGTCAGTCCGGGCACGAGCGTAACACCAGCGCTGCAAGACTTCAGTGCTAACCACTGATCCAATGTGCTGCCGTTCACCCTCTAATATCTAACAGGCTGGAGAAACTTGCACCTACTGCCACTCTATCTTCAGCTCCTTTGTGAGAAACTAATGTATTTGGGAAGCCACTCAATCTACGAAATAAAATTCCTGAGAAGGAAATTGGGGATGGCTTCGCTACTGGTACTGGGGGCAGTGCTAATACCATGTCGTTGTACCATAGTTTGCTGGAAATATTCCAGGCTGGTAGGAGGCAAGCAAATTCCCACAGAAAAGTACCAGCAGTAATGTTCAGGACACATTTCAAGTGCAAGCAGGTATAGAGGACTTCCTGGGAAAAATGACACGCAGGGTAGATACGGTTTCCCTTTTGCCAGTCCTTTCACTGAGCTAAATACAACTCTCATCAAAAAAAGCTGTGGACTGGCTCTGTACCATCCCTGGCCACATTCACCTGTCCACGTGTTTGTGGTTAGGCGGTCCTTCCCAGTAAGTGCACTGGGGAGGGCACGGGTAATATTGTGGGACCCGTGCTTGTGGAAGGCGGAGGCAATACCGGGAAATATAGTGGTGGCTGGGCACTGAGTATGGACACCTGGCCGCCGCCGGCATGAGGTTGCGAAAAGCTTCCGCCTCCACGAGCTTAAAAGGCCATATTTCAAGTGCAAAGAGCTGCGCAGAAATCTGGCAGCTTAGTGTTGCGGCCTGTGGGTGGGTGGGTGGCTGGCTGGATACTTGCACTTGCATTCCAAGTAACGAAAAACTAAGCAGATGGTGACCTCTATCATCATCATGGCCTCACCTTGGCACTATGAACTCTCCTGAAGGAGAAGCCAGGGCCCGCTGGAGGAGTCTCTGGTGGGCCTGTCCAACCCTGCCGAAAAGCAGCCCTGGCTAAGAAAAGTGTGGGGGAAGGTTCCCGGACACTCTATGGCTGCTTTTTTAATGTGGATCGGCCATGCTTATGCATGTTATTTCTCAAAACGCATTACAGATCAGGCCATTGTCCAACTCTGTATTCAAGACATTAAATGCTCAAAGAAAAATGTGTGTGTCAAAGCACCACCGAGAAGTGCGAGTTGATGTTGGATGGGCTGCCATTGCTTCTGCAACAAGCTCAATTACAGGACTTCCTGGGAGAAATGACACGCAGGGTAGATACGGTTTCCCTCTATGCCAGTCCTTTCACCGAGCTAAATATAACTCTCAGCAAAAAATGTTGTGGACTGGCTCCGTACCGTCCCTGGCCACATTCACCTGTCCAAATGTTTGTGGTTAGGCGGTCCTTCCCAGTAAGTGCACTGGGGAGGGCACGGGTAATGTTGTGGGACCCGTGCTTGTGGAAGGTGGAGGCGATACCGGGAAATATAGTGGCGGCTGGGGACCGAGTATGGACACCCGGCCGCCGCCGGCATGAGATTATGAAAAGCTTCCGCCTCCACGAGCGTAATAGGCCATATTTCAAGTACAAGCAGCTGTCAAAACTTTGGCAGTATAGTATTGCAGCCTGTGGGTGGGTGGGTGGCTGCCTGCATACTTGCGCTTGCATTCCAAGGAATGGGGTAGGGACAACTGAACGCTGCAGTGGGACAAGGACATGGACGGTGATTGTTGCAAGTCTGCAATGACAGGTGCATGGCGGGAGGTATCTTCGCATGCGCCAAGGATCACTTATGATGGGCACACTTTTAGGCAGTGACCTGGGAGTCAGAGATGCTTCCAGAGGTCTTCCCAATGCTGTTCCCATGAATTTTCAGCACTGTATGCATGTGTCTGGTGATGTGTCACACACCACATGGCCAGATAAGGTTGTAAAATGTTAAAATGACATTTCCTGGTGAATGCATTTGTCTTGGTTGAAAGCAATGCAAAAGTGCAAAAACGCATCAAAAACGCTACGTATAGCCCAAGTTGTGGAGGAGTATTTTTGTTTTTGGTTATTTATTTTGCCTTATATACAAGTCATTACGCTGGAAAGGATGTTCCTTAACATATTTCCCAGGAAAATCCATTTTGGTTTCGTTTTTGTATGTTTTATTGTGAGTCTGTAAAAGTGGCGTAATACTCTGACCACGTTGCTGACATTGGTGATCTGGGAGTCAGAGATGCTTCCAGGGGTCTTCCCCATGCTGTTCCCATGTCATTTGAGCACTGTTCCCATCGATTTGGGCAATTTTTAGGCCCTCTGCAGACCGTCGGGGGGAGCTGCCTGAAAAATGCTTGAGTTTCCCATAGACTTACATTGGGCTCGTTGATGTGTGCATTTGTCTTTTGGCCACTCACAAAAAAGCCTACAGAGACAATGTAGAGAGTTTGAGATGATTATGTGAACATCTTCACTAGCATTATTTATGGTGGGGGCACTTTCTGGTCAATGCTATTAATTAGTCAATCTCTGGCTTGATGTTAGCCAACGGTCCAGGGGCTACCCGACTGTCACCGGCTAGTGGTCATTAAGTCAGGGACAAAGACAAAATGTGATACAAATGCATAGTCAGGTTGAGCTAAGTCAGAGTCCGGGGCATTAATCAGAATAAAAAAGCAAAGAGAAATCAAACAGTCCAATACCCAAACAAGTAAGGGCATTCAATGATAAATAATGAGAACGGGCAAGAAATTAGCTAGGTCAGAATAAAGGGTAGAGATATAAAAAAAGTGCACTAGGGTAATTTCCAAAAAGTATACCCCATTTGTCATGGGAAACAGAGGATTTAGAGTGCTTGTGGGATCCTAGACCCGTGCATTGATTGGTCTGTTGACCTACTTGTATAATTGACCTGTCAGTCAGGCCACCAGTATGTCCCTTTCAACTGTTTATCATACTGGCAGGGAAAGAAGTGGCGGCTCCTGACTGATAAAATTAGTAGAAGAGGAAAATATCACGTTGAAAGGGATGCACTGCTGTAAATGAGAATCCTTCTGTGTTCCAAAATGGTTCTTTATTGTTCCAATGCATTTCGGCACTGGACCAGCACGTTTCTCAAGGTAAAAAAACAAGTACTGTATATCCTGATAATATTGGCACAGGAATGGGGGCAGGTGAATACAAGATTGGCTGGCAATATGCCAAGGGACACTCTTTGACTTGCAGTATTCATCCATATATGAAATATAAGATCTATATATGTCCAATTAACATTCTGTGCAATATTAACTTCCTTTATAATGTATGATATGTATATTCTGTCAATTTAATGTAACATAAATTGATACAGGCAATTTACTCCTGGTCAGATAATGATTTTCTAACTGCTACTCCTGTTGGGGGAACTCAAGAACTTGCTTTGAAAAAATATATATATTTAATTTTTATTGCATCCCATAAATACCAAAGGAACACATAATGCAGATGTACCAGAATACTAGTCAGCAGGGTATGTCATCTGTTTATGTAGTAATTCCTTCAAATTGCAAGCATTTGTTTTTAACTTTATACTGAAGAATATTAATCAGAACAGACGACCCAAAACATGACACCCAGTAAACTTGCACATAGACAACTGCACACTTCCACTGGACGTGCCAAAATTAATTACGACAACTTAAAAAATAAAGTATGAAACAAAGTCTTGTTTGAAATGCCAATGCGTGGGTTACTTTCAGATACTTTGCCAGATATAGGGAGGAAGGATCTCAGGAGGTGGGATGTAAAATCCAGACAAGGATGTGTCAAAAGGGTCAGTATTCTGGGGAAATCATTAAAAAAGATAGAAAGATAAACATACTGTACAATATCAGGACAGGGAAAACTGCTGTAGATGATTTTCAGATTCTGACTTCAAGTAATTGTGATCTGACTTTGAGCTGGGAATCTCACTACAAATGTTCGTGGACACTTAGCTTTATAAATTCCAATGTTAGTTTGAAGTTTAAAATCCAATAATCTTTATTGTAAATCCATTAGAATGTAGAAGGTGCATCAAAGTTTTTCTGGCGCTTTTTAAGTCGATTAATAGTCAGAAAAATCTTTTCTGTACCGTCTATATTTTAAAGCATCACTCCAGCATTTTTTTTTATTTCACCGCTGGAATGGTATGACTAATGCATATTCCTTGCCCCTAGTAATATAGTTACCAGCCACCATCTTCTGCTCTTTCTGGCACCTGAGTTGGCCCCGTTCCACCATATTGTGTCCGTAGCTTCTGATTGACCGGAAGTCAGAGGTATCGGTCACAAGCTCTCAATGTAAGTCTATGAGAGCCTCGTTATGGCTTTGTTCTGGTTCTCATAGACTTACATTGAGCAGTGACCTCTGGCTTGACCAGCTAATACGACCTGGAGCGATCCAGCAGATCACAACCTGCAGAAAAAAAAACAAAGGCAGAAACACAATACACAAATACCCTGCAGTAAATAAATAAATCGCAATAGTGCATGAAAATAATAAAGGGTACATAGTTATGTAACTAAGTACTCTTTATTATTTTCATGCACTATTGCGCTTGCATGCACACCAATTTACATTCCAGTTCAGGTCGCGTTTTTTTCAGTCTAATGTGTATAAGCACATTTAAGGGTGTGGCCGCCCTTTCTTTGAGCTGGAAAGCTTATTCATCTTGCTCCCCATGTCTCTGTGTCCACTGTTTTGGTTCAGTCTCTCTGCCCTTATCCACATGTATGTCACTTGACAAACGGTAAGGTTTTAAATATTAGAGTTAGGACTGTCCCATAAGGGTCGCTGTGATGAGGCGGGATGGCTTGCGCATTATTTTGATCATCGAAATTATGTTAACTAAGTACCCTTTATTATTTTCATGTACTATTGTGATTTATTTATTTACTGCAGGGTATTTGAGTATTGTATTTCTGTCTTTGTTTTTTTTTCCTGTTTAGTGGTCATGAGTGAACATGCTCTTACATGCTGCATGCACACCAATTTACATTACAGTTCAGGTCTCTTGGTTTTTTCACAACCTGCAGAAGACTGACCGGAGCGGCACTGAGAACAGAAGAAGACGGCGGCTGGTAAGTTCATTTCTAGGAGCAGGCACAAGTATTAACAATACCACTCTGGCCGTGAAATAAAAAATGTCAGAGTGGTGCTTTAATGGATTTACAATAAGGATTATTGGATTTTAAACCACCATGTGCTGGACTTCAAGCTATCATTGGACTTTATCAAGTACATCTGGATCCTCACTAACTTTGTCCGCGCATCGGCACTTATTACCTACAGGCTGGATCAACATTTGCACATCAAGCAGGGGTGAGCTGTATCAATCAATACTTGTCATCTAAGCATTTAGCTTTGTTCATATTTTTTAACATCACTCTCAGTAATATTAGTAAAAATATTTGCATGCTTTTCAATAGTTGTGTAAGGAGGTGGACATGCTGCTCACGTTCCCCTTGAAGACACATGGGTTGTTGTAATGTGTAGTGTGACATGCGTTATTCGTGACTATATTGTAGTTTTTCTGGCAGTAGGAAGAGTTAAGGTTAATGATTGGGACTAGCCCAGAGTGGGAGGGACTAAAGTGAAGGGACAGATACAGTTTCCTGTCAGGAAGTTAGATAGGGCCCAGCGTGCTGTAGAGGCAGACCTATTGTCTGACCAGTGAGCAGATCCAAATGAAGTGGGTGTCCCTGAAGTGAGAGAAGACAAAGGCAACGGATAACGTGATCCAAAGTAGTGACAAGGAAAAGAGATAGAAAGAGTGAGTGATTCTGCAGAGGCGGGATCTGAGGCAGGAGGCCTAGCAGGATGGTCCCGAGTTCGCAAGTCCAGGAGGTAATGGGAAGGATCAGTGCAGTGAACATGAGACAAAGAGAGTGCGCCGGGTAGTAATTCGAAGGCGTCGGTCAGCAGAAAAGCTGAGTAATGGCCATAGTGGACAAGTAGCTCCTCTAAGAGGAAAAGGCCCACGGGTTAAAGTACAGGACTCTCACTTACTGACTGTAGTACCGTTGTTGGGGATGATGGAAGTTCCTGAAGTGCCATGATGGGTAATGATGAAGACAGAGGACTAAGTAAGGAAGGATAGAGTAAATATGTATGAAGATGTTCCAAGTATTAAGAGAAACGTTCATGAATGTATCCACCCGCTATATGTTGTATATAATTCTCACCAAGCTATTTTTCAGAAAAAGACAGTTCCTTGCTAAGTGGCGGTCTCCCTCATTGAACTTTTCAACATCTGGTCACCAGCATCATGTGGCCTGCAAGTGCGTAGCGCCCCTGTAGACAAAGTCCATACAGCCAACTAGGATCCCCATTTTCATGTAGCGTGCCGGGGCGTGTAAGACGAGTATCTCACCCACGGCTACCGCCCCGTGTCACATTACAGTTGAACAGGAGAAAAAACTAAGATCACAATTTGTGATTTGGTGTGGCGTAACAAATGAGGTGGACCACAATGCCCTAATGTAGTGGTGGCAAAATCCATTTATCAAGATTTACCAACAGTGCCCGTGTTTCAATTCTCTTCAAAGACTAAAAATGAAAATGGGTAATACTGCTTAGTCTGCTTTCTATTAGTCTGCACATCTGCAACTTTATAATAAATCTGGCTTTATGATGAAGACTAAGGACGAGGATGATGTTAATGGCTGGTACCTCTCCAGTGTTTTAACAGAAACAGGGCTATCAGTTACTGAATAAGAATATCCTGTTTCTGGTATATGGATTGACAGTACTCTCAACAGATGGAGTAAAAGAGAACAGGCTTGTTTCCTACTTCTAATCACTCTTGCCTGACATGCCTTTGTGGCTTGACACATGGCTTGATTTATGAAGAACATAGCTCTATGAAAAGACACAGGTCACTCACCAATTTATGTAGTCATGTGATCCAGCATAAATATATATGGTATATAAAACAGGTGAAATTAACTGATTGTGAGTAGCATGAGCTAATCAGTATGTTAATGATATACTGTGCAATGTTTAGCTGAATGTTGGACTGAAACCAATTAAAAGGAATCTGTCAGTAGGATCACCCCTCCTAAGCTGTCTACATGGGCATGTAGGTCAGAGGAAGCTGAATAAAATGATATCTTGATATCTGTGATCTGATGTCTTATTCCAGAATAATCCACATTTGTTTAATAAAATAAATTAGTTGTTAAGATCTATGGTCCGGACTCAGATCTCCCTGAAAATTAAATTATTTTAAATGAAAGGGAACATTACCAGTATGAGACATGTAGATCAGGAGCAAAAAACTGTGTCATTACATATTAACTGATAATGTCCTCTTTCATTTAAAACAATCTCTAAAGGAGGATTCTCAGGGAGATCTATGTGCGACCCATAGATCTTAACAATTTATTTACATATTAAGAAAAATGTGGATTACTCTGGAATAAGACAACAGATTGCAGATATCAAGGTATCACTTTATTCAACTTTCTATGACCTGCATGCCCATATAGACGGCTTAAGAATAGAGATGAGCGGACCCGTGGATGTTTGGGTTCGTCGGGTTCGGTCGAACTGTAGGCCAAAGTTCGGTTCCGTTACCAGAACTTGACTAGAACTTGACCCGAACCCGAACCCCATAGAAGCCAATGGGGAGTCGAACTTTTGTGCTGTAAAATGGCTGTAAAATAGTCGTAGTAAGGGCTAGGGTGCTGAAAAAGGAAGCAAAATGGGGGTAAGAGCAGGACAATCGCAAATGTGGATTGGAAAATTACTTACAACAACATATGATTAAAAAAATAAAAAATAATAATCTTGAACCAGGAGGTGGAGGTCCAAGTGGAGGAGAAGGTGGAGGTGGACGTGGCGGTGTAGGTGGAAGAGGTAGCCAACACTGTTTTTGTGTTTTTGGGTTTTTTTTGTTTGTTTTTTAAGGGAAATGACTAGGAATGAGCAAACCCATGGATGTTCAGGTTCCTCTGTGTTTGGCCAAACTAGAGTTAAAAGTTCGGATCAGGATAACGAACATGACCCCGAACCCAATAGAAGTCAAATGCGACCCGAACTTGGGTTCTTTAAAATGGCTGTAAAATGGTCATAGTAAGGGCTAGGAAGCTAAATGGGGGTAACAGCAGGACAAGTGTTCTGCAAACAAATTTGGATAGATAAATTGACTTAAATTAACACAGAATCCCCCAAAAAAGGACACATTTTGGGACGAATTTAAAAAGTTTGTGAAGTGGAATAGATTAAAAAAAATTATGAAGATGAGGCCCTGTACCACAATGGCCGCGTACACACGGATGGTACAGTGAAACAGCAAATGGTCATTAAATCAGTCAATTAGAAAAACACAGTTTTGAGGGTTTTTTATTAGGGGAGGAGGCACCTAAATGAAACGAATGGCAAATAGAGTTGAATATTGGCTGGGTGCGGCTGGTATAGTTGTCTAGTCATAAAAAGGTAAGGACAAGTGCTGTGTGATCCACGCCTGGTTCATTTTAAGGAATGTTAGCTTCCCCACGTTGGATGTGGACAGATGGATGTGCCTGTCTGTTATCTCACCCCCTGCAATGCTAAACACACATTCCGACAGTACGCTTGCAGCAGGGCAGCACCTCCAAGGCATAAATGGCAAGCTCAGGCCATGTGTCCAATCTGAACACCCAGAAGTTAAATAGGGCAGACTCATCAGTTAGTACGTGGAGACATGTGGACAGGTACTCTTCGACCATGTTGTTGTAACGCTGCTTTCTGCTTAAACGGACCATATCAAATGGTGCTGTCAGATGTTGCTGTATGCTCATAAAGTTTTGCCACATTTTGGCCATATTAACCCTGCCTTCTGAGGTGGTGGCGGTGCCCCAGCTGTGTTGGCAACTTCCTCCTCTGTCTCTACCTTGTTCTTCCACTGAGCTCCCGCTGTCAGGTGGGAAAGCCATCAGTAGTTTCTCTACTAGTGTGTGCTTGTATTCACTCATTTTGCGATCACGCTCCAGTGACAGAAGTAATGATTGTATTTTGTCCTTGTAGCAGGGGGGGTTGCCACTCAGTAATCTGCACTGTAATAATACGGCGGTCATTGCGCAGGCACAGCAGCATGTATTGGCTCAAGTGTGACAGTCTGCCCAGAGGCAACGACAAGCTGCCCTCTGTGGGAGGTGTATGATCAGTGTCCTCTGTATCCCCCCAGCACGCTCCAGTGATGCCGCACGCTGCTCTAAGAGTCACCCTACTGTAAACACATTTGTTCCTCCTCCTCTTCCTCCCAAACTGTCCCCTGGCTGTACAGTTGGGTACCTGGCCGCTGTTGGGACAGTAACACACCCTCCAAGCCATGTGTGGACGACAGGCCTGATAATGGTGTGAATTGGCCCTGCTCCTCCTCTTCCTCCTGTGCCACCACCTCATTCATCATCGCCTGAATTGATTTTTTTCCAGCAGGCATATAAGGAGTATAGTAACGCTGATGATGGCGTCATCAGCGCTGGCCATATTGCTGGAGTATTCAAAGCAGCGCAACAAAGCACACACGTCCCGCATGGAGGCTCACTCATTGGTGGTGAAGTGATATTGTTCTGCAGCTGAAACTAAACTATTGCCTACTGCTGCTCTCACAGTCTCTCCAGCATATGCAAGGTGGAATTCCACCTTGTTGGTACGTTGCATATGAGCCGGTGAGCGGGAAGGCAGAAGTGATGCTGCAGCGGTCAGCAGCAGGACGAGAATGCCGAAAGCGGCACACACTGCCCGCACTTTCAGCAGCATTCTGCCATATGTGGGTATTTTTTAAGGAATCTCTGCAAGACCAAGTTCAGCACATGCACCAGGCAAGTGATACGCGTCAAACCGGCAAGGTCCAGAGCTGCTACGAGATTTCACCCGTGATCGATGTTTGATCTCCGTCCACAGTTCCTGCGCGGTTTGGGATTTATCCCCCAAATAGAGGAGTTTAAGAAGAGCATGCTGCCGTTTGCTCCTGGCTGTGCAGAAGTTGGTGTTGGTGGTGCAGGTCATACTTTGACCAGATGAGGAGATGGTGGAGGAAGTGGAGTAGGAGGAGGAAGCAACCAGAACAGATAAACGTCCAGAATCCTCGGTGGTGGTAGAACATGGGCTCGAATGTCTTCCGCCTCTGTCCCAGCCGCCACTATATTTACCCAGCGGGCAGTTATAGAGATGTAACATCCCTGACCATGCTTACTGGTTCATGTATTTGTTGTTATGTGGACTTTGTCACTGATGACGTAGCACAGTGCACAACTTATTTTGTCCACAACATGTGTGTGCAGGACAGGGATGGCAAGCCTGGTAAAGTAGTTACAGCTGGGAAGAACGTACTGTGGGACAGCCACCGCCATCAGGTTTTTTAAACTATCTGTCTCCATCAGCTGAAATGGCAGCATTTCAAAAGCCAGTAATTTGGAAATGCTATCATTCAGGACCATGGCTCTTGGTTGGGTAGGGGGGTATCTCCTCTTTCTCTTGAGAGTTTGGGAGATGGAAAGCTGAACACTTACATGGGACTGTGTGGAGATCCTCGGTGACACTAGTGGTGGTGTTGTTGGTGCTGTCACATCCTCTCTTTGTGGAGAGGCAGGTGGCCCTGTTGATCGTGAGTGGGAGGAAGAGGCCGAGACCGTCGCAGAACAGGGAGCAAGAGGAGGCTCAGATCTGTCATGCTTTTTAAGGTGTGTACTCCACTGCACATCATGCTTGGAATTCAGATGCCTCGTTATGCATGTGGTCTAATGTTGTGGGACACGTGCTTGTGTAATGCAGGGATGGCACACCGGAGAAATAGTGGCGCCTGGGGACCGAGTTCCAAGGTACGGCCACCGCCATCAGGTTGCGGAAAGCTTCTGTCTCCACGAGCCTAAAAGGCAACATTTCGAGCGCAAGAATTTGCGAAATGTGTGAATTTAGTAGTGTGGCCTGTGGGGCGTTGGCTGCATATTTGCGCTTGCGGTCCAAGGACTTGGATAGGGACAACTGAACACTGCGCTGGGACAAGGGCGTGGACGTGCTTGCTGATGGTGCTAGTTAAGAGTGTTCAATGACAGGTGCAGGGCGGGAGGCATCTTGGCATGCACCATGGACAGGGGATTGGTGTGCACGCACAACAGTGGAATAAGCAGTGGTGTCACCCGCAGACACTGTTGCTGGACCCTGGGTCGGCCCACTTAGTCGGGTGCTTTTCTGTCATATGCCTGATCATGCTGGTGGTGGTAAGGCTGCTCGTTTTGCTACCTCTGCTGATGCTGGCCTGGCAGGTGGTGCAAATGGCCTTGTTGGGGTTATCGGCAGAGTCTTTAAAAAACAACCAGACTCGGGATGAGCTAACAGTTTTACTGGCAACTTCCTTAGTGTTGGTGTTACGAGGAACGCTTTCCTGCCTTGTGTCTGCGACCACCACACTGCTTCTTCCTGCCTGTTGTGGTGCTACGCCTCCCTCCCCCTGTGTGCTGCTGTCCTCGCTCTGTATGTCCACCTGCCAGGTTGGGTCAGTTGCTATATCATCCACCACCTCGTCTTCCACTTCCGCACCCTGATCCTCCTCCTGACTTTCTGGCAATTGTGTCTCATCATCATCATCATCATCCACCTCTTGCGACAGTAATTGCACTTTCCCACCGTCACCTTCGTTTGACTGTGGCTGCTCCAATATTTGGGAATCGCTACGCGCGTTCTCCTCTTGACTCGCTTGAAGCTGGCCGGGTGAGAGGCCCGAATCTACAAATGGATAAGTGAACAGCTCTTCTGAGTGTCCAAGTGTGGGATCAGTTGTCTCCGGGCTCTCAGCATGGTGGGAGGAAGGAGCATCAGGGTGAGGAATATGTGGTCTAGACTCACGGCTACTGAGACTTGACTGTGTGGAAGACAAGGTGGTAGTGGTGGTGGCAAAGTGACTGGAAACATTATCTGCTATCCAACCAACAACCTTTTGACACTGCTCTGTGTTCAATAGTGGTGTTCTGCGGTCCCCTAGTAATTGGGACAGGAAGGTCGAGCGACAAGATGTGGGTGTTTGTTGTGGCTTAATTTCAGCTTGACCACGGCCATGTCCTTGGCCTCTGCATGCACCATCACCATCACGTCCACTTCCTCGTCCCTTGCCTTGTACCTTGCCCATTTTTAATGGAGGACAATATTTTCCACGTTCACGAGAAGTGGCTGATTTTGGAACGCAGTTATATGTGATACATCTGACAGAGAACCACAATTTTAAATAGCAGGCCGGTAATTTGCTAATATTAGTCCACACAGAGACCTAGTATGAATAGCTTGACCGACACACTGCAACAGAATGGAAATGGAAGAAATGGCAGGTTTTCGGACAGTCTTATAGGTGATATGTCTGACAGAGAACCACGGTTTTAAATAGCAGGCCTGTAATTTGCTAATACTATTCTTCACAGACACCTAGTGTGAATAACTTGACCGACACACTGCAACGGAATGAAAATGGAAGAAATGTCTGATTTTGTAACAGTCTTATAGGTGATATGTCTGACAGAGAACCACGGTTATAAATAGCAGGCCTGCAATTTGCTAATACTATTCTTCACTGACACCTAGTGTGAATAACTTGACCGACACACTGCAACAGAATGGAAATGGAATAAATGTCTGATTTTGGAACAGTCTTATAGGTGATATGTCTGACAGAGAACCATGGTTTTAAATGGCGCGCCTGTAATTTACTAATACTATTCTTCACAGAGACCTAGTGTGAATAGCTTGACTGACACACTGCAACGAAATGAAAATGGAAGAAATGTCTGATTTTGGAACAGTCTTATAGGTGATATGTCTGACAGAGAACCACGGTTTTAAATAGCAGGCCTGTAATTTACTAATACTATTCTTCACAGACATCTAGTGTGAATAGCTTGACCGACACACTGCAACAGAATGGAAAAGGAGGCCAATATTTTCCACGTTCAGTTTAAATTTCTGGATTTTTATCGCTGAAATATGGAACAGATCTGGCTTTATTCTGCAGTGAGAACAAGCAAATGGAGCAGAAAAATGGTGTACTCTGGATTGCTTTTTAAGACAATAACCAGGATTAAGATAAAAAAAAAATTGCCCTGGCCCCTGATATCTGGGGCTATGTCTACAAATATCTGTAATTATTATAGCAGCAGCAGACAGGATGTTCAATGGACCCTCTTGTGTTGTTTATCATACACTGCAGTCTGCCACATACACTGCCTGCCTGCATAGCACTGATTATATGCAGCTGGATTAGTCCTCAGAAGGACAGTTAGTTCAGATGGATATATATATACAGATGCATCTCACTAAATTAGAATATCATCAAAAAGTTAATTTATTTCAGTTCTTCAATACAAAAAGTGAAACTCATATATTATACAGTGTTATTACAAACAGAGTGATCTATTTCAAGTGTTTATTTCTTTTAATGTTGATGATTATGGCTTACAGTCAATGAAAACACTAAAGTCATTATCTCAGTAAATTAGAATACTTTATAACAACAGCTTGAAAAATATTTTTAAAATCCGAAATGTTGGCCTACTGAAATGTATGTTCAGTAAATGCACTCGGGGCTGCTTTTGCATCAATTACTGCATCAATGTGGCAATGTGGCATGGAGTTGATCAGCCTGTGGCACTATGTTATGGAAGCCCAGGTTACTTTGATAGCAGCCTTCAGCTCGTCTGCATTGTTGGGTCTGGTGTCTCTCTGGTGTCTCCTCTTGCCAATACCCCATAGATTCTCTATGGGGTTAAGGTCAGGCAAGTTTGCTGGCCAATCAAACACAGTGATATTGTTGTTTTTAAACCAGGTATTGGTACTTTTGGCAGTGTGGACAGGTGCCAAGTCCTGCTGAAGAATGAAATTTCCATCTCCAAAAAGCTTGTCGGCAGAGGGAAGCATGAAGTGCTCTAAAATTTCCTGGTAGACGGCTGCGCTGACTTTGGTCTTGATAAAACACAGTGGACCTACACCAGCAGATGACATGGCTCCCCAAACCATTACTGATTGTGGAAACTTCACACTAGACCTCAAGGAACTTGGATTGTGTGCCTCTCCACTCTTCCTCCAGACTCTGGGACCTTAATTTCCAAATGAAAATTGGAACTCTGGGACCTTGTGGCGTGTGTCAATGACTGCCTTCTGGACATCTGTCAAGTCATCAGTCTTCCCCATGATTGTGGAGCCTGCTGAAACAGACTAAGGGACCTTTTTAAACGCTTAGGAAGCCTTTGCAGGTGTTTTTTGTTAATTATTTTAATTTACTGAGATAATGACTTTTGTGTTTTCATTGGCTGTAAGCTATAATCATCAACATTAACAGAAATAAACACTTGAAATAGATCACTCTGTTTGTAATGACTCTATATAATATATGAGTTTCACTTTTTGTATTGAAGAACTGAAATAAATTAACTTTTTGATGATATTCTAATTTAGTGAGATGCACCTGTATATGTTGTGGAATACCTATACTAACAGGACGTTCAATGGACCCCCTTGCTCTATATGCACTGCAGTCTGCCACATACCCTGCCTCCCTGCCTAACTCCTGCTATCAACACTGAATATATGCAGCTGGATTAGTCCTCAGAAGGACTGTTAGTTCAGTTGGATATATCTATACAGGTATATGTTGTGGAATACCTATACTAACTATAAAGAAGCAAATCTCTCCCTGACACAGCAGCACCTCTCCCTACTCTGCCTGATTCCGGGATATACTGTGATATACTGTGACGAGCATAGCGGCGCCAGGTCTTATATAGACCTGATGACGCTGTGCGGCCAGCCAATCACTGTAATGCCCACAACCAACATGGCTACGGCATTGTGGGTGGCAGGCAATCCCTGCATGTTCATTGGCTCTCTAAAGAGCGCCAAACATGCAGGGAGCGGACCCGAGTTGCCACCCGAGCAACCCGGAAATATTCGCCGAGCTTGTCAAGCACAGTGATGCTCGGGCGAGTACCGAGCAGTGGAGAACATGGTCGCTCATCACTAGAAATGACTTAAAATAACATAGAATGGAAAAAAAATAGCAATCTTGAACCAGGAGGCAGAGGTCCAAGTGGAGGAGGCGGTTGAGGAGGAGGTGAAGGTGGACGTGGCGGTGTAGGTAGAAGAGACAGAAGAGGAGGTAGCCAACACAGTTTTTGTTTTTTATTTTTTTGTTTTGCTTTTTTTGGGGGAATAGCAAATAGAACGAACAAACTGCAGTGGAGTATAACAATGGCTGTGTGCTGGTGGTATACTTCTCTAGTTAGCCAAAGGTATGGACGAGTCCTATGGGATCCACGCCTGGTTCATTTTAATGAATGTGAGCTTGCCCACGTTGACTGTGGATGGATGCGCCTGTCTGTGATCACACCTTCTGCAGTGCTAAACACTTGACGCAGGGCAGGCCAGCACCTCCAAGACGTAAAGGGCAAGCTCAGGCCATGCGTTCGATTTAGACACGTGTGGACATGCACTCTTCCATCATATTGTTGAAATGCTGCCTCCTGCTAATACGGGCCATATCAGATTTTGGTGCCAGATGTTGTGGCATGCTAAGGAAGGTTGTGCATATTTTGGCCATGATAACCATCCCTTCCGAGGAGGTGACGGTGCCCCAGCTGTTTTGGCGACTTCCTTCTCCTCCTCTGCCTTGTTCTTCCACTGAGCCCCCAATGCAGGTTGGAACGCTGTCCGTAGTGAGTCTACCAGCGTGCGCATAAATTCCCGCATTTTCTGATCCCGCTCCAGTGACAGAAGTTAGGATGGTATGTTGTCCTTGTATCGAGGATCCATCAGGTTGGCCAGCCAATAATCAGCATTGGTAAGAATCCGGGCAACTCCACGGTCATTGCTCAGGCAAAGCAGCATGTATTGGCTCATGTGTGCCAGGCTTCCCAGAGGCAACGACAAGCTGTCCTCTGTAGTAGGTGTATGGTCTGGGTCCTCTGTATCCCCCCAGCCACGCACCAGTGATTCCCGTGAGCTGCTCTGAGTGCCATCCTGCTGTGGACATGGTTCCTCCTCCTCCTCATCCTCCAAAACTATTGTGGCACCCCAGGGGTCTGGTTTTCCACAGTAATGTAATGTTATGTCTGAGAGCAGGTGGGAGGTCCTTTGGTCAGGGATCCTGTGCATGCCACACCTCCTGCCCAGTCTTGGGAGGGGAAGAACTTCCCCTGTATAAACCCTGGGCTGAGGCAGGGTTAGTCAGTCAAGGAGAGTAGAGACAAGAAACAGCAGAAGCAATACTACTACGAGTCAGGGGCAGGCAGCTGCAGAGCTCGCCCTGACTGAGAAGCTTTCTTACCGGACCCGGCGTCCGAGGCTGTGGGGACTAACTCTTACCCAGCAGCAGAAGCCGACCGGCAGGGGATTTCAGGTCCTCAGGCCCAGAAACCCGAAGGCACGGTCACACGCGTGGGACCAGCACCGCCATCGTGGAGCGGAAGCCATTAGAAGGCCCCGAGTCACCGGCCATACGGGTGAGCACCACACGGTACACTCAGGGACGTGGGCTACTTATATCCGCTTCTAGCAAGGTAGCCAGAAGAGTACAGTCAGTTTGGGAGGCCTACAACTCCGCCTGGCCAGGGGAGATCCCATCTGCTCAAGGACTGACCAGGCCCCGTTCACTAGCAAGTACTCCGGGAGGGTCTATCGTTGTTACCAGTAAAGACCCTGAATTACACCGCACCGTCTCTGAGTGGTTCCTGCTACCCCCATCATCCACATCTGCTGCCCTGAGGCCATACCCCTCCCGTTGGGGGTTATACCATCTACGCTGCACCATCCATCCACCGGCCTCAGCGGACTGTCCTGCAGCGGCAGCTCCATAGCTGCATTCAACGGGTGGCGTAGTCGTCCTACATCTACCGCTGTTACATCGCCGCTCAGTTTGACTCCCTGGGCACGGACCGGGTCACCGCCACGAGACTACAACCCTCAAGAGATCCGGCTCCGGGTAAGCTCCCGCGTGCGCAACGCAGCGCGACACAGGCCCAGGGGCGCGTCAACTTTGGCGTAGTCGGCAGGATTTCGTGCCCGCAACCACCGGGTACTGCGTGCCTGAAAAAGAGACTTTTCAAACTTACCTGTGGTGAAGATTCCCGCCATCCGGCGCCATCTTCAGCCTTCTTCCCGCCATCGGTGAAGTTTCCCGCCATCCGGCGCCATCTTCTGCCTTCTTCCCGCCATCCGTGGAGTTTTCCCGCCATTGGACGCCATCTTGAGGACGCCGCGCGGGAAGAAGAGGGGCGTGGACTCCGAAAGCGCGCGAGAACTGAAGCCCCGCCTCACGTCCGGACGTTGCGTAAGGTCCTGGAAGGAGCCCAGCAGACGCCGACGTCACAGGAGCGCGACGGAAGGTCCTCAACCCTGACGATCCACTGCGGAGCCGCGGCCTACGGAACAGGATCATCGCAAGGTAGGCCACGGTCCACTAGGGGGGAGGAAGATGTCGGATACGGAGGAGAGCTTCACTGCCTCAACCCCCGCCAGCGCTACCGCTGCTGCAGTTATGCCCTTCACCATGCCCTATATCCCGGGAGCAGCTTGGCTACCCCAGTACTCAGGGGAGTCACATACCCTGCATGACTTTAGAGAAAAGCTGGATAGCCTCTTCCAGGTGTACCCCCTCACAGAAGAGCAAAAAGTGAGCATCCTGGTGGCCCAACTAACCGGGGCAGCCAAAAGGGAAGTAAAATCCTGGCCACCTGGGAGGAAGACTGTCGCAGGGATACTAACCCGGCTGAAGGACACCTTTGATACCCGCACCTCAGCCGAGATTAAGCTTAGATTCTACGGGTGCAAGCAGCGAGCGCATGAGAGTATAAGGGACTATGCACTAAACCTACAAGAGGCCCTGAGGGCCATTAAGCAGACCGACCCTGATGGAGTGGGAAACGAGGACAGGCTGTTGACCGAACAGTTTATAGAGGGACTGTATTGTAATACCCACCGAACCCAGTTGCGGGCAATGGCCTTACAGGATCCCCATCTGGGCTTTGCACAGTTCAAGGACAGAGCCGTCCGGGTGCTCCGAGAACCGGCACCGGGTGGCGTTGTGACCCACAAGCGCCCTGCTATCACTTACCACCAGGAGGCGGCGCCCTTGTCGGCAGGGCCTGTGGGAGCTGATGCGCAGGCTTTGGACAATGACCCGGCTCCAGACCTACACCATCAGGTCCAAGAGCTAGCTAAGAGCGTTGCTGCGCTAACCCGAACTGTGCAGTCTTTACAGGCTTCCACCCCAGGGAAGATCCAGCTGGCATCCGGACCGGAGGACATCCCGTGGCGTCGACCAAGGAGGACCCCACCGGCCAGAGGAAGACCCAGTGACCGATACAGCGAGGACGGACGACCCATCTGCCGCCGCTGCAATCAACCTGGACATATGGCAAGGTACTGTTCTTTAAACGGGCACAACCTGGGGTAGAGGGCCAACCCCCAGGAAAAAGATCACCAGGCCCATCGAACTGGCGCGACAGATATGTGGGAGGACGTCCAGTCTTGCCTGTGGTACTGGATGGCATTCCCATGAGTGCCCTACTGGACACCGGGTCACAGGTCACCACCATCCCGTACGTGCTCTTTAAGCAGTACTGGAATGACTCGGATATTACCCGCTACCCTGACGACGACTTGAGTATCATCGCCAGCAATGGCCAGCCCGTGCCACAGATCGGATTTAAAGAGGTGACCATCAAAATCGGTAGAGTCGAACTGGCAGCACAGGGACTGATCATTGTAGATATTGACAAACATGAGAGTCACCCAAAAATAACTCTAGGAACTAATGTAATTGAAAATTGTCTTGCAGAGGTGATTTTCCTTTTACAGCAGGTTGCCAAGAACGCCAGCTCCGGCGAGCAGCGGGTGCTCCAGAAAGAGATCCGGGCACTGATGCGACGGCAACAGGTGGAACTCTCCGGCGGTGAGATTGGTAGCGTAAGAATGTGTGACCCTTTTCCTATTGCCATGCCCCCAAAAAGTGAAATGATGATTTGGTGCCGGGCAGCTATTGGTCTGAGAGGTAGAGATTACCAGGCAATGGTAGAACCAGTTTACTCGGACAGTAGGCCCACCATTTTGACAGCACGGGGGGTGGTTGATGTACGCCATGGGAGGGTGCCCGTTCGCATAATAAATATCGGGGAGAGGGAAGTGTACCTGCCCCGGTATGCCACGCTAGCCAAATTATATAACATTAACCAAAATTCTATACAATCTGTGGAACCCTTGCCTCCATCTCACCCGGAGGAAGGTAACGGCTCTAAGAAAAACATGGAGGACTGGTGTCAGCAACTACATCTGGGTACTGACTCCACTCCCGCACACCAGAAACAAGGAGTCTATCGGGTGGTTCAGGAGTACGAGAGAGTGTTCAGTAAACACCCGTTAGACTTCGGGCGAGTCAAGGGGGTAGAACACCACATCCCCACGGGAGACCATCCTCCTATAAAAGAGAGGTATCGACCCGTACCCCCTGCCCACTACCAACACGCCAAGGGGATGCTTAGAGACATGAAGGAGGCTGGGGTGATCAGGGATAGCTGTAGCCCCTGGGCAGCTCCACTAGTCTTAGTCCGAAAGAAAGACAACACCATGAGGATGTGTGTAGATTACCGGAAAATCAATCGTATCACACACAAGGATGCGTACCCCTTACCAAGGATAGAGGAGTCATTGGCTGCTTTAAGATCTGCTAACTTCTTCTCTACCTTGGATCTCACTAGCGGGTACTGGCAGGTTCCTGTAGCAGAGGCGGACCGGGAGAAGACCGCATTCACCACCCCGATGGGACTTAGCGAGTTCACCTGCATGCCGTTCGGACTCTGCAACGCACCGGGAACCTTCCAACGACTAATGGAGTGTTGTCTGGGCCACAGAAACTTCGAGACGGTCCTGTTGTACCTGGACGATGTCATCGTATATTCCAAGACGTATGAGGACCACCTGAAACACCTGGCGGAAGTGTTCGAAGCTCTGGCAAGTTACGGCCTAAAGGTGAAACCCTCCAAGTGTCACCTCCTGAAACCAAAGGTGCAGTACCTGGGACACGTGGTGAGCGCTGACGGAGTGGCTCCCGACCCTGATAAGATCACCGCAATTAAGGAATGGCCAAGCCCCTCCAGCGTAAAAGAAGTGCGGCAGTTCCTCAGGTTGGTAGGCTACTACCGAAGGTTTATTCCCGGTTTCACCAAAAAGGCAGCACCTATGCAGGACCTCCTGATAGGCCAGTCCCGGAAGGCCAAGAACCAGAAGCCGCCCTTCAAATGGGAGGAGCTGGAAGAAGAGTCCTTCCGCCAGCTGAAGATGGCCCTCACGGGGGACGAAATCCTGGCGTACCCGGATTATAGCCAGCCCTTTATCCTCTACACCGACGCCAGTAACATCGGGCTAGGAGCCGTACTGTCCCAGATCCAGCAGGGGAAGGAACGAGTAATTGCCTACGCCAGCCGAAAACTGCGACCCACCGAAAGGAACCCCGAGAATTACAGCTCATTTAAGTTAGAGTTCCTGGCCGTAGTATGGGCAGTCACCGAGCGCTTTAAGCATTACCTCGCTTCTTCCCGGTTCACCGTGTACACGGATAACAACCCGTTGACACACCTGGACACGGCAAGAGTCGGTGCCCTGGAGCAGAGGTGGATGGCCCGTCTGTCCAACTACGAGTTCACAATCAAATACCGGGCAGGACGCTCCAATACCAACGCGGACGCCCTGTCCAGGATGCCCAACCTGCCGGACGGAGGAGAAGATCCGGAGGGACTGGAAGAAGTTGAACTCCCTGCATTCCACCGTCATGGGACTATCCAGTATTCCCACCGGGTAAGGAGTAAGCAGGCTGCTACGTTGAACCCCTTACCCCACTACAACTGGGCGGAAACGCAAGACAGCGACCCTGCCGTCCGACTGGTGAAGGAGATGCTGACTCGGCCGGAGGCTCGCCTTGAACCAGACGCTCCGGAGGAAGCCAAACAACTATGGGCAGAGAAGAGTCGACTGTTCCTTTACAAAGGGAAGTTGTGCCGCAGAATGGTTAACTCCCGGACGCATGAATTACTCTGGCAAGTAGTGGTGCCACGAAGAGACGCAGCCATGGTGATGGAGGCATACCACGACGGAGCTGGACACTTCGGGTGGAAGAAGCTGGAGTTCCTGCTGCGCGAGCGGTTCCACTGGGTAGGCATGAGGGGAACCATCGAGAAGTGGTGCAGAGACTGTGGCCCGTGCAACCTGAGAAGGAAGGACCGTGCCAGCCAGAAGACTCCCCTGCAGTCCATCGTCACCCGGCAACCGTTGGAACTGGTAGCCTTGGATCATGTAAAACTGACCCCAAGCAGAAGTGGCTACGTCTACGCGTTAACCATCGTGGATCATTACTCCCGGTTTCTGGTTGTCGTCCCCGTCAAGGACTTAACGGCTCAAACAGCAGCTAGAGCCTTCCAGCAGCACTTTTGCCGTCCACACGGGTACCCGGACCAAGTGCTGACGGACCAGGGACCTGCCTTTGAAGCGGAGGTCTTCCAGGAATTCTGCAATCTGTATGGCTGCCGGAAGATAAGGACGACACCCTACCATCCGCAAACTAATGGACTTTGTGAGAAAATGAACCAGGTGGTAATGGATCTTCTAAAAACGTTGCCCCTGGAAGAACGCAGTCTGTGGCCTGAGAAGTTGCCCGATCTGGTGGACCTATACAACCACATCCCGGTAGGTTCCACCAACTGTACCCCGGCTTACCTAATGAGGGCAAGACCTGGTAAGTTACCTGTTGACCTGGAAATGGGAGTCCTGACACCCGAGGACACTTCACCAGAAACAGACTGGGACACAGAGAGGCAGCAGCAGTACCGGAGAGTACAGGAGAGCGTGGAGCGAAGTCTCTGTCAGGCTAGGGAAAGACAAGAGAAAACTTACAACCAGTATGCTCCCGCTGTTCCCCTGGTACCCGGAGAGCAGGTCTTGAAGAGGAAGAGACGGCTCCACAAGTTGGATGACCAGTGGGAGAAGGACCCGTACACCGTACTGCCCTCAAGCCACGAGAACCCGAAGGTTTGTACCATCAGTAAAGACGGAGGGGAAACCACAGCCATTGTATCCCGGGACCACCTGAAGAAGTGTCCCGAACAACTGAGGAACCCTGAAGAGGAACAAGAAGACCATCGACCCGTAGAGGAAAGGGAAGATATGGTTAGTACTGTGCTCGGGGACTTCCCTCGGTCTTGGACTCAAGTCAATGGTGCAGTTGTGGTACCCGTACTCACCTTCCTCCAACCAGCATCCCAAGCACCTACGGAGCAACAGGTAGAGCTGGAAGAACAGCCGGTCCAGGAGGCAGAAGACTCCACACAAGCAGAACAGGAGGATCAACCCTCTGCTTATAGTGAGCCTGCCGTACCCCTAGTGAGACAAAGAGCCGGTAGACAGCTGCCCAGTTTACCCTTGACAGCTCCTACACCCTGTAGTTCAGGGCCAGACAGTCAGCTCCGTAGGTCCACTAGGGCCACTAGAGGCCAGTTACCCGCACGCTGGAGGATTTGAAGTGTATAAATTGTTTTATTTATGTTTATCTGTGTATTGTTGCTTGTGTATAATTTTGTGTTTCCAGTTATTTTTAGGAATCCTTGGTGGATTTACCGGGAATCCTTGTACATAGTTGGAGCGTAACCCAGGATGGACTAGAGACTTTTAAGGACTCGGGGTAGGACAGACCCCTACCTGGTTACGTCTCCCTGTTTTGGTGAAATGGACACCTTGCTTTCTTCAAAGACTACACCCGGTTACGGACATGCCGTGACCACCTTTATGTGTTTCTTCTTATTGTACTATTATTGTTGTTATATCTTGTTATGTTTTTTCTAAAATATGTTTAGTCCCGGAGTACTAAATTTCACTAGGGGGGAATGTGGCACCCCAGGGGTCTGGTTTTCCACAGTAATGTAATGTTATGTCTGAGAGCAGGTGGGAGGTCCTTTGGTCAGGGATCCTGTGCATGCCACACCTCCTGCCCAGTCTTGGGAGGGGAAGAACTTCCCCTGTATAAACCCTGGGCTGAGGCAGGGTTAGTCAGTCAAGGAGAGTAGAGACAAGAAACAGCAGAAGCAATACTACTACGAGTCAGGGGCTGGCAGCTGCAGAGCTCGCCCTGACTGAGAAGCTTTCTTACCGGACCCGGCGTCCGAGGCTGTGGGGACTAACTCTTACCCAGCAGCAGAAGCCGACCGGCAGGGGATTTCAGGTCCTCAGGCCCAGAAACCCGAAGGCACGGTCACACGCGTGGGACCAGCACCGCCATCGTGGAGCGGAAGCCATTAGAAGGCCCCGAGTCACCGGCCATACGGGTGAGCACCACACGGTACACTCAGGGACGTGGGCTACTTATATCCGCTTCTAGCAAGGTAGCCAGAAGAGTACAGTCAGTTTGGGAGGCCTACAACTCCGCCTGGCCAGGGGAGATCCCATCTGCTCAAGGACTGACCAGGCCCCGTTCACTAGCAAGTACTCCGGGAGGGTCTATCGTTGTTACCAGTAAAGACCCTGAATTACACCGCACCGTCTCTGAGTGGTTCCTGCTACCCCCATCATCCACATCTGCTGCCCTGAGGCCATACCCCTCCCGTTGGGGGTTATACCATCTACGCTGCACCATCCATCCACCGGCCTCAGCGGACTGTCCTGCAGCGGCAGCTCCATAGCTGCATTCAACGGGTGGCGTAGTCGTCCTACATCTACCGCTGTTACATCGCCGCTCAGTTTGACTCCCTGGGCACGGACCGGGTCACCGCCACGAGACTACAACCCTCAAGAGATCCGGCTCCGGGTAAGCTCCCGCGTGCGCAACGCAGCGCGACACAGGCCCAGGGGCGCGTCACTATCCCCTGATAGACAGTTGTGTACCTGGTCGCTGTTAATACAGTAACCAACCCACCGAGCCATGTGTGAATGACTGGCCTGATAATGGTGTGAATGGTCCCTGTTCCTCCCCTTCCTCCTGTGCCACCACCTCATTAATCATCGCCTGGAGTGTTTTTTCAAGCATCAACGTTGGCCATGTTGGTGGAGTACTCGAAACAGCTCAACACAGCACACATATCCCTCATGGAGGCCCACTCGTTGATCGTGAAGCGGTGTTGTTTTGCAGAGCGACTCACTTGTACGTTCTGCAGCTGAAACTCCACTATTGCCTGCTGCTGCTCGCACAGTCTCTCCAGCATATGCAAGATGCAGTTCCACCTTGTTGGTATGTCACATATGAGGCAATGAATGGGAAGGCAGAAGTGACACTGCAGACAGGTGAGCAGAAGCAGGGTGAAAACGCCGAAAGTCCGCACAGATGGCCCACACTTTTAGCAGCAGCTTTGACATATCGGGGTAGTTTTTAAGGAAGCTGTGCACCAGCTTCAGCACATGTGCCAGGCAAGGGATGTGTGTCAAACCGGCTAGGCCCAGAGCTGCTATGAGATTTCGGCCATTATCAAACACCCCCAGGCCGGGCTTGAGGTTCTGTTTTTTATCCCCGTCCACAGCTCATGCACGGTGTGGGATATTTCCCCCAAACAGAGGAGTTTAAGAACAGCCTGCTGTCATTTCAACTTGGTGGTGCTGGTGTTATGCTGACCAAATGAGGAGACAGTGGAGAAAGCGGGGTAGAAGGAGACAACATGGACAGAAAAACATTCAGCAATCCTTGGTCGTGGTAAGACATGTGCCAGAACGCCTTCCGCCTCAGGCCCAAATGCCACTATATTTACCCATTAGGAAGTTAGGGAGATATAACGTCCCTGCCCGTGCTTACTGGTCTATGTATTGGTGGTTATGTGGACCTTTCCACTGATGGAGTGGTGCAATGCATACCTGATTTTGTCCTCAATATGTGTGTGCAGGGCAGGGATGGCTTGCCTTGAAAAGTAGTGGTGGCAGTGAAGCATGTACAGTGGGACAGCCACCGCTATCAGTTTTTTTAAACTGTCCATCTCTACCAACCAGAATGGCAGCATTTCAAAGGTCAGAAATTTTGAAATGCTGTCATTGAGGACCAGGGCTCCTGGGTGGGTAGGGGGTGCTTTCTCTTTCTTTCCAGTGTTTGGGGGATGGTATAGAGATGCTTGGTGACAGTGCTGGTGATGGTGCTGTCACTTCCTCTTTTTGCAGTGAGCCAGGTGACCCTGTTGATCATGAGCAGGAGGAAGAGGCCAAGACTGCAGTAGAAGAGTGAGCAGGAGGAGGCTCAGATCTTTCCTGTTTATTCAGGTGTGTACTCCACTGCAGCTCGTGTTTTGAATTCAGATGTCTCGTCATGCAGGTGGTGCTCAGGTTCAGAACATTTATGCCTCGCTTCAGGCTTTGATGGTACAGCGTGCAAACCACCCGTCTCTTATCGTGAGCACATTGCCTGAAGAAATGCCAGTCCAGGGAGCTCCTTTGAGCTGGGTTTGGTGTGTTCAGTTCGTCAGCGTGGTGGGCAGAAGCAGCTGACATACTTGCTAGGGGCTGGCCGCTGTGCTTTTGTACCCTGCTCCCTCTTTTGCTGTGCAGCTGGGGCAGTGTGACCACCTCCTCTTCCTCTGAACTGTGCACGTCAGACGGATGGCCTTCACTCCATGTGGGGTCTAGGACCTCCTCATCCCCCGCATCATCTTCCACCCACTCCTCACCCATGCCTTTCTTGCACACTGCAGAAAGATGCAGCATTGGGACCTGTGTTTCATCAACATCTTCAGAGATGTGCTGTTGTGGTCCACTGACTGTGTGCACTAGCCCTCCGATGTACTCATTCTCAAACTAAACAAGTGGTTGGTGATCAGTTGGGCATCATTCTCTTCCACTTGCGCCTGTGTGCACCAGATGAAGGTGTTTCATTTGGGCATGTAGCAGGCACAGAATGACGACTGTGAGGGCTCTGGAAGTGCCCACAGGCTAAAAGCTTGTTAATTGACTGTTCTGCACACTTTCAACAAACTTTATTCGGCATCCAATCTTGAACAGTACAACAGACTTCCAGAAGAAGTCCTTGTTTGGAGTTCAGCCCTGGCCACTAGGTGTCCGGTACAAACCCCGAACCTTACAGTTCGGGTTAACTAATCTGTAATTAAGAAGGCTCGTCCTACTGACAGATTCCCTTTAATGGGGTTATCTGGCATTAAGCTACAAGTCACTCTATGTGACTGCAGACTTTTGAATCATCACATTGCGTGCACTGCATTACAGCAAGTATGCAAATTGCATGGGTGCTTTCTCATTCACTTCATTGGTTCCCTTGTTGTCGTGCAACCAGAGGTCAAACAATAACAATGGTGGCCACTCATCCCGCAACAAACAAGCCTTGACTCAGCTCTATTGGCAGAGAACTCAAAACGTTACAGCATTTCAGAATATGGCGATGCAAAGAATTGCCATTTTATGTTCATTTTGCATCCCAAAAAATCAGAATAGAAAGCCATAAAAAAATATAATTTACCCCAAATTGTACCAAAAAAATTCCAATTTGTTCCGCATAAAAACTAGCCTCATACAGCACCTCTGTCTGGCAGAAAAATAAAAAATATAGCTTTCAAAATATGTCAATGGAAAAAAATATTTTTGTAAAAAAATGCATTTTGAGAGTGTAAAAGTAGCAAAACATAAAAAGCTATATAAATCTGACATTGCTGTAACCGTAGTGACCTGAAGAATAAAATTGTCTGATGGGGGAGATATGGCATGGCAATGATGATGGAGGAGGTGGGGGGAGATATGGCAATAATGATGGAGGAGGTGGGGGAGATATGGCAATGATGATGGAGGAGGTGGGGGGAGATATGGCATAGCAATGATGATGGAGGAGGTGGGGGGAGATATGGTATGGCAATGATGATGGAGGAGGTGGGGGGGGGAATATGACATGGCAATGATGATGGAAGAGGTGGGGGGAGATATGGCATGGCAATGATGATGCAGGAGGTGGGGGGAGATATGGCATGGCAATGATGATGCAGGAGATGGGGGGAGATATGGCATGGCAATGATGATGGAGGAGGTGGGGGGGAGATATGGTATGGCAATGATGATGGAGGAGGTGGGGGGGGAATATGACATGGCAATGATGATGGAGGAGGTGGGGGGAGATATGGCATGGCAATGATGATGGAGGAGGTGGGGGAGATATGGCATGGCAATGATGATGGAGGAGGTGGGGGGAGATATGGCATGGCATATCAGACATATGCAGACATGTCCCTGAGGAGGAGGGATGAAGAGAAAGGCACCAACAGAGAAGACATCACATGGAAAGAAAAGTGAGTATTAGAAGTTGGGACAAAACTCTGACCTGCTGGAACAGTGGGACTGACCAATCAAATTGGGATAGTCCCACTGAATCCGGGATGGTTAGGAGCTATGCCTATGTTCAGAGCTAGCTCTTCTTCATAGTGCTGATTATAGAAGGCCCAATTAAACTGGAAAAAAACAGTTGGATCTAATGTTTTCTAGTTGTTTGAGCAATCATGGATTATCTCATTGCATTAACTCAGACAAGACTTACTAGCTGGCTACAGACGACTCACACAAAGCTCTTCTTTATTAATTAGCAGCATGCTTGACCTGAGGACCTGCAGGTCAAGTTCTGTGACTATAGTTCCTTCACAAATCAGCATATGTAGTCTGGCCCTAACTTACTGTTGCACATGTGACCTATGACCTGAGCACCCACCGCTCACTAAGTAGCACAACACCCACAATAAACATGAGCACGCATAACAGTCAGCACCTGCAAGAAACAATTTTTAAATACAATATCTATCAATTGCATTATGAAATAATATAATTATCATACTGGCCTACTATACCCAGAAGACCATCATTACAGGCAAAGTACTCTTGCTGAACAGTTTCTTAAACGGAGTTGATGATTTCTGAAGAAAGTAATTTTCTCTGTATTTTGCATATACATTTTGTGGTTCTTACACAGCTCTTGTCAAACCAGCCCTTTACAAGACTAAAAGGGATATTGTAGAAAAAAACATTTGTTACCTATTTACTATATGATATTAGGTCAGTGGGAATATGAATGCAGGGCGACACCTATAAAGCCAAGATACCCTCCCCCAGCACCAAGCATGTATGCTCAACCAATACACCTTTAAGGAAATGCATAGTCATAAGCGAATGTGGTCGGTGATACTTGAATATCACTCGAGTATCTGGGTGCTCGGATATGCTCGGCACTCGCCCTGCTCAGGGGCAGTTCTGATTGGAGGGAGAAAGTTTTTCAGGACTGTGTGCACAGGTTTAGGAATCAGAGTCCTCTAGTGGTCATACTTTGCTGAACCATCATACTAAAAGTCCTTCTAAGGACTAATCTTGTGCTTTGCTGTTTCTGTGCAATACATTCTGCATTTAGCCTATGAACAGCTGCTGGAGCAGGGAGACTGGCTGAATACAGCCTCTATGCAGGGTTTAGGGCTTTGCTAAATATACAGCTGCTGCAGGTGACCACATTTTTTTTTCTGGTGAAAAAATTGACTATTGTCATCCATACAGTTTAACCTGCTTTGTGTGAAATTACTGTGGTTTGAAATAAAAAAAAATGCTTTGCCTTCTACAGGTGACCACATTTTTTTTGTCCAAGAATTGACTATTGTCATCCATACAGTTTAACCTGCTTTATGTGAAATTACGGTGGTTTAAAAGAAAAAAAAATACTTGACCTGCTACAGGTGTCCTAATTTTTTTGTTCCGTAAATTGATTATTGTCATCCATACAGTTTAACCTGCTTTGTGTGAAATAGCAGTGGTTTGAAATTTGAAAAAAAACGCTTGGCCTCCTACAGGTGACCAATTTTTTTTCCCAAAAATTGACTATTGTCATCCATACAGTTTAACCAGCTTTGTGTGACATTACGGTGGTTGGAAATTTAAAAAAAATGCTTGGCCTGCTACAGGTGACCCAATTGTTCTTTTTATTAAAAAAATGTGTTTCAATTAATCAAAGAAACTTGGTTTCCAGAGACCTAGCAATTAGAAAATGCTTATTGTGTGCGGTAAGGGACGGGGAAGTGAAAGTTCTGATGATGGTGCATGCAGACAGCGAGGACGTGGGGCAGGTGCGACTACGCCTCATGCTGGAGCATAAGAAACAAGCTCATCCATGACACATCACTTCCTGTCCCATTCTGCAGGGAGGCACGGGACATCACTTCTGAAGCCACACCAGTGCGAACAGGTGGTTGGTTGGATAGCAGATAATGCTTAGAGCATGTTTGCCAGCACCATCCAATCTTCCACACAGTCCAGTCTCACCAGCCAAGAATTTGTATCACTTAATCCTCACCCTGAACCTCCTTCCACCCACCATGTCGAGTCCCAGGAGACCAGTGATCCCACAATAGGACACTCCAAGGAGCTCTTTACATCATTATTTCTTGATTGTTACCTCTCACCCTGCATGTTCCAAGAGGGAAAGGAGGACATGCTGTTTAGTGATGCACAAAATATAGAGCAGCCATGGTAATAAGAAGAAAACCGTGGGGAATTGCAAATTTTTTCTAAGGCGGTAGATGATGATGAGACACAGTTGCCGATAAGTCATGTTGCTGTTAAGTCACCAAGTCAGAAGATCTGGGTGCGGCGGTGGAAGACAATGTGGTGGATGACAAAGTCACTGACACATCCTGGTAAGCTGGCATGCAGAGCAAGGACAGCAGCACTGAGTGGGAGGGATCGGCAGCACTGAAACAGGGAAGAAGAGGCAGAGGGGTGACCAGAGGGAGAAGGAGGGCAACTGTTCTGCAGAGCACTGACACTCGTGAATTTATCCATCAAAGAGTTAGGTGTTCCCTAGTCTGGAACGTTTTTAAAGAGGGTTCTGAGACAAAAAATATTGGTAATTTGCAACCTGCGCCATGCCAAGATCAGCAGGGGCCTGACAACTTAGTGCCTAACCACCACCAGCATGATCAGGCACATGTCATGTAAGCACCTAACTAGGTGGGTCGAACGCCTGAGTCCACAATTGGTGCCAGCGGGTGACACCATTGCCTCTTCCACTGTGCTAGGTGCTTGCCAATTCCGTCCATGACACAGATGCCTCCCGCCCTGCACCTGTCCTTGCACATTCTGAGACACTATCATCAGGCACTTCCAAATCATTGTCTCAATACAGCGTTCAGCTGTCCCTACCCCAGGCTTTGGAATGAAAAAGAAAGTTCCCAGCCACCCACCCACAGGCCCAAATGCTAAACGGGCACATTTCAAGGATGCTTACCGTGGAAATGTGGCAATTTAGGCTTGTGGACACGTTGGATTTCCACCAACTTATGGCGGTAGCCGTTCCTCGGTACTCAGTCTCTAGCTGCCACTATTTTTCCCAGTGTGGTGTCCCTGCCTTGTACCAGAACGTGTCCAGGAACATTACCCGTGCCCTTACCAATGCACTTACTGGGATTATCCACATAACGACCGACACATGGACAAGCGCTTGTGGCTATTGTTTAGCGAATTTGTTCGGCATTTCAAATTCGGGTTTATGTTTGGGGTTCCGGCTTGTTCGCGCCAAAAAATCAACACTACTTGTGGCCAAGTGTGCTACATTTCCCTTACGGCACACTGGGTGAACATTGTGGAGGCCTGGGCCGAGTCCCACCCTTTCACGGCACATGTGCTACCGACACAGAGGATTGCTGTCCCTACATCTATCAGGGTTTCCTCCACTTCTTTCACCAATTCCTGCACCCTCTCCTGCTCCTCATTCTCCATCTTCGATTTTTTATCTCAGAGCATGTCGTCCACATCAGCCGGAAGCTGGAAGCTCTGCAGCACTGCCTCAGCGAAGCGGCAACAGGTTCTGCTAAAGGTAATATGTCTAGGAGACAAACTGCACACCGCCGCAGAGTTATTGAAAGGAATAACAGGCCAGACAAATCTGTGACCCTTGCCGCTGAACCCACAACCAGGCATGGTCGTGTGTGATAATGGCCGTAACTTGGAGGCGGCTGTGAAGCTTGGCAAGCTCACACACGTATCATGTTTGGACCAAGTGCATTAGGGATTATGCTGGATTGATCGGCCAGGTATTGCTGATCATGACCATCTTTAAAAACTTTTCCCTCCTTGTCAAAAATACCCAGTCATCATGGCCTGGACACTGGGAGGGTGTCATAAAATTGGCCCAGGCCTTTGATAGTGTACCCCTGCCTTTGTTGTACCTGGTGTGTGTCTCCCTCGCTTTCCTCCTTGGTTGGGCAAGAAAGCTTACTCACTGCCGCTAGTGTTGTCTGATGGGAATTTTTTCAACATATTTTCCACAATGGCCTTCTGGTATAGTGTAGCGTCGGCGTCCCTGCCTCCTGCTAGGCAGGGACGCTGTTCCCCTCTCCTCTCCGCTCCGTGCCCGGCGTCCTCCTCCCGCTCTGCTGGCAGCGCGCGCTGCTTCCCGGCCACTGTGCTTAGGGCGTGCGCGCGCGCGCTCCCCCTCTCTTAAAGGGGCCGCGCGCGCCGTCCTAAGGAGTCCCCGGCCAATGGCCGGAGGACCTCACCATATATAAGGCACCTCCTCCAAAATGGAGGTGCCCGAGCAATGTTGTTGCAAAGCCTTCACTCTGCTTCAGCCCTCTGGTCCCGTCACCAGCTACCTGCCAGTCACCTGCCAGATTCCTGCTTGTTACCTGCCAGTCACCTGCCAGATTCCTGCCTGTTTCCTGCCAGTCACCTGCCAGATTCCTGCTTGATACCTGCCTGATATCCGCTTACCTGCTTGCAAGCCTGCGGTCCGACGGTCTGCCTTCCGACACCTGTCAGTCTGTCTATGGACCAGCCTGCCCGCTCACCTGGGAGCGCTCACCTGCTACCTGCCTGCTAGCCTACCTGGAGGCTCTGCCGTCACTTGCCGTGACCACCTGCCTGTCCAGAGACTCTTGCCCGCTCACCTGGGAGTGCTCACCTGCTACCTGCCTGCTAGCCTACCTGGAGGCTCTGCCGTCACTTGCCGTGACCACCTGCCTGTCCAGAGACTCTTGCCCGCTCACCTGGGAGCGCTCACCTGCTACCTGCCTGCTAGCCTACCTGGAGGCTCTGCCGTCACTTGCCGTGACCACCTGCCCGTCCAGAGACTCTTGCCCGCTCACCTGGGAGCGCTCACCTGCTACCTGCCTGCTAGCCTACCTGGAGGCTCTGCCGTCACTTGCCGTGACCACCTGCCCATCCAGAGACTCTTGCCCGCTCACCTGGGAGCGTCCACCTGCTACCTGTCTGCTAGTCTACCCAGAGACTGTCCCTGTCACTTGCCGTGACTACCTGCCCTTCTACCCAGAGACTGTCCCTGTCACTTGCCGTGACTACCTGCCCTTCTACCCAGAGACTGTCCCTGTCACTTGCCGGGACTACCTGCCCGTCTTCCCTGGGAGCCACCCGCTTCCTTACAAGGACCGCCCCCTTGTATAGTTGCTCAGAGGTTCCGCCTCCCAGACCCGTTACATATAGCACCATTTTAGTAGACCTCTCTGCCTCAGGAAGGAGATGCACTTTGCGACCTTCAACTATTGGGTCTCAAAGCTGGACACCTGGCATGAGCTGTCCCTCTTTGCCCTGCCCCTAGTGTCTTATCTGAGCGGGCTCTTAGTGCTACTGGGGGGGTCCTAACAGACAGGTGCTTTTGTCTGTCAACAGAAAATGTTGACAGGCTCACTCTGATAAAAATGAACAATGTTTGGATTAGCCCTGACTTTTCCACGCCACCAGATGACAGCAGCACACAAAGTGTTTTTAATGTTCAATATTTGAATGAGGCCCACCAGTTGTTGCTTCAAGCGTAAATATGGATGACTGGATGACCTTCCTTATAATTTTTTTCTGGCTTTGCACTGTATGCAGAGCCTTTATGAGTGTAGAAGTATCACAACTACACTTTCTTAATATTTGAATGAGGCCCTCAGTTGGTACATTCAGGGGTGTATGGATGACCCTGCTTGTAATTTTTGGCAGGCTTTCTGTCTAATTGGAAATGTTTTGCAAATTGTGGGTTTCTGCACAACTGCATGTCCATTAACAATAAACAAACAATTTTCAATGAATTTCTAATAATTAGTGATGAGCGAGCATGCTCGCCACTGCTCTGTGCTCGCCCGAGCATCTCAGTACTCGAGATGCTCGGAGCTCGCCGAGTACTTGCGCGATGCTCGGGCGGGAGCTCGGGTCCCCGTCCTGCATGTTGGCGCTATTTAGAGCACCAATCATGCAGGGATTGTCTGCCACTCACTGTAATGTCACAGCCATGGTGGTTGTGGCATTTCAGTGATTGCCCAAATCAATGGGAACAGTGCTCACAGTGAAACATGAAAAGCCGGCAATTCATCAGCTGCATACACCGGTACCCGACAATTTAGAACAGAAAGAATAGAGCATCACACATAGATTAGATAGATAGAAACATGACAGTCACATATATAATAAGTACAGTGACAGTGTTGGTTCTGTACTTGTTATTTAGTGTTAAAATAAAGGATTTATTAAAAAAAAAATAATAGTGTTTTTGTCTCTTTAAAAAAGCCGGCCGGCAATTCATCAGCGGCATACATCGGTACCCGACAATTTAGAACAGAAAGAATAGAGCATCACACATAGATTAGATAGATAGAAACATGTCAGTCGCATATATAAGAAGTACAGTGACAGTGTTGGTTACTGTACTTGTCATTTAGTGTTAAAATAAAGGATTAAAAAAAAAAATTGGCGTTGTGTTCCCCGTAATTTTAGTCTCTAGCGGAGGTTAAGCAGATGGCTGGGGCAGATGTTTGAAGGATGGGAAGGGGGTAATACCCACGGAGCTTCCCAGGCTACTAATATCAGCCCCCAGCTGAATACCTAGCCTTTACTAGCTATTAAAATGAGACGGGTGCATGAAAATCGGAGGGCACTAGTGTGTTCCAAGTGCCCTGCTATGTTTTTCATGCACCCTCCTATATACCCTGCCTGCCTGTCTGCCTATATATTCTGCCTGCCTGACGTTTAATTGAGCACTGTTCCCATTGATTTGGGCAATTTTAGACCTTCTGCAGACCGCCGGGGGGGACCGCCAGAAAAATGCTTGAGTTTCCCATAGACTTACATTGGGCTCGTTGCTCGGGTCGAGCACCCGAGTATTCCAATGTGCTCGACCTGAGCTTCGAACACCTGAGCATTTTAGTGCTCGCTCACCACTACTAATAATACATCTGAAAGTTGCTGCGACTTTTATGAAGTGGCAGCATCGATAACTGCACACTGACTGGTAAGTTGGATCCCAGCCTCACAGTGTTTACATGCATTTTCCCCATGTTAAAGATAAAGGGAATCTCACCAGAGTTTGCCACCTAATCTGAGAGCAACATAATATAGCAGCAGAGACCATGATTCCAGCATTGTGTCAATTTCTGGGCTGCTTGCTGTAGTTTTGATAAAATCACTGTTATATTAAAAGGATATTTTCAAAATTCCTGAGCTCTGTATAACCTATCCCCCACCACTGATTGGCAGCTTTCTGTCTATGCACTGTGAGGGGTGGTAGGAGTCCAATTCCCCTCTAAAGCTGTTTTAGGATATCTGTGTAACATAAATATGTTATTTATAGGACGGCCATTAGATGGCAGCACAGTCACAGTTTTATATTACTTTGCTCTTATGACAGTTGGGGCACATAGGGTTAACTTATTTGAACCGCCCTTAGTGACAGTTGGTGGCGGCCATGTTTTAGTCAGTTAAGAGGAGTCAGTCAGTGAGGACAGACGTGCTAGGAGTCTGAGGAGAAGTACGGGTGTGTGTGGGGAAGATATGGAGGATTGATAGCAACGGGCACACGACAGTATAGTCCATACTAAAGTAGTCTACTTGTGGATTCTGGCCTCTTCCAGTGTATAGGCATTATTGGACCTGTCAGGACTAGGGAGCCTCAGAAGAGAGGTAGTCCCTGTTAGAGTCGGGCAGTGGGAGCCGTGGGGTAAAGCAGGAGCGTTTCCTTACGTGTAAGTCCAGAGGCAGTTTTCCCCTAGGTCTGCTACACACAGTGAAGAGCACTGTGTAAGGACTGTGACTGTATGTTAACATCTTGAATGCCATTAAATGACCTGTAATTCTACCTGTCTTCAAGGCCATGCTGGCCAAGTAAACTGGACTGTTTTGTTTTTAAAGAACTGTGCCATCTTTCATTCAAAGTGCAGAAGATCTGCACCCATCTGAACCAAGCATGAAAGTGAGTAAAGACTCCCACAGCATACAGCCCAGAGTACAGTACACCACACACACCCAAGGACACACAAGTCCCCATTTTTCTTGCGGTCCATCTTTGGCGTTCTCTTTCTTATGTCACAGGACCTATTCACCCCGCTGTTTGGTTGTGAGGACTTTGCATCCTGCCAACTATGCCAATTGTAATGGGGGCCAGGGTCGTAGTCAGTGGCGAGGGATGTAGTGTTTTCTCCTTCTCCCTGTCCCTCTACAGGAAAATGGGGACTTGTGTGTCCCTGGGTGTGTGTGGTGTGCTGTACTCTGGGCTGTATGCTGTGTTGTCTTTCATTCAAAGCGCAGAAGATCTGCACCCGTCTGAACCAAGCATGAAAGTGAGTAAAGACTCCCATAGCATACAGCCCAGACTACAGCACACCACACACACCCACGGACACACAAGTCCCCATTTTCCTGTAGCAGGACAGAGTGAAGGAGAAAACACTGCATCACTCGCCACTGACTACCACCCTGGCCCCCGTTACATTTGGCATAGTCGGCAGGATGCGAAGTCCTCACATCCAAACAAGCGGGGTGAATAGGTCCTGTGGCATAAGAAAGAGAACGCTGAAAAATGCCCCTGGCGCAGATGAAACTCCTGAAGATAAGCAAAAAGAACTGAAGATAGTGAAAAATGTACGAACCAAGATGGCAGATGAAGATGGCAATCCTAAAATGGTGGTCGGCAACGTGAGTCCCAAGTTGGCGGAGATTTTCGGTAAAATACTGACCTTTCATGGGCGGAGACAGCGCATGGGATAGCGAAAATTTCCCTAACCCACCCTGAGGCTGACCTGGAGAAGAGGACATCCATCAGCCAATGTTCGTCCCAGAAGAAGAGTCGCATACAAGAACAGGGCACGGTTCAAGATGAAGACCGGCCCACCGGGTAAGTGACGATGCGGACAGTGGGCGCGGACTGCCCAGAGTGATGGTGACGCGGATGACATCGCATCATCTGGCCGGCCCTGGAAGGGGTGGAGTCCGGACCGGAAAAGAAGCCTGGAGATTCCGGAGCCGCCATTCCTGTCCAATCATGCTGCTGAAAGGACACGTGACCCAATGGAGCGATACAACCCCTTCCACATGCTGCCGGAGCTGGAGGAAATAGCACCGGCTGCGTCAGCGATGGGGGAGACCGAAGGAATGATCCATCTTGTGACCCCAGGGGCCGCTGCTGAGGACCATGTCCTGCTGGGAGCGACGACCGGTGTGGTGCTCCTGCCAATGATGATGCTGGAGCGAGATGCCCCAGGCAGGAATCCCGCGCTCAGGCCCTGAAGTCCTGGACTCTGCAACTGGCACCTCCGGTGTCTGTGTACCAGGAATGGCCGCAGCGGCTGCTGGGCCTGTGTCACCCACCCCAGGATTCCCCTCCAACCGTGAAGAGCCGGCAGAAGTGGAGGAAGACTTGTATAGATCGTACCCCTTCACACAACCCCAGAAGCCTCGTGGAGCTGCTTCCTCGCGCAGAGCTGCCAAACCCGGTAAGGGATGTCGCCTTCCCTATGCAACGCCAAGCGGCCGAACCGCAAGAGTCCGCAGTGGTATGCTGGAGAAGGATGGAGCGTGAGGTCCTGGCACTTGCCCCTAGGGACCGGGCCGAAGCATGTCTACCTCCAGCACATGGCCCGTTCCCCCTGGCATCCTGATGTTATCGAAGAAAGGAAGTGGATCGCCATATATCTCAGGGGTTGGCTGGAGGGATCTAACTTGGCCAGAAAAAGGGTCGTGGAGGATGCACAGACGCGGGGGCGCGTGATCTTATTTGACCTGGATAAAGGTTTCGGCTTTCTGGAGGAGTTTTCTGGAGACGAGGTATATGTGAATAGGAGTGTGGTGAAGAGAAAATTCCTGTCTCCCTGGCTGCACAGCCTCTATGCAGGGGAAATCGTCGATTTTGTGAAATATAGGAAAGGCTGGTATGCTGCAGCATTGGTCCGGCCCTAGCGGTATAGTGATATAGGAGAGTGGAAGGAACAGCTGGCTATCGAGAAAGCCAGAACAAAGGCACAGCGTGCTATGGAAGACTACATGCAGAGGAGGTCTGAATGGGCACCGCAACTAGAAGGGGCAAGACTTGAAAAGAATGTCCTAGCTTCGGGGGAGACGACTGGCAGCAAGGTGGAGTCTGCCTAGAGTCCGACTGAACAAGTCCCTACCCCCGAGCGGGCGGAAAGTGAGACATCACCTGCAGTCTTCACTATCCCCAAAGAGAGTCCTGATGTCCCTGTGATGGCTGGAGGGTCCAGGAGAGCCGGAACAGTGACCACCACCCCTTCAGGTAGTTCAGCACTGTCAAATTACGAATTATGGCACTGCCCAGGTGGGTAATGGCTGTATTATAGCTGAGAGTTTGCCGATAAACATCTGTGGAAAAAGCAGAACCTGTGCAAAATAATTGAAAAAACTGAGAAAGGAACACATTGAAATGTGTTTCCAAGGCGCCTATATGTTTAATCACTTCACTTCCCACTGTGGCTAGTTTTGGCTTTTCAAAAATGTTTACATTTTCTTCAATCCCATGTTTGTAATGCTTCACTTCTGCACAATAAAATGTTTTCTTAAAAAATGATTTTATGTTTCTGCATTAAAAGACCCATAACATTTTATTCTATGCATACAGTATATCCATATTTTATATATATACATATATATATATATATATATATATATAGTATTCATATTATTATTTTAAATTTTTTTCTTTATAAGCTTTCTGTTTCCCCAATACTATGTCTCTAGGGCATCTCCCCTAGATCCAATTTCCAGAGGATGGAACAAGTATTTATTTGTTGGTTAACAGTCATATAATATACAATACCTATGAATAAGGAGTTACTATAGTCTGAAACGCATAAGGTTCATATGCGTTCCTTTTTTCTTTTTTATATATTTTTATGTTTTTGCGCTGATGGAACTTATCTCCCTTCCCCTTTCCTTCATTACTTTGTTATTTGCTTGAGTTTAAGGTTGCCGGCCTTGAGGATTTTGTGCAGTGCAGTGGTAAGCCGATTTTTTCTTTTCCTTTTTCATTGTACTACTCCATTTTTTTTTCATGCTGCCGCTCACTACCAAGACTTTGTTCATATTGAACTTTGATATATACATACATTTTTCCTTTTCCTTCATTTTTTGCCTCTCTTTTAATATGGATTCTTCTGCATTTTTCCAAACCATTGCCAATGAGGAAAGACTTCAAAAAGCTGCCTCACTATTCTCATCACACGAGATCCAATACTTCATCGAACACAGATATCGAGGATATTTTCTATGAAGTTATGATTCAATGGTTATGTACAGTACAGACCAAAAGTTTGGACACACCTTCTCATTTAAAGATTTTTCTGTATTTTCATGACTATGAAAATTGTACATTCACACTGAAGGCATCAAAACTATGAATTAACACATGTGGAATTATATACTTAACAAAAAAGTGTGAAACAACTGAAAATATGTCTTATATTCTAGGTTCTTCAAAGTAGCCACCTTTTGCTTTGATGACTGCTTTGCACACTCTTGGCATTCTCTTGATTAGCTTCAAGAGGTAGTCACTGGAAATGGTCTTCCAACAATTTTGAAGGAGTTCCCAGAGATGCTTAGCACTTGTTGGCCCTTTTATCATCACTCTGCGGTCCAGCTCACCCCAAACCATTTTGATTGGGTTCAGGTCTGGTGACTGTGGAGGCCAGGTCATCTGGCGTAGCACCCCATCACTCTCCTTCTTGGTCAAATAGCCCTTACACAGCTTGGAGGTGTGTTTGGGGTCATTGTCCTGTTGAAAAATAAATGATGGTCCAACTAAACGCAAACCGGATGGAACAGCATGCCGCTGCAAGATGCTGTGGTAGCCATGCTGATTCAGTATGCCTTCAATTTTGAATAAATCCCCAACAGTGTCACCAGCAAAGCACCCCCACACCATCACACCTCCTCCTCCATGCTTCACGGTGGGAACCAGGCATGTAGAGTCCATCCGTTCACCTTTTCTGCGTCGCACAAAGACACGGTGGTTGGAACCAAAGATCTCAAATTTGGACTCATCAGACCAAAGCACAGATTTCCACTGGTCTAATGTCCATTCCTTGTGTTCTTTAGCCCAAAAAAAGTCTCTTCTGCTTGTTGCCTGTCCTTAGCAGTGGTTTCCTAGCAGCTATTTTACCATGAAGGCCTGCTGCTCAAAGTCTCCTCTTAACAGTTGTTGGAGAGATGTGTCTGCTGCTAGAACTCTGTGTGGCACTGACCTGGCCTCTAATCTGAACTGCTGTTAACCTGCGATTTCTGAGGCTGGTGACTCAGATAAACTTATCCTCAGAAGCCGAGGTGACTCTTGGTCTTCCTTTCCTGGGGCGGTCCTCATGTGAGCCAGTTTCTTTGTAGCACTTGATGGTTTTTGCAACTGCACTTGGGGACACTTTCAAAGTTTGCCCAATTTTTCGGAGTGACTGACCTTCATTTTTTAAAGTAATGATGGCCACTCGTTTTTCTTTACTTAGCTGCTTTTTTCTTGCCATAATACAAATTCTAGCAGTCTATTCAGTAGGACTATCAGCTGTGTATCCACCAGACTTCTGCACAACACAACTGATGGTCCCAACCCCATTTATAAGGCAAGAAATCCCACTTATTAAACCTGACAGGGCACACCTGTCAAGTGAAAACCATTTCCGGTGACTACGTCTTGAAACTCATCAAGAAAATGACAAGAGTGTGCAAAGCAGTCATCAAAGCAAAAAGTGGCTACTTTGAAGAACCTAGAATATAAGACATATTTTCAGTTGTTTCACACTTTTTTGTTAAGTATATAATTCTACATGTGCTAATTCATAGTTTTGATGCCTTCAGTGTGAATGTACAATTTTCAAAGTTATGAAAATACAGAAAAATCTTTAAATGAGAAGGTGTGTCCAAACTTTTGGTCTGTACTGTACATTGTGGGACTCCATAACTTATATATTGATCAAAATGGTGATCAAATGGTGCCAAGAGGACTATGAATCAAAAAAAATTGCCACTACTACATATTATGATGCCTTCACTACCCAGTGGAATGATATCCCCACCAATTGCTCAATCAAGCCCATGCTGCTGATTCTAAAAGAAGAATCTATTAAACTAACAGAACTGGAAACTAAGATCACTAAGATCTCGACTTTGAAAGAGTCCCTTAAAATAATTACCACACACTCGGAATTCAGCAAATTTAATGATAAATTACAATAAAAAATAAACACTACAGAAGAATCCATCACTATAATCAAAAGGTCTATGTTTTATCGGGACTGTAAAGATTACAAATCCAATAATGTTGTCATGGGGATACCGCGATAGAGAGGGGCCGGAAGATTGCAGCGCCTGGTTTCACTAACTCCTTCACTGGTTAGAAGTACTTCACCATCTTATTAAACAATGCAGGTTTTTTCCTTGCTAGCAGTGCAAGGGTTAATCTGTTCAGTTGCAGCTCCTGGAGCTTTCTTACCTGGATTTTCTCAGCTGTTCAGTGTTGGCCACTCCCCTCTGCTATTTATGCTCCCCTCTAGCACTTAGGAATTGCCAGTGTTAGTTCTTACTTCCTGGTTTGAAGTTGGAGGTGTTGTTCATGGTTGGAGTAGGCGTTTGGAGATTGTTCAGGAGATTGTTGCTTGGAATTTTGTTTGTGTGCACATCCTCATCCTCTCCTATTTGATTTCTCCTTTTAACTTCCCTGTGTCCCACTCTGTTGTTTGGTGTGTGTATTTTGTATGGCTGTTCTTTTCATTTATCCCTGTCCATCTTCCCTTGTTTGTCTGGTTAGTGTGTATACCTGGTTAGCACCCACAGTCTCAAGGCACTGCGTGACAACTGTTTGTTCATGGAAATTCTCAAAACCAATAGTCAGTCTGAATAGTATAATAGACAAGTTAGCTTTACCTCTCCGGATCTATCGATCATACAGATCTCTCTGATTCAGGAATTATGAATATCTTTTATCCTTTACAAATATCAGTCAACCTCCATTAACATTTCCAAATCTCCCAAAAACACAGGAAGCATAGAGTGGGTAGAAAATACCACACAACAATCGAAGATATCAGGTCCTCTACCACAAATAGAAACCTACCATGATCTTCATTCAGCAAATGACACCTTGTCTGAATTTTCAGCTGTAAATCTGTCTGCTAAAGTCATCTCTCCTACACAACTTCAGGTGCTCAAAGGGACTCAAATTTGTACCTACAACACGGGGTAATTTATTCCAAACAATTAAATACATAAACAAGTTTATGCCGTTACTCACTGAAAAGAGACACTTTTCAAAGCTAACACTGATGAAACTTTATACAATTCTATCACACCCGATATAGTTACTGATATCCCCCTCTTTATAGAATTGTCTGACCCAGTTGCCGCAAAAATATTGATTGACTTATAACAAGAATCTGCTACTTCTAAAGAAAATTCTTCTCTTCTCATTTACCCTAACAACATATCCAATTTGGATTATTATCCTGTGTTTTCTAGAGTTCCCATGATAGACACTTTTATGAATGCAATGAAATGTGAAATTAAACTTATACTAGAATCACAATAAGATGACTGTCACAATCTTACCCCTGCTAAAAGAACAGCTTTAGTGGACTTATATAAGAACCAAAATGTTATAATACGACCATCTGATAAAGGGAATCACTTGTGATTATGGATAGACTATTATACAGACATGAAGTTATGTAATGTTGTCTGATACCAATACCCATCTTCCATTATACAATGATTCTACATCCAATGTCAAACTTAAACTTGATCACATTCTACAAGAGGGTGTTCAACTGGGCATTTTGAATGACAAATTATATGAATATCTACTTGTGGAATCTCCAGTATATGTCCAATCTTACACACGTTCCCCAATACACACGAACCCCAATTTCCACCTCCTCAATGACCCATTGTAGCAAGACTTGGCTCCTTTACTGAACGTCTCTCATGTGGTTGGACCAACTATTACAACATTTGGTACTACGTACCACTGGTTACTTACGTGACACTAAGCAGTTACTTTCCAGCTTTCAAAAACTTAAATGGACAGATACAACTTTTTGGGTTACATACAATGTTTCATCTTTGCACTTTAGTATACACCAAGATTTGTCCCTTTAGGTTCTTTCTTTCCATTTTTCCAAACATCGTTCATATTCACCTGAGCTGCGTGAATTTATCCTCACAGTCACCAAATTTTCACTTGAAAATAATTTTTTCAGCTTTGATAGTCTTATTTTCTTGCATATTACATCAAGATAAATCCAAAAATCATTCACCAATAGGACTTTTTTTTTCATCCAGCCCAGATTACTATAAGATTATAGATCTTACATGTAAATATTCTCCTATGTTGCGCCAAGAATGCAATCTTGTCCAAAATTCTGTATGAAGGTAGAAAAATATTAAAAATTAAGAGTCCTCAGTAGTTGATACCTTTGAATGGCTAATAGAAAAGAAGGTAATAAATAGCAAGCTTTCGTGATTACTCAGGTCTCCTCATCAGGCATATTATAACACAAAATCAGAAGCGTTACATATTTATACACAACAGGACATACAACCCCTGGCAAAAATTATGGAATCACCGGGCTCGGAGGATGTTCATTCAGTTGTTTAATGTTGTTGAAAAAAAGCAGATCACAGACATGGCACAAAACGAAAGTAATTTCAAATGGCAACTTTAGGGCTTTAAGAAACACTAAAAGAAATCAAGAAAAAAAATGTGGTACTCAGTAAGGGTAATTTTTTTCAGACCAAGCAGAGGGAAAAAATTATGGAATCGCTTAATTCTTAGGAACAAATTATGGAATCATGAAAAACAAACACACAAAAGAACGCTCCAATACATCACTAGTATTTTGTTGCACCACCTCTGGCTTTAATAACAGCTTGCAGTCTCTGAGGCATGGACTTAATGAGTGACAAAGAGTACTCTTCATCAATCTGGCTCCAACTTTCTCTGATTGCTGTTGCCAGATCAGCTTTGCAGGTTGGAGCCTTGTCATGGACCATTTTCTTCAACTTCCACCAAAGATTTTCAATTAGATTGAGATCCGGACTATTTGCAGGCGATGACATTGACCTTATGTGTCTTCTTTCAAGGAATGTTTTCACCGTTTTTGCTCTATGGCAGGATGCATTACCATCTTGAAAAATGATGTCATCATCCCCAAATATCCTTTCAATTGATGGGATAAGAAAACTGTCCAAAATATCAATGTAAACTTGGGCATTTATTGAAGATGTAATGACAGCCATCTCCCCAGTGCCTTTACCTGACATGCAGCCCCATATCATCAATGACTGTGGAAATTTGCATGTTCTCTTCATGCAATCATCTTTATAAATCTCATTGGAACAGCACCAAACAAAAGTTCCAGCATCATCACCTTGTCCAATGCAGATTCGCGATTCATCACTGAATATGACTTTCATCCAGTCATCCACAGTCCACAATTGCTTTTCCTTAGCCCATTGTAACCTTGTTTTTTTCTGTTTAGGTGTTAATGATGGCTTTTGTTTAGCTTTTCTGTATGTAAATCCCATTTCCTTTAGGCAGTTTCTTACAGTTTGGTCACAGACATTGACTCCAGTTTCCTCCCATTCGTTCCTCATTTGTTTTGTTGTGCATTTCCTGTTTTGGAGACATATTGCTTTAAGTTTCCGGTCTTGACGCTTTGATGTCTTCCTTGGTCTACCAGTATGTTTGCCTTTAACAACCTTCCCATGTTGTTTGTATTTTGTCCAGATTTTAGACACAGCTGACTGTGAACAACCAACATCTTTTGCAACATTGCGTGATGATTTACCTTCTTTTAAGAGTTTGATAATCCTCTCCTTTGTTTCAATTGACATCTCTCGTGTTGGAGCCATGATTTATGTCAGTCCACTTGGTGCAACAGCTCTCCAAGGTGTGATCACTCCGTTTTAGATGCAGACTAACGAGCAGATCTAATTTGAGGCAGGTGTTTGTTTTGGAAATGAAAACTTACAGGGTGATTCCATAATTTTTTCCTCAGAATTGAGCGATTCCATAATTTTTTCCCTCTGCTTGGTCTGAAAAAAATTACCCTTACTGAGTACATTTTTTTTCTTGATTTCTTTTAGTGTTTCTTAAAGCCATAAAGTTGCCATTTGAAATGACTTTAGTTTTGTGCCATGTCTGTGACCTGCTTTTTTTCAACAACATTAAACAACTGAATGAACATCCTCCGAGCCCGGTGATTCCATAATTTTTGCCAGGGGTTGTAGTATAGTGCAGTAAATAAGTCAAGTGTTTGCAATTTATTACCATTTTTTAAGTTAGCCATTAAAAGGTATCAACCATTAAGGACTCTTAAATTGTAATATTTTTCTAAATAATAGCTGACATGGTACAAAGATATATTTTCCTGGGTCTGAAGGTATTAATTTTGTCTTCAGGCTAGCAACCTATGGAATATCATTTCATTTAGTTTGTTTACCTGATATCAGAACACTAAGGCTAAGTGCCCACGATGCAGAAATGCTGCGGATTTTTCCTGAGCGTTTCTGCATCTCCCTGCCAGAAAAAACGCATGCAGATTTTACATGCATTTTTTCTGCCAGGTAGAAGCGTTTGTGAAGCGTTTTGAACATGCGATTTCGCATGCGGGTTGTCAAGCGCTTTTAGAAGCGATTTTAGCATCACTTGGAAAGTGCTTGACAACTTGGTCACACTATATAAATCCATGCAACTGGATTTATATAGTGTGACCAAGTTACGATGCTGTAAATGCAGCATCAATAGTAAAAAAAAAAAGAATAAAAATGGTGAAAAATAAAAAAAAACATTATACTCACCTTCCAATGGCCCCCGGTCTCTGTCTCCGGTGCCTGCTTGCGGTGGTGTAAAAGGACCCTCCATGACGTCATTTAGTCATGTGACAGGTCTCGCGACCGCTGACGTCGGCGCGCGTGACCTGTCATATGACTAAATGACATCATGGAAGGTCTTTTTACCACCGCGAGCAGACGAAGACACTGGAGAAGGAGACCAGCTTGTCAGCAAAAGGTGAGTATATGTTTATTTTAATTCTTTTTTAACTACAGGTTCTATGGTACCCGGGTCTGGAGGAGAGTCTCCTCTTCTCCAGACCCGGGTACCATCTGCGCTTTGAACCGCATAATATCCGCATGTGCACGTGTAGTCATGCGGATGTTATGCGGTTCAATGCAAGTCAATGGCGGCTAAAACGCCGCGATTCCGCAACATTAATGGACGTGCTGCGGATTTTTCTGCAATGATAATCCACAGCGGAAATTTCCGCAGCATGTGCACAGCACATGCGGATTATCATTGGGGAACATGGCAGACCTTCTACCAGGCATTTTTTAAGCGTTTCCACGGCGGAATTGCTGCTGCGGAAACGCTTAAAAAACGCATCGTGGGCATGCAGCCTAACACCTGGCTTAGCGTCCAAGGATCTTATATATGTGGTGGTTTTTAATGCAATCTTTGCAAACATATGCTTAAAACTAAACCCTTTAATGGTAATACAGGCAAAACATACAACATAAAATCATACAGACACTGCAACACCACCCATGTTGTATATATGGCAATATGTACTGTATGTCTTGTCAAAAATATTATATCGGCTGCACAACTCGTATGCTAAAAAGAAGATTAGCAGAACATATAACCGCATCATTACTGGATTCAGCACAACTGAATAGCTCATCCTCATGTCTATCAAAACATTTTCTAGAAATCCATAAGGGCAATGTCTCTTCCCTAAAAGTAACTGATATTAAACGGGTCAATAGACCTAGAAGGGGAGGGAAGGCTAAGATAGAAATGAAATGAGCATATACTCTGTTGTAAGTAAGTAAGTAAATAGTAATAGTACATAAAAATAACATAGGGTGCATAGTAAACACTGTTTTTTGATCAAAAAAGCTTAAAAATCATCCCACCGCGGCAAGCTGTATCCCAGTGGGGATGGTCCTATGCTCTAGTATTAAAACCTCACCTCGGGTCAAATGATTTCAGTAGATGGAGCAGCTCTGTAACTGAGTACTTCTGGCAACCGCCGGCACCGAGTACAGCTGATCAGCGGGCTTGTTGGGTGTCGCTCCCACACTGATCAGACATTGATGACCTATTCTAAGGACAGGTCATCAATGTTAAAGTAGTGGACAACCTCTTTAAATCTGTGAGAGCCTCGTTCTGACTCTCACAGACTTACATTGAGAGGTGACAACCGGTCCGCTCATCAAATACTGGAGCAATCAGGCAGGTCGCAACTAGAAAACAAAACCAAAGCGGCGCTGAGAACAGCAGTAGATGGTGGCTGGTAACTATTCCACTCCACTCATGGAACATAAATTAGTGACACTACTTTGGCAGTGAATTTAAAAAAAATTGCCAAAGTGGTGCTTTAAATTTAGGGCTAAAAAATAAATTTGTAATGCAAGTAATTTCAAAGAAAATTTTCAAGGACTATCTTTTTTTTTTAGGAGCTTAGCAAGTTCTGAATTGGCTTGGAGAAACCCATATAATATATATAAATATATATATATATATATATATATATATATATATATATATATACACATATATATATATATATATATATATATATATATATATATTATATGTACCCCTTAAAGTATTTCTAAGTGCATTTTGAAAGTTTTTAAAAAAGTGAATGTGAAACCATCTTTGTGTCTTTGTGGCAGGTATTTAATTACAATCTATTTTTTTTATTTCTCTGTTTACTCTCGTACAGATTATATTTTTTAACAGCATATCACCATACCTTTTGCTCTTACAGGTCAGGTATTAGCAGGATTAAAGTCTCTCAAAATGTGTCAGAGATTTAGCTATATATATGCTTTTCTCTTAGGTGTATGCTTGTGGCAAACCTGTTGCTAGAATGATCAACCACTAGCTTGGTTCTGCAACCTATTTTGGTCTTAGGCTGGAGCTACACGATTGCTTTGGCCTCAATACCTGTTGTGAGGCCAAAGATCTGTAGGTTTCACTCAATAGAAGTGAATGGGGTCAAATTATGACCCCCGACAGTACAATGACCATGATAAACCAGTCACAAAAAAATCCGATTTTTGCAACTTTCTTGTCACTGTCGTAGTTCCCTTGAGGTCGCAATGTAACCTCGTTCACTTGTATTGTGCTACGATGTAGCAGTGACACCAAGTGATCTTTGGCCATGCAACATAAGTCGTGGTCAAAGTTGCCGTGTTGCCCCAGCTTTAAAGAAATAGTGGATTTGTTGTTGTTTACTCATCCCCACCTTAAGAAAGTCATAAATTTTTATTTCCTATTGAGGTAACTGTATGAAGGCTTGTATTTGTGTAGTTTTATTTTTTTTTGCCATTTTAGGTACCATGGTAACATTTTGAGTACTTTAAAAATGGTGATTCAGCATTTTTGAAGAGTCAATGACATACTAACTTTATTCTGTATGTTGATACATTTAATTTTCAGCAGTTGCAGTGAAATGGAACTCAATATTTAAGACTCAGATTCTGCAGTTTTAAGAAATATCCCACATGTGCCTGGTGTGCCAATGGACTTAAACTCAGGCTTTTCAAATGTATGACCTTGTCAGTTTTTGGATTTCCTTTTTATTGGGATGTTTTCCAGACACTCATATGTGTATGTTCACATGGTAAAATTTTCAACTGGATATTGAGACCTGCAACTTCTTATTTTTTTTTAACAACAATGAAACTGCGTGCATTCCTATTGTTTTTCTTTTCAGGATTTAATGTACAGTTTAAATGAAGGCATCAAAACTATGAATTAACACATGTGGAATTATATACTTGAAGCTCATCAAGAGAATGCCAAGAGTGTGCAAAGCAGTCATCAAAGCAAAAGGTGGCTACTTTGAAGAACCTAGAATATGAGACATATTTTCAGTTGTTTCACAATTTTTTGTTAAGTATATAATTCCACATGTGTTAATTCATAGTTTTGATGCCGTCAGTGTGAATGTACAATTTTCATAGTCATGAAAATACAGAAAAATCTTTAAATGAGAAGGTGTGTCCAAACTTTTGGTCTGTACTGTATATATATATAAATATATATATATATTCACATTGAACTTTTATTATTATTATTATTATTATCATTTATTATTATTATTTTTTCAAACATTTTTTTTCTATTTTATTTTCACTGCCCACCCCAGGGGACTTGAACTTTCGATCATTTGGTTGCTTATACAATGTACTACATTATATTGCCGTATATAATGCAATTGTTGATCTCCTATAAAGCTCAGTCTGTGACTGAGCTTCACAGAAGGACAAAAAATTGAAGTTATGAGAACCTTCAGCAGGAACCTAGCTGTCCCCGGGGAGCTGATGGGAGGTGGTGCACACACGCATCGCCAATGGCATTGTTCAAATGCCATTGTCACTTATTGATGGTGGCATTTAAATGGTTAAACTGCAGCGATCAGAGCAAGCTCTGCTCACTGCAATTACAAGCAGATGCCAGGTATATAATACAGCAAGACTCTGTTGCATATGAAGCAGGCTCATCTCCTGAGCTGGCTTTATTCTTTTCTTATCACCTATGACGAAAATATTCATCACAGGTAATTAAACAGTTTAAACAGTTAAAGTCATGTTCCAAGATAGTCAAAATTTCAACAGCGACCCTACCATGCCAAATCCTAACAGGATACGTATCTTTTTGACAATTTGAGCTGTCATGGTATTTCTCATACGATTTGCAAACTTGTGATCATGGGGCGACTACTTTCCCTTTCGCTTCTTTCAATGCTCAATTGTAAGAAGCAGGAAAAGAAAGCAATTGGTCACAGTTATGCAAATCAGATATAAGCCGTCAACTGATGACCGATTGAACTGTCAAGTGGAAGCTTAAGCCTGTATTCATAGATCCGTTTTTCATGTACTTGTTCTGTATGTGATTCTCATGGCTAGAACACATAGCCATTAAAGGGGTTTAATCAATAGATCTTGTAATTAAAATAAGTTCCACAATTTGATGTGTTAAAAAAAATATTCCTGTGCTGAGATAATCTTATAAATGTGCCCCTGCTGTGTACTGTGTAATGGCTGTGTCTCACCGTACAGGAACATGGTCTGATCATACCACATCTCCTGGGCAGAGGAGGAAGCAAAAGAGTATACAGACAGGACAGCACGGGATCACAGATGATTTTTTCTGTGAGGTAAAACATTTACCTGCCTGTTTTTAAATAATGTTTTACTTCAAAGAAAGAATCAGATGTGATCCCCTGCTGTAATGCATATACTTTGACCATTTTTTACTTGAGGTCTTAGGATATGTGCACACATCGTCTTTTTATATGTCTGTGTACAGGCATTATTTGTAAGGCAGTGTTTTTCCTAAAGTGTCTTCTCTGATGTATTTTCGGACATCTTTTGGCACCTTTTTTTTTACATGCTATATATGTATGGTCAGATCACTTCCTTGAGCTGCTTCAAAGTTTTCAAAGCCTTAAGCGTTTAACCGTTTAAAAAAAAAACAGAACATATGCACAGCAAGCCATTTTGATATTACTATGCATATGTTCATTCTTTTTTATGTTTCTTTAGCGCTTTTTCAGGCGGGTTCCAGACACAATCTGCCTGATAAAGACATCATGTGCACATCCCCTTACGGTGTGTATGCACAATCCTAAGGCTGTGTGCCCACGATGCGTTTTTTTAAGCGTTTCCGCAGCGGCAAAAACGCTGCAGAAACGCTTAAAAAACGCATGGTAGAAGGCCTGCCACGTTCCCCAATGATAATCCGCATGTGCTGTGCACATGCTGCGGAAATTTCCGCTGCGGATTATCATTGCGGGAAAAAAACGCAGCACTACCAATTATTTTGCGGAAGCGCTGCGTTTTCGCCGCCATTGACTTGCATTAGATCGCATGGATTACGCATCACTGTATATGTAGATGCGCATTCCATGCGTTCCAATGTGCGGATGGTAACCCGGTCTAGAGGAGAGGAGACTCTCCTCCGGACCTGGGTACCATAGAAACTGTGAAAAAAAGAATAAAATGAAAAATAAATGTTATACTTACCTTCTGGTGGCCCCCGCTGCGCTCGTCCACCCATCCCAGCAGCTCGCGATGGACTGAAGGACATGCGCTGACGTCATAGTCATGTGACGGGTCACGCGACGCTGACGTCAGCTGGTCCTTCAGTATACCGCGATCTGCTGGCAGCCAGGACGGAGTGAAGCGAGGACTGCGGGGGCCATCGGAAGGAAATTATAGATTTATTTTTTTATTTTTAACCATTCTTTAAGGTCACACTATATAAATCCATGCCGGTTGCATGGATTTATATAGTGTGACCAAGTTGTCAAGCACTTTCCAAGTGATGCTAAAATCGCTTGGAAAGCGCTTGACAACCCGCATGCGGAAATGCAAGTGAAGAACGATTCACGTCCGCATGTCCCTGGCAGGAAAACGCATGTACAATCCGCATGTACAATCCGCATGTACAATCTGCATGTACAATCCGTATGCGTTTTTTTCTGCCAGGGGAGATGCAGAAACGCTCAGGAAAAATCCGGAGCATTTCTGCATCGTGGGCACATAGCCTTACAGTGTATATTCAAAGTGCTAGGATTCAGCATGATACAGTCCCTGCTGAAATGTATGCCTTTAATAATTATTTTAGATTTTTGTGACACGATATTCTAGATGCAAATACTTTTTTGTTTTTCCATCAAAGGAGCTGTGTCAGTTTTTATTGTTCCACTTTTAATCATGATTTATTCCATTTTTGTTAACAATGTGACCAAAAATCAATTCTGGGATTTTTTATAGCAGTCAATAAATAATGTGATCTTTTTATAAGTTGGTTTGCTATGAATATGGTTCCTTTTGTTGTAATGACTATTATTATTACTACTACTAATCATAATAATAATAATAAGCAAGTATTTTAAAAGTGGAGGGACAGTTTAATTGTCAATATTTAGTCTTCTACTCTATGGGGCCGATTCATGAAGACTGGCGTAGTGCACAACCGCTCTACACCAGTCTTCTTGAAGAAGGCATTGAATTCATTAAGGCTATGTTCCCACGACAAGTTTTTGGTGAGTTTTTTTTACGCTGCATATTTTCGAAAAAATGCAAGTAACCTATTTTGCTTAATGGGCCCAGAAATGGTGCAGAAAATCACAAAAACTCACCAAAAGCTCATTGTGGGAACCTAGCTTAAGAGGTGCCTCTTAATTAATTTAGTACTTCTCCTAAGTGGTGCATGCCTCTGTGTGCTGCACCAGAAATACTACTCCAGTCAGGCATAGGAGTATCATTTCTGATGTACAGAGCTCCAGCTTTTTAAAGAAATTGATGGGTGGACATGGCCATACCCCCGTCCCGCCCTGGCTCTGGCCCAGCCCAGTTTTGGCATATCTAGCTAAGTCTAGAGAACTGGCGTAAAAGCTCTGATGAATTGGCCCCTATGCCTTTTCCTTTCCTCTGTAAACTTTCTGACCAGGGTAAGGACAATCATATGAACAATTATTCACCAGCACTAATGCATATGAAAGCTTCATGTGAATTGAAGCAGACAAGCTCCAATTGACTTGCTATATCACCAATTAACAGTCATTATGGGTATAATGTCTGCTTGTTTAAATGGACCTTAAAAATGTCAGGAGATTTTTTGTTTTCCTGCTACGAGTTTCCTGTGGATATACCATAAAAGTCTGAATTGGTAACGTCCCTTTAATATTCTTGCAAGAAATATATTGTGTCATAGGAGACAAGTCAACCATTAGAAAAGTTTTTAGGAGTCTGGGGTAACTTCATCAGGATGAAGCATATCATTTGCTGAAAACATTGCAAAATTGTAAATTATATAAAATACACATAGGGGAAAATACAGGGTTTGGGATAAGCCAGAATCATAATGTACAATATATGTTTTTTGAAGGAATATTCATAAGAAGGATGGATTAAATGTTACTCTATGACTATAGGGAGCAAGGTCAGACAGTGTTAGGTTTCGGTGTCTTATAGCATGACCTTGTGACTGCAGATTATCAGGACAGGCTCAGGCAGCAGCCACAAATTAACAACATTCTTGATATTGTTACAATTAATGCACCTCAGGCATAAGGCTGACGTTAGTCATGTTATTTTCACAAGATTCTCAGGTAAACTTTTACAGCTGCCGCTGTGATCTTGGTCTTAAGAGGCATGTTTTCTTTAAAGCAGCCAAAAACTGCTATAACATCTTGTGTTTCGGGGTGCAACCCAGCAATTATGTAGCCTAATCAGTGCAGAACGCATATATTTACTCTAAGAAATGCTTCATCTGCTCATGGAAAAGGAGAGTGTTGGAGTGAAAAGCAAGATATGACATGGTGCCATATGATGAGCAGCGTGGGGCAAAAATAATTATAACACAGGGTTTTAAAGGCAATTTGTTGTACTATATTATTAACTACATGTACGCATGTGGTTCAGTTCAATATTGTTCACCGGATTTACTCTACCCTGTGGAGTCTCACTAAAACAAATCTTAAAAGTGTAGCCTCTTGCCAATATTGAAGCACTAGTTGGGTAGATTTCCTTCATACAGTGCCCTCCCATTCAGGAGTAGTGGAAAAAGGTCTGCCGAATCATTCAAGGAAGGATCAGGGTGGGTTCCACGTCGACCATCATGGGGTTGGTCTTTAATATTAAACGAGTGGCTCTTTTCTATATAATAAAGTGAATTAGTCTCTAGAATTCTTTATCTTGCGTGCTTGGTAGTCTCTTGAAACTGGAGTGCTTAAGTCTATGATTGCTATTGCAGAGTGGATGAGCTTTATGTTTAAGGTTAAAGGGGTTGTCTGGGACTTTTACATTGATGGTCTATCATTATAGTGTTACGGATCCGGGTGGTGGAACCTCTGTGCTGCGGTGCAAGGAGGGACCAGAGGGGTGTAATTAGGTATCAACTCGGACCGACCAAGGTCGTACGGCGGCTCAATCGACTCCGTGAGCAGGGAAGGACCGGGCAGAGGGACCAGGTGCTACTCTGGGGACTGACCTTGTATGAGAGCAGGTGACTCCTACGGGTCAGAAGGCAGGGACTGACCGGTACAGCAGATGAGCACGGCAGGCAGGCTGACGGGTGATCCGGGCAGACGGACTGGCAGGCACGCCAGGTAGCAAGCAGGAGCCTCCAGGTAGGCAGGCTGATAGGCACGGCAGGTAACAGGCAGGTGCTTCTAGGTATGCGGGTTGGCAGGCACGGCAGGTAACAGGCAAGAGCCTCCAGGTAGGCTGGCTGGTAGGCACGGCAGGTAACAGGCAGGTGCTTCCAGGTAAGCAGGCGGGCAGAACCCATAGACAGACTGGTGGACTGGACTGTAGACAGACTGTCGGGCTGGAGAGTAGACAAGCAGGTGGACGGGACTTGAAGTCCGGCTGGCGGACTGGACTTGTAGTCAGGCTGGCGGGCTGGACTAGTAGTCAGGCTGGCGGACTGGACTTGTTGTCAGGCTGGCGGGCTGGACTGGTAGTCAGGCTAGCAGCGGGACCTGAGGGCTGAAGCAGGGTATCAAACAAAAAGCTACAACCTTGCACGGGCACCTCCATATTGGAGGAGGTGCCTTTTATAGGGGAAGCCCTCCGGCCATTGGCCGGGGACTTTTTAGGACGGCGTGCGTGGTCCATTTAAGAGGGAGGGAGCGCGCGCGCCCTAAGCACGGAGCTGGGGAAGCTGCGTGCACCAGCAGCAGCCGCAGGGAGGCCAGAAGATGCCGGATTAGGACCGCGGTGGAAAGGGGGACGGCGTCTCTGCCGGGCAGGAGGCAGAGACGCCGATGCTACATATAGTAGGTCATCAACATCTTATTTATGCGGGAGAGGCGACAATCAGCATTCCTGTCAATCAGCTGTTCAGGCATCGGCCACAATTGCTCAGTTATAGAGCTGCATAGCTCCATTATAATTTAATTACTTAAGAGGGGATGTGCAGTACCCATCCGCGACCACTATACCATTGATGGAGCTGTGCTGTGCAGTTCCTGCAACAGAGCACTTGTGGCTGGCACTCGGAACAGCTGTCACACCCCCATGATCAGATATTGATGACTTATTCTAAGATCAGGCTATTAATGTAAAAGGCCCATACAACCCCACAGGCAGCATGTATCAGACACTGGCTATATGATTTTTCATATGCATGTTTGATTGCTAAAGGCAGCGGCGTTACAGAGAAAAACATACTTTAAAAGCCGCCAGCTTTTCCCTGCGTGCGTCTATAGGGAGAGACCTGTCTGACACTGATAGTGAGTGGTGAGAAGTCACCAGAGACCCACCCCTCCAACTAATCTCCTGTGCGCGTCTCGGTATCTGGCGGCTCTTAAAGTATGTTTTTCTCTGAAACATCACAGTATTTCAGAGACAAACATACCTGTCCGAAATCATACTGCCAGCATATGTATCTACTTTTTTGTATGGCTTTTTTTTAATGGAATTATTTCAATAAATTTGATTTTTTTATACCTGGAGCTCACATCCTTATCCCCACCGTACTACCAAGAGTGCCGACCTGGAGGATTCCGTGCACCCACCGCATAGCAACATTGCTGACAGTGCCAAGGTAAGCCAATTTTCCTCTTTTTCCCTTTACCCTCACTACACTGGGTCAAGTGCATTCCCCTTAATCTATCTGTTTAATCACCTAGGAATCCTGGATATGATAATCCTGGTTTCTCCCAGACACATAACCTACAGTTGACGATGATCATACACCTCCAAACTGCAGTTGACACCTAGCACAGAAAACTCAGTTTACAATGACTGCAGCTATTTAATAAACACAGTCCAAGCATTGGGATCCAGTTGCAGTGGCAAGTTTCCAGGAACTGGTGTTGCCTTTTTAGTATTATAAATGCAGTAAAGTCCTCTCAGAACCAGTTCTCTTACTCATTTCACAATGTTTACTTGCTCCTTATTGCAGGAAAACTGATGTTACACTTTGATTCAGCTTAGGAACAGAGCGATTAGATGCAAATGGAGTGGGTGGTGGGAACCAGGGTACTATGAGAAACTCTTGGGACTCTGTTTGAACTTCAGGGGTGGTGCTGCTTCAGAATTATTTCCTCTCCCCTTAGAGTGAGCTGGAATGCTTTCACAACTCCCTATGCTTTTTGTCATGTGTTCCCCAATCCGGAACTGTCTACACTCTGCAGTGGAAACACAACCTCTCTCTCTTGGTTACAGTGACTTGTGAAAGTATTCACCCCCTTGGCATTTTTCGTCTTTTGCTACTTCACAATTTGGAATTTCACTATTTTTTTTGTTTAGGGTTTGCATCATTTTCCCTGTCCCTGCTGTTGAAAAACATCCCCACAGCATGATGCTGTCATCACCATGTTTCACAGTGGGGATGGTGTTCTTGGGGTGATGAGCTGTGTTGGTTTGGTGCCAGACATAGCATTTATCTTGGTGGGCAAAAAGTTCAATTTTGGTCTCATCAGACCACAGCACCTTCCTCCATACATTTGGGAAGTCTCCCACATGTCTTCTGGCAAACTTAAAACGAGCCTTACAATTGTTGTGTGTAAGTAAAGGCTTTTTTATGGCCACTTTTCCATAAAAGCCCCCTCTATGGAGTGTACGGCTTATTGTGGTCATATGGACAGATACTCCAGTCTCTGCTTGGGAACCCTGCATCTCTTTCAGGGTCACCTTTGGTCTCTGTGCTGCCTCTCTGATTAATGCCCCCCTTGCCCGGGCTGAGAGTTTTGGTGTGCGACCCTCTCTTGGCAGGTTTGTTGTGGTACCAAGTTCTTTCCATTTGATGCTAACAGATTTGATGGGACTCCGGGGAATCATCAGAGACTGGGTTATTTTTTTTTAATAACCCAACCCTGACTTTTACTTCTCAACAACTTTTGTCCCTGACTTGTTTGGAGATCGCCTTGGTCTTCATGATGTTGTTTGGTTATTGGAGCCTCTTGCTTAATGGTGTTGCAGCCTCTGTGGCCTTTCAGAAAAGGTGTGTATATACTGACAGATCATGTCACACTTAGATTGCACACAGGTGGACTTCCTTTCACTAAGCATGAGACTTGTTATTGCACCAGAAATTTTTAGGAGCTTCATAGCAAAAGGGGTGAATACATATGCACAATTTTTAGTTATTTGAGCCCATAAATTTAATTTATGCCTATATTTTTCTCACTTCACTTCATCAATTTAGACTATTTAGTGCTGTTGAATCACACACAAATAGGATTACAGAAATATTTAAACACAGGTTGTAATGTAAAAAATAGGTAAAAACCCAAGGGGGTGAATATTTTTGCAAGCCACTGCATGTGGCTCTCCAGATCATTGCTCACCAACCAGTCTTTTTCTGTGCATCTTTGCTTCCGCCCTTGTTGCTGAGGAATACAAAAGCAAAAGGTGCTGGCAACTGTAGTCCAGTGCAGTTCAGAAATATAAGTGCTGCTATTAGTGTCAGACTCTGGTGCCTAGGGGATACCAGTAGATATGACTCTGCTGGCTAACCCTTTCATTACATGCAAATACCACCAGTTCATCTTAGGCTTTTGAGATGTGTTATTACCGGAGACATACTTTTTCTCATTAACACTTTTGTATGAAAATGTTTTTTTTTTTAAATTGCATTATTTAGGTATACATAGTATTGTTTTATTAACCTTATATTAAATGGTTATTTCCAATATAGTATGTTAGTCTCCCCTATCTAAAGGATAGCAGATACCTTAGTAGTCAGTGAGACCCCCAGAAGAATCCATGAACCAGGCTCTGCAGAGACTCATCTTGAATGGAGCAGAGATGAACATGCTCGCCTTTCACTCTATTGTGTATGGGACTGTTGGAGAAAGTCGAATACAGCGATCAGCTATTTTTGCCATTCCATAGACAATGAATGTAGTGGAGGCTGAGCATGTGCACCTCCACTCATATAAAGATAGAGTTGGGTAGAGCTCTGTTTCCAGGATCAATGGGAATCCCACTAGTTTGATCCACCATTGATCAGTTGTGAAAGGAGATAACTTACTACAGTATCTCCTTTAAGTATTATTTACTATGGGAAGTTCTAAGACTTGGTCATTGTATCCAGTTATTCAGTAAATACCCATAAATATAATCAGTAGTTTTTTACCTAAGTGCAGGCCACGGAAACAAATGCCAGCTGCATCCCTCACCCCGATGCGCATTTTGCCTGTCTTCTTCCGGGGGTGTGTTTACACTTTCTTGACTTGGGATTAGTGATGAGCGAACATGCTCGCCACTGCTCAGTACTCGCCCGAGCATCATGGTGCTCGACAAGCTTGGCGCTCGACAACTATTTCCGGGTTGCTCGGGTGGGAACTCGGGTCCCCGCCCTGCATGTTTGGCGCTCTTTAGAGAGCCAATGAACATACAGGGATTGCTTGCCTTGCACTGTAATGCCGTAGCCATGTTGGTTGTAGGCATTACAGTGATTGGCTGGCCGCACAGCGTCATCAGGTCTATATAAGACCTACGCCGCTATGCTCGTCACAGTCTACCCCGGAATCAGGCAGAGTAGGGAGAGCTGCTGCTGAGTCAGGGAGAGATTTGCTTCTTTAGAGTTAGTATAGGTATTCCACAACATATATCTATATATCCATCTGAACTAACAGTCCTTCTGAGGACTTACACAGTTGCATATTTTCAGTGGTGAAGGTGATAGCAAAAGTTAGTCAGTGTATGTGGCAGACTGCAGTGCATATAGTGCAAGAGGGTCCATAGCACGTTCCTGCAGCTGCTGTTCTTACAGATATTTGTAGACATAGCCCCAGGTATCAGGGGCCAGGGCACTTTTTTTTTTTATCTTAATCCTGGATATTTGCTTAAAAACCAAGGCAGGCAGGGTATGTGACAGACTGCAGTGCATTATACAGCACAAGAGGGTCCATTGCATGTTGAACTTCTGAGTGATTCTGCTGTGACAAATATTTGTAGACATAGCCCCAGGTATCAGGGGCCAAGGCAATTTTTTTTTATCTTAATCCTGGTTATTTGCTTAAAAAGCAATCCAGAGTACACAATTTTTCTGCTCCATTTGCTTGTTAGCAATAGAGAATACAGCCAGAACTGTTACATATTTCAGCAATAAAAATCCAGAAATTTGAACTGAACTTGGAAAATATTGGCCTCCTTTTCCATTCTGTTGCAGTGTGTCAGTCAAGCTATTCACACTAGGTCTCTGTGTAGAATAATATTAGTAAATTACAGGCTTGCTACTTAAAACCGTGGTTCTCTGTCAGACATATCACATATAATAGTGTTCCAAAATCAGTCATTTCTGCCTTCCATTTCGTTGAAGTGTGTGGGTCAAGCTATTCACACTAGGTCTCTGTGAAGAATAATATTAGTAAATTACAAGCTTGCTATTTAAAACCGTGGTTCTCTGTCAGACATATCACATATAATAGTGTTCCAAAATCAGTCATTTCTGCCTTCCATTTCATTGCAGTGTGTGGGTCAAGCTATTCACACTAGGTCTCTGTGAAGAATAATATTAGTAAATTACAAGCTTGCTATTTAAAACCATGTTTCTCTGTCAGACGTATCACATATAACTGAGTTCCAAAATCAGCCATTTCTAGTGAACGTGGAAAATAATGTCCTCCATGGGCAAGGTGCGTGTCAAGGGACGGGGATGTGGATGTAATGGTGATGGTGCATGCACAGGCCGAGGACGTGACCGTGGGCAAGCTGAAATTGTGCCACAACAAACACCCACATCTTGTCGCCCGACCTTCCTGTCCCAATTGCTAGGGGACCGCAGCACACCACTATTGAACACAAAGCAATATAAAAAGGCTGTTGGTTGGATAGCAGATAATGTTTCCAGTCACTTTGCCACCACCACTTCCACACGTCAAGGTCAAATCTCAGTAGCCGTGAGTCTGGACCGCATATTCCTCACCCTGATCCTCCTTGCTCCCACCATGCCGAGTGCCCAGAGACAACTGATCCCACACTTGGACACTCAGAGGAGCTGTTCACTTTTCCATTTGTAGATTCGGGCCTTTTGCCTGGCCAGCTTCAAGTGAGTCAAGAGGAGAACGCGTGTAGCGATGCCCAAATAGAGCAGCCACAGTCACACGAAGGCAATGGTGTGAAAGTGCAATTACTGTCGCAAGAGGTGGATGATGATGAGGATAAGACACAATTGCCAAAAAGTCTGGAGGAGGACCAGGGATTGGAAGTGGAAGACGAGGTGGTGGATGATATAGTAACTGATCCAACCTGGAAGGGGGACATGCAAAGCGAGGACAGCAGCACACAGGGGTAGGGAGGCGTAGCACGACAACAGGCAGAAAGAAGCAGTGTGGTTGCCGCAGACACAAGGCAGGAAAGCATTCCCCGTTACACCAACATGACGAAAGTTGCCAGTACAACTGTTAGGTCTTCCCGAGTCTGGTTGTTTTTTAAAGACTCTGCAGATAACCTCAAAAAGGCCATTTGCACCACCTGCCAGGCCAGCATTAACAGGGGTAGCAAAACTAGCAGCCTGACCACCACCAACATGATCAGGCACATGGCAGCAAAGCACCCGACTAAGTGGGCCGAACCCCAGGGTCCAGAAACAGTGTCTGTGGGTGACAACACTGCTTCTTCCATTGTTGTGCGTGCATGCCAATCCCCTGTCCATGGCGCATGCAAAGATGCCTCCCGCCCTGCACGTGTTGGTGCACACTCTCAAAAAGCACTATCAGCAAGCGCGTCCACTTCCTTGTCCCTGCGCAGCATTCAGTTGTTCCTACCCCAGTCCTTGGAACGCAAGCGCAAATATGCAGCCAATGCCCCACAGGCCACACTACTAAATTAACACATTTCGCGACTGCTTGCGCTCGAAATGTTGCCTTTAGGCTTGTGGAGATGGAATCTTTCCGCAACCTGATGGCAGCAGCCATCCCTCGGTACTCGGTCCCCAGCCACCACTATTTCTCCCGGTGTGCCGTCCCTGCATTACAAGAGCATGTGTCCCACAACATTAGCCGTGCCCTGAGCAACGCAGTTACTGGGAAAGTCCACCTAACCACGGACACGTGGACAAGTGCTTGTGGGCAGGGATGGTACATCTTGCTGACGGCACACTGGGTTAATATAGTGGAAGCCGTAACCCAGTCGAACCTTGGGACGGAACACGTCCTCCCAACACAGAGGATTGCAGGCCCTGGGTAAATCAGGGTTGCCCCCACATTCTACAGCTCCTGTACCTCCTCCTCCTCTTCATCCTCCATCTCCGAAATTACCACATCAGTCAGAAGCTGGAAGCCCTGCAGCACTGCCTCGGTCAAGTGGCAACAGGCTGTGTTGAAGCTAATATGCTTAGGTGACAAACCGCACTCCGCTGAAGAGTTGTGGACAGCTCTGAAAGAGCAGGCAGATCTGACAACTCTGAACCTTCAGCCAGGCATGGTCGTGTGTGACAATGGCCGGAACATGGTGGCAGCTCTGAAGTGAGGCGAGCTCACACACGTACCATGCCTGGCCTATGTGCTTAACCTCATGGTTCAGCAGTTTCTCAAAACCTACCCAGATCTGTTGCATCTGCTTGTCAAAGTACGCCGCGTGTGTGCCCATTTTAGAAGACAGCTACAGCTTCCGCCACCCTTGCCGTGCTTCAGCAGCATTTGCAGCTTCCAGCTCACCGACTGGTAGCAGAGGTCACAGTTCTTTGGACAACCAAGGAGTACAGGCGCAAGAGACACAAATGCAATCCAGCAGAGGCAGGGGAACACTGTCAAAGTTCTGGGACAGTTTTCTCAGATCCTCCCATCGCACAGGCCCTGAGGCGCAGGGTACTCTCCCAAGGAGGGAAAAGTTTAGGAAAATGCTGAGGGAGTGCTATGGCGTGATTCCTCTGTACCTTATAATTATTGGGTATCCAAGCTGGACACATGGCATGAACTGTCTCTCTACGCCTTGGAGGTCCTGGCCTGCCCTGCCGCTAGCGTTTTGTCAGAGCGGGTTTTTAGTGCCGCTGGTGGTATTATAACCGATAGGTGCATCCGCCTGTCAATTGAAAATGCTGACAGGCTGACTCTTATAAAAATGAACAAGGGCTGTACTTGGCCAGACTTCTCAACACCACCGAATGATAGTAGCGTAGCATAAACTCAAGTACAGTATATTTTTTTGGGGAGGTCTAACTCTATTCGCATGTACCTCTGTCTTCACACCCAGACATGGGTATAAGTTTCCTGATTTTGTCTATTGCTCTTGTCCTCCTCCTTCTCCTCATCCTCATCCTTCACCACCATATCACCACAATATCTACCATATCACCATATCTACGTCTCTTGCAAGGGGCACTGGAGTTCCTCCAAATTTTTGGCAGCCATTGCATTCACTGCATGGGCAAACAGTATGGAAGAACCACTTCCTAAAAATGGGAACATTGTTTTCAGGAGGCCCTCCGACCTCTACGTCTCTTGCAAGGGACACTGGAGTTCCTCCAAACTTTTGGTAGCTGCTGCATTCACTGCATAGGCAAACAGTATGGGAGACCCACTCCTTTCTAATGGGAACATGTCGTTACTGTGGCCAAGCTCTATGTGTCTTTAAATTGTTATTGGGGTAATTCCTACATTTTGGCAGCCATTGGACTCCCTTCATACCCTATAACTGTATAGCAGATCCGCTCCTTTCTAATGGAAGCATGTCGTTACTGTGGCCCAGCTCTATGTGTCTTTAAATTGGTATTGGGGGTTTTCCCAAATTTTGGCAGCCTTTACAGTCACTGCATGGGCATTACCACTATAGGAGACCCACTCCTTTATAATGGGAACATTTTTTTTACTGCGACCCTCCTCTATATCTCTTCAAAGGGGTATTGGGGTACTTCCAAATTTTTGGCAGCCCTTGCAATCACTGCATACCCAATAACAGTATACGAGACACACTCTTCAATAATGGGAATAACAAAGCATAGCCGACTGCTGTCCCTTTAAGAATAGTGTTTGTGACTTTCAGAGTCCCTCCTTCATAAATGAAACAGGATGTATCTGATGATGTCTCACACACCACATGGCCAAATAAGGTAGTAAAATGTTAAAATGACATTTCCTGGTGAATGTAATTTTCACAGTTGAAAGCAATGCAAAAGTGCAAAAACGCATCAAAAACACCATGTGTGAACATAGTCCAAGGTGTGGAGGAGCATTTTTGTTTTTGGTTATTTATTTTGCCTTATGTACAAGTCATTACCCTGGAAAGCATGTTCCTTAACATTTTTCCCTGGAAAATCCATTTTGGTTTAGTTTTTGTATGTTTTATTGTGAGTCCGTAAAAGTGGCGTAATACCTCTGACAACTTTGTTATCAGCAGTGACCTGGGAGTCAGAAATGCTTCCAGGGGTGTTCCCCATACTGTTCCCATGTCATTTGAACCCTGTTCCCATCAATTTGGGCAATTTTTAAGCCCTCTGCAGACCGTCGGGGGGGGGGGGGTACCGTAAAAATGCTCGAGTGTCCCATAGACTTACATTGGGCTTGTTACTCGGGCCGTTCACTCGAGAATTCCAATTTGCTCGACCCGAGCATTTTAGTGCTCGCTCATCACTACTCGGGATCCCTATCTAGAGTCTGTGTTTTAAAGTATAGGAAAAGCCTTCTAATTTCTTTCTTTATAAATCTGTGAAATACACTGATGACACAAAAATGGTAAAAATGGAGACACAGATGACACACTGAAGACACACTGATGAAAAACTCTAATAACACCGGTACCGATTTTTAACATACGTGTTCTATACAGAGGTGTGAAGGAGGCCTTAAATAGAGCAACAGAAGTAATAGTGACAATATGTGTAGAGATCATGTCTGAATAAGGCAGACTAGTGTTTGGTTTTGGTATGTGTGATGTCTGAAATCCTCAGTAACTTTCTTTGAATAAATTGACATGCCAAGGATTTGAAATCCGTAGCACAAGGAAAATTACTGTATACCACAGATTTTATCCATAGCGGGTAGATGAGATTTTGTGAAATTGTAAACCGCAATGTTGCTTTAGGCTGCGTGCCCACGATGCGTGTTTTATGCGTTTCCGCTGCGGAATTTCCGCAGCGGAAACGCATCAAAAACGCATGGTAATCTGCACCCCATGGTCTCCAATGGCATTCCACAATGTCAGTGCACATGCTGCGGATTTTTCCGCAGCGTTTCTGCAGCGCTCATAAATCCGCAGCATGTTCATTAATTTTGCGGAAGCGCCGCCATTGACTTGCATTGAGACGCATAGAATCCGTGTCTGTACATTTGTACAAGCGGATTATATGCGTCTCTATGTACGGATGGTACCCAGTTCTGGAGGAGAGAAGACTCTCATCCAGACCTGGGTACCATTGTACCTGTGAAAAAAAGAATAAAATAATAAAGTTTATATTCACCTGTCCGGCGGCCCCTGCAGCGCTTACCTTCCAGGACCTGAGATGACGTCGCGGTCATGTGACCGCAGACTGTCTCGTGAGATGCCGGCAACCCGGAAGAAGCCAGGACGAGCGCTGCAGCACACGCGGCGGGGGATCGGGGGTAAGTATAGCTTTATTTTTTTATTTTTACGGTCACACTATATAAATCCATGCCTTTTGCATGGATTTATATAGTGTGACCTAGTTGTCAAGCACTTTCCAAGTGATGCTAATCGCCTGGAAAGTGCTTGTCAGTCCGCATGCGGAAACACATGCGTTAACGCATGTGGATACGCATGTGAATCCGCATGTATTCCGCATGTATTCTGCAGGAAAAACGCATGCACAATCTGCATGCGTTTTTTCTGCCAGGGAGATGCAGAAATGCTGCAGAAATTTTCTGCTTCATTTCTGCATCGTGGGCACATAGCCTTAGCCCCCAATTTTGCATTGTCACAATGGTAATAGGAAAAAATGGACAGTACAATTTGTTATACAATTTCTTCTGAGTATGCCGATGCCCCATATGTGGTGGAAAACCACTGTTTGGGCACATGGCAGGGCTCGGAAGTGAAGGAGCACCATTTGGCTTTTGGATCGCATAATTGGCAGGAATAGAGAGCAGACACCCCTCACAAGTGCCCTATTTTGGAAACTACACCCCTCAAGGAATTTATCTAGCTGTGTTGTGAGCACCTTGAACCCGCAGATACTTCACAAAATTTTATAACGTTTTTTAAAAAATCAAATTTTTCCCACAAAATTGTTGGTTTCACCCCAAATTATTAATTTTCCCAAGGATAGCAGGAGAAAATGGATCATACAATTTGCTGTTCGATTTGCTGTTCAATTTTTCTTGAGTACACCGATACCCCATATGTGACGGCAAACTATAGTTTGAGTGAACAGTAGGACTCGGAAGGGAAGGAGGCGCCATTTGACTTTTGGAGCGCAAAATTGGCTGGTGTAGATTGTAGATGCCATGTCGCGTTTACAGAGCTACTGATGTGCCTAAACATCCCCCCACAAGTGACCCCATTTTGGAAACTACACCCCTCAGGGAATTTATTATGGGTGTGGTGAGCACCTTGAACCCACGGATGCTTCACAGAATTTTATAACTTTGAGCCGTGAAAATGAAATAATAAATTTTTCCCGAAAAATGTTGCTTTTGCTCCAAATTTTTCATTTTCACAAGGATAACAGGAGAAAATGGACTATAGAATTTGTTGTATGATTTCTCTTGAGTACACCGATACCTTATATGTGGTGAAAACTACAGTTTGGGTACATGGCAGGGCTCAGAATTGAAGGAGCACAATTTAAATTTTGGAGCGCAATTTTGGCTGGAATAGATTGCAGATGCCATGTCACATTTGAAGAGCCTCTGATATGCCAAAACAGCAGAAACCCCCCACAACTGACCCCATTTTGGACACTGCATCTCTTTAGAAATTCATCTTGGGGTGTACTGAGCATTTTTAAACCTCAGGCGACTCACAGAATTGTATAACATTAGGCTGAGTAAATGCAAAATTACCATTTTTTCCACTAAAATGTTGCTTTGGCCCCAAGTTTTTAATTTTCAGAAGAGGTAATAGGATAAAATGAACATTACAATTTGTTTTGCAATTCTTCCTGAGTTCGCCAATACCCCATATGTGGTCGAAAACTACTTTTGAGGAAGAGTGCAAAGCTCAGAAGTGAAGGAGCGCAGATTTTGCTGAAATGGTTTGAGGGTGCAATGTCACATTGGCAGAGCTCCTGAGGAGCCAGAAAAGCATACCTTAGAGAATATAAATGGAAAAATGCGGGCACAACCAAATATACACAGAGATCAACCTATTGCATACATAAAGAACCAGATGAGAGCGCAAGAGAAAAGAGAGTATGCAATACACATGGATCTCTAAAAAATCACAAATCTTTATTATTATACAACAACAAGCCAAAAAGAATAAAATCATTTAAACAAGCCCAAAGCTTATAAAGACAGGTCATACAGTTATAATAAAGATGTGACCCCCCTGATCCACTATATGGCACAGAAGAAAAGAAACCATCCAAAAAGTACAATCATTGCCTCAATAATACACAATCCCATAATTAGATTACATACGATCACAAACATAAATGTTGTTATTAAAGTATCAATGTGCATATGAGGATAAAGAAACAGCCATTTTTCTCTCTTTTTTTTTTTTTTTCTATCTCTCTCTTTTTCTTTCTTTAGACTAATTCACATATGGGAGTCCTTTTGGTCACCTGAACAAGACTAATCCTTGGCTTTCCAGCGTATTGTTCAGCTGGTTTTTATATTGTTGATGCGGTGTCAATAGTGCATTGGGGATGGAGAAAGTGGATATTGATGCTGATCTCTTCTTTTTACCTTATTAATATTTATCTTATGCCATGCATATGATTTTGATAGGCACATACTGTATATACTATATGTGTACTATATGTACAGGTATATAAGGGGACAGTACAAAGACCTTTCTACTGATCTTTTTACTCTGAGGCCTGAGACGGGGACAAGGGGGCATCTTCTACGTCTGTGGGAAAGAAGGTTTAATCATAATCACAGTCGGGGATTCTTTACTGTAAGAGCAGTGAGACTATGGAACTCTCTGCCGCATGATGTTGTAATGAGTGATTCACTATTAAAATTTAAGAAGGGCCTGGATGCCTTTCTTGAAAAGTATAATATTACAGGTTATATATACTAGATTCCTTGATAGGGCGTTGATCCAGGGAACTAGTCTGATTGCCGTATGGAGTCAGGAATTTTTTCCCCAATGTGGAGCTTAGTGTTTGCCACATGTTTTTTTTTGCCTTCCTCTGGATCAACATGTTAGGCTATGGGTTGAACTAGATGGACTTAGTCTTCCTTCAACCTTAAAAACTATGTTACTATGTTACTACTGTATGTTACTTTGCTATCACATAGTTACTTACGTTCACATTCATAATTGTTTAATAATTTTCTCAGTATTATGTACTGTTTATATCAAATTGAGTTCATGTTTACTATTACATTGGGGAGCATATGATGAACACCCATACATCTATATATTTGTGCCAGTGTATCTTTCCTAAGACTACTGCGTCTCTGTGACTTCCACCCTTGTATATTAGCTATTTTTTGCCGTATATAGCAGTGAACTATGATTACTGTGACTTCCGCCCTCTTATGTGATCACATACGCATGAGCTGTGTGGTGGAAATGACTTCCGCCACCAGCATGTATATTGCTATCTTGTGAGCGTCACTCCACTGTTCCGTCACTACCCTATGTGACTCCTTATTGGTTCTCTCTGTACACGTGACTGTTGTCTTCAGTACGTGCCACCAACCAAACTGGGCATGTGATGTAGGTCAAGGAAACGCCAATTCTGACCTGCTGCCAGCTGGTAACGATATTATTATTATCTATTTATATACAGTACAGACCAAAAGTTTGGACACACCTTCTATTTTAAAGATTTTTCTGTATTTTCTTGACTATGAAAATTGTACATTCACACTGAAGGCATCAAAACTATGAATTAACACATGTGGAATTATATACTTAACAAAAAAGTGTTAAACAACTGAAAATATGTCTTATATTCTAGGTTCTTCAAAGTAACCACCTTTTGCTCTGATGACTGATTTGCACACTCTTGGCATTCTCTTGATGAGCTTCAAGAGGTAGTCACCAGAAATGGTTTTCACTTCACAGGTGTGCCCTGTCAGGTTTAATAAGTGGTATTTCTTTCCTTATAAATGGGGTTGGGTCCATCAGTTGTGATGTGCAGAAGTCTGGTGGATACACAGCTGATAGTCCTACTGAATAGACTGTTAGAATTTGTATTATGGCAAGAAAAAAGCAGCTAAGTAAAGAAAAACGAGTGGTCATCATTACTTTAAGAAATGAAGGTTAGTCAGTCCGAAAAATTGGGAAAACTTTGAAAGTGTCCCCAAGTGCAGTTGCAAAAACCATCAAGCGCTACAAAGAAACTGGCTCACATGAGGACCGACCCAGGAAACGAAGACCGAGAGTCACCTCTGCTTCTGAGGATAAGTTTATCCGAGTCACCAGCCTCAGAAATCGCAGGTTAACAGCAGCTCAGATTAGAAACCAGGTCAATGCCACACACAGTTCTAGCAGCAGACACATCTCTTCAACAACTGTTAAGAGGAGACTTTGTGCAGCAGGCCTTCATGGTAAAATAGCTGCTAGAAAACCACTGCTAAGGACAGGCAACAAGCAGAAGAGACTTGTTTGGGCTAAAGAACACAAGCAATGGACATTAGACCAGTGGAAATCTGTGCTTTGGTCTGATGAGTCCAAATTTGAGATCTTTGGTTCCAACCACCGTGTCTTTGTGCGACGCAGAAAAGGTGAACTGATGAACTCTACATGCCTGGTTCCCACCGTGAAGCATGGAGGAGGAGGTGTGATGGTGTGGGGGTGCTTTGCTGGTGACACTGTTGAGGATTTATTCAAAATTGAAGGCATACTGAACCAGCATGGCTACCACAGCATCTTGCAGTGGCATGCTATTCCATCCGGTTTGCGTTTAGTTGGACCATCATTTAGTTTTCAACAGGACAATGATCCCAAACACACCTCCAGGCTGTGTAAGGGCTATTTGACCAAGAAGGAGAGTGATGGGGTACTACGCCAGATGACCTGGTCTCCACAGTCACCAGACCTGAACCCAATCGAGATGGTTTGGGGTGAGCTGGACCGCAGAGTGAAGGCAAAAGGGCCAACAAGTGCTAAGCATCTCTGGGAACTCCTTCAAGATTGTTGGAAGACCATTTCCAGTGACTACCTCTTGAAGCTCATCAAGAGAATGCCAAGAGTGTGCAAAGCAGTCATCAAAGCAAAAGGTGGCTACTTTGAAGAACCTAGAATATAAGACATATTTTCAGTTGTTTCACACTTTTTTGTTAAGTATATAATTCCACATGTGTTAATTCATAGTTTTGATGCTTTCGGTGTGAATGTACAATTTTCATAGTCATGAAAATACAGAAAAATCTTTAAATGAGAAGGTGTGTCCAAACTTTTGGTCTGTACTGTATATACTTACCTGGCCAACATTCATTGCACTTTTTTCCCCTGAGGAAGCCACAACTAAAAGCAAAGCCACAATAAGAGGAATTAAAATTTCCCCAAGATTCAAGAAAAACACAGCAAAAAAGGGCAACAGTGTTTACCTGCCCAGGTCTCAGAACTAATGCACTACCAGGGTGCATCAAACCCATATATTAACACAGGTGCAAAATACTGATGAGACAACCACTCACAGCCTATCAGTTCATGAACGGGGTGATTGCTTAGTATTAGAGTTGCACACAACAAAGGCTTTGCTTTTAGTTTAGTGTTAGGACTCGCAAGTATGAGGACCCTTGACGAGGGGTGGGAGCTTGCGTATTTTGGCCAAAATATAGACCAATACCTCATATATTAAATATGTATTTTTGCACTTTTTTATTCCATGATGCAGCCAGGCCCATCAGTGCTGGCATTGTAAACTAGGGTGTCTGTCCTCATGGGGTGCACTTAGATAGTATTGGGTAGCCTGCCTAATCGAATAGTATAGGCGTCACCAATAGGCTGTAAGCCGTATACTGTGCACTACTCATGAGTGAACAGCGCCCTATACAAGCGTTTTTTGTGTGCAATTTTAATACTAAGCAATCACCCCCTCCATAAAATGTTAGATTGTGAATGATTGTCTCATCAGTATTTTGCACCTGTGTTGCCTTCATCTTTAATATATGGGTTTGCTGCACCCTGGTAGTGCATTAGATCTGAGACCTGGGCAGGTAAACACTATTGACCTTTTTTGTTATGTTTTTCTTGAATCCTGGGTGAATTTTAATTTTTAATTCCTCTTTTTGTTGCTTTGCTTTTAGTTTACCTCTCAAACTACACCTCGAATCCAAACAGGAGAGGTGAGAAGACTACTAGTAAAGCTATGGGAAAAGATAGAGACTGTCACCATAGTAAATAAGGAGACACAGGGTCCCTAGCAGTGGCCAGGACCTCAAATACCTAACAGCAACACGTGCATATAGATGTCAAGTATGGCAAGGCTTAAAGTTCTATCCCGGCGGTTCAATCATAGGTGGATAATATAAATTGATGTACAGCTGACAATTTATAGGGAAAAAAATATCTATGCTAAATTTGTCATCTATAAAGAAATCTGTAAAGACATATTCCCAGATCTACCACTTCTCTCCTACAAACAGCCCCCTAACTTAAGGAATCTCCTTGTCAGAAGTGTCCTCTCATCACCATCATTCCCATGTAAAAACAAAAAATGCAAAACTTGTACCCACATATTACCATCAAATACAGTCTGCATACCAAACACAAATCAGGACTACAAAATCATGGATGTCTTTTCATGTACATCCTCAAATGTGGTGTACATGATATAATGTCCAAGGTGCCCAGAAGGAGTTTATATGGGAGAAACAATGCAAAAACTGCAAACGAGAATGAATTTACACAGACACACAATTAAGAATGAACTGGACACGCCTGTGGGGAAACATTTCTCTGGCCGGGGACACTGTATGACAGATCTAAAAGTTTTAATACTAAGAGGTCACTTCAAGGGCAACAGAGAAAGAAAAATTTGGGAATTCAAATTGATATTCAATTCACTGACAACAGGACTAAATATAACACCTGGGTTTATGATTCACTACATGGACACAATTCACACCTCCAGATAATTAAACATTCCCAAAGCCTCTCATTTTGCAACAAAAAAAACTAATTTGATGTCTCTGACTTATCAGTAGGAGGCATCACAACTTACACCTCATGAACAAATGTCTTGTTGTAACATCTCTCAAATGTTGTGCCTTTTGTCTTATGAATTCATTTGTAATCTTGCCTGACGAAGGAGCCTCTGTGCTCTGAAAGCTTGCATATATATATATTTTTTTCTGGTTAGCCAATAAAGGTATCACTCCGAGAATACTTTTGTCATTTTTGGCATAAAAGTATTTGCATCATCTATAAAGAAATATTCTAGAATAGCCACATATCGCTGTACATCAAATCTGATACTCGAAATGGTGTGGGACACCGAGATAACCTTGTGACATGCTGTCTATGATGCAGGATACGCTAGAAGACCATGCAGCATTTCACTGCCTGTCTTTAAACAAAGTTTCACCTGTTATTATTAACATTGTGCACCTGCTATTTGTCAAATAATAAAAAGAGTTATAATTGAATATCTGATGAGTGCCATGGATTGTATCTTTAATTGTTTCCCATACAAGTTTTGTTATTTTATAGAGGCCGTTTTCTGCTTCGGGAGTTAGTAAATTGATAGCTGGTAGATGAGTTAGATACTTTAAAATGGGCAAGTGTAGAGATCTGAGCCATTTTGAAAAGAGACTGATCAGTAAATACAGTGTATAGGTATTAAATAAAGTGGAAGATTTTATCCGTTGAGTTGAATTTCCATCTGTATTTTTCATTATGTCCTACATATACTCTAATTACCAGGACCCATGTTTTCCCACCAGAACAGAGCTCAGAGCATCACAGTGCTTCCACACGCTTGACTTTTTCCTTTTGTGCATATTGGTGCCATCATCAGTTAAGCAACACATGCTCCCGGCTATCCACATGATGTAATAGTTATAATTAATCAGAGCAGGCCACTTTCTTCCAATGCTTCACAGTCCCATACTCAGCAAGATGCAATGCACCATGTATTCTGACAGTTTCCTATCATAGCCAGCATTAATGTTTTATGTAACTTGTGCTACAGTAACTTTTTTATGAGATCAGACCAGACAACCTTTGGCATCGACACACCATGAAGCCTAGGCTGACCATAAACTACAAGACCTGTCATTTTGGAAATGCTCAAACTCAGTGGTCCATCTCTCACAGTTATGATTACACATTTTACCTGCTTCGAGCACATCAACATTAGTAATTAATACACGCTATAAAATAAATAAAACATACTGTAATTAAAAGTTAAAACTTAAAAAAGTTAATCGCTCACAGCCAAAAAATTGTTTTTAGCAAGTTGACTTCAGATAAATCCACAGAATAATAGGTACCTCGGGGGCATCAAATGCTTTAAAATAGATTACTTAGCATACTTATGAAAATAACACAATCCAATCTGATGCTTGATTTATGAATAAATTATACTTACTAAGAACTGAATTTATCTGTTTTGCCATGCCTCGTTATGAAACGCAATATTATAGCTATGCAGAATTTCTTTACACCAAAAGATGACATACGTAATTGACAATCTAGACCTGTCAGAATTATTTTCTTCAAAAGAAACAGTTTAATGGCTTGTAATGGGACTAAACTGCAATATTCAGTACTACCGCTACTACTGAATGGTGCTGGTGTACAGACTTCAGACACTGCAAACAATGCAGGAACGCCGTAGCCCATTATATTGTTGAATGGTGGGACACCAAGAGTTGGACTTCCACCAAGATGATATTAATAGCCAATCCTAAGAACAAGTCATCAATATTATAGGAATGGAAGACATGTTTAACACGTGAAAATGTTAATTTTGTGTGAGAATGAAAATTACCGCTTCCACTGTGTTCCATTTTAGAATATTCAAATTTTGTGATGTATTAGAATTTAAAAGGGATTTCTGGCAGAAGTAAGTCATGAGGATAAAAAGGGAAACTAAAATATATTTACCCTAGGGGTCAACTCTCCGCTCTAGCACTGCAGTTTTGACTGTCTCCGCTAGACTGCTAGCAAAGATGTCATTACTACCATTCACTTCACTGTTGCTGCCACTGATTGGCTGTATGCTCAGGATGTAAGAAGGTGGAGGTGTTGCCCACATTCCCCCCTAGAAGACATGTATTTCGTTGCAATGCTTTATGACATTTGAATGATTAATAACACAGGTCTGCAAGAGTTAAATTGTTTGAAAAGTAAGAGGTGATTTTTATATACTTTCGATTGCTGAACTTAGCAAAAATATTGAAAAAATTCCATCACGTACAGTTTTTTTTCACAAACACTGACTCCATAGGCTTTTTCTTGAACCAATGCTTTTACCCCTTTTGCGCGACCTTTGGTGGATGATTGTGGTGTCATTAGATTGGTTAGAAATGATACAGAAGCAGAGAAAAGGAATTCCTTCAATATTTTTCTCAAGACAGTGCTTGGGCTGATGGAATAATTTAACATTGAGTACAATGTGAGCGAATGGAGACTCTTTATTGATTCATTAAAAAAAAGTTTGACAGCTGTGCTACTGCACATTGGCAGCAGGTATGCTTCAGTACCTGTAGGGCATTCTGTGCAATTGAAGGAAAGCTATGAGAATTTCGACTTTATTCCCAAGAAACGTAATTACGAGGATCAAGGATGGTCAATATGTGCCCATCTGTAAGATATATCTTAGCTCTTTGGGCAGCAAGGAGGATACATGAGGTACCCATGCTTTTTGTGTTAATGGGACAGCCAGGATAGGACTCATCACTGGAGCCAAAAAAGTTGGCCAACGAGAACATCTTTGCAACCTGGACTCAACAATATAGTTGTGGAAAGTTTAGTTGATCTCACTAAAGTTCTCCTGCCACCACTCCATATTAAGCTTGAACTGATTAAGTAGTTTGTGAAAGCTGTACCAAAAGACTTTTAAAGGGACCCTATCACCAGCAAAAACAATATTAACCTGCAGATATGGGCTTAATCTGCAGGTTAATAGAGTTACAAACCTGCCCGGTGCCTGCACATAGCCGAACACTGCGGGAAGAAAATTAATTTTATTTCCCCCAGAAGCATTCGGTTTCAGTCATGGGGCCTACAAAGGATACAGAGCGGTGGCTGTAACTGCGTCCCCGGTCCTAATTGACACTCTCTCTGTATTGGGGCTGGCTGTCAGTCAGTGCCGGTGGCACGGTTATAGCTACTGCTCTGAATACTCAGAGCGGTGATTGAACCCCCACCGGCATTGCCCCCATGACTGAAACCCGAACGCTGTCAGGGAGAGTAAAGTTCATTTTCTCCCCACAGCGTTTGACTAAGTGCGGGGGCCAGGCAGGTTAATAACGCTATCAACCTGCAGAATAAGCCTATATCTGTAGGTTAATAGTGTTTTTGCTGATGATAGGTGTACTTTAAGAATCTGTGTACCAAGTTTTAGGGACTGTCTGAAGCAAAACTGAAGGATGCATTTTTGTAGGTACGTACATTCGGAAACTCATGAAGGAAGACGTGTTCGAAACAAAAATGAAAGCTGTTGAGAAAAGGGTTTGGGATTCTTTTAGAGAAATTGTGAAGAAATTTCTAAGTAACAACAAAAATCCAAAATTTAAGTCCATCGTGGAAAATATGCTGAAACGTTTCAAAGCCTTGGCTTGTCTGATGAATTTGAAGTTAAATTTTCTACATTCCTATTTGGACTACTTTCCTGAAAACCTTGGTTCTGTTAGCAAAGAACATGGAGAAAGATTTCATCAGGATATTATGGAGATGGAACGACGATACTAAAGTAGATAGAATGTGAACATGATGGGGGGCTACTGCTGGATGCTTCACAGAGAAGAGCCACGGGCCTTCTATAAGAGAAAATGTATCAAGAGAAGCTTTGAAGAGAAAAGGAAAAGGTGCAAGAATTAATTTACAACAAAGTTGCAGAATGAATGTTCAATAAATTTTTACACATAATATTTTGTACATATTTGGCTACAATAAAGATTTTTCTTGTTCATCTCACTTATACGTAATCTCACGAGCGTTTTGAGCAAAATACATACATAATGGTTAAAAATAGAAGTGTTTGTGGCATTATCATCGAACGGGTACATAAAGCCTTGAAACCAAAACCTAAAGTCCCAGACCCACCTAGAGACGTAATCTGTGGCCTGCAAAGTTTCGTTGACACCTCGGCTGTACTGTCCAAGATGAGAGAAAGTTCCGCTTTATTTTATGATAACAACCCGTTACAGATCTTTCAGGACATTGCCCCTTCTACCCTTGCGAAAAGAAGGAAAATTAAACCTCTCCTAAACGCCTTATGGTCCAACAAGCTTCTGTACAGGTGGCTTTTTCCATTTGGCCTTGCTGTACAAAAAGATGGTAAACGAATTTTCATACGGACCCCTGAAGATCTACAAGCTTCATGGAAGACCTTGGGGGTCCAGCAAATCGAGGTTCCCTCTTGGATGCCACTAGATGATACCTCTACCTTCCCACAGCTCCAGAGACCTGAAAAATGGTCGGTGCAGGGGAGGGGCTCCCCTTCCAGGACTAGAGGACAACCATCAAAGTTTCTGCCTCCATGATATCCAAAAATGGGGACTGGTCTCTTATATCCTTTTCATTAACCCATGCTGGATTTACACTCCAACCTTGTGGGCAATTTATGTTTAGCTTGAATGACTGTTCTTATTTGAGTTCTTGTTACTAATAATCTTTTACAAATAATCCTTTATAATTCTTGAAGGTATCACCTCCTTAATTTCCTTGTCTGCTATACCTTGGGATGCTACCCGCCCCGCCCTGCTGCAGACAAGGTGTATATTATTGATAGTTTAGTGTTGTTTATTTCTAAATGTTTTCGTTTATACCTAGGTTGTTGGACCTCTTTCCAGATACTTCACTTGGTCAAGACATCTTATGGATGATAGGACCCCCCCTGACACTGTTGTTGTTGTGTCTTTTAATGTCAAGGGCCTTAATTCCCCTCCAAAACGTAGCCAGATCATCCACCTCTTGATTAAGAACCACATCTCTATAGCTTTTATTCAAGAGACTCACTTTACAGTGGGACTTGCCCCTGACCTCACTAGAACTAAATTTCCTGTCTGGTTCCATAGTTGCAGCGCCTCGGCATCTAAAGGGGTTAGTATATCCCTTCACAAAAATTTACCCTTCTCATTTAAGGACTAATTAGCGGATGCAGATGGCAGATATACAGGGTGGGCCATTTATATGGATACACCTAAATTAAATGGGAATGGTTGGTGATATCAACTTCCTGTTTGTGGCACATTAGTATATGGGAGGGGGAAAACTTTTCCAGATGGGTGGTGACCATGGCAGCCATTTTGAAGTCGGCCATTTTGGATCCAACTTTATTTTTTTTTAATGGGAAGAGGGTCATGTGACACATCAAACTTATTGAGAATTGCATAAGAAAAACAATGGTGTGCTTGGTTTTAATGTAACTTTATTCTTTCATGAGTTTTTTACAAGTTTATGACCACTTATAAAATGTGTTCAAAGTGCTGCCCATTGTGTTGGATTGTCAATGCAACCCTCTTCTCCCACTCTTGACACACTGATAGCAACACCGTAGAAGAAATGCTAGCACAGGCTTCCAGTATCTGTTGTTTCAGATGCTGCACATCTTGTATCTTGATGGTATGGTGTGGTATGTGGGGTACAAAGATAGTGGGGCCATTCTTCATCAATGGAAACCTCAATGCCACTGGATATCTGAAATTGCTACATGATGATGTGTTGCCCTCTTTATGCACTGAAGATGGCACGTTCCCTGAGTTTTTTCCAACAAGATGGTGCACCACCACATTATGGGTGTCAGGTCCGAGCATTCCTACATGAACAGTTTCCTGGAAAGTGGATTGGTCGTCGTGGGCCAGTTGAATGGCCACCAAGGTCTCCCGATCTGACCCCCTTAGACTTTTATCTTTGGGGTCATCTAAAGGCAATTGTCTATGCTATGAAGATACGAGATGTGCAGCATCTGAAACAATGGATACTGGAAGCCTGTGCTAGCATTTCTTCTGCGATGTTGCTATCAGTGTGTCAAGAGTGGGAGCAGAGGGTTGCATTGACAATCCAACACAATGGGCAGCACTTTGAACACATTTTATAAGTAACATAGTAACATAGTTTTTAAGATTGAAGGAAGACTAAGGCTGTGTGCCCACAATGCGTTTTTCAAGCATTTATGCTGCTGAATTTCGGCATAAACGCTTCAAAAATGCTTGGTAATCCGCCCCCCCATGGTCCCCAATGATAAGCCGCACATTCAATGCCAATGCTGCGTTTTTTTCTGCAGCTGCGCTCAAAATTCCGCAGCATGTCCATTAATTTTGCGGAAGCGCGGCGTAATCGCCGCCATTGACTTGCATTGAGACGCATATAATCCGTGTCAGTACATTTGTACTCACGGATTATATGAGTTTCAATGTGCGGATGGTACCCGGGTCTGGAGAAGAGGAGACTCTCATCCAGACCTGGGTACCATAGAAACTGTAAAAAAAATAAATTTAAAATAAAAAATAAAGTTTATACTCACCTTCCGATGTCATCCCGGTGTTTTGTCTGCTCCGTCCGGTGTCTTGCAATGTTCGCGTTGTTGTGAAGGACCTGCCATGACGTCACTGAGTCATGTGACCCTTTACATGGCTCAATGACGTCACCGCAGGTCCTTCACATCACCGCGTCTGTGATTATGATTAAACCTTCTTTCCTCCAGACGTAGAAGATGCCTCCTTGTCCCCGTCTCAGGTCTCAGAGTAAAAAGATCAGTAGAAAGGTCTTTGTACTGTCCCTTCATATACCATATTTTTCGGACCATAAGACGCACTTTTTTCCTCCAAAATTTTGGAGGAAAATGGGGGGTGCGTCTTATGGTCCGAATGTTGGGGGTGTGTGTATATTTATGTGTGGTGTGGGGGGAGCAGTATCGGTGGAGGAGCGGGGCACAGGAGGCAGCAGCCGCCTACTGCAGCCTACACTGTCCCCGGTGCTAAAGAGCACTGAATATTCATGCTCCTTAATAGCGGTATACAGTGTAGCCGCGCTGCGGCTGCTGCTGCTGCCGGCTATCTCCTGCGCCCGCTGTTAAAGGGCATGAATATTCAACCTCTCTCCACGCTGTGTGTCGGCTATGAAGGAGAGTGAAGTCACTGCTCCCCGCGCACACAGACCCAGCGTGAGGAGCAGTGACTTCCGGCAGCTGATCTCTCCTTGTGAGCTGCGCATGGCAGTGACGTCAGGGATTAGGGGTGCCATGTCATGAAAATACAGAAAAATCTTTAAATGAGAAGGTGAGTCCAAACTTTTGGTCTGTACTGTACATCGGAGACCAGAACTGTACACAGTATTCTAGTGACTTGTATAGAGGTAAAATTATGTTCCCCTCATGCCTCTTTTAATGCATCCCATTATTTTATTTGCCTTTGCAGCAGCTGCCTGACACTGGCCACCAAACGTAAGCTTGTCGTCCACCAATACACCCAGGTCTTTTTCAGTGACTGTTTTGCCCAGTGTTTTACAATTAAGCATATAATTATATATTTTATTTCCTCTACCCAAGTGCATTACCTTACATTTATCCCCATTAAAGCTCATTTGCCATTTATTAGCCCAAGCTAGTTTACATAGATCCTCCTGTAATATAAAATTGTCCTCCTCTGTATTGATTACCCTGCAGAGTTTAGTGTCATCTGCAAATATTGAAATACTACTCTGTATGCCCCCTACAAGGTCGTTAATAAATATGTTAAAAAGAAGCGGGCCCAATACTGACCCCTGTGGTACCCCACTGTTAACTGAGACCCAGTCTGAGTGTATTCCATTAATAACCACCCTTTGTTTCCTATCACTGAGCCAGTTCTTAACCCACATACGTATATTTTCACCTATCCCCATTGTTCTCATTTTATGTATCAACCTTTTGTGTGGAACCGTACCAAAGCTTTTGAAAAGTCCATATACACAACATCCACTGCATTTCCTTGGTCCAGTCCAGAACTTGCCTCCTCATAAAAGCTAATCAGATTAGTTTGACAGGAACGGTCCCTCGTAAACCCATGTTGATATTGGGTCATGAGGTTATTCTTCTTCAGATACTCTAGTATAGTATCTCTTAGGAAACCCTCCAGGATTTTATCCACAGTAGAGGTTAAGCTTACTGGCCTATAATTTCCAAGTTCGGTTTTTGTCCCCTTTTTGAATATTGCCACCACATTTGCTATACGTCAGTCCTGTGGTACAGACCCTGTTATTATGGAATCTTTAAAGATTAAAAATAATGGTCTATCTATGACGTTACTTAATTCCTGTAGTACTCGCGGGTGTATCCCACCCAGGCCCGGGGATTTGTCAACTTTAGTGATTTTTAGACGCCGCCGTACTTCCAGCTGGGTTAAGCAAGTGACATTTAATGGAAAATTTTTGTCATCACTAATCATGTTTTCTGTCATGCGATTTTCTTGTGTAAATACTGTTGAAAAAAAAATCATTTAGCATATTGGCTTTTTCCTCATCCACCATTTCACCCCGACTATTTTTAAGGGGGCCAACACTATCATTTTTTAATTTTTCACTATTTATGTAGTTAAAGAATATTTTTGGATTATTTTTACTTTCACTGGCAATGAGTCTCTCTGTCTCAATCTTTGCTGCCTTGATTTGGTTTTTACAGAATTTATTTAATTTTCTGTATTTATTTAATGCCTCATCACTACCTACTTGCTTTAGTTCTCTAACTGCTTTTTTTGTCACTTATTGCGCCCCTTACAGCTCTATTTAGCCATAGTGGTTTCCTCCTATTTCTAGCATGTTTATTCCCATAGGGTATATATTGTGCACAGGTCCTATTCAGGATGCGAATAAATGTCTCCCATTTGCTTTGTGTAGTTTTATGTCTCAGGATATCGTCCCAGTTTGTTGCACTAAGATCATCTCTCAACCGTTGGACGTTTAGGGTCCTTGTAACCCCTCTACTACACATCTTATTAAAGGATAAATGAAAACTTATTATTTTGTGATCACTATTACCCAAGTGACCTCCAACTCGTATATTTGATATGCGGTCTGGCTTGTTGGTTAATATTAGGTCTAGCAGTGCCCCCCTTCTTGTTGAGTCCTGAACCAGTTGTGAAAGGTAATTGTCTCTCAAAGTTGTCAAAAACCTATTACCTTTGCTTGAGCTACAGGTTTCTGTTCCCCAATGTATTTCAGGGTAGTTGAATTCCCCCATAATAATGACTTCTCCTTGAGTCGCTGCTTCATCTATTTGCTTTATGAAGATATTCTCTGCTACTTCCATTATTTTTGGAGACTTATAACAAACCCCTATCAGTAATTTATTATTTTTTCACCCTCCCCTTATCTCCACCCACAGGGTTTTAAGGATGATTTTACATATAAACACACTCCCCCCTCACTTGTTTGTACGGTCATTTCTGAACAGACTATAGCCCTGTAAATTAACTGCCCAGTCATGGCTCTCGTCCAGCTATGTCTCAGATATCCCCACCATGTCATAATTATTTTCCAACAAAATTAATTCTAATTCCTCCATTTTGTTGGTGAGGCTTCTGGCATTAGTGTACATGCATTTTATGTATCTCTCTGTACCTCTATTCCTTCTTACTATATTGACTCTTCTAACCCCACCCCCAATTTCTTTATTTGTGCCCAGGTCACTATCTGCACTATCTTCCCCACCTATAAAATGAATACCCCCCCCAATCCCTAGTTTAAACACTCCTCCAACCTTCTAGCCATTTTCTCCCCCAGCACAGCTGCACCCTCCCCATAGAGGTGCAGCCCGTCCCTAGCGTAGAATCTGTAACCAACTGAGAAGTCGGCCCAGTTCTCCAGGAACCAAAACCCCTCCTTCCTACACCAATTCCTGAGCCACTTATTTATCTCCCTAATCTCCTGTTGCCTCTCTGGCATGGCACGTGGTACAGGTAGTATTTCAGAGAATACCACCTTGGAGGTCCTTGCTTTAAGCTTGCAGCCTAATTCCCTGAAATCTTCTTTAAGGACCTTCCACCTACCTCTAACTTTATCATTTGTGCCAATGTGCACCATGGGTCCTCACTAGCCCCTCCCAGTAATCTGTCAAACCGATCAGCGATGTGCCGGACTCGAGCGCCAGGTAGGCAACACACTGTTCGACGATCCCTGTCTTTGTGACAGATTGCCCTATCTGTTCCCCTAATAATTGAGTCCCCCACTACCAGCACCTGCCTGGCCTGCCCTGCTCTCCTATTTCCCCCATTACTGGAGCTGACACTCCTCCAGAGGACATGCCTTGTTGCAGCAGTGCTACCCCTGTACCGACACCCCCCTCATCTGCCAACTTTGCAAACTTATTGGGGTGTGCCAGATCAGGACTAGCCTCCCTGGCACTCTTCCCTCTACCCCCCCTTCTAACTGTCACCCAGCTGGCTGCCTCACTGTCCTGCAGCTCCCTACTACCACCCTCATCTACCCCAGTGAGCAGCTGCTCAGTGAGCAGCAGACTCCTTTCCATATTGTCAATGGATCTCAGTGTTGCCAGCTGCTCATTTAGATCCAGTACCTGGGCTTCCAAGCGCACAGTTTCAAGTGGTCATAAACTTGTAAAAACTCATGAAAGAATAAAGTTACGTTAAAACCAAGCACACCATTTTTTTTCTTATGAAATTCTTAATAAGTTTGATGTGCCACATGACCCTCTTCCCATTGAAAAAAATAAAGTTGGATCCAAAATGGCCGACTTCAAAATGGCCGCCATGGTCACCACCCATCTGGAAAAGTTTTCCCCCTCCCATATACTAATGTGCCACAAACAGGAAGTTGATATCACCAACCATTCCCATTTAATTTAGGTGTATCCATATAAATAGCCCACCTTGTATGTTTGTTAAGGGCACTGTCGCTAACACTGTAGTCACTATGAGCAACTTGTACGCACCAAACAAAGGCCAATCAGGTTGGCTCAGTAAGACTCTTGAGACCCTGGGTCTCTTGATAGTGGGGGGTGATCTCAATACCCCTTTAAATCTCCTTATGGACGTGTCTACTGGCTCGTCCACTCTGTCCCAAAAAACCCTGAGAAGGATTCATCTGGTTTTCAACAAGCTGCATTTAACTGACACATGGAGAACCTTACACCTTTCAACAAAGGATTATACTTTCTTCTCCCACACACTCAACTTATCACATATTAGTCTATTTGTTCCTTCAAAGCTCCTATATATCCCTTATTAAAACTTCCTCAATAGGTTCTATAACCTTATCAGATCATGCTCCAGTTTTTTTTAGAACTTACTATATCCTCTCTCCCTAGAAAGGAACTGCTGTGGAGATTAAATGAAACGTTAATGAATAATGAGGAATACATCTCCAGGGTCACTAAATCCGTTGATTTGTTTTTCCAAGAAAACGCAGGGTCGGGCCCCTCCATACCGGTGACATGGGAAGCTCATAAAGTTGTTATTCAGGGTGAAATGATTTCTTATAACACCCACTTAAAAAAATTAAGAAACAAAGAAATCTCCTCCATACTACTTCAAATTAACATCATGGAAAGACTCCACAAAAGATCGCTAGCATTCAAAGCTCAAAACGAGCTCCTGAAGTTAAGAAATAAACTCAAAGATACCCTAAATATTAATTCGGCCAAACTCTATTTGAGATGTAAACAAAAGATTTATCTACATGGCAACAAAGGAGGCAAACTTACCTCCTCCCTGCTTAAGAAAAACATTGAACACTCATTTATCAATAAGATTCGAAACAAAGAAGGCACTCTGGTTGACAAGACAACTGATATCTCTCAAGCCTTTACTACATTTTACCAGGTACTTTATAATCTAGAAACGCCACTCTCCATGCTAGATCCTGGGATAGCCGCCACTAAAATTAAAGATTTTCTTGACACCCTAATACTCCCCTCGCTTAAACCTGAGGATATTCGGAAGTTAACTGGGAAAATTATGCAGCAGGAAATTCTGGACACACTAAAAACTATCCCTAACGAGAAATCCCTGGGTCCCGATGGTCTCCCTATCATCTATTATAAAAAGCTTATCAAATCTCTGCTCCTACATCTAGTAACCTTGTTTAATTCTTTCCTTGAGTGGGAAGTCCCAGCCAAATAGATTTTAGTAGCTCACATCTCAACAATACCCAAAGAAGGTAAAGATCCCACCCACTGTGCTAGCTATCGTCCAATTTTGTTATTAAACGCAGATATTAAATTATGGGCGAAAATTCTGGCCAAGAGACCAGAGGATGTTCTTCGATATATAATTAATCAAGATCAGGCGGGATTTGTCAGAGGGAGAGAAGGAAAAGATAATTCTATTAAAATTATACACACCATCTCTTATGCTAGGAGTAGGGGGATTCTCCTGACGCGGAGAAGGCGTTTGACAGGGTCAGTTAGCGCTTTTTAGCTTATACTTATATACTTAAAAATTTGCCTTCCCGCCAGTATTTGTGAACAGCGTCCTATCGCTATACTGTGCCCCCTCTGCTCGTGTTAGAATTAATGGCACGCTGTCAGGGAGTTTCGATATTCAAAATGGGATATGGCAGGGGTGCCCCCTCTCTCCTTCCCTCTTCATCCTTCTTATGGAGGAGCTTGTACAGAAAATCAGACAAGATCCAGATGTCCAGGGCATTAAAATCAAAAATACAAAGTTATTGGCTGCAGTGTTCGTAGATGATCTCCTCCTAATGTTATCTAATCCCGTGGTAACAATCCCCAGACTTCTAACGATATTAGAGCAATTTGGGGAAATATCAAACTTCAAAATTAACCTCAAAAAGTCTGAGGCTCTTAACATTTCGACTCCCTTAAGCGACGTAAAATTACTTCAGAGAACTGCACCCTTCAAATGGCCAGAGGTCAGTATCAAATACTTAGGAATGCAGATTACTAATAATCCCGACCTTTTATACTATAGAATCTTTATGCCACTTATTGAGAAAATTAAATTCCTCCTTAGAACATATGATAACCCTTTGTTATCCTGGAAAGGTAGGAAAAATGTAGTCAAAGCATATATCCTCCCCAAAATTATTTATCACATGAATATGCACACTATAAATCTTCCATTAGCCTTCTTTTCCGCAATAAAACAGGTCCTATCCCAATACATTTGGAAGTATAAAAAATCTAGACTTCCTCATAAAATCCTAACCCTACCTAATCAAAAAGGGGGTATTGGCCTTCCTAGTGTCCTAAACTATTACAAAGCAATCCAGTTAAATAGATGGCTCAAATTAACCAGTGCCTCCAAGAGATGGGATGCCTCAGACATTGATCTTCTACTCCTGGGTAATAATCCACACAAATACATATGGACAAATGTTTTCCCCACTTCCGAGGCCATAAGTGACATTATTATTACCACTTCCCTTAAGATTAAACGAGACTTAGATAAAGATCTAAAAAAGAGCACACTCCCCTCAGCTCAGGCCCCTATTTCTACCATTCCGTACTTTCTAGACCCAAATTATTCAGATCTCTATAATCTCTGGTTGGATTTGCCGAACTATTCAAACAGTTCCTGACCAATAAAATCCCATTGCTGGATTCATGGCCGGTTAATTCCTCCACGCGCCCCATTAATTTCTTACAACACAAACATGTCATCCACATTCTTTCGACGTTTAAATCTAAATTCCCTGGTGCGGGAGGAGGTTCATGGGTGGACATGCTGTGTAAACTTCGTTCCCTTTTCCTAAAGGAATATCGAAGATATATAACCATATGATCCTGCCCCAGTCCTTCCAAAAACCCTCCTTTATATACTCTTGGGAAAAGGAACTTAACATCTCTTTGGCGAATGAAGAAGTCGAATCCATACTTACTAATTCTCACGGATTCTGCAGGTGCATATCTTTGCAAGAGAATTCGTACAAAATATTAACACGGTGGTATAGAACGCTAGAACTTTTATGCCATTATGGATTGTCTGACTCTAACCGTTGCTGGAGATGTAAAGTAGGGGTGGGGAACATGTCCCATACATTTTGGTACTGCCCTAATATTAGACCTTTTTGGGTTAAAATAGAGGAGACGTTGAAAGACTTAGGTTTGATAAGGGGTCCCTTGTCTCCGAAAGAAATCTTACTATCCTGCCCATCTCAAAATTTTAAACCTAAAAATCATGATCTGCTCCCCTACTGTTCGGGGCGACGAAATACCTGATTCCTCTACACTGGTTGCAGGTTACACCCCCACTTACGTTGAGTGGTTGAATAAGTTTGACATGATTAGGTGGTTGGAGGAGTTCACTAGTTGGGAGACATCCTGGCATTCCCATTTTCTTGAGGTTTGGTTTCCCTGGAAACCTACCTGGCCGGTTTAGCGGTTTTGTGGGCCAAAATAACTACTACTTATTCTGTTATATCTTGAGTAGCCCCCCCCTTTCCGTTACTGTTTTTCTCCTACCTCATTCAGGTTGTTTATTAATCTTGCCAACGCGCCACGACACAAATAACTTTGTTTTGGTATGTGATGTCTCTCATACATTATGCTCTCTTGTATTAAACCCTTTCTAATACTTTATTCAGATATTATTAATTTCCCTAGCTTAGGTCTCTCATTGTCTAGGTATATTAGGTTTACTTTTGTGTTTTCCTTGTTATATATTGTTTCAAGTGCCTTGATTTGCTCCATCGAGATACTATTGTCTCTTTATTGATATTGTTATGATATCTCAATTTCCTTGTCTATAATTCCATATGCTGCACTGATGTCATTTGTTTATGTTCTATTTACTTAAAGAATGTTTAAAAAAATAGAAGTGTTTGTTTTTAATCAGGGAATAAGAAAACATAAGAATCAATCATTGGATTTGAAATAGTTAATAGGGACCGGTAGAGTTAATGGTTGGGACTAGCCCAGAGTGAAAGGGGCTAAAGGGAAGGGACAAAGGGAGTTTCCTGTCAGGAAGTCAGACAGGGCCTAGCTTGTAGCTACAACAGACCTTTGGTCTGATTAGTCAGCAGAGCCGCATGAATTGGGTGACCCTAAAGTGAGAGAAGACCAAGGCAATGGATAGCGTGATCTAGAGTGGGGACAAGGAAAAGTGTTAGAAGGAGTGAGTGATTCTCCAGAGATGAGGTCTGGGTCATTAAGCCTAGAGGGATGGTAGAGAGTTATCTGACAGTGAAATAATGGAGCAGTGCTGAGAATTAAAGCAGGACGAAGACAGAGTGCCCTGTGCGGTAGTTCCAAGGCATTGGCAAGCAAAGAAGTAAGTAACAGCCATAGTGGCAAAGAAGCTTTACTAAAGGGAAAAGTGCATGGAAACGTGGGTTGAAATTAGGACTCTTGCTTACTGGTTAGTGGTGCTGTTGTTGGAGACTAAGGAAGCTCTCAGAGTGCGGTGCTGGATGGTGGTGAAGCTAAAGGGAGAGACTAATGGGCAGAGAACGAAAAAAGCTCATGAAGGAACGGAATGTGTATGGAAATGTCATATGTTCTAAGAAAAACGTTCACAAAGTTTAGTTCCCGCTATCCAATGTACATTTTTCTCCTTATACTATTGTTCAGTAAAAGACAGTTAATTTTGAGTGGTGGTCTCCCTCATTGAACTCTTCAACATCTGGTGCTGACCAGCCGAAGTCACCGGCATCATGCGGTCTGCAAGGGCATAGCGCCTCTATAACTAAAGTCCCCACACCCAGCCAGGACCCCTATTTTCATGTAGCGTGCCAGGGTGTGGAAGACGAGGATCTCACCCATGGTTACTGCCCCGTCTCACGTTACAAGGAGACTGATGGTGAGGATGTCATCTCTTAGCATATAAGTTAGTATACATTTTCTCCTTTCAATCTATTGGCCAACATTGTTTTTTTAAGGAAGGTGTAAAACCCCTTTAATTGTTCTGTATATACTGTTACAACAATTTCAGAAGCTCTGTCTTTATTGTATCCTTACAAGTGAGCACATTTACTTTGCTTACTTATATAGCGCCATTAATTCCACAGCGCTTTACAGACATTATCATCACTGTCCCCATTGGGGCTCATAATCTACATTCCCTATCAGTATGTCTTTGGAGTGTGGGAGGAAACCAGAGAACCTGGAGAAAACCCACACAAACATGGGGAGAACATACAAACTCCTTGCAGATGGTGTCCTTGGTGAAATTTGAACCCAGGACCTCAGTGCTGCAAAGAAACAATGCTAACCACTGAGCCACTATACTTCCCATATTATATAAATATGTTATGGGCACCTCACTTACCATGCATCATTGAATAAAAATCTAAAACTAGGTTGGATGCTTGTTATTGTAAAATGATGTTACCTTTACATTCTTTAAAATAATCCGAAATGGCTGTTATTTTAGGATTTATAAGTACTGTAGCTGTCATACGAGTGATAAGTAGCTGGCCTTTGATTTATAAGCTGTCATAGGATTTGTCTGTAGATGTCAAAGAATTCATAGGTAGCTGCCACTAGATTCATAAGTAGCTGTCTAGTATTTATAGGTAGCTATTAAAAGATTATAAATGTAAAAGGGTTGACAACTTAATTTTTTATTTATTTATTTATTTTGGACAGCTCTTTGAAAAAACACGGACAGACAACATTTTTACAGACACATTGGAAATACGTTAGCTGAATGTACTGGGAACTCTAAAGTGATAGTAATTACAATCATAATATTTTGTATGGGTTCCTCCAGTTTCAAAAAAGAAAATCATGGACACATAACACCGATGGGGTAAAAAATGGTCTTATTACTGACTGACCATGAATTCCTGGATGGTTGGCAACCCTGGTAAGAAGCTGTCATAGAATTTATATGAAGCGGTTACAGAATTTATAGGTAGTTGTCATAGGATTCATAGAGAGCTGTCATAGGATTTTAGGTATCTGTCATGTGAGTTATAGAGAGCTGTCATGGGATTTATAGAGAGCTGTCATGGGATTTATAGAGAGATGTCATAGTATTCATAAAAACTTTCATAGGATTTATAGAGAGCTGTCATGGAATTTATAGAGAGCTGTCATAGGATTATAGAGAGCGGTCAAAGGATTTATAGAGAGCTGTCACATGATTATAGAGAGTTGTCATAGGATTCATAGATAGCTGTCATAGGATTTATAGAGATCTGTCATATGATTTATAGAGAGCTGTCATAGGATTCATAAGTAGCTGTCAGGATTTACAGAAAGCTGTCATAGGATTTATAGAGAGCTGTCATAGGATTCATAGATAGCTGTCATAGGATTTATAGAGAGCTGTCATATGATTTAGAGAGAGCTGTCATAGGATTTATAGAGAGCTGTCATAGGATTCATAGATAGCTGTCATAGGATTTATAGGTAGCTGTCATAGGATTCATAAGTAGCTGTCATAGGATTCATAGAGAGCTGTCATAGGATTCATAGAGAGCTGTCATAGGATTCATAAGTAGCTGTCAGGATTTACAGAAAGCTGTCATAGGATTTATAGAGAGCTGTCATAGGATTCATAGGTAGCTGTCATAGGATTCATAGAGAGCTGTCATAGGATTTATAGAGAGCTGTCATAGGATTCATAGGTAGCTGTCATAGGATTCATAGAGAGCTGTCATAGGATTCATAGAGAGCTGTCATAGGATTCATAGGTAGCTGTCATAGGATTCATAGGTAGCTGTCAGGATTTACAGAAAGCTGTCATAGGATTCATAGAGAGCTGTCATAGGATTCATAGAGAGCTGTCATAGGATTCATAGAGAGCTGTCATAGGATTCATAGGTAGCTGTCAGGATTTACAGAAAGCTGTCATAGGATTTATAGAGAGCTGTCATAGGATTCATAGGTAGCTGTCATAGGATTCATAGATAGCTGTCATAGGATTCATAGGTAGCTGTCATAGGATTCATAGGTAGCTGTCATGAGATTTATAGAGAGCTGTTGTAGGATTCATAGAGAGCTGTCAACGAATTATAGAGAGCTGTCATAGGATTTATAGACAGCTGTCATAGGATTATATGCAGCTGTCATAGGAATCATAATTAGCTGTCATAGGAATCATAGGTAGCTGTCATAGGATTAATAGAGAACAGTAATAGGATTCATATAGTGATGTCATTGAATTAATAGACAGCTGCTGCATATACTATTGCTGCAATGGTTTAATTGCTCCATTTTCCTTACTTTCTGTCGTCCTCTTTATGCACTTGTTTTGGAGACTAATGTTTGCACTGATTTGATGATTACTACAACTTGTGCACATTTAGTAAAAACATCCTATCCTATAAGGGAACACTCCTTTAGGACACATGTTGACTTCTCTTTGATGCTTTCCATTCACTCTTTAATGTATATAGAGTAAGTAAATAGATAGCAGCATCTCTGAGCTGAGTCTGCAACAAAAGCTATTTTAGTTTCCCAGCAGACCTTACATTACCATTGTTATTATCCAAAAAGCCTGAACAAAAATCCCTGGTGCGTATGTGTGTATATAAAAAGCTGTATGACACACTTTAGGGTTTATTTTAATTGGAGCCTCGTGTAGACAATACTTTACAAACATTGCTATCGCAGTGCTACCACACAGGGACGACCATGTTTTCACTAGATGCCACTCAGCACTTTAGAACATACAAAGCAAGGAATTTTCCTTTCACATTTCACTTGGCCTATGCGGAAAGACAAATATTTGCATAGCATTTTTCTCCAAAAAGAATAGCATCTGTGAATATACATTACTCTGAGGTTCAGACCTGGAAAAAGCAGATTTCCCTCCCTGTAAATAATTCATTTGATCACTATGACATAAAGTCGATTCAGACTGGATGCAACAAAAATCATCATTTACTATTACTACTATGAATTCTACCACCTTACCAGCTGTTAATTTTATCAAGTAGACAATCACCATATTTGCCTGATGGCATCAACGCCACTGCAAACTTCAGAACACAATTTATTCCTTGAGGACAGCAATTTTTTTCTACTGTATGTTCCTAAAGCCAAAGCTGCCTATTTTTTCCATCAACATAGAAAAAATGAGCTTGCATGCAGTATGTCTATTTGTTTTTTTTAATGGTAATATGGGATATACAGTGGGTACGGAAAGTATTCAGACCCCTTTAATTTTTTCACTCTTTGTTTCATTGTAGCCATTTGGTAAATTCTAAAAAGTTATTTTTTTTTATCATTAAAGTACACTCTGCACCCCATCTTGACTGAAAAAAACAGAAATTTAGACATTTTTGCAAATTTATTAAAAAAATCCTGAAATATCACATGGTCATAAGTATTCAGACCCTTTGCTCAGTATTGAGTAGAAGCACCCTTTTGAGCTAGTACAGCCATGAGTCTTCTTGGGAATGATGCAACAAGTTTTTCACACCTGGATTTGGGGATCCTCTGCCATTCTTCCTTGCAGATCCTCTCCAGTTCCGTCAGGTTGGATGGTGAACGTTGGTGGACAGCCATTTTCAGGTCTCTCCAGAGATGCTTATTTGGGTTTAGGTCAGGGCTCTGGCTGGGCCAGTCAGGAATGGTCACAGAATTGTTCTGAAGCCACTCCTTTGTTATTTTAGCTGTGTGCTTAGGGTCATTGTCTTGTTGGAAGGTGAACCTTCGTCCAAGTCTGAGGTCCAGAGCACTCTTCAAGAGGTTTTTATCCAGGATATCTCTGTACTTGGCCGCATTCATGTTTCCTTCAATTGCAACCAGTCGTCCTGTCCCTGCAGATGAAAAACACCTCCATAGCATGATGCTGCCACCACCATGTTTCACTGGTGGGATTGTATTGGGCAGGTGATGAGCAGTGCCTGGTTTTCTCCACACATACCGCTTAGAATTATCACCAAAAAGTTCTATCTTCGTCTCATCAGACCAGAGAATCTTATTTCTCATAGTCTGGGAGTCCGTCATGTGTTTTTGAGCAAACTCTATGTGGGCTTTCATATGTCTTGCACTGAGGAGAGGCTTCCGTCGGGCCACTGTGCCATAAAGGCCCAACTGGTGGAGGGCTGCAGTGATAGTTGACTTTGTGGAACTTTCTCCCATATCCCTACTGCATCTCTGGAGCTCAGCCACAGTGATCTTGGGATTCTTCTTTACCTCTCTCACCAAGGCTCTTCTTCCACTATTGCTCAGTTTGGCTGGACGGCCAGGTCTAGGAAGACTTCTGGTGGTCCCAAACTTCTTCCATTTAAAGATTATGGAGGCCACTGTGCTCTTAGGAACCTTGAGTAATGCAGAAATTATTTTGTAACCTTGGCCAAATCTGTGCCTTGCCACAATTCTGTCTCTGAGCTCCTTGGGCAGTTCCTTTGAGCTCATGATTCTCATTTGGTCTGACATGCACTGTGAGCTGTGACGTCTTACAGTTATATGAAAAAGTTTGGGCACCCCTATTAATCTTAAGCTTAATGTTTATAAAAATTGGTGTTTTTGCAACAGCTATTTCAGTTTCATATATGTAATAACTGTTGGACACAGTAATGTTTCTGCCTTGAAATGAGGTTTATTGTACTAACAGAAAATGTGCAATCTGCATTCAAACAAAATTTGACAGGTGCATAAGTATGAGCATCCTTATCATTTTCTTGTTTTAAATACTCCTACCTACTTTTTACTGACTTACTGAAGCACTTTTTTTGGTTTTGTAAACTCATTGAGCTTTGAACTTCATAGCCAGGTGTATGCAATCATGAGAAAAGCTACTTAAAGTGGCCACTTGCAAGTTGTTCTCCTGTTTGAATCTCCTCTGAAGAGTGGCATCATGGGCTCCTCAAAACAACTGTCAAATGATCTGAAAACAAAGATTATTCAACATAGCTGTTCAGGGGAAGGATACAAAAAGCTGTCTCAGAGATTTAACCTGTCAGTTTCCACTGTGAGGAACATAGTAAGGAAATGGAAAAACACAGGGACTGTTCTTGTTAAGGCCAGAAGTGGCAGGCCAAGAAAAACATCAGAAAGGCAGAGAAGAAGAATGGTGAGATCAGTCAAGGACAATCCTCAGACCACCTCCAGAGAGCTGCAGCATCAACTTGCTGCAGATGGTGTCACTGTGCATCGGTCAACTATACAACGCACTTTGCACAAGGAGAAGCTGTATGGGAGAGTGATGCGAAAGAACCCATTTCTGCAAGCACGCCACAAACAGAGTCGGCTGAGGTATGCAAAAGCGCATTTGGAGAAGCCAATTTCTTTTTGGAAGAAGGTCCTGTGGACTGATGAAACCAAGATTGAGTTGTTTGGTCATACAAAAAGGCGTTATGCATGGCGGCAAAAAAACACAGCAGTCCAAGAAAAACACTTGCCACCCACAGTAAAATTTGGTGGAGGTTCCATCATGCTTTGGGGCTGTGTGGCCAATGCCGGCACCGGGAATCTTGTTAAAGTTGAGGGACGCATGGATTCCACTCAGCATCAGCAGATTCTTGACAATAATGTTCAAGAATCAGTGATAAAGTTGAAGTTACGCAGGGGATGGATCTTTCAGCATGACAATGATCCAAAACACCGCTCCAAATCTACTCAGGCATTCATGCAGAGGAACAATTACAATGTTCTGGAATGGCCATTCCAGTCCCCAGACCTGAATATCATGGAACATCTGTGGGATCATTTGAAGAGGGCTGTCCATGCTCGGCGACCATCAAACTTAACTGAACTGGAATTGTTTTGTAAAGAGGAATGGTCAAAAATACCTTCATCCAGGATCCAGGAACTCATTAAAAGCTACAGGAAGCGACTAGAGGCTGTTATTTTTGCAAAAGGAGGATCTACTAAATATTAATGTCTGGTGAGGTGCCCATACTTATGCACCTGTCAAATTTTGTTTGAATGCAGATTGCACATTTTCTGTTAGTACAATAAACCTCATTTCAATGCAGAAACATTACTGTGTCCAACAGTTATTACATATATCAAACTGAAATAGCTGTTGCAAAAACACCAATTTTTATAAAACAATAAGCTTAAGATTAATAGGGGTGCCCAAACTTTTTCATATAACTGTATATAGACAGGTGTGTGCCTTTCCAAATCAAGTCCTATCAGTTTAATTAAACACAGCTGGACTCCAATGAAGGAGTAGAACCATCTCAAGGAGGATCACAAGGAAATGGACAGCATGTGACTTAAATATGAGTGTCTGAGCAAAGGGTCTGAATACTTATGACCATGTGATATTTCAGTTTTTCTTTTTTAATAAATTTGCAAAAATTTCTACATTTCTGTTTTTTTTCAGTCAAGATGGGGTGCAGAATGTACTTTAATGAGAAAAAAAATTAACTTTTTAGAATTTACCAAATGGCTGCAATGAAACAAAGAGTGAAAAATTTAAAGGGGTCTGAATACTTTCCGTACCCACTGTATAATACAAATATTTTTTTATGTTGGGGGGAGAGGAAAAGCCAATCTGCAATTTTTTACTTCCTGTTTTTTAAGTTTATTTTCTATTAAGACTCCATTCAGACGTCCAATTTTTGCATAGGAATGCTAGCCTTGATTTTCATGGATAGCACCCGTACCTGTGATAGTCCATGAGGCCATTCACATGACCATGATTTTTTGTGGACCGATAGACATATTAGATTTTGATCCACTGGTCCGATCAGAGTTGGCAATGCAAGTCAATAGGTCCATGAAAAAATTGGACCACAATCAGATAACATCCAATTTTCATGGACTGTCAGAATGGAGAAGGTGGAAAACTTTTTTTTTCAATTACGTACTAGAAAATTGGATGACACTCGGACTGCACTCTGATCAAACGATGATCATAGTCTGATCAGAAGAATAATTGGTTTATATTTCTCATACATGGAAAAATTGGACAAGTGAATGAGCCCTAAGTAATATTTTTGTTCACACAAAGATAAACAGTCAGGAGAATGAAGGGTAAATATACGGATCACTATCTATTACATTGAAATAATAAATAATGTGGACAATGTAGAAAACCCTAGAAAACCCTTGCACAAGTATCTTAGCCCATCTGAAAACGGTTTGGCTGATTTGAGAAGCTATAAAATTGACCTTCCTTTGAGCTAGTAGAGAATCTGGAGCATTACATTTGTTTGTTCTATGAAACTCTCAAAATGGCCAGAAAAAGAGAACTTTCATGTGAAACTCGACAGTCTATTCTTGTTCTTAGAAATGAAGGCTATTCCATGCGAGAAATTGCCAAGAAACTGAAGATTTCCTCCAACGGTGTGTACTACTCCCTTCAGAGGAGAGCACAAACAGGCTCTAACCAGAGTAGAAAGAGAAGTGGGAGGCCCCGCTGCACAACTGAACTACAAGACAAGGACATTAGAGTCTCTAGATTGAGAAATCGATGCCTCACAGCTCCTGAACTGGCAGCTTCATTAAATAGTACACGCAAAACGCTAGTGTCAACGTCTACAGTGAAGAGGCGACTCCGGGATGCTGGCCTTCAGTGCAAAGTGGCAAAGAAAAAGCCATATCTGAGACTGGCTAATAAAAGGAAAAGATCAATATGGGCAAAAGAACACAGACATTGGACAGAGGAAGATTGGAAAAAAGTTTTATGGACAGACGAATCAAAGTTTGAGATGTTTGGATCACACAGAAGAACATTTGTGAGATGCAGAACAACTGAAAAGATGCTGGAAGAGTGCCTGATGCCATCTGTCAAGTATGGTGGAGGTAATGTGCTGGTCTGGGATTGCTTTGGTGTTGGTAAAGTGGGAGATTTGTACAAGGTAAATGGGATTTTGAATAAGGAAGGCTATCACTCCATTTTGCAAAGCCATGCCATACCCTGTGAACAGCGCTTGATTGGAGCCAATTTCATCCTACTACAGGACAATGACCCAAAGCACACCTCCAAATTATGCATGGACTATTTAGGGAAGAAGCAGGCAGCTGGTATTCTATCTGTAATGGAGTGGCCAGTGCAGTCACCAGATCTCAACCCCATTGAGCTGTTGTGGGAGCAGCTTGACCGTATGGTACGCAAAAAGTGCCCATCAAGCCAATCCAACTTGTGGGGCTTCAGGAAGCATGGGGTGAAATTTCTCATGATTACCTCAGCAAATTAACAGCTAGAATGCCAAAGGTCTGCAATGCTGGAATTGCTGCAAAGGGAGCATTCTGTGACCAAAGCAAAAGGAGAAAATTATTCTTTCAAATAAAAATCATTATTTCTAACCTTGTCAATGTCTGGACTATATTTTCTAATCATTTTGCAACTCATTTGATAAATGAAAGTATGAGTTTTCATGGAAAGCACAAAATTGTGAAACTTTTGAACGGTAGTGTACATTTATATATACATATATGTACAGCGGGTGAAATAAGTATTGATCACTTCACCAATTTTCTAAGTAAATATATTTCTAAAGGTGCTATTGACATGAAATTCTCACTAGATGTTGGTAACAACCCGTCCTATCCACACAGGCAAAGAAATCACCATAGATGTCTATAAATTATGTTTTGTGTAGTAATGAGAAATGACACAGAGAAAAAGTATTGAATACGCTAACTGAAATTTATTTCATACTTCGTACAAAAGCCTTTGTAGGTGATGACATCTTCAAGACACCTGCTGTATGGAGAAATAGTCGCAGGCATTGCTCAGGTTTGATTTTGGCCCATTCTTCCACACAAACACTCTTCAAATCCTGAAGGTTCCATGGGCTGCTTCCATGAACTCTGAGCTTTAGTTCCTTCCATAAATTTTCTATTGGATTCAGATCAGGTGATAGACTGGACCATTCTAACAGCCTCTCTGAAACCACTCGAGAGTTTCCTTGGCTGTGTGTTTCGGATCATTGTCTTACTGAAATGTCCACCCTCATTTAATCTTCATCATCATCATCATCATCATCATCCGGGTAGATGTCAGCAGATTTTTATCAAGAATGTCTAGGTACATTTGTCCATTCATCCATCCTTCAATTATATGAAGTTTGCCAGCGTCATATGCTGAAAAATAGCCCCACACCATGATGTTCCCACCTCCAAAGTTCACTGTTGGTATTTTTTTTTGGATGATATGCAGTGCCTTTTGGCCTCCAAACATGCAAACTTCACTGTTGGCATGGTTTTTGTTTGGGAGATATGCAGTGCCTTTTGGCCTCCAAACATGGTGTGTATTATGGCATCCAAAGAGTTCAATTTTGGTCTCACTGATTAGACTGTATTCTCCCAGTATTTCACAGGCTTGTCTAAATGTTGTTGAGCAAACTGTACACGGTCTTTTTGTTCAGCAAAGGAGTCTTGCATGGTGAGCGTCCATACAGGCCATGGAGCTTGAGTGCATTACTTATAGTTTTCTTTGAAACAATTGTACCTGCTAATTCCAGGTCTTTCTGTAGCTCTCCTCAGTTCCTTGGTTCTTGGATAACTCTTTTGATAATTCTTTTCACACCTCTGTCTGAAATCTTGCGGGGAGTACCTGAGCTTGAGTGCATTACTTATAGTTTTCTTACACACAATCTGCACACTGCAGGCGAGCTCTTGGCTATGGCTACCATATATACAGTGCTGGCCAAAAGTATTGGCACCCCTGCAATCCTGTCAGGTAATACTCAGTTTCTTCCTGAAAATGATTGCAATCACAAATTCTTTGGTCTTATTATCTTCATTTAATTTGCTTGCAAGGAAAAAACACAAAAGAGAATGAAGCAAAAATGAAATCATTGATCATTTCACACAAAACTCCAAAAAAGGGCCGGACAAAAGTATTGGCACCCTCAGCCTAATACTTGGTTGCACAACCTTTAGCCAAAATAACTGCGAACAACCGCTTCCGGTAACCATCAATGAGTTTCTTACAATGCTCTGCTGGAATTGTAGACCATTCTTCTTTGGCAAACTGCTCCAGGTCCCTGATATTTGAAGGGTGCCTTCTCCAAACTGCCATTTTGAGATCTCTCCACAGGTGTTCTATGGGATTCAGGTCTGGACTCATTGCTGGCCACCTTAGAAGTCTCCAGTGCTTTCTCTCAAACCATTTTATAGTGCTTTTCGAAGTGTGTTTTGGGTCATTGTCCTGCTGGAAGACCCATGACCTCTGAGGGAGACCCAGCTTTCTCACACTGGGCCCTACATTATGCAGCAAAATTTGTTGGTAGTCTTCAGACTTCATAATGCCATGCACACGGTCAAGCAGTCCAGTGCCAGAGGCAGCAAACAACCCCAAAACATCAGGGAACCTCCGCCATGTTTGACTGTAGGGACCGTGTTCTTTTCTTTGAATGCCTCTTTTTTTTCCTGTACATTCTATGTTGATGCTTTTTCCCAAAAAGCTCTACTTTTGTCTCATCTGACCAGAGAACATTCTTCCAAAACGTTTTAGGCTTTCTCAGGTAAGTTTTGGCAAACTCCAGCCTGGCTTTTTTATGTCTCGGGGTAAGAAGTGGGGTCTTCCTGGGTATCCTACCATACAGTCCCTTTTCATTCAGACGTCGACGGATAGTACGGGTTGACACTGTTGTACCCTCGGACTGCAGGGCAGCTTGAGCTTGTTTGGCTGTTAGTCGAGGTTCTTTATCCACCATCCGCACAATCTTGCGTTGAAATCTCTCGTCAATTTTTCTTTTCCGTCCACATCTAGGGAGGTTAGCCACAGTGCCATGGGCTTTAAACTTCTTGATGACACTGCGCACGGAAGACACAGGAACATTCAGGTCTTTGGAGATGGACTTGTAGCCTTGAGATTGCTCATGCTTCCTCACAATTTGGTTTCTCAAGTCCTCAAACAGTTCTTTGGTCTTATTTCTTTTCTCCATGCTCAATGTGGTACACACAAGGACACAGGACAGAGGTTGAGTCAACTATTATCTGACACAATTGCAGGGGTGCTAATACTTTTGGCCAACACTGTACCTATCTTCCTATCACCTGCTCCTCTAAATTCTAGGCAACTTGTAGCTTAGAAGAGCCAAGGGGCAGAATTCTATTGTAAGAAAACAGGAAATGAAGAGGTGAAGTCTGCTGGGCCAGTGAAATGGGAACAGTACTAAACAGCCTGCTGGGTCAAAATAAGTATGAACAACATCTACACATGCTAGCACCACACAGTGAAGGTGTTGTGTGATGTGCAATGACCTGAATATTTAGAGGCCAATGATTTAGATCTAGAGTGGGAGTGCTCAGCGGAGCATGTGCTTTACAGGTCTAAAATATCTGCTCATTGACTCAGATGCTACTATTGTGTAAAACAGAAGCCAGGTTTTTCTGCTCTTCATATAATCTCCTGTGCCATATAGTAGATGTTGGCTTTAAGAAGGGTAAAGTGTTGCCCCATCCTTTAGCCACCCTCGACCTCTGTCTCATGTGCCTAATCATAAGTTCGGACATGAGCTTTAGCCACTTTTACACCAGTCAGTCAGTATAAGTTTACCTTTGACTGTAGTATTCCCTACCATGTTGCTCTTTCTGGGTTGGCTGGAGATGCCTCTTGAATTACTCCTTCTTCCTGGTAGCTCCGAATAGGAAGAGAGAGAGGTGGAGTCTGGCAATCTACTTAACTTGATGTCAGCGCTACCTGCTTCTGTAGCTTGGGTGCAGTAATCTTCTCACTGTCAAGAATCCAAGCAAAAGGCCCGGTGAAAAGGATTGTTGAACTCTGACTAAGGTATGGTTCATAGAAATCAGGTGACCCCTGGTAAAACTGGGTGAGTTGGCATGCCTGAAAGAAAGCCTAAAGCCTCTTGCACTCTTATGTGCCTTGAACCTAATGGAGTAAGTACAGATTATGTAACATGTGTTATTCTATGGAAGTGTTGACAACTTTAATCTTTTGCAGAAATGTTTCCCCAGATTTATTGCATATTTTATAAAATAAGTGGGTGAAATTTTGGCAGTGCATTTCCCATGCAATGGTTCTACAAGTAAATATGCTTTGTAAAATTACACTTGCATGTAACTGCAGTGACTACAATATGTATTGCAAGTAGAGATGAGTAGATTGATCAACTTTAAGTTGAATCTCCTGAAATGTGCAGGTCTCAGCAAATTCAAATACTCTGCAATTATATTTGCAAGGGTCAACCAAGAAAAAAAAACATTCCCAGTGTCATTTCACACTATTGAAGACTTAGAGAGCGAGCTAAAGGCATGTGGCGTAATCACACAGGCTTCTTCTTAATGCCCTGCAGCTATCATATCAAATGGTCTAGTACAGCCAATCAAATCAAGGGGCTATCACAGCCAGTATAAAAAATAGAGGCTGGCCAATGAGTGCCATTTTGTGCTTGCACTGTGTATTGATAGGAGACCGAGCACACAGATTATTCCACCTATGGATAGAAAAAAGCCTAATCTGATTGCGGTGTACTACTTTCATTGCTCAAGCAGATTAAATGTGAGAGTGCTAGTCTCAGTCTGTGAATAGTATTCCAAACATTCAAGTGATATAGAGGGAAGTGCTGTAGCTGCATAGTCAGTGTGACTGAACTGATTGATCTGAGATATACTGCAGTAACCAGGCCCGGGTGCCAGTGCTCGGTGCACCCGGGCAAGTGCAAGGGCCCTGAGCAGGCAGGGGGTCCACTCGCCGTCGGGCACCCCCCCGCGCTATAGGACCCATGAGCGGAGGAGAGCGGTGCCAGCGCCCGCCCTCCGCCCCGCCTTTTGCTCAGGACCCCGGCAGCCGGCACAATATTTACCTCTCCCCTTGCCTCCGTAGCAGGTCCTGCATCTTCCGTGGCTGCTGCACTGTGACGTCTCAGGTCAGAGGGCGCGGTGACGTCTTTCCACCGTGCCCTCTCCTGAGCCATCACAGCGCAGAGCGGGAAGACGCCGGCGACGCTGGAGTCCAGAGCTGAGCAGCGGCAGCAGGTGAGGAGAAGTGAGGTATTTGATTTTTTTTTTAATGTATGGAGGCATGGGGCATTATATGGGGGGAAGTGACATCCTGCATGGGGAATTATAAGGGAGGGGGTGACATGCAGCATGGGGCATTATAAGGGGGGAGGATGGTGACATCCTGCATGGGGCATTATAAGGGGGGAGAAGTGACATCCTGCATGGGGCATTATATGGGGGGGAAGTGACATCCTGCATGGGGCATTAAAAGGGGGGAAGTGACATCCTGCATGGGGCATTATAAGGGGAGAGGGAGGTGACATCCTGCATGGGGTATTATAAGGGGGGAGGGAAGTGACATCCTGCATGGGGCATTATATGGGGGAAAGTGACATCCTGCATGGGGCATTATAAGGGGGGGAGTGACATCCTGCATGGGGAATTATAAGGGGGGGTGACATCCTGCATGGGGCATTATAAAGGGTGGGTGACATCCTGCATGGGGCATTATAAAGGGTGGGGTTGACATCCTGCATGGGGCATTATAAGGGGGATGACATCCTGCATGGGGCATTATAAGGGGGAACAGCCTGCATGGGGCATTTTAAGGGGGGAACAGCCTGCATAGGGCATTATGTGGGGGGAACAGCCTCCATGGGGCATTATGTGGGGGGAACAGCCTGCATGGGGCATTATATGAGGGCCAGTATTCTGAATGGAGCATTATATAGGGGCCAGTATCCTGTATGGAGTGTTATATGAGGGCCAGTATCCTGTATGGAGCATTTTATGGGGGCCAGTATTCTGTATGGAGAGATTCGCCGGTTTCTGAGCTATTGTGAAATTTACGATAGATATTGCTCATGTAATATAAGAAGTGAAATCTTTGGCCTTGTACAATATATATATATATATTTCTCTGCTGTATCTGTGCATCATGAATCGTGGTATGTGTTAAAAGGGCCCACTGAGACTCTTTCGCCCAGGATCTACAAGAACCTGGAGCCGGCCCTGCCTGTAACTGTACCTTACTAATAGCCTATTTTTCCATTCTTCACACATTACAAACAAGGAGTCTCACTCTCTCTCTCTCTCACTTTTTTTCTCTCTCCTTTTTAAAGGCAAGTACTGGCTTTTCAATATTACAGAAAATTCAGCGAACCTGGCAAATTCAAAAAGATCCACTCATCTCTAATAGCAGGCAGAAATACGCACAGATATGTTGAGAAACAATAACTTTATCTTTTTATAAATGAAAATCAATCAGGGCATTTGACATATTCAATTCTTTCAAACTTCATTTTGACCTGTTTATGGTAAACAGGCTTGTCTTGAACTGCACTTTGGAAACATTCTATGAAGTATTCATACCATGGAGTATGCCACATACTAATCAGTCAATACAACTTTCAGAATAACAAGTGTGTGGCATGAGAACTAGACTAAGTAAAATAAACCTTGGCATACACGCTAATTAGTGCATTAACCTCTGAATGGCCCATAAACCATCTACATTTCAAACAAATCTGCTAAATATGGTTTCATTTTCTATTATAAAATCAACTAAACTCATCATTTCCATGTCAATGTATTGCATGCTTTCACAAATGTTTATATGTACTAAGTATTTCATATTCTTACTCTGTTAGAACAGAACGTTTTCTAAATGTAAATGTGGTCCACAAGACTTCTATGGTGGCTGAACTTAATATAGGGTGGGATAAACTTTTTCTTGTTCATATAAGTTTTAGGATTTCAATCCTACACCTGATGAAGGGGCAACGGAAAGCTGAGAGTGCAGTTTAGTAAGGCCTGATGTGGTTCCTATGCCAGGGATGCCCGCTTTCCAATACAACTTCTCTAACATATCTCCAAGCTATATATGGACTGTCTATATACAAACTGGATGATTTAGGGTCATTACACAGTGAGTATCTGTCTCAGTTTAACATTTTTTACAGATGGAAACGGCATGTTTCCTTGAGGAGTTTTATGTATATTTCTTCCTGAACAAGGATTCTAGGGCATAATGGCACAAAAAGTCTCAGGAAAACATGGAAAACAGCTTCCACTATACTTGCTATTCACTGATGGAAACCAAAATGCTTTTTCTTATTAAAAATGATCTTATTTCATATAACAAAAAATACTTTGACTTTTAAAGGTACCCATACTCACAGTCAGATTGGAGCTAGCCTCCAAAGCTGCATGACCACATCTTTATGTTACTTCTTTATATAGGGCCAACATATTCTGCAGCGCTCTACACAGATTGTCATAGCTCATATTAGTCTCTGTACTTATTGAGCCCAAAATCTAAATTAACCCATTACATTTTTAGATTGTGGAAGGAGAACAGAGTACTGGAAGAAATCTCATACAAAAACAAGTAGAACATACAAACTCCAAGCAGATGTTCTTTGCAAGATTCAAACCTGGTATGTTAGCACTGCAAGACAACAATGCAAGCTACTAAACCACAGTACTACTTGCTTAAATGGCTTTTAATGTTAGACAATAAATATCAATATCTATACCTACCTACCTATAACAACCTATGCCTTTGAGCAGTGTTCCCCAAATGCAGTCCTCAAGAGCCACCAACAGGAGTGTTCCCCAAATACAGTCCTCAAGAGCCACCAACAGGATTGTTCCCCAAATCCAGTCCTCAAGAGCCACCAACAGGAGTATTCCCTAAATCCAGTCCTCAAGAGCCACCAACAGGAGTGTTCCCCAAATCCAGTCCTCAAGAGCCACCAACAGGAGTGTTCCCTAAATCCAGTCCTCAAGAGCCACCAACAGGAGTGTTCCCTAAATCTAGTCCTCAAGAGTCACCAACAGGAGTGTTCCCCAAATCCAGTCCTCAAGAATCACCAGCAGATCATGTTTTGAGTATTTCCTTAGTTTTGCACAGGTGAAAATGGCATAACTTGCATAGGAAATAATTCCATCACCTGTGCAATACTAAGGAAATTCTGAAAATATGATTTGTTGGTGGCTCTTGAGGACTGGAATTTGGGAACACTTCTGTTGGTGGCTCTTGAGGACTCGACGCACAATCCCCGTCCTATTGTTTTTATTGTTTTTCGCCAAAGCATTTCAGAGTAAAAAATACATGGTTGTAATAGTGCAGCTAGTGTCTGATTCCTACTGCCAGTGGTTCGGGCAATATGAATCACTTGACATGTTCCACTTAAAGAGTAGCCATCATTTTAATTTGTATTTCTTAAATCAAGAATACACAAGAAAATAAGAAACTTTGTAATATACCTTATTAAAGAAATCAGGTTCCTTCTCCTCTTTAACTAATCATTCATTCTCAGTTTACAGGTAAAATCTGTCTTTACTCTTTAGTGAATATGGATTTTCCCATTAGTGATAAAGAAGATGACAGGCTGGTGCTCATCAAGTTCTATGCAGAACTAACTGTCATGTCAGGAGAACTTTTAAAAGCACTAGCTGTCATCTCTTAACCCAGTAATGAGAAAATTTGTCTTCACTGAATTCACAGATTTTACCCCTGAATTGAGAGTAAATAATAATTCCTGGCAGAGAAATAAGCAGATTTTCCTGATAAGATATATTACAAAGTATATTTCCATGTGTACTATTGATTTATTGATTCATGAAATAAAAATTAAAAAGACAGTTAAACTTCACATTTTTGGGGAAAATTCTGCGAATCCGGTGAATTCGAATTCCTAAGATCCGTTCATCTTTAAAATCCACCAGTTAGAGGTTGTGACCACCTTTGAAAACTATTCATTCATAAGACCTTTTGGATAGTTTAGGGGCACGTATTCTGCATGGTGTGAATAAAAAACTAGATTTTATTTTACATCATTAATTTACCGCTATTGGTATTTCTGTAGCTTATACAGTTATACAATCAGTTATAAAAAATGTTCTCTCTTGTTTTGTTCGCATTCAGTGCTAATTTGCTTTAATCTGTTGATTTTTCTTTAGTTTTAATTACTTGATATCTGACAGTTTACCTACATACTATATGGTGGCACATATTGTTATGGGTCATTTATTCACACATTCATGCACATTTTGACATTTTTATATGTAGTCTTGTCGTATCTCTGTTACGCTTATAATACTTGTCTCCTTATCAATATGAGTAATTTACTGTACTGATTATTTTCAGATAAATCAATTTTTATATTTCCCATGTGTTAGGACTCATTCACACAACCATATTTTCGGTCCTAGTCTTCGCCGTGAAATAAATGGACAGCACTAGGACCAATATTATTCAATGGGGTATTGCAGCTGAGTGATCTTTTTCACTGACCGAATCTGCATGTGAAAAAAATCGTAGCATGTACTGGTTTCTTCCATAAATTGGATGGGACTCATCTATTTAAGTCTATGGGTTCACAAAAAAAAAATCTAATGCCATACGGAGCTATACTACGCACGATGGAAAACAAGTCCGGAGATACTGCATGCCAGGTTAGCTGCTCACAGTAGCATGAGCAGCATGTGACCTGATGTTGTCTTATTGAAAATGGCTACTAGAACACATTGGAAAAATGGCCATACCACTAGTTCCTCAATTGATCTACTCTGTACTTGACATCATGTCACCACTATTGAGGGCTGTCTTGGTGCAGAGCAAGATAACAATGGAGGTTGAAATGGAGGTGTAGGTTCTTCAGCGAGGAGTCTTAATTTTGTCTTGGACACAATGATAGCTGGATAGCTGTTGATAGTACCTTTAGAAATATATTTACTAGATACCAGATATTAACCCTTTAAGCCCCGGAGCATTTTTCGTTTTTGCATTTTCGTTTTTGCTCCCCTTGTTCCCAGAGCCATAGCGTTTTTATTTTTTGGTCAATATGGCCATATGAGGGCTTATTTTTTGCGGGACGAGTTGTACTTTTCAACGCCATTACTAGTTTTATCATATCCTGTACGGGAAAACGGGAAAAAAATTCCAAGTGCGGTAAAATTGCAAAAAAAGTGCAATACCACAGTTGTTTTTTATTTATTTTTTTTACCATGTTCACTGAATGCTAAAACTGACCTGCCCTTCTTATTCTACAGGTCATTACGAGTTCATAGACACCAAACATGTATAGGTTCTTTTATATTTAAGTGGTGAAAAAAATTCCAAAATTTGGTAAAAAAAAAAATAAAAAAATAGCGCCATTTTCTAAGACCCGTAGCGTCTCCATTTTTCGTGATCTGGGGCTGGTTGATGGCTTATTTTTTGCGTGCCAGGCTGACGTTTTTATTGATAACATTTGGGGTAGATCCGATGTTTTGATCGCCCGTTATTGCATTTTATTGCAATTTTGCGGCGACCAAAAAACGTAATTCTGCCGTTTAGAATTTTTTTCTCGCTACGCCGTTTACCGATCGGAATAATTCTTTTTTTATATTGATAGATCGGGCGATTCTGAACGCGGCGATACCAAATATGTGTATGTGGGTTTTTTTTTTATATATTTTATTTTGAATGGGGCGAAAGGGGGGTGATTTAAACTTTTATATTTTTTTATTTTTTTTTATATTTTTAAAAACTTTTTTTTTTTACTTTTTGCATGCTTCTATAGTCTCCATAGGAGACTAGAAGCAGCAACTGTCCGATCGCCTCTGCTACATACAGGGGACGAGCAGGTCCCCTGCATGCAGCAGAAATGGTCCTGTGCTATGAGCGCCGACCACTAGGTGGCGCTCATAGCGACAAGATCATGACAACCACAGGCATCTGCTGCAGACCCTGGGTTGTCATGCACGCCCATCGGCGACCCGCGATCACGTGACGGGGTCGCCGGTGGGCGGGGCTTATGACGCGCTACCCGGAAGCGCGCGTTAAATGCTGCTGTCGGAGATTGACAGCAGCATTTAACTGGTTAACAGCCGCGGGTGGATCGCGATTCCACCCGCGGCTGTTGCGGGCACATGTCAGCTGTAAGAATCAGCTGACATGTGCTCCGTTCAGTGAGGGCTCAGCGCAGCAGCCCTCACTGAACGGAGGGTACGCAAATATGCGTACTAATACGTCCCCGGGGGTTAAGTGGTTAAGAAAAACATGCATATGTATCTTTTTATATAGTGTATGTAAACTTCTTGTTTCAACTGTATGTACTATATATATTGTGACAGAGTCACTGGTATTATATGCGAGGGGAGGTATGTGTCACTCAGGATGCTCTCCTGTATGAACAGAGACCTACTGAATGTCTGCCAGCATGTTATATGCTGGAGGTTACATCTTTTAAAGGGTGTGGTTTTATGGGAATGACGTAGAGATGGGAGGGAAGTCATTCCCCATACCTCCACCTCAGGGTGTGGATGAGCAAGCTTTAAATGTTCAGTTCAGTTTTCTTTCTCTCTGTGTTGTGTTTGGAGAGGCAAGGTCTCCAGACTGGTCAGCCATAGCTCAGAGAGGAGCTGAAGGCTGGACATAACCTGTGTAGGCGAACCGCACACACACATATGGACTGTTCTATCGTTTATCTTTTATTTTGTTGTTTTGCCATTAGGGCCATGTTTATTTTCGCTGGAGTTGCAGGGCTTTATGCCATAGAATAAAGCCTGCAGAGAAAACCCGGTTCCTGAGTCTACTTCCGGAAGCAGCCGAGCTAGTCGACCTACCACAGTTGGTGTGAGAGTGCGTGCAAGATTCCAGGAACATGTGTACTGCCACAGATACCGATGGATGTCCTGGGTGAAGGCCGGCAGTCAGCCAGAGAAGTCCGGCAGTATGGAGGAGCTCATTAAGCAGAGCCAACGACAGATGCACCAACAGCACTTGCAGAGCCAGCAGTGTACACATTTATATATTGATAAATGTGTGTGTGTGTGTGTGTGTGTATATATACATATACATACAGTTATATGAAAAAGTTTGGGCACCCCTATTAATCTTAAGCTTAATGTTTTCTTAAATTTGGTGTTTTTGCAACAGCTATTTCAGTTTGATATATGTAATAACTGTTGGACACAGTAATGTTTCTGCCTTGAAATGAGGTTTATTGTACTAACAGAAAATGTGCAATCTGCATTCAAACAAAATTTGACAGGTGCATAAGTATGGGCACCCTTATCATTTTCTTGTTTTAAATACTCCTACCTACTTTTTACTGACTTACTAAAGCACTTTTTTGGGTTTTGTAACCTCATTGAGCTTTGAACTTCATAGCCAGGTGTATGCAATCATGAGAAAAGCTACTTAAAGTGGCCACTTGCAAGTTGTTCTCCTGTTTGAATCTCCTCTGAAGAGTGGCATCATGGGCTCCTCAAAACAACTGTCAAATGAACTGAAAACAAAGATTATTCAACATAGTTGTTCAGGGGAAGGATACAAAAAGCTGTCTCAGAGATTTAACCTATCAGTTTCCACTGTGAGGAACATAGTAAGGAAATGGAAGAACACAGGGACAGTTCTTGTTAAGACCAGAAGTGGCAGGCCAAGAAAAACATCAGAAAGGCAGAGAAGAAGAATGGTGAGATCAGTCAAGGACAATCCTCAGGCCACCTCCAGAGAGCTGCAGCATCAACTTGCTGCAGATGGTGTCACTGTGCATCGGTCAACTATACAACGCACTTTGCACAAGGAGAAGCTGTATGGGAGAGTGATGAGAAAGAAGCCGTGTCTGCAAGCACGTCACAAACAGAGTCGGCTGAGGTATGCAAAAGCACATTTGGAGAAGCCAATTTCTTTTTGGAAGAAGGTCCTGTGGACTGATGAAACCAAGATTGAGTTGTTTGGTCATACAAAAAGGCGTTATGCATGGCGGCAAAAAAACACAGCATTCCAAGAAAAACACTTGCTACCCACAGTAAAATTTGGTGGAAGTTCCATCATGCTTTGGGGCTGTGTGGCCAATGCCAGCACCGGGAATCTTGTTAAAGTTGAGGGACGCATGGATTCCACTATCAGCAGATTCTTGACAATAATGTTCAAGAATCAGTGATAAAGTTGAAGTTACGCAGGGGATGGATCTTTCAGCAAGACAATGATCCAAAACACCGCTCCAAATCTACTCAGGCATTCATGCAGAGGAACAATTACAATGTTCTGGAATGGCCATCCCAGTCCCCAGACCTGAATATCATTGAACATCTGTGGGATTATTTGAAGAGAGCTGTCCATGCTCGGCGACCATCAAACTTAACTGAACTGGAATTGTTTTGTAAAGAGGAATGGTCAAAAATACCTTCATCCAGGATCCAGGAACTCATTAAAAGCTACAGGAAGCGACTAGAGGCTGTTATTATCGCAAAAGGAGGATCTACTAAATATTAATGTCACTTTTCTGGTGAGGTGCCCATACTTATGCACCTGTCAATTTTTGTTTGAATGCAGATTGCACATTTTCTGTTAGTAAAATAAACCTCATTTCAAGGCAGAAACATTACTGTGTCCAACAGTTATTACATATATCAAACTGAAATAGCTGCTGCAAAAACACCAATTTTTATAAAACATTAAGCTTAAGATTAATAGGGGTGCCCAAACTTTTTCATATAACTGTATATATATATATATATATATATATATATATATATATATATATACATATACATATACTGTACATATACATATACAATCATTGCCGAAAGTGATGGCACCCTTGAAATTGTTCCAGAAAATGAAGTATTTCTCCCAGAAAATTATTGCAATAACATATGTTTTACTATCCACATGTTTATTTCCTTTGTGTGGATTGGAACAGAAGAAAAAAGTGAAGAAAATGCAAATTGAACATTGGAAATTTTTCACCTGTTTAAGTTGTTGATAAAAGCTTGGGTGGGTTGAAAGAAACGTAATACTTGAAGCTACACCGAAATAAAGAGAAACTGCATTAAAGTCATAACTGCCGGGACCTTCTGATTTTTTCAGAATGTTCCTGGATGCGATAGGAACCAATGTGTACCCTGATGACTGCCTTCTTGAAGACTTTTAAATGCTGCTGGCAGCAACATTTAAAGTTTTGAACTGATGACATCAGAGAGTTTTATCGCATCAGTTACTGTCAGGTGCCCGTTATATAACACAGCTAGTAACAAATACTACACTTCAAACATATAAGGGGTTAAGAGCTATCTTCAGTGTAAAAAAGGACCCAGAGTCCTAAAAGCACAGAAGGTACCCACAAAGGCCTGATATCAACATCACTGATTCTGTGTGGGATTACATGTAGAGACAGAAGGATTTGTACAAGACTACATCCACAGAAGATCTGCGGTTAATTTTCCAAAATGTTTGGAACAACCTCACTGCCGAGGTTGCCTGTCTGCCTTTCAAAACTGTGTACAAGTGTATCTAGAAGAATTGATGCTGGTTCAAAGGCAAAGGGTGGTCAATATAAATACCGATTTATTTTAGATTCCTCTAATTTCTCTATTTTTTAAGGGAAATTTTTACTTAGCAGTATTTTTTAGACATACCTAAATTATTGCACACACTGTGGATCTCTCTCTCTATTAGAGATGAGCGGTGTTCGACTAGAACTGTTCGCCAATCTCAAATTCGAGCTGTTTTGGGCGGTGTTCGAGTTGTTCGACGAAGCCGAACGATTTGCAAAAAATTCGGCTGTTCGAGGTTATGTTCGATAACTGTTCGTGCACCAAAAGCGTGTCCTGCATGTCTGGTGCTATTTAGAGCACCAATCATGCAGGGATTGTCTGCCACTCACTTTAATGCCACAGCCATGGTGGTTGTGGCATTACAGTGATTGCCCAAATCGATGGGAACTGTGCTCACAGTGAAACACGAAAAGCCGGCAATTCAGCAGCGGCATACACCGGTACCCGACAATTTAGAACCGAAAGAATAGAGCTTCACACATAGATTAGATAGATATAAACATGTCAGCCACATATATACGAAGTACAGTGAAAGTGCTGCTTACTGTACTTGTCATTTAGCGTAAAGGATTTATCAAAAAAAATAATAGTGTTTTCATGCACCGTCTCTTTAAAAAAGCCGGCCGGCAATTCAGCAGCGGTACCCGACAATTTAGAATAGAAGGAATAGAGAATCACACATAGATTAGATAGATAGAAACATGTCAGTCACATATATATGAAGTACAGTGACAGTGTTGATTACTGTACTTGTCATTTAGTGTAAAGGATTTATCAAAAAAAATAAGAGTGTTTTCATGCACCGTCTCTTTAAAAAAGCCGGCCGGCAATTCAGCATCTGTACCCAACAATTTAGAATAGATGGAATAGAGAATCACACATAGATTAGATAGATAGAAACATGTCAGTCACATATATATGAAGTACAGTGACAGTGTTGCTTACTGTACTTGTCATTTAGTGTAAAGGATTTATTAAAAAAAATAATAGTGTTTTCATGCACCGTCTCTTTAAGAAAGCCGGCCGGCAATTCAGCATCTGTACCCGACAATTTATAACAGACAGAATAGAGCTTCACACATAGATTAGATAGATAGAAACATGTCAGTCACATATATATGAAGTACAGTGATAGTGTTGGTTACTGTACTTGTCATTTAGTATTAAAATAAAGGATTTATTATTAAAAAAATTGGCGTGGGGTTCCCCTTAATTTTAGGCTCTAGCGGAGGTTAAGCAGACAGCTGGGGCAGATGTTTGAAGCCTGGGAAGGGGGTAATACCCACGGAGCTTCCCAGGCTACTAATATCAGCCCCCAGCTGAATACATAGCCTTTACTAGCTATTAAAATGGGGGACCCCCCAAAAAAATGACGTGGGGTCCCCCCTAATTTAATAGCTAGCAAAGGCTAGGCAGACAGCTGGGGGCTGATATTAATAGCCCAGGAAGGGAGCCATGAATATTGGCCCCCTCCCAGGCTAGAAACACCAGCCGTCAGCCGCCCCAGAAATGGCGCATTCATAGGATGCGCCAATTCTGGCACTTAGCCTCGCTCTTCCACGCTGCCCTGGTGCGGTGGCAGGGGGTAATAGGGCTGGGGTTGATGTCAGCTTATAATGCCAGCTGACATCAAGCCCAGGTTAGTAATGGAGAGGCGTCTATAAGACACCCCCATTACTAACCCCATAGTCAAAGTTAAAAAAAACACAAACACCCAGAATAAAGTCCTTTAATTGAAATAAAGACACAATTCTTTATTGTTCTAAATTAAACCATACTTACCGTCACGCCCATTCCAGCTGAAGCCAACGATCTCCTGTAATAAAAATAAAATAATAAAGCAACCTCATCCTTACCTTTCCATGGTTCCCACGACAGCTTCAGCTCTGCTACATCGAGATGACAGGCTGGACCGCAGCAGAACGCCGCCATCCAGCCTGTCATCCCGCAGACACTGAGAAGAGCAGGCTTGCTTGCGCTCCACATTGTCTCTCTGTGACGGCATAAAGATGAGCCGAGGTCATGTCCAATGAACTCGGCTCACCTCATGCACATCACTTACAGCGTGGGAGAATTCTCACGCTGAAGCGCTGAGTGCAGGAGAATTTTCCCACGCTGTCAGTGAGGTGCATGAGGTGAGCTGAGTTCATTGGACATGAGCTCACCTCATGCACGTCACTGACAGCGTGGGAGAATTCTCCTGCACTCAGCACTTCAGCGTGAGAATTTTCCCACGCTGTCAGTGACGTGCATGAGGTGAGCCGAGTTCATTGGACATGACCTCGGCTCATCTGGATGCCGTCACAGCGAGACGCTGAGGAGCGCAAGCATGCCTGCTCTTCTCAGTGTCTGCGGCATGACAGGCTGGATTGCAGCGTTCTGCTGCGGTCCAGCCTGTCATCTCGATGTAGCAGAGCTGAAGCTGTCGTGGGAACCATGGAAAGGTAAGGATGAGGTTGGTTTATTATTTTTCTTTTATTGCAGGAGATCGTTGGCTTCAGCTGGAATGGGCGTGATGGTAAGTATAGTTTAATTTAGAACAATAAAGAATTGTGTGTTTATTTCAATTAAAGGACTTTATTCTGGGTGTTGTGTTTTTTTTAAATACTTTACTAGAAATTCATGGCGGTCATGTCTAATACTGGCGTGACCCCATGAATTTTGGGCTTGGGGCCAGCTGATAATACCAAGCTGGCCCTAACCCCTTTATTACCCAGTGAGCCACCGCACCAGGGCCCTGGATGAGTTGGGTACAGCGCCAGAAGATGGCGCTTTTATGAACGCGCCATTTTCCGGCGTGGCTGCGGACTGCAATTTGCAGCGGGGGGGGCCCAGAAAGCTTGGGCCTCCCTGCGCTGCAGATTCCAGCCCCCAGCTGCCTAGTTGTACCTGGCTGGACACAAAAATAGGGCGAAGCCATACGTATTTTTTATTTAATTATTTCAGGAAATTCATGAAATAATTAAAAAAAAATTGACGTGGGGCTTCGCACTATATTTGTGTCCAGTCAGGTGCAGCAGGCAGGAACGGGCTGCCCCCAACCACCAGCTGCCTATTTGTACCTGGCCGGACACAACAATATAGGGAAGCCCTTTTTTTCTTAATTATTTCATGAAATAATTTAAAGAAAATTGACGTGGGGCTTCGCCCTGTTTTTGTGTCCAGCCAGGTACAACTATGCAGCTGGGGGCTGGAATCCGCAGCGCAGGGATGCCCAAGCTTTCTGGGCCACCCCCGCTGCAAATTGCAGTCCGCAGCCACCCCGGAAAATGGCGCGTTCATAGAAGCGCCATCTTCTGGCGCTGTACCCAACTCATCCAGGGCCCTGATGCGGTGGCTCACTGGGTAATAAAGGGGTTAGGGCCAGCTTGGCATTATCAGCTGGCCCTAAGCCCAAAATTCATGGGGTCACGCCAATATTAGACATGACCACCATGAATTTCTAGTAAAGTATTTAAAAAAAACACAACACCCAGAAAAAAGTCCTTTAATTGAAATAAACACACAATTCTTTATTGTTCTAAATTAAACCATACTTACCTTCACGCCCATTCCAGCTGAAGCCAACGATCTCCTGAAATAAAAGAAAAATAATAAAGCAACATCATCCTTACCTTTCCATGGTTCCCATGACAGCTTCAGCTCTGCTACATCGAGATGACAGGCTGGACCGCAGCAGAACGCTGCCATCCAGCCTGTCATCCCGCAGACACTGAGAAGCGCAGGCTTGCTTGCGCTCCACAGTGTCTCTCTGTGAGGGCATCCAGATGAGCCGAGTTAATGTCCAATGAACTCGGCTCACCTCATGCACGTCACTGACAGCGTGGGAAAATTCTCCTGCACTCAGCCCTTCAGCGTGGGAGAATTCTCACACTGAAGCGCTGAGTGCAGGAGAATTCTCCCACGCTGTCAGTGACGTGCAGGAGGTGAGCTGAGTTCATTGGACATGAGCTCACCTTATGCACGTCACTGACAGCGTGGGAAAATTCTCCTGCACTCAGCGCTTCAGCGTGGGAGAATTCTCACGCTGAAGCGCTGAGTGCAGGAGAATTCTCCCACGCTGTCAGTGACGTGCAGGAGGTGAGCTGAGTTCATTGGACATGAGCTCACCTTATGCACGTCACTGACAGCGTGGGAGAATTCTCCTGCACTCAGCGCTTCAGCGTGAGAATTTTCCCACGCTGTCAGTGACGTGCATGAGGTGCGCCGAGTTCATTGGACATGAACTCGTCTCATCTTTATGCCGTCACAGCCAGACACTGCAGAGCGCAAGCATGCCTGCGCTTCTCAGTGTCTGCGGGATGACAGGCTGGATGGCAGCGTTCTGCTGCGGTCCAGCCTGTCATCTCGATGTAGCAGAGCTGAAGCTGTCGTGGGAACCATGGAAAGGTAAGGATGATGTTGCTTTATTATTTTTCTTTTATTGCAGGAGATCGTTGGCTTCAGCTGGAATGGGCGTGATGGTAAGTATGGTTTAATTTAGAACAATAAAGGATTGTGTCTTTATTTCAATTAAAGGACTTTATTCTGGGTGTTTGTGTTTTCTTTTAACTTTGACTATGGGGTTAGTAATGGGGGTGTCTTATAGACGCCTCTCCATTACTAACCTGGGCTTGATGTCAGCTGGCATTATAAGCTGACATCAACCCCAGCCCTATTACCCCCTGCCACCGCTACAGGGCAGCGTGGAAGAGCGAGGCTAAGTGCCAGAATTGGCGCATCCTATGAATGCGCCATTTCTGGGGCGGCTGACGGCTGGTGTTTCTAGCCTGGGAGGGGGCCAATATTCATGGCTCCCTTCCTGGGCTATTAATATCAGCCCCCAGCTGTCTGCCTAGCCTTTGCTAGCTATTAAATTAGGGGGGACCCCACGTCATTTTTTTTGGGGGGTCCCCCATTTTAATAGCTAGTAAAGGCTATGTATTCAGCTGGGGGCTGATATTAGTAGCCTGGGAAGCTCCGTGGGTATTACCCCCTTCCCAGGCTTCAAACATCTGCCCCAGCTGTCTGCTTAACCTCCGCTAGAGACTAAAATTAAGGGGAACCCCACGCCAATTTTTTTTAATAATAAATCCTTTATTTTAATACTAAATGACAAGTACAGTAACCAACACTATCACTGTACTTCATATATATGTGACTGACATGTTTCTATCTATCTAATCTATGTGTGAAGCTCTATTCTGTCTGTTATAAATTGTCGGGTACAGATGCTGAATTGCCGGCCGGCTTTTTTAAAGAGACAGTGCATGAAAACACTATTATATTTTTTAATAAATCCTTTACACTAAATGACAAGTACAGTAAGCAACACTGTCACTGTACTTCATATATATGTGACTGACATGTTTCTATCTATCTAATCTATGTGTGAGGCTCTATTCCTTCTTGTCTAAATTGTCGGGTACCGGTGTATGCCGCTGCTGAATTGCCGGCCGGCTTTTTTAAAGAGAGTGTCTTCTGAGCAGTTTGTCAGCTTTTGGACACCTTTGAAGGTGTTTTCTGTGTGTTTCTATGTGTTTTTGTTTGCCTGCCATTGGTTTTAACGGTGTTCGACGGTGTTCTTAGGTGTTCGACGAACAGTTCGACGAACAGTTCCTCGAACATCCCGGTGTTCGACGAACCGAACCGAACCCGAACACTACGGGGGTGGCTCAACACTACTCTCTATTTCTCTTTATACAGATAAAATCTATAAATCTCATCAAAAACACGGTAGTACGATACTTTCTAAGTAATACTTCTAAATAAAAGTCATACAGTTACCAAATAACAAATATCACCATATTGTTTCTGAACAAGTCTGCTATACATACAGTACAGACCAAAAGTTTGGACACACCTCATTTAAAGATTTTTCTATATTTTCATGACTAAAATTGTACATTCACACTGAAGGCATCAAAACTATGAATTAACACATGTGGAATTATATACTTAACAAAAAAGTGTGAAACAACTGAAAATATGTCTTATATTCTAGGTTCTTCAAAGTAGCCACCTTTTGCTTTGATGACTGCTTTGCACACTCTTGCCATTCTCTTGATGAGCTTCAAGAGGTAGTCACCGGAAATGGTCTTCCAACAATCTTGAAGGAGTTCCCAGAGATGCTTAGCACTTGTTGGCCCTTTTGCCTTCACTCTGCGGTCCAGCTCACCCCAAACCATCTCGATTGGGTTCAGGTCTGGTGACTGTGGAGGCCAGGTCATCTGGCGTAGCACCCCATCACTCTCCTTCTTGGTCAAATAGCCCTTACACAGCCTGGAGGTGTGTTTGGGGTCATTGTCCTGTTGAAAACTAAATGATGGTCCAACTAAACGCAAACCGGATGGAATAGCATGCCGCTGCAAGATGCTGTGATAGCCATGCTGGTTCAGTATGCCTTCAATTTTGAATAAATCCCCAACAGTGTCACCAGCAAAGCACCCCCACACCATCACACCTCCTCCTCCATGCTTCATGGTGGGAACCAGGCATGTAGAGTCCATCTGCTCACCTTTTCTGCGTCGCACAAAGACATGGTGGCTGGAACCAAAGATCTCAAATTTGGACTCATCAGACTAAAGCACAGATTTCCACTGGTCTAATGTCCATTCCTTGTGTTTTTTAGCCCAAAAAAGTCTCTTCTGCTTGTTGCCTGTCCTTAGCAGTGGTTTCCTAGCAGCTATTTTACCATGAAGGGCTGCTGCACAAAGTCTCCTCTTAACAGTTGTTGTAGAGATGTGTCAGCTGCTAGAACTCTGTGTGGCATTGACCTGGTCTCTAATCTGAGCTGCTGTTAACCTGCAATTTTATGAGGCTGGTGACTCGAATAAACTTATCCTCAGAAGCAGAGGTGACTCTTGGTCTTCCTTTCCTGGGGCGGTCCCCATGTGAGCCAGTTTCTTTGTAGCGCTTGATGGTTTTTGCAACTGCACTTGGGGACACTTTAAAAGTTTTCACAATTTTTCGGACTGACTGACCTTCATTTCTTAAAGTAATGATGGCCACTCGTTTTTCTTTACTTAGCTGCTTTTTTCTTGCCATAATACAAATTCTAACAGTCTATTCAGTAGGACTATCAGCTGTGTATCCACCAGACTTCTGCACAACACAACTGATGATCACAACCCCATTTATAAGGCAAGAAATCCCACTTATTAAACCTGACAGGGCACACATGTGAAGTGAACACCATTTCCGGTGACTACCTCTTGAAGCTCATCAAGAGAATGCCAAGAGTGTGCAAAGCAGTCATCAAAGCAAAAGGTGGCTACTTTGAAGAACCTAGAGTATAAGACATATTTTCAGTTGTTTCACACTTTTTTTTAAGTATATAATTCCACATGTGTTAATTCATAGTTTTGATGCCTTCAGTCTGAATGTACAATTTTCATTGTCATGAAAATACAGAAAAATCTTTAAATGAGAAGGTGTGTCCAAACTTATGGTCTGTACTGTATATAATTACAATATAGCATCTGAGGATTACTGAACAAAATCTACTATACCAAGACCAATATACCAAAATCATCAGATACAAGAGACAAATATTTCCACTTGTACACTGGGCTAGAAATGTCAATAGTGCCGCCTTGTTGCACTGCATAGTAACAGTATTTCCCATTTGTTCCCCCATAGTAACAGTGTCTGCAAAAATAGAATATATTATAGTAGTGATGTGATGTCTCCCTTTGTGACCCACAGTAGATATTCCCCCTCTTTGTGGCCCTCATACAATATTAATGCATATGTCCCCTTTTGTGGCCCCACGCAAAACTAAACTTCCTCTTTGTGCACCCATTCAGTAGTTATGTCCGTCTTTGTGCTCAAATACAACACTAATGCCCCTTACCCAGTGTCAACAAAACTGTAGTAACCTACACCATTTCTGTCCCCATACAGTAATCGCGTGCACGTTTTAGGCCTCAAAACAGTTGGAAAGTCCAAAATTGTTGCTCCGTAAATTAATAATGTATGGGCCACAATAAGGAATTTTAATATTCTTCATTGTACAGTAATAGTGTCCCCCATTCTGGCCTCCATACAGTAATATTGTCCCCCAGTAGGTCCCAGGCAGTAATAATTTCCCCAACTGGCTACCATAAACTAATAATATATGTTCCTTATTCTGAACCCCATACAGTAATTATATCACCCATCTCACAATCATGTCCACCATCCTGGTCCCTACCTTATAATAATATCTCCTATCCTGTAACAATGTCTCCCACCTTGAAACCTGCCCCCACTCCCACTGTGTAGAGGTCCGGAGGGGAGGCACATGGCAATGATGTCATGTGCTACCCACGATGGGTACGCTGACATCAGCAGCCGGCCTCTGATATAGTCATTGTTGTGGTTGGTAGCTCTCTGCGCCGTAATACAATCAAGGATTCACACTGAGTTGAAAAAGGTGGTTACATCGGGGGGTCCCTTTCTTTCACTGGTCTGGTTGCGGTCACACTCTCTTCAACCGCAATCGTTACACCCATGCTAATATGTAATTCTTTTGGCATCCTTCATCAGTTTCATCTAATAAGAGGGTTATTCCTCTCTCTTCATAGATGGATGATTTGAATTTTAAAATGGGAATTTGAATAAAGCCAAAGAAATTTTCTGCACTTCTAAATGTCAATAAGCGTTGCATTTTGGCATTTTTTATTCAAAAGGGCTCCACATTCATTAGAATGCAATATGTGTCGACTGCTGAAATTGATTCCTATGTATGCAGACTTGTGCTAGTATCTGCTAGCTCAGACAAGCTGTCAACAGCAACAGGCATGACCACCTCGCTCACTGAATCATAAATTAAGTTTTCTACCCTTTTAGAAATTTCAAGAACTATTATATAGTGTAACTGAAGATGATGTTTAATTTTAACCCCTTACTGCTGAAACCATTTTTGGCCTTCCTGCAGAGCCCCCTTTTTCAAATCTGCCATGTATCACTTTATGTGATGATACATTTTGAATGCTTCTATATATCTCAGCAATTGTGAGATTTTTTTTTATGACACATTATACTCAAGGTTGCCAACAATCCACAAATTCCTGGACAGTCCTTAAAAATAGAACACTTTTCCTCTTGTCTATAAGAAAAAATGGATGTGACCATGAGGTTCAAGGCTGTATAATCTTTTACAGATTACTGTGACTGTAATTATCATCAATTTACAGTTCTCAGTGAATGCAGCTAAAATCTTTGTATCAGAATGATGTACTATAGACATATATTACATAAAATCTTTATGATTTAACATGGTTTTGAAATGTATCTATAAAAAAAAATATAAAATATTGGCTGTCCATGAGTTTTTGAGAAGGTGTCCGGAAAAAATAAAAAATAAAGTTGGCAACCCTGATTTTATCATATGTTAGTGGTAGATTTAGATTCAATATGTTTTGTGTTTATCTAGGAAAACATCAAAATTCTGCCAAATATTTAGAAACTTTGAAAATTTTCAATATTACCCTTTCACGACCTTTGACGTATATTTACGTCAAGGGTCAAGTCCCTGACTTTGATGTGGGCTCGCATGCTGGGCCCTCATCTTTCGCCGCACATGATGACTGATTTAATCAGTATGATATGCCAAAAAATATTTCATGAACTGTTTAGTTCCTACATTCCTCCAGTTAATGCCAAATGAACTACAATTCTTTGTAATTGAGTTATAGATTCCTATTCCCCAAGCTGCCCAAACAACACTAGCTTTGTCATTTCAGTCAGGTATATTTTACTTTGAAACACAACAGCATTTCAGAAAAAAAAAAAAAACTACTTTTGAAACCAAGCTACTTGGATAATCCAAGAGGTCAATGCTCAATGGTTTCCCCCTTACCTGATCCCCTTAAGTAACAGGTTTCTCACTATATGTGAGTATAAGGAGAGACCTGTCACTCAATGGGAGCAGGGTGAGAAAAAGCCACTGGTGACAAGGAATTACCTCTGCTGTAGAGGATAAGTTCATCAGCAAAACCAACTAAGAAAACGTAAATTGACAGTACCTCAGATAACAGCCCTCATAAATAATGCAAAGACATGAAGTAGCAGGCACATCTCAACATTAGCTATACAGAGAAGACTGCAAGATCAAACCTTTACCAGTTGAATTTCTGCAGAGAAGGTACTACAGAGGACCATAACCAAGAAGAAGAGACTTGTTTGGGCCATGCAACAAAAGAATGGACAGTAGATCAGTGGTAACTGTACTGTGTACTGATGAGTCAATATTTGTGTACTGTGTACTGATGAGTGAGATGCAGAAAAAGTGAGCGAATGTTTTCATGAAGTTGGTATTTTTAATGTTTTTCAATACAGGATTTTACTGTTAAACCGGAGCTGGATTCTTCAACCTTTCTGAATTTCTGGTCAGGACGAACTTCCATGCTCCCACATCATATTATCGCAACAGCTGAACTGCCATTTTTACACTTACCCAGCATGACTACCACAGTGTTTCTGCAATGACATGCCATCCCATCTGGTTTGCACTTAGTGGGACCATCAATAACCCAAAACCACACCTCTAGGCTATGTTTGGGCTATGTTACCAAGGAGAAGAGGAATGGAGTGCTGCGTCAGATGACATGGCCTCCATAATCTCCCATCTTCAACACAATTGAGATGGTTTGTGATGAGTTAGATTACAGAGTAACGACAAAGTGCTCAGCACCTCTGGGAACACTTTCAAGATTGTTGGAAAGTCATTCTAGGTGACTATCTGTTAAAGGTGTGGAAAGATGTCATCAGAGTAAAAAATTAACACATATTCTGGTTTATTTCACAAATGTTTTTACTCCATATCTCCATACATGCTTTTTTGTTGTTTTGCTGACTTCAGTCCGAATTTACAATTTGCACATTCCAGTAATAACAAGGAAAACTATTGCATGAACAGGTGTGTCCAAACTTTTGACTCAGCATTTTAGAGTAAAACATACCTGGCTCAAACTGTAGAGCCAGTGTCTGATACATGCTGGTTGTGGTTAAAGCAGAGTGTATTAGCTGTCAGGTTGCGACGCTTGTAAATGTAGCACCCTGAGGATTCGGCTGCTACAGGGGTATTGCACCTCAACCCAGAGGTGTGATATTCCACTCCCGGGTAGGGAAGGAGTGTGGGACTGAGCTCGGTAGGCTGCATGCACTACACACATCCCATTTCCGGGGAACAGGCCGACGGTACTCCCACTTAGAAATGTGCAGGTACGACCGAGTCTGTTCCTGGCTGGAGTGGGAGGGGGGTGGTACATCCCAAGTAGTGTAGGGGCAGATAGGGGGAGCAGCCTGGGTAAAGATAGGAGCTCATTGGGTGCTGGTCACCTGAGCTCACACATAGAGGGTGTATATAAGGTGGGCACCAACTAAGAACAGAGTCAGTTGCAGAGAGAAAGTCAGCGAGCGGAGGAGAAGAGAGACCCAGAGTGAGAGAGGAGAGAGAGAGACCCAGAGGGGGAAACAGAAGAAAAGGACTCTAAGACCCCAAACTAAATCCCCGGGTGAAGAGTCGGCACAGGGTACCGGAACCCAAGCTGGTGGGGGCAAAAACACACCCCAGCCAGAGACCGGAGACCGTGGGCAGCGTTTGCCACGGTCACCCACCACATCCACCACGAAGGCATACCACGTGGAGGGTCAGGGAACCCAAGGCCAAGGGTCTCCCAACAGAAGGCCCGAGGGAGCTGGACCTGGGTGGATCAATAGTGGGGACGGCCAGAGAAAGGACAGAAGGAGAGCTCAGGGTCACGCTCCGGACTTATTTGGGGGTTGGCTGGATCCAGAACCTGGTGGACGCAGCACGGCTCGGGAGGTCACTCGAAGCTGGAGTGACCAGAACATCAGCAGTGAGTAAACATCCTAAACTGCATAACCCGACTCTGTCTCTGATTGCCGTCTACACTGCATCACCACAACTCCCATCCTCTGCACCTGATCCCCCTGAGGCTATAACCCACCCGTTGGGGGTTATATCACCAAAGCTGCACCTACACCACCAGCCTCAGCGGACCCTGCTGCAGCGGCGGCCACAGTGACCGCAACACAACGGGTGGCGTAGTCGACATTAAGAACTTGATAACATCTGTAGGACTGCCACATACAACTGAGTTTGACACCCTGGGCACGGACCGGGTCACAGCCACTCGGAAGACTACAACCCCCATCTGATCCGGCTCCGGATATTCCCCCTAAAGAATATGGCCCAGGGGGCGCGTCAACTTTGGCGTAGTCGGCAGGATTACGTGCCCGCAACACCCGGGTACTGCGTGCCTGAAGAAAAGTGCAAGTTTACCTCAAAAAGAAGTCTCCTGCCGGTTCCGGAGGGTCCCCGCCATCGGACCCCATCACCAGTCGATTCCAGCCGGTTGTCCGCCATTAACAGCTTTTTCCCGCCATCTGCAGAGTTTCCCGCCACTGGGAAGCGATTCCCGCCATTTCCAAAGGTTTCCCGCCTTGGAAGAGCGGACGCCATTATGGGCGTGCCAGAGGGTGGCGAGAGGCCACCTCCCATCGTGGGCCAGGACCGAAAATGGCGCCAAAAGTGGAAACCGCCCCCACCAACAGAGACTGTGATGCTAGAGGTGTCTGTCAGCGTGAAAGAACCGCCCCTGGAGCTGACAATCACCAAGTGGCCCCGGGACCGCCCTCGAGGGGGGAGGAGACGAAAGAAAAGAACGAAGATGGGTGCCGCCTGGAGCAGTCTGGAGCGAGCGCACCCGGAGGCAAGAAGCCTGGAGAAGAGTAGCAGAGGAGCTCACCCGGAGATGGCGAGAGAGCAGAGCAGCACCGGCCCGCTGGCCAGGAGCCTGCTGGAAGAAGAGCAGAGCAGCACCGACCCGTTGGTCAGGAGCCTGCTGGAAACCACGACCCCACTAGGCCTAGTGGAGGTCCTCGCACAGCTCCCCCGAGACCGGGAGTGTGCACAGACCGCTCTGGAGGGCCTCGCACGGAGGATGGCCCGGGTACAGCGAGAGACATTGGCGGAGTGGAGCCGAGAGATGGCCCAGCAAACCAAGACCCGGAGCACGCCAGCCAAGATGAGGAGACAGACCGCCTCTGAGGATGGCGCGGGAGGACCCAAGGCCGGAGACGGCGCCGAGAAGGGAGCCGAACGCATGGAGGCAGGTAAAGGGGACGTCTATACCCCAAACCGGGACACCGCTTACCTGCCCCAGCTCCCCGTCGCAGAGCCCGAAAGTCCCCCTGCTGTGCCCGAAAACGCCATGTCACCGACGCAGACTAGGCCCCAACCGGAAGCCGCCGCCGCGACCCCTGTGACGCCATGCGCACCGACCCCGAGCGTGGCAAAACAGGAAGTAACACCAGCCTGGTCGCAGGGCCTAGAATTCCCGGGCGTCGCATCACCAACAGCGCCCCCTACCTCCGCGGAGCCTCCGGCCTGGCCGCAAGGCCAGGTAGCCCAGGGCGCCGCCGTCCTAACGGTGCCCTTCACCTTCCAGGTGCCCCAGGCCTGGCCGCAAGGCCTGGGCAACCCGGGCGCCACCACCACCGCGCCCGCACCCGTAAAACCAAGGGTGCCGCGTCTGGGAGAGGACTTGTTTGCCCAGCACACGTGGCCGGACGGGCAGCCTTTCATCTGGCCCCAGAAATATTATGAACTGGAGCACCAGAGGAGAGTTGGGGCCATGTGTGCACCCCTGATTCCGGCTCCGAAGCCCGTGATAAGGATCTCGCCCCCGCTTGAAGAGACCCAATTTGAGTGGGACCCCACCGGAGAAGACCTAATGGGGTTCACTCAAGAAACCAGGGCAGCTGCAGCGGAGCGTGCTGAGTGCTGCCGACAGCAGCTCGAGGAGTTTGCGAGGGAGCGGAGAGAGAGGCGGGTCCGGGAACAACAGGCCCAAATAAGGAGCGCCGAGCAGAAGAGCCGAACCAGGAGGGACCCCCGTGCAGCGCACAGTCCCCGCACCACCGGGACTGTAATTAAGTTCAACATGCAGCATGGGTGGGGCTTCATCAGAGACCACAACACCCCCGGCGACGTCTTTGTCACGCGCAGAGATGTGGAGTCCCATCTGCCGGAGGGGCACAGAGGTCGTGACCTTTATATCGGGGACGAGGTCACCTTTACCCGGCACAAGTGTGCCAAAGGACCTTACGCCCTCCATGTGCATCGCCTGACAGAGGAGGAGCTGCGATGTGAGGAGGAAGAGCAAGAGGATCCGGACGGGTCTGAAGCTGAGATCCCCAAAGAAGGAGCAGGAGGAAGACGTTGTTGAGTACAGCGGAGCAGGTGCTGTAAATAGTTACCCGATCGGGGTATAAAGAAACTGTTACTGCAAATATAGTCCCCGTTGGGACCAGCTGAGTGAACTGTTCACCCGTTTACCCTTAATCCCACAGGCTGAGGACTGTGAGCAGCCATTCCCTTTCCCTCCTTAACTGGCCGAGGACTGAGAGCGGCCATATCCTTGTATATAGTTGCGCTTTCTAAGGCGCCCCCTACTGGTTTTACTGTAAAACCACCTTAAAGAAAGGAACTGTCGCACTTTGCCCGGTCAACAGTTGCCCAGTGACCGGAGGAGGAACAAGAGACGACGAGAATGTTTAATGCTGCTAATTTATATAAAGTTTTATATGTTTTATATGTTTATGTTTATATGAAAATTTTTGTATGTTTTGTGATGTTTTTGTCTTACAGCCCGAGGACGTGCTGTGGTTTACCAGGGGGGAATGTAGCACCCTGAGGATTCGGCTGCTACAGGGGTATTGCACCTCAACCCAGAGGTGTGATATTCCACTCCCGGGTAGGGAAGGAGTGTGGGACTGAGCTCGGTAGGCTGCATGCACTACACACATCCCATTTCCGGGGAACAGGCCGACGGTACTCCCACTTAGAAATGTGCAGGTACGACCGAGTCTGTTCCTGGCTGGAGTGGGAGGGGGGTGGTACATCCCAAGTAGTGTAGGGGCAGATAGGGGGAGCAGCCTGGGTAAAGATAGGAGCTCATTGGGTGCTGGTCACCTGAGCTCACACATAGAGGGTGTATATAAGGTGGGCACCAACTAAGAACAGAGTCAGTTGCAGAGAGAAAGTCAGCGAGCGGAGGAGAAGAGAGACCCAGAGTGAGAGAGGAGAGAGAGAGACCCAGAGGGGGAAACAGAAGAAAAGGACTCTAAGACCCCAAACTAAATCCCCGGGTGAAGAGTCGGCACAGGGTACCGGAACCCAAGCTGGTGGGGGCAAAAACACACCCCAGCCAGAGACCGGAGACCGTGGGCAGCGTTTGCCACGGTCACCCACCACATCCACCACGAAGGCATACCACGTGGAGGGTCAGGGAACCCAAGGCCAAGGGTCTCCCAACAGAAGGCCCGAGGGAGCTGGACCTGGGTGGATCAATAGTGGGGACGGCCAGAGAAAGGACAGAAGGAGAGCTCAGGGTCACGCTCCGGACTTATTTGGGGGTTGGCTGGATCCAGAACCTGGTGGACGCAGCACGGCTCGGGAGGTCACTCGAAGCTGGAGTGACCAGAACATCAGCAGTGAGTAAACATCCTAAACTGCATAACCCGACTCTGTCTCTGATTGCCGTCTACACTGCATCACCACAACTCCCATCCTCTGCACCTGATCCCCCTGAGGCTATACCCCACCCGTTGGGGGTTATATCACCAAAGCTGCACCTACACCACCAGCCTCAGCGGACCCTGCTGCAGCGGCGGCCACAGTGACCGCAACACAACGGGTGGCGTAGTCGACATTAAGAACTTGATAACATCTGTAGGACTGCCACATACAACTGAGTTTGACACCCTGGGCACGGACCGGGTCACAGCCACTCGGAAGACTACAACCCCCATCTGATCCGGCTCCGGATATTCCCCCTAAAGAATATGGCCCAGGGGGCGCGTCATAAACATCACTTCTCACGGACAAGAAGGGGAGTCAATAGGTTCGGGGTCAAACTCCAAGAGATTTCATCATAAACAGAGGGACAAGACAAAGGAGTAAACAGGTCACAGTCCGAGGTCATAATTTGGGGAGGTAACGTATCGAGACAAAGGGATTTGGCAAACGGATGGTTAAAGGCAAGGTCCAAGGTCGGGCAGCAAAAGATCAGAATAACAGAGCACTAGAGTACAAGGCACACACACCACTGAGCTAAAGCTACGACTGGCAATGATCTATCCTTTGTCAGCTAACTAAACAGCCAGACAATGAACCCAGCAAGCCTGACCTAAATGGGCAGCTGGGCTGTAACTCACTATGCTGACAATCCAGCATGCCCCTACCACTGATTGGGCGACTGGGCTGTCACTCACCATACTAACAGCCCAGCATGCCCCTGCCATTGAATGGGCGGATGGGCTGTCATTCACAAAACTGACAGCCCAGCACGCCCCTGCATTCTATATGGTGGCTGAACTATCACTCACTGCGTCCATAGGACCTCATGAATGGCAGGATAGTGGCACAGATTCCCTTTAAAGAAGCACTCCCATTAAGTTTTTTATTCATTAAATGTGTGCGTATGAAAGCTTGTTTTCTTCAAGTCAAGTTGTATTTTTTAAAGGGAATCTGTCGCCATATTTGATCTATCTAAACTATTAATATGTGAATACAAGTTATAGACTCCTGAAAAAAGTCCTACCTGTATGCTTCTTATCAGATGCCTTGTTGTGGATAAATCCATCCAATCTTTTATCACTTTATGTAAATGACATATTCCAGGCTCTGGGGAGGATGTTGCCTGGAAGATAAATCTGCCTCCAGATCTTATATTACATGACGGGGAAGATAAAGTTCAGTTCTCCTGTTCTGTGTTAGTTACTTGTCTCACATTGGTAACTCCTCCTTCATGTAAAACAAGCTCTGGAGGCGGAGTTATCTTCTGGGCAGCGTCCTCTCCATAGTCTGGAGGAAGTCATTTACATAAAGTGATAAAAGATTATGTATCCACAACGAGACATCTGATATGAGGCACACATGCATCACTCTCCTCAGCAGTCTATAACCTGTATGCCCATATTAATAGTTTAGATAGGTCATATGTGGTGACAGATTCCCTTAAATTGTATCATGTCAGGCTATACATAATATTTGTAAAGGGGAATAAAAAAAGAAAAATAGCAATTCTAAAAGAAAATAATTTTGTTTTTTTGTGTCCGTAATGGTAATTCCCTTTGCACCACTCCACAGACTCTGTGCTTCCTTGGGGCAACTTGCCACCAAGCTACCAACAAATTAAGAGACAAATTGTTTCCAAGGCACCAGAGAGATAGTTTAATTTGTATCCAAAATGCATCATAAAGTAACGTTTTGGCCATCATGCAGCTTTTGTCAAGCATACGCAAAAATTATATATTATAATAAAACAAAATTTACATTGTTTTTTTATGTTTATTATATTTCACTTTTTTTGCATTTTTGCACAATAATATCACTTTTATTTTTCTGTCTCCCTATTCCAAGAGCCCAAACTGTTTTATTATATTGCCAATGGAGCTGAGTGAAGATTTCAGATTGGGGTACATATAATTTTTTTATAGTGTTTTGTTTCATTTTTTGAAAGGAGAATAAGCCAAAAAATTATTATTATTATTATTAATCCCTTTATGATGCTCTCTTTTCAGGATGTTAGCCGCAGCCCCATTTTTCAAATCTGCCATGTTACTTTCCGTAATAAATATTTTAGAATGGCTTTACATATCCAAGTGATTCTGAGAATGTTATATTATAACTAGAGATGAGCGGTGTTCGAATCGAACTGTTCGCCAATCTCAAATTCGAGCTGTTTTGGGCGGTGTTCGAGGCGTTTGGCGAACACGAACGATTTTAAAAAAATTCGGCTGTTCGAGGTTATGTTCGATAACTGTTCGTGCACCAAAATCATTGCTGAAAATTAATGTTAATACGCAGTTTGAGTGTACAGCGGGGCGGGGGGGGAGGGGCAGGGGATGGATCTCTGCAATAAATAATGAAGATCTCCATTTTTTTTCTCTTTCCCGCATTTACAGTGGGGAGGTGCAATCTGTCAGCCTATCAGCAGCGCACACACGGAGCGAACTGCTTTTTTTCACACAAGCAAGGGCATGTGTCATTGGCAGTGTATGTCACATGTCCTTGCCCTATAAGACCCAGCCATTTTCCCCGTCGCGACCATTTTCTCACTGCTGCAGCTGCGTGTTAGACGGCACCGCTGTTGCTGTGTACGCTATACTTTGTTAATTTCAAGCCAATTTTCGCACAAATCTACAGATAGCTTGGGAGTAGGGAATAGTTGTGATTGCAGTCCTTTTAAGGACTAGGTTACATCATTTCCTATGACTTTTATCAGGCAGGTCTGTGCTCTTAAATAGATAGGTTGGGAGTAAAGACTAATTGTAATTGCAGTCCTTTTCAGGGCTAGGTTACATCAGTTCCTATCACTTTTATCAGGCAGGTCTGTGCTCTTAAATAGATAGGTTGGGAGTAAAGACTAATTGTAATTGCAGTCCTTTTGAGGGCTAGGTTACATCAGTTCCTATCACTTTTTGCCAGGCAGGTCTGTTTTAGTGCTGTGCAAGTTTTTTTCACAGCATTTGGCTAAATCTAGCAAAGCAAATCCTTTTTGGCCTCTTGCAGTGTGTGTTAGTCAGTGGAGTAGCCTATCTGTGTGGCAAGCTACACCACCTGTGTATAGAATACCAATTTTTTTACTGCATCTAGTGAAGTAAAACCTTTTGGGCATAGCATCATTCTATTAGTCCATCTATACTAACCTCCACCAGGTTGCAAATTCAATATAATTTTTATCTGCATCTAGCTCTGAAAAAATATTTCGGCTTGTAGCAGTGTGTGGGACTTGTTCTATTAGTCCATCTATACTAACCTCCACCAGGTTGCAAATTCAATATAATTTTTATCTGCATCTAGCTCTGAAAAAATATTTGGGCTTCGGCTTGTAGCAGTGTGTGGGACTTGTTCTATTAGTCCATCTATACTAACCTCCACCAGGTTGCAAATTCAATATAATTTTTTTCTGCATCTAGCTCTGAAAAAATATTTCGGCTTGTAGCAGTGTGTGGGACTTGTTCTATTAGTCCATCTATACTAACCTCCACCAGGTTGCAAATTCAATATAATTTTTTTCTGCATCTAGTTCTGAAAAAATATTTCGGCTTGTAGCAGTGTGTGGGACTTGTTCTATTAGTCCATCTATACTAACCTCCACCAGGTTGCAAATTCAATATAATTTTTTTCTGCATCTAGCTCTGAAAAAATATTTCGGCTTGTAGCAGTGTGTGGGACTTGTTCTATTAGTCCATCTATACTAACCTCCACCAGGTTGCAAATTCAATATAATTTTTTTCTGCATCTAGCTCTGAAAAAATATTTCGGCTTGTAGCAGTGTGTGGGACTTGTTCTATTGGTCCATCTATACTAACCTCCACCAGGTTGCAAATTCAATTTAATTTTTTTCTGCATCTAGCTCTGAAAAAATATTTCGGCTTGTAGCAGTGTGTGGGACTTGTTCTATTAGTCCATCTATACTAACCTCCACCAGGTTGCAAATTCAATATAATTTTTTTCTGCATCTAGCTCTGAAAAAATATTTCGGCTTGTAGCAGTGTGTGGGACTTGTTCTATTAGTCCATCTATACTAACCTCCACCAGGTTGCAAATTCAATATAATTTTTTTCTGCATCTAGCTCTGAAAAAATATTTTGGCTTGTAGCAGTGTGTGGGACTTGTTCTATTAGTCCATCTATACTAACCTCCACCTGGTTGCAAATTCAATATAATTTTTTTCTGCATCTAGCTCTGAAAAAATATTTTGGCTTGTAGCAGTGTGTGGGACTGTTAGAACCTTGCTCTTAGTTTTTTTTTCTTTGCTGGTCACATGACCTTGTTGGCCTATTTAATCCTGCTCCGCCCTTCTGGCTTTGCTGGACTTCATTGTATATCTACTTTCTAGCTAGCCTGTGCTCTGTGTCTTGCTCTGTTAGTTTGCTTGGTCTACTGACCTCTATGTTCTATATATTTTGTTTGTTCGTCTGTCTGCTACTATTTCTGTTAGGAGGTGTCCCATATTCCTCCCAGTCCTTAGTACTTGTAGGGATTCCTTCCCCACATCTATAGGTCTCCGTACAGACTAGTTTAGGACTTTAGCAGGTCTGATCGCAGGATCAGGTTTCCTGTTACATCGTAGGGATTAAGCTGAGTTCTATCGTAGGGACAGATCTCCTCTCTTTCCTTAGCTCTGGTAGCAGAACATAACAGTAAGTCCAGCCAGCAAATTCTCTAAGGAAAGATTTTTCTGTTCCATCATGGTGTCGGTTCAGGATTTGGTTCATCGCCTGCAGGGACTCTCTCTGGAGGTGGCCGAGCTCCGTCAGCACGTGAGTAACTGTCCTGGAGCACATTTCTTGGAGCCTAAGGTATGTTTGCCGGATTTATTTTTTGGTGAACACCGAGAATTTTTTTCATTCAAAAATGCTTGCTTATTGTATTTTCGTTTGAGACCTAAGTCCTCTGGGGATGAATCCCAGCGCATAGGGTTCATAATGTCACTTTTGCGCAAAGAGCCTCAGGAGTGGGCCTTTTCTTTGCAACCTAGTGATACATGCTTCAGATCAGTGGATAGTTTTTTTTCTGCTTTGGGACTATTATATGATGATCCTGACCGTGTCGCATCAGCTGAGACTGAGTTGAGACGTTTAAAACAAGGATCAGGTAATGTGGAAAAATATTGTACTCATTTCCGTCGTTGGTCTACTCAAACAGGGTGGAACGATTCTGCTCTGAAAAGTCTATTTCTTGCTGGGCTCAGTGAAAGGGTTAAAGACCTGCTAATTGCTTATCCTACACCTGAAGATTTGCAACAGGCTATGCAATTAGCTATACGGGTGGATAGAAGACTGCGTGCAAGGGTTAATGAGAGCAAATCCTCTGCTATGTCAGTTTCTGGTTATGAGAATGTGTGTACTAACAGTGGTGAACCGATGGAGATTGGATCGGTGGCACCTCGCTCTCAAGAAAAAGACCGTCGATTTTTTGAAGGCTTGTGTTTCTATTGCGGAAAATCTGGTCATTTGATTAAAGGCTGTGAGCTTCGTATGAAGAAAGAAAAAAAAATGGTCAGTCATGCCCGTATTGCCTGTTTAAATTCCAAGGGTGTATTTTTAGCTGCTTCCACGATTGCTCAGGAAAAATTAATGGAATTTCGGGTGTTTGTCGATTGTGGGTCTACTCTGAATGTTATTGATGGGGGATTCGTGGAAAGACTCAATTTAAAACCTGAACCTTTATCATCCCCCATTGCTGTGGTTTCTGTGGATGGTTCCCCTTTGAAGAATATTACTCTCAAGGTCTGTGAATTTCCTCTCACTATTAATGGTGTTCACCATGAGAAATTGGATTTGGTAGTGTTGAATAACTTGCCTTCTCCAGTAATATTGGGATTGCCCTGGTTAAAATTTCACAATCCTGTACTGGATTGGTCTACCAGTGAAATTAAATCCTGGAGCCATAAATGTTATGACAAGTGTTGTAATGGGCGTATTGCAGCTTTGGATAGGGGAGAATTGCCTGTTCCTATTCAGGATTTTTGGAGAGTTTTTTCTGAGAAGGAATCGCAGGTTTTGCCTCCCCATAGAGACTATGATTGTTCTATTGAATTTGTCCCTGGAGCGACTCTTCCTAAAAGTCGTTTATTTAACCTTACTATTCCTGAGAGGAAGGCTTTGGAGGAATACATACAGACAAGTTTGGCCGCCGGTCACATTAGGCCCTCTAAGTCTCCTGTGGCGGTTGGATTTTTTTTTGTAAAAAAAAAGGACGGCGGTTTACGTCCTTGTCTGGATTTTCGTGAGATTAACAAAATTACTGTACGCAATCCTTACCCACTGCCATTGATTCCTGATCTGTTTAACCAGTTAATGGGGGCCAAGTGGTTCTCTAAAATTGACCTTAAGGGGGCATACAATCTGTTGCGCATGAAGGAGGGTGACGAATGGAAGACTGCTTTTAACACTCCTGTGGGTCATTTTGAGAATCTGGTTATGCCTTTTGGTCTTACTAATGCTCCTGCATTTTTTCAGAATCTGATTAATGACATCCTTAGACCTTTGATCGGTAAAAATATGGTTGTGTATTTGGATGACATTTTGATTTATTCGCCGGATCTGGAGTCTCATTGGCGGAGCGTGCGTGAGGTATTACAGTTATTAATGGACAATTCGCTTTTTGCTAAGCTGGAGAAATGTGAGTTCGCTGTACAGAGAATTAGTTTTTTGGGCTACATTATCTCCAGCAAAGGTTTTGAGATGGATCCGGTTAAGGTTCAGGCTGTGCAGGAATGGCCTAGGCCTATTGGTTTGAAATCGATACAGAGGTTTTTGGGTTTCGCCAATTACTACAGAAAATTCATAAAAAATTTTTCTAGTATTGTCAAACCTCTGACTGATCTCACCAGGAAAGGTGCTGATGCGGTTCAGTGGTCTTCTGAGGCCATTGAAGCTTTTGTGTATCTCAAGGAGAGGTTCACCTCTGCTCCCATCCTTATGCAGCCTGATGTTACTAGGCCGTTTTTGGTTGAGGTTGATGCTTCCTCTGTGGGGGTTGGCGCAGTATTGTCTCAGGATAACGGGGATGGATTACATCCCTGTGCCTTTTTTTCAAAAAAATTTTCGGAGACTGAACTGAATTACGATATTGGTAATCGGGAATTATTGGCTATTAAACTCGCATTTGAACACTGGCGCCACTTCTTGGAAGGTGCGGAATTTCCCGTTCAGGTTCTTACGGATCATAAAAATCTGATATATCTTGATGCTGCCAAGCGCCTGAATGCCCGTCAGGCTAGGTGGGCACTGTTTTTCTCGCGGTTTAATTTCTCCGTTACTTACATCCCTGGTACTAAGAATGTTAAGGCGGATGCCTTGTCTCGCAGTTTTTCTCCCATAGTCGGTGCTGAGAAAGAGGAGAACATTTTACAAGAAGGTGTTGTGATAGCTGCTTTGGACTCCGTTTTGGAAAATGAGATTCTTAAAGCACAGGAGAATGCCCCTTCTAACACTCCTCATGGGAGGTTGTTTGTGCCTGGGACCTTTAGGAGAGATTTGTTTGTTGAGTGTCACGAATCTCGGTTGGCAGGTCATCCCGGAATCTCTGAGACCAAGAGACTGGTGGGTCGCAGTTTTTGGTGGCCTGGATGGCAGAAGGAAGTCATTAAGTGGGTGCGTCAATGTACTATATGTGCTAGATCTAAGTCCTCACATACTCCTGCTGCGGGGTTGCTTTGTCCTTTGGAGGTTCCCAGTGCTCCTTGGACACATTTGGCTATGGACTTTATAACTGACCTTCCCCCCTCTGAGGGTTTTACTGTCATCTGGGTGGTCGTGGACCGTTTTAGCAAGATGTGTCACTTGGTTCCTTTCGTCAAACTGCCCTGCGCTAAAACTCTCGCTAAGGCCTTTGTCAAGGAAATTGTCAGACTTCATGGCGTTCCTACTGACATTGTTTCTGATAGGGGTCCTCAGTTCGTGGCTCGTTTTTGGCGTGCCTTTTGTGATAGGTTGGGAGTTCATTTGTCGTTCTCGTCCGGATATCATCCTGAATCTAATGGCCAGACAGAAAGGAAAAACCAGGATGTTGAGCAGTTCTTGCGTTGTTTTGTGGCAGACAATCAAGAGGGGTGGTCTGAGTTTCTGCCACTTGCTGAATTTGCTCTGAACAATCATACATCTTCTTCTGCTGGTTGTTCGCCTTTTTTTTGTTGTTCTGGGAGACATCCGTCGTTTGGGTCGTTCTCCAAGTTGGGATCTGCCGTGCCTGAGGAGGAGAATTTTTCCGGTGATTTGGAGAGAGTTTGGACGGATGTGCGTGGTAATCTTCAGGAGGCCAACAGAAAATCTAAAGACTACTTTGATAGGAAACGACAAGAGGTTTTGTTCGCTGTTGGTGACATGGTTTGGTTGTCCTCTAGGAATCTGCGGTTGAGGATTCCTTCAAAGAAATTGGGTCCCAAGTTTGTAGGGCCCTTTAAGGTGCTTCAGGTTGTCAACCAATCTGCTGTTAGGTTGGAGGTTCCTACCTCCTGGAGAATTAATCCGGTATTTCATGACTATCTGTTGAAAAAAGCTGTTGTATCGGATTGTGACGCCTCTGCCTCTGTTCCTCCGGTGGTGGAGGACGGGGAATATGAAATTTCTCGCATCCTTAACTCTAGACGGTATAGAGGTAGTTTGCAGTATCTTGTGGCCTGGAAAGGTTTCGGTCCCGAGGATAACTCTTGGGTGAGGTCGGATGATGTTTCCGCGTCCAGACTTATCAGAGCGTTTCACAGGAGATTTCCTGATAAGCCTGGTCCTAGGGGATCCGGAGGATCCTCTTAGAAGGGGGGGTACTGTTAGAACCTTGCTCTTAGTTTTTTTTCCTTTGCTGGTCACATGACCTTGTTGGCCTATTTAATCCTGCTCCGCCCTTCTGGCTTTGCTGGACTTCATTGTATATCTACTTTCTAGCTAGCCTGTGCTCTGTGTCTTGCTCTGTTAGTTTGCTTGGTCTACTGACCTCTATGTTCTATATATTTTGTTTGTTCGTCTGTCTGCTACTATTTCTGTTAGGAGGTGTCCCATATTCCTCCCAGTCCTTAGTACTTGTAGGGATTCCTTCCCCACATCTATAGGTCTCCGTACAGACTAGCTTAGGACTTTAGCAGGTCTGATCGCAGGATCAGGTTCCCTGTTACATCGTAGGGATTAAGCTGAGTTCTATCGTAGGGACAGATCTCCTCTCTTTCCTTAGCTCTGGTAGCAGAACATAACAGGGACTTGTTCTATTAGTCCATCTATACTAAACTCCACCAGGTTGCAAATTCAATATAATTTTTATCTGCATCTAGCTCTGAAAAAATATTTGGGCTTCGGCTTGTAGCAGTGTGTGGGACTTGTTCTATTAGTCCATCTATACTAACCTCCACCAGGTTGCAAATTCAATATAATTTTTTTCTGCATCTAGCTCTGAAAAAATATTTTGGCTTGTAGCAGTGTGTGGGACTTGTTCTATTAGTCCATCTATACTAACCTCCACCAGGTTGCAAATTCAATATAATTTTTTTCTGCATCTAGCTCTGAAAAAATATTTCGGCTTGTAGCAGTGTGTGGGACTTGTTCTATTAGTCTATCTATACTAACCTCCACCAGGTTGCAAATTCAATATAATTTTTATCTGCATCTAGCTCTGAAAAAATATTTGGGCTTCGGCTTGTAGCAGTGTGTGGGACTTGTTCTATTAGTCCATCTATACTAACCTCCACCAGGTTGCAAATTCAATATAATTTTTTTCTGCATCTAGCTCTGAAAAAATATTTTGGCTTGTAGCAGTGTGTGGGACTTGTTCTATTAGTCCATCTATACTAACCTCCACCAGGTTGCAAATTCAATATAATTTTTTTCTGCATCTAGCTCTGAAAAAATATTTCGGCTTGTAGCAGTGTGTGGGACTTGTTCTATTAGTCCATCTATACTAACCTCCACCAGGTTGCAAATTCAAAATAATTTTTATCTGCATCTAACCCAGCCAATACTTTTGGGCTAATACTACAGTTTGGCCACTCAGCTCCCATCCATTGTTTTTTGTGCAAACAACTCTAGAGTTGTGAATTAGTTAACCACCAAAATGAGTGGAAAAAGGCCTGCTGCTGGTGGAAAGGGGAATAGGCGTGTTGGGAAGGGAAAAAAGGTTGTGTCCGTGGGGTAGGTGTTAAAGCAACAGTAACATCTGCAGAAGAAAGACCATCTTCCAGCCAAACTAAGATGTCTACTTCTTTTAGCGGACAATGTGATAAGATCCCTTTCTTACGGCCACGCCAATCGCTACAAATTCCAGATGAGGCACAAAAACAGCAGGTGCTTCAGCGGATATCAAGTGCTCCTTTAAGTGGGCTCTCCTCCACCTCAACTTCAACATCACAAATACTCCAGTCCTCAGAGGTGTCACCCCAATCGCACTTGCTTCCTCACAGCTCCCAAGTATCCAGCTGCCCATCTGAGTATGGGGTAGAACAGATGGTTGAGTCTGCAGAGCTGTTTACTCATACTATAGCCTGGGAATTAGAGATCGGCTCCAGAGCTTCTGTGAATGCAGACGAGGAAATGATCTGCACTGATGCCCAGAATCTTTATGAGTCGGATCCAGGACCAGACGCAGAAGGTTCTGACCATAATGTCGACCCTCGTTGCCAAACTGTAACTCCTGTTGGTGGAGACAATGAGGAAGACGATGATGAGACTCAAATACCTGATTGGAGCGACAACTTTAGTTTTTTGTCAGGGCAGGAAGAGGTTGGCTCTGAGGACGACGGGTGTGGTAATACACAGGGTGATGATGACGAGGTTGGAGATCCCACTTACTGTCAACCCACAGTAAGCCAGTCGATGAGGTCAGCAGAGGAGGTGGAGGAGGATGCTAGTGATGACGAGGTCAGGTTGCGCCTTCCTGGACAGAGACGTAGTACTGGAAGCACGTCAACAACTGCATCCTCAAACACAACTCTGCCTCTGACCACAAGTCGTGGTGGCTCTTCAGGTCGCATGAGTGCTAAGCCTTGCATAGCCTGGGTATTTTTTCAGATCGATAAAGATGACCCAACTCGTGTTATCTGTAACATTTGTCAGCAAAAGCTAAGTAGAGGCCAAAAAATACATAGTTTGAGTACTTCATGCATGAACCGGCACATGGATATGAAGCATAAGTTGCAGTGGGAAGCTCACTGTGCTACAATGCGGCCTAGCCGGCCGGGCCAACCACCGTCTGCCACATCTTGTGCATCCGTGGCCTCTTCATCCTCTGTGACTGGGGGGACAGCAGTCACACCTATTTTGGGACGCAGACCTGCCACCTCTTTACCCACAACAGCCAGCGTGATTGGCAGGTCATCATTTTCTTTGGAGGTGGAAACACCAGCTGGTGTTCAGCGCTGTCCGACATCGATAGCACCACCTTTGGATCAAGGCAACCTAACATGTCTGCCTGCATCTTCCTCACAGACCGGCAGTTTGCCGGGGACACCCTTCTCAACCCCGTCTAAGCACAACAGCCAGCCCTCGGTCCCTCAGATGTGGACAAGTAAAAGACCATTTCCTCCTAGCCATAAGAAAGCTAAGAGGTTGAATTTCACCATCTGCAAGCTCTTGGCTACAGAAATGCTGCCTTTCCGCCTGGTGGACACAGAGGATTTCGAGAGACCTTATGTCCGTCGCAGTGCCCCAGTACCAGATGCCCAGTCGGAACTACTTCTCAAAGAAAGGTGTGCCTGCGCTCCACCAGCATGTCGCACACAACATCACCGCTTCTTTGAGAAACTCTGTGTGTGACAGGGTGCATTTCACCACAGACACTTGGACAAGTAGGCATGGACAGGGGCAACACATGTCGCTGACTGGGCACTGGGTAACTATGGTGACAGCAGGACAAGGGGCTGCTGTCCAAGTCTTGCCGTCCCCACGAGTTGTGCGTCAATCCTCTTTATCTCGAAGTTCCTCCACAGCTTCTGCCTCCTCAACCTCCTCTCGGTCCTCTACCTGCACCCAAAGCCTGCCTGGTCATGCCACAAGCTTTCTAACTGCGCAGAAGGGATCCTGCACACCTCCATACTATGCTGGCAGCAGGGCTCAACGTCATCAGGCAGTTTTTATTTTGAAATGTCTGGGAAATGTGAGTCACACAGCTGAGGAGTTGTGGTCAGCTCTGGAGAACCAGTTTCATGAATGGTTGTCTCCACTGGACCTGAAACCAGGGAAGGCCGTGTGCGACAATGCTGCAAACCTGGGTGCGGCCCTTCACCGGGGCAATGTCACACACGTGCCTTGTATGGCTCACGTGTTGAACCTGGTTGTCCAGCAATTTTTAGCCCACTATCCCGGACTAGATGGCCTTCTGCAGAGGGCACGGTCGCTGTGTGCTCACTTCCACCATTCGCATCCCGCAGCTCAGCGACTTACATCTCTACAGAAGTCGTTGGGCCTGCCACTTCACCGGCTAAAATGCGATGTGCCTAACCGGTGGAATTCAACTCTGCACATGTTGCAGCGACTGTGGCAGCACCGACAAGCCCTGGTGCAATACGTTCTGACGTATAGCCTGGGCCAACGAGATCCAGAGGTGGGGCAAATCACGCTGGAGGAGTGGTCTCAGATCAGGGACCTATGCACCCTTCTGCACAGTTTTGAAATGGCGACGAAGATGTTTAGTGCTGACGATGCCATTATCAGCATGACTATTCCGGTGATTTACATGCTGGAGCACATGTTAAACAGAATTCGGAGTCAGGTGGTGGCACAAGAGGAGGTGGAGGAAGTAGAGGAGGAGGAGTTGTATGCGGAAGGGCTAACATCTGCAAGGTCCAGATGGTCGGCAGCACCAAGGCGGCAGGCATGTGAGGGTGGGGGAGATGGTTTTACCAGGGCGCATGGTAGCAGCCAAACTAGTGAGGAAGGTGCAGGAGCCCAGGAAGAAGTGGAGGACGAACTGATGGAAGACTCATCAGATGAGGGAGACCTTGATCACATTTCTGTTGTGCGAGGTTGGGGGGAGAGGGCAGAGGAAGGAAGCATGATTGTTACCTCGCCACCAACACAACAGGGACTTGGTGCTCCTGGATGCGCAAGACACATGAGTGCCTTCTTGCTGCACTACCTGCAAAATGACCCTCGAATTGTGAGAATTAGAAATAATCCTGACTACTGGGTTGCCACACTGTTAGATTCCCAGTACAAAAGTAAATTTGCAGAAATTATTCTGGCTATAGAAAGAGATGCACGCATGCAGGAGTATCAGCAGAGACTGTTGCAGAATCTTACATGTGCTTTTCCACAAAACACTAGTGGTGCACGTAGTGAATCTCACAGTTCCAACTTGCCAACCGTGGGACCGTCAAGTGTTCAGCACTCAAAACAGAACAGAAACACAGTATCTGCTGGTAACATCAATTTTGCGGAATCATTTCACCACTTTTTTAGCCCATCCTTTGCAAGGCCACAGGAGACAAGAAGTCTGACACATAGTCAACGCCTAGAGACGATGGTACAGGAGTATCTCCAAGTAAACATTGAAGCCATGACTGTGTCTCTGGACCCTTGCTCTTTTTGGGCTTCCAATCTGGATAAATGGCCGGAGTTCGCCACTTACGCCTTGGAAATCTTGTCATGCCCCGCAGCCAGCGTTCTGTCTGAACGTGTGTTCAGCGCTGCTGGTGGTGTGCTGACAGATAAGCGCATGCGGCTCTCCACTGATAATGTAGACAGACTCACGTTCATAAAGATGAACAAATCATGGATCCGAAAGGACTTTTCTACCCCTGTGTCATCCTGGGGAGAGTAAAAGCTTGATGATTTGTTAAAATCACCTCACCAACCGTTTTAAGCTTTCAAATTACTGATCATGTTTATCTGTATCTTGGCTGGAAAATAATTTAGGCCTTGTAGCAGTTTGCAGTACTGATTCTATTAGGCCATCTATACTAAACTCCACCAGATTTAAAATTACTAATCATGTTTATCTGTATCTTGGCTGTAAAATAATTTGGGCCTTGTAGCAATTTGCAGTACTGATTCTATTAGGCCATCTATACTAAACTCCACCAGATTTAAAATTACTAATCATGTTTATCTGTATCTTGGCTGTAAAATAATATGGGCCTTGTAGCAGTTTGCAGTACTGATTCTATTAGGCCATCTATACTAAGCTCCACCAGCTTTCAAATTAATTATAATTTTTAGCTGCATCTAGCCTGGAAAATAATTTTGGGGCTCCTAGATGCGCAAGACACATGAGTGCCTTCTTGCTGCAGTACCTGCAACATGACCCTCAGATTGTCAGAATTCGAAATAATCCTGACTACTGGGTTGCCACACTCTTAGATCCCCGACACTCTTCGATCAACCTTTTCATTTTAATAAAGAACAAAAAAATGGTCATTTTTGAAATTATAAGCATTAGCAGGTTATTAGAAACTGAAATCAAACAGTTTTCAACTCAAAACTTTATTCTAGGTGATGTTACATTTGCACATAGGACCCCTTGTTCGACAGGAGCTTCTGAACTCTCTCGTCCATTGAATTTGTCAAGTTTTGGATGGTTTCTGCTTCAATTGTTTTGCATGAGGACAGAATACCCTCCCAGAGCTGTTGCTTAGATGTGAACTTCATCCCGCCATCATAGACACTCCTTTTGATGATGCTCCAGAGGTTCTCAATGGGGTTGAGGTCAGGGGAGCATGGGGGTCACACCATAAGTTTGTCCCCTTTTATGCCCATATCAGCCAGGGATGCAGATGTGTTATATGCAGCATGAGACGGTGCATTATCATGCATGAAAATGATCTTGCTGCGGAATACACGGTTCTTCTTCTTGAACCATGGCAGGAAGTGCTGTTTGAGAAACTCCACATACATTATGGAGTTCATCTTTACTCCTTCAGGGATCCTAAAGGGGCCGACAATCTCTCTCCCCATGATTCCAGCCCAAAACATTACTTCACCTCCTCCTTGTTGGCGCCGTAGCCGTGTTTGCATGGGGTGTCCATCAACCAGCCATCCTCCACTCCATCCATCTGGACCATCGAGCGTTGCACGGCACTCATCGGTGAACAAAACAGTTTTGAAGTCAGTCTTCATGTATTGTTTGGCCCACTGGAGCCGTTTCTGCTTCTGCACAGTGGATAGAGGAGGTCGACAGGATGGCTTACGCACAGCTGCAAACCTCTGAAGGACCCTGCATCTTGTTGTTCGGGGGACGTTGGAGGCACCAACAGCTTAAAAAACTTGTCTGCTGCTATGACAAGGCTTTTTTGCCGCTGCTCTTTTAACCTGACGTAATTGCCTGTAGGAAAGAGTCCTCAATTTTCCCTTATCAGCACGCACACGTGTGTACTGTGAATCAGCTACATACTTCTTGATTGTGCGATGATCAGGATGAAGTGTCTAGGCAATGTTGATTGTAGTCATGCCTTGACCTAAACACTCCACAATTTGTTGCTTCTCAGCAGCCGACACATCCTTTTTCTTTCCCATTTTGGCAGAAAATGTAGGCTGCTTAATAATGTGGGACAGCCTTCTTAAGTAGTCTTGCCTTTCATTGTACACACCTGCCAAACTAATTAGCACAGGTGTCTGCAATTGCTTACAGTGATATAAAGAGCCCTGACACATCACCATCAATGAGTTTAACTGACAAACAAAAAAATTCTTACCTTATCAGTCCTAAACACTTTTTGCATAATAATTAGGAACACAGTGTACATGTGCTTTTCCACAAAACACCTGTGGTTTACGTAGTGAATCTTACAGTTCTAACTTGCCAACCGTGGTCTGTATGGAGTTGTTCAATAAAGGGCCCAAAAATTAAGATAACATAGACAGGAGAGGTCTCTATGAATACGAATTCCTAAGTATTTGATACCCTGTGAGGGTCAGGCAAAGGGAAAGTTGGACTGGATGGAATCCTGTATGGATTTGGGGAGGGAAACATCGAGGGCCTCAGACTTCGCTGCATTGATTTTAAAATTTGACCATGTAACAAAGTGATCTATTTCAGCCATAACAGCAGGGATGGATATATGTGATTGAGTGATATATACTAGGACATCATCAGCAAATGCAGAGCACTTGTACTCGGTGCCTCCCACCTCAATCCACCTAATATTGGGGTTATGGCGAATGGATGAGAGCAGGTGCTCCATCACTAGGATGTATAAGAGAGGGGACATAGGACATCCCTGCCTTGTCCCATTGGTGATTATGAAAGGTGATGAAAATGTTCTGACGCACCCCCTGGGCCTTGGGACTTCTGGAGCCGGACCCTTTTTGGTGGATGCTGGGGGTTGTAGTCTCCGTGGTGGCGACCCGGTTCCGTGGCTCAGGGCGGTCAAACCAGTGGCGGAACTATTTATGTGGTTTTGATGTTTAAATGTCCGACTACGCCACCCGTGGATTGCGGTCAGAGTGAACCGCCGCTGCAGGGCAGACCGCTGAGGCTGGTGTTGTGGGTGCAGCAGAGCGTAGTATAACTCCCCACGGGAGGAGTATAGCCTCAGGGCAGTGTATGCGGAGGATGGGGGTAATGGTGCAGGGCAGCAGCAGTAATGACACGGTGTCAATGATGCAGTCCAGGGCCTTTACTCACAGTTCTTATTATCCAGACCACTTCTGCAGGTAACGGCTGCCCACTTCGTACTGTGCTCACCAGGTGAGGGGCTCGGCCAACTCCCAGATAACTTTGGAGCGTTTCACAGGACCCCCTTTGTGTGTCCTTTCTCTGGCCTTTCTTACCCCACCAGTGACCACGCTTCTGTCCGGCTGCCTCGGGCCTCTTCTTGGTAAACTTGGCGCCAGTTTCCCTGACCCTATGTGGTGCCTTCCTAGCGGGTGTAGCGAGGGGCTGCGCCACATAAAATGTCACAGCCTCCGGTTTCTAGCTGAGGGTCGTTTCCCGCCTCCACTAGTTTTGGGGACCGGTCTCCCCCTTTGGCCTGACCCCTCCACGCAGGTGGATTCGGGCGTGCGGTGGCGACTCGCCCGTCCGCACCCCTGGGATCCCTTCGTTTCTCGTTCCTGGAGCCTTCTCCGCTCCTCTTCCTTCCTTCTCCCTCTTCCAGGCCTGGGCCTCTGTTACTAGGCCCGCCTCCGGAGCAGAGCTCATGCAGACCCCTGCTCCCTGTCACTTCTGCTCAGACTTCTCTGCACTGAACTAAGATGGTGCCCACCTTTTATACTCCCTTCTCAATGCACCCAGGAACTGCTTCCTCCCTGCTCCTGCACTACAGGGTTCCCCTTCCTCGGTGTTCCCTCCCCACACTCCAACCAGGGACAGGGACTGTCGTGCCCATCTCAGGGGCATATTGGTCGCCCTGCCCCACGGCAATGTGGTGTAATGCATGCAGGTGTCGGGGTCCTGATCCACACTCCATCCTTACCTGAGAGTGAAATATCACACCTCTGGGTGAGGTGCAATACCTCTGTAGCAACCGAGCCCTCGGGGTGCTACAATTCCATTTATCTTCAGCCTAGGTGACGTATTGCGATACAGGGCCGTGATTTTGGCTATAAAAGGGTCCCCTAGACCCCTACCCCAAGCTTTTTAAGAGAATAATATATGGCGTGCCAGGAGACTCTATGGAATGCTTTCTCAGCATCCAACGAGAGTATCTAATTACAAATTTTTAACTGCATCTAGCCCAGGAAATACTTTGTGCCTAGTAGCAGTGTTTGCTAGTCAGCGGATTATCCCAGCTGTTAAGCAAGCTACACCACCTGTAGTTTGGACACTTAATTTTTTCAAAGGAAATGCTTTGGGCCCCTGGGATACTCAGTGAAGAGCATCGGGAGGCACCCCAAGGCACAGGGGCAGGGACTGGCGGTAGGACGCCTTGCGGTGGAGCGCCAAGCTCGATCCTTATAAAAGCTTTTTAACTGCAGCAGCTTTAGTTGACGCTACTGGAGCTGGAATTCCCGCAGCTGCTGGCATCAGACTTGCCCTCCAATAGATCCTTGTAAAAGGATTTAAAGTGTACTCATTCAAATTAGAGAGACAATTTAAATGAAAAAGCTTAGACCTGCCTCCACCGCAGGGGGGCTCGCTTGACCCACCAGCGGACAGGCACCAGTATTGGGAGAGGGGGGCTGGCCGTCAGGGTCCACCGCAGCTCTGGCACAAACCCGGCGACACGGAGGTCGCACAGGCAGGAACGGACTGGCCGTGTCGGCTTTGCACTTTTTTGGTTTTAGAAGGGCATGACATGCCTATATCTGTGTCTCCCCCTCCTTTTACTCCTCCACCTCTTTTCTTTTCGCATGACTATATGTACTTGTCACTTTTCCATGTGTTAGTTGTGTCTTCTGAGCAGTTTGTCAGCTTTTGGACACCTTTGAAGTGTTTTCTATGTGTTTTCTATCTGTTGCTATGTGTTTTTGTTTGCCTGCCATTGGTTTTAATGGTGTTCGAAGGTGTTCGTCGAACAGTTCGTCGAACATACGGGTGTTCGACGAACAGAACCGAACTCGAACACTACGGGGTGGCTCAACACTAATTATAACACATTGTACTTTCCATTAAGAGGAATAGTAGATTGATATGTTTTGAACTTATTAAAAAAAAAAATGAAATTTACGAATAAATTGGAAAATTTGCTCTTTTGCAAACTTTTAATATATCTGCCCTTAAAACAGATTTTCTTATACATCCATTTATTTTTGGAACATTAGATGGCTTCTAAGTTTAGCAATTTTCCGTATTTTCAAGAAACTTTCAGAAAACGATAGTTTAGAGGTCAATTTAGCTCTCAAGTGCCTTTGAGGGTCCTATATATTAGAAGCCCTCTATAAATCCCCTGATTTGAAAAAGTGATCCCCCTAAAGTATTTAAAAAAAAAATTAGGACATTTTTTAACGCTTCAGATGCTTTAGAGGAATTAACATAAATTGGAATGTAAAAATGAAATATTCAATTTTTCTACAGTAAAATGCGGTTTTATCCCTAAATTTTACATTTTCACAAGAAGTAATAGGAGAAAAAGCACCACACAATTTGTTACGCAATTTCTTCTGAGTACAACAATACACTATATGGGGTAGTATAACCATTGTTTGGGCACAGATTTCACTGGAATAGTTTTCAGGCATCGCCTTTTCGTCTTGATCACGAGATGACAAAAATGGTCATTCTAGGTTTCTTTTTCTTTTTTTTTTAAATACTCATTGGGCAATGTAAATAGCATGTCTTTTTATAAATTAGATATTTTTGTAACAAAAAAGTTTCTTTAGTTTTATTACTTTTTTTTGCAATAAAATCCAATTTTTCAAAAGAATTTATGTTTTTATGTGACATTTTTTTGTAGCTGGATCTGTGTGAAGGCTTGTATTTTTGCAAGACAAATGATAATTTTCTTGTATCATTTTTGGTATATTTTGCAGTTTTGACAACGTTTTATTGAAATTTTTGAAGGCACATAGCCATTACATAGCAGAATAAGAAACATGATAAAGTTATAGTACTGTGATATCAATTATGTGTATTTTGTTAATGTTTTCTTTACCTTGCTAAAATAAAATCCCTTATGTTAAACATAGAGCTAGAACTTTTTTTTTCATTAATAGGGTGTATGAGGACTTTTTTATGCGGGACGAGATGTTGTTTTGATTGGTACCATTTTAGGGTACCTGTGACTTTATTATTTATTTATTCCATTATTTAGGCACTATGAGTAAAAACAATTCTGGCTGCAATAAAAAAAACAATTCAGGCTGCAATATCAGTTATGTATCTTACATTTAAATTTTATTACTTTGAGAAGGCACGTTTTTTGCAGGACGAACTGTAGATTTTATTTGTACAATTTTGTGTTTATTTGACTTTTTGATCACGTTTTAATTTAATTTTTTTAGGCACCATGTCATAAACAACAAGTTTGTTTACTTTTTTTTAAAAGCGTTCAATGGGGAGGAGTTAAATTAAATGCTAGCTTTATAGATCTTGTCTCTACACATGCAGTGTTTACCAAATAACTAGAACTTTTTTTATTTTAGAAAATAAGGGCCGGTTCATCAAAGCTTTTATGCCACAAAAGTGCCATAAATGCTTTGAAGAGTTGCAACAATTTTGCAACTTTCGCTTTTTTTACCCCACTTTGGATCAGCTACGCCAAAATGGGGGAGCTTGGGAAAAGTCATGTCAGAACACCCATCTGATTCATGAAAAGTGACAGCATTTTTTGAGCTAGAAATGCTATTCTAGCCTCTAACTGGAGTAGCATTTCTAGCATGGCAGACAGAGGTGCACGCCATTCAGAAGAAGCATCAAATTCTCAAGTAACATACACTTCTTAATGAATTTGGTACCTTTTCTACTCTGTCAAGACTGGCATACTGTGATGGTGTATTTACGCCTCTCTTGAAGAATTGGCCCAAAAAGTGAGAAAGGGTGATTTCATTTTTTTATAAATCTTTTATTTATTTCTTTACTTAGTCCCACAGTGGGACTTCAACCTTTACCAGCTCGATCAACAGTATAATTTACTGCAATACTTCTGCATTGCAGCGTCACATTCAGCCTATTAGACCATACTGATAGTAAGGCCTAGTAGGCTTCCAAAGCTGAAAGACCATGAGGTTATTGTTAGATCTTAGGTTCCCATGATAACCAATGGAACCCTGCAATTGCATTGTGAGGAGACTGATGGAGGTACAGAGGGTGCCCGCAACCTCTGTCAACCATCCAAATACAATGGTCGCTATTTACTGTGGCATCTAAAGGGTTAAAATGTGAGGATCAGTGCTAGCATTGAACCTGGCAAATGGAGTAGGGTGTCAGCTATTTGTTACTATTGACACTTTCTCCTTCAAGGGCTTAGCTTCAAATGCAAACGAAGTTCAGATTGAAGTTTCACCTACGCATGATGTAATAGTATGTCATAAGGTGTGAAGGGTTTAATAAAAAAATAAGTAAGAGGGATATTTTTTCTTTCACCTTTTTTTTAATATTTTTACCTTTTTATTTTAGTCCTACTAGAGAACTTGAATTTCATTGAGCGTAATTGGTCATATAATACACATCAAAACTTCTGTTTTTGCAATGTACAGTATTATGCATATTAACTAACATTTGGCAATTATTATTAGGCCCCAACTATCGTAATAGCACATCTCCACCATTGATGGGCTATTGACCCCAACATCCAATGGGTTAAAACTGTGTGGGAATGGTGTTCTTATCGAACCCCACAGTGTCAGCAGAACCTGTATTTGTGTATCAGCCCTTGCCTCCTTGGTTGCGCGGGTACAGAGGCAGTAACTGTTAGATCAACAAGATGTATAAATCCATTACAGGGGTTGTCCCCTTTCAGGAAATATTGGTTACTGGGTGCAGTTTGGTATAAAAAACAAACATACCATGCTATACTCACCGACCCTCGGGCCAACAGTGAGTCTCTGCCACTGCTCCCGGTGTCTGGCTTTGGCAGCGGTGCTGACGTTACGTCAACAGTGTGGCAGCCAATCAGTGAGTTCAGTGGTTCTGAGTGGGGCATTCTGTTTAGTCTAGCAGGGCCGCTAAGCTCACTGATTGTAAGCATCACTGTTGATGTGACGTCAGTGTCGCAACTAATGCCAGACATAGGGAGCAGTCGCAGAGACCCAGCAATGGATCTGGGGAGGGTGAGTTATATATTATATTTAGTGATGAGCGAGTATGTTCTGTTAATCCTTTTGCCGAGTATGCTCGGGCGAGCACCGAGTAGTTACAGCTGCTCGGTGTTATGTTTGAATCACTCCTGTGTGCATGATTTGCGACTGTTTGACAGTTTTAATACATGTGAGGAATGTGTAAGAAATAGACATTCCTCACATGTATTAAAACTGTCAAACAGTTGCAAATCATGCACACGGGAGTGATTCAAACATAACACCGAGGAGCTGTAACTACTCGGTGCTCGCCCGAGCATACTCGGCGAAAGGGTTAACAGAACATACTCGCTCATCACTAATTATTAGTGTTGAGCGAGTATGTTCTGTTAACCCTTTCGCCGAGTATGCTCGGGCGAGCACCGAGTAGTTACAGCTGCTCAGTGTTATGTTTAAATCACTCCCGCGTGCATGATTTACGACTGTTTGACAGCTTTATTACATGTGAGGAATGCAAAAGAAACAATCATTCCTCACATGTATTAAAGTTGTCAAACAGTCGCAAATCATGCACGCGTGAGTGATTTAAACATAACACCGTGCAGCTGTAACTACTCGGTGCTCGCCCGAGCATACTCGGCGAAAGGGTTAACAGAACATACTCGCTCATCACTACTAATTATATTATATTAAATTACAGGCTATGTGGGGCCATTATACTATATGGAAGGCTATGTGGGACTATTAAACTGTTTAGAGGGCTATGTGGGGGCCGTTATACTGTTTGGAGGGTTGAGTGGGGGCCGGTATATTGTTTGGAGGGCTAGTGGGGGTCATTATACAGTATGGAGGTTTGTGTAGGGTCCATCATATTGTGTAGGGGCCATCATATTGTTTGGAGGGCTGTGTTGGGGGTCACAGTTGGGGCATCATATTGTGTTGGGGTCACCATACTGTGCCGGGTGGGTACAGTAGAGTCATCATACTGTGCATCTGTAGGGTGCTGTGTAGGAATTCACTGTGTCAGTATCATATTGTGTTTGGGAGGCACTTTTGTTGGTATATGGGGGCAATGACAGGGGAATCCGGAGCTTCAACTGGAGGAAAATTATTCTATGAGTGCTACAAAGTTGTCAGATATTATTATTATTTTTTTGGAGGGGGGGCCTTATTAGAGCTTCCACTATGAGGCTCTGTGATTTCTATGTACGCCCCTGCTTTTTCTTAGAAACCATGCTGACAGCTCTTTCCTTCCACTCAAACTGTAACAAACTGTGTAAAAGTAGGCTGAGTGAGCCAGGGTAGTCCTCTTTAGTGAATAGATGTTAATATTCCTTGAAAGCAAGTAGATGCTTTGACATGGTCTATTGGAGATACAGTGGGGAAAGAAGTATTTAGTCAGCCACCAATTGTGCAAGTTCTCCCACTTAAAAAGATGAGAGAGGCCTGTAATTGACATAATAGGTAGACCTCAACTATGAGAGACAAAACGAGAAAACAAATCCTGAAAATCACATTGTCTGATTTGGAAAGAAATTTTTTTCAAATTTTGGTGGAAAATAAGTATTTGGTCAATTACAAACAAGCAAGATTTCTGGCTCTCACAGACCTGTAACTTCTTCTTTAAGAGGCTCCTCTGTCCTCCACTCATTACCTGTTTTAAGTGGGAGAAATAGCACAATTGGTGTCTGACTAAATACATTTTTTCCCCCCTGTAACTTTACAACATGCAATATTGACACTATAGTTATATAAAACTGAACAACCAATTGAAAAACAGTTATTAATTTAGGGAAGAAAGTTGTTGGAATCCAGGCAGACAGATCGCTTTGATTCCTGACATTATAAGAAGGATCTTACAATATAGATATTATGTCAGTGTGATGGATTGTGTTCTTTCTACTGTTGTTACATATAAGACGTTTCCCGGCAGCCCACACTCCAAGAGGCTAAAGCTACTTAAGTGGATATTTCCTTGACATGCATAGATTAATGACTAATGCCTTGAGAGCCGTCATCAGGCATAAAGTAAAGAGAGCAGTATGACTGTTGTAATGCAATAAAAAATAAGGTGAACAGTATATACAGAATAACTGAAGGTCAACTTAGTCAACAAATTATGAAAGCATATAAACTAAGGAAGTGCATACTGGCATAGAGGTAAGGAAATGGCCCATGGAAAGGGATGCAGGGGGAAACAAACACAAGACCATTTGTCTTATTATTGGTGGACCTACAGTATATAGGTCATTGGTTACATATATTAATTAATATTTTAATAGGTTCAAATTGTGATTAATGCACTTGGAAATAGCTAAGAAAGTAAGTTTCAGTACTCTATTTCGAGGTCTGGATTATGTTCATATGGCGTTCTTAGAAGCCATTGAAAAGTTACATACACGACCTCTGGAGAAGTTCTGTATGTTTTACATAGGTGTTATTGTATATATTATGTAATAGATGGGTAGCAGAGAGAGCATGATGTCGGTCCACGGACTGCTTCTCGTTATGGTTCGTTTATATTACAAAGGACAATACTTCTAAACAGACATATATGCAACTTTTGCCCTGGCAGTAAAGGTTTGTTATTTCTTACAAAGACTTCTAATGAATTATTACATATCATAAAATCAAATGTTAAACAGCTACTGCTTCCATTCCCATGAATTAAGTGAACACTATACTGAACAGGGGATAGCGACGTGTTTTAATTCCTCACCACGTGCGGTATGGCTTGTAGGATTACGTGATACTCATTGTGAGGATGTAGGTATTTCCATGGATTAACAGGCTTTCTAAATGTTTATTCGCACTCCCATATCGTTCAGATTTCCTGCAACAACTGGAAAAATGGTCAAGATAAAAAGCGTTTGATATAATATTAAATTTATATTTGGAGTGATTTACTATATTATTTATGTAAAACGTGTCGACAAGAAAAAGAATCCATATTTTCTCCTTAATTTTGATTCATGCTTTTTCATCTGGCTGTATTGTGTTGTATTTTATGGCATCTACATAAAATGGTAATCTCCGCATCCTGTACTTTGATGTCTTATGAAATGGGCCATGTTATATGACTAAGGATTTATGGACAACCCCCTCCTTCTTCAATAATGCATTTGCAGATTGCTTTCTACAACTATACTATGGCAGCACATCCCTCTAGTATTCAACTCAATTGTTCAAAAGAATGCACGCTCTACACCTGTAGTGTCAACTACATTTTTCAATGGAATGGAAACACTGTCTTAACAGTATTGGTTGATGACACCAGTAATGGATGCCTGGATGTCACCCTGCAGTAGGAGGAGATGTCAGTTAGAAGGGGCCATTAATTGGAGCAGTGGGCTGACTCCATTGTGCAAATTGTGATGCATACTTTTAGAACTGGATTTCCCATGCTATGGGGAAGAGGAGATAAGCTAAGACCCATAGCAGTATGTAGGTTCATAGAAGAGCAGTCAGGCATATTGGGTGCGACCTGACCCCTGGGGGAATTGTGCTTGTGATAAATAATCCTCTAGAACCCAGTCCTGTAAGATACGACCAAACCCATTGTACGTCTTGAAATGGCTGTAACCACTATGGTGTGCAACAATTTAAACCAAGGGCAGACAGTCGGAGCAATGGGCCCTTGTTTGAGAATTGTGTATGGACCCTCTCCCTTAATTAACACATGGTACACAACAAAAACATGTTGCACATACAGTATATCATAATATTATAGCGAACATGTCACACAAACACACTGAACATCAGACATGTCACAGAAACACAGCGCACATATCACTTGAGCAAATTGCAAAGGTTACAGACGCCAAGTGCACACGTCAGACAAGTCACACATGCACAGTGCACAGATGACGCGCCCCCTGGGCCATATTCTTTAGGGGGAATATCCGGAGCCGGATCAGATGGGAGTTGTAGTCTTCCGAGTGGCTGTGACCCGGTCCGTGCCCAGGGTGTCAAACTCAGTTGTATGTGGCAGTCCTACAGATGTTATAAGTTCTTTATTGTCGACTACGCCACCCGTTGTATTGCGGTCACTATGGCCGCCGCTGCAGCAGGGTCCGCTGAGGCTGATGGTGTAGGTGCAGCTTTTGGTGGTATAACCCCCAACGGGTGGGGTATAGCCTCAGGGGGTCAGGTGCAGAGGATGGGGGTTGTGGTGGTGCAGCATAGGTGTTAAATGAAGACAGAGTCGGGTTGTGCAGTTTAGGGTATTTACTCACTGCTGATGTTCCGGTCACTCCAGCTTCAAGTGACCTCCCGAGCCGTGCTGCGTCCACCAGGTCCTGGATCCAGCCAACCCCCAAGCGAGTCCGGAGCGTGACCCTGAGCTCTCCTTCTGTCCTTTCTCTGGCCGTCCCCACTATTGATCCACCCAGGTCCAGCTCCCTCGGGCCTTCTGTTGGGTGACCCTTGGCCTTGGGTTCCCTGACCCTCCACGTGGTATGCCTTCGTGGTGGATGTGGTGGGTGGCCGTGGCAGACGCTGCCCACGGCCTCCGGTCTCTGGCTGGGGTGTGTTTTTGCCCCCACCAGCTTGGGTTCCGGTACCCTGATGCCGACTCTTCACCCGTAGCTTGAATTTGGGTTCTCAGAGTCCTCTCTTTGTCCCCTCTCTGGGTCTTTCCTTCTTTCTCCTCTCTCTCTCTTTGGATCTGCTCTGCTCCTCTTCCTGACTCTGACAGACTGACTGCTCTGCAAAGACTGACCCTGATCTTAGATGGTGCCCACCTTATATACACCCTCTATGTGTGAGCTCAGGTGACCAGCACCCAATGAGCTCCTATCTTTACCCAGGCTGCTCCCCCTATCTGCCCCTACACTACTTGGGATGTACCACCCCCCTCCCACTCCAGCCAGGAACAGACTCGGTCGTACCTGCACATTTCTAAGTGGGAGTACCGTCGGTCTGCTCCTCGGAAATGGGATGTGTGTAGTGCATGCAGCCTACCGAGCTCAGTTCCACACTCCATCCTTACCCGGGAGTGGAATATCACACCTCTGGATTGAGGTGCAATACCCCTGTAGCAGCCGAATCCTCAGGGTGCTACATTCCCCCCTGGTAAATCACAGCACGTCCTCGGGCTGTAAGACATAACATCCACAAACATACATTTTTTTTTTTTTTCATAAACATAAACATAATAAAACATCATATAAAACTTTTCATATAATCATTCTGGTCGCCTCTGGCTCCTCCTCCGGTCACTGTGCAACGTGTGACCGGGTAAAGTGCGACAGTCTCTCTGGAAAACTGGTTTTCCTATAAAACCGGTAGGGGGCGCTTTAGGACGCGCAACTATATACAGGGATATGGCCGCTCTCAGTCCTCGGCCAGGTATTGGGGAGTAATGACCGCTCTCAGTCCTCGGTCAGTGGGATTTAGGGGTTAATCGGGTAACAGTTTACACTTGCTGGTCCCAACGGGGACTATTTTTAGCAACAGCAACAGTTTCAGTTTATGGTGCCCCGACGGGCAACTATATACAGCTCCTCCTTCGCTGTACTTAACGACGGCGTCCTCCTGCTCTTTCTTTATTGTTACCTTTGGCTCTAGTTTCAGACCCGTCCGGGTCCTCTTGTTCTTCCTCCTCACACCGCAGCTCTTCCTCCGTCAGACGATGCACATGGAGGGCGTAGGGTCCTTTGGCACACTTGTGCCGGGTAAAGGTGACCTCGTCCCCGATGTAAAGGTCACGACCTCTGTGTCCCTCCGGTAGGTGGGACTCAACGTCTCTCCTGGTCACGAAGACGTCGCCTAGGGTGCGGTGGTCTCGGATGAAGCCCCACCCATGCTGCATGTTAAACTTTATCACAGTCCCGGTGGTGCGGGGACTATGCGCTGCACGGGGGTCTCTCCTGGCCCGGCTCTTCTGCTCCGCGCTCCTTATTTGAGCTTGCTGTTCCCGGACCCGCCTCTCTCTCCGCTCCCTCTCGAAGACCTCGAGCTGTTGGCGGCAGCACTCAGCACGCTCCGCTGCAGCTGCCCGAGTCTCCTGAGTGAACCCCATGAGGTCTTCTCCGGTGGGGTCCCACTCAAACTGCGCTTCTGCTAGCGGGGGCGAGATCCTCTTTACGGGCTTTGGAGCCGGGATCAGGGGTTCATCCAGGGGTCTCTCTCTCCGGAGTCGGGGATGGTGGAACTCCGGTGGCCATATAAATGGCTGCCCATCCGGGCACGTATGCTGGGCGTACAGGTCCTCTCCCAGATGCGGCACTCTTGGTCTTATGGGCGCGGTGGTGTTAGCACCCGGGTTGCCCGGGCCTTGCGGCCAGGCCTGGGGTATCTGGAAGGTAAAGGGCACCGTAAGGACGGCGGCGCCCTGGGCTACTTGGCCCTGCGACCAGGCCGGGGGCTCCGCGGAGGTAGGGGGCGCTGTTGGTATTGCGGCGCCCGGGGGTACTAAGCCTTGCGACCAGGCTGGTGGTACTTCCTGCTTGGTCACGCCCGGGGTCGAGGCGTGTGACGTCACAGGGGTCGCGGCTCCCGTTTGAGGCCTAGTCTGCGGCGGTGACGTTGCAGCGACGGGCACGGCAGGATAGACTTCGGGCTCTGCGACGGGGAGCTGGGGCAGGTTCGCGGTTTCCCGGTTTGGGGTATAGACGTCCCCTTTACCTGCCTCCACTCGTTCGGCTCCCTTCTCGGCGCCGTCTCCGGCCTTCAGTCCTCCCGCGCCATCCTCAGAGGCGGTCGGTCTCCTCGTCTTGGGTGGCGTGCTCCGCTGACGGGTCTCGGTCTGCTGGGCCATCTCTCGGCTCCACTCCGCCAACGTCTCTCGCTGCACCCGGGCCATCCTCCTTGCGAGGCCCTCCAGAGCGGTCTGCGCACACTCCCGGTCTCGGGGGAGCTGTGCTAGGACCTCCACTAGGCCTAGTGGGGTCGTTGCTTCCAGCAGGCTCCTGACCAACGGGTCGGTGCTGCTCTGCTCTTCTACAGTTGTCTCCAGCAGGCTCCTGGCCAGCGGGCCGGTGCTGCTCTGCTCTCCCTCCTCTGTTTCTAGCAGGCTCCTGGCCAACGGGCCGGTGCTGCTCTGCTTTCTCGCCATCTCCGGGTAAGCTCCTCCGATATTCTTCTCCCGGCTTCTTGCCTCCGGGTGCGCTCGCTCTAGACTGCTCCAGGCGGCACCCATCTTTGTTCTCTCCTTTCGTCTCCTCCCCCCTCGAGGGCGGTCCCGGGGCCACTTGGTGACTGTCAGCTCCAGGGGCTGTTCTTTCACGCTGACAGACACCTCTAGCATCACAGTCTCTGTTGGTGGGGGCGGTTTCCACTTTTGGCGCCATTTTCGGTCCTGGCCCACAATGGGAGGTGGCCTCTCGCCACCCTCTGGCACGCCCATAATGGCGTCCGCTCTTCCAAGGCGGGAAACCTTTGGAAATGGCGGGAATCGCTTCCCAGTGGCGGGAAACTCTGCAGATGGCGGGAAAACGCTGTTAATGGCGGACAACCGGCGGGAATCGACCTGTGATGGAGTCCGATGGCATGGACCCTCCGGAACCGACAGGAGACTTCTTTTTGAGGTAAATTTGTTCTTTTCTTCAGGCACGCAGTACCCGGGTGTTGCGGGCACGTAATCCTGCCGACTACGCCAAAGTTGACGCGCCCCCTGGGCCATATTCTTTAGGGGGAATATCCGGAGCCGGATCAGATGGGAGTTGTAGTCTTCCGAGTGGCTGTGACCCGGTCCGTGCCCAGGGTGTCAAACTCAGTTGTATGTGGCAGTCCTACAGATGTTATAAGTTCTTTATTGTCGACTACGCCACCCGTTGTATTGCGGTCACTATGGCCGCCGCTGCAGCAGGGTCCGCTGAGGCTGATGGTGTAGGTGCAGCTTTTGGTGGTATAACCCCCAACGGGTGGGGTATAGCCTCAGGGGGTCAGGTGCAGAGGATGGGGGTTGTGGTGGTGCAGCATAGGTGTTAAATGAAGACAGAGTCGGGTTGTGCAGTTTAGGGTATTTACTCACTGCTGATGTTCCGGTCACTCCAGCTTCAAGTGACCTCCCGAGCCGTGCTGCGTCCACCAGGTCCTGGATCCAGCCAACCCCCAAGCGAGTCCGGAGCGTGACCCTGAGCTCTCCTTCTGTCCTTTCTCTGGCCGTCCCCACTATTGATCCACCCAGGTCCAGCTCCCTCGGGCCTTCTGTTGGGTGACCCTTGGCCTTGGGTTCCCTGACCCTCCACGTGGTATGCCTTCGTGGTGGATGTGGTGGGTGGCCGTGGCAGACGCTGCCCACGGCCTCCGGTCTCTGGCTGGGGTGTGTTTTTGCCCCCACCAGCTTGGGTTCCGGTACCCTGATGCCGACTCTTCACCCGTAGCTTGAATTTGGGTTCTCAGAGTCCTCTCTTTGTCCCCTCTCTGGGTCTTTCCTTCTTTCTCCTCTCTCTCTCTTTGGATCTGCTCTGCTCCTCTTCCTGACTCTGACAGACTGACTGCTCTGCAAAGACTGACCCTGATCTTAGATGGTGCCCACCTTATATACACCCTCTATGTGTGAGCTCAGGTGACCAGCACCCAATGAGCTCCTATCTTTACCCAGGCTGCTCCCCCTATCTGCCCCTACACTACTTGGGATGTACCACCCCCCTCCCACTCCAGCCAGGAACAGACTCGGTCGTACCTGCACATTTCTAAGTGGGAGTACCGTCGGTCTGCTCCTCGGAAATGGGATGTGTGTAGTGCATGCAGCCTACCGAGCTCAGTTCCACACTCCATCCTTACCCGGGAGTGGAATATCACACCTCTGGATTGAGGTGCAATACCCCTGTAGCAGCCGAATCCTCAGGGTGCTACACAGACATGTCACACAAACACAGCAATCACGTACGAAAAACAAAACACACACATCATACAAGCACAGTACACTCGACATTCAAGACGGGTGTACATATAATGCGAATACGGCACACACATTAAACAAGCATAGTGTACAAGTTCCTGAAGCACAGCACACATGTCACACAAGCAAAGCACACAAGTTAGACACATCACACAAGTAAATTACATGTGTGACACACGTAGATGTGTCACACATGCACATAACATGCAAGCATTTTGTACACATAAAAGCAGAGGGAACACATCACACACACATACCATACAAACAGTGCATACATACAAACACAGCATACACATCAGACATATCAGACAAGCACAGAACACACACCACATAAGCATAGTGCACACTGACAAGCACAGCACACATCACACAAGCGCAGCATACACACCAGACACATCACACAAGCATAGCTCACACATACAACCACAACACACACATCAGGCATGTCACACAAGCACAGCACTCATATTAGACACGTCAAAGAAACACAGTGCAAATATCACACTGCATTGGTTACACAAACACAGGACATACACTGTATAAATACACAAGACAAACACTAACACACAGCATGTGGACAGTTATTAATGCAAAAAACACATTATAAATAGGTCAGTAAAGCATCAATCAAAATACTACTTTTGCTACTAAAGAATTTCAAAAACGATTAAGGACCAGAAAAAAAAAACATTTTTGACAAAATTCATGAACCATGTGCACCATTTTGATGAATTTGACATAAAAAAATGAAAAGTCGCAAATGATGAATCGGGCCCATTGACTTTCTATCTACCCTTATGTTCCTTGCTTGGTTCCCCAATAAGCACCTTTCATAAAGAAAGGGGCACAGTCCTTGTATTACTTCTGCACCTTCCTGAAATGACATTTACTCTTTAATACTATTATTGCATATCATCACAAGGAAATTTACTCTCTAAAGTAGCCAAAGGTTCAGAAATGTTAAAATATAAGATGCAAATTGCAGGTGTCTAACACCTGTAACAGAGGAGTCTCCAAAATAAAACAAGCCAGCGAGTTTTATGACCTGAGGTTGAGGGTCATTCCCAAGAACACATAAATATTACCCATGAGTTTTCAACACGCCAAATGGGTTCAGCATCCAACAATAACATTCAAAGGGGTCTGGAATCTGGTTTATACACTCAGTTAGCTCAGACTTATTTAGGCAGTGGAAAAAAGACGGAGTTGTAACTTCTCTGGTATTAAGAGAAAATGGTCACAACCTGCACCGTATCAACTTTTATGGCTCCATAAATTCTGTCATTAAACAACCCAAAGCTGTGATAATCTGCAACTATATTGAAGCTGTGTTGGTTTTTCACTGATTAGTATTGATGTAATGTTATATCAGGGGTGTGCATTAGGTTCATAAAATAACATCTTATAACACAGCATATTAGGGGATTTACAGTTACTGAGGGAACTTATTGAAACTGGAAAGTGAGATACCTTCTAAGACCAATATCACCCTTTAAACATTACAAGACTGGTTATATATAACCAAATCTAAGGCATTGTTATGAGTAAGACTATTTTCACATACCGTGTTATCATATGGTCAGTGGCTCCATCAGGATTTAGATCTGAAGCGACCAAAACGGCATTTGGATGTTTACGCTGATGGGGCCATTGACTATAATGATGCAGATGGGGTCACATTTTCATCTGTCGGACATGATTTTTGGTCATGTTTGCCTATTTGAGGCTTACTTGACGATGCAGTTAACCCCGTCTTGGAAAAAGTTTCAAATAGGTGGATACTGCCGAAAATCATGTATGACAGAGCACATAGTGACTCCATCTGGCTCATTAGAGTCAATATCTCTGTCAATGTATATGTCTGAATCCTGTTTTCCAGAACTTCAAACGTCAGTCCTGACGGAGCCCCTGACCGTCGGCTAAAACACGAAAAGAGCATAGCCATAGGTGAATCAAAATAGAAGTTAAAATATGTCTTGACAGGTATAGGTTTATCATCATTAATATGTTGCTGAGACCAGTGATTGGTTGCAACAGTTACCTGGATGTACATGATCATCAATGCAGAACAAGTACACAAGGCCAACCAGGAATACCTGAGCTTCAGTGCTCGAGATGCATACCTTGGCAACCCATATGGCTGCCAGTATATGTGCAGTCTTTGATCAGGTTTTTTTTATGCAGTTATTAAGCCAAAACCAGGAGTAGATTCAAGGGAGAAGATAACCTGTCCATTACACTTTCTATTTCTTTATGTCTCTGTGACGGCTACAAGGAATCAATAACTGCACTCCTTCTGAATCCCTATGTTCCCCCCCCAGTAAAATAATAACACTTATACTCATCTCCTGTGCAGGCATCATTCCAGTGGTGGTGGCTCTGTCTCTCCTGGGGATCGCTTATCATGTCACACGATTCCTGCGGCCAATCAAAGTTGGCTAGTCTCTCCTCCTACAGACGAAATTGACATCCGGAGGAAATGATTACTAGGTCTGCTCATTCACTTCCTCCAGATGTTTTGATTTGTCTGGAGCAGGGGAGAGTGAAGCCAGCAGGAAAGCGTGATGTAACAATGTCATGCGAGCCCTGGGAGGGCCAGGGCCAACACCACTGGAATGATGCCAGCACCGGAGATGAGTATAAGTGTTATTATTTTACTGAGGTGAAACATACAGATTCAGAAGGGGGTGTCTGAGTAGTGGAGAACCCCTTTAACCTACCTCACAAAATAAAGGCTGCTCCCAGACAACAGTCAAAACTATGCACAAACCTACAGGCTTTTAGGAAGCAGAAAAACTTTGGACGGTTACAGGATTCGAAATGTATGGAAATATATGGTAGTCCACATATAATTAATACCAAAGCTATAATAGCTAAAATGTGTAAATATTGCCATACAACAAGGAGATACAAAATGTAATAAGATGTTATAAAAAAATATATATATACATATATATATTGTTGGGAAGCTGGAGGTAAAGTTCTGGATGGGAGGTATGTGTCGAGGTGGCTAGCCGCGATGATGTAAATCCAGGAGATTAAAGATTCCATCAATAATAGGTTGCTGATACGTTTATAATAGGACTGGATTTTGGGTCCGTGTTTTAGGAGCACCCAGAAGAGCTTGGGTGGGTATGGTCGGTCCCACAGCTCCAGTCCGGGCTTTGCAGGTCCTATTTAAGGTAGCTGAGCTGTCTCAGAGATGATCTGTGGTGTGGGAGGAAGGAATAAACTTGTGAGCATTGGTTAATCTGTTAGAGATTCGCAGTTGGACTTTTGTTTGATCAGGTGAGCCCACACTGACATATATGTGCCTGCCACATGAACTGCGTGTTTCTGTTATTCCATTGTGCCCAGAAGAGGCTGTTTTGTTTTGAACCCACTGGAGTTTTATGCAAGCAATAAAACTTTGCATGTTTGGACCAGAACACATTGCCTGTGTGAATGCTAACTGCAGTTAAAGAGCGTGGAAACTCTACAATATATATAATATATATCAAGTGATCATATGGATGGGTATGTAACAATAAGAAAGATCAATAGCAACTACTGATATAAGTGTAATTTAGAATTATACTATATTCCTCGATCAATGGAGTAAGACATACAGGATTTAAAGAAAATTCATCTTTAAACAAACCAAACATGTACATCTTCTTGAAGCATGGCTAAACATAAAGGAGGTAAACTATTTATTAATCACTATACTTGCAGACATAGTTCTAGACAGGCCATACTGCATCAGCTAAAAGAACATGTTGACGCGCATTTCACTATAGTAAGTTGTCAGGAGGTGGCCTGTTTTTGACCAACTTGCTATACTTGTTCTCTTCCTGTTATCCTACCTGGCACATCATATATTGTTTTTCTGATCCCAATAAAATTCATTATATTTTTTATAGTGATTTTTGTCTTTTTGTGAGTTGGTGTGTAGCATCCTGAACATGTGTCTGTCACAAGTAGCAGTCATTGGTGAAAGGAGAACACAAAGTATGAGCTATTCCAGACATTCTCCAATAATGCCCACTGTTCAGTTGACTGACGTTCCACTTAGCCTGTGAATGTTCTGAGTTGGAGGTCTATTAACTGATCAGTGGGAATGATTGGAGAACAGCCATGACTGCTCCGTGCTACATGCTGCCCCCATAACTAGAAAGGAGCAAGGAGCAGCAAAATTATAACTCCGTTTTCTCCTTTCATGACTGCTACCTGTAACAAGAGAAAAGCCTAACTCATCTGAATGGGGCTTGAATATGCTTGCTGCAAGAATAACTCCATTCACATAAATATAACATTAAATTCACACCACATGTGAGACCCAGCCCCTACTCTCAATGGCTGTGGGATTCCCGTCCACTGCTGCTTTAGAATAGAGTGGGCAGGCAGACACTTTCAAGTGAAATGACGTCACCACCAGTTCTGCTCACCCACTACATTCACATAAATTATTTTGACGCCTCATTACAGGAGTCAGCAAAGTCTAAAATAATGGCATATTGCCATTGGGGAGCTATTTGTTTCCAGCGTGATCCCGTAGAAGGAAGGATGTCAGTACTGAATATAGCTCATCAGCCCTAATTTATTCCACTTTAAGGATGAACTAAGATAGTTTATCATTAGGACACTAAAGTAATGGCTTTTCATAAACAGCCCAGAAAAAAGGCACTTTTATTCCCTGTTCATAGTAGAAATCAATGCTTATACTAGTTTGGTATAAGCATTTGACTTACCAGAGCATAATTTATTTGTTCCTAATCGTACACTTCCAAAAGGAGGTGGATATTCCGATCTAGAACACTCATGTAACAACAATGAGATAATATGTTTACTCTCAGCATACTGACATTGATACAGCTATGTACAATTAGTTACTGCACATGTTTATGCAGATCACTGGTTGCAAAAATGATACAGCTAGAAAAACCTCAGCAAAAACAGCAATGCTAACAATGGTAATTTAACATTTTACTTAGGAGGAAACACATCAAACCAAGAAAGAAATATCTAGGAGAGTTCAACTCACAAAAAACTATATTAAGCTTACAATATGTAGTATGAAATACAATTGTGTAGCATTACTACCTCAGATAGTTATGCCTTAAAGGGTAACAGTATTGAAAAGTAACTTTTCAGAATAAGCTGAATGAAGAATAACATTATTTTTGGCCATTATATTGTATCATTATACTTGTATCCTGCATTTTCACCAGTATCCCCTCTGCAGGCTCTGTCTCTTATTTTGCAATGGACTCTGAGCTGGTGGGAGGAAACTAGCTGCTATGATCTCTCCCATGCACAGCACAGCGCACACAAAGAGGGATTCCTGCTTTTTATTCCATTTTACCACACAGAGATAATCAGCAAAAGCAGCATGGAGGACAATATACCGCATTACTGAACTGTGTGGATAGAATCTAGAATCATAGAATATTAGATGGAAGGGACCTACAGGGTCATCATGTCCAACCCCTTGCTCAATGCAGGATTCACTAAACCATCTCAGACAGATGTCTGTCCAGCCTCTTTTGATAGAATCATAGAATAAAATGTGGATATATCTATGATGTGAGTGAAACGACATGTTAGAAAGCTCAGCATGATCTTTCTGTGTCTCCCTCGACCTATTTTCCCATTCAGCTCTTCATTTCTCCTTCTCTTTCCCCTTTCATTCTGTATAATGGGCTATGTCCCATGAAACCTTCAGTCCATCTTTTTCGAGCAAGATGATCTTGAGCCAAGAGGATGAAGACATCAGAAGGTGGGTGGGTGGAAGAAGTGGCTCATAAGTGGGCAAGGAAGCAGAGTTCTCTGGTAAGATATATTTCAAAGTTTTTATTTTATAATCACTTGTATGATTGATTTATGCAGTTTGCTAATAGTACGGTTCCTTTTGAAGAGCAGAAACAGAATTTTTCACGAAGCTATAAGAATTTTCATGTTTTTTTATGCATTGATCTATAACGTTAATTAAGTGAACTAAGCTAAGACAGAGGCTTTCCGAGTTGACCCCTGGTAGGAGTAACTAATATTTTATCTATTGGGAACACTTTAATTTAGACTGAGGAGGAAACACTGCACACAAGATAACTTATGCAAATATAAGAATGCTGCAACGCCAATGTATAGATATAGACAGAAGTTACATTAAGATATAAAGCCCTTGAAAACTTTGAACCTGTAAATTGCATGATAGCAGGATGCAAACATATACAGAGACAAAATTTGTGCCCAAAGCTTTTTACACAGTACAAAGAATAAAAAAATAACAGCACGGTAAATTTTCATGCTCAAAAACTCCAAGGGTCATGGGCTCAGGACCCCATCAAATATTAAAAAAATCAAAATAATAAAAAAGAAAATGAATCCTTTTATTCACCAATACGTGCTACGTTTCAGGTCCCTTTTTCGAGCCTTTCCCAAGCAGAGCATGGCATAGTATATATGTACTTCCCAATGGAGTACTCTCATTTCTAATGAAGCTATTGTGCCCACAAAACAGATAAGTGCCCTTTCTCCTATGTTAGTGAAAGGTAGTGAAAGGTCCCTGGAGCATGCTAAAAAAATGTAAATAGTATTCAAATATTTTTGGTCTTCAAAGTTGAGTATCATTGGCCTTTTGTTTGCCTCCTGCCACCTCACATCCTGCCCTGTGTAGCCATCTGGAGGGCAGCAGAGAGGAACTCACGTACTCTGAGCCCCCTCTGAGCTGCTTTGTAAATGTGTTTTGGATTTGAAGGCTTTTCCCGGCTAAGCTGAGCCATCTGTCCGATTGCTGCCTTGGTCTCACAGCAATGCAAACATGTGTGGCTCATTTATTGTGTGAACTGGCTTGAACATCTTTTAAATCAACAGACACATTATGCCAGCCAAAACCTGCCAGGATTTTATTACGCCTCCTTAACCCTTTATGTATTATATCACCTGATCCTGATAAATTATTCCCCTAATCCTTCTAACACCTTTTAAGACCTATTGCTTTAAACTATTCCTACCAATCCTATCAACTATATCTTTCGATATATATTGCCTTTGCTACATAGTGGCAGCTTTAATTATGCCAATTTCCGACACTTCATTATGATGTCAGTATTCTGGATGCTCTAAAAGTAGAGGCACATAGGAGGTTTTGTTCCTCATTACTACAGTCTAGTCAACATGCTGATGCACATTTGAGCCAGTAAGTTCTGCTCAACACCCAAAACTTTCCTCTCATTGCAGGTATTCTGATCTGGACACCATATTATTGCAACTCTAAAATGTGAGGAACTGTTACTCGGTTCTATACCTTGAGAAAGGAGCCGGTTCGGCACCAAAATGCGTTGGAACAATAGAGAACCGTTTTGGAACACAAAAGGCTTCTCATTTACTATAGCGCAACCTGTTCAATGTGATATCGTCCTCCTCTACTAACCCTAAAATGTGGACAAACTATAGCCACATAAGACTGACCTACATATGTAGAAAGTCTGTGACAATGGCCTAATGTTAGTAATCATTAATCATTTTAAAGGGTTATTCCCAAAAACTCAAGTTATCCCCTTTCTACAGAATAGAACAGAAGATGGCTGGGGGTCTGACTGCTGGGATTCTTGGCGTCCTAAGCAGATAGGCGGGATTTCTGGGCTTCCTAATCAGATAGGTGGGGATTTCTTGTCGTCCTACGGGCGCCAAGCATATGAAAACGGATTTTGTAAAAAGACATTTCTCTGCAACCAGACCCCTAATATGGGACATACAGGTATGTATAGATTTACATTTCTATAACCTGTATGCCCATATTAGAGGTCTGATAACTCCCAGGGGGGTGACAGATTCCCTTTAAAATCAACACACCTTACAAACAAGTGTTTTTCCCATTAGTCGAGTGTTTTCTGGCCTGTTCCCTCAGCATCAGTACATCTAAATGGCCCGAAAGTTTTTACTAGTTAGCTTCTTCAATTATTAAAAGATTTATCAATAGTCAAATAGGCGCTGCATATTATCCAGGTAGTGAATAATGCATTCTACACAATTTAAAAAAAACAACAAAAATGAGTGCTTGTATTCTGTTAAATTGCAATGTACCAAGTCATTTGATACTAGATTTCCAAGTACAGGTTATTCCACACGTGTGTTATGTTGCCCTATGAATATTTTGTTCCATTGTTATTACTGAACCTTTTTAAGCATCACAACTTGGCTTCCTTTACAGCTGGGTGAATACCTTCTAAAAATAACACTTAGCATTCACATTCCCTGGTCCTCAGTTATCTGCGTCTTTTCAGGATTGAACTTCCATAAACTCATACGTAGTTCTCTTCATATAGGAGTTGTCCAATCCAGAAAACATTTTATATGTTATGAAAACAAAAGTTATGTTCAACTTACTTATCCGTTGCGACTCCTATTCTGATGCTTTCCAGTCTCTAGCTGAAGTGACCCGCTAGAGCTAGTGATTGGCTGCAGTGGTCACATGTCTAGGTGGTGCATGATCACCTGCAAGGAAGTGTAGAGACTGTCAAAGTACTGGAAAGCATGAGAAGCAGACTGATGGAGAATCAGTTAAGTAGGTATTTTTATTATCTTATTTTAAAGCATTGTAAGCTTTTTTGTATTTTTATTTTTAATGGCTGGACTCCTTTAATTGTACATATTTTTCATACTCAGATATAACTTACCTGCACCAAGAACTTTATCTTAACTACATTTTACTTATCCCAAAATATAACATGGCTTTTTCTTAACCCCTTAAGCCCCGGAGCATTTTCCGTTTTTGCATTTTCGTTTTTGCTCCCCTTGTTCCCAGAGCCATAGCGCTTTTATTTTTTGGTCAATATGGCCATGTGAGGGCTTATTTTTTGCGGGACGAGTTGTACTTTTCAATGCCATTACTAGTTTTACCATATCCTGTACGGGAAAACGGGAAAAAAATTCCAAGTGCGGTAAAATTGCAAAAAAAGTGCAATACCACAGTTGTTTTTTATTTATTTTTTTTACCACGTTCACTGAATGCTAAAACTGACCTGCCCTTCTTACTCTACAGGTCATTACGAGTTCATAGACACCAAACATGTATAGGTTCTTTTATATTTAAGTGGTGAAAAAAAATTCCAAAATTTGTTAAAAAAAAAATAAAAAAATAGCGCCATTTTCTAAGACCCGTAGCGTCTCCAGTTTTCGTGATCTGGGGCTGGTTGATGGCTTATTTTTTTCGCACCAGGCAAACGTTTTTTATTGATAACATTTGGGGTAGATCCGATGTTTTGATCGCCCGTTATTGCATTTTATTGCAATTTTGCGGCGACCAAAAAACGTAATTCTGGCGTTTAGAATTTTTTTCTCGTTACGCCGTTTACCGATCGGATTAATTCTTTTTTTATATTGATAGATCGGGCGATTCTGAACGCGGCGATACCAAATATGTGTATGTGGGGTTTTTTTTATATATTTTATTTTGAATGGGGCGAAAGGGGGGTGATTTAAACTTTTTATATTTTTTTATTTTTTTTTATATTTTTAAAAACTTTTTTTTTTACTTTTTGCATGCTTCTATAGTCTCCATAGGAGACTAGAAGCAGCAACTGTCCGATTGCCTCTGCTACATACAGGGGACGAGCAGGTCCCCTGCATGCAGCAGAAATGGTCCTGTGCTATGAGCGCCGACCACTAGGTGGCGCTCATAGCGACAAGATCATGACAACCACAGGCGTCTGCTGCAGACCCTGGGTTGTCATGCACGCCCATCGGCGACCGGCGATCACGTGACGGGGTCGCCGGTGGGCGGGGCTTATGACGCGCTACCCGGAAGCGCGCGTTAAATGCTGCTGTCTGAGATTGACAGCGGCATTTAACATGTTAACAGCCGCAGGTGGATCGCGATTCCACCCGCGGCTGTTGCGGGCACATGTCAGCTGTAAGAATCAGCTGACATGTGCTCCGTTCAGTGAGGGCTCAGCGCAGCAGCCCTCACTGAACGGGGGGTACGCAAACATGCGTACTAATACGTCCCCGGTAAGTAAGGGGATTATTAAAGGGGTGATCTGAAATCCAAATCAATTTTCATCCTAAATCCCTAATTATTTAATGCCATAATCTAAACTATTTTCTAATATACTTGATATTAAAATTCCCTACCATTCCCTAACTACACTATCTAACTGCTATTCTATTTTTTTTCCCTCTCCCTTTTTGATGACGCTTTGCTGTGACATCCACATCTTACAGGGGCGGCACTGGTCTCTGCACGCTGGGTATTCTTACACCGCGCTCTAACAGTACACTCTGCTCTGTTGCCGACTCGTTACTGCTGATCTGAGCCGGCAAGAGAGTGCGCTGTCATTGTGCACATCGCATCACTAGCCGAGCCCCTGAAACGAGTGTCACTGATGACGCTTTGTGTCATGGAGGGGGCAGAGGCTGCAGCAGTGACCGCAGCCTCTACCCCCTGATGACACTTCATTTGAGTATCCCAGTATGCACTGTTAAATAGTTCTACAGTATAGTTAGGGAACTTTTAATCCAAGCATATTAGAAAATAGTTTAGATTATAGCATTAAATAGATAGAGATTTAGGAAGAAAATTAATTTGGATTTCAGACCACCCCTTTGATATCAAATTAATTGCTCTCACCATGTGCAACGTGCCACCTTCACGTAACCACAATCAGTACTTTTGTAAACCACTGCGAGCACAACTTGCTACCGATATAATGTTACTCTATAAACAAGAGAAATAGAGGCAGTTTAAACTTGCACTTCTCCATTTACTTTTTGTAAGGATAACATCTAAGTAGGAAAATACAATGTGGTCTGGACAGCTGACAACAACAACATCAAAAGCTAATTTTTGTACCAAAACAGCGAGGTCTGTGTAATTACTAAATGCGGTGTGTAAAGAAATAGAGCAGATGGAAAACACTCTATTCATCTTAGCGGAACTTTAACTAATGACTGAGAAAATGTAATTTTATTGGGTACATGCCAATCAACAGTTCCTCCCTGGGTAGGAATAAACATGACCCAATGACGCCACGTTTAAAGGGAAAGTAGCAGCAGAAATTACATTTTGCTTAAATTTACTTTTCAAAGTTAAAAAACTTTCTATTTTTTAAAAATGTTTGTTGTGTTTCATCTAATCTTTCAGGATTTTATGTTTAAATGATCCTGATATCTTGCAGTTTTCCAGTTGTCATACAGAACGCTGAGCTTATTAATTGTCTAATATAGAAAGATCACTCCTCCGCAGTAGTCTCATTATCATCACAGGAAGAATTATCATCAAAGGCAGTTAACACCTCTGTTATAAAAATAGGGCCAGATAACACTGGATCAATCATAGACAATTGATGATGCTCAGACACTCATCAATCCCAAGGGATCTGCAGAAAAGAGCAGAGGTATTCATGTTCGACCTCCATACCATTCATTGTCTATGTACAGAGCTCAGCTATTTCCAGCAGACCCACGAATGGAGCATACGCACCTCCACTCCATTGAAGACAGGACTCTAGATTCAGAGCTACCCTCTACACAAAGGGGCAGGGTTTATGTACATCCCACCCTAAAATAGTCATTCCTGTGTGATTTGTGTACATTTTCAGACATTCCTGGGAGAAGGACAACAGTTTTGGCTGCTGAAATGTCATTAAGTATGCAGTGGATGTAGACTTTACAAGAAGTTTATATATTTATATATTGAGTTAAACATAGTTTTATTATTAATTTTTCTTTAATTAGTTCATTTTTTTGTGTGTCCCTATCCATTTTAGAGAATACACTATTTAACTGAGACATACAGGTCTATCGGTGGATGATGAAACATATGTATGAGTTATATAGTAATGTATTTATTATCTCCATATTAACATTTTGTTTGCTGTTTCCATCAGGGCCGCGCTGATATTGAAATTCAGCTCTGGCATTTTTAAAGGGAACTTGTCACTCCATTCATCCTGCTCAAACCACAGGCAGCAATAATAGGAGTCTGTATGTACGATTGCAGACAGGTATGTTTTTCTCTGCTCTGAAATGCTCTGGAGTTTTCAGAGAAAACATAGCTTGAAGAGCAGGCCAAGGACTATAGAGAGAGGCCTGACTAGTCCAGCATGTCCCCTAGCCGGTACACCACTAAATATTAAAGTTATGCAAATGCCAAGTTATATCCCTGTACAATGAACACGTAGCATTACTAATAAGATCTAATAAGGCAATATTACCAATAATACCACCATATAAATGAAATAATATGTAAGGGTGTGACAAGGGCTGTCATATGCCACTCCCTCTCTAAGCAGTGTTCATGCAAAATGTGTACTAATTTGTGACTGTTATCATATGTGGAATGTATAGAGTTTCATGAAAACTAATGTGCTCAGTTAATGTATTGTAATATAGTGAATGTATAATGTTCTTTATGTATAACATATAGGGTTAGGTGTAGGACATAGGTATAGTATAGGGTTCCTAGTTTAGGTTAGTAATGGGAGAGGGCACTGTAGTTCAGGAAGTTAGGTAAGTTCAGTGCAGAAGTAGTTATGCATTACACCCACCACACAAGGGAATTTCCCAGTTGGGAGGAGTTAGAGCAGTTTTATAGAAAACAATTTCCGGGTTGCAGTTAGAGGGAGAGTTAGGCAGTGAGGCTGCTAGGGTGTAGTCTGTGGCAAGACCACTCCAGTTCTGGGTCCACGACCCCAACAGCACAGGACTGGTGCAGGTCCTATTCCAAACCAGAGAGAGTGGAATGTTGAAGGAAGACTGAACGGACAGGGAGACAGATTCCAACAGCAGGTACAGCGGTGAAGAAAGTGTTTTAATAGTGTAAGTTGTCAGAACAGAATGGTAACACGTTTGATATTCGATCTGGATGCCGACACAGTTCTAGGCTTACAGACCATCAGAAGTGCTCAGAAGGAAGCCTCTATATCCCTCATGGGGAGATTCTCAGCTGGGTCGCAGAAGAAGTGGATGATGTTGGGTCTCAGGACAGGACAAGGACGAACACTGGGAAGGCACATAACCAAGGGTACTTCACTAACTAAAGACTATGTCTTAATCTGTATGCAGCCGTGTATAGAAGAATTACACAGTAAAAGTGAGTCTGTTAATTCGAATCTAAGATCTCCTGTCTTGTTTGAAGTTGGTTTCGGTCCCATGGATGAGGTAACAGTGAGTACAGAAAACCCTTTATCACACCACACACTCCACTCTCAGTCCTTAATAGAAGAGCGGACACAGGGCGAAGAGAAGTCAGTTCCGGCCCACAGCATGTCAGTAGCGGCCCTTTGCCTCCCCCTTCAAATATCCCAATGACCTTGTATTACCACCTCAATATGACAAAATAATACCACAATACTGATTATTAACAAAAATCACTGCACTGTGGTCAATGTTACGACCATAAATTAACCATATAGTGGTAGACATCAGTTCTACACTAGTGCTTTGTAGACCATTTTTGTATATAGTACTGGTAAATCTTGTGATTCCCCATGATGTTGTCACGCTTCTGCCAGAAGTAAGATGGCTCATGACAAGACCAAAGGGAAGGGGAGCTCTGCTACTAGGGAAAGATTAAAGGGGGACACCCCTGACACTTGCAACCCTAGGCTCCCTAGCATCCCTAGATGAGTCCTTTCACCCAGTGTGGTGATCACGTTCCTATCCCTGTCAAACCCTGAGAAAGACCCTGACTAGTGCGTAGGGCAGCAGAAACGCTACTCTTGCTCTAGTACAAAGGCAAACAGCAATCACTCAATGCACTTCCAGACTACAGAAAGGGAAAAGGGGAAGGATTTGGTGAGGCAAACCAAATAGACGATAAGGTAAGGAAAAAACACTCAAACAAACCTCCAAACAGATATCTCCAGAGACGACTCCTAGACGATCTCTCTTCACATAGCTCCTTCCTCCAGCTCCAAACCAGGTTATAGCAAGCTATCACTGGCAACTACTCTAACTAAGAGGTGAGCATTTATACCAGAGGGGAGTGACAAACTCAGAACAGCTGAAATAACTTAGCACAGAGAGCTCTAGGAGACAAACAGAACTGTGTAACCCTTGCAACAACAGAGCAAGGGAAATTTGTGCAACTTAACCCTTGCAACACCAGAACAAAGGAAATATGCGCAGCTAACTAGATGGCAAAGCAGATCCATCCAGTGCAGGTGCACATTTAGCTGGACACCTCTTCTGACCCCTCTCTGTCATGGTATCCCCGTGACAGATGGTCTCTATGACTGGAGTCGTCCAGTTTCCTTTTTCTTTTCAATTAGGCTTAGATCTCCATAAAATGTTACATCCATTACTCGACTCAGCAGAATGTAATGCGTAGACATCAATCACTGTTTTTTTTAAGGAAAATCTCTACATTTCCCACCCCTAAACAAACAACATACTGATATACAGTACATACATAGTTCTATTAGTAATGCACCCTAGGTTTCCACACAGTAATAGTACCCTCTTTGATCTTCTGCTAGTGTCCTCATTGTGCCTCCACATAGTAATAATACCACCTCTCTTCCCTCACATAGTAATAGTGCCCCTATTGTGCTTCCACCATAATAATGCCTGCACAAAGTAATAGCGACCCTATTGTACTTTACACATAGTAATAGTGTCCCCATTGTGCTTACATAATAATGATGTGCAGTGACCCTATTTTGGATTCACATAGTGACCCTATGGGTTCTTACAATGCATCCATATAGCAATAGGGACCCCCTCTGTACCACTTCATAGTAATAGTGACTCCCTTGTGGTTCTTCATAGTAATAGTGCCCCATTCAGTGCCTCTTCATAGTAATAGTGCTCCTCTCGGTACCCTTTCATAGTAATAATGCCCACTCTGTGCCTCTACATAGTAACAGTCCCCTCTTCCATGTCTTAATATAGTAATAATGTCCCCTTTGTGCTTCTCCATGCCTCTCTCCCTGACAAATGATATTGGGGAGAGAAGTGTCAGGCAGTTGCAATTTCAATAACCGATCCTTTTGTTTTCAAGGGAGATAAAGTGCTGCCAGAGAAATCTGGCAGGGGCTTTCTCCTCTCTCCCTGTGAAAACACATGAATGCTTGGCCAAATTGAGTGCTCATTTGTATGGTGGATTTGGGAGACACTGTTGTCTGCTGGACAAACGTTTGGCTGACAACTATCTCATGTGTATTGCCATCTTCAGGTGCGTAACTATAATAGGTGCAGGGGTTGCAATCACACCTGGGTCCAGGAGCCTAAGTGGCTCAAAAGATCCCTTTGGCCCATATGAAAAGACCATTACTATTAAATACTTGCAATAATTGGGGGCCTTGTTGGAGCTTTTGCATTGTTTCAAGTTATTCCACTGGCCCTCTTTACCTTATTACTGTTAGAACTCTCCTGTTAGGTTTTTTGTATCTTGCTGGTCACATGACCTTTTTTGCCTATTTAATCCTGCTCCACCCTCCTGGCCTTGCTGGACTTCATTGTAATTTCTACTCTTAAGCTAGCCTGGTGCTTTGTTACCTTTCTCAGTCAGTTTAGCTAGGTCTTCGGACCTTTATGTTCTATGTTGTGTGTTTGTCTTTTACTGTTACAATCTCTGCTGGGAGGTGTCCAACTTTATCCCAGTCCCTAGTTCTTGTAGGGATCCCTCCTTTGCATCTATAGGTCTTCGTACAGACTAGCTGAGGACTTTAGCGGGTCTGATCGCAGGATCAGGTTCCCCGTTACATCGTAGGGATCTAGCTTAGTTCTATTGTAGGGACAGATCTCCTTTCTTTCCTTAGTGCTTGTAGCAGATCATAACAGTAAGTCTAGCCCAAAAATATTTCTAAGGAAAGACCTCCAGTTTCCATCATGGTGTCGGTTCAGGATTTGGCTCAACGCCTGCAGGGACTCTCTCTGGAGGTGGCCGAACTCCAACAACACGTGAGTAGCTGTTCTAGAGCACATTTTGTGGAGCCAAAGGTACGTTTGCCTGATTTATTTTTTGGCGATCAACAAGAATTTTTTTCCTTTAAAAATGCTTGTTTGTTGTATTTTCGTTTGAGACCCAGATCCTCTGGTGATGAATCACAGCGCATAGGGTTCATAATGTCACTTTTACGCAAAGAACCTCAGGGATGGGCCTTTTCTCTCCAACCTAGTGATCCATGCTTTAGATCAGTGGATAGTTTTTTTTCTGCTTTGGGTTTGCTGTATGATGATCCTGATCGTGTCTCATCAGCTGAGACTGAATTGAGACGTTTGAGGCAGGGATCAGGAAATGTGGAAAAATATTGTTCTCACTTCCGTCGGTGGTCTGCCCAGGTGGGGTGGAACGATTCAGCTTTGAAAAGTTTGTTTCTTGCGGGGCAAGGTGAAAGGGTTAAGGATTTGCTGATTGCTTATCCCACACCTGGAAACTTGCAGGAGGCAATGCAATTAGCTATACGGGTGGACAGGAGACTGCGTGCAAGGGTTAATGAGAGTAAATCCTCTGCCATGTCAGCTCCGAGTCTTGAGAGGGTCTGTACTGACATTGGAGAGCCGATGGAGATTGGGGCGATGGCACCCTGCTCTCAGGAAAAAGACCGCAGATCTTCTGAAGGTTTGTGCTTTTATTGCGGGAAATCTGACCATTTTATTAAGAACTGTGTGCTTCATATGAACAAAGAAAAAAAAAAGGTCAGTTACGCCCGTATTGCCTGTTTAAATACTAAGGGGGTATTTCTTTCTGCTACTACTGCTGCTCAGGAAGAATTAATTGAATTTCGGATATTTGTGGATTGTGGTTCTACTCTGAATGTGATTGATGGGGGATTCTTGGAAAAACTTAAATTAAAACCCAAACCTTTGTCATCCCCTATTGCTGTGGTTTCTGTCGATGGCTCCCCCTTGAAGAGTGTTACTCACAAGGTCTGTGAATTTCCCCTCAGTATTAATGGTATTCACCAAGAAAATTTGGATTTGGTGGTATTAAATAATTTGCCTTCTCCAGTAATTTTGGGGTTACCCTGGTTAAAATTGCACAATCCTGTACTGGATTGGTCTACCAATGAAATTAAGTCCTGGAGCCCTAAGTGTTATGACAAGTATTGTAACGGACGTATTGCTGCGGTGGAAAAAGGGGAATTACCTGTACCTATTCAGGATTTGTGGAGAGTTTTTTCTGAGGAGGAGTCACAAATTTTGCCTCCCCATAGAGACTATGATTGTACCATTGAATTTGTCCCTGGAGCGACTCTTCCTAAAAGTCGTTTATTTAATCTTACTATTCCTGAGAGAAAGGCTTTGGAGGAATACATACAGACAAGCTTGGCCGCCGGTCACATTAGGCCTTCCAAGTCTCCTGTGGCTGTTGGATTTTTTTTTGTTAAAAAAAAGGACGGCGGTTTACGTCCTTGTCTGGATTTTTGTGAGATTAATAAAATTACTGTACGCAATCCTTACCCACTGCCATTGATTCCTGATTTGTTTAACCAGTTAGTGGGGGCCAAGTGGTTCTCTAAAATTGATCTCCGGGGGGCATACAATTTGTTGCGCATGAAGGAGGGTGATGAATGGAAGACTGCTTTTAACACTCCTGTGGGTCATTTTGAGAACCTGGTTATGCCTTTTGGTCTTACCAATGCTCCAGCATTTTTTCAGAATCTTATTAATGACATCCTTAGACCTTTGATCGGCAAAAATGTGGTTGTGTATTTGGATGACATTCTGATTTATTCGCCTGACCTGGAGTCTCATTGGCGGAGCGTATGTGAGGTATTACAGTTATTAATTGGCAATTCGCTTTTTGCTAAGCTGGAGAAATGTGAGTTCGCTGTACAGAGAATTAGTTTTTTGGGCTACATTATCTCCAGCGAGGGCTTTGATATGGACCCTGTGAAGGTTCAGGCGGTTCAGGAATGGCCTAGGCCTATTGGTTTGAAATCGATACAGAGGTTTTTGGGTTTCGCCAATTATTACAGAAAATTCATTAAAAATTTTTCTATTATTGTCAAACCACTGACCGATCTCACCAGGAAAGGTGCTAATGCGGTTCAGTGGACTGCTGAGGCCATTGAAGCTTTTGTGTTTCTAAAGGAGAGGTTCAGCTCTGCTCCCATCCTTATGCAGCCTGATGTGACTAAGCCGTTTTTGGTTGAGGTTGATGCTTCTTCGGTGGGGGTCGGTGCGGTGTTGTCTCAGAAAAACAAGGATTGAGTACATCCCTGTGCTTTTTTTTCAAAAAAAATTTCTGAGACTGAACTTAATTACGATATTGGTAATCGGGAATTGCTGGCTATTAAACTCGCATTTGAACACTGGCGTCATCTCTTGGAAGGTGCTGAATTTCCCATTCAGGTTTTCACTGATCATAAAAATCTGATCTATCTTGATGCTGCCAAGCGCTTGAATGCCCGTCAGGCTAGGTGGGCACTTTTTTTCTCGCGGTTTAATTTTTCCGATACTTACATCCCGGGTACCAAGAATGTTAAAGCTGATGCTTTGTCTCGCAGCTTTTCTCCCATGGTCGGTGCTGAGGAGGAGGGGAGAATTTTACAAGAAGGTATTGTGATTGCTGCTTTGGACTCTGTTTTGGAAGATGAGATTCTTAAAGCACAGGAGAATGCCCCATCTAACACTCCCCATGGGAGGTTGTTTGTGCCTAGGACCTTTAGGAGAGATTTGTTTGTTGAGTGTCATGAGTCTCGGTTGGCAGGTCATCCAGGAATTTCTGAGACCAAGAGACTTGTGGGTCACAGTTTTTGGTGGCCTGGATGGCAGAAGGAAGTCATTAAGTGGGTGCGTCAAGGTACGGTGTGTGCTAGATCTAAGTCTTCACATACTCCTGCAGCGCGGTTGCTTTGCCCTCTGGAGGTTCCTAGTGCACCTTGGACACATCTGGCTATGGACTTTATTACTGACCTTCCCCCCTCTGAGGGTTTCACAGTCATCTGGGTGGTCGTGGACCGTTTTAGCAAGATGTGTCACTTGGTTCATTTCATCAAACTGCCCTGCGCTAAGACACTCGCTAAGGCCTTTGTCAAGGAAATTGTCAGACTACATGGCGATCCTACTGACATTGTTTCGGATAGGGAACCTCAGTTCGTGGCTCGTTTTTGGCGTGCTTTTTGTGACAGGTTGGGAGTTCATTTGTCGTTTTCATCCGGATATCATCCTGAGTCTAATGGCCAGACAGAAAGGAAGAATCAGGATGTTGAGCAGTTCTTGCGTTGTTTTGTGGCAGACAATCAGGAGGGGTGGTCTGAGTTTCTGCCACTTGCTGAGTTTGCTCTTAACAACCATACATCCTCTTCTGCTGGTTGTTCGCCTTTTTTTTGTTGTTCTGGGAGACATCCGTCTTTTGGGTCATTCTCCAAATTGGTATCGGCTGTGCCTGAGGAGGAGAGTTTTTCCGGTGATTTGGAGAGAGTTTGGACGGATGTGCGTGGTAATCTTCAGGAGGCTAACAAAAAATCTAAGAGGTGTTTTGATAGGAAACGGCAAGAGGTTTTGTTTGCTATTGGTGACATGGTTTAGTTGTCCTCTAAGAATCTGCGGTTGAGGATTTCCTTCTAAAAAATTGGGTCCCAAGTTTGTAGGGCCCTTTAAGGTGCTTCAGGTAGTTAACCAATCTGCTGTTAGGTTGGAGGTTCCTACCTCCTGGAAGATTAATCCGGTGTTTCATGTTTCTCTGTTGAAAAGAGCTTATGTGTCAGATGGAGACGCCTCTGCCACTGTTCCTCCGGTGGTGGAGGACGGGGAATACGAAATTTCCCGCATCCTAAATTCTAGACGGTATAGAGGGAGTTTGCAGTATCTCGTCGCTTGGAAGGGTTTCTGACCCGAGGATAACTCATGGGTGAGGGCGGATGATGTTTCTGCTTCCAGACTTGTCAGAGCGTTTCACAAGAGGTTTCCTGATAAGCCTGGGCCTAGGGGATCCGGAGGATCCTCATAGAAGAGGGGGTACTGTTAGAACTCTCCTGTTAGGTTTTTTGTATCTTGCTGGTCACATGACCTTTTTTGCCTATTTAATCCTGCTCCGCCCTCCTGGCCTTGCTGGACTTCATTGTAATTTCTACTCTTAAGCTAGCCTGGTGCTTTGTTACCTTTCTCAGTCAGTTTAGCTAGGTCTTCGGACCTTTATGTTCTATGTTGTGTGTTTGTCTTTTACTGCTACAATCTCTGCTAGGAGGTGTCCAACTTTATCCCAGTCCCTAGTTCTTGTAGGGATCCCTCCCTTGCATCTATAGGTCTTCGTACAGACTAGCCGAGGACTTTAGCGGGTCTGATCGCAGGATCAGGTTCCCCGTTACATCGTAGGGATCTAGCTTAGTTCTATTGTAGGGACAGATCTCCTTTCTTTCCTTAGTGCTTGTAGCAGATCATAACAATTACACTGCTAAAATGATTGATTAATGACAGTCTCTTTATTTTCAGTGCAGCTTGTGGCCCAGCACAGGTGGCTCCATGAAGTAATGTTATTTCAACACCTGATGTCCCCTGTGTGATCCAGATCTGCGTCAGCTTACAGGAATAAAGTAGCCTGAGTATTGCCATAAAAAGTGGCAGAGCATGGATCTGATGTCTCTCTGCTCTTTTTACCAGTATCCGCATTCTGTTAATAATTATGCAGGCCAATGCAGGCCAACTGACACATTTTTCATTTGCCAGAATTGCCAGAAGGGCAGTCCGGCCTTTGCTGTCATTTAGGAATAATGCACACAGATCAAGTGATTGCTGGGCAGTATTAACCGGGTCTGTGAGTGTGCAGTATGTATTGGGCTTGGGGGTTTTATTTTGCCTATACCATATGCTTGGTCCTATACTCTAGGCTTTTATTCTGTTACCAGTTTTATACAATTAGCCTCATGGAGTCTGGCACATCACTATAAAATATATGCAATAAGCACTCTAGATCCTATCCATTATCAGTTTGTGCCAGATTTCTGGATTAAAACCTTTGAAATGTCATGAAAGTTTTAAGCTCAACATAGTTGTGCAAAAATGTCATGACTTTTGACATTTTTAGGCCAACTCTGGCCAGCTCCAACTTTTTTGGGGTAGCTTAGTGGGGAAGGAGTATGACGACAAATTCACCATAATTTACTCCATGAAAATGATTTAAATTACAACCGAAATGTCAAATGTGAAGAAAACAATAATGCAATGATTTGGAAATCTCTTCTAGCCGTATTATATTCACAACAGAACATAGAACACAGATTAGAAGATGAAAGGACATTTTCCACTTTCAATTGGAAAAATTACCTCATTTAGAAATTGATGAAAAAAACATATCTCGAAAAAGTTTGGACATGGCCATGTCTACCTTTGTGTAGCATCCCCTCTTCTTATCACAACAGTTAGTAAACGTCTGGGAAGTGAGGAGACCAATTGCTGGAGTTTTGGGAGAGGAATGTTGTCCTTTTCGGGTCTGATGTAGGATTCTAGCTGCTACAGGTGTGTCTACATGCCAATTTCCTAATACAATGCCTCCATGATACTCTTTTTGTGCATGCTGTTTATGTGTGTTTTCTCACGGATTACGTTATGGACTGGATTATCCTGAGGACTCGCTTATGGGACTGTCTTAAAAAGAATCTGCCACCAGGTTTTTGCTACCTCATCTGAGAGCAGCACAATGTAGGGAAAGAGACCTTGATTTCTGCGATGTATCACTTCATTTGCTGTGTGCAGCAGTTGTGATACAATCAGAGTTTTCTTTGCTGTAGATGTAGCAATGCTCAGAAAGCTAACCCCATCCACACCACAGCTTCCTATGTACATTGTAAATTGACAGTAAGCTGCTAATCAGTGTTGCAGACTTTGGACCAGGACATAGTCTGGCAGTGATAATTTCCTGTTGATAAAACACTTATTGTATTGAAACAACAGCACACAGCCTAATAAGTGACACATCGCTGAAATCAGTCTCAGCCCCTACTTCATTCTGCCCCCAGATTATACAGCAAAAACTTGCTGGCAGATTCAATTATAGACGAAACATATAGCAAGTATTTGCATTATATTGATGTGCACTCCGTAAATTGCTACTATTATTGTCTATGCTATTTTATTAGATCTAAAGTAAAAATAATAGCACTGTTTGAAAAATATTCTATGGGTCTGGGTTTCTTTTTCAAATTTTTTTCTGCATTTACAGGATTCTATCTGCTCAACAGTCTTGGGTGTTCTTTGTCGGGTTTTTCTTTTTCATAAGACACCAAAAGTTTTCTATTGGTGAAAGGTGTGGACTGCAAGTGGCCAGTTCATCACCCAAAGTCTTCTTCTGTGAAGCCATGCTGTTGTCATGGATGCAGTATGTGGTTTGCCATTGTCTTTCTGAAACATAAAAGGCCTTTCCTGAAACAGACGTCGTCTGGATGGGAGCATAAATTGTTTTATGTTGTGTAAGCTGCCCATGCCATAGGCGCTAATGCAACTCCATGCCACCAGAGATGCAGGCTTTTGTATTGTGCGCTGATAACAAACTGGATGGTTCCTCTCCTCTTGAGCCTGCAGGACACAGTATCAGTGGTTTCCATAAAGAATTGCAAATTTTGATTCATCTGACCACAGAACAGTTTTCCATTTTGCCTCAGTCCATTATAAATGAGCTTTGGCCCAGAGAAGACGGCAACATTTCTGGATTGTGTTGATATATTGCTCCTTCTTTGTATGATGGAGCTTTTACTTGCACTCGTGGAATGTATGGTGAACTGTGTTCATAGACAATGATTTCTGGAAGTATTCTCAAGCCCATGTAGTGATTTGCAACATCAGTTTGTATAATAGAATATAATAACAAAAAGAGAGCTGGACAGACATAAACAGACATTTGCTGCTGCTTTCTAATAAGTATTTATCTCACCCCAGTCCTGGATTCACAGCTACACTGCTTAGTACTGCTATATAATGTCCTCCATGTTGCTGCATCTGATTATGTTTTACATAGACACAGAAGAGCAGGAATCTCTCATGTCTCTGTGTGTTGTGTAGAAGACATCATGGCTACTAGCTATTAGCTCAGAGACAACAACAGAGTCTGCAGATGGGGAGACTGGTGAAAAATGCTGTGTGCAACTTATTTAAGGTCCAGAAATAGAGTTATTCTTCATGTACATACACGGACAGCTTATTAAAACAGTCACCTGAAATGACAGGCATGTTAAATAAACTAAAATTGATTTATTGACACTCTTATTTTATGGCAAGGGAAGATGTTTTTATGTATAAAACTAGAGGTATCATAAAACGAACACTTGATCCCCAAGGAACGCTTTGAGCAGGCCTTGTACACGTATTTACTTTCTTAGTTCCTTTTACTTAATATAACACAAAATCAGAGACCAACAATATTTCAAGTTTACATTTTTGGCTTGACTTGGAGGTTGACCTCAGCTTTGTAAATCAATTTACGAACAGACATACTGTATAACATGCAGTACCTTTAATTAAACTTCTAATAAAAAAGAATACAAAATTATCTGGACCTGAATATCAGCAAACTAAAACAATCCCACAACAGCTCCCTGCTCAGTCAACACTCCTCCAATCATTTGTGATGCCCATATCAGTCAAAATTGGCTTGAGAGGGGAGAAGATGTTTTGCATTGAATGCTTTACTTCCTGGCACCAAAATCATATAACAAAGTTTTTAACATCTACTACAACCTACCCCTTATTTTGGAGGGAAACATTTTAAGTCTGGGCCCTATACCACCAGTTAAACACCCCTTAGATGACAAATATTAAACACGTATTTAAAAACAATGGATATGAAAACACCTTCATGTTGTCTAAAATGAGTTATACAAATAAGTTTAATCATCAGTAGAAGACCATAAAATGCACCTCCCGCTAATCCCTTATATACTGTAATATACAGATAGGCCTGCTTAACTTTAGTCCCAGCAGGTCTAATGACCCAAACCTATAGTGTCATATAACGCTCATGTGAAACTGACCTTGATGAAGACTGAACATGGGAATGCTGTTGTTCGATTGGAGGAGACTGAGGAGCAGATTTAGTCTTGTGCCCCTCCATCAGCGACCATTTTGAGAACAATGTGCATTCTGTGAGGACGGCAGCACTAACAAGCAGACAGGGCTTCACAAGGTTAGAAAACCTGAAATTGGTATGTTACACAAAATCATGTCCACAATGCATTTGTTAAAATAAAGATAAAGTTGTCAAACCCTTTTAAAGCCCTGCTCACATTATGGGCCTGATCCATGAAGGTGTTTTCGACAGTTTCATGGCATAAAACGCCTTCAAATGCTGCAAAGTTTTGGATTTTTTTATGGCGTTTTCACGTGCCTCATAGAATAAATGTTACTCCATTTCCTGACTGGAATAACATTTCTAGCAGAGAAGCATTGAGGAGCACCCAGTTGAAAAGTGCGCCTAATTCATTAAGTGGCATGCACAATGGCAGTCTTAATGAATCAGGCCCTATGTGTCACAGGTGCACTGTTTGTGGAATATGAAAAAGGAACTACTGGAACAAAGATATAGACAATAAAATTATTCCATATAATTGAATTTTTATTAGGGACACCAAGACATGAAAAGACTGATTAAAAAACAAAATGATATAGACTACAATAAATTAAAAAGCAAACAGGACAACATACACAGCATAATGGCAGTATAAGTAAGGTGCAAGTGCTTGGTAAAGTGGAGTAATTTAAATCTTTAATAGCAATAGTACTATTGAATAGTCATAGCAATAGTGGATATATATAAGGATATATAAAGTGCAGTGCACATAAATAATCCACCCGTACTATAAAGTGCAGTGAATTAAGGATGATAATCATGCATAATAAATCATAATTAGGAGATAATCATAATCAGTGATTAGAAAGCCATTTAAATACCAAGCTCCCCATTGTACACATAAGGAAAGTTACCAACCTGAATTCATATTGTGCATGCTGTCACTGCTACCTCACACTCACACTGCTACCTCACACACTGCTATCTAACACTCACACTGCTACCTCACACTCACACTGCTACCTCACACTCACACTGCTACCTCACACACTGCTATCTAACATTCACACTGCTACCTCACACTCACACTGCTACCTCACACACTGCTATCTAACACTCACACTGCTACCTCACACACTGCTATCTAACATTCACACTGCTACCTCACACTCACACTGCTACCTCACACACTGCTCACACTCACACTACTACCTCACACACACTATCTCACACTCACACTGCTACCTCACACACTGCTCACACTCACACTGCTACCTCACACTCACACTACTACCTCACACACTGCTCACACTCACACTACTACCTCACACACTGCTATCTCACACTCACACTCACACTGCTACCTCACGCTGTTATGTGTGATTATCATCCTTAATTCACTGCACTTTATAGTACGGGTGGATTATTTATGTGCACTGCACTTTATATATCCTTATATATATCCACTATTGCTATGACTATTCAATAGTACTATTGCTATTAAAGATTTAAATTACTCCACTTTACCAAGCACTTGCACCTTACTTATACTGCCATTATGCTGTGTATGTTGTCCTGTTTGCTTTTTAATTTATTGTAGTCGGTTTTATCATGTCTTATCATTTTGTTTTTTAATCAGTCTTTTCATGTCTTGCTGTCCCTAGTAAAAAATCAATTATATGGAATAATTTTATTGTCTATATCTTTGTTCCAGTAGTTCCTTTTTCATATTCTATGCTGTCTGCTTGAATTGTGCTTAGGACAACATATATCTATATCATGATATTTTGGAATTCAATTCCTTCTTTTTTTTAGGTTTAAAGCACTGTTTGTGGAAGCCTGGAAGCTGATAATAGGACTTCCAAAGACAGGTTTAGTGCAAAACACTCCGTTTATCAGATCCCAGTATTTGCCCTGGCCTTAACCCTCTAATGGCTGGACAGTGATCTGGACTTACACAGCTGGGGACACGGAGTCAACTGACCGGAGGAGCAAGCTGGCAGCAATTACGGTCATCACAAGCTGTCGATACCAAGAGGTCAAGTCAGCGACAAAATCAGAAAGCAAGTGAGTGGTCACAATAAAAACTGAGGTCAGAAAATGAGATAGACAAAGTAGCACAATAACATAAATGGATCAGAGCGATCAGGTCTAGCTAAACTAAATAACTGACAGCCAGAGACTGTCTTGAGAGCTGGAAAGGGACAGGGGCTAGTCAGAAGCAACAGGGAATTTGGGGTTAATGGACAAAAGAGAAGGTGGGCTGCATAGTCTATGTAAGCCACTGTATGCCTATAAAGCCAGATCCATTGCAGAAGGCTGACAACATTATATAGGCACAGTTTTAGACATATGGCTCATGTAAAACACAAATTCTATACTGTTCAAATGCTTTGGAGTGAGTCTCACTTGTAGACCAAATTAAAAAGTTTTGCCCGGAGCAGCCGGATAAAAGGTTTACAATAATTATGACTTGAACACATGAATTGCCTTTCTCATTACCTTTTGACTTTCAAACCAATTTTTTCAAATTCTGCTATCCTACTGACCACTAGTCATTCAGCTACAGACAGGGCTTGCTTTGCCACCATCACCACCTTTAAAGATCAGTTTAGTGATTAATACTTTACAGTTATTGTCGCATTGCCACTCCTTAAAGTGCAGTTTAAGACCTCTGCCAGAATATTTCAAGGTAAAAATATACCTAATTTTCTTTTATTGTATCAAATACCCGATGCCAGTATTGCTCATGAACCACACACGCCCAAATCAAATGGCCAAAATTAGCCCGAGAACTATAGCATCTTGGGCAACTGTCCATTGGCTTAATTTTAATTTTGGCCAAGGATACTTGGGTATAATACAACTTGTGAACTAAGTGAAAACTGGATAGTCCTGGTGGTCTGTTTAAATATGTTACACCAGAGTTCAGCTATTAAGTGTCCTATCTTTGTTGCCAATTTCATCTGACTATTAAAAGTGACTTTATCTGTGTAAGCTTTTATTAGAAACCTATAAATGTGTAGAAAGTCCGCTGTACACATGAGATAGCTGTCGAACAAACATACTTCGGCCGATTATTCAACTTGGCAGCCATCTTGGCCGGCCCTTCCATACATATACAGTGGTGTATGCCACCTTCCTGATTTCTTATTCTTTTGCATATTTGTCACACTTAAATGTTTCAGATCACAAAACAAATTTAAATAATTGGCAAAGATAACACAGGTAAACAAAAAATGCAGTTTTTAAATGAAGGCCTTTTATTGCAGTTTTATTAAAGGAAAAAGAAATCCAAACCTACAGGTCCCTGTGTGAAAAAGTGATAGCGCCCCCCCCCCCCCGCTTAAAACATAAATTAACCGTGGTTTATCACATCTTTGGGAAGCTGAGTTCAATGTTCCTAGCTACACACAGGCCTGATTATTGCCACACCTGTTCTCAATCAAGAAATCACTTAAATAGGACCTGCCTGACAAAGTGAAGTAGACTAAAATATCCTCAAAAGCTAGACATCATGCTGTGATCCAAAGAAATTCAGGAACAAATGAGAAACAAAGTAGTTGAGATCTATCAGTCTGGAAAAGGTTATAAAGCCATTTCTAAAGCTTTGGGACTCCAGAGAACCACAGTAGAGACATTATCCTCAAATGGTGAAAAAATGGAGCAGCGGTGAACCTTCCCAGGAGTGGCCAGCCAACCAAAATTACCCCAAGAGCACAGCAACTACACATCCAAGAGGTTGCAAAAGACCCCACAACAACATCCAAAGAACTGAAGGCCTCACTTGCTACAGTTAAGATCATTGTTGTCAGTTAAGTTCATGACTCCACCATAAGAAAGAGACTGGGCAAAAATGACATGCATTTCAGATTTCCAAGACGAAAACCACTGCTGAGCAAAAAGAAAATAAAGGCTCATCTCAGTTTTTCCAGAAAACATCTTGATGATTGCCAAGACTTTTGGGAGAATACTCTAGGGACTGACAAAAGTTGAACTTTTTGGAAGAGGTATGTCCCATTACATCTGGCGGAGAAGTAACACAGCATTTCAGAAAAGGAACATTATACCAACAGTAAAATATGGTGGTGGTAGTGTGATGGTCTGGGGCTGTTTTGCTGCTTCAGGACCTGGAAGACTTGCTGTGGTAAATGGAACCATGAATTCTGCTGTCTACCAAAAAATCCTGAAGGAGAATGTCCAGCCATCTGTTCATGACCTCAAGCTGAAGCGCACTTGGGTTTTGCAGCAGGACAATGATCCAAAACACACCAGCAAGTACACCTCTGAATGGCTTAAGAAAAACAAAATTAAGGCTTTGGAATGGCCTAGTCAAAGTCCTGACCTTAATCATATTGAGATGCTGTGTAGTGATGATCGAGCATGTTCTGTTAACCCTTTCGGCAGGCATACTCGGGTGCTCACCGAGTATCTTCAGCGTGCTAAACCTATTCCTCACATGTATTAAAGCTGTCAAACAGTCGCAAATCATGCGCACGGAGTGACTCAAACATAACATCCGAGCACGCCATAGATACCCAGAAAACACCCGAGCATGCTCGTAAATCTCAAGTAACGAACATGCTCGCTGATCATTAATGCTGTGGCATGACCTTAAAAAGGCGGTTCATGCTCAGAAACCCTCCAATGTGGCTGAATTACAACAATTTTGCAAAGATAAGTGGGCCAAAATTCCTCCAGAGCGTTGTAAAAGACTTATTGCCAGTTATCGCAAACGCTTGATTGCAGTTATTGCTGCTAAGGGTGGCCCAGCCAGTTATTAGGTTTAGGGGGCAATCACTTTTTCACGCAGGGTCCTGTAGGTTTGGATTTCTTTTTTCATTAATAATAAAGACCTTCATTTAAAAACTGCATTTTGTGTTTACTTGTGTTATCTTTGTCTAATATTTAAATTTGTTTTGTGATCTGAAACATTTAAATGTGACAAATATTCAAAAGAATAAGAAATCAGGAAGGAGACAAACACTTTTTCACACCACAGTACATTTGGCTGAACTAGCGCTCCTGTTTTCTCTATCAAAGTATCAAAGGGGCCATCTTCTCTCAGGAATAAAAGGATCAACAGTCCTAAATTGGATATACCAGATCCTTAACTTCCTCGACAATCAATTCTCTGTAGACTTTAGGCAGAACCTGTTAGTATCGTCTGGTTCAGTCAACATTAGTCTAATATGTTTGGGAGGCTTATGAGTCTTTTACTCTTTATTGTGGGAGTCCTTCAATTGTTCCCAAGAATAAAATTTACCAGTACTAAACAAATGAGACACCAACACAACATTTTCACATCTCCAGAATGTTTGGTCCAGGATTGAAAGAATTTCCAAGTTTTGTCTCATAAGCAGGTAAAACTCAGAGGACCTCGAATATTAAGAAACTTCTTCCAACACTTCCAGCTTTTATTAAGAGCATTACAACTAGGAAGCCCTCCCCTACTAAGTTGACTCACTATCTGTATTTAATAGTTTATATTCCACTGGACAAAGTGTCCTTCAAAATGCATTACTCTGCCAAAATGCAAAAAGCAGTGTATACATGGAGTCAAACCAAACTCCTCACTCGTTGCCATAGTAACTGTATCACTCCAGCAACATCACAACTTTATAACAATTTGTGTTGTCAAAGAAACAGAAAGCCCTCTTTTATGACTTTTAATAAAGATGCTACCAGCTATATCTCCAATGCTGGGTTCTCATTGAACACAGCGACAGTCGTGTACAAATTTCTACAGTGTGATTGTGTAGGCCAACTATCAATCTTAAAGATAAAACCAAAAAGCACTGAACTGATGCAAAATATTCAATTGTTTCCCAATGAGAAAATACTATAGTTCCGCATCTTCTACAAACCATGGAAAGCATATGTGGCGCCCAGCTGCGCTTGGTACCACAGATCCTAGAGGGGTGCATAGAAGGATTTCTCCACATGAGGCCCTCATAAGCATTCACACACCTCCACCTTCCACCTCAGACCACCAGAGGGAGCCCATTAGGGGTATAAAAAGGGAAGGTGGAGCTAGGCAGTCAGTTCCTCTGGAGAGTTCCTAGCCTGCTAGAGTACAGAGCAGCTAGGGAGTTCCTGCTCAGACACAGAAGGAGTCAGTGCAGTCGAGCCAGAGCCTAGCAGTTCCTGCAGAAAGAGTTCAGTACAGTCTGTAGAGTGAGTCCAGACTAGAACTCACAGAGCTCAGGATAGAGACCTAGGAGTGTGCCGACACTCTGAGAGCGGCGAAGAAGAGCAGCGTCCCCGCTGCAGTGTGTGTAGCATAGTGAGGGCCCGAGCGGGGCCGAAGGCGAGTGGAAAGTGAGTAACATAGGGGGCAGAGGAGCTTAACCAGCTCACCCCGAAAGCATATACCGGACACCAGGTCCGAGTCTACGTGGATCTTCATGACCAGTAGAAAACAACCGAAACCCCTGGCGAACTACATGTCCAAGGATCACCAAAAGCTGATACGTACCATGGTCAGGAATCACGGAGACCTCAAAGCATAGGGAGAGTGATCTCCAACAGAAGGCCCTATCACCAAGTCAGCAGGTGCAGAACAGAACCAAGTTAGGCCTAGCTCTAGGCAGGTCAGAAACTTACTACAGAGAGGCAAGAAAAAGGAGGCCCTACACCCACTCACTGGGTAGGATCCTGATATGCACCCTTCACCCTACAGTGCTCCGGGATGTGCCTGAATTTCCATCAGTAAAAGGTACTGAAGTGACTTTCGTGTGTGCTCCTATTCTTGCTCTGACCCGGCTGGGTCCCCTCTGTCCTGCACCCACCCCTCTTACGCTGCCCTGAGGCCCTGCTCCACCTGTGGGGAGCGATACCATCTAAGCTGTCACAACACCGGCCTCAGTGGACTGCTGCAGCGCTGGTGATCCTCACCAGACACCACAGGTGGCGTCACGAACATTTACAAACCTATTATCCCAATATACTTTCCCCTATTTTCAGTTGTACGCCCTGGGCCACAGACCGGGCCAGCCACCGTGATATCCCCCAAGCATCTGAGGGCCCGGCTGCCGGGTACCCCACGGCCCCAGGGGCGCGACACATACATAAATAAATTGCAGGTACTCCAATTGCCCTACAAAGATATATATAACACTCTGAGGTTTCCTAGGACTGTATACAACCCCTTTCAATCTGTTTAACACAAGCACAGCCAAAATGTGTCAAAGTGACCTCATCATAGAAACAGATGGTAATCCGGTAGTAACAAACAGCCCATTTAAAAACAGTGTGCTGACAGTTTTTCATGTTTTTCATTTTTTTTTTTTATAAAAAATGGTCCATAAGTTATCCTTCTTAGTCATTTGTGATCAGACAGACAATTATATGTAGAACACAGACTCAAACTGATGGTGCCTCTGTTAGAGGTACCATCATCCTGTTGTGACTGAGACAAGTGATGTACCTTACTTTCGATAATGCCCTCTACCTCTTTCGCACTATTACGCTTGCTGGATGCTAAGGAGGCCAATTGTGGCAAACTACCTACCTGTTCTGCTTGGCACCAATCTCTGCTGGCTCAGAGTGGTCATGGACAGCTTCTGTAGCCGATTCTCTTTCTTCTGCAACCATCACATTGACAAAGCGGTGTCTTCTTTTCGCTCTGCTCTGTTGAGGGGCATCTCTGCTGATGTCATGCTGATTAACAGCTGACTCCCTGCTGCCGAACTGCTGGGAGCCAGCTATTAATCAGCATGTTGTCTGCAGTATCACCCCTTTCACAGAGCAGACTGAAAAAGGAAGAGCCGCTCTGTTGACGAGTGGTGAACTGAAGAGGTGAAATAACCGACTGAGCAGGCAGAGATTGTCCCCGTTAAGAACAGGCAGGTAATTAGCAACTACCTGTCTATTAGTTCTTCGCTCCATGCACAAAAATAATAGTAGACCTGGATAACCCCTTTACCAATTTAATCTTTGTATTATTGGTAGACTACTAGTGTCTGGAATATTTATCCAATGATTCAGGGCTCTCTCTTCCTGTCTCTATTCCTGAGCTGTCAGCTCTGACAAATTCTCACTATCTTAAATCACTCTAAAATGGCTGCTTCATTCCCTGCTTAGGCTTTTATACAGGCTATGATAGTCTCTCCTGATTGGCTGTGTTATACCATGTGATGTGATACCTAAATGCATTATAAAAAACTAATGTGATTGCTCCTGAAGTCATGTTAGCCTTTTATGACTGATGTAATTTTATGCAATGTGTTAAAAGGCAACAGAAATTTTTGTGGCCATTTACGCAAATTGAATTGCAAATCGTTCGAGTACGATCTGCAAATTTAATGAAACTCAACTCGAATTCAGATTGAATTGGTTTAACAATCTCTAATAATGATTAATTGCCACTTGTTTCATTTACTTTAATTATATGTACAGTACTCTTTAAAATTAATTGAAAGACATTGGTGCACACAGGTGCTCCACTGACTGTAACCCCCACCACCAAGTGTAACGAGCCTATCATTGTACAACCTGTAAACTCTGTTACTATTTTTGTACTTGTAATGTATACAACAAAATTTTCTTGCCTGACAAATCTCCAGATTTAAGGTTTTAAGGAAAATAGCCTTAACATTCATTCCTTTAAACTCTACTTATAAATACATTTGTATAAACCTAGGCTGAATATAGCGTGAGTTGATCAACTGCACACTTTGGGTGGTCAGCAGAAAAATAATTATAGAAATTCTCCTCCAATTATCTAATGCTTCTCAGGACTACACTAAATTCCTGATTAATGTCCTGAAAAGGAAATAAAGTACAACAATTTTGAAGTCAGCACGTTTTCTATGTCATGTAGAGAAATGTTCTTACTGCAAGACTTAACAGACAAATTCCGATAGTGCGTGTATTTCAATCTCTGGAGTTCATCTTAAGAGTGTGTCACAAATGGTATAAAGTGTGCCGCCTCAAGGTGGTCTATGTTAAGAGGTTTTGATTACATTTTGAGCTCATCTCACATATGCCTGCTTCTCCAAATATCCTTGCACCAACACCAATTACTGGTTAGTCTCCTTTAAACCACATTAAAACCAGAAGGGGTTATTTGCCATTAGCCAATTACTAAAAGAATGGGATTTGGGAATATGGCTTGGGCCCCCATGTTTGTGCACCTCTTCGATAAGCATGGAACTTCTAGTTACAGTTTAGTCATCATCAGTCCTTTTATTATGAAAGTATAATGGCGCGGGGGAACAGCGGTGCGGTTGGCAAGGCATGTGCCTCAATCATTATGGGGATGGCAACAAGCTTCTCTGTCAGCAAATTTAGATACAATTTAGATATAGGACTAGAGTACTAAATGTAATCTTCTCAATGGCAGGACTTTGTAGTGGAGCTACATTTATGTATGTCTTCTCTAGCATTATTCTTTCTGCAATTCGGGATAACAAAATCCTTATTAATAAAATACTTATCAAATACTTTGCTAATTTTTGGAACTGTACATTACATTAATTTGCCTGTGAGTAGCGTCCATCACAGTCTAAGGCCTCATTCAGTCATTTGTGTTTCATGTACATGTTCTATCCGTGATTGTCACAAATAGAACTCAAACCAATTATAGTCTATGGGACTGTTCACATGTCCATGCATTTTTTGCGGACTGTGTGTCGTTGCAAAAATCATAGAGATATGTTAATTTTTGTTTCCGGCATATGAAAAGTACTAATGAAAAGTACTAATACAAGTCTATGGGTCCATGAAAAAAACACAGACAGCACATGTATGGCATCGGTGTGCTGTCCGAGATTAACATTGCAAAGAATAGTAGAAGATTTATAATTTATTTCTTTATCCATAAATGAAAAGCACTGATGACATACTAACCAAACACTGAAGACACACTGACCAAACACTGAAGCCACACTGATCCAAAACATTGAAGACCAAAACGCTGATGACACACTGACCAAACACTGATGACACACTGACCAAACACTGATGACACACTGACCAAACGCTGATGACACACTGACCAAACACTGATAATACACTGACCAAATACTGATGACACACTGATCCAATATACTGAAGACACACTGACCAAACACTGATAATACACTGACCAAATACTGATGACACACTGATCCAATATACTGAAGACACACTGACCAAACACTGATAATACGCTGACCAAACACTAATAATTCACTGACCAAACACTGAAGACACACTGATCCAAAACACTGAAGACAAATTGACCCAACACTGAAGCTACACTGATCCAAAACACTGAAGACAAATTGACCAAACACTGATGACACACTGACCAAACACTGATAATACACTAACCAAATACTGATGACACACTGATCCAATATACTGAAGACACACTGACCAAACACTGAAGACACACTGACCAAACAATAATGGCACGGTGATCCAAAACACTGAAGACACACTGACCAAACACTGAAGACACGCTGACCAAACACTGAAGACATGCTGTCCAAACACTGACCAAATGTTGACCAAACACTGAAGACACACTGACCAAACAATAATGGCATGGTGATCCAAAACACTGAAGACACACTGACCAAACACTGAAGACACGCTGACCAAACACTGAAGACATGCTGTCCAAACACTGACCAAATGCTGATGACACACTGACCAAACACTGATGACACACTGACCAAACACTGAAGCCACACTGATCCAAAACACTGAAGACAAATTGACCAAACACTGATGACACACTGACCAAACACTGATAATACACTAACCAAATACTGATGACACACTGATCCAATATACTGAAGACACATTGACCAAACACTGAAGACACACTGACCAAACACTGAAGACACGCTGACCAAACACTGAAGACATGCTGTCCAAACACTGACCAAATACTCAGGCACTTGGATCCCAAACACTGATGAGACTCGTACCATATTTTTTGCATATGTGAAAAACACTGATGTCTGAATGAAGTGTAAGAGAAATGAATGGCAGTTTCACCATTAACATCCTTCTAAAGGTTCATTCACATGTCAATTTGCCTATGAGTACTATCTGTGTTTTTCACGAATAGAACTATTATTATCTATGGTATAGTACCTATTATAATCTATGGGACTCACAGTCTCGAATCAAACTTGCCAATGCAAATCTATGGGCCTGTGAAAAAAAAATGGACAATGCTTGGATGCCATCCACATAGTCTCCTTTTTACAGTCTATTTAATATGAGCAGTTTGAAAAAGACCACAAGCACACATTGAGTATTCGGTCAGTATTTTTTCTCAGGAGTGGGAGCCAAAACCAGGTGAGGAACAATCAGAGAAAAGGTATAATAGAAACACGTCACCAATTCTGCATTTATCACCCACTCCTGATTGTGGCTCCCACTCTGATGATATGCTGATCAAAAACCCTGATGAGACTCGGACAGATTTTCTTAAACAAGAAAATCCCTGACGTCTGAATGAGCTCTTCGTGGAATATTAGGAATGCTTAGGAAAGCATGAGTGGATTAAGGGTAAAGATTACAGGCTTCCTCCTGAAAGAGATACATATTCAATTTGGAAACTACTGAATGACTTTTACATGGTCTTCTGTCCGGCGGGACCCTCCAACAGATTGCCAAAACAGGTGCGGATTGTTCTTACTTTCACATGAGTTGGGAATATAGATCAGGATATGAAAACCCAAACACTTTCTAATGCAATTGCCACACATTTTGTGAAAGGTAAAGATGTCTCACTTTCTCTAATACATGGTGACATCTGATAAAATCAGAGCGCTCAGAAGATGTACTGGCTTTCTGTGCAATCTCCTTTCCCATATATCCAGGGCAGCGCAGTGTGCTTGCATCCTATCTACTGAGCTGTGACCGCACGACCAGATTATCAAGAGAAAGCTAGCTTTCCATTGCGTGTGTCCTCCATTCTACAGATTATCACAATGAATGCAATATGTGCCGGCCTACTATCTAATGTAAAGCACTTATCAAGCGGCACATTGTCAGAATCGCACAGCTCTGAAATTCCGTTCAGCCATGTTGGCACTTTGCTGTTATCAGACGTTGGTGAAGCATGACAAGGAGGTCTTGTCCCGTACCTCATTTGTATGAACGTCCTACCAATGGTTATGCCATTCTCGCACCGTTAAGACCCACTTGATATTTTAATATCTAAGAATAGTCCTGTTTGTATGAAAAAAGAGGCTACTTTATTCATAACTCGAATGGCTGGTTCACTTGTAGGGGATTTTCTTTCAGCAAAATAAAAAAGATTTTTAAAATCATATTTTCACGGTGCATTTTTTCCTTGCGTTTTTTGAGAAGAGGCGACATTTTTAGGGAGCCGCAGCATTTTTCCTGCTTCAATTAAATGCATTAAAAAAACATCAAAATCTTGCAGCATTTTTTCCTGCCAACACTGCCATTGTTCATGAAGAGAAAAATGCTCCAAAACACTGTACTGTATAAACATGCCCTAATAGGAAAATATAATGCAGGCAAGATGTCTCTATGAATTAGGTAACTTCCTGAAATATTGGTAATCAGCAATGATGGACACAAAGGCTTTCAAATCAGTCATTCGTTTCCATCTACGTATTTTATTAAATTGTTTTAATAATCACATTTTTTTTCAATGTAGTATATTTTAATCTGGTCTATTTATTTGAGTAATCACAGTATATTAGCAGTTGTGTATGGTGATTGTGGACTTCAGCTAACTATAGCCTATATCCCTCCGAAACATGTGCTAGGATGAGATTCAGACAGATTTTGTTAGAGTGGAATTTACATTGACTGTCTATTGAGCTTGTCATGTTCTCTTTAACCCTTTGATTTCCACTGTGCATGGTACGAAGCCTTTGACAACTATTGTGCTCTACTTATGAGCCATATAGCTTTAGTTCTAAAGTCTTGAAGCCACTTTCCCACATTCAGTATTTGGTCAGTATGTTCTAAAGTCTTGAAGCCACTTTCCCACGTTCAGTATTTGATCAGTATTTTCCATCAGCATTTGTAAGCAAAAATCAGCAGTGGTACAATCAGAAGAAAAGTATAATAGAAATGCGTCACCACTTCTGGATTTATCACCCACTCCTGGTTTTGGCTTACAAATACTGATGTAAATACTGACTCAATACTGAACATGTGAATGTAGTGAGACTGAAAAAAACCCTGTGTTTTATTCAATAAAGCAAAATATTGATGATTTGAAATAAAATAAAATTGGAGTATTTTGTAGTTTATAGTGATGTGGATTAAAAATGATCTCACATAAATTATAAAGTAGATAATGTCTTCTTTTCATGAATATTGTTCGATTTACTCTGAATCAGGTGTAACCAGTTTAATGTGCAAATGTTGCATTAAAAGCCTGGATCACCTGACACTGTAATCCATAAGGGATTAGATTGCCCTGTGATACTGTGTTATACTGCTTTAAATCCTTTAAAAAAAATCCATGGATAGTCACTCGCAATTTAAAAAAAGACTAATAAATGACTTAACTAATTCTTATTGACAAGCTATCTGCCGAGCTGAATTCCGAATCCTGTTGAGATCTTCTGTTGCACCTCCTGCTGATGATACTCTGACACATTCATCAAGACTCTGGTACCAAGAAAACTACAGCATTTACATTTCAGTCTTAAAAGCTTGTAAATTAATCCATTCTACTCAAGAACGAGGATTTTAGTCTTAATGTTCAGTTCTCATCAAAATGTACACTTGGATGCAAATGTTTCACTTTTAGGAGAAATTCCTTAAATAGTTTTATAGTATTTTGAACATCAAAAGAGAAAAGTCTGAGGCTGAGCTTATTACACCTACATGCTTTCTCAATTATAAGGCTTTGCGAGGCTGCTAAGAGAGGCACATATGAAGAGGAACACATGTTTCAAGAAGTACAATTGTGGTTTTATTCCTTTTTTCCTTACCTTTAGCCCGGACCATCCAGACTGCTAGTGAATATTGGGGTCTCCTGAAATCATATCAGATCCACTGTTGTAAGCACAAAGCCATAAAGATGGGTTCCCCTTGAATATGTCTGTGACTTCCATTGGGACAGTCAAAGAAGATGTTTTAAAGGTCACTTGGACACCACTAAGAGAGGCTGCAACATCTGGAAGGAACTGCCCAACCTCTCATGACAGCTTCTGAGTGGTCATCATGTCCCATGCTGGGTACAACTAAAACAGGGACTTTAGATTATTTCTAGTCAACGATTTCTTGAAAGCTCCTCGGAAATTCTGTTATACAGTGAAAAAAAAAAAGCCTTGTTAAGTCTTCTTGTAATTCCTTGTAAAATCCACTAAGTAGGGTTGTTGTAATTTCTCTCTCCAGCCCGTCTTTCCCATCCAAGAGCTGTCAGAAGTTATAGTCGCTTCATTATATAAGTGCAGCTAATTAACATACGTGTTTCTGGAGGCATGTCATGTGTCTAACATATTAAGCAACACTTCTTCCACTTAACCTGATCTGTCCTGCGAAAATAAATTGAAGATCTTGAACTCCTCCAAATATTAGGCACTGCTGCAAATACAAAAAGCCACAATCTTCTGATGAGCCCTGATATATTTCTTTCTCTAAGTAATTTTGCTTTATTGGAATGTGATTGGAGCTAAGAAAACTCCTCGGGATTGTCGGATTCTTGTGCTGTAGGATTAATTATTTTTAGCAGTAGTCTAATGTTTAATCTTCCTCCTTCTCTCAGCCACCCAGAACCTTGCTTGAAGGAGAAAATGAGTTTCTTTTGAAGGAAGGGCTTAAGGTGGGAGGGTGAGAGTGTGTCTATATAAGTGCAAGGTTTTGACTTTTTTTTTTCCCAACTTTAATCTTTCTTTTCTCACTAACTCCTCCTGCTGGCCAATATCAGGTTACAGAAAATATGACATTTAACCCCTGAGCCACTGATGTCTCCTGTAAGGCACTGAGTAGCACTGCACTTTAAATAGGAGAAGTTTATTAAAGCAGTCTATGCAGGATCAAAGTACAATAGTGACATTGACATGCCTAATGGATTGCAGAATTGAGTAATTATGGCTAATTGCACTCCTGGAGCAGCAATGTCATGAACTGTTGTTAAGAGGAATCTGTGCTTAAAGCTATTGCTTATTGATACTTTAGTTCATTCACTAAATGATATTGTAGGAGAAATCCATTCATAAAAGAATTAAGCCAAGTTAGTTCTATGTTTAGAGCATTGAAGGAAATGAATCCGTACTCAGTAACTTAAATCTCCTAGATTTAAAAAAGAAGAAGGATGTATTAATTATCCCATCATCTAATCGCTTGCTTTATCAGTGTTTCATTATGGCGACTAGGTATGAAGAGACATAATAATCATGTTAATATAATAACTGTCACAAAGATAATAATTACTGCAGTGTATACAATTTATTTTACAATTAATTATTGATCAGATCATTCCATAACATGTCCCATAGTATAATATATTAAAGGGAAATTTACAGAGCACATATGTTAGGGGTAAATATGACTAGTGAAATGTGTCAACATTCATCACAATATATAGATGATAGATAGATAAATACCTCGCTAAATTCCCTCCTTAAAATTACACTTTGACCACAAGGGTTAAACCTTGGGGTTAAGGCGTTGGCAGTATACCAGTTCCCTTTGGTATTTCTGTGCCAGTTCTCAGATAGGTCAGGCCTTGTTCTCACTCACCAGATGGGACTTGCCCTTTTCCACCTGCAGGGCATAGAGTTGTTACCACTTTTATTTCACACTCCTTCTTGTTTTTCTTGGAGCTTATCTCAGGAAATCCTAGGAAGTCACTATTGCCTAGAGGATATCAGGTAGATTACTCAATATCAAATATACTATCAGTTAGTAAGACTGTGTGATATAGGTGTTCACGTTCTAAATGTAATCAGAGGGTGTCATAATATTTCTATTTTAACAACTCTCCTCTTTGTCACTATAAATCCATACTTTTGAGTGTGGAAAAAAAATCTCTATATATTTGCTTGTTTACACATCTATTGGTGAAAGACTTCTCCTATGTATGAACTGGTCTTTTAAGACTTAAAGGAGATCTGTCAGCAGTTTTTTTCTATGTAATTTGAGGGCAGCATGAGGTAGGGGCTGAGACACTGATATCAGTGATGTGTCACTTATTAGGCCAAGTGCTGTTGTTTCAAAACAATGAATGTTTTGTCAGCAGATTATCACTACAGGACTACAGCTCATGTGCCTTCTGTTCCACCCCAAGCACTGATTAGCAAGTTACTGTCCATGTACTCTGATGAGCAAAAGGGTAACAATGTTTTGAAATTTTGACTTTTAGGCTCCATATCTCACCATCCACTTCTGCTTTTAATGTGAGACTACCATCATTTTATACACAATCATCTTGGCTATCTCATACATAAATTTGACTTACAACTGTTTTGCTTATAACCTAAAAAGAAAAAGACAGGACTCTTTGCCAATGCTTGCACAATAAGGTAATTCTGGCAGAGTTCTTATAGAAAAAAGAACCAGGGGAGAAAAAGTTTGATAATAATACATATTTATTATACAAAAATAGAACAATGACACAATACAGAATATTACATAGTATTTAACAAAATATGGTGATGGAAGAGAGAAGTACAAACAGGAAACCAGGAGATGTAAAAACCTGGGACGTAATCCCGCACGCCTCCTGAGGAAGCCACATAGGTGAAACGCGCGTTGAGGCGCGCTTTCTTGTCCCTCTTGGAGTCCCCCACGCTGTTTACAACATGTTACAAGGTAATATAGGACTACCAATATCATTATGATCACTGTATTTTACTAGCTTTTCTTGCAAACATTAGTTGTTTTTTGTATTGACTAATTAAACAGACATAGCGACCGCCAGCTTCTTCCATTGTTTGGATCCCGACGGCGCCTATACTATGAACTATCTAAGGGCTATTTGGGAGTAATATTCCTATCCTGTAGAAGCCCATAGGGGTTTTCTGATTTAATATTGGGGCTTGTTGCATTTTGACAACTGGTGCTAGACACCTTTTATAGCTTTCTCATTAAGGGGTGCCAAACTGGGCAATTACAGTATACGCCACACTATGTAATATTTTGTATTGTGTCATTGTTCTATTTTTGTATAATAAATAAGTATTATTATTATTGAACTTTTTCTCCCCTGGTTCTTTTTTTCTATAAGAACTCTGCCATTATTATCTTATTGTGCAGGTATTGGCAAAGAATCCTGTCTTTTTCTTTTTAGGTTTTATGCATACTAACCAGGGGTATTTCTGTATAGGTTAATAAACTATTTTGCTTATGATTAGTTTTGCAGATTCTTGTCATGTAAAAGCATTGTTAGTGTTTTGCTCCTGGTGGTGGAAAAATCTTTGACTACCTGTATACTACATATTACAATCTGTTCTCGCATTCCCTAATAGCTCAGTGTGTTATTAGGTTAATTCCCAAGTGAAAGGTCACTGGTTCAAATTGAGGAACAGCCATAAAGAAGGTTTCTCAAGAAAAGAGAAACAGCATAATCCAGCTCATCGATAGTGGTCTCTTGGCCAAGAAAATTGCCAAACTGCATCATGTGAGTGTCATGACACTTGGAAGATCAGGAAATTAAATACACTCATAATTTATGGATATTTAGCCTTGTCCACACCACCAATATGGTATCAAATTAAAATAATGAAATAACACTTATCATTTGCTGTCCCTCATTTGTTGTCCCGACGCGTTTCTCCCTGGGTCATCCAAGGTTCTTCAGGCGACCTAAGGGAGATCTCAGTCTCTCTCCCCAGATGGCCAGTCAATGCCGTGTGCAGATAATAAGATGATAAGTGTTATTTCCTTATTTTAATTTGATACCATATTGGTGGTGTAGACAAGGCTAAATATTAGTGTTGAGCGAACACGCTCGACACTGCTTGGTACTCGCCCGAGCATCACGCTACTCGGGATGTTCGGCGAGCACCGAGCATTTCTGGGTTACTCGGGCGGGAGCTCGGGTCTCCGCCCTGCATGTTTGGCACTCTTTACAGAGCCAATGAACATGCAGGGATTGCCTGCCAGTCACTGTAATGCTGCAGCCATGTTGGTTGTGGGCATTACAGTGATTGGCTGGCCGCACAGTGTCACCTCGAGTATTTAAAACCGGGCGCCGCCATCTTGGGCACTGTCGCTCCGGATTAGACAGTGTAGGGACAGCGCTGCTGATTTAGGGAGAGATATAAACTGCGAAATAGTTAGTGTAGGGTCTGTAAAGGCTGCCAGAACAAACAAACAGTCCTTTTCAGGACTAATATCCATCCCAGATACCAGGCAGGCCGTATAGGAGACACAGTGGTTATACCAGCAAACGCTGCATTACAGTGCTGTGTGCTCCTGTTGCTGAAATTGCTGGACTTAGCACCAGGTGTCGGGGGCCAGGAAAAATCCTTTTTTTTTCATCTAAATCCTCCTTTTTTTTCCTCCTTCACACTGTACAAATACCCGTCTTATTAACCTTTTGGTGTGTCCTTCCTCCCCCCCCCCCCCAAAAAAAAAGCGTGTCTCTGATTTTTCAGACACAAATATAACTGTTGAAAATAGTCTGGTGTAGGCTAGAGAAACAGAAGTGTTGTTTTGCACTTCCACGGTTCAAACCTCTGTATTATCCATTTTGGGCCATTTGTATCTAAAAAAAACAAACAGTTTGAGTGTGTCGCTCACTGTTCAGCCGCAAATATCTCTATTTAAAAAAGTGTGGTATACCCCAGTAAACAATAACTGTGGTTTTGCCATCCCACGGTAAAAAATCTCTATTATTCAGCTTTTGGTAGTTTTTTCCGTAAAGAAAAACAGTAGTGTCTCCTGACTGTTGTGGCACAAAAATATATCTGTTGAAAATAGTCTTGTGTAAGCCCGACATCCCAGTGTGGTTTCGCAGTTCCACGGGTCAAATCGCTGTACTATCCAGTTTTGGGCCTTTGGTATCTAAAAAAAAAAGCAGTTTGAGTGTGTCGCTCACTGTTCAGCCGCAAATATCTCTATTTAAAAAAGTGTGGTATACCCCAGTAAACAATAACTGTGGTTTTCCTTTTCCACGGTTCTAATCTACTCTTTATTACCCTTTTTCCATTGATAGTGCAAGTGTAAGCTATTTTACTTCATTTACAATGGGCAAGGCGCGTGGCAAGGGACGTGGAAGTGGACATTCTGGTGATGGGTCGTGCAGAGGACGGGGCCGTGGCCAAGGTGAAAATGTGCCACAACCAACAGCCACATCTTCTCGCTCCCACTTCTTGACCGAATTACTAGGGAAGCACAGAACAACACCAGTATTGAGAACTGATCAGTGTGAACAGGTTATTAATTGGATAGCAGATAATACTTCCAGTTACCTGGGCACCACCACCTCCAGTCTGTCTTCCACACGGTCAACTCTTAGTAGCCGTGAGTCTCGACCGCATACTCCTCCTCACCCTGATGCTCCTTCCTCCCACCATGCCGAGTGTCGTCAGACAGCAAGTGATCCCACACTTGGACACTCTGGAGAGCTGTTCACTGGTCCATTTCCATATTTGGGCCCCTCGCCTGATACGCTTGAAGTGGTGGAAGAGGAGATCCCATGTTGCGATGCCCAAATATTTGAACAGCCACGGCCACAGGAAGTCGACGTTGGCAATCTGTCACAAGAGGTGGACGATGATGAGACACAATTGCCAGGAAGTGAGGAGGAGGATCGTGGTGCGCAAGTGGAAGAGGAGGAGGTGGTGGATGATCTAGTAACTGACCCAACGTGGAAGGAGGACATGCAGAGTGAGGCCAGCAGCACACAGGGGGAGGGAGGCAGAGTACCCCAACAGGCAGGGAGAAGCAGTGTGGTGGCCGCAGACAGAAGGCAGGCAACCGTTCCCCGTAACACCAACACGAGGGAAGTTGCCAGTACAAGCGGTAGGTCTTCCAGAGTCTGGAATTTTTTTAAAGACTCTGCTGATAACACCCAAAAGGCCATATGTTCCCCCATGCCAGCATCAGCAGGGGTGACAAAACTACCAGCCTGACCGCCACCAGCATGATCAGGCACATGGCAGCAAAGCATCCGACTTTGTGGGGCGAAACCCAGGGTCCACAACCAGTGTCAGCGGGTGTAACCACTGCTTCTTCCACTGTTGTGCGTGCAATAGAACCCCCTGTTGTGTGTGCAAGGCAATCCCCTGTCCATACTGCATGTAAAGATGCCCCCTCCTCTCAGTCTTCACTTGTTATGGCAATTTCTCAAGAAACAGCATCAACGTCCACATCCACGTCCCACCGCAGCGTTCAATTGTCCATATCCCAGACCTTTGAACGAAAGCAGAAATTCGCAGCTAACGCCCCACAGGCCACAGTCCTAAATTCGCACATTTCACGACTGCTTGCATTGGAAATGCTGCCTTTAAGGCTGGTGGAGACGGAATGCTTCCGCAATCTTATGGCGGTGGCCGTCCCTCGGTACTCGGTCCCCAGCCGACACTATTTTGCCCGGTGTGCCATCCCGGCACTACACAAGCACGTGTCCCAAAGCATCTGCCGTGCCCTCAACAACGCAGTTACTGGGAGAGTCCACCTGACAACGGACACGTGGACAAGTGCTTGTGGCCAGGGACGGTACATCTCTCTGACGGCACACTGGGTAAATATAGTGGAAGCCGGGACCCAGTCGGACCTTGGGACGGAACACATCCTCCCCATACCGAGGATTGCGGGCCCTATGTCAGTCAGAGTTGCCCCCACAGTGTACAGCTCCTGCGCATCCTCCTCCTCCTCCTCATGTTCAGCCTCCATCTCAGATATCACCACATCAGTTACAAGCTAGAAGCATTGCAGTACTGCCTCCGCCAAGCGGCAACAGGCTGTGCTGAAACTCATAAGCTTAGGTGATAAACCTCACACTGCTTGTGAGTTGTGGACAGCTGTGAAAGAGCAGGCAGATCTGTGGCTGAGACCGCTGAACCTACATCCCGGCATGGTCGTGTGTGACAATGGCCGTAACCTGGTGGCGGCTCTGAGGCGAGGTGAGATCACACACGTATCATGCCTGGCTCATGTGCTTAACCTCGTGGTTCAGCGGTTTCTTAAATCGTACCCCGAGTTGCCAGATCTGCTCGTGAAAGCACGCCGCCTGTCAGCTCATTTTTGCAAGTCGGCTATAGCTTCCGCCGCTCTTGCTGTGTTGCAGCAGCGTTTGCAGCTTCCGGCACACCGACTGGTGTGTGAAGTCCCCACACATTGGAACTCTACCCTCCACATGTTGCAAAGGATTTGTGAGCAGAAGAGAGCAGTTGTGGAGTACCAGCTGCAACAAGGCCATCGATATTCAGGTCAGACTCCACACATAAGACCTCAGGAGTGGACCTGGATGTCTGACATATGTACCATCCTGACAAACTTTGAGGAGGCCACCAAGATGGTGAGTGGCGATGACGCCATCATTAGTGTCAGCATCCCACTTGTCTGTCTTTTGCAACGCTCTCTGCAGAGAATTAAAGAGGAGGCATTGCAGCCAGAGTATGATGAGATGGATCAAGAAGCCGTAGCGGGCGATTACACACAGCCCAGCCTCATCTCATCCCAACGTGCATTGGGGGACAATGAGGGAGAGGAGGAGGAAGAACAGGAGCAGCTATCATGCGTTGTAGACGGTAGTACCTGTACAAGTGTCATACCGTCGGTTCAGCGTGGGTGGCCTGAGGACAGGGGGGAGGAGGAAGAGGAGGAGGAGGAGGAGAGCATGGTCAGTCGTCATCTTGGTGAGGACACGGAAATCTTGCCCGTTACCAGTCTGGCACGCATGGCTGACTTTATGTTACGCTGCCTTAACCGTGACCCTCGCGTTGTCAAAATGTTGGGTGACAGTCATTACTGGTTGGTGACACTTGTAGACCCCCGCTACAAGGAGAACTTTCACTCTCTTATTCCTGAGGTGGAGAGGTCTACAAAAATGGGGCAGTACCAGAAGGCCCTTGCTGCAGAACTCTTAAAAAAATTCCCATCTGAACACACTAGCAGCAGAGGTCACAGTTCGTTGCCCAACCAAGGCGTACAGGTGAGAGAGATGCAACTCCAATCCAGCAGAGGCAGGGGAACAGTGTCAACGTTCTGGGACAGTTTTCTGAGACCCGCCCAGCTTACAGGCCCTGAGGCGCGGGGTACTCTCACAAGGAGTGGAAAGTTTCAAAAGATGGTGAGAGAGTACCTTGCCGACCGTACCAGCGTCCTCTGTGATTCCTCTGTGCCTTTTAATTATTGGGTATCCAAGCTGGACACTTGGAATGAACTCGCTCTGTACGCCTTGGAGGTCCTGGCCTGCCCTGCCGCTAGCGTATTATCGGAGCGTGTTTTTAGTGCCGCTGGGGGAATTATAACTGATAAGCACACTCGCCTGTCAACTGACAATGCTGACAAGCTGACCCTTATCAAAATGAACAAGGGCTGGATTGGGCCAGACTTCTCATCACCACCAAATGACAGCAGAGTAACATAAAGTCAAATCCACTGTGTTATTTCGGGAGGTGTATTCACATGCACCGCTTCACACCCACACATGGGTATACGCTTCCTCGTTTCAGCTGTTTTATCTTCTTCTCCTTATCCTCAGCCTCCACCACCACTATACCACCAGGGTGCCAGCATTGCAAGTTCCTCCGTCCTTATTTTTGGCAGCTTTTGCTTGCAAGGCATAAGCAAATACTATGGGAACCCACTCCCCAATAATGGAACTTATGTATGTAATAGGCTGTACTGCATGGCTCTTGTAAGGGGCATTACAAGTTGCTCCGTCCTAATTTTTTGGCAGCTTTTGCTTGGAAAGCATAAGCAAATACCATGGGACACCCACTCCCCAATAATGGGACTTATGTTTGTAATATGCTGTACTGCATGGCTCTTGTAAGGGGCATTGCAAGTTGCTCCGTCCTAATTTTTTGCAGCTTTTGCTTGGAAAGCATAAGCAAATACTATGGGAGACCCACTCCCTAATAATGGGACTTATGTTTGTAATATGCTGTACTGCATGGCTCTTGTAAGGGGCATTGCAAGTTGCTCCGTCCTAATTTTTGGCAGCTTTTGCTTGGAAAGCATAAGCAAATACTATGGGACACCCACTCCCCAATAATGGGACTTATGTTTGTAATATGCTGTACTGCATGGCTCTTGTAAGGGGCATTGCAAGTTGCTCCGTCCTAATTTTTGGCAGCTTTTGCTTGCAAGGCATAAGCAAATACTATGGGACACCCACTCCCCAATAATGGGACTTATGTTTGTAATATGCTGTACTGCATGGCTCTTGTAAGGGGCATTGCAAGTTGCTCCGTCCTAATTTTTGGCAGCTTTTGCTTGCAAGGCATAAGCAAATACTATGGGACACCCACTCCCCAATAATGGGACTTTATGTTTGTAATATGCTGTACTGCATGTGACGCGCCCCCTGGGCCGTGTGTACACGTGTGTGGGATACCCAGTGCCGGGTCTCTGGGGTCTGTAGTCTCCGTGGCGGTGACCCGGTCCCGTGGCTCAGGCTGGTCAAACCAGTGGCAGTCTTTCTTAGGTTTTGAGGTTAATTGTCCGACTGCGCCACCCGTGGATTGCGGTCAGGGAGTACCACCGCTGCGAGGCAGACCGCTGAGGCTGGTGTTGTGTGCGCAGCAGAGAATGGGATAACTCCCCACGGGAGGAGTATAGCCTCAGGGCAGTGAGTGTGGATGATGGGGGTGATGGTGCACGAGCGCAGCAGGAACAACTCAGAGTCTTTGCAGTGCAGTTCAGGGTCTTTACTGATGATTATAAGGTAGACCCTCCCGGGAGTACTGGCTAGCATAAGAGGCCTGGTCAGTCTGTGAGCAAGCAGGAGTTCCCCTGGCCAGGTGGAGTTGTAGGCCTCCCCGTCTGTCTGCACTCTTCCTGGCTACCTTGCTGTAAGCGGGTAGAAGTAGCCCACGTCCCTGAGTGTACCGTGTAGTGCTCACCCGTATGGCTGGTGAATTTGGGCCTTCTGTTAGCCTCCGCTCCACGATGGCGGTGCTGGTCCCTTGCTTGTGACTGAGTCTCCGGGCTTCTATGGCCAGAGGACCTGAAATCCCCTGCCGGCTGGTTTCTGCTGCTGGATATATAAGTCCTCACAGCCTCGGACTCCTGTGTCCGGTTCCTATTGTCTTCTGCCAGGGCGAGCTCTGCTCAGCTTCCAGCCCCTGGTCTTTAGCTCCTAGCTCCTACAGAGCTCCTTGCTGTTACTTTCGCTTGCTCTCATTCTGACTCTGACTGTTCTCTGTTCTCTGACTCACTCAACCCCGCCCCAGATCCAGTTTATAAGGACAGAATTCTCCCCTCCCAGGACTGGGGCAGGAGGATGTTGCATGTTTAAGGGATCCTGACCAGGAAACCTCCCACTTGCTTTCCGACGTAATATCTCTATTACTGTGGTGACCAGACCCCTGGGGTGCCACACATGGCTCTTGTAAGGGGCATTGCAGTTCCTCATAATTTTTGGAAAGCCTTCCATTCACTGCTTAGGCCAACAGTGCACAGGAGACCCAGTTGCTATAAATGGAAAAAAAGGTTTAGTTAACGCCCTCTGACCTCCATGTCATTTCCAAGGGGCATTGGAGTGCCTCAAAATTTTTGGTAGGCATTGCACTCACTGTATGCCCTATAACTGTGTAGCCAAACCGCTCCTTTTGTTACAGAAACATATCCTACAAGACATATCTGGTTGACTGGCCTGATATTGATGTGAATGGTCCCTGTTCCTGCTGCTCTTTCTCCTTTGCCACTACCTCATCCATCATTTATCACCTGAAGCTTTGTTTTAACGGGAGTCATAGAACTTGGATAGTAGCAGGAAAGCGCCAAAACGCTGACCACCTCAGGCCTAGCCGCTACTACATACATGCGCTTGCATTACAACAAAACAAAGCAGATGCTAACTTCTATCATTCTCATCATGCTCCTCACCTTGGCACTCTCAACTCCCCTGATGGAGAAGCCAGGGCCCACCGGAGGAGTCTGGGTACCTCGCTGCCGAAGCAGCCATGAGGTAGTGGCCAGCTTCGGCCTCCTCCGAACTAAAAGGCCCCATTTCAAGTGCAAGCTAGCAGTATGGAATTGCAGTCTGGGGGTGGGTGGGTGGCAGGCTGCACACTTACACTTGCATTAAAAGAAAACATAGCAGATGCTAACTTCTGTCATCATCATCATGCTCCTCACCTTGGCACTCTCAACTCCACCGATGGAGAAGTCAGGGCCCACCGGAGGAGCCTGGTTCTCTGGTGGGCTCGTCCAATGCTGCCTAAAGCAGGCCGGGCTAAGAAAAGTGTGTGGGGGGATGTTCCAAGGAGAAATAGGGGCGGCTGGGGACCGTTTATGGACACCCGGCTGCCCCCAGGCGGCTGGGGACCGTGTGTGGACACCCGGCAGCGGGGCGGCTGGGGACCGAGTATGGACACCCGGCCGCCGGGCAGCTGGGGACTGAGTATGGATTCCAGGCCGCCAACACAGCCATGACGTGGTGGCCAGATTCCGCCTCCACATGCCTAAAAGGCCCAATTTCAAGTTCAAGCAAGCAAGCAGTATGGTATTGCAGCCTGGGGGTGGGTGGGTGGCAGGCTGCATACTTGCGCTTGCATTGCAAGGAATGGGGGAGGTATAATTGAACACTGCCCTGGGACTAGAACTTGCATGGGGATAGTTGCAAGTCTGCATCTTCTGATGCGGCAAGGATCACTTATGATGGGCACACTTTTAGACAGTGACCTCGGAGTCAGAGATGCTTCCAGGGGTCTTCCCCATGCTGTTCCCATGTCTTTTCAGCACTTTATGCATGTGTCACACAGCACATGGCCAGATAAGGTTGTAAAATGTTAAAATGACATTTGTCATAGTTGAAAGCAATACAAAAGTGCAAAAACGCATAAAAAATGCTACTTGTGAACATAGCCGAAGGTGTGGAGGAGTATTTTTGTTTTTGGTCATTTATTTTAACTTATACACAAGTCTTTTCCCTGGAAAGGATGTTCCTTAACATATTTCACCGGAAAAAAGTTTCACTTTCGTTTTTGAACGTTTTATTGTGAGCCCGTAAAAGTGGCTTAATACCTCTGACCACGTTGTTGACAGCAGTGACCTGGGGGTCAGAGATGCTTCCTGGGGTGATCCCCATGCTGTCCCCATGTCATTTGAGCACTGTCACTATCGTTTTGGGCACTTGTTAGGCTTTTAAAAGACTGCCGGGGGTGCCACCGCAAAAATGCTCGAGTCTCCCATAGACTAACATTGGGCTCGTTGCTCGGGTCGAGCACTCGAGTATCACGGCGAGCTCGGCCCGAGCTTCAAGCACCCGAGCATTTTAGTGCTCGCTCAACACTAATCATAACGGTTGTTAAATCTTCCTCCTTCATGCGGTGGGAGTATTGAGCGGCCCCATACCGGTGAAACGCAGGGAGTTCTACCTCCTCCAGCTCCTCTGGGTCTTCGTCACCTTCAGGTAAGTGAGGCATTCTCGACAGGGCATCAGTGTTGGCATTGGTTTTGCCTGCCCGGTACTTGATCACGAAGTCATAATTGGAGAGACGGGCCATCCACCGCTGTTCTAGGGCACCAAGTCTTGCACTGTCAAGGTGTGTTAACGGGTTGTTGTCCGTGTACACGGTGAACTTTGCGGAGGCCAGGTAATGCTTGAAGCGTTCCGTTACGGCCCACACCACCGCCAAGAATTCTAGCTTGAAGGAGCTGTAATTCTCCGGGTTCCTCTCGGTGGGCCTCAGCTTCCGGCTGGCGTACGCGATCACCCTTTCTCTGCCCTGTTGGTTTTGTGACAGTACGGCTCCTAGTCCCACATTACTGGCGTCTGTGTGGAGAATAAAAGACTGGCCATAATCAGGGTAGGCCAGGATCTCATCCCCTGTGAGGGCCACCTTCAACTGACGGAAGGACTCCTCTTCCGGTTTATCCCACTTGAAGGGTGGCTTTTGGCTTCTGGACTTAGACTGTCCTATCAGGAGGTCCTGCATAGGAGCTGCCATCTTAGTGAACCCGGGGATGAACCTTCAGTAGTAGCCTACCAACCCGAGGAATTGCCTCACTTCCTTGATGTTCGAGGGGCTTGGCCAGCTCTTGATTGCTGTGACCTTGTCAGGGTCGGGGGCTACTCCTTCCCACTTACCACGTGCCCTAGGTACTGGACCTTTGGTTTCAACAGGTGACACTTTGATGGTTTCACCTTCAGGCCATAGCCTGCCAGGGCTTCGAACACCTCGGCCCGGTGGTTTAGATGGTCCTCGCAAGTCTTCGAATAGACGATCACGTTGTCCAGGTAAAGGAGGACCGTCTCGAAGCTTCGGTGCCCTAGACAGCATTCCATCAGCCTCTGGAAGGTCCCTGGTGCGTTGCAGAGCCCGAAGGGCATACAGTTGAACTCGCTCAATCCCATCGGGGTGGTGAAGGCGGTCTTCTCCTTGTCAGCCTCTGCCACAGGAACCTGCCAGTACCCGCTAGTAAGGTCCAAAGTAGAAAAGAAGTTAGCTGATTTTAGTGCGGCTAAAGACTCCTCTATTCTAGGCAGCGGGTATGCGTCTTTATGGGTGATACGGTTCATTTGTCTATAGTCTACGCACATTCTCATGGTGCCGTCCTTCTTTTTCACCAGAACCAGGGGGGCTGCCCAGGGGCTACAGCTATCTCTAATGACCCCAGCTTCTTTCATTTCCCGCAGCATACCCTTGGCGTTCTGATAATGTGCAGGGGGTACAGGCCTGTGTCTCTCTTTTATTGGTGGGTGGCTCCCCGTGGGGATATGGTGTTCTATCCCTTTTACTCTGCCGAAGTCTAGCGGGTGCTTACTAAAAATTCTCTCATACTCCTGGACCACCCGGTAGACTCCTTGTTTTTGGTGCAGGGGAGTGGAGTCGGCACCCACATGGAGTTTCTGGCACCAGTCCTCCTTTTGTTTCTGGGAGCCATTACCCTCTGCCTGTGGAGATGGAGGCAAAGGCTCCACGGCCCTGATAGCTTTGTGTTCGACAACAAACAGTTTGGCAAGTGTAGCATACCTGGGTAAGTGTACCTCTCTCTCCCCAATGTTGAGAATGCGAACGGGCACCCTCCCATGACGGACATCAACCACCCCCCGGGCTGTCAAAATGGTGGGCCTGCTGTCTGAGTACACGGGTTCTACCATGGCTTGGTAGTCTCTACCTCTCAACCCGATTGCAGCCCGACACCAGATCATCATTTCACTTTTGGGAGGCATGGAAATGGGGAATGGGTCACTCAGTCTTACGCTACCGATCTCACCACCAGACAGTTCTACCTGCTGCCGTCTCATCAGGGCTTTTATCTCCTTGTTGAGGACTCTCTGTTGGCTGGAACTAGCATTTACCGCCACCTGTTGTAGAATTACAATTACCTCTGAAAGACAATTTTCAATCACGTTAGTACCCACAGTTATTTTAGGGTGACTTTCACGACGGTCAATGTCCACAATAATCACTCCCTGTGCCGGTAGTTCAACTTTACCAATTTTAATGGTCATCTCCTTGAACCCCATCTGCGGCACGGGCAAGCCATTACTGGCGATGATGCTCAAGTCACTGTCTGGATGCCGTGTTATATCAGCATCAGTCCAATACTGCTTAAAAAGTACATAAGGGATAGTAGTTACTTGCGACACGGTATCCAGCAAGGCGCTCATGGGGATACCGTCCAGCACCACGGGTAAAACCGGGCGCCCCCCAATGTACTTATTACGCCAATTGTAAGGGCCTGGTGATCTTATGCCTGGGGGTTGGCCCTCTGCCCCAGGTTGGACCCGTTTAAATTACAGTACCTGGAAATGTGTCCGGGCTGGTTGCATCGACGACAAATAGGCTGTCCATCCTCTGCGTAGCGATCTGTGGGCCTCCCTCGGAATGACGGGATCCTCCTCTGTCGACGCCACGGGACATCCTCCGGACTTGAGGCCAACTCGATGGGTCTTGACTGGTCCACTTGCAACGCCTGGACGGTCCTGGTCAATGCCGCGACGCTCCTGGTCTTGGTGGTGCAGTTCTTTCGACGGGGTTTGGTTCAGGGCCTGTGCATCGGCCCCCACAGAGTCCATAGAGGAGGGCGCTGCCTCCTGGTGATAGGTGAGGACAGGGCGCCGGGGGTTTATAGCGCCACTTGTTGCAGGTTCACGGAGCACCCTTATGGCCCTGTCCTTGAATTGGGCAAAGGTCAGATCAGGGTTCTGAAAGAACATGAGGCGTAGCTGGGTCCTGTGGGCGCTAGACAGCAGACCTTCTATGAACTGTTCTGTTAGTAGCTTTTCCGTATCCTGCACGCTGCCAGGGTCAGCTTGTTTGATGGCTCTCAAGGCTTCCTGCAAATTTAGGGCATAGTCTCTGATGCTGTCCTGTGCCCGCTGCTTACATCCATAAAACCGCATTTTAATTTCAGCGGAGGTACGGGTATCAAAGGTACCCCGCAGCAGGGCCAGAATGTCCTTTACAGTTCTTTTCTCCTCAGCGGGCCATGACTTTACCTCCCGCTGGGCTGCGCCAGTTAACTGCCCTGTCAGTATGCTAATCCTCTGTTCCTCTGTCAGGGTGTAAACTTGGAACAAACTGTACAGCCTTTCTTTAAACTCAGTTAGTGCATGGGGCTCCCCTGAATACTTAGGCTGCCAGGCCGCTCCAGGGATGTAGGGCAGGGAAAATGGCATCACCGCTGCTGCAGCTGTGCTGGTGGTAGTGGGCGCCTCCGTGTCTGACATCTTCCTCCTCCCTAGTTAAGCGTGGCCTACCTTCCGACGATCCTCTTCTGTAGGCCGCGGCTCCGCTGGTGCTGCTCCGGACTAGGACCTTGCGTCACGTCCTGGTGACGTCAGCGTCACTCTCTCTCCCTTCCAGGACCTTGCGCAGCGTCGGTGCGTGGGGCGGAGCTTCGGGTCTCGCGCGGTTTGGACGTCCACGCCCCTCTTCTTCCCGCGCGGCGTCCTGAACATGGCGTCCGATGGCGGGAAAACGGCTGAAGATGGCGGGAACCGATGGAAGATGGCGGGAGACGGCTTAAAATGGCTCCGGATGGCGGGAAAACTCTTCTTCAGGTACGTGTACAGTCTTTTTCAGGCACGCAATACCCGTTTGTGGCGGGTTGGTTACAATCCTGCCGACTACGCCAAAGCTGACTCACCCCCTGGGCCATGGGGCACTCGGAACCGGGCTTCAGGGCAATGCTGGGAGTAGTAGTGGCGACCCGGTTCCGTGGCTCAGGGTGGTCAGACCAGTGGTAGTCTGCTATGTGCTGTAGGTAATGTCCGACTATGCCACCCGTGGATTGCGGTCAGGGCTCACCGCCGCTGCAGTGCAGACCGCTGGGGCTGATATAAATGTGCAGCACTGAATAGTTCAACTCCCCACGGGAGGAGTATGGCCCCAGGGCAGAATATATAATGGATGATGGAGGGGATGATTCCGACCTCGATAGCCAGGAAACGGAGGCCTCTTAAACAGTTCAGGGTCTTTATTAGAACAGGTAATATGACCCAGAAACAGGCCCGGCTAGGAGGGGGCCTGGATGTCTGAGAGCAAGTGGGAGGCTGGCCCTGGTCAGGGTGAGGGTGTAGGCCTACCGTGCTCTCTGTGCTCCTTCTGGCTATTTCCCTCCTTGTAGTGTAACAGCCCACGTTCCCGAGCTCACCGTGTCCTCTCGCCCGTATGGCTTGCAACTTGGGTCCCTTTCTACTCCCGGCCTGGTCCGGCTTTGCTGGTCTCTTCTGCTGTGGCGGAGCCTCCGGGCTTCTTAGGCCAAGGAACATACAGTCCCCTGCGGACTGGTTATCTGCTGTAGGACCTGGAATCCTCCCAGCCTCAGACACCAAAGTCTGGTAGATTAGTTGCTTTATCTGCCAGGACAGGCTCACTTCGCCTTTGTCCCTGGCTCGTGGCTCTCCTACTGCCACAAGTCCTCTTAGGCTGCAACACAACTGTCTGTCCCTGCTCTGGGACACTTCTCTATGCAGAGACAGGTTGCCCAGTTCTCCCTAACCCAGCCCCCAGCTCCAGCTTTTATAGGGGCAGCCTGCTCCCCCTACTGGTCTGGGACAGGAGGTGCTGCATGCTAATGATCCTTGACTAGAGAACCTCCCCCTTGCTCTCAGACACAGCTTTATTACATTTGTGGCATCCAGGCCAGGGTGACACATATATATGCTGTTCCCCCCCATTCCATGTATATATGCTGTTCCCCCCCATTCCATGTATATATGCTGTTTCCCCCCATTCCATGTATATATGCTGTTTCCCCCCCATTCCATGTATATATGCTGCCCCCCCATTCCGTGTATATATGCTGTTTCCCCCCCATTCCATGTATATATGCTTCCCCCCCATTCCATATATATAGGGTGGTCCAAAAGTAGGTGGCCAGAAAATAACATTTATTTTGATTTATATATAAAATTATATTTACTAACACAAGCATAACATTGACAATTACATTTTATTCTGAACAATAATACAAAAGCCCTTAAATTTTATCAACGCAGGAGCTCAAACTGTTTTCCATTACAATTTGCACAGCTTTGAAGTCGCCTCTTACGCTTCAACAAACTTTTTTGCACAAGTCTCTTTGGGTATTAATTTCTTGAAATGCATCTCTTATGTAATTTTGCAAATCACTGACACTTTTTGGTTTTCGACTATAAACTTTGTCCTTGAGTACACCCCAAAAGAAAAAAAATCCATTGGGGTCAAGCCTGGTGAACGTGCCGGCCAATCAAGTGGGCCTCTTCGGCCAATCCATTTATTAGGAAATGCTTCATCAAGATACTCGCGGACTACTCTTGAATAATGTGGAGGGGCCCCATTTGTTGGAAATAAAGGTCATTTGAATTAGGCTGTTGCTGTAACTGGGGAACAACTTGATTCATTAGAATTTCGAGATACTTATCTCCTATTACACTTTCTGTCCACCTACTTTTGGACCACCCTGTATATATGCTGCCCCCCATTCCATGTATATATGCTCTTTCCCTCCCCCATCCCATTCCATGTATATATGCTCTTTCCCTCCCCCCTCCCATTCCATGCAATACACTTCAGCTAGATATGTGTCAGAGAACGCACATCTAGCTGAAGTAGCGGTGCTGGCGTCGGCGGGCTCTGAGTAGTCACCCGCCGGGCCAGGTCCTGGTCCAGGAGCGCTAGTGCTGCGGTAATGGTGCGCGTGCCCTTAGGGAGGGCTCTGTGTGCCCACTCTGGCACGCGTGCCATAGGTTCGCCAGCATTGCCCTATAGATTCTCTATGGGGTTAAGGTCAGGCGAGTTTGCTGGCCAATCAAGCACAATGATATTGTTGTTTTTAAACCAGGTATTGGTACTTTTGGCAGTGTAGACATTTGCCAAGTCTTGCTGGAGAATGAAATTTCCATCTCCACAAAGCTTGTCAGCAGAGGAAGGCATGAAGTGCTCTGAAATTTCCTGGTAGACTGCTATGCTGACTTTGGTCTTGATAAAACACAGTGGACCTACACCAGCAGGTGACATGGTTCCCCAAACCATCACTGATTGTGGAAACTTCACAGTAGACCTCAAGCAGCTTGGATTGTGTGCCTCTCCACTCTTCCTCCAGACTCTGGGACCTTGATTTCCAAATGAAAATTGGAACTCTGGGACCTTGTGGAGCGTGTCAATGACTGCCTTCTGGACATCTGTTAAGTCAGCAGTCTTCCCCATGATTGTGGAGCCTATTGAAACAGACTAAGGGACCTTTTTAAATGCTTAGGAAGCCTTTGCAGGTGTTTTTTGTTAATTATTTTAATTTACTGAGATAATGACTTTTGTGCTTTCATTGGCTGTAAGCCATAATCATCAACATTAACAGAAATAAATACTTGAAATAGATCACTATGTTTGTAATGACTCTATATAATATATGAGTTTCACTTTTTGTATTGAAGAACTAAAATAAATTAACTTTTTGATTATATTCTAATTTAGTGAGATGCATCTGTATATATACAAGTGTTAGACAGCTGTCATGGTATCCTGAGCCCTGCTCCCTTCAACTCAGTCCGCTACCCTCTGTTGTGCTCCACTTTGAGTTTTGCAGGTTGCCTAGTGTGACAGCGGTGGGTGTGGACCCACTGCACCAAGGCTTACCCTAGAGGGGCGTGACTAAGCGATTATCTGTTTTTTTGCTAGAGCCTCTGGTGGTGAGGGTAGGCTTAGCCTTCAGAAATTTGCTAGGTGTCACTACAGGGCAGTCCTTGGACCTACAGCAGCTGACCCACGGGTCAGAACAGGTATGTGAGGTACAGAAGGGTGAGACAGAAGCGTAGTCAGACGGTCCAAGGTCGGGGTAGGCAGCATGGGTTCACTATACAAGGCCGGGGTCAAGAGAGGTCAGACAGACCAGGTAAACGAGCTAGGTTAGAAACAGGGTATACGATACAAGAAAACACACTGGCTGAACGCTGGAAAAGGAGAGGAACCAAAGTTCAGGCAGGGAACAGCAGGAGGAGCAGCTTAATCTATCCACTGCTGGCAGGAAAGAGGCTGGGGAAGCCAAACCCTGCAGGAAACAGTAGGGTTAAATTCCTGCAGGATCTGGCCACACCTCCCTATAGCCAGGTGGAAACAGCAAGGATATGCTGTAGAGTTGGAAGTGTTGCATGAGGACTCAGCGCGGGAGCCTAACACAGGGAGGAGCAGAGTGGCGAATGCAGTGAGTAGTATGGCGCTGGGAACTCGTGCGGTTTACCGCTATGACACCTGGCGTGGCTCAGTGACTTTATCTCCCTAATCATACTGTAGGGGTGCTACTCACTTGGTTGTGTCAGGAGGAAAAACAGGAAGTGTTTCCGTTTAAATGTCCAAGTCGGTTTATTGCTCCATAAACCGTCCATAGGCAAAACTGAAAATAAACAGCCTTCACCTTCAGAGCAGGCAGAAATAAAGAAAACAATTCTTTAGACAAAGTCTCTGGTTAGCCAGTCCTGTGGGCACACAGGTTGGGTAGCATCCAGTACACTGGCTCAGTCTGGATATCAAACAGGAGACCTTTTCCCTCCACACACACAGACCATGTGTCAAACAGACTCCATTTTAATCTCTTAACCACACCCAGAGGTGAGGGCAGCCAGACCTGTCTGTTTCTCAGGCTGCCCGTAAAACCTGGGCCCAGATGCACCAAACAATCCTCTTGGTGCTATGTGCACTAGAGTAACACCCCAGGATTACATCACAGATGACAACCATCTCTGTGACACATACCTTCCATCAAATATAGGTCCGGTAGCTGCCTTACACTACTTAAGGACCATTAGGACACACACTTGTGTTTTTGGATTGAAACTCAAGACTTATGTTTGGTGTACTCCACCTTTTGTGTACAGCATGCTATAACTTGCTTTAATCCCTGCTGGGTTCTACTTCATCCACCCTGCTGCTTCCGAGATTCCTGAATGTTCCAAGTCCTCACTTCCCATGTGTCTTCCTGCTTGCAGCACCAACACTCGGGGTCCATGTGCCCACCTAAACCCGAGGCTTACAGGATCCACCTCACCAAGTGAGCCTAAACAACTACTCTAGCTTCAGAGACAACATTTTCTATGGGATACCATACTACAAAATACCCCCTCAAAAGTGGACCATTGATTACAAACAAGATTTCTTATTTTTCATAACAAATACGATCATGTTGCAAGTCTTAGGAGCAAAACTAAAGTTTAGACTTCAAAATTCTAATTTAACATGACTTCAATCACAACTAAGTCTAATTATTTATTCAGGTGTCCAGCAGATCGTTGACTATAAAAACAGGAACAAGGAAAACACCTTCCCAATTCATGCTGCTAGCAATTGCACTACATGGAAGAGAAATGTCACAAGACCTGAGAAAGAAAATAATTTCTTTACACAAGAAAGATGAAGGCTACAAGAAGATCAGCAAACCTGCAAACCTTTAGGCTGTGTGCCCACGTAGCGTTTTTCAAGCGTTTATGCTGCGGAATTTCCGCAGCGGAAACGCTTGTGAAACGCTAGGTAATCCGCACCCCATGGTCCCCAAGGGGATTCCGCATGTTCTATGCACATGCTGTGGATTTTTCCGCAGCGTTTATGCTGCGTACAAAAATCCGCAGCATGTCATTTAATTTTGCGGAAGCGCAGCGGAACTCCCGCCATTGACTTGCATTGAGACGCACAGAAACCGCGACTGTACATTTTTACAAGCGGCTTCTATGCGTCTCTATGTGCGGATGGTACCCAGTTCTGGAGGAGAGGAGACTCTCATCCAGACCTGGGTACCATTGTACCTGTAAAAAAAGAATAAAATAACAAATAAAGTTTATACTCACCTGTCCGGCGTCTTCTCTCTGAATGCCAGCATCGCTTGAGGACCTGCGGTGACGTCACAGTCATGTGACCGCAGGCCCTTCACCGCTCTGTCTCGCGATATGCCGGCAGCCAGGAACCAGACAGGAACGAGCGCTGCAGCCACGCCGGGGCCTCGGGGGTGAGTATAGCTTTATTTGTTTTAATTTTTACGGTTCACACTGTATAAATCCATGCCGTTTGCATGGATTTATACAGTGTGACCTAGTTGTCAAGCACTTTCCAAGTGATGCTATCGCCTGGAAAGAGCTTGTCAATCCGCATGCGGAAACGCATGTGAATCCGCATGTGGATCCGCATGTATTCTGCAGGAAAAACGCATGCACAATCTGCATGCGTTTTTTTCTGCCAGGGAGATGCAGAAATGCTGCAGAAATTTTCTGCTTCATTTCTGCATCGTGGGCACATAGCCTTACTCATCAGTCAGGATACAGCGTATTGCTGGACTGTACTATACTGAATTGATTTAATGGAATGGCTGCCAGCCAGAGCACCAAACGAAATACAAGAGGGGTCGTCTCACTGCATTAAAATCAAGAAGTCACATCAGGAACAAAATCAAAAGGCAAGCAGGTGGTCAAAATACAAAACGAGGCCAGACAACAGGATATACAAAATAGCAAATGATCAGAGAGACCGTGTCTAGCTGACCTAAATAACTGGTAGCTAGAGACTGTCTGCTGAGTTTTATATAGAAGGGGGCCCCACCCATGGCTCTCAGCAGAGAGCTAATTGCATACCAGCCCACTGCAGAAAAACACATGTGGTCAGGAAAGGGACAACTAGTCTCAGCAACCTAAAAGCTAAACTCCCACATGCTGCCAGCGTCCACCAGAAACCGTGGAAATAGTGCGGCGCCGCCTTGCAACCAAGGCAGGGATTGCAGCAGTATATTCAGACATGGATGTGACAACATTTTAATCAATAGATCTAGGAATAATAATAATAAGTTACACAAATGGATGTGTTAAGAAAATGTTCCTGTGCTCAAATGTGCTTCTAAATGTGGCCAGAGGAAGAAACAAAAGAGCATAGAGACGAGACAATATGGGATCGCAGCTGTTTCTTTATGTGAGGTAAAACATTTCCTTGTCTGTTTTATCACAGAAGCAAGCGTATATTTCTGCCACATCTCCAACCCTCTTATCTCATCATAATTCAAGTCAGTGACACATTATATCACCACTTCAGTGACATATTAGCTTAGTGGCAGCTAAGAGCCTCAGCCTCACTGACTTGATTTATAATGAGCTCAGGGGACTGGAGACTTGACAGAAACACTCACTCCTATGATAAAACATGCAGCATAATGTGTTGCCTCATAGAAAGCAGCAGCTTCTAACTACTCCTACATCATATGTATAATGTGGTATGTGCCGTCAATGTTCCTGCATGGTCAGAAACAGCTATTAACCCCTTTAACCACCAGGGTGGTTTGCACGTTAATGACCAGGCCAATTTTTACAATTCTGACAAGTGTCAATTTATGAGGTAATTGTCGCAGAGTGCATCTTCTTACAGTCACCACTGTACTTACGAGAGTTTCAATCAGCAAGATATCTTGAGTAAACAGTATTTACTTCATACTGCTTAAACATGAGATACAATTCAGTGTCACACAGTCCGTGTGCTGCTGACATAACACATTCAGGAAAAAAATCAAACACAGGAAGTAAAAACAACCAACAATTGAGAGCTTTCCTCCCACCATACAGCAAGTATATAACTTTACACACAATCGCCATCTGCTGTCTGGTTAGTATAAAGTCCTCCTTTCACTTATAATAAGTCCTGATCTGTTGCATATGCCAACGCCCTTTCTCAACAGTAAGGACTTATTCAATCAAACTCAACTTTTTTATTAGTCTCTGGTGTTTATCAGCATTCAACGCCTTCGTGAAGATGTCTGCTGTCATTTCTTCAGTAGGACAATACTCTAACTTCAAGACTCCTTGTTCCTGATGATCTCTCAAGAAATGATATTTCACATCAATATGCTTGGTTCTTGGATTGACTCTTTCCAACTGAGCAAGAACAAGACAATCCTTGATTGTCCTCTTTCAGTTTTGTTGGTTCCAACTGTGGTTGTCCTAATTCTGTCAACAATTGTCTTAACCACAGGACTTCTTGACTCGCATGTGCTGCGGCAACATTGTCATATGACTTGTTGCTCCTGAATCAATAAACCAACCAAGTGATGATTTCTTGTCTGTTACTTTAAATGTGCCATTCCAATTATTCTCACATGAATCGGAAATTGTGTTTTTTACTTTCTGTGTATGCTTTTTATGTTGTAATTTTTGTTGTTCTGCTTTCCATATGGTACAGTCTTTCTTTAAATGACCTTTTTTCTTACATCTGAAGCATTCTCTTGTCTCTTTATTATAGGGTTTTTTAAATTCTGTAGCTTTAAGAGCGTTTTCACTGTCCTTTTCAGTAGAAGAATCATTTCTTTGTTCTTTTCTTCTCTGATATTCATCTATTAGTCTTGTTTTCACAAAATCTAATGTAATATCAGTTTCTGGTCTCGTCTCAAGGACATTTATCAAGGCTGTATACGAATCTGGTAAACTGCACAATAATATAGCTGCTACATGACTATCTTTAATTTCTTCACCAATAGATCTTAGCTGTGATATCACTTCCATCATTGAGAATATGTGCTTCTGCATGTCATCATTTGCACTCAATCTCATACTGTAAAGCTTTCTTAATAAAAATAACTTGTGATTCAAGCTAGGTCTTTCATACAGTTTTCTTAATACTTCCCACATTCCTTTAGTTGTTTCTTCATTTCTTATATGTATTAATTGAGCATCATCCACTAATAAGCTAATGGTGGCTCTCGCTTGTCTATTCTTCTTATCCCATGTCTCATTATCTTGATCTGGTCTTTCTGTAACAATTACTTCCCATAAATCATCCTTAGATAACAACATCTCTACTTTGAATTTCCATAACTGATAATTTTCACTATTCAGTTTAGCTACTTTGAATTTCAGTTCTGTGTTACTCATCATCTGTATATAGTCTTACTTGTTTAGAGAGTTGGTATGTGGGTACAGGAGGCGCTGTGGGCTTGTCACTACTAGTGGCAGCAAATTTGTGGACAGGGAACCAGGGTTGTCCAAATAAGTGTTGATATAGCCGAGAAGAAGTAAATTTGCGCTAGTGGTAGTGAACAGAAGGACGGCACGAGAGATTTTGAGTGCAAGGGATAATTTTATTTAATTGAACATGTGCTTAAAAATAGCTAGTTAAAATGATTCAGACTCAGTGAGGTCACTGGGTCGGATATGAGAATAGGTATTAAAAGTATTAAAAGTTTTAAAATCGATAAATAGATCGGTGTCCACTGATACAAGGTAATCACTGATTGATAAAAATAGGCCTTTTTCCCTCGTAGTCTGAGGATGTTCGGTTGCAGTAGATGTATAAGGAGGCAAAGGCTTATAGACCTGGTGGGATAGAATAGGAATGTATAAATATGGTATACTAATGAGCGATGGGGGAAAGGGTAGGTATCTGTTTGTCTGTGGTTACCTGATACTGGTGCCTCGTATGGGGTATGGAGGTTCACTGGTGGCACGTGTTGGTGCCTGGGAGGGAGGATGAGGGGTACCTAGAGTGGGGTACACAAAAAAATGTGTGGATCAGTGGGGGTGGAACTCGACAGAGATGTCTCTGCTGGACTCTGAGTTGGGTCGTGAGTTACCTGTTCTTGGTATGGTACTCAATAGACTGTGGTAGTAGTTGGCTGTTATTCCACAGTAGTACTGCTACTGGTGTGACAGTCAGCAGGCTGTGTAGATAATACTGGATTCACCGGAGTAGTACTATAGGGAGTGAGAGGAGGCAAGTATTAAGAATAGGGTGCAGGGCTCAAGGGTTAAGATACGGGGTTCGAAGGGGGCAGTTTTGGATTAGTTACCTTCTAGAGGGTAGCGGGGGGTGTCCTGATTATTTTTTGATGACTAGGAGGTAGCGGTCCTGGTCCTTCTTGGAGAGAGGTAGAGGATATGTCACACACGGCTGTGGGTTGATGATCTGAGTTAGATCTGTAGGGGGAAGGAATAAGGATAGATCATAAATTAACTGATGTAGCTGTGGTACAAGCCTTGGAGACAAGAGGTTTAGGGTTACCTGTTTGTAGGTACAAGGGGCATCCAGGGACGTCTTAGAATGAGCTGGAGGTAGTAGTCCTGGTCCCTTGTTGAGTGGAGGTAGCACAAGGAGGTCAGAAGTAGGATGCAGCAAGAGGCTTGTACTAGCATGTAATGCCTCTGTTCGCTGTATAGAGATCTGTAGGGAGGGGGAGAGGGTGTATCTGTTAGGGTATCACTGGATTGTGGCTGTAGCCTCCAGTTTTTACCCAGAGATCGTGGTTTACCTGCTTTGTAGGGATTAGGGTGTCAATAGTAGATGCTGGTTCAGGTCTCCATAATGTAGATACAGCAGGGTGCTGTAGTAGGAGGCTATAGTTATGTCAGAGGTAACCAGAGATAGGATACAGCAGGAGGCTTATGTTTTCCTATGTTGGGTGCACCAGGAGGCTCTGGCTGGAAGCAGTGGGTGCCAGATTCAGCAATAGGGAGGGTTGCTGGTGAAGAGCCCAACTGAAGGGGTTGGTAGCAAGTACTGCGGGGAACAGGGAAAAACCGTTAGAGGGTCAGCTGGGTATAGTATGGACTTGGTGGGGCAGGGGCCCGTTGTTACTTACGGTCTGTAGAGGGCTTCACCGTCTGGGGGTGGTCGAGGTCCGGAGCGAGAGCGAAGTCCCGGCCGGTGACTGCCGCGTACTTGCTACTTCCGGGTAGGAGGAGGAGAGAGCGAGTATGTGGAGAGCGCGCGAGAAGGTGCGCGTCTCCAGGAAAGCGCGCGAGAGGGGGGCAGCGTGACGTAGGGTCACGTGGTGTGCAGCGTGCACAAGGTACGGAGGCCTGTGGGCACCTCTTTAGCTGGGTTAAGGGTCAGTCCGACGCGTTTCAACAGCTGCGGCTGTCTTCCTTCCGCTCTTGTTTAGAGAGTTGTACTAAAGATATTCTCCTGTTTTTTCTTGCTGATAGTTCCTGTATGTCCTGTCTGTGTTGAATTCTTTGTAATTATATCCAGCTCCTGGGATCATGAATTCCTCTGTCACTCTGTATCTAGATTTATTTCCTTCTGTTTACAGAGCTTATCTGTGTGCTCCGTTATCTGGGGTTATAAACCAGGATCCTCTTGTAGTGCAGGCCTGTAGTGTCTGGGCTTTAGTGTCTGGGTTCTGGCCTTGGTTGCCTGGGCCCATAACCTGTCGCAGAGTGCATCTTCTTACAGTCACCACTGTACTTACGAGAGTTTCAATCAGCAAGATATCTTGAGTAAACAGTATTTACTTCATACTGCTTAAACATGAGATACAATTCAGTGTCACACAGTCCGTGTGCTGCTTACATAACACATTCAGGAAAAAAAAGAAAACACAGGAAGTAAAAACAACCAACAATTGAGAGCTTTCCTCCCACGATACAGCAAGCATATAACTTTACACACTATCGCCATCTGCTGTCTGGTTAGTATAAAGTCCTCCTTTCACTTATAATAAGTCCTGATCTGTTGCATATGCCAACAGTAATTACTCTGGAACGCTTCAACGAATTCCACTGATTCTGAGATTGTTTTTTCGTGACATATTGTACTTCATGATAGTGGTAAAATTTCTTTGATATCACTTGCGTTTATTCGTGAAGAAAATGGAAATTTGGCGAAAATTTTGAAAATTTTGCAATTTTCAAACTTTGCATTTTCATGCCCTTAAATCAGAGAGATATGTCACACAAAATAGTTAATAAATAACATTTCCCACATGTCTACTTTACATCAGCACAATTTTGGAACCAAATTTTTTTTGTTAGTGAGCTATAAGGGTTAAAAATTGACCAGTGATTTCTCATTTTTACAGCAAAATTTACAAAACCATTTTTTTAGGGACAACATCACATTTATAGTGACTTTGAGGGGCCTTTATGACAGAAAATACCCAAAGGTGACACCATTCTAAAAACTGCACCCCTCAAGGTGCTCAAAACCACATTCAAGAAGTTTATTAACCCTTCAGGTGCTTCACAGGAATTTTTGAAGAAGAAAAAATGAACATTTTTTTTTTTCACAAAAATGTTACTTTAGACCCCAATTTTTTTTTTTTGAAAGGGTATCATTAAAAAATTAACCCCAAAATCTGTTGTGCAATTCCTCCTGAGAACGCAAATACCCCATATGTGGGGGAAACCACTGTTTGCGCACACGGCAGGGTTCGGAAGGGAAGGAGCGCCATTTGACTTTTTGAATGTAAAATTTGCTTAAATAATTAGCGGATGCCATGTTGCGTTTGGGAAACCCCTGATGTGCCTAAACAGTGGAAACCCCCGACAAGTGACAACATTTTGGAAACTAAACCTCTCAGGGAACTTATCTAGATGAGTGGTGAGCACCTTGAACCCCCAGGTGCTTCATAGAAGTTTATAACATTGATAAAATTTTCACATTTTTCCAAAAATGTTTTTCAACCTCCAATTTTGCATTTTCATAAGGGTAACAGGAGAAATTGCACCATGCAATTTTTGTGCAATTTCTCCTGAGTAACTTTTTGAATGTAAAATGTGCTTGAATAATTAGCAGACGCCATGTTGCGTTTGGAGAGCCCCTGATGAGCCTAAACAGTGGAAACCCTCCATAAGTGACTTCATTTTGGAAACTACCCCCTCAAGGATTTTATCAAGGGGTATAGTGAACATTTTGAACCAAGAGATACGACACAGAATTTGATAACATTAGGTCATCATACTGAATAAGTTGTCATTAGTCTTGAGTGCAAGTGTTCGCTACTTGAGTTTGCATCGGGTACTCAGGTATGCACCAAGTATCGCGGGTGCTCAAGTGAAATGCTCGAGTGCCTGCCCGCATGTTTCACGGTTATTAGACACCCAAAAAAAACATGTGGGGATCGCTCGTGCATGGCAGGCAATCCCCACAAGGTTTTTTTGACTGTATATTAGCTGCAAAACATATGGGGCTGAGACTCGAGCATGTCACTCGAGCACCCGCTATACTTGGTGCATACCCGAGCACCCGATGCAAACTCAAGTAGTGAGCACTTGCGCTCAACACTAGTCGCCATATCGCCGGCATTTTTTTTTCTTTACTTCTGAAAAAATCCCAACCCCAAACACAACCCAAACCCTAATACAACCCCAACCCTAGCCCGACCCTAACCCTAGCACAACCCTAAGCCTAGCCCTAGCCCAACCCTAACCCTAGCCCAACTCTAGCACAACTCTAAACCTAGCACAACCCTAACCCTAGCACAACCCTAACCCTAGCACAACCCTAACCCTAGCACAAACCTAACCCTAGCACAACCCTAACCCTAACTCTAGCACAACCCTAATCCTAACCCTAGAGATTATTTTTTATGCCGTTCATCATGCGGTATAATTGATTATTTTATGATTGACAGCTGTCACACACTAAAAAACCCTTTTTTTGCAAAGACTAGTATTTGCATCGCCATAAAATTTATAATTTTCCATATTTTGGCCAATAGAGTCATGTCACGGCTTGTTTTTTACAGGACAAGTTGACGTTTTTATTGGTACCATTTTCGGGCACGTGACATTTTTTGATTGCTTGATTCAGGAATTGTTTTTTTTTCATGCCGTTCCGCGTGTGGTAAAATTGATAAGGCAGCATTATTCTTCAGGTCAGTACGTTTACAGAGGTACCGCATTTTTATTGTTTTTTTATGTTTTGGCACTTTTACACAATAAAAACAATTTTATAGAAAAAAAATGTTTTTGCATTGATTTATTCTGAGAGCTATAACTTTTTTATTTTTCGGCTGATAGAGCTGTATGGCTGCTTGTTTTTTGCGGGATAAGATGACGTTTTCAGCGGTACCATTTTTATTTACATTCGTCTTTTTGATCGCGTTTCATTCTATTTTTGCTTGGCGGTATGATGATAAAGCACCGTTTTTTGCTTCTTTTTTTTTTTTTTACCGTGTTCACTAAAGGGGTTAACTAGTGGGACAGGTTTATAGGTCAGGTCATTACGGGGGCGGCGATACCAAATATGTGTACTTTTATTGTTTGTTTGTTTTTTTTTCCATAAGATTATTTATTTATGGGTACAATATATTTTGATTTTTTTGGATTAATGTTTTCATTTTTTATATATATTTAAAAAAAATAATTATTTATTTTTTTACTTTCTGACATTTTTCTTACTTTTACACTTTGTCCCACTATGGGACTTTCACTTTTTGCAGCCTGATCGGCTGTATAGCATCGAGAGCAGCAGCTACCTATGCTATGCAGCCTGCCAGCACTGCACAGGGAGAAGTTACTTTGGTGGCACACTGTGCATGACCAAAGTAACTTCTTGCCTCCTGGTGACCCAGATGTTGTCATGATGACATCGGGTCACCATGACAACATCCGGGACCGGACTGTGACGCCGCGCGACACCGGCACAGGAGGTAAGTATCGCGCTTACCTCCCCTTGCTCCCGCAATGCTTCAATCAATTTCAATCACAGCGTTTTGGGGGTTAATGTGCAGGGAACGGTGTGGGACCACTCAGTGCACATAGCACCGGGTGTCAACTGTGACAATCAGCTGACACCCAGCGGCGATCTCACCCGCACAGCCTGTGTGAAGGCTGAAGTCGCCAGGGAGTACTAACACATATCAGGCTCTTAAGGCCCAGGGCGCAAATACGTATTAGTAGGCTTTGGGCCAGAAAGGGGCTAAACAGCACATAGCAGGGGCACATTTATAACATTATTTCAGCACAGGAACATTTTTTGAATGCATCCAACTCCCACTAATACTCATCTGCAAGAAAAATGGACGAGTGCAATCCGATAGTAAATCGGATTGCACTCTGACTAATGTTATTCAATGATTCCCTGCTCATCTGCGATTTTTTTCTTAGCTCAGATCAGACTGCCACGACTGAGTGGCCGCGCGTATCGGACGTGATTCACCAATGCAAGTCAATGGGTGCGATAAAAAATCCTACGGCACTTGGACCATGCGTGTGCTGTCCGATTTTTTCGCACCCATCTCCTAGAAAATCCGACATTTCCTTAGCCGAGTACAGTAAATTCACAGTATGACCCGTCAGAATTGAATAGATAGAATAGATATATACATAGAATAGTTAGAAAGATGTCAGTGACATACTTTTTATATAATTAGTGCAGTGCGTGTGTACAGTCATGGCCAAAAGTTTTGACAATGACACCAAAATTATATTTTCATATGATCTGCTGGCCTCTGGTTTTTATTAGTGTTTGTCTGATGTTTATATCACATACAGAAATATAATTGCAATCATATTATGAGTACCAATAGGTTATATTGACAGTTAGAATGAGTTAATGCAGCAAGTCAATATTTGCAGTGTTGCCCCTTCTTCTTCAAGACCTCTGTAATTCTCCCTGGCATGCTCTCAATCAACTTTTGGACCAAATCCTGATTGATAGCAGTCCATTCTTGCATAATCAATGCTTGCATTTTGCCAGAATTTGTTGGTTTTTGTTTGTCCACCCGTCTCTTGATGATTGACCACAAGTTCTCAATGGGATTGAGATCTGGGGAGTTTCCAGGCCATGGACCCAAAATCTCTATGTTTTGTTCCATGAGCCATTTGTTACCACCTTTGCTTTATGGCAAGGTGCTCCATCATGCTGGAAAAGGCATTGTTGGGCGCCAAACTGCTCTTGGACGGTTGGGAGAAGTTGCTCTTGGAGGACATTCTGGTACCATTCTTTATTCATGGCTGTGTTTTTAGGCAAGACTGTGAGTGAGCCGATTCCCTTGTCTGAGAAGCAACCCCACACATGAATGGTTTCAGGATGCTTTACAGTTGGCATGAGACAAGACTGGTGGTAGCGCTCACCTCTTCTTCTCCGAATAAGCTGTTTTCCAGATGTCCCAAACAATCGAAAAGGGGATTCATCAGAGAAAATGACTTTGCCCCAGTCCTCAGCAGTCCACTCCCTGTACCTTTTGCAGAATATCAGTCGGTCCCTGATGTTTTTTCTGGAGAGAAGTGGCTTCTTTGCTGCCCTCCTTGAAACCAGCCCTTGCTCAAAGAGTCTCCGCCTCACAGTGCGTGCAGAAGCACTCACACCAGCCTGCTGCCATTCCTGAGCAAGCTCGGCACTGCTGGTAGTCCGATCCCGCATCTGAAACCGTTTTAAGATACGGTCCTGGCGCTTGCTGGTCTTTCTTGGGCACCCTGGAGCCTTTTTGACAACAATGGAAGCTCTCTCCTTGAAGTTCTTGATGATGCGATAGATTGTTGACTGAGGTGCAATCTTTGTAGCTGCGATACTCTTCCCTGTTAGGCCATTTTTGTGCAGTGCAATGATGGCTGCACGTGTTTCTTTAGAGATAACCATGGTTAACTGAAGAGGAACAATGATACCAAGAACCAACCTCCTTTTAAAGTGTCCAGTGATGTCATTCTTACTTAATCATGACTGATTGATCGCCAGCCCTGTCCTCATCAACACCCACACCTGTGTTAATGGATCAATCTCTTAAATGATGTTAGCTGCTCCTTTTAAGGCAGGACTGCAATGATGTTGAAATGTGTTTTGGGGGTTAAAGTTCATTTTCTGGGCAAATATTGACTTTGCAAGTACAGTAATTGCTGTTAAGCTGATCACTCTTTGACATTCAGGAGTATATGCAAATTGCTATTACAAAAAATGAAGCAGTAAACTTTGGAAAAATTACTATTTGTCTCATTCTCAATACTTTTGGCCATGACTGTAGTTTAATGTTCATGTATTTAGCTAATAATAAATGAAAGAAAACGACATGTTCTCTTGGTCTCCGTGGGGGCATGTTTTTTTAATTTAAATATGGTTGCCAGGCCTTTTCCTGCAGCCCAACTTCCTGCCCTGGAATGATGCAATCTCCTGGTTATATGCCCAGCCGTGCATATAAACCGTACACCATATGGATCATGCGTGTGGTGTGCGATTTTGTTGGGGCGAGTGCGATGCGATTTTTGGATGCACTCGCAGTATGCTGCTATTTTTCTCTCAGTGCAATTCGGCAGGAGAAAAAAATCGCAGACCTGAACTATAACATTGGTCTTAGTGCAATCCAATTTTTAATCGGATTGTACTCGTCCAATTTATATGCTCATGTGAGCAAGGCCTAATAGTGAATCTCCTTCATCAGGTTGGGTGATCAAGAGATGGCGTAATAACCACATAACAAAAGTAGAAAAGTGTGAATATTAATTTTTGTATGTACTCAAAATTTACCCATGGGCCAGAATATGCTAGGGAAATTACCAAACACCCTTTCACAAGCTCATTGAAATATTCAAACATTTCTATTATCTTTAAATATTTAGCTGACCTGCCAGCCTCGAGACGTGTTTGCGATTTTCTAGACAGGGGACTTGAGCTGTTCAGTGGTAAGATGGAAATTATTTTAGAAAACATTATATAAATATATATTGATTCTAGTTTTGCCAAGCAAAGTATGTAAAAGGTTAGTTGTAATTTTACATTCTGCTATGACAAGATTTCAAACAAAGCTGTGCAGTTACAAAGGAAAAATATACGAAAAGACATAACTTAAACAACACATTATGTTAAAGAATTTTTGTTCATCAGGGTATATGAAAGGAAAAATACTGAAAGGGTCTGGTGTAGGGAGATGTCCTGGAAAATGGTATTGTGACCACCTGCAGCTTGTATTTAAGAAAGTCATAATATATGCAAAATAAAACTAAAGGGGTTTTCCAATTTCAGAAAACCTCCATCCCCCGGCTGCAGTTTATTTAAAAAACAAACTGTGCTTTAGTCACTCTTCCCAGGTCCATAGCTGATTTTGCGCCGCTACTCCTATTGTCTGTTGTTATCTGCAGTGCTGACATCACACCGACAGCGCTGCAGCTTAGCAGCTCTGACCACCCACTTGGGCAGAGCCACTGAGCTCAGTTATTGGATACAGTGTTATCGATGTGATGTCACTAAGGTGCCAAAACAACAGAAACCTTCACAAGTGAACCCATCTTGAAAATTACACCCCTCAAGGAATTCATCTTGGGCTGTAATGACATTTTCAGACTCACAAGTGCTTCATGAAAGTTTTTAATGTTAGGGCATGAAAAATTATTTTTTTTGCACAAAAATGTTGATCTAGCCTACCCAATTTTTCCTTTTCCAAGAGTAATAGGAGGAAAAAGACCCCAAAATGTGTAAATAATTTTTTTCTGAGTACACTGATGCCCCATGTATGACTGGAAACTACTATTTGGACACACGGCATAGCACAAAAGGGAAGAAGTGCTAGTTTGACTTTTGTGGTGCAATTTTGGTTTTAATAAATTGTGGGCCCATGTCACATTTGCAGAGCCCCCAAGGTGCTAAACAGCAGAAACCCCCCACAACTGACCCATTTTGAAAACTACACTCCACAAGCAATACATCTTGGAGTAAAGTGATGTTTTGGGACTCACAGCTGCGTCACGAAAGTTTATAACAATGGGACATGAAGATGAAAAATTGTGTTTTTTTCATGAAAATGTTGTTGCAGTCCCAATTTTTTTATGGTAACAGGTGAAAATGGATGGCATAATTTGTAGATCAATGTCTCCAGAGTGCGCCAATATTCCATAGGTGGTTGGTAAATACAGTTTGGGCACACATCATGGCTCAGGAGGAAAAGTGCGCTATTTAGTTTTTGGAGTGGAATTCTGTCTGGAATAGATCATGGGTGCCATGTTGCATTTTCAGTGCCCCCAAGGTGCCAAAACAGCAAAAATTATGACCCCACTTTGGAATATGCACCCCTCAAGGAATTTATCTAGCTGATAGTGAACTTTTTGTCTTCTCAAAATGTTATAACATTGGGATACAAAAAGGAAAAATTAAGTTTTTCCACTAATATGATGCTTTAGCTCCAAATTTTCATTTTTCACAAGCGGTAGTAGGAGAAAATGGACTCTACAATATGTAAAACAAATTCTCCTAAAAGTAGCAATAGCCCATATGTGGTCGGAAACTGCTGTTTGGACACACGGTGGGGCTCAGAAGGGAAGAAACACTGTTTGGCTTTTGGAGTACAAATTTGTCTGAAATAGTTTGTGGGTGCCACTTGCAGAGCCCTCAAGGTGGTAGAACAGCAGAAAACCGCCCAAAGTTACAGCATTTTGGAAACTATACTCAAGAAATTCATCTAGATGTATGGTGAGCATCTTGAACACACAGATATATCATACAATTCTATAGTGCTGGGTAGTGGAAATGAAAAATTATTATTTTTCCACAAAAAAGCTTTAGCCCTAAATTTTTTAATTTTGACAAGGAATAATACGAGAAGGAAGACCCTAATATTTATAAAGCAATTCATTCCGAATGCGGCATTGCCCAATATGTGTACACGGCAGGGCTCAGAATGGAGGAATCATTATTTGGCTTTTGGAGCACAAATTTTGTAGTAAAGAATTTATCTAGAGGTTTATTGAACATATTTATCCCATAAGTGGTTCACAGATTCCTTAACCTTGGGATGTGTGAAAATGAAAAATTTTTATTTTCTACAATAATAAGTAAATCAAAATGTTTCATCTTTTTCATGGCTACAAAGAAAAAATGTGTCCTGTAAATTATTTTCTCCAAATTCAACAAAACCCTACATGTGGTCCTACACTTCTGTTTCAGCAGAATGCAGTGCTCATAAGAGAACGAGCACCATTTGGATTTTAGGCCATGATTAAGGCATCTCGCTGAAACGTGTAGGTTTTTGTATCTTTGGATATTCCTTGTGAACCAGTGCATACAGATTTTAATATTTCTACACTAAAGATGGCTTTTAATAGTGATGAGTGAGCACTACAATGCTCGGGTACTCGTTGTTCGAGTTGAACAAATTGGAATGCTAGAGTGCTCGGTCTGAGTAACGAGCCCAATGTAAGTCTATAGGAAACTCGAGCATTTTTACGGTGGCTCCCCCCGGCGGTCTGCAGAGGGCCTAAAAATTGCCCAAATCAATGGGAACAGTGCTCAAATGACATGGGAACAGCATGGGGAAGACCCCTGGAAGCATTTATGACTTCCAGGTCACTGCTGTCAACAACATTGTCAGAGGTATTATGCCACTTTTACGGACTCACAATAAAACATACAAAAACAAAACCAAAATGGATTTTCCTGGGAAATATGTTAAGGAACATCCTTTCCAGGGTAATGACTTGTATATAAGGCAAATTAAATAACCAAAAACAAAAATGCTCCTCCACACCCTAGGCTATGTTCACACGTAGCGTTTTTGATGCATTTTTACCCTTTTGCATTGCTTTCAACCAAATGCATTCACTGGGAAATGTAATTTTAACACTTTACAACCTTATCTGGCCATGTGGTGTGTGAAACATCAGCAGACACATCCTGTTTCAATTATGAAGGAGGGATTGTGAAAGTCACAAACACTATTTTTACAGTGTTAAAGGGCCAGCAGTCGGCCTTCGCTATTGTTAGAGAGCCATCAGCCGGCTATGCTTTGTTGTTCCCATTATTAACGAATGGGTCTCCTATACTGTTATTGCGTATCCAGTGACTGCAAGGGCTGCCAAAAATTTGGACGTAACTCAATACCCCTTTGAAGAGACATAGAGGAGGGTCTCAGTAAAAAAAATGTTCCCATTATAAAGGAGCGGGTCTCCTGTAGTGGTAATGCCCATGCTGTGACTGCAAGGGCTGCCAAAATTTAGGAAAAAACCCTACTAACAATTTAAAGAAACATAGAGCTGGGCCATAGTAACAACATGTTCCCATTAGAAAGGAGAGGGTCTGCCATACAGTTAAAGGGTATGCATTGAATGCAATGGCTGCCAAAAATTTGGAGGAACTCCAATGCCCCTTGCAAGAGACGTAGAGGTCAGAGGGCCTCCTGAAAACAATGTTCCCATTTTTAGGAAGTGTGTCTCCCATACTGTTTGCCTATGCAGGGAAGCAACGGCTGCCAAAAATTTGGAGGAACTCCAATGACCCTTGCCAGAGATGTAGATATGTTGATATGGTACATATGTTGGTGATATGGTGGTGGAGGATGAGGATGCGGAGAAGGAGGAGGACAAGAGCAAATAGACAAAATCAGGAAGCATATACCCATGTCTGGGTGTGAAGATAGAGGTGAATGGGAATAGAGTTAGACCTCCCAAAAAAAAAGACACTGTATTTAAGTTTGTTACGCTGCTATCATTTGGTGGTGTTGAGAAGTCTGGCCCAATCTAGAACTTGTTCATTTTTATAAGAGTCAGCCTGTCAGCATTTTCAGTTGACAGGCAGATGCGCCTATCGGTTATAATTCCACCAGCGGCACTAAAAACCCGCTCTGACAAAACGCTAGCTGCAGGGCAGGCCATGACCTCCAAGGTGCAGAGAGACAGTTCATGCCACGTGTCCAGCTTGAATACCCAGTAATTATAAGACACAGAGGAATCATGGAGGATGTTGGTACGGTCGGCAAGGTACTCCCTCAGCATCTTCCGCAACTTTTCCCTCCTTGGGAGAGTACCCCGTGCATCAGGGCCTGTGCGATGGGAGGGTCTGAGAAAACTGTCCCAGAACATTGACAGTGTTCCTCTGTCTCTGCTCGATTGCATTTGTGTCTCTCTCGCTTGTACTCCTTGGTTGTCCAACGAACTGTGACCTCTGCCACCAGTGTTTTCAGATGGAAATTTTTTTAATAGTTCCGCAACAAGGGCCTTCTCATACTGCACCATTTTATTAGGCCTGTCTTGCAAGGGAATAAGAGACAGAAAGTTCTCCTTGTAGTGTGGATCTAGAAGTGTCAACAACCAATAATGACTGTCATGCAAAATTTGCACAATGCGAGGGTCACGGGAAAGGCAGAGTAACATAAACTCAGCCATGTGTGCCAGACTGGAAAAAGGCAAGACTCACCAAGAGGACGACTGACCATGCTCTCCTCCTCATCTTCCTCCTCCCTTTCCTCAGACCATCCACGCTGAACAGACGGTATGACAGTTGTGCAGGTAGTACCGTATATAGCACATGAAAATAGCTCCTGTTCTTCCTCCTCCTCATCTTCCGAATTGTCACCCAATCCATGTTGGGATGAGATGAGGCTGGGCTGTGTGGAGTCACCCTGTTTTGATCCTTGCTCCATCTCATTGTGCTCCGCCTGCAATGCATCCTCTTTAATCGTGAGCAGAGAGCATTTGAGAAGACAGAGAAGCGGCATGGTGACGCTAATTATGGCGTCATAGCTGCTCACCTTCTTGGTGGAGTCCTCAAAGTTTTGGAGGATGGTACATATGTCTGACATCCATGTCCACTCCTGAGGTCTTATGTGTGGAGTCTGAACTGAATACTGACTGCCTTGTTGATGCTGGTAGTCAACAACTGTCCTCTTCTGCTCACAAATCCTTTCCAACATCTGCAATGTAGAGTTCCAAAGTGTGGGGACATCGCAGATCAGTCAGTGAGCTGGAAATTGCAAACGCTGCTGAAGCACGGCAAGGGCGGCAGAGGCTGTAACTGGCTTTCTAAAATGGGCATACAGGCGGCGTACTTTGACAAGCAGATCTGACAGATCCGGGTAGGTTTTGAGAAACCGCTGAACCACGAGGTTAAGCACATGAGCCAGGCATGGTACGTGTGTGAGCTTGCCTCGCCTCAGAGCAGCCATCAGGTTCCGGCCATTGTCACACATGACCATGCCTGGCTGTAGGGTCAGCGGTGTCAGACACAGATCTGCCTGCCCTTTCAGAGCTGTCCAAAACTCTTCAGCGTTGTGCGGTTTGTCACCTAAGCATATTAGCTTCAGCACAGCCTATTGCCGCTTGGCCGAGGCAGTGCTGCAGTGCTTCCAGCTTGCAACTGATGTGGTCATTTCGAAGATGGAGGCTGAAGAGGAGGAGGTGCAGGAGCTGTAGAATGTGGGGGCAACCCTGGGCAAGCAATCCTCGGCGTTGGGAGGATGTGTTCCATCCCAAGGCCCGACTGGGTCCCGGCTTCCACTATGTTAACCCAGTGTGTCATCAGCTAGATGTACTGTCCCTGCCCACAAGCACTTGTCCACGTGTCCATGGTTAGGTGGACTTTCCCAGTAACTGCCTTGTTGAGGGCACATCTAATGTTGTGGGACACGTGCTCGTTTAATGCGGGGACAGCACATCGGGAGAAATAGTGGCGGCTGGGGACCGAGTACCGAGGGATGTCCGCCGCCATCAAGCTGTGGAAAACTTCCATCTCCATGAGCCTAAAAGGCAACATTTTGAGCGCAAGCATTCGCTAAATGTGTGAATTTAGTAGTGTGGCCTGTGGGGCGTTGGCTGCGTATTTGCGCTTGCGTTCCAAGGACTGGGGTAGGGACAACTGAATGCCGTGCTGGGACAAGGACGTGGTCATGCTTGCTGATGGTGCTAGTTGAGAGTGTTCAATGACAGGTGCAGGGCGGGAGGCATCTTGGCATGCGCCATGGACAGAGGATTGGCGTGCATGCACAATAGCAGAACAAGCAGTGGTGTCACTCGCAGACTGGCTGCGAGGTTTGCTACTCCTGCTGATGCTGACCTGGCAGGTGGTGCAAATGGCCTTTTTGGGGTTATCTGCAGAGTCTTTAAAAAATAACCAGACTCGGGAAGACCTAACAGTTGTACTGGCAACTTCTGTCGTGTTGGCGTTATGAGGAACACTTTCCCGCCATGTGTCTGCGACCACCACACTGCTTCTTCCTGCCTGTTGTGGTGCTATGCCTCCCTCCCCCATTGTGTTGCTGTCCTCGCTCTGTATGTCCCCCTGCCAGGTTGGGTTAGTTACTATATCATCCACCACCTCGTCTTCCACTTCCAGACCCTGGTCCTCCTCCTGACTTTCTGGCAATTGTGTCTCATCATCATCATCCACCTCTTGCGACAGTAATTGCACTTTCCCACTGTCGCCTTTGTGTGACCGTGGCTGCTCCTCTTGACTCGCTTGAAGCTGGCCGGGTGAGAGGCCCGAATCTATAAATGGAAAAGTGAACAGCTCTTCTGAGGGTCCAAGTGTGGGATCAGTTGGTGCACCATCACCATCACGTCCACTTCCCCATCCCTTGCCATGCACCTTGCCTATTTTTAATGGAGGACAATATTTTCCACGTTCACGAGAAATGGCTGATTTTGGAACGTACTTATATGTGAGACGTCTGACAGAGAACCACAATTTTAAATAGCAGGCCTGTGATTTGCTAATACTATTCTTCACAGACACCTAGTCTGAATAGCTTGACCGACACACTGCAACAAAATGAAAATGGAAGAAATGTCTGATTTTGGAACACTCTTATAGGTGTTATGTCTGAAAAAGAACCACGGTTTTAAATAGCAGGCCTGTAATTTACTAATACTATTCTTCACAAAGACCAAGTATGAATAGTTTGACTGACACACTGCAACGAAATGAAAATGGAAGAAATGACTGATTTTGGAACACTCTTATAGATGTTATGTCTGACGGAGAACCACGGTTTTAAATAGCAGGCTTGTAATCAGGCCCGGCGCCAGCACCCAGCACACCTGGGCAAGTGCCGGGGCCCTGAGCAGGCGCGCTATGGGACTCCTCGTGAGCGGAGGAGAATGGTGTTAGTGCCCGCTCCTCACCGCTTGCTCAGGGCCCCGGCAGCCGGCACAATACTTACCCGTCCCCGTGCCTCCGCAGCAGCTCCGGTCTCTTCCGCGTCCTCTGACTGTGATGTCTCAGGTCAGAGGGCGCGGTGATGTCTTTCCACCGCGCCCTCTCTTGAGCCGTCACAGCACAGAGCGGGAAGACGCTGGCAACGCTGGAGTGCAGAGCTGAGCAGTGGCAGCAGGTGAGAAGTTAGGTATTTTATTTATTTATTTTTTTAATGTATGGAGGCAAGGGGCATTATATGGGGGGGAAGTAACATCCTGCATGGGGCATTAAATGGGGGGGAGTGACATCCTGCATGGGGCATTAAAGGGGGGGGAGTGACATCCCGCATTGGGCATTATAAGGGGGGTGACATCCTGCATGGGGCATTATAAGGGGGGGTGACATCCTGCATGGGGCATTATAAGAGGGGGTGACATCCTGCATGGGGCATTATAAGGGGGGGTGACATCCTGCATGAGGCATTATATGGGGGGAACAGCCTGCATGGGGCATTATAAGGGGGGAACAGCCTGCGTGGGGCATTATTTGGGGGGGAACATCCTGCATGAGGCATTATGTGGGGGGAACAGACTGTATGAGGCATTATGTGGGGGCACAGCCTGCATGGAGCGTTATATGGGGGCCAGTATTCTGCATTGAGCGTTATATGGGGGCCAGTATCTTGAATGGAGCATTTTATGGGGGCCAGTATTCTGTATGGAGCGATTCGCCGGTTTCTGAGCTATTGTGGAATTTACAATCGATATCGGTCATGTAATGTAAGAAGTGAAATCTTTGGCCTTGTACTATATACTGTATATGTACAGTATATTTCTCTGTGGTATCTGTGCATCATGAATTGTGGTATGTGTTAAAGGGGCCCACTGAGACTCTTTCGCCCAGGGCCCACAAAAACCTGGAGCCGGCCCAGCCTGTAATTTACTAATACTATTCTTCACAGACACCTAGTGTGAATAGCTTGACTGACACACTGCAACAGAATGGAAAAGGAGGCCAATATTTTCCACGTTCAGTTTAAATTTCTGGATTTTTATCGCTGAAATATGGAACAGATCTGGCTTTATTCCGCAGTGAGAACAAGCAAATGGAGCAGAAAAATGGTGTACTCTGGATTGCTTTTTAAGCAAATAAGCAGGATTAAGATCAAATTTTTTTTTTCCCTGGCCCCCGATATCTGGGGCTATATCTACAAATATCTGTAAGAACAGCAGCAGCAGGAATGTTCAATGGACCCTCTTGCACTATATGCACTGCAGTCCGCCACATACCCTGCCTGCCTGTCTAATTCCTGCTATCACCACTGAATATATGCAGCTGGATTATTCCTCAGAAGGACTGTTAGTTCAGATGGCTATATACTGTATATATGTTGTGGAATACCTATACTAATTATAAAGAAGCAAATCTCTCCCTAACGCAGCAGCAGCTCTCCCTACACTGTCTGATTGCGGAGTAGACTGTGACGAGTATAGACCTGATGATGCTGTGCGGCCAGCCAATCACTGTAATGCCACAACCACCATGGCTGCGACATTACAAAGAGTGGCAGGCAATCCCTGCATGTTCATTGGCTCTCTAAAGAGCGCCAAACATGCAGGGAGGAGACCCGAGTTACTGCCCGAGCAACCCAGAAATACTCACCGAGAGCCGAGCTTGTCGAGCACTGTGATGCTTGTGTGAGTACTGAGCAGTGGCGAGCACGTTTGCTCATCACTAGTGATGAGCGAGCACTAAAATGCTCGGGTGTTCGAAGCTCGGGTCGAGCACATTGGAATACTCGGGTGCTCGACACGAGCAACGAGCCCCATGTAAGTCTATGGGAAACTCGAGCATTTTCCTGGCGGTCCCCCCTGGCAGTCTGCAGAAGATCAAAAATTGCCCAAATCGATGGGAACAATTTAGAACAGAAAGAATAGAGCATCACACATAGATTAGATAGATAAAAACATGTCAGTCACATATATAATAATAAGTACAGTGACAGTGTTGGTTACTGTACTTGTTGTTTAGTGTTAAAATAAAGGATTTATTAAAAAAAAAAAATTGGCGTGGGGTTCCCCGTAATTTTAGTCTCTAGCGGAGGTTAAGCAGACGGCTGGGGCCGATGTTTGAAGCCTGGGAATGGGGTAATACCCACGGAGTTTCCCAGGCTACTAATATCACTAATATCAGCCCCCAGCTGAATACCTAGCCTTTACTAGCTATTAAAATGGGGGACCCCCCCCCAAAAAATGACGTGGGGTCCCCCCTATTTTAATAGCTAGCAAAGGCTAGGCAGACAGCTGGGGGCTGATATTAATAGCCCAGGAAGGGTGCCATGAACATTGGCCCCCTCCCAGGCTAGAAACACCAGCTGTCAGCCGCCCCAGAAATGGCGCATCCATAGGATGCGCCAATTCTGGCACTTAGCCTCGCTCTTCCCACTGCCCTGTAGCGGTGGCAGTGGGGTAATAGGGTTGGGGTTGATGTCAGCTTATAATGCCAGCTGACATCAAGCCCAGGTTAGTAATGGAGAGGCGTCTATAAGACACCCCCATTACTAACCCCATAGTGAAAGTTAAAAAAAACACAAACACCCAGAATAAAGTCCTTTAATTGAAATAAAGACACAATTCTTTAATGTTCTAAATTAAACTCTACTTACCGTCACGCCCATTCCAGCTGAAGCCAATGATCTCCTGCAATAAAAGTAAAATAATAAACCAACCTCATCCTTACCTTTCCATGGTTCCCAGGACGGCTTCAGCTCTGCTACATTGACATGACAGGCTGGATCGCAGCAGAACGCTGCCATCCAGCTTGCCATGCCGCAGACACTGAGAAGCTCCTCAGTGAAGCTCCTCAGTGTCTGGCTGTGACGGCATCCAGATGAGCCGAGTTCATGTCCAATGAACTCAGCTCACCTCATGCACGTCACTGACAGCGTGGGAGAATTCTCCTGCTCATGCGGTGCCGGCAAATGACGTCACCGCTTGAGCAGGAGAATTCTCCCACGCTGGGACGGAATTGAGATGGCAGGCTGGATGGTAGCAGAACGCTGCCATCCAGCTTGTCATCCTTCAGAGACACTGCAGAGCGCAAGCGCAAGCAAGCACTCCGCAGTGTCTCTGAAGGATGACAAAGCTGGATGGCAGCGTTCTGCTACCATCCAGCCTGCCATCTCAATGCCGTCCAAGGCTAGGACAGCTCCGTGCGAGGCTTTATACCTGCTGGCAATCTTCAATATGGTGAGCTGACATCCCTTCCCTACTCCCCTCTGTATTTTTGGATTTTAGGATACAGTTTCCAAGAGTAGTTTGTGGGCACTATTTGCAGAGTCCCTAAGCTTTCAAAACAGCAGAAATACTCAAAAAGTGCACCCATTTTGCAAATTTCACTCATCGATGGGTGTAATGACTATTTTGACGCCCGTGGCGCATTCCAGAAATTAGTTGGATGTTGCAAAGTGAAAATTGCAATTATGCCATTTTAATGCCCAATATATAGTACAGTACTTCTGGAGCCACGCACCCCATTAATTATCATAAGTGTTGTCCAGGACCTAACAATTGAGGACTCATCTCAATATGAGATTGGTTGGGGTTCGACACTCCCATGATCAGCTGGAACAGCAGCCCGAATTCAGTCTAGGTCCACACTGCACTTGTAGACACTATCTGGTGTATGCACTCGGGAGGTATGCACTAATCAGTGTCTACGGTCAGGATGAATGCCAATGCCCACTATAAAGAAACATATGCTGCATGCTGCAATTTCCTATACACAAGTACATGCCAGCTAGATGGAGGCTGAAAGAACACACTTTCAGCCTTCCTCTAGTGAATGGCCACTTATGGCAACGTAATAGTATATGTCTGGTAAAGTTTCTAAACATAGACTGTAAGTTGTGTTCACAGACTCAGTGTGCATCTAGCACAAAGTGATGTACATCGGACGCTGCCAAAGCATTTTTCAGCTATCTAGCTGATGACTAGAACCAGAAAACCCTTTTTCTTCCACCTATAGCAATGCCATTCATGTTGATGCTAAGTGTGGTTGGGCACACTGCGGGGCTCAAAAAGGGCGATGCATTTGGTTTTCTGAAAGTGGATTTTACTGGATTGTTTTTTGGAATTATATTGCTTTTCCAGTGCCTTTGACCTACTAGTGACATGGAAAACCTCTATTTTTCAGTTGCCAGATGAAATATTTACATAAGAGCTTGTTTTATGAGGGATAAGATTAAGGTTTTTTTTGTGCATTTTCGGGGTACATAACATTTTTAATTAATTTTTATTATGATTTTTGGGAAACAACGAACAAATAAACAGTAATTTAGGAATTGTCTTTAAATTCTTTATGCCATTTTACTGAATGAGATAAGATAACTTTATTCTTCGGGTTGGTGACATTAGGGTTATATACTATTCTTATAATTTTCCTATAATTTTCTATTTTTGCACACTAAATACACTGATTTACAACAAATGTATTTGTTCCCTGGGGTCACCATGAAGACCATCGTAGTGCCAATTGGGACAAAGAGCGAATCTCCTCCCTCTCACTCTAATAAGCAGCTAGATGCCGCTGTTGCAATCAATAGCGGGGGTTAAATAGCCACAATCAATGCTAACACCAATATCCGTAATCACTGCAGGGTATCAGCTATGATATATGGCTGACACCTGCTAATGATTTTGCTGGCTCTGCTTGTGAGCCTAAAAAATGATTGTGTCGTGCACGTATAGCTGTTTGCGGAAAAACACTTTCCCCACATATATATATATATATATTATATTGTAAGGTTGCAGCTGGACAGGTTGTGGACGGGAGGTATGTGTCCCCGAGGTGCCAAGGTTCGGTGATATAGGACCCGGAGAAGCAGGCTCCAGCACACATAGTGCTGAGAGGTAGTTAATGGGCCCGGATTAAAGGGCCGGGTTTTACGAGCAGCTGAAAGAGCTGGGGGGATCAGCTGCTCACTTACCTCCAGTCCAGGTCTTGGAAGGCTTGATTTAAGACAGCTGCGCCTTTGTCAGTCGGGCTGTGTGTTGTGCAAGGTGAGCAGGCTTTCATGTGCTGCTCAGATTCTGCCGGAGGCAGAGAAAAGCATCTGCATTTAAACATCTGGGGCCGTGCTGTATATGGACTGGTTATTTTGTGTTTTGTTCTGTTCTACCTTTTTGTGCCAGAAAGAGACTGTTATGTTTAGTTTTCCTGGCTGGTTTATGGACATTTAATAAACCACTAGTTTATTTTGGAACCTGTGGACTGCATTCCTTTGTGAACTTGTGTCTACCCGAGCGCTGATCCTTCACAATATATTATATATATATATATATATATATATATATATATATATATATATATATATATATATATATATATATATATATATATATACACGTCGAATGTTGGGAGGAGATTTATGTCACTCATAGTCTGTACAAATCAATTGAAAATTAAGCTGAAATCTTATCGGGTGGTGAAAGAAAAATAAAAAGCTTAAGTAATGTGGTTACATAAATATGCACACTTGTAAACTAATATTTTGTTGAAACGCCCTTTGAATTTATGACAGCACTCAATTTTTTTTTTGAGTATAGCACATCTAGAACTGGCAAACTTTGTCCTGTCTTCATTGCAGTAGCGCTCTAAATCTGTCAGATTGTGAGAGCATCTCCTACCTCTTCAGGTCACCCACAGATTTTCAATTGGATTCAGGTCTGGGTTCTGGCAGGGCTATTTCACAATTTTGATCTTTTTCTGGTGAAGCCATTCTTTTGTTGATTTGGAAATATTCTTAGGGTCGTTGTCATGCTGAAATTCCTCTTCATCTTTTAGCAGAGGCCTGAAGGTTTAGTTGCAAAATTGATAGATATTTGGAACTGTGTTCATAATTCCGTCCACTTAGACTAAAGCACCAGTTCCAGCTGCCAAAAACTGCCCCAAAGGATATTCCTGTCTCCACCATGCTTCACTGAGAGTATGATGTTATTTTAGTGGTGAGCAGAGTTAGCTTTGCGCCAAACATGCCATTTGAAATTTTGGCCAAAAAGCTCAACTTTGGTCTCAACAAAAAATAACATTTTTTCCCACATGCTTTTGGCAGACCTGATGTGAGTTTTGGAAAAAACATAGCTGGGCTTGGAAGAGTTTTTTTTTGTAAGAAAAGGCTTCTTTCTTGCCACCCATATCCTACAGGTGAGGTATATGGTAGATTGTTGTCATATGCAGGACACAACTATTACTTGCAAGAAATTCCTGGAGCTCGTTTAGTGTTGCTACAGGCTTCTTAGCAGCCTCCTGAATCAATTTTCTTATCTTTTTATCAATTTTTGAAGGACAACAACACATATAGGGCAATATTATAAGGATGAGTTGGGTAGGGATTGGGACATGCATTCAACTGGTGAGGTTGTGTAGGGCACAACTCCCATACAAGCCCATGAAAAAAATCAGCTGCTATGGTGCGGTCTACAAAAAGAAGGGACATTTCATCTGCACACGGAATGAAGTAAATGGAGAGGGATGACAAGTGGATGGCCGTGCTGCTGACTAAAGGTACTTATTCCAAGCACGAGGATAAAATAAATGTTTGTTGAGAGAAAGGGGCTGGTCCAGTTCTGAAACGCATAAATACAACTATTTTTATCTTATACTCATGCTTGGGACAAATACCTTTAGTCAGCAGCGTGGCCATCAAACCATCATCCCTCTCCTTTTACTTCAGTTCTAGGTTCTATCACTGTAGTGCCAAATTCAAGCCACTTTTTGATGGCTGTCTTCACAGTGGTCCATGGTACAGCTAATGCATTGGAAATGCTTTTGTACCCTTCTGCTGAATGTTAACTTTCAACGATTAGATCCTTTTGGTTTGTTGTAAGCTGTTTACGGACCATGGCTTTTGTGGTAAATTGCAACTAAGAAAATGTAAGGAAAATCCACCTAGAACAGCTAAACTTTATATGGGGTTAATCAGAATTACTTTAAAATTATGGCAGCTGTGTACCGACTACTATTTAAAATGAGTTTAAATGTGATTGGCTAATTCTGAACACAACCACATCCCCAATTATGAGAGTGTGTTCACACCTATGCCACCATATTATTTTAGTTTTGTTATTTTTATTTTCCTCCTCAAAATGACTTCAGTTTGTTTCTTTATGGATTTGTACAGTTTATCTGTGACATTAAAGGTGGACAAAGTTCTGAAATGGCCCTTCTTGGTGTGATTTTTTACATGACAAAGAAACTGGCATTTTAACAGGGGTATGTAGACCCTTTATATCAACTGCATAATTATGTGCATATATAGATAGGTAGGTAGATAGATAGATACAGTGGGTACGGAAAGTATTCAGACCCCTTTAAATTTTTCACTCTTTGTTTCATTGCAGCCATTTGGTAAATTCTAAAAAGTTCATTTTTTTTCCTCATTAAAGTACACTCTGCACCCCATCTTGACTGAAACAAAACAGAAATGTAGAAATTTTTGCAAATTTGTTAAAAAAGAAAAACTGAAATATCACATGGTCATAAGTATTCAGTCCCTTCGCTCAGACACTCATATTTAAGTCACATGCTGTCCACTTCCTTGTGATCCTCCTTGAGATGGTTCTACGCCTTCATTGGAGTCCAGCTGTGTTTAATTAAACTGATAGGACTTGATTTGTAAAGGCACACACCTGTCTATATAACACCTCACAGCTCACAGTGCATGTCAGACCAAATGAGAATCATGAACTCAAAGGAATTGCCCAAGGAGCTCGGAAACAGAATTGTGGCAAGGCACAGATCTGGCCAAGGTTACAAAAGAATTTCTGCATTACTCAAGGTTCCTAAGAGTACAGTGGCCTCCATAATCCTTAAATGGAAGAAGTTTGGGACCACCAGAAGTCTTCCTAGACCTGGCTGTCCAGCCAAACTGAGCAATAGTGAGAGAAGAGCCTTGGTGAGAGAGGTAAAGAAGAATCCCAAGATCACTCTGGCTGAGCTCCAGAGATGCAGTAGGGATATGGGAGAAAGTTCCACAAAGTCAACTATCACTGCAGCTCTCCACCAGTTGGTCCTTTATGGCAGAGTGGCCCAACGGAAGCCTCTCCTCAGTGCAAGACATATGAAAGCCCATATAGAGTTTGCTCAAAAACACAAGACGGACTCCCAGACTATGAGAAATAAGATTCTCTGGTCTGATGAGACAAAGATAGAACTTGTTGGTGATAATTCTAAGCGGTATGTGTGGAGAAAACCAGGCACTGCTCATCACCTGCCCAATACAATCCCAACAGTGAAACATGGTGGTGGCAGCATCATGCTATGGGGGTGTTTTTCAGCTGCAGGGACAGGACGACTGGTTGTAATTGAAGGAAACATGAATGCGGCCAAGTACAGAGATATCCTGGATGAAAACCTCTTCCAGAGTGCTCTGGACCTCAGACTTGGCCGAAGGTTCACCTTCCAACAAGACAATGACCCTGAGCACACATCTAAAATAACAAAGGAGTGGCTTCAGCACAATTCTGTGACCATTCTTGACTGGCCCATCCATAGCCCTGACCTAAACTCAATTGAGCATCTCTGGAGAGACCTGGAAATGGCTGTCCACCAAAGTTCACCATCCAACCTGATGGAACTGGAGAGGATCTGCAAGGAAGAATGGCAGAGGATCCCCAAATCCAGGTGTGAAAATCTTGTTGCATCATTCCAAGAAGACTCATGGCTGTACTAGCTCAAAAGGGTGCTTCTACTCAATACTGAGCAAAGGCTCTGAATACTTTTGACCATGTGATATTTCAGTTTTTCTTTTTTTATAAATTTGCAAAAATTTCTACATTTCTGTTTTTTTCAGTCAAGATGGGGTGCAGAGTGTACTTTAGTGAGAAAAAAAATAACTTTTTAGAATTTACCAAATGGCAGCAATGAAACAAAGAGTGAAAAATTTAAAGGGGTCTAAATACTTTCCGTACCCACTGTAGATACTTTAGGTATGTGTGTGTTTATATATATATATATATATGTGTGTACGTCTTTATATATATATATATATAATATATATATATATATAGTCATATGTGTGTGTGTGTGTGTGTGTGTGTGTGTGTGTATATATATATATATATATATACATACTCACACACACACACACATACATGATACTAAACAGATATTAAAGATCAGTTAGTGACCCATAGTGTAATTACCTCTAGCAGTAATTTACTTAAATTGGATGAAATGAGATGAAATTGTACAGCTTCAAAATACGAATGTTAACATTTTGTAATTGGACAGAAATATGTAAATTCAATTCTACACCAAAATATTACAGATGGCTGAAATCAGATTAGTGGCTGGAAAATATCTACAGTTTTTAACCTTCTCGTAACTTCCTGTTATTCCTTTTTAACTTTTATAAGGCTGAACCTGAACAGAAGGCTAAGGTATACCTTCACACTGCATGGGTAAATAAAGAGCAACACTCTAGATTTCAAGTACCTAAACAAAAGACTACACTCTTACAGTACATTCATTTACCTTTCTAATTTACCATATATATTTTGTTCTATTAATACATCTTAGAAGGTTTCCTTTCTTACTTGATATTATTCTCTAAAGGGTTTGTCTGCATGTAATTTTTATTTCCCTGTAAGCTTGCAGTCATAAAAAAACAACAAACCGTTATACTAATCATTTCTATGTCCAGAGCTGCTTTTCCATCCCTACTTCACTACTAGAGTGCATGTGACCAGTAAAAACAATAACTGAGTTTAGTGGCTTATGCCATCTACATCTACATCAGCATCACTCAGTGACTGGCTGTAGTGGTCACCTTTATTGTGCTCCAGATTTACCTATAACAGCAGGTTAGGCTGATAGTGTATGTGAGCCCCAGACAGACGTTTGTCGAGTAGATAAGGATCCAGCATGTCCGACTTCGGAAGGGACTTCATCAGGAAAAGTAACTTTACTCCAGTCCTCTGCAATTGAATCCTTATACTTTCCGCCAAGTCATTTTCTCTTTGGAAGAAATAATAGAAATTACTTGCATTGACATATTTTTTTTTATTTATTTCACATTTTGTGCCTGTCATAAAAGACTTTTGGGGGACATTTCGCCATTTAATCCTTTTTTTTTAAATCTAATATCCTTGTAACTGAGGCGAGTACAGTATATTGGCCTCAGTTACAGTGGAAATTCAGCCTTCTGTCTGCAAAGCAGAGCTGATTGGATCTCCTAAGACCCAACAGCTCATACTCCCTCCCTAGATCAGGAGGAGTAAGCACCGTTAGCGCTTCCTATTACTTCCTAGTACTTCCTATTACTCATCCTCCCTTATTTTGAAGTGCATCCTGTCCGTATCTACTCTCTCTCCAACCTCCAAGTGGCCATCATATACCGACCCCCAGGCCCGATCACCACCTTTATTGACCACTTCTCCACCTGGCTTCTACACTTCCTCTCTGCTGACATTCCCACCATCATCATGGCGTTCTTCAACATCTCCATTGACACCTACCAGTCTGCAGCCTTCAAACTCCTGTCACTTGCTTCATCCTTTGGTGTTACTAAATGGTCTTCCAAAGCCACCTACACAGACGGACATACACTAGACCTTATCTTCACCCGTCGCTGCTTGTTATCTAACCACTCTCCCATCTGACCACTATCTACTCACTGTCACATCCCTGTCCTCCTCACCTGCACACCATGCCCAGCAACTAGCGCACCCTGCAGAAACTTCGCACACCTATACATCCACATGCTCTCTGGCTCTTTTCTACCACTATCCTCCATATCTTCACTCCAAGACACAGTGTCACCGTTTTCTACAACACCACACTCACATCAGCTGTTCAATTGGTTGTCCCTCTCGTGCATATCAGAGTGCGACAGATCAATAGAAAACCCTGACACAAGAAAACTCACAAAAAAGCTTTGGCAGGCATTCAGGGTTGTGGAGTGGCACTGGAAGAAAACACACTCACAGGTAGACTTCACAGCATTCAAACAAGCAATGTTCACATTCAAGTCAGCCCTCGCCTCTGTACAAGACTACTTCACCATCCTTGTATCTTCCTTATCCCACAACCGCAAAAAGCTATTCAACACCTTTAACTCCCTCCTCCGCCCTTCACTTCTCCCTCTGTCCCACCTCATCTCTGCTGAAAACTTTGCCACACATTTCAAAAATAAGATTGACTAAACAAGGCAAATCTTTACTGCCCATCCAACACAACCCCTATGTATAAAATGCCACTGCCCCTCCCCCATAACTTTCTTATCCACCATCACTAAAAGAAATCTTACTCATCTCCTCTCAAAAGTGCCCATCACCACTTGTGTACTCGACCCCATCCCATCCCACCTCCTCGCCAACCTCACTACCACCCTTATCCTAGCCTTATCCTCACCTCTTCAGCCTATTGCTTCTCGTGCCCTGCTCTCTACTTTCAAACATGCCACGATCACAACTGTCCTGAAGAAACCATACATCAACCTGACCTATGCGTCCAGCTTCTCCCGTTCACCTCTAACCTCCTTGAACAGCATATCCATGCTGAACTTTCCTTCCATCTAATTCACTCTTTGACAACCTACAATCCGGGTTCCGTCCCCACCATTTCACCAAAACTGCCCTGACCAAAATTACTAACGACTTACTTACTGCCAAAGCTAACAGACAATTCTCTATACTCCTCCTTCTAGGCCTGTCCTCTGCCTTTGATACAGTCGACCACTCCCTCCTACTACAAATCCTCTCTTCCCTTGGCATCAAAGACCTTGTCATCTCTGGGATCTCATACCTCTTCAACCACACGTTTAGCATCTCCCACTCCCACACTACCTCCTAATCCTGACCTCTCTCTGTCGGTGTCCCTCAAGGCTCTGTCCTGGGACCCCTACTCTTCTCAATCTATATGTTTAGCCTGGGACAACTCATAAAGTCCCATGGTCTCCAATACCATATCTACACTCAGATCTAACTCTCCAGCCCTGATGTCACCTCTCTGCTGTCCAGAATCCCAGAGTATCCATCAGCCATATCCTCCGTCTTCTCATCACGCTTCCTAAAGCTCAATGTGGACAAAACCAAACTCATCATCTTTCCTCCATCTCACCTAACCCCTCTACGTGATCTATCAATCACAATAAATGACATCACACTTTCCCCTGTACCCAAAGTCCGCTGCCTTGGATTAACACTGTCCTTCAAATCACACATCCAGGCTCTCGTCACCTCCTGCTACCTTCAACACAAAAATATTTCCAGAATCTGTCCTTTCCTCAATCCTGCTTTTACTAAAATGTTAGTGCATGACCTCATCATCTCCTGTATCGACTACTGCAATATCCTTCTCTGTGGGCTCCCAGCTAACACTCTCGCACCTCTCCAGTCCATCCTTAACTCGACTAATCCACCTTTCTGCTCGCTACTCCTCTGTTCTCTGCACTGCAAATCCCTTCATTGGCTCCAAATTCCCCAACATATCCGGTTCAAACTACTAATAAAGCCATCCATAATCTGTCTCCTCAGTATAGCTCCAAACTAATCTCCCAATGTCTTCCAACACGTAACCTCCCATCCTCTAAAAACCTCCTTCCCTCTTCCACACTTATACACTCCTCACTCAATTACCTCCTAAACTTCTTCTGAGTACCCCTCATACTCCAGAACTCTGTGCCACAACATGTCAGATTATCCACCACATTTGGAATTTTCAGATGGAACTTGAAAATCCTTCTCTTCAAGACAACTTAAAATCTGCACTAACCTCACTGCCACCTCACCAACACCGAAATTGCTGCAAACGCCCAACCAGGGCCGGCGTCAGCACCCGGGGCCCTGAGCAGGCAGGGGGGCCCACTACGCACCCCGCTGGGCTATGGGCAGAGGAGAGCGGTGCCAGCGCCCGCCCTTCTCCATCGCTTGCTCAGGGCCCCGGCAGCCGGATACTTACCTCTCCCCGTGCCTCCGCAGATCCGCTGTCTTCCTGCTCTGCGCTCTCTGTGACGTCTCAGGTCAGAGGGCGCGGTGACATCTTTACACCGCGCCCTCCCCTGAGCCATCACAGGCAGCGCAGAGCGGGAAGATACCGGCGACGCTGGAGTCTGGAGCTGAGCAGCAGCAGGCAGCAGGTGAGGAGGAGTGAGGTGAGTATTTGATTATTTTTTTTTTAAAGTATGCAGGCATGGGGCATTATATGGGGGGGGTGACATCCTGCATGGGGCATTATAAAGAGGGGGGGTTGACATCCTGCATGGGGCATTATAAAGAGAGGGGGGGTGACATCCTGCATGGGGCATTATAAGGAGAGGGGGGTGACATCCTGCATGGGGCAATATAAAGAGAGGGGGGTGACATCCTGCATGGGGCATTATAGAGAGAGGGGGTGACATCCTGCATGGGGCATTATAAAGAGAGGGGGGGTGACATCCTGCATGGGGAATTATAAAGAGAGGGGGGGTGACATCCTGCATGGAGCATTATAAAGAGAGGGGGGTGACATCCTGCATGGGGCATTATAAAGAGAGGGGGGTGACATCCTGCATGGGGCATTATAAAGAGAGGGGGGGTGACATCCTGCATGGGGCATTATAAAGAGGGGGGGGGTGACATCCTGCATGGGGCATTATAAAGGGGGGGGGTGACATCCGAAAATGGGGCCTTATAAAGAGGGGGGTACATCCTGCATGGGGCATTATAAAGAGGAGGGGTGACAGCCTGCATGGGGCATTATAAGGGGGGGGACAGCCTGCATGGGGCATTATAAGGAGGGGGGACAGCCTGCATGGAGCATTATAAGGGGGGGGACAGCCTGTATGGGGCATTATGTGGGGGGTAACAGCCTGCATGGAGCATTATATGAGGGCCAGTATCCTGTATGGAGCGTTATATGGGGGCCAGTATCCTGTATGGAGCGTTATATGGGGGCCAGTATCCTGTATGGAGCTTTATAAGGGGACCAGTATCCTGTATGGAGCGTTATATGGGGGCCAGTATTCTGTATGGAGCGTTATATAGGGGCCAGTATTCCGTATGGAGCCTTATATGGGGGCCAGTATTCCGTATGGAGCCTTATATGGGGGCCAGTATTCCGTATGGAGCCTTATATGGGGGACAGTATCCTGTATGGAGCGTTATATGGGGACCAGTATTCTGTATGGGGCCTTATATGGGGGCCAGTATACTGTGTGGAGCGATTCGCCGGTTTCTGAGCTAATGTGGAAATTACAATAGATATCGCTCATGTAATGAAAGAAGTGAAATCTTTGGCATTGTACTATATATATATTTCTCTGCGGTATCTGTACATCATGAATCGTGGTATGTGTTAAAGGGGCCCACTGAGACTCTTTCGCCCGGGGCCCAGAAAACCTGGAGCCGGCCCTGCCCCCAACCTACTGTCTCCTTCCCTATTATCCTGTAAAATGTAAGCCCGCAAGGACAGGGCACTTTCCCCTCTAAACCAGTCTGTCATTGTTAGTTTGTTCACTGTAATTTATATTTGTATTTGTATGTAACCCTTTCCATGGAATCAATGGTGCTCTAAAAATAAACAATAATACACAGCTTCTTCACGCCCGCTGCCCTGGAGTGAGAGGTCTCTTCCTATATTTGCACGCAGAGAGAGACATGTCAGTCATGGACAATGGGCGGGGAGAAGCTGCTGGGGACTGCCTGTCTGATTAGCCTTCTATGTGTCTTGGTTCCCAGAGGCTTTTAAGCTATGTTTTTCTCTGAAATGCTGAGATCATATAGCCAATCTCTCACACATGCTGTCTTTGGACCTGGCAGCAGGTATCAGATGTCAGTTTCCCTTTAACAATGTGTAGAACTGGCTGTTGATGGAATATGTGTTAATGAGCTCTAAGTCAGTTTTTTATGTTGTTTTTATAAATTTGTTGTGGTCGTATTACCGGGGGATCACTAGGCTTGTGGATACTTGATTAAGAGTCAAAAGTGCATTGGACTATAATTTCCTATTCAGAAAAAATAATGTCACATCCAGTTTAGCATTTGAAAAAAGTAAACTCAAGGTTTCACATGATGTACAAACTGACCATGGGTACAGGTCTCCTGACCCCAACTCAACAGCTTCATAGTCATCTGTAGGGCTGTCAAGTACTGATCAAACATGTGGCCAGTCCATGGCCAGTATGTATATCACTGTCTGTACTCGGACTGAGAATGTGGGATGTGTGAAGACGATCTCAGTGATATCTCTTTAGTCTACATTTGAGCCATTAATCTTAACAAACCCTTAAAGCCATATACTTTATGTAATTATAATTACAAAATGTTCAATTCAATAAAATGTTATTGTAAATATAGTGATGAATGTTGACTATTGCCAGGTACAACCACTAGTACACCATGGCACTTTAAAGAAGCACTATTGTTTTTTTTATTCACTAAACCTATGTTAGTGTAGTATAGTGTGTGTGCTAATACGCTCATGGATCCCCATCTTCCAGCACCTCTCCGGCCCTATTCTGGATAATGTGACAGCGATTCCAACTTTCTGGATCACACTGCGCTCTATGGGCCTAATTCATCAAAATAGGCTTTGTTCATGCCAGTCTTGATGAGAGGGCAAGCTGAAGTCAGAAGCTCCTGATTCATCAATAGGTGAATAGGTGATTCTGGAGCATCTGAGGAGTGGCGTGCATCTCAAAGTACTGGAGTGAGATTTCTGGGATAAGGAAAGCCACAGGTCATCATGAATTAGACCAGCTATGGTGTCCAGCTCCACCACATCCCACTCTATCTCTGCTCATTTTGCCGGAGCTGGAAGAAACTGGTGTGAAGACGCCAATAGTCGCAAAATTTAGGTGCAACTTGTTTTTTGTGCCTAAGTTTTGCAACTTTTTAAAGCTTTTATGCCAGAATTCTGGCATGAAATCTTGGATTAATCATGCCCTATGTGTGAGCTGCAAGTCACTTTTACAATGTAAGACAATAGAGCCTCGCTCTGATGCTGCACAGGCTTACATTGTAAAAGCCACTTGCAGCTCCCACAAACCCCAGCATGAGCTGGCGAGTTGAAACAGCCATCAAGTGACTCAGAAGAGGACCGAAACAGTGCTGGAAACTGGAAGACTGCAATCGGTGTGTATATTAACACACACTATACTACACTATTTACACAAGTTTAGGGAATAAAAAAAATAACAGGAGTGCTTATTTAATATCATTGAATTGTAACTAATAATAAGTGCTGGACATACTGTGTAGTGGGAGGAAGGATCTGTTTATGAGAATTCACAATTACGTTGGGTAATAGAATTGGATTACACATTTTTACCTGTGTTGCTTTTTTGCCAAATGTCTCTCAATTCAATCAGGTTCCCTCTGACCACCACATTTCCCCACATACAATATGGCATAATTAGCACTTGCTGACATGGCAAAACTTGACCAACTAGTTCTAAGTTCAGTTCTACCTTCCATATCACAGGGAATCACTGGTACCCAAGAGTCTCTACTAGATATTGGAGCTTGATCAGATGTGTGCCCCACTGAAACTTCACTATACAGAGAGAGTAGACCCTCACAGTCACTTTCCCATTTATCCTGGCCCTGGTCGCAGGCCTCCACTCGGCTTGTCTTCATATGTATTTGGTAATCCCAATTTCAGGCCTTTTCCACATCTGCATCCCTTCACTCAACCTGTAATTGGGGAGCCTACTTAGATTAATAGTATTACATTTTTCCCCCTGCTTTAGCTGGGCAGTCTCCGGAGACCATCCCTTTGCCACCTCCCTTCCTTTTCCCCCCATGCAACTTCATCAACACTTCCTGTTGTAAATAGTTTGTGATACTTTGTGCAAAATTCGTCTAGATAATTTCCACTGTTCTGCCTGCGTGCCCTGAGTTTGTTACACGTCCTGCCCTGCACTCCTTCTGGCCTGGATTTGTCAGTTGCTTGATCTGTAATGGTATTCTGCAGACTGCGGTCAGCACTCAGCACACATCGCCTCTTCTACAGCCACTGAAGCCCTTCTGAGAACTGTGCATGTTTTTTCATCCTTCTGGAGTTGGGCATAGAGTTTTGGCCTCAATTCAGCCACAGTGACTATGCCACTGATGAATGGTATGTAAAAGGATTGGCGTGCACACAACTGATGGGCAAGGTGCTGGTGGAACGGCGTATGGTACCCACAGATCAATAGATTAAAGATTCACCGCACACTCTGGACTTGGGTGATGAACAGTTTATTGATTCTCTGTGACAATTCAAAGGTGCAAAAACATTTTTATGCTTGAATGTGACCAGATATAGATAACGTTTCGACCCTAGTGGGTCTTTTTCAAAGCGTTACTGCAAGGAAACCATAACACATGAGTATATTACTAATGGGAGAATGGATGATGAATGCATCAAAGGGATACAAAGTTGAACCCACAAAAGACAGGTGGTAAGTACAACTACAGCAGTGGTATATACATAGGGGGGCATGCTGCGTGGTGGTATAAAATACAATGTGGCATAGGTAGATGTAGCGCCCCGAGGGTTCGGCCGCTACAGGGGTATTGCACCTCAGACCAGAGGTGTGATATTCCACTCCCGGGTAAGGATGGAGTATGGACCAGGGCTCAGTTAGCTGCATACAGCACACACACCCCATTTCCGAGGGACAGCTCAACGGTGCTCCCACTTGACAGAAGTGCAGGCACGACCGACTATGTCCCTGCCTGGAGTGGGGAGGGGGGTGGAACACCCAGTGCTGTAGGGGCAGATAGGGGTTGGTTCCTGAGCGTAGGAAGGAGCCCATTGGTTGCTGGTGACCTGGGCTCATGGTCAGAGGGAGGTATAAAAGGTGGGCACCATCTTAGATCTAGGTTCGTTCATTCAGAGGAGAAGACCGGGAGTGGAGGCTCTGTAGGAGCTCCACTCAGGAGCGGGCCTAGAGAGAGGCCGAGGGAGAGAGAGAGAGGAGGTGAAAGGGAGCTGTGATTAAGTCTCATCCCAGCTCCACGAGAAAGGAACAGAAAGGAACAGGAAGGAACAGAAAAGGAGAAGAAGAGACAGAGAAACAGAAGGGCTCAGGAACAAGAAGGTGGAAGGGACCCTAAGAACCCACGAGAATCCAGGGTGAAGGGTCAGGCAGATTAAGGGTACCGGATCCCAAGTTGGTGGAGGAGAAACTACCCTCAGCCAAAGATCATCTATTGGTGCGACACCTCATCAAACCTGCTAGGAAGGCACCATATAGGACAGCGGAGGACGGGGCCCACGTTTAACCGCACAAGTCCGCGGCAGCTGGACAAAAGTGGGTCACTGGTGAGGCAGGCCAGTGAAAGGATTAAAGGGGGTCCTGTGCCATGCTCCTGAACTGCCTGGGAGTTGACCGAGCCCCACACCTGGTGGACGCGGCACGGCTCGGGCGGTCACTGCTGACAGAAGTGACCCGGAACAAATGAACTGTGAGTAAAGACCCTGGACTGTAACTTGTTGTCTGTGTGCTCCTTCATGCCTCCAGCACTACCGGTACTGGGACTCTCACCACCATCACTCCCACCATTCACTACACTGCCCTGGGGCCGCACTCTTCCCGTGGGGAGTCACACCATCTCAGCTGCATTCATCATCAGCCCCAGCGGACTGCCTTGCAGCGGCGGTTCCTAATAACCGCAATCCACGGGTGGCGTAGTCAGACATTATCTGAAGCACGTAGCAGACTGCCATTGGTCTGACCACCCTGAGCCGCGGGACCGGGCCGCCGCTACTACTCCTAGCGTCTCCCTATCGCCCGGTTCCGCGTGCCCCACGGCCCAGGGGGCGAGTCATAGAGACAAAATAAACATTCTCCCATTAGCAATATACTCATGTGTTATGTTTTCCTTGTAGTGACGCTTTGAAAAAGACCCACTAGGGTCGAAACGTTATCTATATCTGATCACATTCAAGCATAAAAATGTTCTTGTGTGACACCCCAGGGGTCTGGTTGCCACAGTGATAGAGATATTACGTCTGAGAGCAGGTGGGAGGTCTCTTGGTCAGGAATCCTATGCATGCCACACCTCCTGCCCAGTCCTGGGAGGGGAAGAACTTCCCCTATATAAACCTAGGGCTGAGGCAGGGTTAGTGAGTAGAGAAGAAGTAGAGACAGAGAAAAGAAGCAAATATAGGAACAGAACATCAGGAGCTCTGTGGGAGCAGTGTTACAAGGAGTCAGGGGCTGGCAGCTGCAGAGCTCGCCCTGACTGAGAAGATTTCTTACCGGACCCGGAGTCCGAGGCTGTGGGGACTAACTCCTACCCAGCAGCAGAATCCGTCAGGCAGGGGATTCCAGGTCCTCTGGACAAGAAACCCGAGTCACCGGCCATACGGGTGAGCACCACACGGTACACTCAGGGACGTGAGCTACTTATACCCGCCTCTAGCAAGGTAGCCAGAAGAGTACAGTTAGTTTGGGAGGCCTACAACTCCGCCTGGCCAGGGGAGATCCCATCTGCTCAAGGACTGACCAGGCCCCAATCGCTAGCCAGTACTCCGGGAGGGTCTATCTTTGTCACCAGTAAAGACCCTGAACTACACCGTACCGTCTCCGAGTGGTTCCTGCTACCCCCATCATCCACGTCGGCTGCCCTGAGGCCATACCCCTCCCGTTGGGGGTTATACTATCACGCTGCACAATCCTACCACCGGCCTCAGCGGTCTGCCCTGCAGCAGCAGCTCCTTAGCTGTACTCAACGGGTGGCGTAGTCGTCCAACATCTACCGCTGATACATCGCCGCTCAGTTTGACTCCCTGGGCACGGACCGGGTCACCGCCACGAGACTACAACCCTCAACAGATCCGGCTCCGGGTAAGCTCCCGCGTGCGCAACGCAGCGCGACACAGGCCCAGGGGCGCGTCAACTTTTGGCGTAGTCGGCAGGATCTCGTGCCCGCAACCACCGGGTACTGCGTGCCTGAAAAAGACTGTTCAAACTTACCTGTGGTGAAGATTCCCGCCATCCGGCGCCATCTTCAGCCTTCTTCCCGCCATCGGTGAAGATTCCCGCCATCCGGCGCCATTTCCAGCCTTCTTCCCGCCTTCCGTGGAGTTTTCCCGCCGTTGGACGCCATCTTGAAGACGTCGCGCGGGAAGAAGAGGGGCGTGGACTCCGAAAGCGCGCGAGAACTGAAGCCCCGCCTCACGTCCGGACGTCGCGTAAGGTCCTGGAAGGAGCCCAGCAGACGCCGACGTCACAGGAGCGCGACGGAAGGTCCTCAACCCTGACGATCTACTGCAGAGCCGCGGCCTACGGAAGAGGATCATCGCAAGGTAGGCCACGGTCCACTAGGGGGGAGGAGGATGTCGGATATGGAGGAGAGCTTCACTGCCTCAACCCCCGCCAGCGCCACCGCTGCTGCAGTCATGCCTTTCACCATGCCCTATATCCCGGGAGCGGCCTGGCTACCCCAGTACTCAGGGGAGTCACATACCCTGCATGACTTTAGAGAAAAGCTGGATAGCCTCTTCCAGGTGTACCCCCTCACAGAAGAGCAAAAAGTGAGCATCCTGGTGGCCCAATTAACTGGGGCAGCCCGAAGGGAGGTAAAGTCCTGGCCACCTGGGGGGAGGACTGTCGCAGGGATACTAACCCTGCTGAGGGACATCTTTGATACCCGCACCTCAGCCGAGATCAAGCTTAGATTCTACGGGTGCAAACAGCGGGCACATGAGAGTATAAGGGACTATGCCCTGAACCTACAAGAGGCCCTGAGAGCCATTAAGCAGACCGACCCTGACGGCGTGGGAGACGAGGACAGGCTGTTGACTGAACAATTTATAGATGGTTTATATTGCAATGCCCACCGAACCCAGTTGCAGGCAATGGCCTTACAGGACCCTCATCTGGGATTTGCACAGTTCAAGGACAGAGCCATCCGGGTGCTTCGAGAACCGGCACCAAGTGGCGTTGTGACCCCCAGACGCCCCACTACCACTTACCACCAGGAGGCGGCGCCCTTGTCGGCAGGGCCTGTGGGAGCTGATGCGCAGGCTTTGAACAATGACCCGGCTCCAGACCTGCACCATCAGGTCCAAGAGCTAGCTAAAAGCGTTGCTGCGCTAACCCGAACTGTGCAGTCTTTACAGGTTTCTACTCCAGGGAAGATCCAGCTGGCATCCGGACCGGAGGACATCCCGTGGCGTCGACCAAGGAGGACCCCACCGGCCAGAGGAAGACCCAGCGACCGATACAACGAGGACGGACGACCCATCTGCCGCCGCTGTAATCAACCCGGACATATGGCAAGGTACTGTCCTTTAAACTGGCACAACCTAGGGTAGAGGGCCAACCCCTAGGAAATAGATCATCAGGCCCATCGAACTGGCGCGACAAATATGTGGGAGGACGTCCAGTCTTGCCTGTGGTACTGGATGGCATTCCTATGAGTGCCCTACTGAACACCGGGTCACAGGTCACCACCATCCCGTACGTGCTCTTCAAGCAGTACTGGAATGACTCGGATATTACCCGCTACCCTGACGACGACTTGAGTATCATCGCCAGCAATGGTCAGCCCGTGCCACAGATCGGATTTAAAGAGGTGACCATTAAAATTGGTAGAGTTGAACTGGCAGCACAGGGACTGATCATTGTAGACGTTGACAAACACGAGAGTCACCCAAAGATAACTCTAGGAACTAATGTAATTGAAAATTGTCTTGCAGAGGTGATTTTCCTTTTACAGCAGGTTGCCAAGAATGCCAGCTCCGGCGAGCAGCGAGTGCTCCAAAAAGAGATCCGGGCACTGATGCGACGGCAACAGGTGGAACTCTCCGGCGGTGAGATTGGTAGCGTGAGAATGTGTGACCCTTTCCCTATTGCCATGCCCCCAAAAAGTGAAATGATGATTTGGTGCCGGGCAGCTATTGGTCTGAGAGGTAGAGATTACCAGGCAATGGTAGAACCAGTTTACTCAGACAGTAGGCCAACCATCTTGACAGCACGGGGGGTGGTTAATGTACGCCATGGGAGGGTGCCCGTTCGCATAATCAATATCGGGAAGAGGGAAGTGTACCTGCCCCGGTATGCCACGCTAGCCAAATTATATACCATTAACCAAAATGCTATACAATCTGTGGAACCCTTGCCTCCATCTCACCCGGAGGAAGGTAACGGCTCTAAGAAAACAATGGAGGACTGGTGTCAGCAACTACATTTGGGTACTGACTCCACTCCCTCACACCAGAAACAGGGAGTCTATCGGGTGGTTCAAGAGTACGAGAGAGTGTTTAGTAAACACCCGTTAGACTTCGGGCGAGTCAAGGGGGTAGAACACCACATCCCCACGGGAGACCATCCTCCCATAAAAGAGAGGTATCGACCCGTACCCCCTGCACACTACCAACACGCCAAGGGGATGCTTAGAGACATGAAGGAGGCTGGGGTGATCAGGGATAGCTGTAGCCCCTGGGCAGCTCCACTAGTCTTAGTCAAAAAGAAAGACAACACCATGAGGATGTGTGTAGATTACCGGAAAATCAACCGTATCACACACAAGGATGCGTACCCCTTACCAAGGATAGAGGAGTCTTTGGCTGCTTTAAGATCTGCTAACTTCTTCTCTACCTTGGATCTCACTAGTGGGTACTGGCAGGTTCCTGTAGCAGAGGCGGACCGGGAGAAGACCGCATTCACCACCCCGATGGGACTTAGCGAGTTTACCTGTATGCCGTTCGGACTCTGCAACGCACCAGGAACCTTCCAACGATTAATGGAGTGCTGTCTGGGCCACAGAAACTTCGAGACGGTCCTGTTGTACCTGGACGATGTCATCGTATATTCTAAGACTTATGAGGACCACCTGAAACACCTGGCGGAAGTGTTCGAAGCTCTGGCAAGCTACGGCCTAAAGGTGAAACCCTCCAAGTGTCACCTCCTGAAACCAAAGGTGCAGTACCTGGGACACGTGGTGAGCGCTGACGGAGTGGCTCCCGACCCTGATAAGATCACCGCAATTAAGGAATGGCCAAGTCCCTCCAGTGTAAAGGAAGTGCGGCAGTTCCTCGGGTTGGTAGGCTACTACCGCAGGTTCATCCCCGGTTTCACCAAAAAGGCAGCTCCTATGCAGGACCTCCTGATAGGCCAGTCCCGGAAGGCCAAGAACCAGAAGCCGCCCTTCAGATGGGAGAAGTTGGAAGAAGAGTCCTTCCGCCAGCTGAAGATGGCCCTCACGGGGGATGAAATCCTGGCGTACCCGGATTACAGCCAGCCCTTTATCCTCTACACCGACGCAAGTAACATCGGGCTAGGAGCCGTGCTGTCCCAGATCCAGCAGGGGAAAGAGCGAGTAATCGCTTACGCCAGCCGAAAACTGCGACCCACCGAAAGAAACCCTGAGAATTACAGCTCATTTAAGCTAGAGTTCCTGGCAGTGGTGTGGGCAGTCACCGAACGCTTTAAGCACTACCTCGCTTCTTCCCGGTTCGTCGTGTACACGGATAACAACCCGTTGAAACACCTGGACACGGCAAGACTCGGTGCCCTAGAGCAGAGATGGATGGCCCGCCTGTCCAACTACGAGTTCACCATCAAATACCGGGCAGGACGCTCCAATACCAACGCGGACGCCCTGTCCAGGATGCCAAACCTACCGGACGTAGGAGAAGATCCAGAGGGACTGGAAGAAGTCGAACTCCCCGCGTTTCACCGTCATGGGACTATCCAGTATTCCCATCGGGTAAGGAGTAAGCAAGGCGCTACGCTTAACCCCTTACCTCACTACAACTGGGCGGAAACGCAAGACAGTGACCCTGCCGTCCGGCTGGTGAAGGAGATGCTGACTCGGCCAGAGGCTCGCCTTGACCCAGACGCTCCGGAGGAAGCCAAGCAACTGTGGGCAGAAAAGAGTAGACTGTTCCTTTACAAGGGGAAGTTGTGCCGCAGGATGGTTAACTCCCGGACGCATGAACTAATCTGGCAAGTAGTGGTGCCACGACGAGACGCAGCCATGGTGATGGAGGCATACCACGATGGAGCTGGGCATTTCGGATGGAAGAAGCTGGAGTTCCTGCTGCGCGGGCGCTTCCATTGGGTAGGCATGAGGGGAACCATCGAGAGGTGGTGCAGAGACTGTGGCCCGTGCAACCTGAGGAGGAAGGACCGTGCCAGCCAGAAGACTCCCCTGCAGTCCATCGTCACCCGGAAGCCGTTGGAACTGGTAGCCTTGGATCATGTAAAACTGACCCCAAGCAGAAGTGGCTACGTCTAAGCGTTAACCATCGTGGATCATTACTCCCGGTTCTTGGTTGTCGTCCCCGTCAAGGACTTAACGGCTCAAACAGCAGCTAGAGCCTTCCAGCAGCACTTCTGCCGTCCACACGGGTACCCGGACCAAGTGCTGACGGACCAGGGACCTGCCTTTGAAGCGGAGGTCTTCCAGGAATTCTGCAATCTGTATGGCTGCCGGAAGATAAGGACGACACCCTATCATCCGCAAACTAATGGACTTTGTGAGAAAATGAACCAGGTGGTAATGGATCTTCTGAAAACGTTGCCCCTGGAAGAACGCAGTCTGTGGCCTGAGAAGCTGCCCGATCTGGTGGACCTATACAACCACATCCCGGTAGGTTCCACCAACTGTACCCCGGCTTACCTAATGAGGGCGAGACCTGGTAAGTTACCTGTTGACCTGGAAATGGGAGTCCTGACACCCGAGGACACTTCACCAGAAGCAGACTGGGACACAGAGAGGCAGCAGCAGTACCGGAAAGTACAGGAGAGCGTGGAGCGAAGTCTCTGTCAGGCTAGGGAGAGACAAGAGAAAACTTACAACCAGTATGCTCCCGCTGTTCCCCTGGTGCCCGGAGAGCAGGTCTTGAAGAGGAAAAGACGGCTCCACAAGTTGGACGACCAGTGGGAGAAGGACCCGTACACCGTACTGCCCTCAAGCCACGAGAACCCGAAGGTCTGTACCATCAGTAAAGACGGAGGGGAGACCACAGCCATTGTATCCCGGGATCACCTGAAGAAGTGTCCTGAACAGCTACGGAACCCTGAAGAGGAACAAGAAGACCATCGACCCGTAGAGGAAAGGGAAGATATGGTTAGTACTGTGCTCGGAGACTTCCCTCGGTCTTGGACTCAAGTCAATGGTGCAGTTGTGGTACCCGTACTCACCTTCCTCCAACCAGCATCCCAAGCACCTACGGAGCAACAGGTAGAGCTGGAAGAACAGCCGGTCCAGGAGGCAGAAGATCCCACACCAGCAGATCAGGAGGATCAACCCTCTGCTTGCAGTGAGCCTGCCATATCCCTAGTGAGCCAAAGGGCCCGTAGACAGCTGCCCAATTTACCCTTGACAGCTCCTACACCCTGTAGTTCAGGGCCAGACAGTCAGCTCCGTAGGTCCACTAGGGCCACTAGAGGCCAGTTACCCGCACGTTGGAGGATTTGAAGTGTATAAATTGTTTAATTTGTGGTTACCTGTTTTTCTTGTTGCTTGTGTATAATTATGTGTTTCTAGTTGTTTATAGGAGTCTTTGGTGGATTTACCGGGAATCCTGTGTACATAGTTGGAGCTTAACCCAGGACGGACTAAAGACTGTTAAGGACTCGGGGCAGGACAGACCCCTACCTGGTTACGTCTCCCTGTTTTGGTGAAATGGACACCTTGCTTTCTTCAAAGACTGCACCCGGTTACGGACATGCCGTGACCACCTTTATGTGTTTCTTTATTGTATTGTTATTGTTATATCTTGTTATGTTTTTCTAAAATATGTTTAGTCCCGGAGTACTAAATTTCACTAGGGGGGAATGTGACACCCCAGGGGTCTGGTTGCCACAGTGATAGAGATATTATGTCTGAGAGCAGGTGGGAGGTCTCTTGGTCAGGAATCCTATGCATGCCACACCTCCTGCCCAGTCCTGGGAGGGGAAGAACTTCCCCTATATAAACCTAGGGCTGAGGCAGGGTTAGTGAGTAGAGAAGAAGTAGAGACAGAGAAAAGAAGCAAATATAGGAACAGAACATCAGGAGCTCTGTGGGAGCAGTGTTACAAGGAGTCAGGGGCTGGCAGCTGCAGAGCTCGCCCTGACTGAGAAGATTTCTTACCGGACCCGGAGTCCGAGGCTGTGGGGACTAACTCCTACCCAGCAGCAGAATCCGTCAGGCAGGGGATTCCAGGTCCTCTGGCCAAGAAACCCGAGTCACCGGCCATACGGGTGAGCACCACACGGTACACTCAGGGACGTGGGCTACTTATACCCGCCTCTAGCAAGGTAGCCAGAAGAGTACAGTTGGTTTGGGAGGCCTACAACTCCGCCTGGCCAGGGGAGATCCCATCTGCTCAAGGACTGACCAGGCCCCAATCGCTAGCCAGTACTCCGGGAGGGTCTATCTTTGTCACCAGTAAAGACCCTGAACTACACCGTACCGTCTCCGAGTGGTTCCTGCTACCCCCATCATCCACGTCGGCTGCCCTGAGGCCATACCCCTCCCGTTGGGGGTTATACTATCACGCTGCACAATCCTACCACCGGCCTCAGCGGTCTGCCCTGCAGCAGCAGCTCCTTAGCTGTACTCAACGGGTGGCGTAGTCGTCCAACATCTACCGCTGATACATCGCCGCTCAGTTTGACTCCCTGGGCACGGACCGGGTCACCGCCACGAGACTACAACCCTCAACAGATCCGGCTCCGGGTAAGCTCCCGCGTGCGCAACGCAGCGCGACACAGACCCAGGGGCGCGTCACTTGCACCTTTGAATTCTGCTTGTCACAGAGAATCAATAAACTGTTCATCACCCAAGCCCAGAGTGTGCGGTGAATCTTTAATCTATGCCACTGATGAAGGCATTGAACCTGATCAGAATTGGTTCTAGCATGCCTATCTGCTCTTGTGTCAACACAAGCATGCCGGGGCCCTGGACCATCAGGGGGGCCCACTCGCCGTCGGGGCCCAAGCTGCTTCCCTGGCATCTGTGCAGGGCTGCTGGTGCTGTCCGAGCCCTACTCTGCTACATGCAGAAGTCAGTGTGCGGTCAGTGTGCTCCTGCTCTACCAATCAGGCCCAGTGCTGTCACTGATCAGACATGGCCGCGCGCAGTGCGCTGTGCTGCTGTGTCTGCTTAGCTAGTAATGCGCCTTTAATTGTGCTTGTGTGTTGTACCTGCTACGTCATTACTACCAAACACAGCTGCACAGCGTGCGGCCATGTCTGGAAAATGACAGCACTGGGCCTGATTGGTGGAGCAGCAGCACACTGACAGCACCGGCGGCCCTACTCAGATACGAGGGTAGAAGCCTGGGCCCCGACGGCGAGTGGGACCCCCTGATGGTCCAGGGCCATGTGACACGCCGGAGGCCCTGCACTGCCACATGACTGAGGAGCTGGAAGGGACACAGGCCTGGGGATAGGTGAGCGAGCTTCCCCAATCCCCATATAAAAAATATTTCTAATGTGTGTGTGCATGTATGATGTGAATATCTGTGTATGTCAGTGTATATGACTGTTTATATATAATTATGTCTGTTTTATATGTGTTTCTAAGAATGTGTTCAAATATGTACGTATGCCTGTATGTGTAAGTATCTGTGTATGTTTGTGTATGTGCGTGTCTGCGTATTGTATGTGTGTATATCTGTGTACCATGTGCATGTGTGTATGTGTGTGCATGCACTGGTCTGTATAGTGTGTGTTTGCATATGTGAAGGATGAGGGGACAGCCTAGGCCCTGTGTTGTATACCTACATTTCTCCGCCATGTCTGTGCATCATGAATGGTGATATGTGCTAAAGGGGCCCACGAAAACCTGGAGCCAGCCCAGCAAGCATGGTTAACTGAGCTTCTCCATCCAACAGGTTCAGAACCATATTGACCTAATGTTACTAAAGGATTTAATACAAACAGGTTCTGCCATTAACCTCTTGGGCCAATCTGACAAAAACCAACCTTGCTTGTATACTTGAGGTAGTTTAGCATTACAGCTCCTAATGAGAAGAGGACAGGAGAAGCTATGCAGGTGGAAACATCTCACCATTCTCCTCTCGTTCACTCAGCCTGCATGCACTAAGAAATATTAGGCAGGTTGACTCTTTAGAAAATAAGATACTGCTTCCCTTTGTGATAGAGTGGTTATACACTCATGAATAGCAGAAGGAATGTAAACATACATAGGAGACCGCTAAATAACAACTTTTCTCACGAAGAGACAAGCATGGTGATTTCAATAATCTTACTAAAAGCAATGGCTTGGAGTCATCAATGTTAGGGCGCAGTCAGACGGCCATGTAACACGGACGACAATCACATTGCAGTGCTTGCAATGGCTGGTGGCTCTCCTAACCTGAGTATGAAAGCTGCATAGATATACATGTTGTTAGGGTAAGTGCACACACGTTGTGTTTTTTCTGCATCAAATCTGCACCAAATCTGCTGATAATCTCCTGCCAGAGAAAAGTTATCTGCGACAAAATATGGGCGTAATACGCAGTAAACAAAAAGGCAACATGTGGGAACAGTGAATTCTGGCTTCTCATATACTTTGCTGGTACTGCCAGACACAGCTGAAAATTTACAAAAAATCTGCTGCAAACATGCAGTAAAACACAACGTGTGTGCACTTACCCTACACTCGGGCCAGGAGAGCCACTGGCCAGTCCGTGCACTGCGATGCACTAGTCTGTGTAATATGGGCATCTGACTCCCCCCTTGGCAGGTGATATTTACAACTACTTTGGCTTGGTAGTTCTAAAACTTTATACAGCTTTCTGGTCCAATCTTTTGCAGCTTTTAATTTATTGTAGCACAGTCCTTGTGTCCTTCTTAATGCAGCATAGTACACAATCTTCTAGTGCTTTTCACAGTCCCCCCATCTTTCAAAACACAACACTCCCTCTGGTGTTGCAACTGTTGACCCTCTGTTGCTAAGCTACGTCTGTTTGGTGAACGCATTGTTTGCTCACATAAGTCTTTTTTTTCCCTTTGTAGTAGTATTCTTTGTCCACGCTTTCTGTAATGGAGACACTCTACTGCAGGTGGGCTGGTCCCCCTCATCTGGGACAAATTAGAGCACCTCCATGTCCAACTCCAAACCCTCAGCTTTACATAGTGAGTGCCACCCACCCTCTCACTTTCTAGCCAGTCTTGACATAGGTTCCTCCCACTGACTGTCCATTCTGACTTCATGTATGAACCCACCACTGGTGAAAAGCAAAAGCCTAATATTCTCTATATATGCTTTCCGGGGACATGGTTGTGCTTATGGCACTGTCCCCATGTCATCCTCTGACTCAGCCATGTCACCACCTACACTAGTTTTGCTTGCAAGAAATGGTATCTCCATCTACCCGTGGCACACTGCTTGGCCATATTTGACTGGAGTCACGCTCTTGAATTACTAATTTTTCCACAATTTGTTGTCCAACATCTGTTGCAACCCAAATCACAGCATCCACAGATAAATGTCAACAATAAACATTAATACATAACAGTCAGTGCCTAACTGAAATTGCATAGTACTACATAGCAATAGCACCTTTATGGTGGTCCTTAGCAGGCATACCATATCATAATATAATACTTGGAATGGCATAAATGTGACATGATATTTACATAGTAATTGGGCCACTTGGATAACTAGATTAACTCTCTACCACAACTTGGTCTATGGTAACATTTGCACATTTTACCTAACTACTGTCTACTTCTTCTGAGCATGAGGAGACTTCATATATTTGTTTTCTACTGTTGACTGACCTAAAATAGATCCCTTGTGGTTACTTTCTCTAGTGTCTTGCACTTGTGACTAATGTTCTTAAGAGTGCATGAACTAGTTAAGGAGAGGCCCAAGGACTGCAAGGGAGTAGGAGAGGGTTAAATAAAATTGCGGGAAAATAGAGGGTTTTACTGTCCATAGGGGGTGTGGACATGGGGGTATTTATAGGATTTTGGCACCAAAAGGCTTAATAGGACATCTTGCAGGAAGAACACTCATCTGGGTGTCAGGGTTGGAAGACCAGATTCAGGCCCGGTTGAGCAAGAGGGCCTGGGGTGGCTGGAAAATTTCCTTACTGGGAAAGGAGGAGTGATGAGCAGAAACGGAGGAGTGATGAGCAGAAACGGAGGAGTGATGAGCAGAAACGGAGGAGTGATGAGCAGAAACGGAGGAGTGATGAGCAGAAACGGAGGAGTGATGAGCAGAAGCGGAGGAGTGATGAGCAGAAGCGGAGGAGTGATGAGCAGAAACGGAGGAGTGATGAGCAGAAACCGAGGAGGTGAGAGCATCCAAGTGCGGCAGGCCCCACCGCCATGTGAGAGCCCCGGAGCATCTGAGCCCAGCCCTGTGTTTTGTCATAGGAGGCGCAGGGCGCAGACCAGTAGCGTTGCAACCCCCCACGCAGAAGGCAGGACCCGACACAGCATCCGGCAGGGCTGCGGCGGTGAAAGAAGAATGACAGGGGGAGTCATCAGCAGGCCGCAGAGGTAGAGCATAGGACGCCACACATGGAGGAATAGCAGGTATGGAAGGGAGCCTTCAGGTGACAGCAGGATTGACAGTGCCGTGGGTAGAGGATAATTTAAAGGGACAGGACAATGTTTTCCGAAAGCAAAAGTGTTCTGGGGGACAGATGAAGAAGGCACCAGGTTTAACAGGAGATAATGGCCAGGTCCCCAAGGGGCCAACAGCAACAGTATATAGTACATCTCAGCAAAAAACAGCTATCGACAATAGGGATATAAGCATAGCTTTATGTTTCATGGAGCAGGCATGTCAGGGCCAGGACATAAGGAGAGGAAGAGTGAGGTTGACGGAAGAAAATATACTGTCAGAAAAAGGGACGAGTCAGCAGAGTTTAGGTAATCACAATTCTATCGTTGGTCAAAGAATGGAGGCTTGGAGGAGGAGTGCCAGGCGTGGTCAACACAGACTGGAGGGGAATCAGAGAGACGAAAGAAGGTGTTTGCCAATACGAAGAAGGTCTGGATCAGAGTCAGGCACTTCGGCCTCTTCACCGAAAGGGAGAAGATCATGGCAGCACACATTTGCCTGTCATCACAGTCGGGACAAATCCGCCTCATCAGGAGCAAGGAGTTCTGCACGGAGGAGAAGTAGGGCTAACATTCAAAGGAACAAACAATTACAGCCCGTGGCGCCAGTGTAAGGTGCCCCAGCGAGGTAGTCGTGGGCGAGTTGTAGCCCCTGCTCACTCTGGCACCCTACAGACAATACGTGTCCTCTCTCTGATGTGTGGTTGTGTATGTGGCGTTCTCCACTTACTTCGAATCATCTGATCGCGGCTGTCTCCAGGCATTTCTCTTCTGGGACCAGGGCAGCAATAAATTCAGAGGACACGAGGAAGAGGAATATGTACAGTATTTATAGGCAGATATAATGGATAAGGCCCGACAGGTTATTATCTCCCTCACAGGCGCTGGCAACATCTTCAGCCCTGGTTCCTTCTTTAAGTGAAGCATCTCTGTGACTCTAATCTCTAACCCAAGAGACTCTTCTGCTATACCAACAGTGTTCTGGATCCGATATCTCCCCCACGTCTTAGCCTGCAGTCCTATTTATCTTCCTCTGCTTCCTGCAGACTAGAAGTGCCCCGGGTCCTCAATACCTCTGAGTTTCTCCGGCCGGCTAACAGGACTCTTGCGCAGGGAGACTTTTGCACTATTGATCCCACTGTCTGAGGGAATGGAGCTCCTGTCTACCCTAGCAGCCACATATAGTCAGGCTGCCCGTACAGTTCACTGTCCTATCTCTTACTGAACATCACTTCCTGCTTCTGGAAACTAAGCATGGATTTTCCTAATGTGCCCACCCTCTGTGGACTGTCATAACTCAGCATTAACCCCATCACTGTCTGTAACACTGCTAGCAGACTCAACCTAACATCTGCACCCAGGACAGTGGCATCTTGTGTCTGGTCCTGGCATAATGCCTTTTGGGCTGCAGTACCTTTAATCAATCTCTATAACACTCAGGGCTTGGTCAGGGCACTAAGTTCCCCCTCTACTCTACTGACTGAACCACTGATGCTAACCTCTTAGCTTGGCCTACCAACAGTCCTGAAGGGTTTAACTGCGGGAACACTCCCTTTAACTACTTCAGCGATCCAGGTCAGGAGTCGCATGGATGGTGAGTGTCCTGTGCCCCAGGCATGGTCCACACCGCAGCACATACACGACTCTAGTATGGATATAGCTTCAGTACTCAGAACACTTTGTAGTATCGGCGTCTCTGCCCCCTGACTGGCAGAGACGCCGTCCCTCTTACCGCCGCGCTCCCCCCCCGGCGTCCTCCGGCGCTCCTGCTTCTGCTGCTGCCGGCGCGCACAGCTTCCCGGGCACTGTGCTTAGGGCGCGCGCACGCTCCCTCCCTCTTAAAGGGGCAGCACGTGCCGTCCTAAGGAGTCCCCGGCCAATGGCCAGAGGACCTCTCATATTTAAGGCACCTCCTCCAAAATGGAGGTGCCCGTGCAAGGTTGTAGCTTTGTGTGTTAAACTCTGCTTCAGCCCTCAGGTCCCGCTGCTAGCCTGACTACCAGTCCAGCCCGCCAGCCTGACTACCAGTCCAGCCCGCCAGCCTGACTACCAGTCTGGCCTGCCAACCTGACTACCAGCCCTGTCCGCCAGCTTGTCTACTCTCCAGCCCGAAAGTCTGTCTACAGTCCAGTCCACCAGTCTGTCTATGGGCCCTGCCAGCCTGCTTTCCTGGTAGCACCTGCCTGTTGCCTGCCGTGCCTACCAGCCAGCCTACCTGGAGGCTCCTGCTTGTTACCTGCCGTGCCTGCCAGCCCGCTTACCTGGAAGCACCAGCCTGTTACCTGCTGTGCCTGCCAGCTCGCTTACCTAGAAGCACCTGCCTGTTACCTGCCGTGCCTACCAGCCAGCCTACCTGGAGGCTCCTGCTTGTTACCTGCCGTGCCTGCCAGCCCGCTTACCTAGAAGCACCTGCCTGTTACCTGCCGTGCTTACCAGCCCGCCTACCTGGAGGCTCCTGCTTGTTACCTGCCATGCCTGCCAGTCTGTCTGCCCAGATCACCCATCAGCCTGCCTGCCATGCTCATCTACTGTACCGGTCAGTCCCTGCCTTCTGACCCGTGGGAGTCACCTGCTTTCATACAAGGTCGGTCCCCAGAGTAGCACCTGGTCCCTCTGCTCGGTCCTTCCCTGGTCACGGAGTCGATTGAGCCGCCGTACGACCTTGGTCAGTCCGAGTTGATACCTAGTTACGCCCCTCTGGTCCCTCCTTGCACCGCAGCACAGAGGTTCCACCACCCGGATCCGTAGCACACTTTAACAAGGTCTAGAGAGTGAAAGTGGGTTGCACAACCCTCAAACTATACCAGGTAGGGAGGCATCTCCTCAGCCTGCGGGTGTGTCGGTAGCACAAGGTTTAGTGTTAAGGGATTTGGTATTCTGCGGGCTGGCTCCTCTGGGTACTCACTTGGGTGTGGAAACCAGGAAAAAGATCAGACATGGTGAACATGTGCCACTGCGGTCACGGCATTGGTGCATGGCGGTCTGAGTGCTGGTATGGTTCAACCGGGGACTAGGCATGAGCGAACATTTCAATGTTCAGCTCGGAAAGGTTTGCTGAACAAATTGATATTCGCCGAATTTATCCGCCGAATGTTCATTGAACATTTCCGAATCCCATAGGAGTCAATGGGAGGACCAAAAAAATGCATAGACAACACCTGGAAACAGGACCAAAAGCTGCCAAAATGCATTAAATTAGGTGTAGACCCCAGGGAAGTGCCATCAATTGACCCAGAGTACAAGTACTACAATTATTATTACTGTGACAGCAACATTTATTCAGTTGCACTTTACATATCAAAAGGGGTCACCGACTGGTACAACAGGAGAGAGGACCTTGCCTGCGAGGGCACACTGTCACAGACGTGGTTTGTGGAACCACTGTGCCACGAACGCTGGAGAGTCTGGAGGGGCGTGACTAAGCGAGCACCGGACTGTTCACTAGAGCCTCTGATGGTGAGGTTAGACTTGGCTCCCGATGAATGCCAGGTGCCACTCCAGGACAGACCAACGGACGTACAGCTGGACCCAGTAGTACAAAGTAGATGGTGCAGCAGGCAGAGTCTGTATCAGGAGTGCAGCAGGCAGAGTCTGTATCAGGAGTGCAGCAGGCAGAGTCTATATCAGGAGTGCAGCAGGCAGAGTCTATATCAGGAGTGCAGCAGGCAGAGTCTGTATCAGGAGTGCAGCAGGCAGAGTCTGTATCAGGAGTGCAGCAGGCAGAGTCTGTATCAGGAGTGCAGCAGGCAGAGTCTATATCAGGAGTGCAGCAGGCAGAGTCTATATCAGGAGTGCAGCAGGCAGAGTCTGTATCAGGAGTGCAGCAGGCAGAGTCTGTATCAGGAGTGCAGCAGGCAGAGTCTGTATCAGGAGTGCAGCAAGGACTGGTACGCAACCTTACATAACTTAGACTGCAGAACAGGAAGGTTCCACTACAGCCAACCCAATAGATGGAGACCCAATCAGGATTCCCCACATTCAAAAAAAATTAGTGGCAGACACTAGCAATGTCTAATCAATTTCACTACAGTAGAAATAGTGTAAATAAGACCCACAACTCTTCCAGTACAGCCAACCCAGGAGATGGAGACCTAATCAGGAGTGTTCACATTGCCCTAAATGAGGGCGTAACACCACCTAAGTGGCATCAATGTCATCAGACTACAAGTAGTTTAATGCAGACTAGTGTTGAGCGAGCACTAAAATGCTCGGGTGCTCGAAGCTCGGGCCGAGCTCACCGTGATACTCGGGTGCTCGACCTGAGCAATGAGCCCAATGTTAGTCTATGGGAGACCCGAGCATTTTTGCGGAGGCACCCCCGGCAGTCTGTAGAAAGCCTAAAACGTGCCCAAAACGATAGTGACAGTGCTCAAAAGACATGGGGACAGCATGGGCATCGCCCCAGGAAGCATTTCTGCCCCCCAGGTCACTGCTGTCAACAACGTGGTCAGAGGTATTAAGCCACTTTTACGGGCTCACAATAAAACGTTCAAAAACTAAACTGAAACGGTTTTCCTGTGAAATATGTTAAGGAACATCCTTTCCAGGGTAAAGACTTGTGTATAAGGTAAAATAAATAACCAAAAACAAAAATACTCCTTCACACCTTGGGCTATGTTCACAAGTAGCATTTTTTATGCGTTTTTGCACTTTTGTATTGCTTTCAACCGTGACAAATGCATTCACCGGGAAATGGCATTTTAACATTTTACAATCTTATCTGGCCATGTGCTGTGTGACACATGCATACAGTGCTGAAAAGACATGGGAACAGCATGGGGAAGACCCCTGGAAGCATCTCTGACACCCAGGTCACTGCCTAAAAGTGTGCCCATCAGAAGTGATCCTTGCCGCATCAGAAGATGCAGACTTGCAACTATCCCCGTACAAGTCCTTGTCCCAGGGCAGTGTTCAATTGTACCTTCCCCATTCCGTGCAATGCAAGCGCAAGTATACAGCCTGCCACCCACCCACCCCCAGACATCAATATCATACTGCTTGCTTGCACTTGAATTGGAGCCTTTTAGTTTGGAGGAGGCCGAAGCTGGCCACTACCTCATGGCTGCTTTGGCAGCAAGGTGTCCATACTCGGTCCCCAGCTGCCCCGTGGCCGGGTGTCCACACACGGTCCCCAGCCGCCTGGGGGCGGCCGGGTGTCCATAAACGGTCCCCAGCCGCCCCTATTTCTCCTTGGAACTTCCCCCCACACTTTTCTTAGCCCGGCCTACTTTAGGGCAGCATTGGACGAGCCCACCAGAGAACCAGACTCCTCCGGTGGGCCCTGGCTTCTCCATCAGGGGAGTTGAGAGCACCAAGGTGAGGAGCATGATGATGATAGAAGTTAGCATCTGCTTTGTTTTCTTGGAATGCAAGCGTATGTGTGCAACCTGCCATCCACCCACCCCCAGGCTACAATACCATACTGCTAGCTTGCTTGCACTTGAAATTGGGCCTTTTAGGCATGTGGAGGTAGACGCCAGCCACCATGTCATGGCTGCGTCGGCGGCCTGGTATCCATACTCAGTCCCCAGCTGCCCAGCGGCCGGGTGTCCATGCTCGGTCCCCAGCCGCCAGGGGGCGGCCGGGTAACCATACTCGGTCCCCAGCCGCCCCGCGGCTGGGTGTCCATACACGGTCTCCAGCCGCCTGGGGGCGGCCGGGTGTCCATAAACGGTCCCCAGCCGCCCCTATTTCTCCTTGGAACTTCCCCCCACACTTTTCTTAGCCTGGCCTGCTTTAGGGCAGCATTGGACGAGCCCACCAGAGAACCAGACTCCTCCGGTGGGCCCTGGCTTCTCCATCAGGGGAGTTGAGAGTGCCAAGGTGAGGAGCACGAAGATGATGATAGAAGTTAGCATCTGCTTTGTTTTCTAGGAATGCAAGCGTTAAAACAAAGCTTCAGGTGATAAATTATGGATGAGGTGGTGGCAAAGGAGAAAGAGCAGGAGGAACAGGGACCATTCACATCAATATCAGGCCAGTCAACAACACATGTCTTGTAGGATATGTTTCTGTACCAAAAGGAGCGGTTCGGCTACACAGTTATAGGGCATGCAGTGAGTGCAATGCCTACCAAAAATTTCGAGGCACTCCAATGCCCCTTGGAAGTGACATGGAGGTCAGAGGGCTTTAACTAAACCGTTTTTTCCATTTATAGCAACTGGGTCTCCTTTGCACTTTTGGCCTTAGCAGTGAATGGAAGGCTTTCCAAAAATTATGAGGAACTGCAATGCCCCTTGAAACAGACGTGGATTACAGCATACTAAAAACCTTCTACCCATTATTGGGCAGTGGGTCTCCCTTAGTGTTCGCCTATGCATTGAAAAGGAAAAGCTGACTAAAATTAGGAGGAATTGTAATGCCCGTTGGAAGAATGGTGGAGTTCGCAGTGGAATAAAAAGACAATATCAATGCCCCTTGAAAAAGTGGTGGAGGTCGCAGTAGCTTAACAAGATGGTTTTAATGCCCCCGGGAAAAGTGGTGGAGGTCGCAGTAGCTTAACAAGACGGTTTTAATGCCCGTGGGAAAAGTGGTGGAGGTCGCAGTAGCTTAACAAGATGGTTTTAATGCCCCTTGGAAGAGATGTGGAGGTCGCAGTAGCTTAACAAGACGGTTTTAATGCCCCTTGGAAGAGACGTGGAGGTCTCAGTAGCTTAACAAGACGGTTTTAATGCCCCTGGGAAAAGTGGTGGAGGTCACAGTAGCTTAACAAGACAATTTTAAAGCCTATTGGAAGAATGGTGGAGTTTGCAGTGGAATAAAAAGACAATATCAATGCCCCTTGAAAAAGTGGTAGAGGTCGCAGTACCTTAACAAGATGGTTTTAATGCCCCTTGGAAGAGACGTGGAGGTCGCAGTGGAATAAAATGACAATATAAATGCCCCTTGGAAAAGTGGTGGAGGTCGCAGTAGCTTAACAAGACGGTTTTAATGCCCCTTGAGAAAGTGGTGGAGGTCACAGTAGCTTAACAAGACGGTTTTAATGCCCCTTGGAAGAGACGTGGAGGTCGCAGTGGAATAAAGATACAATATCAATGCCCCTGGGAAAAGTGGTGGACGTCGCAGTAGCTTAACAAGACAGTTTTCATGCCCCTTACAAGAGCCATGCAGTACAGCATATTAAAATCATTATTCCCATTATTGGGGAGTGGGTCTCCCATAGTCTTTGCCTATGCCTTACAAGCAAAAGCTGCCAAAAATTAGGACGGAGGAACTTGCAATGCTGGCAACACGGACCACGGTCACCCTGGTGGTATATTGGTGGTGGAGGCTGAGGATAAGGAGAAGAGCAAAATACAGCCGAAATGAGGAAGCGTATACCCATGTGTGGGTGTGAAGCGGTGCATGGGAATACACCTCCGAAATAACACAGTGGATTTGACTTTATGTTACTCTGCTGTCATTTGGTGGTGATGAGAAGTCTGGCCCAATCCAGCCCTTGTTCATTTGGATAAGGGTCAGCTTTTCAGCATTGTCAGTTGATAGGCGAGTGCACTTATTAGTTATAATTCCCACAGCGGCACTAAAAACACGCTCCGATAACACGCTAGCGGCAGGGCAGGCCAGGACCTCCAAGGCGTACAGAGCGAGTTCATTCCAAGTGTCAAGCTTGGATACCCAATAATTAAAAGGCACAGAGGAATCTCGGAGGACGCTGGTACAGTCGGCAAGGTATTCCCTCACCATCTTTTGAAACGTTCCACTCCTTGTGAGAATACCCCGCGCCTCAGGGCCTGTAAGCTGGGCGGGTCTAAGGAAACTGTCCCAGACTGTTGACAGTGTTCCCCTGCCTCTGCTGGATTGGAGTTGCGTCTCTCTCACCTGTACGCCTTGGTTGGTCAACAAACTGTGATCTCTGCCTCTAGCGTGTTCAGATGGGAATTTTTTTAACAGTTCTGCAGCAAGGGCCTTCTGGTACTGCCCCATTTTTGTAGACCTCTCCACCTCAGGAATAAGAGAGTGAAAGTTCTCCTTGTAGCGGGGGTCTAAAAGTGTCACCAACCAGTAATGACTGTCACCCAACATTTTGACAACGCGAGAGTCACGGTTAAGGCTGCGTAACATAAAGTCAGCCATGCGTGCCAGACTGGTAACGGGCAAGACTTCCGTGTCCTCACCAAGATGACGACTGACCATGCTCTCCTCCTCCTCCCCCCTGTCCTCAGACCACCCACGCTGAACCGACTGTATGACAGTTGTACAGGTACTACCGCCTACAGCGCATGATACCAGCTCCTGTTCTTCCTCCTCCTCCTCTTCCTCATTGTCCCCCAATGCACGTTGGGATGAGATGAGGCTGGGCTGTGTGTAATCGCCCATTGCGGGTTCTTGATCCATCTCATCATACTCTGGCTGCAATGCCTCCTCTTTAATTCTCTGCAGAGAGCGTTGCAAAAGACAGACAAGTGGGATGCTGACATTAATGATCGTTACTCACCATCTTGGTGGACTCCTCAAAGTTTGTCAGGATGGTACATGTCAGACATCCAGGTCCACTCCTGAGGTCTTATGTGAGGAGTCTGACCTGAGTATCGACGGCCTTGTTGCAGCTGGTACTCCACAACTGCTCTCTTCTGCTCACAAATCATTTACAACATGTGGAGGGTAGAGTTCCAACGTGTGGGGACATCACACACCAGTCGGTGTGCCGGAAGCTGCAAACGCTGCTGCAACACTGCAAGGGCAGCGGAAGCTGTAGCCGACTTCCGAAAATGAGCTGACAGGCGGCGTACTTTGACGAGCAGATCTGGCAACTCGGGGTACAATTTAAGAAACCGCTGAACCACGAGGTTAAGCACATGAGCCAGGCATGGTACGTGTGTGATCTCGCCTCGCCTCAGAGCCGCCACCAGGTTACGGCCATTGTCACACATGACCATGCCTGGATGTAGGTTCAGCGGTCTCAGCCACAGATCTGCCTGCTCTTTCACAGCTGTCCACAACTCACAAGCAGTGTGAGGTTTATCACCTAAGCTTATGAGTTTCAGCACAGCCTGTTGCCGCTTGGCTGAGGCAGTACTGCAGTGCTTCCAGCTTGTAACTGATGTGGTGATATCTGAGATGGAGGCTGAACATGAGGAGGAGGAGGATGATGCGCAGGAGCTGTACACTGTGGGGGAAACTCTGACTGACATAGGGCCCGAGACTGGGTCCCGGCTTCCACTATGTTTACCCAATGTGCCGTCAGGGAGATGTACTGTCCCTGGCCACAAGCACTTGTCCACGTGTCCGTTGTCAGGTGGACTTTCCGAGTAACTGCATTGTTGAGGGCACGGCAGATGTTTTGGGACACGTGCTTGTGTAGTGTGGGGATGGCACACCGGGCAAAATAGTGTCGGCTGGGGACCGAGTACCGAGGGACGGCTACCGCCATGAGGTTGCGGAAGGATTCCGTCTCCACCAGCCTAAAAGGCAGCATTTCCAACGCAAGCAGTTGTGAAATGTGCGAATTTAGGACTGTGGCCTGTGGGGCGTTGGCTGCGAATTTGCGCTTTCGTTCAAAGGTCTGGGATATGGACAATTGAACGTTGCGGTGGGACGTGGACGTTGATGCTGTTTCTTGAGAAATTGCCTGTTATGCACTGACTGGTGTGTGCGTGTTTAGTGATCCCACTGGACCATGAACCGGAGAGTGCCTGGAGGGGCGTAACTAAGTATCCGCCCGATCCGACCAAGGTCACACGACGGAATACGACACCAGTGCACCAGGGAGGAACCGAGCAGAGGGACCAGGTGCTCCTCCAGGTCAGACCCTGGACATGGCTGTTGACCCACACCGGGGAATACAGGAACAGGCAGGTTTGGCTGGCACACTGACTGGTGGGTATAGGCAGGCACGACTGGTATGCAGGCAGGCGGGTATGCAGGCAGGGGGTACAGGCAAGCACGGCTAGAGTGCAGACAGGGAGGCACTAGCAGGTTGGAGCACAGACGGGATAAGGTCCAATACAGACTGGGACTCAGGAACAGAACCGCAGATGCGATAGACAAACAGAGCAGAGCGAGGCCGCCGGAGCGGTGAGCAAGAGCAGAGCGGGGCGAGACCGCCGGAGAGGTGAGCAAGAGCAAAGCAGGGCGAGACCGCCGGAGCGGTGAGCAAGAGCAGAGCAAGACCGCCTGGAGCGGTGAGCAAAGGCAGAGCAGAGCGAGGCCACCTGGAGCAGTGAGCAAAGGCAGAGCAGAGCGAGACCGCCTGGAGCGGTGAGCAAAGGCAGAGCAGGCAAGAACCGCTGGAGCGGTGAGCAAAGGCAGAGCAGGCAGAAACCGCAGGAGCGGTGAGCAAGGCAGAGCAGGCAGAAACCGCAGGAGCGGTGAGCAAGGCAGAGCAGGCAAGAACCGCTGGAGCGGTGAGCAAAGGCAGAGCAGGCAAGAACCGCCGGAGCGGTGAGCAAGGCAGAGCAGGCAAGAACCGCCGGAGCGGTGAGCAAGGCAGAGCAGGCAAGAACCGCCAGAGCAGTGAGCAAGGCAGAGCAGGCAAGAACCACCGGAGCAGCGAGCAAGGCAGAGCGGGCAGAAACCGCCGGAGCGGTGAACAAGGCAGAGCGGGCAGAAACCGCCGGAGCGGCGAACAAGGCAGAGCAGAGGGGACAGGGCTCTGTTCACACGGAACAGACTGGAAGGGAAAGGCAGAACCGGATACACACACACAAGATACTTGCAATGAAGTAGCGAGTGGACTCTAAACTCACAAACGGAAGTACAGCAACAACGAGTAGGAGTTAGGAGCAGGTTCAGACTCTGCAGAAAAAGGGAAGGTACGGACATAGAGAAAAACAGGAAACAGGTTAGGAGACAGTTTAGACAGGAACTGTTACTGCAAGAAATACAGGAACGAGCCAAGGTAAAGCCAAGTGCTGGTTCAGACAATACAGGAGAAAGGGAAGGTACGGACATAGAGAAAAACAGGAAGCAGGTTAGGAGACAGTTCAGACAGGAACTGTTACTGCAACAAATACAGGAACGAGCCAAGGTAAAGCCAAGTGCTGGTTCAGACAATACAGGAGAAAGGGAAGGTACGGACATAGAGAAAAACAGGAAGCAGGTTAGGAGACAGTTCAGACAGGAACTGTTACTGCAGCGAGATACAGGAGCGAGTCTGGGTATGCGGCCCCCAGAGGGCGAGACGAACAGGCTAGGAGCGTGTTCAGACAGGCCTGGAAATACAGCCTCCTGGAAGGCAGACAGGCAGGCAGGCAAGAAAACACAGAATAGGACCTGGCACATTCAGAGTGAAAGAGCACACTGAATGAACACGTTGCTCAGGCACCAGCTTCCAGGTGAAGCTGGTTTAAATATCCAGTGACGGACAGCAATAGGCTGAGGATGCATTAGGGGTGTGCCCACAGCAGCTACAAGAAGCAGGAAGAGATCGGGCCCCGCCCTTAAGCAGCCAGAACAGAGGCGAGCAGACAGCATGGGAAGAAGCCAGGCTAGCAGACTGGACTGGTGACCAAGTTTGCGATCTTGCATAGTGGGGGATGGAGCACTATGCAAGAACGCCACCAGGTATGTTACAGTACCCCCCCCTTTACGCCCCCTCTTCTTCAAGCCTGCAAGGGTGTTCTGCAGAGAATTTGGAGGCCAATCCTTCTCTTCAAGAGCACTACCTCTTCTGTCCACCAGAGGAAACAAACCTGGTCTCATTATCTTGGTAGCTAGGATGCTTCCTCCCATCAAGCCATCCTTAGCAACAGAAGAAATGGGTGAAGTACCGGGAACAGCACACAGAAAAGTCTCTCTCCATTTATTATCAGATAGCACCCCTGTGAATTCAGGAGACAACTGGAAGTCCTCCGGCTGGTTGGAGGGGTGCAGAGACTCAGGGGTAACCATAGCTTCGGACAGCACTTGGACCTGCTCACTGGATGAAGTGGGCGAAGCACCAGTTACAGAGTGTAAGAAAGTCTTAGTCCATTTGCTATCAGGTAGCATCCCGGAGGGTTCAGGAGAGAGCTGGAGGTCCCCTGCCTGGTTGGAGGAGTGCAGAGACTCGGGGGTAACCACAGCTTTGAGGTACCCGTTATCAAGCTCATTAGACGGAGCGGGCGAAGTATCAGGTACCAGGTGTAGGAAAGTCTCTCTCCATTTGCCATCAGGTAGTACCCCGGAGGATTCAGGAGACAACAGGGGGTTCTCCGCCAGGTTGGAGGGGTGCAGGGACTCGGGGGTAACCACTGCTTTGGAGTACCCTTTGTCGAGCTCACTAGACGGAGCGGACGAAGTATCGGGTACCGGGTGTAGGAAAGTCTCTCTCCATTTGCCATCAAGTGGTAACCCGGAGGATTCAGGAGTCAACTGGAGGTCCTCTGCCTGGTCAGAGGGGTGCAGAGACTTGGGAGCATCCTCCGCCTCGATGGACGTATCGCCAGATTCACTAAAGATGGAGACTCCCTGCTTTGGGACCATCTTCAGTCCGGCTTCTGGGTGGGCAGCAGTCTCTTCACGCAGGAGAACTGGTGAGCTACCCACAAACATCACCCATCGGGGCTGCTCCAGGACACTGGGAAGGGAAGCTTCAGCAGAGGCTCCAAGATTAGGGTCATCGAAGACCATTAGAAAGGCCACCAGGAAGGCCTGCAGGTCAAGGACGATGGGATCCTGTGCTTCCCATAGGGGGGTGATCCATTTCAAGGCATCACCCGCCAGGTAGGACATAATAAATCCCACTTAAATCCGGTCGGTAAGAAAATCGGGAGCATAGAACTGGAACTGCAGCATGCATTGCCATACAAACGCACGGCTTAGTTTTGGATCCCCATAGTACCGTGGCGGATCTGCAGGATAGAGTGCCGATAGCTCCATTTGAACTGGTGCGTAATTCGCCTGTGCCATAGCTAGAGAAATTTTTTTTTAAATGTATTTATTTTTAATGCACGTATTCGCTGGACACGGATTCAAAATGTCTCAGAGAGCGAAGGGCCGTGGGGCTCAACGGGAACCATGGCCTGAGCAAACTGTTATGCACACGCCCGGACTGACTGGCGTGTGCGTGTTTAGTGATCCCACTGGACCATGAACCGGAGAGTGCCTGGAGGGGCGTAACTTAGTATCCACCCGATCCGACCAAGGTCGCACGACGGCATACGAAGCCAGTGCACCAGGGAGGAACCGAGCAGAGGGACCAGGTGCTACTCCAGGTCAGACCCCGGACACGGCTGTTGACCCACACCGGGGAATACAGGAACAGGCAGGTTTGGCTGGCACACTGACTGGTGGGTATAGGCAGGCACGACTGGTATGCAGGCAGGCGGTTATGCAGGCAGGGGGTACAGGCAAGCACGGCTAGAGTACAGACAGGGAGGCACTAGCAGGTTGGAGCACAGACAGGATAAGGTCCAATACAGACTGGGACTCAGGAACAGAACCGCAGATGCGGTAGACAAACAGAGCGAGGCCACCGGAGCGGTGAGCAAGAGCAGAGCGGGGCGAGACCGCTGGAGCGGTGAGCAAGAGCAAAGCAGGGCAAGACCGCCGGAGCGGTGAGCAAGAGCAGAGTAAGACGGCCTGGAGCGGTGAGCAAAGGCAGAGCAGAGCGAGGCCGCCTGGAGCGGTGAGCAAAGGCAGAGCGAGGCCGCCTGGAGCGGTGAGCAAAGGCAGAGCAGAGCGAGACCGCCTGGAGCGGTGAGCAAAGGCAGAGCGAGACCGCCTTGAGCGGTGAGCAAAGGCAGAGCAGGCAGGCGTGGTGAGCAAGGCAGAGCAGGCAGAAACCGCAGGAGCGGTGAGCAAGGCAGAGCAGGCAAGAACCACCGGAGCGGTGAGCAAAGGCAGAGCAGGCAAGAACCGCCGGAGCGGTGAGCTAAGCAGAGCAGGCAAGAACCGCCAGAGCGTTGAGCAAGGCAGAGCAGGCAAGAACCGCCGGAGCGGTGAGCAAGGCAGAGCAGGCAAGAACCGCCAGAGCAGCGAGCAAGGCAGAGCGGGCAGAAACCGCCGGAGCGGTGAACAAGGCAGAGCAGAGGGGACAGGGCTCTGTTCACACAGAACAGACTGGAAGGGAACTAGATACACACAAGATACTTGCAATGAAGTAGCGAGTGGACTCTAAACTCACAAATGGAAGTACAGCGACAACGAGTAGGAGTTAGGAGCAGGTTCAGACTCTGCAGAGAAAGGGAAGGTACGGACATAGAGAAAAACAGGAAACAGGTTAGGAGACAGTTCAGACCGGAACTGTTACTGCAACAAAATACAGGAACGAGCCAAGGTAAAGCCAAGTGCTGGTTCAGACAATGCAGGAGAAAGGGAAGGTACGGACATAGAGAAAAACAGGAAGCAGGTTAGGAGACAGTTCAGACAGGAACTGTTACTGCAGCGAGATACAGGAGCGAGTCTCGGTGTGCGGCCCCCAGAGGGCGGGACGAAGAGGCTATTAGCGTGTTCAGACAGACCTGGAAATACAGCCTCCAGGAAGGCAGACAGGCAGGCATGCAAGAAAACACAGAGTAGGACTTGGCACATTCAGAGTGAAAGAGCACACTGAATGAACACGTTGCTCAGGCACCAGCTTCCAGGTGAAGCTGGTTTAAATATCCAGTGACGGACAGCAATAGGCTGAGGACGCATTAGGGGTGTGACCACAGCAGCTTCAAGAAGCAGGAAGAGATCGGGCGCCGCCCTTAAGCAGCCAGAACAGAGGCAAGCAGACAGCATGGAAAGAAGCCAGGCTAGCAGACTGGACTGGTGATCAAGTTTGCAATCTTGCATAGTGGGGGATGGAGCACTATGCAAGAACGCCACCAGGTATTTTACACTGCCATAACAAGTGAAGACTGAGAGGAGGGGGCATCTTTGCATGCAGTATGGACAGGGGATTGCCTTGCATGCACAACAGGGGGTTCTATTACACGTACAACAGCGGAAGAAGCAGTGGTGACACCCGCTGACAGTGGTCGTGGACCCTGGGGTTCGCCCCACAAAGTCGGGTGCTTTGCTGCCATGTGCCTGATCATGCTGGTGGTGGTCAGGCTGGTAGTTTTGCCACCCCTGCTGATGTTGGCATGGCAGGTGGTACAAATGGCCTTTTTGGGGTTATCAGTAGAGTCTTTAAAAAAATTCCAGACACTGGAAGACCTACCGGTTGTACTGGCAACGTCCCTCGTGTTGGTGTTACGGGGAACTGTTGCCCGCCTTCTGTGTGCAGCCACCACACTGCTTCTTCCTGCCTGTTGGGGTACTCTGCCTCCCTCCCCCTGTGTGCTTCTGGCCTATGCGAGTCCTCCTGCCACGTTGGGTTAGTTACTAGATCATCCACCACCTCCTCCTCTTACACTTGCGCACCACGATTCTCCTCCTCACTTCGTAGCAATTATGTCTCGTCATCGTCCACCTCTTGTGACAAATTGCCAGCGTCGACTTCCTCTGGCTGTGGCTGTTCAAATATTTGGGCATCGCTACATGGGATCTCTTCTTCCACCACTTCAAGCGGAGCAGGCGAAGGGGCCCAAATATGGAAATGGACCAGTGAACAGCTCTCCAGAGTGTCCAAGTGTGGGATCAGTTGCTGTCTGACGACACTCGGCATGGTGGGAGGAAGCAGCATCGGGGTGAGGAGGAGTATGCGGTCGAGACTCACGGCTACTAAAACTTGACCGTGTGGAAGACAGACTGGAGGTGGTGGTGCCCAGGTAACTGGAAGTATTATCTGCTATCCAATTAATAACCTGTTCACACTGATCAGTTTGCAATACTGGTGTTGTAGTGTGGTTCCCTAGTAATTCGGTCTAGAAGTGGGAGCGAGAAGATGTGGCTGTTGGTTGTGGCACATTTTCACCTTGGCCACGGCCCCGTCCTCTACACGCACCATCACCAGAACGTCCAGTTCCACGTCCCTTGCCACGCGCCTTGCCCATTGTAAATTAAGTAAAATAGCTTACACTCGCACTATTAATGGAAAAAGGGTAAGAAAAAGGAGATTAGAACCGTGGAAGAGGAAACCACAGTTCTATTTCTCTGGCCTACACCAGAATCTTTTAAACAGATATATTTGTGACTGAACAGACAGGGAGACACTATTTTTTTTTTTTACATATAACAGGCAAAAAGCTGGATAATACAGAGATTTGAACCGTGGAACTGCAAAACCACAGTTCTAATTTACTGGCATATACCAGACTTTTTTTAATAGATATATTTGGGGCTGAACAGTCAGCGACACACTCAAACTGTTTTTTTTATGTAAAAAAGGCTCAAAAGTGGATAATACAGAGATTTGAACTGTGGAACTGCAAAACCACAGTTATATGTTTCTGGCCTACACCAGAATCTTTCAAACAGATATATTTGTGTCTGAACAATCAGGGAGACACTATTACTGTTTTTCTTTACGGAAAAAATTCCAAAAGCTGGATAATACAGAGATTTGAACTGTGGAACTGCAAAACCACAGTTATATTTTTCTGGCCTACACCAGACTCTTTTAAACAGATATATTGGTGTCTGACCAGTCAGGGAGACACTATTACGTTTTTTTTTCTTACGGCTAAAAATGCCAAAGACAGGATAATACAGAGATTTGACCCGTGGAACTGCAAAACCACAGTTATATTTTTCTGGCCTACACCAGACTCTTTTAAACAGATATATTGGTGTCTGACCAGTCAAGGAGACACTATTACAGTTTTTTTTTATGGCAAAAAATGCCAAAAACAGGATAATACAGAGATTTGAAACGTGGAGCTGCAAAACCACAGTTATATTTTTCTGGCCTACACCAGAATCTTTCAAACAGATATATTTGTGTCTGAACAATCAGGGAGACACTATTACTGTTTTTCTTTACGGAAAAAATACCAAAAGCTGGATAATACAGAGATTTGAAACGTAGAACTGCAAAACCACAGTTATATTTTTCTGGCCTACACCAGAATCTTTCAAACAGATATATTTGTGTCTGAACAATCAGGGAGACACTATTACTGTTTTTCTTTACTGAAAAAATACCAAAAGCTGGATAATACAGAGATTTGAAACGTGGAACTGCAAAACCACAGTTATATTTTTCTGGCCTACACCAGACTCTTTTAAACAGATATATTGGTGTCTGACCAGTCAAGGAGACACTATTACAGTGTTTTTTTACGGCAAAAAATGCCAAACACAGGATAATGCAGAGATTTGACCTGTGGAACTGAAAAACCACAGTTATATTTTTCTGGCCTACACCAGACTCTTTTAAACAGATATATTGGTGTCTGACCAGTCAAGGAGACACTATTACAGTGTTTTTTTACGGCAAAAAATGCCAAAAACAGGATAATACAGAGATTTGACCCGTGGAACTGCGAAACCACAGTTATATTTTTCTGGCCTACACCAGACTCTTTTAAACAGATATATTGGTGTCTGAACAGTCACAGACACACTCAATATTTATTTTTTTGGGGGGGGATACCAAAAGGTTAATAAGACGCGTATTTGTACAGTCTGACTGAGGGAAAAAAAATACAGGATTTAGATGAAAAAAATAATAATTTTTCCTGGCCCCTGAGACGGGGTGATAAGTCTAGCAATTTGACCAACAGGAGTACACAGGACTGTAATGCAGCGTTTGCTGGTATAACCACTGCGTCTCCTATACAGCCTGCCTGCCTGCCTGATATCTGGGATGGATATTAGTCCTGAGAAGGACTGTTTGTTTGATTTGGCAGGCTTTAGAGACCCTACACTAACTATTTCAGAGTATAAATCTCTCCCTACCTCAGCAGCACTGACCCTACACTGTCTGATCCGGAGTGACTGTGCCCAAGATGGCGGCGCCCGGTTTTAAATACTGGAGGTGACGCTGTGCGGCCAGCCAATCACTGTAATGCCTACAAACAACATAGCTGTGGCATTACAGTGACTGGCTGGCAATCCCTGCATGTTCATTGGCTCTGTAAAGAGCGCCAAACGTGCAGGACGGAGACCCGAGCTCCCGCCCAAGTAACCCGGAAATGCTCGGTGCTCGCCGAACATTCCGAGTAGTGAGATGCTCGGGCGAGTACCGAGCAGTGTCGAGCATGCTCGCTCAACACTATTAATCAGAATTTAGAGACTTGCCTCAAGTTTTTTGTCTCCGAAAACCAGAAGGATTGGGCATCTTACATACGGTTGGCAGAATTTGCTATTAATAATCATTGGCAATAATCTACCAGTGCATCTATCTTTGGTGCATATGGTTTCCATCCACAGTTTGGTACTTTTAGTGGGGGAGGGGCTTCGGATGTTCCTGAGGAGGAACTCCTATGTGTGGCGGGGGGTTCTGAGTAATTTGAAGATCATGTGAGACAGGTACAAACGTATGACTGACAGTAAACGCTCGCCAGGTCCGGACCTGAATGAGAATGACTTTGTGTGGTTGTCTATTAGGAATATCAAGTTGAAGGTTCCTTCCTGGAAGCTGGGACCTAGATTTATTTGTGCCTATAAAATAAACGCCGTCATTAACTCAGCAGCCTTTTGTCTAGAGCTACCTCAGGACCTTAAGATCCACAATGTGTTTCACAGGTCTCTGCTCAAGAAATATGTAGAACCTCTTTAGTCCTCTCCCCTTCTGCCGCCCCCAATCATGGTTGATGGTAATTTGGAGTTTCAGATTTCAAGGATTGAAGATTCTCGCCACCAGCGTCGTTCCTCACAGTACTTGGTACACTGGAAGGGTTATGGTCCATTGGAAAGGATGTGAGTTTTGACATCAGAGGTGAATGCCCCCAGACTGGTTCGTTCATTCCACACCTCTTATCCTGAGAAACCTGATCCTGAGTGTCCGGAGGCTACTCATAGAAGGGGGGGTACTGTCACGGGTGTGTCCGGTGTGACAGACAGTCACTTGGAGCCGGCTGTAGAAGATCACCACGCTTGGATTTGCAGATGCTTTCTTGATTCTCTCATCTCTGTAGTATAGTTATATCCTTCTTCCTTTTGGACTCAACAACGACCTCCACCTTCTCCTGCTGATTGACACACCCTTGCTGGGTAGTTAAATCGTCTCAGTTTCTCCAGAGAGTTGCCGGTGATAGTTCTATGTACCTTTGTGCAGGCTTGGAGCACTAGTAGTCAGCTAGTTTCTTCTCTAGTGCCCTTGAAGGACAGTTGGCGTTATCTCTCTGGTGTCTGCTCAAGCTAAATGTATCCCCTTTGTTTGTCTACCTTGTTGTCTTTTGTTTGTAGTGGGGCTTGACTAATGCTCACACTTTCCCCTCCCTATCTAGAGCCAAGCCCTAGGGACATTCATGGTTTAGGTTCCTGCTCGGCGATAGGTGTGGAACCTATATAGGGACGATAGGGTAGGCAGGGTGATATTAGATCTGCTAGTAGGTCTCCACTCCCCCTAGTGTTTTGGGCTTCCTCTCACTCTATGTTGCACTTAGTCTTTCCCTCACCTTGCGTGACATGCAGAATTTGCTGAATTTCTTTTGGAGGACAAGGAGCCATTTCGCTTTTCCAGAGCCTTTGTAATACCAGTAACGTGGAAGCCCCTATATTTCCATTGAATGATGATAGACCTGAGTGGGGGCTTTTTATGTGGATTGATTTGAAGTTTTTGTTAGGAACATTTTACATAACATTTTGGATCACATTTATCTGGCGCTCTATGCTGAGCACTTACATTGGGGTTTTCATCTAAATCTCCGAGTGACGCGATTCAGATGATACCTCCAAGGAATCTATTCACTATAATGAGGCAGCAGAATTACTCTGGACTCCGTCTGGCCTCTGTTTAGCGGTGTCCCTCTTACCAGAAGTGCACAAAACTGTGGCCGACAGTACTTTTATGCATGCCTAAAAAGACGGACATCGCCGAATCATAGGCCAGATGGCCTTCACAGTTTCCCCATTTGCCTCATTATAAGGAATCCTCCACCAAGGGTGCTGTCTGAATCACATACGTATTTTGGAGACCCCGGTGTAAGTGCTCAGCGTAGAGTGGAGGATATATGTGAGTCGAGCATTACTGCGATTTTTGGAAGGCAGAATGAAAAAATCAACAACATGTCAAGAATTGGTTTTATTTATTTTTCACGCCATTTCTCGTGCGGTATAAGTGATTATACAACTTTATTCTTCAGGTTGGTGCAATTACAGCGATACCAGATTTATATCGGGATTTTATGTTTGGCTGCTGTCATACACTAAAAGACGCATCTTTTTGAAAAAAATAGTTCTTGTTTTTTGCGGGACTAGTAGTTGTTTTTATTGGTACCATTTTCAGGCATATAACATATTTTGATCGCTTTCTATTCCAATTTTTGGGCGGCAGAATGAACAAAAAACAGCAATTTAGGAATTTTTTTGGGGGGGTGTTTTATGCCGTTCCACGTGTGGTAAAATTGATAAGGCAACTTTATTCTTCGGTTCAGTACGATTACAGCGATACCACATTTATATAGTTTTTTTTATGTTTTGGTGCTTTTATATAATAAAAACCATTTTATAGAAAAGATAATTATTTTTGCTTTGCTGTATTCTGGAGCTGTATGGTGACTAGTGTTGAGCATTCCGATACTGAAATATTGGGTATCGGCCGATATTCGCGGTATCAGAATTCCGATACTTAATTCCGATACTTTTAGAATATCGAATACCGGAATCGGAAGTTCCCATAATGCCTGCGCTCTGCAGTGTCTCTGAAGGATGACAAGCTGGATGGCAGCGCTCAGCTGCGATCCAGCCTGTCATCAGAATGCCATCCCAGCGTAGGAGAATTCTCCTGATTGTTTAAAAGCCGGAGGGCGGTAAAAAGCTGCCGGCTTTTAAACAATCACACAGCCCCATACTGCTTCCCCGCAGCCTCCCACCCCGATCCTCCGCTCCCCTCGCCACCTCCCATCCCGATCGTAAGTTAGGACCGGGCGGGGAGCACAGCACCAAGGAGCGGGGAGCGAAGGACCCGGGCGGGGAAGCCGGCAGTGAAAAGACTTCACCGCCGGCTTTCCAGTTCTGTGCTGCGCTCTCCCGCTGGTTATTTCAAATGAACAGCTGAGGTATCAGGTGATGCCGATCAGCTGTTCATTTGAAGTAGCCGCGGTGCCCTTAGAGGGTTCAGGTGAGTTCATGCTTGACTGCATGAACTCATATGAACTTTCCCACGGCCGCACAGGTCAGCCACACCCCCCAGACCATCAGACCCATCATGATTTGTGTGTGCGCGGTGTCTGTGCGGTGTGTGCGGTGTCTGTGCGATGTGTGTGCACGATGTGTGCGGGATGTGTGCGCGGTGTGTGGGGTCTGTGTGTGCGGGTGTCTGTGTGCAGGCAGACATAGGCTGATGTGACACTACTACTCCCAACAGCCTATGTCGGTCCCCCGTCCACTCGTGCCAGCAGGATCAGATTGATGGGAGCAGTAGTTCCCATCAGCCTGATCCTGCTAGTTAAAGTGCCCCATGTGTTATTTTTGCCCCTATACATGTTTTTTAGGCCCCCATATATATTTGTTTTTGGTCCCCAATAAATTTTAAATACATTTCATTGGTGGCCAGTGGTTACCTAAAATAAATTAGTTCATACATTACCTGTCCCCACCTAAAATAAAGTAAAAAATAAAAAACTACACCTATACTCACCTAGACACCTAATTCCCCGAAGCCATCGATCTCCTGTAATAAAATATAAAATAATAAACCACAACCTTATCCTTACCGCTCCGTAGTAGTCCACGAGTGTCCCACGAAGATCTCCAGTTTAGAGCAGCCACATAGAATGTGACCGCTCTGAACCGCTGCCGCCGCTAGAATGACAGCATAAGCGGGTTCGCCGGAGTTCAGGCAGCGCTGCTTCAGTTTGCTCCTTTACGGCCCTGCTGTACCGTGAGAAATTCCCACGGTACAGCAGTACCGTAAAGGAGGTCTCCGGAGCTGCGCTGACTGAATGCACTCCGGTGACCTCAGTCAGTGGCTCCCGCTGCCGGGAGCGGACGTGTTCTCGGCAGCGTGAGCTTACAGCAGCCATGCACAGCTGTCACCATCTCCAGATGTGACAGCTGTGCATGGGAGATCAGCGCAGGAACGTGGACAGGTAACTATTTTTTTTTTAGTAAACTAAGAATTAAATAAAATGGTGTGTTTTATTTCAAATAAATTATTTTTTTCTGGGTGTAGTGTGTTTTTTCTATTTAATATTTTGTAGGTTAGTAATGGGGGTGTCTTATAGACGCCCATCATTACTAACCTGGGCTTCATGGCAGCTGGCGCTGACATGAACCCCACCACTATTACCCCCTGCCACCGCACCAGGGCAGCGTGGAAGAGCGAGGCTAAGTGCCAGAATTGGCACATCCTATGGATGCACCATTTCTGGGGCGGCTGACGGCTGTTGTTTCTAGCCTGGGAGGGGGCCAATATTCATGGCACCCTTCCTGGGCTATTAATATCAGCCCCCAGCTGTCTGCCTAGCCTTTGCTAGCTATTAAAATAGGGGGGACCCCACGTCATTTTTTTTGGGGGGGTCTCCCATTTTAATAGCTAGTAAAGGCTAGGTATTCAGCTGGGGGCTGATATTAGTAGCCTGGGAAGCTCCGTGGGTAATACCCCCTTCCCAGGCTTCAAACATCAGCCCCAGCTGTCTGCTTAACCTCTGCTACAGACTAAAATTATGGGGGATCCCACGCCAATTTTTCTTTTAATAAATCCTTTATTTTAACACTAAATGACACTTGAGGGGTTAATAAAGATGCAGTCCCTAAATTATTATTTATTTTTTAATTAATTTTTCCCAAAAATTTTGACGAGGGCTTTGCCATATTTTTGTATGCCAGCCAGGTACAGCATCCAGGAACGGGCTGCCCCCAACTCCCAGCTGCCTATTTGTACCTGGCCGGACACAAGAATATAGGGAAGCCTTTTTTTTTTAATTATTTCATGAAATAATTAAAAAAAAATTGATGTGGGGCTTCGCCCTATATTTGTGTCCAGCCAGGTACAGCAGGCAGGAACGGGCTGCCCCCAACCACCAGCTGCCTATTTGTACCTGGCCGGACACAACAATATAGGGAAGCCTTTTTTTTTAATTATTTCATGAAATAATTAAAAAAAAATTGACGTGGGGCTTCGCACTATATTTGTGTCCAGCCAGGTACAGCAGGCAGGAACGGGCTGCCCCCAACCACCAGCTGCCTATTTGTACCTGGCCGGACACAACAATATAGGGAAGCCCTTTTTTTCTGAATCATTTCATGAATTTCATGAAATAATTTAAAAAAAAAATACGTGGGGCTTCGCCCTATTTTTGTGTCCAGCCAGGTACAACTAGGCAGCTGGGGGCTGGAATCTGCAGCGCAATGAGGCCCAAGCTTTCTGGGCCCCACCCGCTGCAAATTGCAGTCCGCAGCCACCCCGGAAAATGGCGCGTTCATAGAAGCGCCATCTTCTGGCGCTGTACCCAACTCATCCAGGGCCCTGGTGCGGTGGCTCACTGGGTAATAAAGGGGTTAGGGCCAGCTTGGCATTATCAGCTGGCCCTAAGCCCGAAATTCATGGGGTCACGCCAATATTATACATGACCGCCATGAATTTCTAGTAAAGTATTTAAAAAAAAACACAACACCCAGAATAAAGTCCTTTAATTGAAATAAAGACACAATTCTTTATTGTTCTAAATTAAGCCATACTTACCATCACGCCCATTCCAGCTGAAGCCAACGATCTCCTGCAATAGAAGAAAAATAATAAAGCAACATCATCCTTACCTTTCGATGGTTCCCAGGACAGCTCCAGCTCTGCTACATCGAGATGACAGGCTGGATCGCAGCCGAAAGCTGCTATCCAGCCTGTCATCCCGCAGACACTGAGAAGCGCAGGCATGCTTGCGCTCCTCAGTGTCAGGCTGTGACGGCATCCCGATGAGCCGAGTCTCTCACGCTCACCGCATGCGCAGGAGAATTCTCCCACGCTGTCAGTGACGTGCATGAGGTGAGCTGAGTTCATTGTCGGCTCATCTGGATGCCGTTACAGCCGGACACTGCAGAGCGCAAGTATGCCTGCGCTTCTCAGTGTCCGCGGGATGACAGGCTGGATGGCAGCTTTCGGCTGCGATCCAGCCAGTCATCTCGATGTAGCAGAGCTGGAGCTGTCCTGGGAACCATCGAAAGGTAAGGATGATGTTGCTTTATTATTTTTCTTTTATTGCAGGAGATCGTTGGCTTCAGCTGGAATGGGCGTGATGGTAAGTATGGTTTAATTTAGAACAATAAAGAATGGTGTGTTTATTTCAATTAAAGGACTTTATTCTGGGTGTTTGTGTTTTTTTGTAACTTTGACTATGGGGTTAGTAATGAGGGTGTCTTATAGACGCCTCTCCATTACTAACCTGGGCTTGATGTCAGCTGGCATTATAAGCTGACATCAACCCCAGCCCTATTACCCCACTGCCACCGCTACAGGGCAGTGGGAAGAGCGAGGCTAAGTGCCAGAATTGGCGCATCCTATGGATGCACCATTTCTGGGGCGGCTGACGGCTAGTGTTTCTAGCCTGGGAGGGGGCCAATATTCATGGCACCCTTCCTGGGCTATTAATATCAGCCCCCAGCTGTCTGCCTAGCCTTTGCTAGCTATTAAAATAGGGGGGACCCCACGTCATTTTTCTGGGGGGGGGTCCCCCATTTTAATAGCTAGTAAAGGCTAGGTATTCAGCTGGGGACTGATATTAGTAGCCTGGGAAGCTCCGTGGGTATTACCCTCTTCCCAGGCTTCAAACATCTGCCCCAGCTGTCTGCTTAACCTCCGCTAGAGACTAAAATTACGGGGAACCCCACGCCAATTTTTTTTTTAATAAATCCTTTATTTTAACACTAAATGACAAGCACAGTAACCAGCACTATCACTGTACTTATTATATGTGACTGACATGTTTCTATCTATCTAATCTATGTGTGATGCTCTATTATTTCTGTTATAAATTGTCGGGTACCGCTGCTGAATTGCCGGCCGGCTTTTTTAAAGAGACGGTGCATGCAAACACTAATATTTTTTTAAATAAATCCTTTACACTAAATGACAAGTACAGTAAGCAACACTGTCACTGTACTTCTTATATATGTGACTGACATGTTTCTATGTATCTAATCTATGTGTGATGCTCTATCTTTCTGTTATAAATTGTCGGGTACCGATGCTGAATTGCCGGCCGGCTTTTTTAAAGAGACGGTGCATGAAAACACTAATATTTTTTTAAATAAATCCTTTACACTAAATGACAAGTACAGTAAGCAACACTGTCACTGTACTTCATATATATGTGACTGACATGTTTCTATCTATCTAATCTATGTGTGAAGCTCTATTCTTTCTATTCTAAATTGTCGGGTACCGGTGTATGCCGCTGCTGAATTGCCGGCTTTTCATGTTTCACTGAGAGCACTGTTCCCATCGATTTGGGCAACCACCTCCCCCAATACATTCTACATTATTGGTAGTTGTTTTCCTTCATTTAGAATTAACCTATAAGGAAAGAAAGGGTTTATTTTCATTCCGATATTTGTGTCCCATTGACTTGCATTGGTTTCCGGTATCGGAATCGGCGATATCCGATACTTTTTGGGTATCGGCCCGATCCAATCCGATCTGATATTTCCTGATATCGGAAGGTATCGCTCAACACTAATGGTGACTTGTTTTTTTTGCGGGACAAGGTGACGTTTTCAGCTATCCCGTTTTTATTTACATTCGTCTATTTGATTGCATTTTATTCCGCTTTTTGTTCGGCAGCACGATGATGAAAAATCATTTTTTTGCCTCGTGTTTTTTTTTTTACGATGTTCACTGAAGGGGTTAACTAGTGTGACAGTTTTGTAGGGCTGGTCGTTCCGGACGCAGCAATATTAAATAAGTGTACTTTTCTTCCTTCATAAAAATATTTATTTATGGGTAAAACATATTTTTTTATTATTAATATTTTTAAAAACATATTTTTACTTTTTTACTTAGTCCCACTATGGGACTTTCACTTTCAGCAGTCTGATCACAGTTAAAAATGCATTAGAACTGTCAGTCTGCTCTCACACAAACTTGTTATATCATCCACTGAGCATGATTTAACAAAACTGCTAGAGCCTGGTGACCTGGATGTTGTCATGACAACATCGGGTCACCATGGCAATGATCGGGCCCCCCACGATGACGTAGTGGGGGCGCCGATCGGAGGGCAGAGGGGTGCCCCCTCCCTCTGCCTTCCATATGCTGCGATCGATACCGATCTCAGCATTTAGGGGGTGAAACTACTGGGAGCGGTGTGGGCACCGCTCCTAGCAATGAGTGCCAGGTTTCAGCTTTCATGTCAGCTGAACACCCGGTGGCGATTGTGCGCGAACAGCTGCTGTGCACGCAAAATCTCCTGGACGTATCTATATGTCCAAGGTCGGTAAGTACTTGCCAACCTGTAAGTATGGATACGTCCAAGGTTGTGAAGGGGTTAAAGACAGGGAAAGGGACATGTATTGCAGTAAGTACAGAAAAATAATGCACCTACTGAAGCCCCTTAGTTTTCCCTTAAAGGGAACCTGAACGGTCCCTCCATGCTCACCAAATCCACAGCATTCGTATCTTCCTTTATTAACCCCCTTCATAACAGACCATTTATCCTGGATGACACATTAACAGATTTTTAGAAATAAATTCTGTTTTTCATATGCAAATTAACCTTTTGACTAGTCGAAGGGGCAATTGTTTCCCTAGATTAGTCGTCCCACTCAGCATGTTTTTATGACCCTGTGAGCATGATAACACGATTTTCAAGAGGTGATGTCATCGCCAGGTCAATGCAAAACTCGTGCATGCGTGCAACTTTCTTTCCTGCATGTCATTGCACCTTTGAAGCCTGGTGTACACTTCCTGGCTTCAGAGGCACACTGCGCATGTCCGGAAGCAAAGAAGAAGCTTGATCTTCAACTCCTCTGTTGACCTCAGGCTTCTTCTTTGCTTCCATACATGCGCAGTGTGCCTCTGAAGCCAGGAAGCATACACCTAGCTTCAGAAGCGCAATGACTTCTATGAAAGAAAGTCGCACAAGTTTTGCAGAGAACTAGCGATGATGCCAACTCTTGCAAATCATGTTATCACACCCACAGGAGAGTGATAATCATGGACCTGTGTGTATGACTGGCTGCAGTGGTGATGTGGATGTAGGTAACATCTTCGCTTGAGTAGCAGCGCTAGAATGACAGTGAATTTGCCAGTTGAGTATTGTTTTTTTTATTATTATTATTTTTTTATTTTTTCCTGCTACTAATTTTTTTTTTATCTAGCACAACCTCTGTTATAAATGCCACTGAAATCAATAGATTTAGAAATAAATGTACAGTGTATGCTTATTTATAGATATATTTTCAATAAATCTAGATTTAGCCACATAAATCTATGTATATATAATACCCTGCTCAAAAAAATAAAGGGAACACTCAAATAACACATCCTAGATCTGAATGAATGAAATATTCTCATTGAATACTTTGTTCTGTACAAAGTTGAATGTGCTGACAACAAAATCACACAAAAATCATCAATGGAAATCAAATTTATTAACCAATGGAGGCCTGGATTTGGAGTCACCCCCAAAATTAAAGTGGAAAAACACACTACAGGCTGATCCAACTTTGATGTAATGTCCTTAAAACAAGTCAAAATGAGGCTCAGTATTGTGTGTGGCCTCCACGTGCCTGTATGACCTCCCTACAACGCCTGGGCATGCTCCTGATGAGGTTGCGGATGATCTCCTGTGGGATCTCCTCCCAGACCTGGACTAAAGCATCCGCCAACTCCTGGACAGTCTGTGGTGCAACGTTGGTTGGTGGATGGAGCGAGACATGATGTCCCAGATGTGCTCAATCGGATTCAGGTCTGGGGAACGGGTGGGCCAGTCCATAGCTTCAATGCCTTCATCTTGCAGGAACTGCTGACACACTCCAGCCACATGAGGTCTGGCATTGTCCTGCATTAGGAGGAACCCAGGGCCAACCGCACCAGCATATGGTCTCACAAGGGGTCTGAGGATCTCATCTCGGTACCTTATGGCAGTCAGGCTACTTCTGGCGAGCACATGGAGAGCTGTGCGGCCCTCCAAAGAAATGCCACCCCACACCATTACTGACCCACTGCCAAACCAGTCATGCTGAAGGATGTTGCAGGCAGCAGATCGCTCTCCACGGCGTCTCCAGACTCTGTCACGTCTGTCACATGTGCTCAGTGTGAACCTACTTTCATCTGTGAAGAGCACAGGGCGCCAGTGGCGACTTTGCCAATCCTGGTATTCTGTGGCAAATGCCAAGCATCCTGCATGGTGTTGGGCTGTGAGCACAACCCCCATCTGTGGACGTCAGGCCCTCATACCACCCTCATGGAGTCAGTTTCTAACCGTTTGTGCAGACACATACACATTTGTGGTCCGCTGGAGGTCATTTTGCAGGGCTCTGGCAGTGCTCCTCCTCTTCCTTCTTGCACAAAGGAGGAGGTAACAGTCCTGCTGCTGGGTTGTTGCCCTCCTATGGCTCCCTCCACATCTCCTGGTATCTGCTCCATGCTCTGGACGCTGTGCTGACAGACACAGCTACCCTTCTTGCCACAGCTCGCACTGATGTGCCATCCTGGATGAGCTGAACTACCTGAGCAACTTCTGTGGGTTGTACTGTAGACACCGCCTCATGCTACTGTACCTCTAGGGGTGAGAGCAATGGCAAAATGAAAAAGTGACTAAAGCAACAGCCAAAAAAGGTTGAGAACAGAGAAATGGACTGTTGTCACCACCTGCAGAACCACTCCTTTATAGGGGTTATCTTGCTAATTGACTATCATTTCTACCAGTTGTCTGTTCCATTTGCACAACAGCAGGAGAAATTGATTCACAATCAGTGTTGCTTCATAACTGGACAGGTAGATTTCACAGAAGTGTTATTGACTTGGAGTTACATTGTGTTGTTTAAGTGTTTCCTTTATTTTTTTGAGCAGTGTACACACAAACAGTTATCTTCTTTCTATATATTGTATATAAAACTGTATGTATATTAATAAATGCATATTTAATCAATAAATATCTATACACATGGCTTTGTGTATATGGTGTTCTGAAGGTGCACAGCTGTTAATTAGTGCAATACAGAAGGGCTTTCACAGAAGAGTTGATAGTAGAGTTGTGCTCCACTCATTGATCTTCTATCTTGCAGGAACTGCAGCCTCCATACCCTGCTCTATTGAAGTCCTGCTCCTACATAACACACTGCAGCCATATAGTACATTTTCCTCCTTTGCACTTACACAATATACTTACCATTTTCTGAAGTCTGACTCTTTGTAGACTTCAGTGGAAGCTGAAGATATTACACACGGACATAGCTTGGAGCAGACCTGTATAAGGCTATGTGCCCACGATGCAGAAATGCTCCGGATTTTTTCCTGAGCATTTCTGCATCTCCCTGGCAGAAAAAACGCATGCGGGTTGCACATGCATTTTTCCTGCCAGGGACATGCGGATGTAAAGCATTCTTCACATGCATTTTCGCATGCGGGTTGACAAGCGCTTTCCAAGCGATTTTAGCATCACTTGGAAAGTGCTTGACAACTTGGTCACACTATATAAATCCATGCAAACGGCATGGATTTATATACTGTGACCTTAAAGAATGTTAAAAAATAAATCTATACTTACCTTCTGATGCCCCCCGCAGTCTTTATTCGCTCCGTCCTGGCTTGTCGGCAGCTCGCGGTACACTACACTGAAGGACCTGCCGTCACATGACTAAATTACGTCAGCACAGGTCCTTCAGTCCACCGCGATCTGCCGGCAAGCGAATGTAGCGCCCCGAGGGTTCGGCCGCTACAGGGGTATTGCACCTCTGCCAGAGGTGTGATATTCCACTCCCGGGTAAGGATGGTGTGTGGACCAGGGCTCGTTTAGCTGCATGCATCACACACACCCCATTTCCGGGGGACAGCTCAACGGTGCTCCCATTAGACAGTAATGCAGGCACGACAGAATCTGTCCCTGGCTGGAGTGGGGAGGGGGGAGGAAAACCCAGTGATGTAGGAGCAGGAGGGGACGGTCTCTGGGCATAGGTAGGAGCCCATTGGTTGCAAGTCACTTGGGCTCATACACAGAGAGGAAGGTATATAAGGTGGGCACCATCTTAGTTCTGGGTCAGTTCAGTCAGAGGAGTGAGAAGAAGAGGAGTTCAGCCAGAGAGGGCTGACAGGGAGCTGTGGCTCAGTCTGGGCCCAGCTCCACGAGGCAGGCCTAGAGTGAAGGCCAGAGCCAGAGGAAAGGAACGGAAACAGAAAGGAACAGAAAGGAAAGTAAGAAGGAACAGAACACCAAGAGAGGCCCAGAGACACGAAGGCAGAAGGAACCCTAACGACCCAGGAGATTGCGGGTGACGGGTTGGCAGAACAGGGTACCGGATCCCAAATTGGTGGAGGTGACTAATCCTTAACCAAGAACCAGAGGTCGTGATCATATCTTGGTGCGACCCCTCGCTACACCTACTAGAAAGGCACACCACATAGGGTCAGGGAGGTGAGCACGAAGCCCTCCCAAGAGAAGGTCCGCGGGAGCTGGACAGACGTAGTGTCACTGGTGGGGCACGGCCAGAGAAAGGAATAGAAGGGAGACCTGTGCCACACTCTGGAATTGCCTGGGGGTTGGCCGAGCCCCCGCACCTGGTGGACGCAGCACGGCTTGGGCAGTCATCGTCGGCGGAGTGACTAGAAATCTAAAGAACTGTGAGTAAAGAACTTGAACTGCAACCCCACATCTCTGTGCTTCATCGCCGCACCAGCACTACTAGTGCTGGGACGCCCGGGCACCACCACTCCCATCATCCACACTTACTGCCCTGGGGCCGCACTCTTCCCGTGGGGAGTCACACTACCTCAGCTGCGTACACCATCAGCCCCAGCGGTCTTCCTTGCAGCGGCGGTCCACACTGACCGCAATCCACGGGTGGCGTAGTCGGACAATTAACTTAAAACTTATACAAGACCGCCACTGGTTTGACCACCCTGAGCCACGGGACCGGGTCACTGCCACGGAGACTACAACCCCCCAGAGACCTGGTTCCGGGTAACCCACTACACGTGTACGCTAGGCCCAGGGGGCGCGTCAACTTTTGGCGTAGTCGGCAGGATCGTTACCAACCGGCCGCAAACGGGTATTGCGTGCCAGAAAAGAGACTGTTTTATTGTTTTGAAAAATGGCGCCCGCCGCAGCAGAACGGACGCCATAATGTGCGCGCCAAAAGACAACAGGAAGCCACCTCCCATCATGGGCCAGGTCCCAGAATGGCGCCAAAGAAGGAGCCCGCCCCCAACAGCCATGAGCGCGGCTGTGGAGATGTCCATCAACGTGGGGGGGCTGCCCCTGAAGGTGATTGTCAGCAGATGGCCCCAGGACCACCCCCAATGGGGGCAGACAGGAAAGAAAACCGTGGGGCAGGGTGCGGTCTGGATCAGTCTGGACAGGCCGAACCCGGGAATGGAAGGAGCGACGAACCCCACCAGCACCCTGGCCCATAGCCTGCTGCAGGCTGAAACGCCATGCAGCCTGGCAGAGTTGCTGGCACAGCTCCCCAGAGACCCAGAGCGTGCGCGAGCAGCACTAGAAGACCTGGACCGGAGGATGGTCCGGGCACAGCGGGACGTGATCGCCGGGTGGTAGGAGGAGTTGGCCCGGCAAGCCGTGATCCGACCGCAGGAGGCGCTACCACCGCCGAGCAGCACGCCTGCCTCCGAGGGCGGTGAAGGTGGACAGGAGGCCAAAGACGATGCCGCGGAGGAGGCCACAGAGACCGAGGCAGGTAACGGGGACATCATCATCCCAAGCCCTGAGGCCGCAAGCCTGCCCCCGCCTCCCGTTGCGGGACCCGAAGCCCCGGGAACCGTACCTGCCACCGCGCCTCCGCTACTCCCGACTAGGCCTCAGGCGGCAAGAGCCGCGGCTACGCCCCGCCCCGCGCCCTTTAACCCCGGGCGCAGTAGAGAGACGTCACAAGCCGGGACGCAGGGCCTAGGGCACCCGGGCGCCGCTGCCTCACCAGCGCCCCCTACCTTGACTGCGCTACTCCCGGGCACGACCAGCAGGCGACCACCGGCCTGGTCGCAAGGCCGAGTGCCCCCGGGCGCTGCTCCCCAACCGGGGCCCCCTGCCATACTACCCCTGGGCGCGGATCTATTCGCCCAGCACACCGGCCCGGATGGACTGCCCCTGGTGTGGCCGGCCGAGCTGATCAGTGGCCGCCCATGGAGAGTTCAACCACCGCGCGAGCCCCTGATACCTGCTCCGGAGCCTGTGGAAGTCACCCAGCCCTCACTACCGGATGTCCAGTTCGAGTGGGACCCCACTGGCGAAAACCTAATGGGGTTCACCCAGGAAACCCGGGCGGACGCAGCCCGTCGCCTGGAGTCCTGCCGTCAGCAGCTGGCAACCTTTTGAGAGAGCAGCGGGAGAGGCGCATCAGGGAGGAGCGACTCCAAGCCCGGAGCGCAGAACAGAAGCGGAGAGCTCGTCAGAATCCCCAAGCCGCCCGCGGTCCCCGAGCCACCGGGACCGTAGTAAAGTTTCAGCTGGAGAACGGCTGAGGCTTCATTAGAGACCCGGAGGCCGCGAACGACGTCTTCGTGACAAGAAGGGACATCGAGAGTCACCTGCCAGAGGGGCATCACGGACGTGACCTGTACCCTGGTGACGTGGTCACCTACACCCGGCACAAGGGCGCAAAAGGATTATATGCCCTCCACGTCCACCGGCTCACAAAGGAGGAGCTACAGACCGATTATGGAGAAAGTCAAGAGGGTCCGGATGGGCCTGAAGACTACCCGGAAGAAGGTGCGCAAGGAGGACACCGCTACTGAAAAGTGGCAGTGCACAAATGTAAATAGTTACCCGTCAGGGTACAAGAACTGTTGTGGGACTGTTACCGGTTTGAAAAGTTGCCCCATCCCCTATACCCCTTATCTGGCTGGGGACTGAGAACAGCCATCCCTTTTCCCTAATCTGGCTGGGGACTGAGAACAGCCATCGCCCTCCCTACCTGACCGAGGACTGAGAGTGGCCATCTTGTAAATAGTTGTGCTTCCTAAAGCGCCCCCTACTAGTTTTATAAAAAGACTGCAACGTCTACCTCAGGACGAATTTACTGGACTGTTGCACCTTTAAGAAGAGTGAACACCTGGTCGCAAGTTGCACCGCGGCCAGTACCCAAGAATATGTTTACTTAAAGATGTTTTATAATGAAAAGTTTTATATGCTGCTAAAAGAAGTTTTATAGTATTTTATGTGTGCGAAGAAAGTCATGTAATATTTGTTAAAAGAGAAAAAGTGTACCAGTAACGTTAAAAGAGAAAAGTGCCTCCCATAAAGGGATGGGCTAATAGTTATTGTCTTATATGCGAATGCATTCTAAAATTTTGTACGTTTTAAATTGTCTTTGCTCTTTTCCAGCCCGAGGACGTGCTGTGGTTTACCAGAGGGGAATGTAGCGCCCCGAGGGTTCGGCCGCTACAGGGGTATTGCACCTCTGCCAGAGGTGTGATATTCCACTCCCGGGTAAGGATGGTGTGTGGACCAGGGCTCGTTTAGCTGCATGCATCACACACACCCCATTTCCGGGGGACAGCTCAACGGTGCTCCCATTAGACAGCAATGCAGGCACGACAGAATCTGTCCCTGGCTGGAGTGGGGAGGGGGGAGGAAAACCCAGTGATGTAGGAGCAGGAGGGGACGGTCTCTGGGCATAGGTAAGAGCCCATTGGTTGCAAGTCACCTGGGCTCATACACAGAGAGGAAGGTATATAAGGTGAGCACCGTCTTAGTTCTTGGTCAGTTCAGTCAGAGGAGTGAGGAGAAGAGGAGTTCAGCCAGAGAGGGCTGACAGGGAGCTGTGGCTCAGTCTGGGCCCAGCTCCACGAGGCAGGCCTAGAGTGAAGGCCAGAGCCAGAGGAAAGGAACGGAAACAGAAAGGAACAGAAAGGAAAGTAAGAAGGAACAGAACACCAAGAGAGGCCCAGAGACATGAAGGCAGAAGGAACCCTAAGGACCCAGGAGATTGCGGGTGAAGGGTTGGCAGAACAGGGTACCGGATCCCAAATTGGTGGAGGTGACTAATCCTTAACCAAGAACCGGAGGTCGTGATCATATCTTGGTGCGACCCCTCGCTACACCTACTAGAAAGGCACACCACATAGGGTCAGGGAGGTGAGCACGAAGCCCTCCCAAGAGAAGGTCCGCGGGAGCTGGACAGACGTAGTGTCACTGGTGGGGCACGGCCAGAGAAAGGAATAGAAGGGAGACCTGTGCCACACTCTGGAATTGCCTGGGGGTTGGCCGAGCCCCCGCACCTGGTGGACGCAGCACGGCTTGGGCAGTCATCGTCGGCGGAGTGACTTGGAATATAAAGAACTGTGAGTAAAGAACTTGCACTGCAACCCCACGTCTCTGTGCTTCATCGCCGCACCAGCACTACTAGTGCTGGGACGCCCGTGCACCACCACTCCCATCATCCACACTTACTGCCCTGGGGCCGCACTCTTCCCGTGGGGAGTACCTCAGCTGCGTACACCATCAGCCCCAGCGGTCTACCTTGCAGCGGCGGTCCACACTGACCGCAATCCACGGGTGGTGTAGTCGGACAATTAACTTAAAACTTATACAAGACCGCCACTGGTTTGACCACCCTGAGCCATGGGACCGGTTCGCCGCCACGGAGACTACAACCCCCCAGAGACCTGGTTCCGGGTAACCCACTACACATGTACGCTAGGCCCAGGGGGCGCGTCACGAAGACAAGCACACCGGGGGCCATCAGAAGGTAAGTATAAAATATAATTTTATTCTTTTTTTTACAGGTTCTATGGTACCCGGGTCCGGAGGAGAGTCTCCTTTTCTCCAGACCCGGGTACCATCCGCACATTGAAACGCTTGGATTCCGCATGTACAGATCCAGTGATGCGGAATCCAAGTGTTCCAATGCAAGTCAATGGCGGTGAAAACGCAGCGCTTCTGCAAAATAGTTGGTAGTGCTGCGTTTTTTTCCGCAATGATAACCCGCAGCGGAAATTTCCGCAGCATGTGCACAGCACATGCTGATTATCATTGGGGAACATGGCAGACCTTCTACTATGCGTTTTTTAAGCATTTCTGTAGCGTTTTTGCCGCTGCGGAAACGCTTAAAAAACGCATCGTGGGCACACAGCCTAAAGGTCATCTTCTCTTCTGTCTCCACAGTTCTGCACTTATCAGGTGGCTGCTGATTAACACTTTGCTAGCTCCATTGTTTTCAGGGCAGGACAGGGTGCTGAGATTCAGAGTCTCAGGCTATTTGCGCACGATGCGGATTTGAAGCAGAAATTTCCTGAGCGTTTTTGCCTCTCCCTGGCAGAAAAAATGCATGCGGATTTACATGCATTTTTGATGCGTTTTTTTGATGCGGTTTTTTAAGCTGTGGCAAGACGACTCGCTCGGCTCTCCCAGAGGCAGACTCAGGACACACGTTCTCAGGTTACCTTTCTGCTGGTTTATTATCTGGCATAAACTCATGCAGGGTTCCACAGGAATAGCTCAGGCCATAGGTGAGCGGGTTCCGCCCGCTCTCGGTAGCATAAACTGCACAGGTAACAAGCTCTGCAGCTTCCACAATACTGTCTGGAGACTTCCCTCTCCAGACCACACTCCAGAAAAAAAAAAAGGACCGAGCTTTTACACATTGCTCAGCCACACCCTGAGGGGAGGTAGGAGGAATGGCGTCCCGCCCTCTTTGCCATTCCCATAAAACCGCACACCCTTTAACAGAGTAAACCTACCAGCATATAACACGCTGGCAGAAAAATAAAGTAGGTCTTAGTTCACACAGGAGAGCATCCTGAGTGACACATACCTCCCCTCACATATAAAACCAGTGACACTGTCACATATTCCCCCCCTCTGCCCAAAGCCGGGGGTTTGGGCACCTTCTGACACCAGGCAGGGAATCCTAGAGAGGGCATCTGCATTCCTATGTAACTTCCTATGCTCCACGTGAAAGTTAAAATCTTGAAGCTCTAGGAACCATCTAGTTACCCTGGCATTTTTACCCCTCTTCTCCCTCAACCATCTCAATGGGGCATGGTCTGATACTAATTTAAACTTCTGGCCTAGTAGGTAATATTTCAGTGTATCCACGGCCCATTTTATGGCTAAACACTCTTTCTCTACTATGGCATAGTTCTTCTCGCAGGAGGACAGCTTTCGACTTAGATAGAGAATGGGATGTTCTCCATTTATCTCTTGGGAGATTACGGCTACTAGACCAACCTCTGAAACGTCGGTCTGGACCACAAATTCTTTCTTGAAGTCTGGCGCGACCAGGACCAGCAGCTTGCACAGTGTTAGCTTCAACTGTTGAAACGCGGTTTCCGTTTCTTCCGTCCATTTCACCATGGTTGATTTGGTGCCTTTTAGAAGATCCGTTAGTGGCGCGGCAATCATGGCGAAATTCGGGATAAAACGCCGGTAGTATCCCACCATTCCCAGGAATGCTCTCACCTGCTTCTTCGAGAGCGGTTGTGGCCAGGTTTGAATTGCCTCCACTTTCTTGATTTGCGGCTATATTTTCCTCTCCCAACAACATAGCCAGGTACTTGGCCTCCTCTTTTCCGATGGCACACTTTCTCGGATTTATGGTAAATCCTGCCTTCCTTAGCGCCTCCAGAACGGCCTGTAGTTTAGGTAGGTGACTAGCCCAGTCTGGGCTAAAGACCACAATGTCATCGAGGTAGGCTGTGGCATACTTCTTATGTTGGGCTAGGATCCGATCCATAGCCCTCTGGAACGTGGCTGGGCCCCCCTGTAGTCCGAACGGCATCCGCGTGTATTGAAAACACCCATCAGGTGTTGAGAAAACCGTCTCTCCTTAGCCATCTGGGACATGGGGATCTGCCAGTAGCCCTTCGTCAGGTCAAGAGTGGTGATGTACCTCGCCGGTCCAAGCCTCTCGATGAGTTCGTCGGGTACGCGTCACACTTGGATACCTCATTCAGCCGGCGATAGTCATTACAAAACCTCCTCTCTCCATTGGGTTTCGGCACGAGGACGATTGGGCTCGACCACCCACTCTTTGACTCCTCTATTACCCCGAGGTCTAACATCCTCTTCACCTCAGCCGAGATCACCTCCCGGCGTGCTTCTGGAATCCGCTACGGCTTCAGATTCACTTGTACGTGCGGCTCTGTCAGCACGTCATGCTCTACCACTTGAGTATGCCCCGGCAACTCTGAGAACAGCTCCCAATTCCACTGTAGTAATTCTCAACACTGTTGCTTCTGGGCCGGTGATAGAGTCTCTGCAATAGTGACCTCCTCCACCTTGCCTTCTGGTGCGGTTCCCAGACAAGGAGTTTCCACAGGTTCACGGTCCCGCCACGGCTTGAGCAAATTTACATGATATATTTGATACCCCTTTCTTCGGCCAGGCTGGTGGACTTTAGAATTAACCTCGCTGACTTTCTCCACCACCTCGTATGGACCTTGCCATTTGGCGAGGAACTTGCTCTCGACGGTAGGGATCAGCACCAAAACACGGTCCCCGGGCTGGAACTGTCTTAGTCTCGCTGACCGGTTATAGGCCCTCGCCTGCGCTTCCTGCGCCTGGAGGAGATGTTCCTTCACGATGGGCATCACCTTTGACATTCTCTCCTGTAACTGGGCGACATGTTCGATGATACTCCGGTGTGGCGTGACTTCAGCCTCCCAAGTTTCCTTGGCGATGTCTAGGAGACCTCTTGGATGCCGCCCATATAGGAGCTCAAATAGAGAGAAGCCAGTGGAGGCTTGAGGAACTTCTCTGACCGAGAAAAGCAGAAATGGGAGCAGGTAGTCCCAGTCTCGCCCATCCTTTTCCACGACCTTCTTGAGCATCGCCATTAAGGTCTTGTTGAAACGTTCCACTAGGCCGTCCGTCTGTGGATGATAAACCGAGGTCCGAAGCTGAGTTATCTGAAGGACTCTGCAAAGCTCCTTCATCACCTTGCTCATGAAGGGGGTTCCTTGGTCTGTCAGAATCTCTTTTGGCAGACCTGTCCGAGCAAAAATATGGACCAGCTCTCGGGCTATACTTTTACTGGATGAGTTCCTTAGGGGAACCGCTTCAGGGTACCGGGTCGCATAGTCCATGACGACCAGGATATATTGGTGGCCCCGAGCCGATTTAACTGAGGGGCCCACGAGGTCCATGGCAATCCTCTCAAAGGGAACCTCTATCACAGGTAGTGGGACTAAGGGGCTACGGAAGTGGGATGAGGGAGCGGTTATTTGGCAGGTGGGGCAGGACCTACAATAGTTTTGAACTTCTCGATAACACCCTGGCCAATAAAACCTTCTCAGTATCCTCTCCTGAGTTTTCTCGACCCCTAGGTGTCCCCCCAGAACATGTGAATGGGCTATATCTACCACCCGCCGTCTGTATGGCCCCGGCACTAACAGCTGTTCCACTATCTCACCGCCCCTCAGTTTGGCCACCCGATATAGCAACTCCCCCTGCACTGCAAAGTGGGGGAAACTGGTGTCGGCCCCCGGCTCTTGGGCAACCCCATTACTTACAGTAACCTGGTCGAACGCCCCTTTTAAGGTCAGGTCTCGAACTTGAGCAGTCCCAAAGTTCTCTCTGGACATATCTAACGCAGGGAGGTCGGCCTCCTCAGTCATCGTCAAGGACGCACAGTGGGAACTCCTCCATCTGAGACTTCGTCGGGGATTCTTCTTCAAGGACCTGGCTTTTCCCCATGCTACTTAGTCCAGTTCCCTTCCCCCACAAGTCCCAGAATAAGGAAAAATCACGGCCCAATATGACGGGGTGTATCAGGTCCTTCACTACCCTGACTTCATGGGACTGGGCACCACACTCTGTCCCCACTGTCACTGTGGCCACGGGATAGTCCTTGGCATCACCATGGATGCACCGAACACCCAGGGTTTTGGAAGGGATCAACTGGTGGGGAAGGGTTGCTCTGATCAAGGTCACCAGACTCCTGGAGTCCAACAGCCCAAGCACTTTTACTCCATTAATGGACACTGCACACGCCCGCGGCCCCTCGCCGGGTCGACAGTCCACGCTACAGGCTAGATAGGCATAATAGGAGACCCGTCTGCCTAGGCTGCAGTCCATGGGCTCAGGGGATATTTGACACCTGGTGGCTACATGTCCAGGGTTGTGACACCACCAACTATATCTTTACCAACCGTTCTAACGGCACCTTCAGTGGGAGGGAAGTCCCCCAGTGGTGGATCTAGACCCCTTCCGTGCTGAACCCGCCCCCTTTTGGGTATCCCAGTAGGGAGAAGTGACTGCATCCGGTTTCCCAAGAGATCTCTCAACTACCTGGTACCTCTCTACCAGGCCGATGAAGTCATCTGTGTTCTGGGGATCACCCTGGGCAGCCCAGGTCTGTACTGGCTTGGGAAGGGAATGCATGAATCTGTCAATCACCACCCGCTCAACCATCTGGGCCGGAGTGGAGGACTCCGGTTGTAGCCACTTCTGAACAAGATGCAGGAGGTCAAACATCTGCGAGCGAGGGGGTTTGTCGCTAGCATACGCCCAGTGATGAACTCGTTGGGCTCTCACCGCCATATTTACTCCCAGACGTGCTAAGATCTCTGTCTTTAGTTTGGGATACTCCTTAGCATCTTGCAGCGCCAAGTCAAAATATGCCTTCTGGGGTTCACCCGATAAATATGGCGCCAGAACCTCTGCCCACTGTGCTGGTGGAAGTCTATCCCGATCGGCCACCCTCTCAAAAACAGTCAGAAATGCTTTTACATCATCCCCAGGGGTCATCTTCTGCATGGCCCGCCTTACCGCCTTCCTGATGTGAGAATCATCAGTCGGCCCTGGGGGGTGGGGCGGCCGCCCTGCTCTGGATGGCGTCCGCCAAAAGCTGTATCTGCTGTTGCGCCTCCTGCTGGTGCTGCTGCTGCGACTTTTGCTGCAACTGGATTTGCTGAAGCAACAGTTTGGTTGTCTCCTGGTGCTGCAGCTGCATGCTCTGCTGGGCCTGCTGCATACTCTGCTGGCTCTGTAGGTGTTGCTGATGCATGCTCTATTGGCTCTGGACCAGGTGCTTAATGAGCTCCTCCATGCTGCTGGACTTCTCTGGCTGGCTGGCAGCCTTCACCCAGGACATCCACCGGTCTTTGTGGCAGGTACACGTGTTCCTGGAATCCTGCACGCACTCTCACACCAACTGTGGCAAGACGACTCGCACGGCTCTCCCGGAGGCAGACTCAGGACACACATTCTCAGGTTACCTTTCTGCAGGTTTATTATCTGGCATAAACTCATGCAGGGTTCCGCAGGAAAAATAAACATGTCCCCCCTGAGTTAAACGGGAAAACTAAACAAAGTATAGCTCAGTTCATAGGTGAGCGGGTTCCACCTGCTCTCGGTAGCATAAACTGTACAGGTAACAAGCTCTGCAGCTTCCACAACACTGTCTGGAGACTTCACTCTCCAGACCACACTCCAGAGAAAAAAAAAAGGACTGAGCTTTTACACATTGCTCAGCCACACCCTGAGGGGAGGTAGGGGGAATGGCGTCCCGCCCTCTTTGCCATTCCCATAAAACAGCACACCCTTTAACCAAGTAAACCTACCAGAATATAACACGCTGGCAGAAAAATAAATTAGGTCTTAGTTCACACAGGAGTGCATCCTGAGTGACACATACCTCCCCTCACATACTGTATAAAACCAGTGACAGTGTCACAAAGCGTACTTTGAAGCGTTTTAGCACAGAAATATATGTGGTAGGGAGCTTTCTAAAGATAGTTGAAAAAAAGGGTATTTCTGATGGCATTTCCTTGCTTAACCCTCTTCTCCATTTTGCTTTTTGCAAGTCACATAATGCTACATGATCAGCAGCCCCTGCCTAAATATAGGCAGAATGTACATTTCATTTTTTTTTATGTGGTGTGTGCTAACATAAAATCCACCATTTCCCAAATTGTGAGGTGCACATGTACCGTCATCTGGCAGAAATTGCAGCCCATCGTGATGCCTTCCCCAACCGAGGAGACTTGGTTGCAGCAGGCTTTCAAACTGTGGCCAATTTCCCCAACTGCATAGGTGCTGTTGATGGCAAACATGTGAGGTTGCAGCAGCCACCACGATCAGGATCACGCTTCTTTAATTATAAGAAGTATTTCTCTGTGGTCCTGATGGCGGTGGCTGATGCACATCACTAATTTGTTGCCATTGACGTTGGTGCTTATAGCAGTACTGGGGACTCCCAGGTATTGTGATCATCACAGATTGGGCAGCAAATCCTTCAAGATGGCGAGACGCTCCCAGCCCCAAGACCTTTGCCGCGTTCCACAGATCCGGTTCCCTTTGTGATGGTATCGGATGAGGCATTTCCCTTAATGACCAACCTGCTGCGCCCATACCCACGAAAGGGACTGAATGCCTGGCGTAGGATTTTTAATTATCGGCTGAGTCGTGCATGCAGATATGTGGAATGCACCTTCGGAATCATGTGTAGTCAGTGGAGGATCTTTCACACACCCATCCAGTTGGATCCGGAGACTGTTGACACTGTGATTAAGGCATGTTTTGTACTCCACAACTTTGCTCGTGAATACAGCACTGAGGTAGATGAGGCGTCACAGCTGTCAGAATTAATTCCAGTGGTCAACTTGGCTCCGGGAAGGCAATCCAACTCTGGTGCCAGGGTGTGAGAAACCTTCGCTGACTACTTTATGAGTCCTGAAGGGGCCGTGCACTGGCAATACTCCTGTGTTGGTGGTGTGCAGCCTGACCAGCAGAGGAGATCTGATCCCCAATGAAAAAAGATCATCATGAAAACTATTATTTCTAAGATTTTTTCCCAAACATTTATCTAATTCAAAATTTGTTTGATTTTCAATGTCTCCATCACTTATTGAATTAGAGCCTTCTCCATGGTTTTCTGGCCAATTGACAACTCAAAAGTGTATGTAAGTCTATGATAGCCACAACAAGGGTAGAACGTGGCTATCATACACTTACATTGTGACCGTTACCTCTGATTATGCTGATTCAGAAGTAGTGGTCCCAAGATGGCATTGCAGTGTGGGATAGTCCCCAGTAAACTATGCTTCACAAGTTCTGATACTTCCGGTATTGCAGAAAAAAACGTACCTGAGATGTCAGTGTTCTTGTGGAACTGTTTTGCATACGTGTGCGTCACCACTCGCACGTACCGATGCCTGGGAATCTGTGGTACAATAACGCTCTTCCCAAGTAGTGGGTGCTGAAGGCATCACTCAAAATAGTCCCTTGCTTGCGCTGTGAGCAGCACTAGCAAGGGACAATGTTGAGAGTAGTATTCATCCTGCTTTGTCTAAACTGTGTGAAGAAAAAAAAAAAAAAAAAAAAAAAACATAACAAAAAAATTCCAATCACCTGGTTAGAGGCAACTGACTCGCCCAGGGGGGATATGGGGGAGACTCGGTACCCGGGCCTTTACCTTCTTTGTAGGATGTTACGGCAGTCGGCTCCCGGGCCCGTCCTCTGGGGTCACTCTTTAAAAGGGGGTTTTTGTTTACAGTTTGTCTCGTGACGCCACCTGTGGATCCCAGTAATGAATACCGGCGCTGCTGCAGACCTCCGGAGTGATGGGATGGCAGCTGGTATGTTTCTGCTCCCCACAGGCGGAGCGGGCCCCCGGGGCAGGGTTGATGGAAGGGATGCAGGTGAGAGGTGGTCTGGTCGGGTCAGGGGGAATGACGAACACGCACACAGGGGATTCGCTTCAGTACCTTTACTGGTGTAACGGCAGGTAGGGTCCAGGGTACTTAATAGGAAGGGTGCACTTCAGAACTCTCCCCAGTGAGCGGGTTGTAGACCTCCTGGTCTGTGTCTTCCTCTCTCTAAGCTTCTTGCCAGCCTGGAACTTGGCCTAGCTTCTATGTTGTTTTGCTCTCTCACCTGACTGCTTGGTAGTAGGACTTTTCTCTGGCAACCACTATCCCTGGACGCCGGGGCCTTCGTGGTTCCTAGTCCTGTAATTGATGGTAGCTTCAGGATGACCAGGGGTCTGGAAGCCTCCTGGTATGCCGGTTGTCCCTACTGGGTGTAGAGAACCCTGTAGGCGCGGACCCGGTGTCCGGCTTGTGTCTTGGGGTGAGCTTCAGATGCTCCTCTGCCCCCTTAACTCCTCTCTCCTTGCCTCGGCCACACTCGGGGCCCTCAGTACAGCAGCAGACGTACTGCGTCTTCACTGCTCTCAGTGTCAGCACACTCTCTGACTGACTAACTAACTCACAGACTAACTGACTCCACCCTCCAGTTTATATATCCCTAACAGGGCTCCCTCTGGTGGTCTGAGGTGGAAGGGTGGAGGTGTCTGTATGTAGTGAGGGCCTCTTGTGGAGAAGTCCATCCATGCACCCTTTTGGGTCCTGTGGTACCTGTAGTAGCAGGGTGCCACACAATCACACACGTTCATTAGCAAAGTAATTCACTAATGAAAAGGAGCAGTCCCCTGACCTGCGCTGTAGTGGAGAAAACATACCATGTATATAAAAAAAACACAAACACAAATTTTTAAATATAATTTTATTTTATTACAAATAACGGAAAGATAAATTACAAACATTGTCATTGTGAACTTATAAAGTAATAAAAAAAAACACATAATAACCAAATGACAAACATTGCCGTTAAACATTTAATGCAATTATTTTAAACTACAATTGACAAACATTGTCATAAAACAGTCAATATTTCCAAACAGGAAAAAACAACTTTTAGGCAACCTGTCAACATTTTTGGTCCATAAATGTACTGCAAGCACCTGTAGGCACTTTCTGGTTATAAACACCTTTTATTATAGTCCCCTACACCATAATCCAGTTTGATGATTGTCACCGGTTTTGGTCTGACACCTCCTCCAGACCCGCTGTGAATAATGTTTCTTGTATGACGCTCAATGCTGGCGCACTTTCTACCCTCCACAGCACAGGAGAAGCATCATCCACATGAAGGAGGATGGACATGACAAGCAGAGACAAGGAGCTGGATCAAGAACTGTGATACACATCTGCCTGAAGACTGGTGTAGGTGACTATAATAAAAGGTGTTTTTCCATGCAGTCTTTACATTAAAAAATGGTGGACATAAGTACCTACAGGTGCTGGCTGTAGTTTTTATGGGCCAAAACTGGTGACAGGTGCAATACCATTTTAATTAAATTGGTGGTATTCCGGTTCATACCCATAGCCGTTGAACATGTCCTGAGAGTAGGACACATTTGGTGAGGGGCCAGCACGCTGCTCAGCTGTTCCAGGTGGTGGCAGGTTACCATACAATCCAGACGCTTCACCACCTTCTGGACAAAAGGCTCCTGCTTGGGGGTGTTGTCGCTGCGGTACCCCAGCTGACGGTGTTGTTCCAGTTGCATGGAACAAACTGAAAAGACCACTTAGTATGGTCGGTGCAGGGGCCAGAAGCAATGGGCTCTCTGCAGCAAGGAGCATAGAGGTGCCCGCCGCCATGTAAAGGGACTGCCTGTCCCATGGAATAGCCCGAAGCCGACCTGAAAGTGCAGCCGCAAAATGGTCTATCTCGTCCTCCCTGTTGCCCCTGTCAATGAGACTCAAGGTGTGACTTGTCATGGTGTGAATACCGCCTACACCCTGTTGGTCCTTCTGTTTTTTGGCTTTCCCTTTGCTAAGAGCCCTTCTTAGTGGCACGGGACAGACAGTACCAGTGCCCAACACTCTGGCCCCTGAACCGACACCAGCAGCGACAGAAGACGGGGCATCAGCGACTGCAGTGGAAGCATCAGCGACTGAACAGGAAGCAACAGCGGCATCAGGATCAGTAGAGGATGTCAGTAACATTTCATGTGATTCCTGGCCTGCTGCAACCTCCATGGAGAACTCCTCTTCCTCACCCTCAGCTGCACTACTGGGAGCAATATTACCTTCCGTACGTGATAAATCGAAAAAAAAACATGCATGTTAATTAAAAATTAAATTTCAAAAACAATAATAATAAAATATTAATATAAAATTATCTCCGTAAAGTCCGGTTGGTGGCAATGAATCCCAGCAGATCACCATAAGGCACTCTCCATTTTCGGCATGAAGCTGTCTGTAACAGACCGCCTTCTGCTTTTGACGTCCTTTGCTGCAATACAAAACCACTGTTTATTTACTGCATTTTGAACATCCCAAAAATCCCTGATCCCGCCTCACTGTATCCTTATGTCTAGGAGAAGCAGGATCCCAAATGTCCGAATACTGCTCCACCTAAAACGTATAACGTAACGTCATTAAAACAACGTGTAACGAAAAATGTATTATTTACACCGATACATACATATAGACACACACAAAAGATATGCAGATATGTATCCATGTGTGTAGACACACACACAAACACACACACACACACACCCATTAAGGGCTCTTTCACACGTCAGTATGTCTGGGAGTGGTGACAGTGTACACACGTACCACAGACACTGACACACGTTGATCCATCCAAATAAATGGGTCTGTGCACAACTCAGCGTATTTTGACGCGACATGTGGCCGTGTGATCCAAAAAAAAAAAAGAGCTTTTTTGGAAAACACATGGTACGCAAAACGTACCACACGCATGACATCTTTGTGTCATCCGTGTGACACGTACCAGCAGCAGGGAAAGGCACTGTTCACAGGTGCCGGTGCTGAACACTGCCCTCATCATGGTTCCCTGCACCAGTGTTCAGCACCAGCGCCTGTGAACAGTCCTACCTATAGCGATGATTTCCAGGCACTGGTACGTGTGCTCCTGTTGAGGCACACAGTTGCCACACATGTTTTACACACGGACATGGATATCTCCGGTACAGGTTTTTTCTGTACCAGAGATATGCGTACTTGTGAAACCGGCCAGCCTATGTAGGAGCTTTCCCGGAATGAACCAACATACGCTGTACAGTACATGAACCTGCATGCACCACTATACATGTTAATTAAAATATTTTTAAACAATTTTTACGTGTGCTACCACGTAATTTTAATTCCACGCAGAGGGAAAGCAGACGGTTGAGGGCTGATATTATAGTTTGGGAAGTAGCCAATAGTCATGACCCCTTCCCTGGCTAATACCAGCCCGCAGCTATTTGCTCAGCCTTGCCTGGCTATTTTATAGGGGAACCCCAGAAAAAAAATGACGTGGGGTCCCCCTATAAATTGTAACCAGCAAAGGCTAGGTAGACAGCTTCAAGCTGATATTAATAGCCTAGAAAGGGGCCATGGATATTGCCCCCCCCTGCTATAATATCAGCTCTCAGCTGCCCCAGATTTGGCGCATCAATTTTGTGCGCCAAATCTGGCGCTTAGCCTTGCTCTTCCCACTGCCCTCTAGCAGCCACAGCTGACGGCGGCATCAAGCCCAGGTTAGTAATGGAGGGCGTCTATAACCTAAAGAAAGAGTAAAAAAAAACAAAAAACACCCAAAAAAAAAATAAATTATTGAAATAAAGGACACTTTTTTTAAATAAATTCTTATTTTACTAAAAAAAAAATACTTACCTAAAGCCTAATCCTCGATTCCCTTGTCTTCAAAAAATAAAAAAAGGAAAAAAATTCTCACCTATCACGTTCCCAGGCAGTTCTGACATGAACAACTGTCACATCTGGAGATGTTACAGCTGTCATGCCTTATGGAAGCTCACACTGCCGGGAACATGACTGCTCCCGGCAGTGTGAGGCACTGACTGAGGTCACTGGAGTGCAGTCAGCTGATCTGCTCTGGTGACCTCCTTTACGGCCCTGGCGTATCGTGAAAATTTCACACAGAGCGCCAGGGCCATAAAGGAGATCACCGAAGCAGATCAGCTGACTGAACTCCGGTGAACTCCGCGAGAAACTGGCGGGAGCACTTTACGTCCCCGTCAATATATCGCCGGCGGTGGTTTAGAGCGGTCACATCTATAGATCTGCATGGGACACTCAATTTATTTAAGTTGGACTGTGACGGAAAGGTGAGGAAAAGGTTGTGGTTTATTATTTTACATTTATTACAGGAGATAAATGGCTTTGGGGATTTAGGTGTTAGGTGAGTATACAGTACAGACCAAAAGTTTGGACACACCTTCTCATTTAAAGATTTTTCTGTATTTTCATGACTTTGAAAATTGTACATTCACACTGAAGGCATCAAAACTATGAATTAACACATGTGGAATTATATACTTTACAAAAAAGTGTGAAACAACTGAAAATATGTCTTATATTCTAGGTTCTTCAAAGTAGCCACCTTTTGCTTTGATGACTGCTTTGCACACTCTTGGCATTCTCTTGATGAGCTTGAAGAGGTAGTCACCGGAAATGGTTTTCACTTCACAGGTGTGCCCTGTCAGGTTTAATAAGTTGAATTTCTTGCCTTATAAATGGGGTTGGGACCATCAGTTGTATTCTGCAGAAGTCTGGTGGATACACAGCTGATAGTCCTACTGAATAGACTGTAAGAATTTGTATTATGGCAAGAAAAAAGCAGCTAAGTAAAGAAAAACGAGTGGCCATCATTACTTTAAGAAATGAAGGTCAGTCAGTCCAAAAAATTGGGAAAACTTTGAAAGCGTCCCCAAGTGCAGTTGCAAACACCATCAAGCGCTACAAAGAAATTGGCTCACATGAGGACCGCTCCAGGAAAGGAAGACCAAGAATCACCTCTGCTTCTGAGGATAAGTTTATCCGAGTCACCAGCCTCAGAAATCACAGGTTAACAGCAGCTCAGATTATACACCAGGTTAATGCCACACAGAGTTCTAGCAGCAGACACATCTCTTCAACAACTGTTAAGAGGAGACTTTGTGCAGCAGGCCTTCATGGTAAAATAGCTGCTAGGAAACCACTGCTAAGGACAGGCAACAAGCAGAAGAGACTTGTTTGGGCTAAAGAACACAAGGAATGGACATTAGACCAGTGGAAATCTGTGCTTTGGTCTGATGAGTCCAAATTTGAGATCTTTGGTTCCAACCACCATGTCTTTGTGCGACGCAGAAAAGGTGAACGGGTGGACTCTACATGCCTGGTTCCCACCGTGAAGCATGGAGGAGGAGGTGTGATGGTGTGGGGGTGCTTTGCTGGTGAGACTGTTGGGGATTTATTCAAAATTGAAGGCATACTGAACCAGCATGGCTACCACAGAATCTAGCAGCGGCTTGCTATTCCATCCGGTTTGCGTTTAGTTGGACCATCATTTATTTTTCAACAGGACAATGACCCCAAACACACCTCCAGGCTGTGTAAGGGCTATTTGACCAAGAAGGAGAGTGATGGGGTGCTACGCCAGATGACCTGGCCTCCACAGTCACCAGACCCGAACCCAATCGAGATGGTTTGGGGTGAGCTGGACCACAGAGTGAAGGCAAAAGGGCCAACAAGTGCTAAGCATCTCTGGGAACTCCTTCAAGATTGTTGTAAGACCATTTACGGTGACTACCTCTTCAAGCTCATCAAGAGAATGCCAAGAGTGTGCAAAGCAGTCATCAAAGCAAAAGGTGGCTACTTTGAAGAACCTAGAATGTAAGACATATTTTCAGTTGTTTCACACTTTTTTGTTAACTATATAATTCCACATGTGTTAATTCATAGTTTTGATGCCTTCAGTGTGAATGTACAATTTTCATAGTCATGAAAATACAGAAAAATCTTTAAATTAGAAGGTGTGTCCAAACTTTTGGTCTGTACTGTAGGTGTTTTTTTTTTATTTTTTTTTTTTGTTAGGGGGCGATAACGTCGGGGACAGGTAAGTATGAAATACATTTATTTATTTACTTTTTTTAATTGGGCACAAATGTATTTTAAATTGAAAAAATATATTTATTGGGCACAAATTTATTTAAATATTTTTGGGGGCAGAACTTTAAATTTTTATTTGAGCAATATTTTATTTATTTTAAACTGGCCACTAACCAGGACCAGGCTGATGGGAACTACTGCTCCCATCGAGCTGCTCCTGCCCTCACTACAGCATGGGGGACAGATGTTGGCCGATGGGAGTAGTAGTCTCTCATTGGCCTATGTCTGGCTGCAATTACAGACACCTGGCACAGGACACAACCTGACCCCACACAGACCACCGGACACACACAGGGGCGGACACAGACTGTAGTGGGCCCCTGTGCAAGAAATTTTTGGGCCCCCCCCCCCCTGCCCTTCATAGGGCAACAAAGTTATGTAAACATAACCCCCATGTGCATCTCTCACCCCCCCATGTGCAGCTCTCATCCCCCCATGTGCAGCTCTCATCCCCCCCATGCATCTCTCATCCCCCCATGTGCAGCTCTCATCCCATGTGCAGCTCTCATCCCCCCGTGCATCTCATCCCCACCCCCATGCATCTTACCGCCCCCCGTGCATCTCACCCCCCCGTGCATCTCATCCTCCCCGTGCGCATCTCATCCCCCCCCGTGCATCTCTGATTCCCCCCACTCCTAGTTAATTAATTGTATTTAAAAAAAATAAAACTTGTTATAGTTACTCCCATGCGATCCCTGCAGAATCCTGGCGTTCGTCCACGTCGCTGCCACCAGGTTCTCCTGACTTCCGGCCATGTGACGGCGCCGTCACATGACCGGATCTCAGGGGAGTCATGAAGGCGCTGCCGCAGCAGTGCTTCACTGCTACACAGAGGAAAGCAGCGCTGAGATGTCCCGGCGCTTAGCACTCAGCATGGGGCCGGGGGCCCAGGGCCGGCTCCAGGTTTTTGTGGGCCCCGGGCGAAAGAGTCTCAGTGGGCCCCTTTAACACATACCACGATTCATGATGCACAGATACCTAAGAGAAATATATATATATATATATATATATATATATATATATATATATATATATATATATATATATATATATATATATAGTACAATGCTGAAGATTTCACTTCTTACATTACATGAGTGATATCTATTGTAAATTCCACAATAGCTCAGAAACCAGCGAGTCGCTCCACACCGTATACTGGCCCCCATAAAATGCTCCATACAGAATACTGGCCCCCATAAAATGCTTCATACAGGATACTGGTCCCCATATAACGCTCCATACAGGATACTGGCCCCCATATAAAGCTCCATACAGAATACTGGCCCCCATATAACGCTCCATACAGGATACTGGCCCCCATATAATGCTCCATACAGAATACTGGCCCCCATATAACGCTCCATATAGAATACTGGCCCCCATATAACGCTCCATACAAGATACTGGCCCCCATAAAATGCTCCATACAGAATACTGGCCCCCATATAACACTCCATACAGGATACTGGCCCCCATATAACGCTCCATAAGGAATACTGGCCCCCATATAACGCTCCATACAGTGGGAAATCCCTTGGAGGCTACTTCAGCGGAAGTTAACTCATTTGACTGAGGGACTCGTGCCATGAACATGAGTTTTTCTTAGTTTTGGTATATGCTTTGTTTATGAGTTCTTTTTGCCAATTCATTACTACTATTACATCAGCTTTTAAAATAAAGAATAAAAATTTTAGTGATAGGTTCTCTTTAAAGGGAATCTGTCACCAGGTTTTTGCTACCTTATCTGAGAGCAGCCTGATGGAGGAAAAGAGACCCTGAATCCAATGATGTGTCACTTAGTTTACTGGGTTCAACAGTTGTGATACAATCAGAGTTCATAGATGCAACATGAAGCAGAGCTGAGAAGCGCCGCAAACACCAAGATCTCTATATACATAGTATATTGACAGTGATATGCTTATCATAAGCATAGGACAGATTCCTTTTAATTTTAAATTTAGGATAAATTAGGACTTTAATGTCCTCAGTGACCTGTGTAAAATAAAATCATGAATATCAATTTCAAATTGTACTGGATCAAATTCTTTCAAGCGTTTTAACAACACAGCTAACCAATTTTAACCAAAATTAAATCTGTAAAGTTAATAACATTTTAAAGAGTCTGCCTTGTCTTCCAATCTATCACCTCTAGGACACCAGCTTTCTTTTTCCCGTCAAATTCCAATCTTTTCTTCTGCTTGACTTATCCTCTCCTGATGTGGCTTTTATAAAGACTTCATTGGCTTTGCTAGACTGTCCTTCTTTTCAAAATTCCAGCCATTCCATAGTCAGATGTACTGGAGTCCGAATCTATAGTCCAAAAATCTAAGTAAACTTCTTACAATAATCTAGTTGTTTTTTTTGCCATAGACCTCATGCTTCTTTTGTGCTAACGACTATGCCAGACTATGACTATGGTCTGTCTCCATAAGTGTGGCTCTTAGGTGTGTAGCAGAAATATGCCAGAAATGGACCAGAAGGTACAAGCAACCACTGTTTATTAAATGTACTTAGCTTTTCTTTTTCCCCACATTTGCTTTCACCATGCTAACATATGCTTTTACAGTTTGTGCTCCACTAATCTGTTACGGATCCGGGTGGTGGAACCTCTGTGCTGAGATGCAAGGAGGGACCTGAGGGGCGTAACTAAGTGCCTACCCGGACCGACCCTGGCCACATGGCGGCTTAGTCGACTCCGTGAACCAAGGAGGGACCGGGAAGGTGAACCAGGTGCCACTCTGGGACCGACCTTGTGTGAGAGCAGGCGACTCCCACTGGTCAGGTAGCTGTAGCTGACAGGTACAGCTGATGAGCACGGCAGGTGGCCTGACAGGTGATCTAGGTAGGCAAGCAGGCGGGCACAGTAGGTAGCCTGACAGGTGATCCGGGTAGGCAAGCCGGCGGGCACGGCAGGTAAACTGACAGGTGATGCAGGTAGGCAAGCCGGTGGGTACAGCAGGTAGACAGGCTGACAGTCCTCAGTGGAGACTGGAGATGGAGTGGTACCTGGATCGTCAGAGAAAAAATTAAGGACAACCGGCTTGAGGAGAGACACGTGAAAGGAGTTGGGAATCAGTAAGGAGGCCGGGAGTTTCAGCTTGAACGCCACTGGATTTATTTGGTTCAGAATCTCGAATGGACCGAGGAACCGCGGACCCAACTTGTATGATGGTATCTTGAGACGGACATATTTGGAGGAAAGCCAGACCTTGTCTCCTGGACGGAATTGAAGCGGATCCAGAAGTCTCTTATCAGCATGCTTCTTCATCCGCTCGGAGGACTGTAGGAGCGCAGATCTAGTGTCTTCCCACATCGCAGAAAATTCACTGATGAGAAACTCCGCAGCAGGATTGTCCACTGAAGAGGAGACGGGAAACGGAATCTGGGGGTGTCGACTGTAAACCACAAAAAATGGAGACTTAGCAGAAGACTCACTCACATGGTTGTTATAGGAAAACTCAGCCCAGGGCAGGAGCTCTACCCAATCGCTATGGTGAGCGTTGACAAAGTGCCGAAGATAACTGGTAAGGATCTGATTGATGCGTTCCACTTGACCATTGGACTGAGGATGACAGGCAGAAGAAAAATCCAAAGAGACATCCAGCAGCTTGCACGTGACTCTCCAGAAGCGAGAAGTGAACAGAACTCCACGGTCCGAGACAATTTGGAGGGGTAAGCCGTGGAGACGGAAGATGTGACGGATGAAGTCCTTAGCCAGCACAGGTGCAGACGGAAGACCAGGCAGAGGGATGAAGTGAGCCATCTTGGAGAAGCGGTCGGCGACCACCCAAATGACAGTACAACCGGCCAATACAGGAAGATCCGTGATGAAATCCATTGCAATATGTTGCCACGGAGCGGAAGGCACGGGAAAAGGAAGAAGACGTCCGGCTGGAAGGTGCCTAGGTATCTTGTTATGGGCACAAGAAGAACAAGCCGCGACAAAATCCGCAACATCCTTATGCAGGGTGGGCCACCAATAATGCTGGGTAATGAGCAGAAGCGTCTTCCTCTGGCCGGCATGTCCAGTCAGTTTGGACAAATGACTCCAGAGTAGGACCCTCTTCCGATCCTGAGCCGCTACAAAGGTCTTACCAGGACGTAGATGAGACAGGTCGAACGGAGCAACAGTCATTATTCTGGAGGGATCAATGATGTGTAGAGGCTCCTCCTCTTGGTTGGTAGACAAAAATGAGTGGGAAAGAGCGTCGGCTTTAATGTTCTTGTCTGCTGGGTGGTAATGAAGAGTGAAGCAGAATCGAGCAAAGAATAAAGACCATCTGGCCTGACGCGGGTTTAGTCTTTTGGCGTTCTGCAAATAAGCAAGGTTTTTATGGTCAGTGTAGATGACCACCGAGTGCAGGGTCCCCTCAAGCAAGTAGCGCCACTCCTCTAGCGCTAATTTGATGGCCAGCAGTTCTCGATCTCCTATGGAGTAATTGCGCTCGGATGGAGAGAAGAGTTTGGAGAAGAAACCGCAGGTCACCATTCGTCCGGACGAGGATTTCTGGGTGAGCACTGCTCCGGTCCCGGAGGAAGAGGCATCAACCTCCAGGAAGAACTGTTTATTGCAATCCGGACTGTGTAGTACTGGAGTGGAGGAGAAGGCTTGCTTAAGAGAGACAAAGGCATTCTCCACCTCAGAAGTCCACTCCCTGGGATTTGCTCCCTTATGGGTAAGAGCAGAGATGGGAGCTGCCTGGCAGGAGAAATGAGGAATGAAGAGGCGGTAATAGTTAGCGAATCCCAGAAATCGCTGAATAGCCTTCAACCCCTCAGGTCGGGGCCACTTTAAGATGGCAGACACCTTCTCGGGATTCATCCGCAGTCCGGTCTCAGAGATGATATACTCCAGAAATGGTAGGGGGGTCTGCTTAAAGAGGCATTTCTCATACTTAGCATACAGGCGATTCTTCCGGACCCTCAGCAGGACCTGACGAACATCCCTCCGGTGAGAGGGCAGATCAGGGAAGAACACCAAGATATCGTCCAGGTACACCACCACGCAGGAATACAGGAGATCTCGGAAGATGTCGTTTACTAACTCCTGGAAGACGGCTGGAGCATTACAGAGACCGAAGGGCATCACGCGGTATTCGTAGTGACCATCCCGGGTGTTGAATGCCATCTTCCACTCGTCTCCCTGGCGAATCCGGACCAGATTTTACGCCCCATGAAGATCGAGCTTAGTGAAGATCTTAGCGCCTTTTAGGCGGTCAAACAGCTCCAAGATGAGAGGCAGGGGGTACTTATTTTTGATGGTAATCTGGTTTAGGCCACTATAGTCGATACAAGGACAAAGAGAGCCATCTTTCTTTTTGACGAAGAAGAATCCTGCTCCAGCCGGAGAGGTGGATTTCTGGATAAATCCCCTAGCAAGATTTTCTTCAATGTATTCAGACATGGCACGGGTCTCGGCCAGCGACAAGGGGTAGATTCGCGCGCGAGGAGGTGAGGCACCAGGTATTAGGTCAATGGGGCAATCATATGGCCTATGAGGTGGTAGTGTCTCTGCCTCCTTTTTATCAAAGACGTCCGCATAGGACCAGTAGGGTGCTGGCAGGCTAGGTAGGTTAGCCAGAGTAGTCGGAGGTCGAGCAGGACGAACCGGAACCAGACAGGTCTTATGGCATTCCTGACCCCAATGGAGCACCTCACCCGAGCTTCAATTCAGGGCGGGTTCATGTCTCTGTAACCAAGGTAGACCAAGCAAGAGGGGATGAGAGAGACCGGACAGTACGTAAAAGGAGATCTTCTCCGAGTGCAGCATTCCCTCCTGAAGAGTTACCGGCTCAGTGACCAACAAGATCGTTTCAGGGAGAAGCTTGCCATCCACAGAGGAAACTGCTAAAGGATCCGCCAGACGTATGGTAGGAATCTGAAAACTTTCCACAAGGGCCTTTCGAATGAGATTCCTAGCGGCTCCGGAATCCAGATGGGCAGTCTCAAAGAAGAAGGTCTCACCACTGGTAACATAAACGGGCAGAGTCAAGGGCGGAGAGGAAGAACTCTTGCCTAGGATGACCTCTTCGAGCGGTCCTAGAGTTTCCCGGTCTCACCGGGCAGGAGCGGATCTGATGCTCAATATTGCCACATTAGAAGCAACTCCCCTCGGCGCGGCGGGTCTCCTGGCGACACTTGACCATCTTGACTTGGTCAATTTGCATAGGCTCTGGAGAAGACACCCGGGGGAGTGCTGGTTGCGAGACTGGACTTTGGAGGATTGGAGTGAGGCACAGAGGTTTCCTCTCACAGGTCGTATCCTTAACACGTTCCAGAAAATGGATGTCAATCCGGGTAGCTTATGACACCAGGTCGTCCAGGGAGGGAGGTATGTCCCGACCGGCTAGCTCATCCTTGATCCATCCGGAAAGGCCCTCCCAAAAGGTGGACACCAGGGCCTCATTATTCCAGGCAAGTTCAGATGCGTGGGTTCGGAAACGCACGGCATACTGTCCCACAGAGAGACTCCCTTGGCAGAGTCGGAGAAGTGAGGAGGCAGTAGAAGATTTTCGTCCAGGCTCATCGAACACCTTCCGGAAAGCCACGAGGAAAGCCTGGAGATTGGACACCAGAGGATCCCCTCTCTCCCACAGATGGTTAAGCCACACCAAAGCCTCTCCAGTGAGGTGAGACATGATGAATGCCACCTTGGCCCGGTCGGAGGTGAACTGGTGTGCCATGAGTTCAAAGTGCAGCGTGCACTGATTTATGAAGCCCCGACTTAGGACAGGGTCACCACCAAAACGTGGAGGTGCAGAAAGCCAGGGTCCAAAGCCGGGTGCCACAGCACCACTGGGTTGAGGTGCCGCCGAAGCGGGTACTGCTCGGTTAGAGGCGGACAGTCGGGATGGACAACGAGTCCAGACAGTAGTTGACTGTCCGCAGATAAGACAGGATAGTATCCTGTTGGGATCTCTGGCGAGAGTCCTCTTGATACAGGTCTGAGAGCGAAGGAGCCTGGGAGCCACCGGGTTCCATGGCCTGTGCAAACTGTTACGGATCCGGGTGGTGGAACCTCTGTGCTGAGATGCAAGGAGGGACCAGAGGAGAATAATTAAGTACCAATCCAGACCGACCCTGGCCACACGGCGGCTTAGTCGACTCTGTGAAACAAGGAGGGACTGGGAAGGTGAACCAGGTGTCACTCTGGGACTGACCTTGTGTGAGAGCAGACGACTCCCACTGGTCAGGTAGCTGAAGCTGATGGGTACAGCGGATGAGCACTGCAGGTGGCCTGACAGGTCATCCGGGTAGGCAAGCAGGCGGGCACGGCAGTTAGCCTGACAGGTGATCCGGGTAGGCAAGCAGGCGGGCACAGCAGGTAGCCTGACAGGTGATCTGGGTAGGCAAGCCGGCGGGCATGGCAGGTAAACTGACAGGTGATGCAGGTAGGCAAGCCGGCAGGTAGACAGGCTGGCGGGCACGGCTGATAGACAGGCAGGCGGGCACGGCTGATAGACTGGCTGGCGAGCACTGCTGATAGACAAGAGGAGGCGGGCACGGCTGATAGTCAAGCTGGCGGGCACTGGAACCTGAGGGCTGAGGAGAATGTTAGCACACAAACAACAACCTTGCACAGGCACCTCCATTTTGGAGGTGCTTTAAATAGGAGTGGTCCTCCGGCCATTGGCCGGGGGTCTCTTTAGGACGGAGCGCGCGGCCCCTTAAAGAGGGAGGGAGCTCGCGCACCCTAAGCACAGTGCCCAGGAAGCTGCGCTCGATGCGCGCACCCCGGGCGGCTGCATGGGAGCTGGAGGATGCCGGACCGGGATCGTGGCGGTGAGGGGAGCGGTGTCTCTGCCCGGCGTCTCTGCACCTCAATCTCAGATATCTCCTACTAAAATAAAAAACAAGCCAGTCCACTCTCCTTCTCCAACCTCGTCTCCCTCTCTCTGCTTCTCACTGCTGGCGACATATACCACCCATTATTTCCTCCTCCTATCATTACCTACCAAATATGAACTCCCTCAATCTCTCCTATGTAAAACCCATCCCTCTTACACCCACCCCCTGATTCCTCTCTCTGGAGCACACTGGAACACTCACCGAAACATGGCTGACACCCTCGAACACTGCCTCCCCTGCTGCGCTGTATTACAGTGGCCTCCGTTTCACCCACACTCCTCGCCCTGGTAACAGGCATGGTGGAGGAGTGGGTCTTCTCCTTTCTATCAACTGCACCTTCAACCCAATCCCACCTCTACCCTCCCTTATCCTCCCACTCTGTCCGCATCTACTCTCCCTCCAACCTCCAAGTGGCCACCACCTTTTTTGACCAATTCTCCACAAGGCTTCTTCACATTCTCTCTGCTAACATTCCCACCATCATCATGGGTGACTTCAACATCCCTACTGACACTCTCCAGTCAGCAAACTCCTGTCGCTTACTTCATCTTTTGGACTTACTCAGTGGTCCTCCTCGGCAACCCACAAAGACGGACATACATTGGACGTTATCTTCACCCAACTCTGCTCCCTATCTAACCCCACATTCTCATCCTTGTTCTCCTCACCTGCCACCCATGTCCAGCAACTCGCACATCTAGACACTCACAAACTCAATGACTCTATTCTACCACTGGCATCCATATCTTCACTCCACAACACAGATAGCGCCACTGTTTTCTACAACGCCACTCTCGCATCAGCTATTGATGTGGTTGCCCCTCTCGTGCATGGCAGAGTGCAATTAATCAATAGACAACCCTGGCACAATAACCTCACTAAAAAGCTTCGGCAAGTGTCCAGTGTTGCAGAGCGACTTTTGAAGAAAACATATTTGCAAGATGATTTGATTGCATTCAAACAAGCAACACTCGCATTCAAATCAACCCTCACCTCTGCTACACAGGCCTACTTTACATTCCTCGCATCTTCCTTATCCTACAACTCCAAACAGTTATTCAACACTTTTAACGCCCTCCTCCGCCCACCACTGCCCCCTCTGACCCCCTCATCTCTTTTGAGGACTTTGTCATACACTTCAAAAATAAAATTGACCAAACAAGGCAAGTCTTTATTGTTCGACCACCACAACCCCTTTGTATACCAGACAAATACCCTTACCCCATAACCTTCCTCTCAAACATCACTGAAGGACAGCTTACTCGTCTCCTCTCTAAATCACACCTCACCACTTGTGCACTTGACCAATCCCACCTCCTCCCCAACCTCACCACCACACTTATCCCATCCCTAACCCATCTTCAACCTATCACTAACTTCTGGTATCTTCACCTCTGCTTTCAAACATGCTGTAATCATGCCAATCCTCAATCCATCCCACTGCCATGTCCAGCTATTGCCCCATACCCTTGCTCACACTTCCCTCCAAATTTCTTGAACACCATTCTCACGTTGAACTTTCCTCTCACCTCTCATCTAACTCTCTCTTCAACAAGATACAATCTGGCTTGCGTCCCCACCATTTCATTGAAACTGCCCTGACCAAAATTACTAACGACTTACTTACAGCCAAAGCTAACAGACTATTCTCTATACTCCTCCTTCTTGACCTGTCCTCTGCCATCGACACAGTTGACCACTGCCTCCTAATACAGATCCTCTCTTCTTTTGGTGTCAAAAACCTAGCCCTATCCTGGATCACCACATACCTTTCCATCCGTACATTTAGTGTCTCTCACTCCCACACTACCTCCTCATCCCGCCTTCTCTCTGTTGGAATTCCTCAAAGCTACATCCTAGGAATCATACTCTTCTCCATCTATACCGTTGGCCTGGGATAACTCATAAAGTCCCATGGCTTCCAGTACCATCTGTATGCTGACGACACTCAGATCTACCTCTCTGGCCCAGACGTCACCACTCTGCTGTCCAGAATCCCGGAGTGTCTATCAACCATAGCCTCCTTCTTCTCCTCTGGCTTCCTCAAGCTCAATGTGCACAAATCTGAACTCATTATCTTTCCTTCATCTCACGTATCTTCCCCACCTGATCTGTCTATAGCAATAAATGACACCGCTCTTTCCCCTGTACCGGAAATCTGCTGCCTTGTAGTAACCCTTGATTCTACCCTATCCTTCAAAAAACATGTCCAAGCTCTCACCACCTCCTGTCGCCTCCAGATTAAAAATATTTCCAGAATCCGTCCTTTCCTAAACCCTCAATCTACTAAAATGCTTGTGCATGCTCTCATCATCTCCCGCCTCGACTACTGCAACATCCTCCTCTGTGGCCTACCTGCTGACACTCTCGCACCTCTCCAATCCATTCTTAACTCTGTTGCCCGATTAGTTCATCTCTCTCCTCGCTACTTCTGTGCTTACACCCTTTGAAAATCCCTCCATTGGCTCCCAATTCCTCAGCGTATCCTGTTCAAACTACTAACTACTAACTGACCTACAAAGCCATCCATAACCTTTCTCCTCCATACATCTCCTACATAATCTCCCGATATCTTTCCTCACATAATCTCTGGTCCTCCCAAGACCTTTTTCTCCCCTGTACACTTATTCATTCTTCACCCAATCACTTCCAAGCCTTCTCCTGAATATCCCCCATCCTCTGGAATTCTGTGCCTCAACACGTCCGATTTGGATCCTTCAGACGGAACCTGAAAACCCATCTCTTCAAGAAAGCTTACAACCTGCAATGATCATACTGCCACCTCAACACCGTCTGAGCTTTGAAACCCCCAACCTACTGTGTCCTTCCCCATTATCCTGTAGAATTTAAGCCTGCAAGGGCAAGGTCCTCTTCCTACTGTACTAGTCTATCATTGTTAGTTTGTTTACTGTAAGTGATATCTGTATTTTGTATGTAACCCGTTCTCATGTACAGCACCATGGAATCAATGGTGCTATATAAATAAATAATAATAATAAAAATATCTTATTTCCTTAGACTTGTTTGTCTCTTTTTTTTTGCTTTTATTTCTGCCTAAATCAGAATCTTTTTTTTTTTCGCAAAAAATGTTGTGCTTGAGCACACTTGTACCTACTTATAAGTTCTGTTTTAGCTTTATATAGTTTCATAGTAATCTCTTCATACTCTTGTTCGTTTCTTTTCAGAACTAATGTCATTAAATTGAAACAGTAATCTACTGTATATATAACTTCCACCACTCTTTCAAAAAAAAGGCTGCATCTTAAAATTTAGATGTTTCTTTGTATTGCCGCAAGCCTCAATGTAAACTCCAATTTTCCTCATAGGATCTTGATGAGTTAGTAGTCCAAAAAATACAAATTTCTTTCTCAACTAGCTGAGTTATTCTTTGCTTTAAGTGCCTAACACTTAAAGGGGATGTATAATTTGTGTGTGTATCTAGGCTGCAAAATGCTGACAGTTTGTAATATACTCCCTGTCACCCTTCTACATGGTGTCCTAGGTAGCACACCTAGTCATGTGAGCAGCTCTCTCCTGATTCTGGAGAAGCTGTTCACTCCCCAACTAGAGTTTTCCTGTCTGGCAGAGGCTGGTCGGTGATGTCACAACAGACACCACCTCCAGTCTCTGCCAGACCCTCCCCCTGCTTCCTGCTCCAGCATCCCCTGCAGCTCACAGTGCAAGGCAGCAGGGGAATGACTTTGATTGAATCAACCAGGAAGGAAAATGCTTTTACATAGGTGAGTATGTATAATGTGCTGTGTGCATCCATGCATCCCTCCCTCATCCATCCATCCATTCCTCCCTCACTCATCCATCCATGCATCCATCCATCCATTCCTCCCTCATCCATCCATCTATCTATCCCTTCCATCCTTACACACATCACTATAGACTGAGGTTCTGCAGCAGCTGAAGTGTATTATGTGGTATATATGTATACACATGACTATAGACTGAGGTTGTGCAGCAGCTGCGGTGTATTATATGGTATATGTGTATATACATCACAATAGACTGAGGTTCTGCAGAAGCTGAGGCATATTATGTGATATATATATATATATATATATATATGTGGAGTGCAGGGATTGTGCTGCTTTCCACACATGAGAACACAGGACACTGCTCTGTTATTTCCAATACTGGAGTGAGTGTGCAGTGGGCGGGCAGAGGGCGGTGCTGGACACTGAGGTCGATGCTGGAAACTGAGGCCAGGCGGTGCCAGCTCTGGCTGTGAGGTTAGATAATAAAGCACAGTGAGCCCTCAAGTTTGGAAGAGCCGCAGGTAAATGAAGGAATGAAGTGAAATTCAGGAGGAACGAAAGGCAGAAACAAAATTTTTTTTTATAGAGCTATTGTATATTACAGCACAGGTTAGCTTTAAAAAACTTTATTTCGTTGTAGGACAACTTTGTTAAAATCAACAATTCATCTTTCATATTGCATTCTGCAAAAAATGCCCCTGAATTGTGCTCAGGTAAAAAAAAGCAATTCATATAAAAAAGATTGTGACGCTAAGGCAAACAACTAATAGAAGACCGTTACTTCTTCACTAGAGTGTTCATTCATGTCCAATGATCTCAGCTCACCTCATGCATGTCACTGACAGCGTGGGAGAATTCTCACGCTGTAGCGCTGAGTGCAGGAGAATTTTCCCACGCTGTCAGTGACGTGCATGAGGTGAGCTGAGATCATTGGACATGAACTCGTCTCATCTTTATGCCGTCACAGCGAGACACTGAGGAGCGCAAGCATGCCTGCCCTTCTCAGTGTCTGCGGGATGACAGGCTGGATGGCAGCGTTCTGCTGCGGTCCAGCCTGTCATCTCGATGTAGCAGAGCTGAAGCTGTCGTGGGAACCATGGAAAGGTAAGGATGAGGTTGCTTTATTATTTTACTTTTATTGCAGAAGACATTGGCTTCAGCTGGAATGGGCGTGACGGTAAGTATGGTTTAATTTAGAACAATAAAGAATTGTGTGTTTATTTCAATTAAAGGACTTTATTCTGGGTGTTGTGTTTTTTTTAAATACTTTACTAGAAATTCATGGCGGTCATGTCTAATATTGGCGTGACCCCATGAATTTCGGGCTTAGGGCCAGCTGATAATGCCAAGCTGGCCCTAACCCCTTTATTACCCAGTGAGCCACCGCACCAGGGCCCTGGATGAGTTGGGTACAGCGCCAGAAGATGGCGCTTCTATGAACGCGCCATTTTCCGGGGTGGCTGCGGACTGCAATTTGCAGCGGGGGGGACCCAGAAAGCTTGGGCCTCCCTGCGCTGCAGATTCCAGCCCCCAGCTGCCTAGTTGTACCTGGCTGGACACAAAAATAGGGCGAAGCCCCACGTATTTTTTTTTTAAAATTATTTCATGAAATTCATGAAATAATTAAGAAAAAAAGGGCCTCCCTATATTGTTGTGTCCAACCAGGTACAAATAGGCAGCTGGTGGTTGGGGGCAGCCCATTCCTGCCTGCTGTACCTGGCTGGACACAAATATAGTGCGAAGCCCCACGTCAATTTTTTTTAAAATTATTTCATGAAACTAGATGGTGGCCCGATTCTAACGCATCGGGTATTCTAGAATATGTATGCGGCAGACCCGGCGCAATCAGCAGAGCGGTGTTTAAATTTGGCGCCAAAATCGCTGACTGGTCGCGGCCAGCAACCACGACCAATCAGCAAAGCGGTGTTGAAATTTGGCGACTATATCGCTGATTGGTCACGGCCGGCGGTTGCGACTAATCAGCAGAGCGGGTTTAAATTTTGCGACAATAATGCTGATTGGTCGCGGTCGCGACCAATCAGCAAAGCGGTGTTTAAATTTTGCGCCAATAATGCTGATTGGTTGCGGTTGCGACCAATCAGCAAAGCGGTGTTTAAATTTGGCGCCAATAACGGTGATTGGTCACGACTGCGACCATTCAGCAGGGCGGTATTTAAATTTGGCGGCAACAATGTTGATTAGTCGCGGCCGGCGGTCGCGACCAATCAGCAGAGCGGGGTTTAAATTTTGCGCCAATAATGCTGATTGGTCGCGGTCGCGACCAATCAGCAAAGCGGTGTTTAAATTTTGCGCCAATAATGCTGATTGGTTGCGGTTGCGACCAATCAGCAAAGCGGTGTTTAAATTTGGCGCCAATAACGGTGATTGGTCACGACCGCGACCATTCAGCAGGGCGGTATTTAAATTTGGCGGCAACAATGTTGATTAGTCGCGGCCGGCGGTCGCGACCAATCAGCAGAGCGGGGTTTAAATTTGGCGCCAATAATGCTGATTGGTCGCAATCGCCGGCCGCGACCAATCAGCAGAGCGGTGTTTCAATTTGGCGCCAAAATCGCTGATTGGTCGCGGCCGGCAACCGTGACCCATCAGCAGAGCGGGGTTTAAATTTGGCGCCAATACTGCTGATTGGTTGCGGCCGGCAACCGTGACCAATCAGCCGAGCAGGGTTTAAATTTGCCGCCAATACTGCTGATTGGTTGCGGACGGCGACCGCGATCAATCAGTAGAGCGGTGTTTAAATTTGGCGCCAATAATGCTGATTAGTCGCGGCCGGCATCCGCGACCAATTAGCAGAGCGGGGTTTAAATTTGGCGCCAATCTCGCTGATTGGTCGCGGCTGGAGTCCGCGACCAATCAGCAGAGCGTTGTTTAAATTTGGCGCCAATCTCACTGATTGGTCGCGGCCGCTATTTAAATGTGGCGCCCAAATCGGTGATTGGTCGCGGGCAGTTTCCGCGACCAATCAGCAGAGCGGTGTTTAACTTTAGCGCCAAGATCACTGATTGGTCGCGTGCGGAGAGCGCGACCAATCAGCGAATCGTATTGGTGAGGACCGGGGAGCGCCGCTGCCTGGTCGGATACTTCCGCTGCGAGAAGCCGGGAGATGAGCGACTGCTCGCAGCAGATGTATCCCGACCCGCAGCTCCGCTCCCCGGTCCTCCCTTGACACCCTAGCCGCTGATCTCCCCACAGTATCCGCATGGTGTTACAAAGATCCGGACATTTGTGTTAAAAATCGCTGATTGGTCGCAGGCGCTGCCCGCGACCAATCACCGATTTGGGCGCCAAATTTAAATATCGGCCGCAACCAATCACCGATCTTGGCTCCACATTTAAACACCGCTGTGCTGATTGGTCGCCGACGCTGGGCGCGACCAATCACCGATTTTGGCGCCACATTTAAATAGCGTCCGCGACCAATCAGTACAGCGGTGTTTAAATGTGGAGCCAAGATGGGTGATTGGTCGCAGCCGATATTTAAATTTGGCGCCCAAATCGGTGATTGGTCGCGGGCAGCGCCAGCGACCAATCAGCGATTTTTAACACAAATGTCCGGACCTTTGTAACACCATGCGGATACTGTGGGGACATCAGCGGCTAGGGTGTGAAGGGAGGACCGGGGAGCGGCGCTGCGGGTCGGGATACTTCTGCTCCGAGCGCCCGCTCATGTCCCGGGTTCTCGCAGCGGAAGTATCCGCACAGGCAGCGCCGCTGACATCCATGCGGCTAGGGCGTGAAGGGAGGACCGGGGAGCGGCGCTGACATCCAATTGGTCGCGGCCGCTATTTAAATGTGCCGCAGAAATCGGTGATTGGTCGCCGTCTTGACCGCGACCAATCACTGATCTTGCCGCCAAAGTTAAACACTACTGTGCTGATTGGTCGCGGACGCTGCCCGCTACCAATCACCGATTTGTGCGCCAAATTTAAATATCAGCCTCATGCACGTCACTGACAGCGTGGGAAAATTCTCCTGCACTCAGCGCTTCAGCGTGAGAATTCTCCCACGCTGTCAGTGACGTGCATGAGGTGAGCCGAGCTCATTGGACATGACCTCGGCTCATCTTTATGCCGTCACAGCCAGACACTGAGGAGCGCAAGCAAGCCTGCGCTTCTCAGTGTCTGCGGGATGACAGGCTGGATGGCAGCGTTCTGCTGCGGTCCAGCCTGTCATCTCGATGTAGCAGAGCTGAAGCTGTCGTGGGAACCATGGAAAGGTAAGGATGATGTTGGTTTATTATTTTACTTTTATTGCAGGAGATCGTTGGCTTCAGCTGGAATGGGCGTGATGGTAAGTATGGTTTAATTTAGAACAATAAAGAATTGTGTGTTTATTTCAATTAAAGGACTTTATTCTGGGTGTTTGTGTTTTCTTTTAACTTTGACTATGGGGTTAGTAATGGGGGTGTCTTATAGACGCCTCTCCATTACTAACCTGGGCTTGATGTCAGCTGGCATTATAAGCTGACATCAACCCCAGCCCTATTACCCCACTGCCACCGCTACAGGGCAGTGGGAAGAACGAGGCTAAGTGCCAGATTTGGCGCATCCGTAGGATGCGCCATTTCTGGGACAGCTGACGGCTGGTGTTTCTAGCCTGGGAGGGGGCCAATATTCATGGCACCCTTCCTGGGCTATTAATATCAGCCACCAGCTGTCTGCTTAGCCTTTGCTAGCTATTTAAATAGGGGGGACCCCACGTCATTTTTTGGGGGGGTCCCCCATTTTAATAGCTATTAAAGGCTAGGTATTCAGCTGGGGGCTGATATTAGTAGCCTGGGAAGCTCCGTGGGTATTATCCCCTTCCCAGGCTTCAAACATCTGCCCCAGCCGTCTGCTTAACCTCCTCTAGAGACTAAAATTACGGGGAACCCCACGCCAATTTTTTTTTTAATAAATCCTTTATTTTAACACTAAATGACAAGTACAGTGATCAACACTATCACTGTACTTCTTATATATGTGACTGACATGTTTCTATCTATCTAATCTATGTGTGATGCTCTATCTTTCTGTTCTAAATTGTCGGGTACCGAGGCTGAATTGCCGGCCGGCTTTTTTAAAGAGACGGTGCATGAAAACACTATTATTTTTTTAAATAAATCCTTTACACTAAATGACAAGTACAGTAACCAACACTGTCACTGTACTTATTATATATGTGATTGGCATGTTTATATCTATCTATGTGTGATGCTCTATTCTTTCTGTTATAAATTGTCGGGTACCGCTGCTGAATTGCCGGCCGGCTTTTTTAAAGAGACGGTGCACGAAAACACTATTATTTTTTTTAATAAATCCTTTACACTAAATGACAAGTACAGTAAGCAACACTGTCACTGTACTTATTATATGTGTGACTGACATGTTTCTATCTATCTAATCTATGTGTGATGCTCTATTGCTTCTTGTCTAAATTGTCGGGTACCGGTGTATGCCGCTGCTGAATTGCCGGCCGGCTTTTTTAAAGAGAGCGTCTTCTGAGCAGTTTGTCAGCTTTTGGACACCTTTGAAGGTATTTTCTATGTGTTTCTATGTGTTTTTGTTTGCCTGCCATTGGTTTTAACGGTGTTCGACGGTGTTCTAAGGTGTTCGACGAACAGTTCGACGAACAGTTCCTCGAACATCCCGGTGTTCGACGAACCGAACCGAACCCGAACACTACGGGGGTGGCTCAACACTATTCTTCACATTCAAAACAGTACAGTACATCTGTTTTGTTTCCCTATCAAAGGGATAGCTTTGTATACGCTATCCAAATATTATCTCTTTTTCATTTAGGAAAGTACAAACTCTTTATACCCCTTAAACAGGGACAATTTGTGCAACCAACTGTATGAAAATTCCATGGCTTTTTCCATTTGCATCATTTGTCTATACGCAATAGCAATACATACATTTGCCTATCCACAGGGATAATTTTTAGACCGCTTGTACAATTTAAGTCACCTAGAAAGTCTGATACAGCGATGTGTTGTTAAATACGGTGTTGGTTACCTCTGGTTACCATTCATTTTCCCCTAGTCAGATAGGTGGAAGTCATTTGGACATTAAAAAGGCTGTGTTTGCATTACATCACTCAAAACATGTTCAATTGACTCCAAGCGGAACTCACAGTGTTCTACACATATTTTTCAGACAATTAAATGCTTTTTAATTAAATTGCAAATTTATTCACCACAAATCAAATTTGGGGGGAAACTCAGCAAAGTCGGTGAATTGAAATTTCAAAAGATCCGCTCATGTCTTTATTTTATCATGCCAGCTCTTTTCTCCTTATTTTTTATTTTAATCTTGCCTTCCAGTCTTTATCCTTTATACCTTCTGTTTCTAATGAAAATGATGCATGCCATACTAATGGGTCAATTTTTGGATACAACTTAATGATTAACTATGTATATTGTCTCCAGGAATGTTAAGGGTCTGTTCTCTCCTCAAAAGTGCATGAAAGTTTTATGTCATCTTAAGCACCTAAAGCCTGATGTTGCCCTTTTGCAGGAAACCCATTTATCTGACTGCGACTTTCAAAGAATACTCAAGCTGTGGGTGGGAAAGCCATATGGCTCAGCTTCTGCCCATAGAAAGTAATTAATAAGCACTTTATGCATCAATTGAATTACCAACATAAAAGTGATGAGGGGAGACTTTTGCAGTTGACACACTCTATACCAGGAAGTGATGTTTATATCTATGTTTATGACCCTCACAAAAAATATAGACCCTTTTGTAAATAGCTAGAGGCTCGATTGCTGTTTGACCCTAATAAAATAGTTGGGAGCGACTTTAATTCTGTAATGTCCATAAGAGAGGATAGACTTCTGGACATTCTACTACAACACACTCCCATGACAGGGCCTTTCCAGCCTTTCACTCCAGCTGGTAGATTCCTGCACGTATCGCCAACCTAGTAACTATGAATTTACCCATTACTCCCATTCTAGTGACTCTTGGTCCCGTGTTGATTTTTTAATGGTCTCTAATTCCCTTATACCTAGACTAGTTACTGTTACGATCCATAACCTTGTTATCTCAGATCATGCCCCAGTAATTCTGGGACTGACAAAATTTCCATTATAAGGGGACTGAATAATTTTGGAAATGTCCTACCTATTTCTGTAAGAATGATTCCTTTGTCTTTTTTCTTAAAGGAGTATTCCCATCTCCAAGATCCTATTCCAATATGTAGTAGGTGTAATAATAATATTAGTAAATATTTCCAATTAGAAATGTGGTACAGTTCTTTGGATTCACTATGTCGCTGTCCCCGTGTAAGGCATGGCAGTAGCTTAGGTATCCATGGTTAAGACCACTCATATAGTGACAGGTAGTTAGGGGTAAGCAACATAGCGAATCTTAAAAACTATACTTCATTTCGAATTGGAGGTATTTGCAAATATTATTATTATTACATCAACTACATATAGGAGCTTGGAGATGGGAATACCTGTTTAAACCCTTTCTGACATAGGGCGTAATAATACGTACCTGCACCCTGGGTCTTAATGACCAGGTACTTATTATTACTCCTTGGCAATCACGCCCGCACTTCTGTGAAGCACCTGGGGGTTCAGGGTGCTCACAACACATCTAGAGAAGTTTCTTGAGGGGTCTAGTTTCTAAAATGGGGTCAGTTGTGGGCGGTTTCCACTGTTTAGGCACATCAGGGGCTCTCCAAACGCGACATGACATCCACTAATTATTTAAGCAAATTTTACATTCAAAATGTCAAATGGTGCTCCTTCCCTTTCGTGCGCCCAGTGTTTTTTCCCCACATATGGAGTATTGGCGTGCTCAGGAGAAATTGCGCAACAAATTTTATGGTCCATTTGTCTCGCCCCCGGTTGGGGCCTTACTGTCTGGGGCAGTATATATGTATATCACGGTGGCTGGCCCAGGGCGGACAGTGCGCCAAAAAGGGGGTTTAATAAAAATGAAAATAAAAGTTTGTGACACCACCTGTGGATTCTGGTAAGAGGTTACCAGCGCTGCGACAGTCCACTGAGGCTGATGTTAGGGGCAGCTTTGATGGGATGGCTCCCCACAGGTGGAGCGGGGCTCAGGGCAGCGTGGAATGAATGGAGGTGGGTGCGCTGGGCGTTGTGGTGCAGGTAGGGAACGATGGCGCCACCGGACTAACGGACAGAGACAGGGGGCTTTGCTTCGTTACCTTTACTGGTACATCTGGTAGATATGGTCCAGGGTACTCTAGGTGAAGGGCGCACTTTTGGACTTCTCCCCAGTGAGCGGGTATAAGGCCTCCTGTTCCGTATCTGACTCTGTGTAAGCTCCTGGCCAGCCTGCAACTGTGCCTAGCTATTGTGTCTTGCTCTTTACTCCACCTGTTGCTCTGAAGTAGGACCTCTGGTTGGTATACACTTTCCCTGGACGTCGGGGCCTTCGTGGTACCTGGTCCTGTGAGTCTAGCTTCAGGTCTGCCAGGGACTTGTAGTCCTCCTGGGATTCTGGTTAACCCTACTAGGTGTGAAGGGTCCCTGTAGGCTCGGACCCGGTGTCCGGTAAATATACTGTGGTGAGCCTGGTATGCTCCTCTGCCCCCTTTTATCACTCCTTCTCTCCTCGCCGTTGGCCACGCTCGGGGCCTTCACTACAAGGCAGCTGGCGTACTGCGTCTTCACCGCTCTCAGAGAGTCAGCACACTCTCTGTCTGGCTTCAGAGCTGCTGGAGGCCTAGCTTGCCTCTCACAGCAGCCTGTGTGCTGCTCACTGTAACTAAACTGAAACTAACTACTAGACTCAACACTCACTGACTGACTGACTGAGCTGCCTGGCTCCACCTTCCCTTTATATATCCCTATCAGGGCTCCCTCTGCTGGTATCAGGTGGAAGGTAGAGGTGTTTGCATGTAGTGAGGGCCTCTTGTGGAGAAATCCAATCATGCACCCTTCTGGGTTCTGTGGCACCAAGCGCCCTAGTAAACAGGTCTTCCTGTTATCAAACCTTGAGTTTAACAGTGTAGGGTTCTCTCTCCCACTGGCCATCAAGTTTGTGGTTTCTCCTTTTTCTTTTTAACACCACTTCTCCTGGTGTGAAGGGTTCTGCGGGTGCACTTTTATTGTAGTGGGCTTCCTGCTTGTCCCTCAACCGAGTGAGACTGTCTTCGACACAGGCCTGTACTCTTCTGTACTGCTCCTGTCTGGTTGTGTCCCAGTCCTCAGTGGACATATCTGCTTCGGGTTCTACTACACCAAGCTCCAGGTCCATGGGCAACTTTCCGGGTCTTGCTCGCATGAGATATGCTGGAGTACAATTGGTGGAACTCACAGGTATGTGGTTGTACAGATCTACCAGGTCAGGTAGTAGGTCTGGCCACTGATTTCTCTCCTCTAGTGGTAAGGTCTTCAGCAGGTCGATGATGATGTTATTCATCTTTTCGCAGAGTCCGTTGGTTTGGGGGTGGTACGGTGTAGTCCTGATCTTTTTACACCCGTACAGATGGCAGAACTCCTTGAACAATTCGGCCTCAAAGGCTGAGCCTTGATCTGTCAGCACCTGCTCCGGGTATCCATGGGGCCTGCAGAAGTACGCCTGAAACGTCTTCGCCGCAGTTTCTGCCGTCAAATCCTTGACGGGTGCGACCACCAGGAACCGGGAGTAGTGATCCACCATGGTCAGGGCATAGAAGTATCCTGACCTGCTGGGTGATAGCTTGACATGATCCAGGGCCATGATCTCCAGGGGTCGAGTTGTCTTGATGGGTCGCAGGGGTGCCTTCTGGCGGCTGTAGTCTTTTCTTCTGAGGCTACAGGGTCCACAGTCTCGGCACTATCTCTCTATGGAGCTCCGCATTCCAACCCAGTAAAACCGACCTTTCAGCAGGGTTTCTAGCTTCTTCCAGCCAAAGTGCCCCGCTTGATCGTGGTAGGCCTCTAACACCATCTGGATGTCCGTCCTGGGTACTACGATCTGCCACACCATCTCATGGGTCCTCGGGTTGACGTACCTTCGGCACAGCTTCTCTCTATAGATGAACAGCCGGCTCCTCTCATTCCACAGCTGCTTGGCTTGTAGAGAAGCGTCCTTCTCCAGGGAGGAACCTTCCTGGGTTATCAGTTCTTTGATACGGCTGACAACCGGGTCGCTGTCCTGGGTCTCCTTCCAGCTGTGGTGAGGCGGGGGGTTTAACGTCTTGCCACGTTGCCTCCTGGAGGCTCGTTGCTCGTGGACCATTCCATTCTGATGAAAGGCAGGTAGTTCAATCTCCTCCAGGTCATCCACTTCTTCTTCAGTGTCCGACTGGTGAGGCATCCTGGACAGGGCATCGGTGTTGGCGCTCTTGCGGCCCGCCGGGTATTTAATAGTGAATTGGTAGTTTGACAGCCGAGCCATCCATCGTTGTTCCATAGCTCCTAGCTTGGCTGTTTCCAGATGAGTCAAGGGGTTGTTATCCGTGTAGGCAGTGAACTTACTGGAGGCTAGATAGTGTTTGAACCGCTCGGTGATAGCCCAGACCAGGGCCAGGAACTCCAGCTTGAAGCTGCTATAGTTCTCCGGGTTCCTCTCGGTCGGGCGGAGCTTCCTGCTTGCATAGGCGATCACCTTTTCTTGGCCATTCTGCTTCTGAGTTAGCACAGCTCCTAACCCCTCGTTGCTGGCATCAGTGTACAGCAGGAACGGTTGGCTGTAGTCAGGGTAGGCTAGGATCTCTTCGCCGGTCAAGATCTCTTTCGTCACCTTAAAGGATTCAGCTTGCTCCTTACCCCACTGGAACGGGGGGTTTCTGCCTCTCCCGGACTGTCCAACCAGGAGATCTTGAAAAGGCGCCGCCTTCTTGGTGTAGTCCTTCACAAACTTCCGGTAATACCCGACTAGTCCCAGGAACTGATGTACCTCCTTGAGGCTCTTCGGCTCTGGCCATTTCTGGATGGCAGTGACCTTCTCCGGGTCTGGTGCTACTCCCTCTGGACTAACGATGTGCCCCAGGTACTGTACCTTTCTCTTGAGCAGGTGGCACTTGGAGGGTTTCAGCTTCATCCAATAAGACAGTGATTCAAATACCTCTGCCAGGTGCTTCAAGTGGTCCTCGTACGTTTTGGAGTACACTATCACATCATCCAGGTATAGTAGTACAGTTTCGAAGTTGCGGTGTCCCAGGCAGCACTCCATCAATCTCTGGAACGTTCCGGGGGCGTTGCAGAGTCCAAACAGCATACTATTGAACTCGCAGAGTCCCATCGGGGTAGTAAAGGCCGTCTTCTCCCGATCCTCCTCAGAAACAGCTACTTGCCAGTACCCAATAGTGAGGTCAAGGGTGGAAAAGTAATTTGCAGACTTTAAGGCAGCCAGGGATTCCTCTATACGTGGTAAAGGGTATGAATCTTTATGTGTAATGCGATTTACTTGTCTGTAATCTACACACATTCTCATGCTTCCGTCCTTTTTCCTGACTAGAACTAGGGTAGCCGCCCAGGGACTACAACTATCCCTTACTACCCCTGCCTTCTTCATGTCGTGCAACATCTCCTTTGCCTTCTGGTAGTGTGCTGGTGGTATAGGCCTGTAACGTTCTTTGATGGGTGGATGGTCACCTGTGGGATATGGTGTTGTACCCCTTTAATCCTCCCAAAGTCAAGTGGGTGTTTACTGAACACCTGTTTGTATTCCTGAACCACCCGGTGTACTTCCTGCTTCTGATGGGCAGGAGTGGTGTCTGTCCCAACATGGAGCTGTTGACACCAATCCTCCACCTGGGTTCCCAGGTCATTATCCTCCACTTCATCTGGTGAGGTTAAGGACTCCGCCGTGTGTATGGAGTGGTTATCTACTGTGTACAGTTTAGCAACAGTGGCGTAGCGTGGTAATCTAACCTCGTCCTCCCCATAGTTTAGGAGGCGTACGGGCACCCTCCCATTGCGTACATCCACCACCCCTCTGGCAGTCAAGAGTGTAGGTCTATGCTCCGAGCTGAGGGGCTCTACTACCGCCTGGTAGCTCGGTCCTCTGAGACCTATTGCTGCTCTACACCCAATCAGCATCTCACTCATTGGGGGGATCACAATGGGTATTGGGTCTGTCACCCGTACATTACCAATTTCTCCACCTGATAGCTTTACCTGTTGCTGGTACATAAGGGCTCGGATCTCTTTCTGGAGCACCCTCCTCTGCCCTGGTCTGGCGGTGTCAGCCATCTGTTGGAGCAAGAACAACACTTCTCCCAAACAGTTACCAACAATATTCGTGCCAAGTACCATATACAAGTCTGTATCACCAGGATTAGTCTCTACTACAATTAGTTCCTGGTCCTTCAGTTCCACTCTTCCCACCTTTACTGCCACATCCTTAACCCCGACTAGGTTAAGGGGGAGGTCATTAGAGGCATACACGGAAAGGTTTGGATCTGGCGGGTGAAGTTCGTCTATGGACCAGAACCTTTTGTAGAGGACATCAGGCATGATGGTTACCTGAGATCCTGTGTCCAGCAGGGCAGGGGTCGCGATGCCGTCCAGCACAATGGACAGGAAAGGTCTTCTTCCTAGGAACCGGCGGTACCAGTTTGATGGGCCTGGTTGCTCTACTCCTGGGTGTTGGCCCTCAGCCCCAGGATTTTCTCGTTTAAAGGACAGGCCCGAGTGGTGTGGCCTGCTTTATGGCAGCAGCAGCAGATGAAGTCTTCTGGAGGGCGTCGTTGGTCCTCCCACGGGGTGGCGTTGTCCTGCTCTGGGGTGGTGTTGTCCTCCTACGGGGTGGCATTGTCCTTCTTCTTCTCCTCATCCAGGGGACATCCTCAGGGCTGTCGGCTAGCAGGATCTTTCCTTCCGGCTCAGGCTCCGTTTGTAGCTGCAGGGTGCTCATGACAGTGGCCAGGGCTTTACTGAACTGGCGCACTTCAGAGCGTAGGCTGTCCAGCTCACCAGGGGGCACTGTTTGCATCCTTGTTTCAACCGTCAGTGAAGGAATGGTGGGTGCTGCGCGCTCTGGGGTGGTCCCACCCTGGTAACGCTGGATAGCAGTATCTGTGGTTTCCAGGGGCTGCAGGCCCTTTATAGCCATGTCCTTAAAGGTGTCAAAGGTGGCATCTGGATGGTCTAGAGCCCACCACCGTACAGTTCTGCTCTCTTCCTGGGATTTCAACCCCCGGATGAACTGTTCGGTCAGCATTTTATTTTCACCATGGATGCTGGCTGGACTAACCTGTTTCAGTGACCGCAGGGCCTCTTGCAAGCGCCAGGCATAGTCCCGGATACTGTCCTCAGGTTTTTGGACACAATGGTAGAACCTCATCCGGAAATCTGTTTCAGTGCAGTTTTCAAACGCTGCTTGCAGTCTTTTAAAGATAGTGGACACTGATTCTTGGTCTGCGGCTGGCCAGGTTTCAACTTCTCGCTCAGCGGCACCAGTCAATTGTTCTATCACTACAGCGGCTCTCTGCTTGCCAGTCATAGAGTACATGTCCAGTATGCCGCATATCTTCCTCTTGAATCCGGACAGTGTGTCCGGTTTGCCGTTATACTGGGGGAACCACTTCGCCCCCGGGATGTACGGCAGGGCCATAGGTATAACAAGAGTTACAGGCCCTGCGGCTGGAGCGACCGCTTCAACCTGCTCAGCACCGGGCGCAGGTGGGACATCAGGACCGTTAACCGGTATTCCGGCGTTCTGCTGGGCTTCCGACATCGTTGCGCCCCCCCTAGTGAACCGCGGCCTACCTTCTTTACTTTTCTTCCGGTAGGGAGCAGCTCCGCAGGTGACGGTCTTCTTCAGGACCTTGCGTCGCTTGCGTCCTACGTCAGGGCGTCCTCTCGCTCCTTCCAGGACCTGACGCTTCCAGGTTCGATGTCAGGGGCGGGGCGTGTCCTCGACTTCGAGCGCTTCCAGCGGTTACGCCCCTCTTCTTCCCGCGCGGCGTCCGGAAAATGGCGGCCAGTGGCGGGAAACTCCGGAAAATGGCGGGAAAAGCTTCACCACAGTGAGTTTTACAGTTTCTTAAGGCGCACAGTACCCGGTGGCAACGGGCAGCCAATCCTGTTCGTGACACCAAAAATGAGCTGTCTCGCCCCCGGTTGGGGCCTTACTGTCTGGGGCAGTATATATGTATATCACGGTGGCTGGCCCAGGGTGGGCAGTGCGCCAAAAAGGGGGTTTAATAAAAATGAAAATAAAAGTTTGTGACGCCACCTGTGGATTTGGTAAGAGGTTACCAGCGCTGCGACATTCCACTGAGGCTGATGTTAGGGGCAGCTTTGATGGGACGGCTCCCCACAGGTGGAGCAGGCCTCAGGGCAGCGTGGAATGAATGGAGGTGGGTGCGCTGGGGTTTTGTGGTGCAGGTAGGGAACGATGGCGCTGCCGGAGTAACGGACAGAGACAGGGGGCTTTGCTTCGTTACCTTTACTGGTACAGCTGGTAGATATGGTCCAGGGTACTCTAGGTGAAGGGCGCACTTTTGGACTTCTCCCCAGTGAGCGGGTATAAGGCCTCCTGTTCCGTGTCTGACTCTGTGTAAGCTCCTGGCCAGCCTGCAACTGTGCCTAGCTATTGTGTCTTGCTTTTTACTCCACCTGTTGCTCTGAAGTAGGAACTCCGGTTGGTATCCACTTTCCCTGGACGTCGGGGCCTTCGTGGTACCTGGTCCTGTGAGTCTAGCTTCAGGTCTGCCAGGGACTTGTAGTCCTCCTGGGATTCCGGTTAACCCTACTGGGTGTGAAGGGTCCCTGTAGGCGCGGACCCGGTGTCTGGTAAATATACTGGAGTGAGCCTGGTATGCTCCTCTGCCCCCTTTTATCACTCCTTCTCTCCTCGCCATCGGCCACACTCAGGGCCTTCACTACAAGACAGCTGGCGTACTGCGTCTTCACCGCTCTCTGAGCGTCGGCACGCTCTCTATCTGGCATCAGAGCTGCTGGAGGCCTAGCTTGCCTCTCACAGCAGCCTGTGTGCTGCTCACTGTAACTAAACTGAAACTAACTACTAGACTCAACACTCACTGACTGACTGACTGACTGAGCTGCCTGGCTCCACCTTCCCTTTATATATCCCTATCAGGGTTCCCTCTGCTGGTATCAGGTGGAAGGTGGAGGTGTTTGTATGTAGTGAGGGCCTCTTGTGGAGAAATCCAATCATGCACCCTTCTGGGTTCTGTGGCACCAAGCGCAGCAGGGCGCCACACATTTTTTCCTGTTACCTTTGCAAAAATAAAAAAAATTGGGTCTAAAATAACATTTTTGTGAAAAAAATTAAATGTTCATTGTTTCCACATTCCAAAAATTCCTGAGAATAACCTGAAGAGTTAATAAACTTCTTGAATGTGTTTTTGAGCACCTAGAGGGGTGCAGTTTTTAGAATGATGTCATTTTTGGGTATTTTCTGTCATAAAGGCCCCTCAAAGTCACTTCAAATGTGATGTGGTCCCTAAAAAAATGGTTTTGTAAATTTTGCTAGAAAAATGAGAAATCGCTGGTCAACTTTTAACCCTTATAACTTCCTAACAGAAAAAAAATTTTGGTTACAAAATTGTGCTGATGTAAAGTGGACATGAGGGAAATGTTATTTATTAACTATTTTGTGTGACATCTCTCTCTGATTTAAGGGCATGAAAATTCTAAGTTTGAAAATTGCAAAATTTTCAAAATTTTTGACAAATTTCCAATTTTTTCACAAAGTAATGCAAGTCATATCGAAGAAATTTTATCACTATAATGAAGTACAATATGTACAAAAACAATCTCAAAATCAGAGGGATCCATTGAAGCGTTCCAGAGTTATTACCTCACAAATTAACAGTGGTCAGAATTGTAAAAATTGGCCTGGTCATTAACGTGCAAACTACCTTTGGGGGTAAATGGGTTAAGGGCCGTGATTTTATTTTTTTTCAGTCATTATGCACATCTAGATAACCCAACTTTACTGTGGGAAACAGCATAAGCAGTATTACAAGGAAAACTTATGTCCTATGTCTTTTCTCTTAGGAAAGCTACTCTTAAACAATTTAGTGAATCCTCATTTGAATTAAAAAAGGCCTATCTGCACTATCCATCTCTTACGAATAAAAAAGTCGGGGGTTCAAAAGCAGAACAAGTTTAATGCCTGGGAAGAGAGGCCTGAGCAATTTTATCTGTCAAGTCTTGACGTGAACCAATATAGATAAAGTAATAAGGCTTGAAGGATAAAGGCAAATTTGGCTAGAGGCGCGAGAACTTCTAAGGGGATCTTCCAGTTAAAATATTCAAAAGGAATAGTGCATAGTAACCCCTGAATTATTCATGAGCTGATGGGCTTCTTCTATGAGACCTTATACAAGGATCCTAACTTACGTTCATACCCTAGTTCATACTCTCCTAGACAAAGTTAAATCACCTACATTTATAGTTGAACATAAAGCCTTCGTAAATAAATCCATTGCAGTAGATGAAATCATGAAGGTAATTAAAAACCTTCACACTAACAAAGCCCCTGGTCTAAATGAATGAAACCAGATGCCGACATAGCTGGAACAGCGCAAGCACTGGACGTAAATATAGCTGTTATTATTTTACATGTGGGAATATAGTAAATGAGAAGGGGTTGTTCAAGTAGTGGACAACCCCTTTAAAAAAATTCTTTAGCAGGACCTTCTTTTACTTAACTTTGTGCCTTGTATACAGCTCCTAAAGCTCAGGTATAGACTCCTTGTTTCCCCCCTACCCTTTTTCTTAAAGGAAGGGACACGCCAAGGTTGTCCCATATCCTGTTTGATATTGCCATTGAACCATTAGTGCATGCATTATCGAACCTTGAATTTTTTTGTGAAATCTTGATAAATAACAAAAATTATTCAAGCATTTTTTTTGCTGATGAAATTATTTTCTTCCTATCTAAGCCTAAAGAGCATCTACATAAGATTATGTCCTTCTCGTCAGCCTTTGAGGAATACTCTGGCTTTAAAATTAACATTGCCAAATGTGAAATGTGAGCTATTACCTCTGATGCAGTGGGGTATTAACTCACTTCAGAGGTCCTTGGGTAGTTTTGCAATCTCATCATCCTATATAACATATATAGGTATCAAGATAGGGAAATTTCCACCATCATTATTCAGTGACATGTAATAGCTTGGGCACCCCTGATCAAAATTACAGTTAAGCAAGTTGAAGATGAAATGATCTCTAAAAGGCCTAAAGTTAAAGATGACACATTTCCTTTGTATTTTAGGCAAAAAAAATATATATATCTTGACATTTTTTTTCATTTTAAAATTAATAAAAAGGAAAATGAGATGATGTAAAAGTTTGGGCACCATTGGAGATTTGTGTGCTCAGATAGCTTTGACCAAGATTTCAGACCTTAATTAGCTTGTTCAATATCATTGTTATGAAAGGCCAGGTGAAGCACATAAAACCCAGCCTCCTCTAACGTTATGCCAAAAAACAGCAGTCATTGGTTGTTCTAAGCAGCTGCCTAGCACTCTGAAAATGGTGGACTCACAAAGTAGGAGAAGGCTATAAGAAGATAGCAAAGCGTTTTCAAATTGCCCTTTCCTCAGTTCAAAATGTAATTAAGAAATGGCACATAACAGGTACAATGGAGGTCAAGATAAGGTATGGAAGATCAAGCAAAATTTCAGTGAGAGCTTCTCGTAGAATTGCTAGAGAGGCAAATCAGAACCGATTGAATGCAAAAAACCTTCAGAAAAATTTAGCAGACTCTGGAGTATGGGTATATTGTTTTACTGTTCAGAGATACCTGCACAAACATGGTCTTCATGGAAGAGTCATCAGAAGAAAACCCCCGCGCATCCGCACCATAAAATTCAGCATCGGAAGTATGCAAAAGAACATCTTAACATGCCTGATGCATTGTGGAAACAAGTCCTGTGGACCGATGAGGTTGAAATAGAACTCTTTGGCCACAGTGATCAAAGGTATGTGTGGAGAAAAAAGGACACAGAATTTCAGGAAAAAAACATCTTGCCAACCAACCAACAGTGTCAGACTGGCCTACCTTGGGCCCACCAGAGAAAAATCATTCTTGAGGCCCACCATGCAGTTATGCAAAAATACCACACAAGATAGATCCTCTATACCACACCACACAGGAAAGAGCTGACATATCTTCTATATACTACACCAAACAGGACAGATCCTCTATATACTACACCATACAGGACAGATCCTCTATATACTACACCACATGGGAGAGCTGACAGATCCTCTATATACTAAAGCACACAGGACACATCCTCTATATACTACACCACACAGGAGAGCTGACAGATCCTCTATATACTACACCACACAGGAGAGCTGACAGATCCTCTATATACTACACCACACAGGAGAGAGCTGACAGATCATCTATATACTACACCACACAGGAGAGCTGACAGATCCATTATATAGAGTACTACACCACACAGGAGAGCTAACAGATCCTCTATATATTGCACCACACAGGACACATCCTCTATATACTACACCACACAGGAGAGAGCTGACAGATCCTCTATATACTACACCACACAGGACACATCCTCTATATACTACACCACACAGGAGAGCTGACAGATTCTCTATATACTACACCACACAGGAGAGCTGACAGATCCTCTATATATTACACCACACAGGAGAGAGGACAGATCCTCTATATACTACACCACACATCCTCTATATACTACACCACTCAGGAGAGCTGACAGATACTCTATATATTGCACCACATAGGACACATCCTCTATATACTACACCACACAGGAAAGCTGACAGATCCTCTATATAGTACACCACACGGGACACATCCCCTATATACTACACTACACAAGACACTTCCTCTACATACTACACAGCATGGGACACATCTTCTATATACTATACCACACAGGAGAGCTGACAGATCCTCTATATACTACACTACACAGGAGAGCTGACAGATCCTCTATATACTACACCACATAGGAGAGCTGACAGATCCTCTATATACTACACCACACAGGAGAGCTGACAGATCCTCTATATATTGCACCACACAGGAGAGCTGACAGATCCTCTATACACTACACCACACAGGAGAGCTGACAGATCCTCTATATACTACACCACACAGGACAGCTGACAGATCCTCTATATACTACACCACACGGGAGAGCTGACAGATCCTCTATATACTACACCACACGGGAGAGCTGACAGATCCTCTATACACTACACCACACAGGAGAGCTGACAGATCCTCTATATACTACACCACACAGGACAGCTGACAGACCCTCTATATACTACACCACACGGGAGAGCTGACAGATCCTCTATACACTACACCACACAGGAGAGCTGACAGATCCTCTATATACTACACCACACAGGACAGCTGACAGATCCTCTATATACTACACCACACAGGAGAGCTGACAGATCCTCTATATACTACACCACACAGGAGAGCTGACAGATCCTCTATATACTACACCACACAGGAGAGCTGACAGATCCCTTATATACTACACCACACAGGAAAGCTGACAGATCCTCTATATACTACACCACACAGGAGAGCTGACAGATCCTCTATATACTACACCACACAGGAGAGCTGACAGATCCCTTATATACTACACCACACAGGAAAGCTGACAGATCCTCTATATACTACAGCACACAGGAGAGCAGACAGATCCTCTATATACTACACCACACAGGAGAGCGGACAGATCCTCTATATACTACAGCACACAGGAGAGCTGACAGAACCTCTATATACTGCACCACACAGGAGAGCGGACAGATCCTCTATATACTACAGCACACAGGAGAGCTGACAGATCCTCTATATACTACATCACACAGGAGAGCTGACAGATCCTCTATATATTACACCACACAGGAGAGCCAACAGATCCTCTATATACTACACCACACAGGAGAGCGGACAGATCCTCTATATATTATAGCACACAGGAGAGCAGACAGATCCTCTATATACTACACCACACAGGAGAGCCAACAGATCCTCTATATACTACACCACACAGGAGAGCTGACAGATCCTCTATATACTACAGCACTCAGGAGAGCAGACAGATCCTCTATATACTACACCACACAGGAGAGCCAACAGATCCTCTATATACTACACCACACAGGAGAGCGGACAGATCCTCTATATATTGCACCACACAGGACGCATCCTCTATATACTACACCACACAGGAGAGCTGACAGATCCTCTATATACTACACCACACAAGACAGATCCTCTAGATACTACACCACACAGGAGAGCGGACAGATCCTCTATATATTGCACCACACAGGATGCATCCTCTATATACTACACCAAACAGGACACATACTCTATATATTACACCACACAGGAGAGCTGACAGATCCTCTATATACTACACCACACAGGAGAGCTGACACATCCTCTATATACTACACCACACAGGAGAGCCAACAGATCCTCTATATACTACACCACACAGGAGAGCGGACAGATCCTCTATATACTACAGCACACAGGAGAGCAGACAGATCCTCTATATATTACACCACACAGGAGAGCCAACAGATCCTCTATATACTACACCACACAGGAGAGCGGACAGATCCTCTATATATTACAGCACACAGGAGAGCAGACAGATCCTCTATATACTACACCACACAGGAGAGCCAACAGATCCTCTATATACTACACCACACAGAAGAGCGGACAGATCCTCTATATATTACAGCACACAGGAGAGCTGACAGATCCTCTATATACTACACCACACAGGAGAGCTGACAGATCCTCTATATACTACACCACACAGGAGAACTGACAGATCTTCTATATACTACACTACACAGGAGAGCCGACACATCCTCTATATACTACACCACAAAGGAGAGCTGACAGATCCTCTATATACTGCACCACACAGGAGAGCAGACAGATCCTCTATATACTGCACCACACAGGAGAGCAGACAGATCCCTTATATACTACACCACACAGGAGAGCTGACAGATCCTCTATATACTACACCACACGGTAGAGCTGACAGATCCTCTATATACTACACCACACAGGGGAGCTGACAGATCCTCTATATACTACACCACACAGGACGCATCTTCTATATACTACACCACACAGGAGAGCGGACAGATCCTCTATATACTATACCACAGGGGAGAGCTGACACATCCTCTATATACTACACCACACAGGAGAGCTGACAGATCCTCTATATACTACAGCACACAGGAGAGCTGACAGATCCTCTATATACTACACCACCCAGGAGAACTGAGAGATGCTCTATATACTACACCACACAGGAGAGCTGACAGATCCTCTATATACTACACTACACAGGAGAGTTGACAGATCCTCTATATACTACACCACACAGGAGAGCTGACAGATCATCTATATACTACACCACACAGGAGAGCTGACACATCCTCTATACACTGCACCACACAGGAGAGCTGACAGATCCTCTATATACTACACCACACAGGAGAGCTGATAGATCCTCTATATACTACACCACACAGGAGAGCTGACAGATCCTCTATATACTACACTACACAGGAGAGCTGATAGATCCTCTATATACTACACCACACAGGAGTGCTGACAGATCCTCTATATACAACACTACACAGGAGAGTTGACAGATCCTCTATATACTACACCACACAGGAGAGCTGACAGATCATCTATATACTACACCACACAGGAGAGCTGACAGATCCTCTATATACTACACCACACAGGAGAGAGCTGACAGATCCTCTATATACTGCACCACACAGGAGAGCGGACAGATCCTCTATATACTACAGCACACAGGAGAGCTGACAGAACCTCTATATACTGCACCACACAGGAGAGCGGACAGATCCTCTATATACTACAGCACACAGGAGAGCTGACAGATCCTCTATATACTACATCACACAGGAGAGCTGACAGATCCTCTATATATTACACCACACAGGAGAGCCAACAGATCCTCTATATACTACACCACACAGGAGAGCGGACAGATCCTCTATATATTATAGCACACAGGAGAGCAGACAGATCCTCTATATACTACACCACACAGGAGAGCTGACACATCCTCTATATACTATACCACACAGGGGAGCTGACAGATCCTCTATATGCTACACCACACAGGAGAGCTAACAGATCCTCTATATACTACACCACACAGGAGAGAGCTGACAGATCCTCTTTATACTACACCACACAGCAGAGCTGACAGATCCTCTATATACTACACCAAACAGGAGAGCTGACAGATCCCCTATATACTACACTACACAAGAGAGGTGACACATCCTCTATATACTACACCACACAGGAGAGAGGACAGATCCTCTATATACTACACCACACAGGAGAGCAGACAGATCCTCTATATACTACACCACACAGGAGAGCAGACAGATCCTCTATATACTACACCACACAGGAGAGCTGACAGATCCTCTATATACTACACTACACAGGAGAGCTGATAGATCCTCTATATACTACACCACACAGGAGTGCTGACAGAACCTCTATATACAACACTACACAGGAGAGTTGACAGATCCCCTATATACTACACTACACAAGAGAGGTGACACATCCTCTATATACTACACCACACAGGAGAGAGGACAGATCCTCCATATATTGCACCACACAGGATGCATCCTCTATATACTACACCACACAGGAGAGCTGACACATCCTCTATATACTACACCACACAGGAGAGCCAACAGATCCTCTATATACTACACCACACAGGAGAGCGGACAGATCCTCTATATACTACAGCACACAGGAGAGCAGACAGATCCTCTATATATTACACCACACAGGAGAGCCAACAGATCCTCTATATACTACACCACACAGGAGAGCGGACAGATCCTCTATATATTACAGCACACAGGAGAGCAGACAGATCCTCTATATACTACACCACACAGGAGAGCCAACAGATCCTCTATATACTACACCACACAGGAGAACTGACAGATCTTCTATATACTACACTACACAGGAGAGCCGACACATCCTCTATATACTACACCACAAAGGAGAGCTGACAGATCCTCTATATACTACACCACACAGGGGAGCTGACAGATCCTCTATATACTGCACCACACAGGAGAGCAGACAGATCCCTTATATACTACACCACACAGGAGAGCTGACAGATCCTCTATATACTACACCACACGGTAGAGCTGACAGATCCTCTATATACTACACCACACAGGGGAGCTGACAGATCCTCTATATACTACACCACACAGGACGCATCTTCTATATACTACACCATACAGGAGAGCGGACAGATCCTCTATATACTATACCACAGGGGAGAGCTGACACATCCTCTATATACTACACCACACAGGAGAGCTGACAGATCCTCTATATACTACACTACACAGGAGAGTTGACAGATCCTCTATATACTACACCACACAGGAGAGCTGACAGATCATCTATATACTACACCACACAGGAGAGCTGACACATCCTCTATACACTGCACCACACAGGAGAGCTGACAGATCCTCTATATACTACACCACACAGGAGAGCTGATAGATCCTCTATATACTACACCACACAGGAGAGCTGACAGATCCTCTATATACTACACTACACAGGAGAGCTGATAGATCCTCTATATACTACACCACACAGGAGTGCTGACAGATCCTCTATATACAACACTACACAGGAGAGTTGACAGATCCTCTATATACTACACCACACAGGAGAGCTGACAGATCATCTATATACTACACCACACAGGAGAGCTGCCACATCCTCTATATACTACACCACACAGGAGAGCTGACAGATCCTCTATATACTACACCACACAGGAGAGCTGACAGATCCTCTATATACTACACCACACAGGAGAGAGCTGACAGATCCTCTATATACTACACCACACAGGAGAGCTGACACATCCTCTATATACTATACCACACAGGGGAGCTGACAGATCCTCTATATGCTACACCACACAGGAGAGCTAACAGATCCTCTATATACTACACCACACAGGAGAGAGCTGACAGATCCTCTATATACTACACCACACAGGAGAGCGGACACATCCTCTTTATACTACACCACACAGCAGAGCTGACAGATCCTCTATATACTACACCAAACAGGAGAGCTGACAGATCCCCTATATACTACACCACACAGGAGAGCCGACAGATCCTCTACATACTGCACCACACAGGAGACCTGACAGATCCTCTATATACTACACCACACAGGAGAGCGGACAGATCCTCTATATATTGCACCACACAGGACGCATCCTCTATATACTACACCACACAGGAGAGCTGACACATCCTCAATATACTACACCACACAGGAGAGCTGACACATCCTCTATATACTACACCACACAGGAGAACTGACAGATCCTCTATATACTGCACCACACAGGAGAGCTGACAGATCCTCTATATACTGCACCACACAGGAGAGCCGACAGATCCTCTATATACTACACCACACAGGAGAGCTGACAGATCCTCTATATACTACACCACACAGGAGAGCTGACAGATCCTCTATATACTACACCACACAGGAGAGCTGACACATCCTCTATATACTACACCACACAGGAGAGCTGTCACATCCTCTATATACTACACCACACAGGAGAACTGACAGATCCTCTATATACTACACCACATAGGAGAGCTGACACATCCTCTATATACTACACCACACCAGAGACTTGACAGATCCACTATATACTACACCACACAGCAGAGCCGACAGATCCTCCGTAAACTACACCACACAGGAGAGCTGACAGATCCTCTATATACTACACCACACAGGAGAGCTGACAGATCCTCTATATACTACACCACACAGGAGAGCTGACAGATCCTCTATATACTACACCACACAGGAGAGCTGACAGATCCTCTATATACTACACCACACAGGAGAGCTGACAGATCCTCTATATAATACACCACACAGGAGAGCGGACACATCCTCTATATACTACACCACGCAGGAGAGCTGAGAGATCCTCCGTAAACTACACCACACAGGAGAGCTGACAGATCCTCTATATACTACACCACATAGGAAAGCTGACAGATCCTCTATATATTGCACCACACAGGAGAACTGACAGATCCTATATATACTACACCACACAGGAGAGCTGACACATCCTCTATATACTACACCACACAGGAGAGCTGACACATCCTCTATATACTACACCACACAAGAGAGCTGACAGATCCTCTATATATTACACTACAAAAGAGAGCAGACAGATCCTCTATATACTACACCACACAGGAAAGCTGACAGATCCTCTATATACTACACCACACAGGAGAGCCGACAGATCCTCTATATACTACACCACACAGGAGAACTGACAGATCCTCTATATACTACACCACACAAGACAGATCCTCTATATACTACACCACACAGCAGAGCTGACAGACCCTCTATATATTACACCACACAGGAAAGAGCTGACAGATCCTCTATATACTACACCACACAGGAGAGCAGACAGATCCCTTATATACTACACCACACAGGAGAGCTGACAGATCCTCTATATACTACACCACACAGGAGAGCTGAGAGATCCTCCGTAAACTACACCACACAGGAGAGCTGACAGATCCTCTATATACTAAACCACACAGGAGAGCTGACAGATCCTCTATATACTACACCACACAGGAGAGCTGACAGATTCTATATATACTACACCACACAGGAGAGCTGACAGAAACTCTATATAATACACCACACAGGAGAGCTGACAGATCCTCTACATACTACACCACACAGGAGAGCTGACACATCCTCTATATACTACACCACACAGGAGAGCTGACAGATCCTCTATATACTACACCACACAGGAGAGCTGACAGATCCTCTATATACTGCACCACAAAGGAGAGCTGACAGATCCTCTATATACTGCACCACACAGGAGAGCTGACAGATCCTCTATATACTACACCACACAGGAGAGAGCGGACAGATCATCTATATACTACACCACACAGGAGAGCTGACAGATCCATTATATAGAGTACTACACCACACAGGAGAGCTAACAGATCCTCTATATATTGCACCACACAGGACACATCCTCTATATACTACACCACACAGGAGAGCTGACACATCCTCTATATACTACACTACACAAGAGAGCAGACAGATCCTCTATATACTACACCACACAGGAGAGAGCTGACAGATCCTCTATATACTACAGCACACAGGAGAGAGCTGACAGATCCTCTATATACTACACCACACAAGACAGATCCTCTATATACTACACCACACAGGAGAACTGACAGATCCTCTATATATTGCACCACACAGGACACATCCTCTATATAATACACCACACAGGAGAGAGCTGACAGATCCTCCATATACTACACCACACAGGAAACATCCTCTATATACTACACCACACAGGAGAGCTGACACATCCTCTATATACTACACCACACAAGAGAGCTGACAGATCCTCTATATATTACACTACAAAAGAGAGCAGACAGATCCTCTATATACTACACCACACAGGAAAGCTGACAGATCCTCTATATACTACACCACACAGGAGAGCCGACAGATCCTCTATATACTACACCACACAGGAGAACTGACAGATCCTCTATATACTACACCACACAAGACAGATCCTCTATATATTACACAACACAGGAAAGCTGACAGATCCTCTATATACTACACCACACAGGAGAGCCGACAGATCCTCTATATACTACACCAGACAGGAGAGCTGACAGATCCTCTATACACTACACCACACAGGAGAGCTGACAGATCCTCTATATAGTACACCACACAGGAGAGCAGACAGATCCCTTTTATACTACACCACACAGGAGAGCTGACAGATCCTCTATATACTACACCACACAGGAGAGCTGACAGATCCCCTATATACTACATCACACAGGAGAGCTGACAGATCCCCTATATACTACACCACACAGGAAAGCTGACAGATCCTCTCTATATTGCACCACACAGGACACATCCTCTATATACTACACCACACAGGAGAGCCGACAGATCCTCTATATACTACACTAAACAGGAGAGCTGACAGATCCTATATATACTACACCACACAGGAGAGCTGATAGATCCTCTATATACTACACCACACAGGATAGCTGACAGATCCAATATATACTACACCACACAGGAGAGCTGATAGATCCTCTATATACTACACCACACAGGAGAGCTGACAGATCCTCTATATACTACACCACACAGGAGAGCTGACAGATCCTCTATATACTGCACCACACAGGAGAGCTGACAGATCCTCTATATACTACACCACACAGGAGAGCTGACAGATCCTCTATATACTACACCACACAAGACAGATCCTCTATATATTACACAACACAGGAAAGCTGACAGATTCTCTATATACTACATCACACAGGGGAGCCGACAGATCCTCTACATACTACACCACACAAACAGATCCTCTATATACTACACCACACAGGAGAGCCGACAGATCCTCTACATACTACACCACACAAGACAGATCCTCTATATACTGCACCACACAGGGGAGCTGACAGATCCTCTATATATTGCACCACACAGGAGAGCCGACAGATCCTCTATATACTACACCACACAGGAGAACTGACAGATCCTCTATATACTACACCACACAAGACAGATCCTCTATATACTACACCACACAGCAGAGCTGACAGACCCTCTATATATTACACAACACAGGAAAGAGCTGACAGATCCTCTATATACTACACCAGACAGGAGAGCTGACATATCCTCTATACACTACACCACACAGGAGAGCTGATAGATCCTCTATATATTACACCACACAGGAGAGCCGACAGATCCTCTATATACTACAATACACAGGAGAGTTGACAGATCCTATATATACTACACCAAACAGGAGAGCTGATAGATCCTCTATATACTACACCACACAGGAGAGCTGACAGATCCTATATATACTACACCACACAGGAGAGCTGATAGATCCTCTATATACTACACCACACAGGAGAGCTGACAGATCCTCTATATACTACACCACACACGAGAGCTGACAGATCCTCTATATACTACACCACACAGGAGAGCTGACAGATCCTCTATATACTGCACCACACAGGAGAGCTGACAGATCCTCTATATACTGCACCACACAGGAGAGCTGACAGATCCTCTATATACTACATCACACAGGAGAGCAGACAGATCCTCTATATACTACACCACACAGGAGAGCTGACAGATTCTCTATATACTACATCACACAGGGGAGCTGACAGATCCTCTATATATTGCACCTCACAGGACACATCCTCTATATACTACACAACACAGGAGATCTGACACATCCTCTATATATTACACCACACAGGAGAGCCAACAGATCCTCTATATACTACACCACACAGGAGAGCGGACAGATCCTCTATATACTACAGCACACAGGAGAGCAGACAGATCCTCTATATATTACACCACACAGGAGAGCCAACAGATCCTCTATATACTACACCACACAGGAGAGCGGACAGATCCTCTATATATTACAGTACACAGGAGAGCAGACAGATCCTCTATATACTACACTACACAGGAGAGCCAACAGATCCTCTATATACTACACCACACAGGAGAGCGGACAGATCCTCTATATATTACAGCACACAGGAGAGCTGACAGATCCTCTATATACTACACCACACAGGAGAGCTGACAGATCCTCTATATACTACATCACACAGGAGAGCTGACAGATCCTCTATATACTACACCACACAGGAGAACTGACAGATCTTCTATATACTACACTACACAGGAGAGCCGACACATCCTCTCTATACTACACCACACGGTAGAGCTGACAGATCCTCTATATACTACACCACACAGGGGAGCTGACAGATCCTCTATATACTACACCACACAGGACGCATCTTCTATATACTACACCACACAGGAGAGCGGACAGATCCTCTATATACTATACCACAGGGGAGAGCTGACACATCCTCTATATACTACACCACACAGGAGAGCTGACAGATCCTCTATATACTACACCACACAGGAGAGCTGACAGATCCTCTATATACTACACCACCCAGGAGAACTGAGAGATGCTCTATATACTACACCACACAGGAGAGCTGACAGATCCTCTATATACTACACCACACAGGAGAGCTGACACATACTCTATACACTGCATCACACAGGAGAGCTGACAGATCCTCTATATACTACACCACACAGGAGAGCTGACACATCCTCTATATACTACACCACACAGGAGAGCTGACAGATCCTCTATATACTACACCACACAGGAGAACTGACAGATCCTCTATATACTGCACCACACAGGAGAGCCGACAGATCCTCTACATACTGCACCACACAGGAGACCTGACAGATCCTCTATATACTACACCACACAGGAGAGCCGACAGATCCTCTATATACTACACCACACAGGAGAGCTGATAGATCCTCTATATATTACACCACACAGGAGAGCTGACAGATCCTCTATATACTACACTACACAGGAGAGCTGATAGATCCTCTATATACTACACCACACAGGAGAGCTGACAGATCCTCTATATACTACACTACACAGGAGAGTTGACAGATCCTCTATATACTACACAACACAGGAGAGCTGACAGATCCTCTATATACTACACCACACAGGAGAGCTGACACATCCTCTATATACTACACCACACAGGAGAACTGACAGATCCTCAATATACTACACCACACAGGAGAACTGACAGATCCTCTATATACTACACCACACAGGAGAGCCGACAGATCCACTACATACTGCACCACACAGGAGACCTGACAGATCCTCTATATACTACACCACACAGGAGAGCCGACAGATCCTCTATATACTACACCACACAGGAGAGCTGATAGATCCTCTATATATTACACCACACAGGAGAGCTGACAGATCCTCTATATACTACACTACACAGGAGAGCTGATAGATCCTCTATATACTACACCACACAGGAGTGCTGACAGATCCTCTATATACTACACTACACAGGAGAGTTGACAGATCCTCTATATACTACACCACACAGGAGAGCTGACAGATCATCAATATACTACACCACACAGGAGAGCTGCCACATCCTCTATATACTACACCACACAGGAGAGCTGACAGATCCTCTATATACTACACCACACAGGAGAGCTGACAGATCCTCTATATACTACACCACACAGGAGAGAGCTGACAGATCCTCTATATACTACACCACACAGGAGAGCTGACACATCCTCTATATACTATACCACACAGGGGAGCTGACAGATCCTCTATATGCTACACCACACAGGAGAGCTAACAGATCCTCTATATACTACACCACACAGGAGAGAGCTGACAGATCCTCTATATACTACACCACACAGGAGAGCGGACACATCCTCTTTATACTACACCACACAGCAGAGCTGACAGATCCTCTAAATACTACACCACACAGGAGAGCTGACAGATCCTCTATATACTACACCACACAGGAGAGAGCTGACATATCATCTATATACTACACCACACAGGAGAGCTGACACATCCTCAATATACTACACCACAGAGGAGAGCTGACAGATCCTCTATATACTACACCAAACAGGAGAGCTGACAGATCCCCTATATACTACACTACACAAGAGAGGTGACAGATCCTCTATATACTACACCACACAGGAGAGCAGACAGATCCTCTATATACTACACCACACAGGAGAGCAGACAGATCCTCTATATACTACACCACACAGGAGAGCTGACACATCCTCTATATACTACACCACACAGGAGAGCCGACAGATCCTCTACATACTGCACCACACAGGAGATCTGACAGATCCTCTATATACTACACCACACAGGAGAGCGGACAGATCCTCTATATATTGCACCACACAGGACGCATCCTCTATATACTACACCACATAGGAGAGCTGACACATCCTCAATATACTACACCACACAGGAGAGCGGACAGATCCTCTATACACTACACCACACAGAAGAGCTGACAGATCCTCTATATACTACACCACACAGGAGAGTGGACAGATCCTCTATATATTGCACCACACAGGACGCATCCTCTATATACTACACCACACAGGAGAGCTGACACATACTCTATATACTACACCACACAGGAGAGCCAACAGATCCTCTATATACTACACCACACAGGAGAGCTGACAGATCCTCTATATACTACACCGCACAGCAGATCTGACAGATCCTCTATACACTACACCACACAGGAGAGCTGACACATCCTCTATATACTACACCACACAGGAGAACTGACAGATCCTCTATATACTACACCACATAGGAGAGCTGACACATCCTCTATATACTACACCACACAGGAGACTTGACAGATCCACTATATACTACACCACACAGCAGAGCCGACAGATCCTCCGTAAACTACACCACACAGGAGAGCTGACAGATCCTCTATATACTACACCACGCAGGAGAGCTGAGAGATCCTCCGTAAACTACACCACACAGGAGAGCTGACAGATCCTCTATATACTACACCACATAGGAAAGCTGACAGATCCTCTATATATTGCACCACACAGGAGAACTGACAGATCCTCTATATACTACACCACATAGAAGAGCTGACACATCCTCTATATACTACACCGCACAGCAGATCTGACAGATCCTCTATACACTACACCACACAGGAGAGCTGACACATCCTCTATATACTACACCACACAGGAGAACTGACAGATCCTCTATATATTACACTACAAAAGAGAGCAGACAGATCCTCCATATACTACACCACACAGGAAAGCTGACAGATCCTCTATATACTACACCACACAGGAGAGCCGACAGATCCTCTATATACTACACCACACAGGAGAACTGACAGATCCTCTATATACTACACCACACAAGACAGATCCTCTATATACTACACCACACAGCAGAGCTGACAGACCCTCTATATATTACACCACACAGGAAAGAGCTGAAAGATCCTCTATATACTACACCACACAGGAGAGCAGACAGATCCCTTATATACTACACCACACAGGAGAGCTGACAGATCCTCTATATACTACACCACACAGGAGAGCTGAGAGATCCTCCGTAAACTACACCACACAGGAGAGCTGACAGATCTTCTATATACTAAACCACACAGGAGAGCTGACAGATCCTCTATATACTACACCACACAGGAGAGCTGACAGATCCTATATATACTACACCACACAGGAGAGCTGACAGAAACTCTATATAATACACCACACAGGAGAGCTGACAGATCCTCTACATACTACACCACACAGGAGAGCTGACACATCCTCTATATACTACACCACACAGGAGAGCTGACAGATCCTCTATATACTACACCACACAGGAGAGCTGACAGATCCTCTATATACTGCACCACAAAGGAGAGCTGACAGATCCTCTATATACTACACCACACAGGAGAGAGCTGACAGATCATCTATATACTACACCACACAGGAGAGCTGACAGATCCATTATATAGAGTACTACACCACACAGGAGAGCTAACAGATCCTCTATATATTGCACCACACAGGACACATCCTCTATATACTACACCACACAGGAGAGCTGACAGATCCTCTATATACTACACCACACAGGAGAGCTGACAGATCCTCTATATACTACACCACACAGGAGAGAGCTGACAGATCATCTATATACTACACCACACAGGAGAGCTGACAGATCCATTATATAGAGTACTACACCACACAGGAGAGCTAACAGATCCTCTATATATTGCACCACACAGGACACATCCTCTATATACTACACCACACAGGAGAGCTGACACATCCTCTATATACTACACTACACAAAAGAGCAGACAGATCCTCTATATACTACACCACACAGGAGAGAGCTGACAGATCCTCTATATACTACACAACACAGGAGAGAGCTGACAGATCCTCTATATACTACACCACACAAGACAGATCCTCTGTATACTACACCACACAGGAGAACTGACAGATCCTCTATATATTGCACCACACAGGACACATCCTCTATATAATACACCACACAGGAGAGAGCTGACAGATCCTCTATATACTACACCACACAGGAAACATCCTCTATATACTACACCACACAGGAGAGCTGACACATCCTCTATATACTACACCACACAAGAGAGCTGACAGATCCTCTATATATTACACTACAAAAGAGAGCAGACAGATCCTCTATATACTACACCACACAGGAAAGCTGACAGATCCTCTATATACTACACCACACAGGAGAGCCGACAGATCCTCTATATACTACACCACACAGGAGAACTGACAGATCCTCTATATACTACACCACACAAGACAGATCCTCTATATACTACACCACACAGCAGAGCTGACAGACCCTCTATATATTACACAACACAGGAGAGCAGACAGATCCTCTATATACTACACCAGACAGGAGAGCTGACAGATCCTCTATACACTACACCACACAGGAGAGCTGACAGATCCTCTATATACTACACCACACAGGAGAGCAGACAGATCCCTTATATACTACACCACACAGGAGAGCTGACAGATCCTCTATATACTACACCACACAGGAGAGCTGACAGATCCCCTATATACTACATCCCACAGGAGAGCTGACAGATCCCCTATATACTACACCACACAGGAAAGCTGACAGATCCTCTATATACTACACCACACAGGAGAGCGGACAGATCCTCTATATATTGCACCACACAGGACACATCCTCTATATACTACACCACACAGGAGAGCCGACAGATCCTCTATATACTACACTACACAGGAGAGCTGACAGATCCTATATATACTACACCACACAGGAGAGCTGATAGATCCTCTATATACTACACCACACAGGAGAGCTGACAGATCCTATATATACTACACCACACAGGAGAGCTGATAGATCCTCTATATACTACACCACACAGGAGAGCTGACAGATCCTCTATATACTACACCACACAGGAGAGCTGACAGATCCTCTATATACTGCACCACACAGGAGAGCTGACAGATCCTCTATATACTACACCACACAGGAGAGCTGACAGATTCTCTATATACTACACCACACAAGACAGATCCTCTATATACTACACCACACAAACAGATCCTCTATATACTACACCACACAGGAGAGCCGACAGATCCTCTACATACTACACCACACAAGACAGATCCTCTATATACTGCACCACACAGGGGAGCTGACAGATCCTCTATATATTGCACCACACAGGACACATCCTCTATATACTACACTACACAAGAGAGCAGACAGATCCTCTATATACTACACCACACAGGAGAGAGCTGACAGATCCTCTATATATTGCACCTCACAGGACACATCCTCTATATACTACACAACACAGGAGATCTGACACATCCTCTATATACTACACTACACAAGAGAGCAGACAGATCCTCTATATACTACAACACAACGGAGAGAGCTGACAGATCCTCTATATACTACACCAGACAGGAGAGAGCTGACAGATCCTCTATATACTACACCACACAGTAGAGCTGACAGATCCTCTATATACTACACCACACAGGAGAGCCGACAGATCCTCTACATACTACACCACACAAACAGATCCTCTATATACTACACCACACAGGAGAGCCGACAGATCCTCTACATACTACACCACACAAGACAGATCCTCTATATACTGCACCACACAGGGGAGCTGACAGATCCTCTATATATTGCACCACACAGGACACATCCTCTATATACTACACTACACAAGAGAGCAGTCAGATCCTCTATATACTACACCACACAGGAGAGAGCTGACAGATCCTCTATATACTACACCACATAGGAGAGAGCTGACAGATCATCTGTATACTACACCACACAGGAGAACCGACAGATCCTCTACATACTACACCACACAGGACACATCCTCTATATACTACACCACATAGGAAAGCTGACAGATCCTCTATATACTACACCACACAGGAGAGCTGACACATCCTCTATATACTACACCACACAAGAGAGCTGACAGATCCTCTATATATTACACTACACAAGAGAGCAGACAGATCCTCTATATACTACACCACACAGGAGAGCCGACAGATCCTCTATATACTACACCACACAGGAGAACTGACAGATCCTCTATATACTACACCACACAAGACAGATCCTCTATATACTACACCACACAGCAGAGCTGACAGACCCTCTATATATTACACAACACAGGAAAGAGCTGACAGATCCTCTATATACTACACCAGACAGGAGAGCTGACAGATCCTCTATACACTACACCACACAGGAGAGCTGACAGATCCTCTATATAGTACACCACACAGGAGAGCAGACAGATCCCTTATATACTACACCACACAGGAGAGCTGACAGATCCTCTATATACTACACCACACAGGAGAGCTGACAGATCCCCTATATACTACATCACACAGGAGAGCTGACAGATCCCCTATATACTACACCACACAGGAAAGCTGACAGATCCTCTATATACTACACCACACAGGAGAGCGGACAGATCCTCTATATATTGCACCACACAGGACACATCCTCTATATACTACACCACACAGGAGAGCCGACAGATCCTCTATATACTACACTACACAGGAGAGTTGACAGATCCTATATATACTACACCACACAGGAGAGCTGATAGATCCTCTATATACTACACCACACAGGAGAGCTGACAGATCCTATATATACTACACCACACAGGAGAGAGCTGACAGATCCTCTATATACTACACCACACAGGAAACATCCTCTATATACTACACCACATAGGAAAGCTGACAGATCCTCTATATATTGCACCACACAGGACACATCCTCTATATACTACACCACACAGGAGAGCTGACACATCCTCTATATACTACACCACACAAGAGAGCTGACAGATCCTCTATATATTACACTACAAAAGAGAGCAGACAGATCCTCTATATACTACACCACACAGGAAAGCTGACAGATCCTCTATATACTACACCACACAGGAGAGCCGACAGATCCTCTATATACTACACCACACAGGAGAACTGACAGATCCTCTATATACTACACCACACAAGACAGATCCTCTATATACTACACCACACAGCAGAGCTGACAGACCCTCTATATATTACACAACACAGGAAAGAGCTGACAGATCCTCTATATACTACACCAGACAGGAGAGCTGACAGATCCTCTATACACTACACCACACAGGAGAGCAGACAGATCCCTTATATATTTTTTTTTTACTAAGAGAAAAACAGAGTCATCATGTTTTTTTAGAAAGAAACACATATTTTATTAACACAATTAAGACAAATCTTATAATCAGAAAAACAAAAGAAAATTGATGAAGAACAAGTGAAAAGGCAAGGTGGACAATGAATTATCCACATAAGCCCAAACGGACCTGCCCCAATATTAGATGCTATAATCAGAAGTAAGCACAACTCTTGTAGCTAAAGATAAGAGGGGATTTCTCCACGAGAAAAATGGAAAACCCGCTGCACCTAGAATTTCCAACCAATACAATTAAAATAGCATAAATGATGGACCAATAATTTATCTCAATGGAATAACAAGATTGAGGGACTGTCATTAAATTTAAACGCCTAGTGGCGCCCTATAGTATAATGAAAAACAGGCATCAAAGACAGACCCATCAATTAAGGTGCAGCGTGCATATTAATGTAAACTGTAGAGTTGGACAAATAGAAGAGCATCTCCACATATTCCCTCCCATCCCCCAATCGCCCACTCCTACAAAATAAAAGGAGGGGAGAGTGACCTCTTAGACATTTCAACATAAAGTGCCATAGAGGGCATGACACTCAAATAAACAATGGGGGAGATGTTACTCTTACCAGGGGTGGTGGTGGTGGTGGGCAGTCAAATGGGCTTTGGGACAAATAGTACGTCCCCCGACGCGCGTTTCGCGGCGATTACGGCCGCTTTCTCAAGGGGCAGTGCAGATAGAGAGGGACAAGCACCCTTTTTAAATCATTAGTGCCGGTCACGTGAGCAATCACGTGACCGGTCACATGTGTGATGGGGGCATGCACTGGTGCCCTAGCGACGCGACGCCGGCGCCCGCCGTAACCCGCGCCAGGCCACGCCCCCAAGCCGTCAAGACATCATCGCGCACGCGCGGGCACGCCGCTCATAGAGCGGAGGTGCCCGACCGTGCGCGGACGTCATAATGACAGCCGGAGGCGCGCCCACCAGCAGGGAGGCCGGCGCATGCGCACCACGTCCCAGGGCAGCAGTGCATACAACAAAGTAAATGTACACAAGAACCAAGGAAGGCAAGGCAGGAATTAAACAGGACATTTCCTATCATGACACCATATCCATGACAATTTATCCATCAGGCCCTTTTCTTTGTCTTTTTCCATATTTCTGTCATCCCATCCTTAATTTCTATGGAGCATCTGCATCACATAATCATATTGAAATAAATGAAGATTGATCCGATAGGGTGCTAAGAGAAGAGTTATATTGTTATCTAAAAGAAAACTGAGAAATGTATACAGTTAAAAACACAAAATTAATTTAAAACCAAACAAAAAAGGAAAAACATGAGGACAGATATAACCCCAGACAAACATATATATCCCTCGAACACAGTGAGGGTAACAGGGAGAGGGTAAATTGTATAAATTAAAATTAAAATCAACCAGAAAAGACCAACATCACAAAAAGGAGGAAAAAGAGACCGAAATTGAGCAATTACAGCTCATATTGAAGAAAGAGATGTCTAACGAATCTTTAAAAAAATTTAATGAAGACATTGAAACTCTAGCTCAGGAACTGGCTAATGAGGTCCAGACGTTTAAGTCTAAGAAATTCTCACGTGATTTACAAGATAAGCAATTACAACGTATGTATAGATGGGGACATTCAAATAGACGGTCTCGACCTCAACAGAGAGGAGGCTCTTTTTCAAGATCAAGATCAACGTCTATGTCATCCACCACGTCTGTGGAGGACCCTCACGAAAAAACGCAATTTTCGGATAACCCGGGTGCTCTGGGACAGAACTCTAGAAGGGTCCAGACCCGACAGACTAGCAAAAACAAAGGCTCATCGCAACAACGGGTGAGTGGGTCCCGGGGGGAGTTACAGGTTGTCAATTTGTCCTCCCATGTTCTCTCTGCAGAGCAGTTGGAGGTTCTAAGCAGGGGATTGTCCTTCTCTCCCACTAATGGTTTTAATTATTTTACAGCTTTAAAGGACCTTCACCTTTTTACACGCAAACTCATCCTCCATAAATTACACTCGAAGAGCATGGCACCTTGTGAATCCTGGAGTTCTGCGGAGCAGGAGGCAATTTCAAATTTGGAGGATTTATTGCAGGAACAAGGATCTCTCCAACGAGGTGGGTTACCCCCATGTGCAAGGCCTAAATCTACACGCTTTCCCCCTTTGTCCTTGTGTCCGGCCGTGGAAATTTTCTCGAGGCTTGTATCTGAGGACTTTGGAAGGCTGTCTACCTCTAGGAGATTTGACAATCTTACAGCATCTCAACGGAAAGCAATCAGCACTCTGCAGTCCTATAGTGACATTGTAATCAAGGCAGCGGACAAAGGGGGAAACATTGTGATTTGGCCTTGCAAGAAATATGAGAAAGAAGCATTCCGTCAACTTAAGGATGCTAACACCTATTCCAAACTTTGTTATAACCCCACAACCTCCTTCTCCGCGGCACTCCAGTTGATTTTAGCCAATGCCTGTGAGGGTGGGATTGTAGATAAGAAAACGGTGGAGGCCCTGACTGTCCGGTTTCCAAAAACACCGACCCTTTACCTTTTACCCAAGATCCATAAGGACCCCGTCGACCCGCCGGGACGTCCGATCGTGTCAGGTCTGGGTGGTCTATGTGAACCCATATGCAGATTTATTGACTTTTATTTGAAGCCAATTGTTGAGACGCTTCCTTCGTACATCAGAGACACGGCGGACGTCCTTACGCGGGTCGATGGTGTCCTTTTGGACAGTGGGGTTTTGCTTGTTACAGCAGATGTTGAAAGTCTGTACACCTGCATTGAGCATACCATTGGTCTGGAGTCGGTCCGTCTCTTCCTCGGGGCGTCCGACCTGGGCGGCCCTTTGTGTGGGTTAATCATCGAGCTCTTGCAATTTGTCCTGACCCATAATTATTTTTTGTTTAAAGATGCAGTATATCTGCAAAGGCGGGGCACAGCGATGGGGGCGGCCTGCGCGCCCTCGTATGCTAACCTTTTTTTAGGGGCATGGGAAAGACAAGTTTTTGGCGATGAGGGCGCGGGGGCCACGGACCAAATTTTATGCTGGCTCCGCTATATTGATGATATTTTGTTTTTTTGGCGAGGGACGGTGCAGGAGCTCGATGAATTTATGGTCCAATTGAACCAGAATACATGGGGCATTAAACTGACATATAGATTTCATACTACTAAAATTGACTTTCTGGATGTCGAGCTGGAGGTTGATGGTGGGAGGTGCCTCCAGACCGACATTTTTAGAAAGTCTACGTCAGTTAATGCCCTAATACACGCTGATACAGCTCACCACCCTACCACTATAAGGGCCGTCCCCGTCGGGCAATTCCTGAGGGCGAGGCGGATCTGCTCCTCTGACCTTAGATTTGAGCGTCAGGCCGTGGATTTGAGGCTCAGATTCAAACAACGAGGGTACAGAAACAGATGTATCAAGCATGGATATGATAGGGCTAGACGAACCCCACGTAACAACTTATTATATTCCAACGTTATTAGAGGATCGGAGACCGGACAGGCAAAAATTCGGTATATTTCGAATTATAACCATGAGTGGGAGAATATGAGGAGGATTATGACCAAGCATTGGGACATTTTGGCAACCGACCCCTCCCTGGGACCAATTCTTGGGGATCGTCCCCTTATGACACCGAGACGGGCCAAGAATCTTAAAGATTTATTAGTGTCGAGCCACTATGTTCCGACACAACCAAATCTCTTTGGCTCTCGTGGACCGACCCTTGGAACCTTTCCCTGCGGTCGTTGTCTTGCCTGCACCAATGTCGCGCGCTGCAACACGTTTACGTCCTCAGATGGCAACAGACTCTTTAAAATAAGACACTATATTTCATGTGGCACTAGTAATGTCATCTACTATGCCATATGTGATTGCCCCCTAATCTATATTGGCCTTACTTCCAGAGAACTGAGAATACGTGTGCGTGAGCACGTGCGCGACATTGGTGCGGCCAGGACAGCGACCGATGTTAGCGAACTTAAAAGTATTCCTAGGCATTTTAGGGCTGTCCATAATTGCGACCCTCGCTGTTTCAAAGTGCGGGGGATAGACGTGATACATTTGGGTTCACGGGGCGGCAATGTCAAAAAGATTTTGGCGCAGGTTGAAGCTAAGTGGATAGTAACACTTGGGACATTGTCGCCCCGTGGACTTAATGAGTCCCTCTCTTTTTCCTCCTTTTTGTGATGTTGGTCTTTTCTGGTTGATTTTAATTTTAATTTATACAATTTACCCTCTCCCTGTTACCCTCACTGTGTTCGAGGGATATATATGTTTGTCTGGGGTTATATCTGTCCTCATGTTTTTCCTTTTTTGTTTGGTTTTAAATTAATTTTGTGTTTTTAACTGTATACATTTCTCAGTTTTCTTTTAGATAACAATATAACTCTTCTCTTAGCACCCTATCGGATCAATCTTCATTTATTTCAATATGATTATGTGATGCAGATGCTCCATAGAAATTAAGGATGGGATGACAGAAATATGGAAAAAGACAAAGAAAAGGGCCTGATGGATAAATTGTCATGGATATGGTGTCATGATAGGAAATTTCCTGTTTAATTCCTGCCTTGCCTTCCTTGGTTCTTGTGTACATTTACTTTGTTGTATGCACTGCTGCCCTGGGACGTGGTGCGCATGCGCCGGCCTCCCTGCTGGTGGGCGCGCCTCCGGCTGTCATTATGACGTCCGCGCACGGTCGGGCACCTCCGCTCTATGAGCGGCGTGCCCGCGCGTGCGCGATGATGTCTTGACGGCTTGGGGGCGTGGCCTGGCGCGGGTTACGGCGGGCGCATGCGCCGGCGTCGCATCGCTAGGGCACCAGTGCATGCCCCCATCACACATGTGACCGGTCACGTGATTGCTCACGTGACCGGCACTAATGATTTAAAAAGGGTGCTTGTCCCTCTCTATCTGCACTGCCCCTTGAGAAAGCGGCCGTAATCGCCGCGAAACGCGCGTCGGGGGACGTACTATTTGTCCCAAAGCCCATTTGACTGCCCACCACCACCACCACCCCTGGTAAGAGTAACATCTCCCCCATTGTTTATTTGAGTGTCATGCCCTCTATGGCACTTTATGTTGAAATGTCTAAGAGGTCACTCTCCCCTCCTTTTATTTTGTAGGAGTGGGCGATTGGGGGATGGGAGGGAATATGTGGAGATGCTCTTCTATTTGTCCAACTCTACAGTTTACATTAATATGCACGCTGCACCTTAATTGATGGGTCTGTCTTTGATGCCTGTTTTTCATTATACTATAGGGCGCCACTAGGCGTTTAAATTTAATGACAGTCCCTCAATCTTGTTATTCCATTGAGATAAATTATTGGTCCATCATTTATGCTATTTTAATTGTATTGGTTGGAAATTCTAGGTGCAGCGGGTTTTCCATTTTTCTCGTGGAGAAATCCCCTCTTATCTTTAGCTACAAGAGTTGTGCTTACTTCTGATTATAGCATCTAATATTGGGGCAGGTCCGTTTGGGCTTATGTGGATAATTCATTGTCCACCTTGCCTTTTCACTTGTTCTTCATCAATTTTCTTTTGTTTTTCTGATTATAAGATTTGTCTTAATTGTGTTAATAAAATATGTGTTTCTTTCTAAAAAACCATGATGACTCTGTTTTTCTCTTAGTAAAAAAATGTTGCCTTGGAGTCGGTATTTGAGGGTGTTGGGGGGGATTATTTTCCCTTGCCTACGCTCAATTTATAGTATTTGGGCTATTTTTCTAATTAGATCCCTTATATACTACACCACACAGGAGAGCTGACAGATCCTCTATATACTACACCACACAGGAGAGCTGACAGATCCCCTATATACTACATCACACAGGAGAGCTGACAGATCCCCTATATACTACACCACACAGGAAAGCTGACAGATCCTCTATATACTACACCACACAGGAGAGCGGACAGATCCTCTATATATTGCACCACACAGGACACATCCTCTATATACTACACCACACAGGAGAGCCGACAGATCCTCTATATACTACACTACACAGGAGAGCTGACAGATCCTATATATACTACACCACACAGGAGAGCTGATAGATCCTCTATATACTACACCACACAGGAGAGCTGACAGATCCTATATATACTACACCACACAGGAGAGCTGACAGATCCTCTATATATTACTCTACAAAAGAGAGCAGACAGATCCTCTATATAGTACACCACACAGGAGAGCTGACAGATCCTCTATATACTGCACCACACAGGAGAGCTGACAGATCCTCTATATACTACACCACACAGGAGAGCTGACAGATTCTCTATATACTACATCACACAGGGGAGCTGACAGATCCTCTATATATTGCACCTCACAGGACACATCCTCTATATACTACACAACACAGGAGATCTGACACATCCTCTATATACTACACTACACAAGAGAGCAGACAGATCCTCTATATACTACAACACAACGGAGAGAGCTGACAGATCCTCTATATACTACACCAGACAGGAGAGAGCTGACAGATCCTCTATATACTACACCACACAGTAGAGCTGACAGATCCTCTATATACTACACCACACAGGAGAGCCGACAGATCCTCTACATACTACACCACACAAACAGATCCTCTATATACTACACCACACAGGAGAGCCGACAGATCCTCTACATACTACACCACACAGGGGAGAAGACAGATCCTCTATATACTGCACCACACAGGGGAGCTGACAGATCCTCTATATATTGCACCACACAGGACACATCCTCTATATACTACACTACACAAGAGAGCAGACAGATCCTCTATATACTACACCACACAGGAGAGAGCTGACAGATCCTCTATATACTACACCACAAAGGAGAGAGCTGACAGATCATCTGTATACTACACCACACAGGAGAACCGACAGATCCTCTACATACTACACCACACAGGACACATCCTCTATATACTACACCACATAGGAAAGCTGACAGATCCTCTATATATTGCACCACACAGGACACATCCTCTATATACTACACCACACAGGAGAGCTGACACATCCTCTATATACTACACCACACAAGAGAGCTGACAGATCCTCTATATATTACACTACACAAGAGAGCAGACAGATCCTCTATTTACTACACCACACAGGAAAGCTGACAGATCCTCTATATACTACACCACACAGGAGAGCCGACAGATCCTCTATATACTACACCACACAGGAGAACTGACAGATCCTCTATATACTGCACCACACAGGAGAGAGCTGACCGATCCTCTGTATACTACACCACACAGGAGAACCGACAGATCCTCTACATACTACACCACACAAGACAGATCCTCTATATATTACACCACACAGGAGAGCTGACAGATCCTCTATATATTACACCACACAGGAGAGACCTGACAGATCCTCTATATACTACACCACACAGGAGAGAGCTGACAGATCCTCTATATACTACACCACACAGGAGAGCTGACAGATCCTCTATCTATTTCACCACACAGGACACATCCTCTATATACTACACCACACAGGAGAGCTGACAGATCCTCTATATATTATACTACACAAGAGAGCAGACAGATTCTCTATACACTACACCACACAGGAGAGCTGACAGATCCTCTATATACAACACCACACAGGAGAGCTGACAGATCCTCTATATACTACACCACACAGGAGAGATGACAGATCCTCTATATACTACACAACACAGGAGAGCTGACAGATCCTCTATATACTACACCACACAGGAGAGCTGACAGATCCTCTATATACTACACCACACAGGAGAGCTGACAGATCCTCTATATACTACATCACACAGGAGAGCTGACAGATCCTCTATATACTACACCACACAGGAGAGCTGACAGATCCTCTATATACTACACCACACAGGAGAGCCGACAGATCCCCTACATACTACACCACACAAGACAGATTCTCTATATACTACACCACACAGGAGTGCTGACAGATCCTCTATATACTACACCACACAGGAGAGCTGACAGATCCTCTATATACTACACTACACAGGAGAGCTGACACATCCTCTATATACTACACCACACAGGAGAGCTGACAGATCCTCTATATACTACACTACACAGGAGAGCTGACACATCCTCTATATACTACACCACACAGGAGAGCTGACAGATCCTCTATATACTACACTACACAGGAGAGCTGACACATCCTCCATATACTACACCACACAGGAGAGCTGACAGATCCTCTATATACTACACCACACAGGAGAGCCGACAGATCCCCTACATACTACACCACACAAGACAGATTCTCTATATACTACACCACACAGGAGTGCTGACAGATCCTCTATATACTACACCACACAGGAGAGCCGACAGATCCCCTACATACTACACCACACAAGACAGATCCTCTATATACTACACCACACAGGAGAGCTGACAGATCCTCTATATATTACACCACACAGGAGAGAGCTGACAGATCCTCTATATACTACACCAGACAGGAGAGCTGACAGATCCTCTGTATACTACACCACACAGGAGAGCTGACAGATCCTCTATATACTACACCACACAGGAGAACAGACAGATCCCCTATATACTACACCACACTGGAAAGCTGACAGATACTCTATATACTACACCACACAGGAGAGCGGACAGATCCTCTATATATTGCACCAAACATTACGCATCTTCCATATACTACACCACACAGGAGAGAGCTGACAGATCCTCTGTATACTACACCACACAGGAGAGGTGACAGATCCTCTATATACTACACCACACAGGAGAGCTGACAGATCCTCTATATACTACACTACACAGGAGAGCTGACAGATCCTCTATATACTACACCACACAGGACACATCCTCTATATACTACACCACACAGGAGAGCTGACAGATCCTCTATATACTACACCACACAGGAGAGCTGACAGATCCTCTATATACTACACCACACAGGAGAGAGCTGACAGATCCTCTATATACTACACCACACAGGAGAGCTGACACATCCTCTATATACTACACCACACAGGAGAGCTGACAGATCCTCTATATACTACACCACACAGGAGAGCTGACAGATCCTCTATATACTACACCACACAGGACACATCCTCTATATACTACACCACACAGGAGAGCTGACAGATCCTCTATATACTACACCACACAGGACACATCCTCTATATACTACACCACACAGGAGAGCTGACAGATCCTCTATATGTGTCACCCTGGCCTGGATGCCATAAAATGTAATTAAAGCTGTGTCTGGGAGCAAGGGGGAGGTTCTCTAGTCAGGGGAACATTAGCATGCAGTACTTCCTGTCTCAGGCCAGTAGGGGGAGCAGGCTGCCCCTATAAAAGCTGGAACTGGGGGCAGGGTTAGAGAGAACTGGATGACCTGTCTGAATACTAAGACTTGTCCCAGAGCAGAGCAAGGACAGAAAGTTGTATTGCACCTAAGAGGAAGAGTGGCAGGAGGAGAGCCAGAGACAAGAGGCGAAGTGAGCCTTTCTTAGCAGATAAAGGACTTAATTTACCAGACTTTGGTGTCTGAGGCTGGGAGGATTCCACATCCCACAGCAGATAACCAGTCCACAGGGGACTGTATGTTCCTTGGCCTAAGAAGCCTGGAGGCCCTGCCACAACAGAAGGGACCAGTAAAGCCGTACCAGGCCGGGAGCAGAAAGGAACCCACGTCGCAGGCCATACAGGCGAGAGTACACAGAAAGCTCGGAAACGTGGGCTGTTACCCTATAAGAAGGAGATAGCCAGAAGGAGCACAGAAAGCACGGTAGGCCTACACCCTCACCCTGACCAGGGCCAATTTCCCCATTGCTCTCAGACATCCAGGTCCCCTCCTAGCCGGGACTGTTTATGGGTCAGTTTACCTGTTTTAGTAAAGGCCCTGGACTGCAACCTGTTGTCTGTGTGCTCCTTCGCGCCTCCAGCACTACCGGTACTGGGACTCTCACCACCATCACTCCCACCATCCATTTTACTGCCCTGGGGCCGCACTCTTCCCGTGGGGAGTCACACTACCCTAGCTGCACACCTCATCAGCCCCAGCGGTCTGCATGCAGCGGCGGTTCCTAATAACCGCAATCCACGGGTGGCGTAGTCGGACATAATCATCAGCGCATAAAGGACTACCACTGGCCTGACCACCCTGAGCCACGGAACCGGGTTGCCACTACTACTCCCATCGTTCCCCTACTGCCCGGATCCGAGTGCCCCACGGCCCAGGGGGCGAGTCAGCTTTGGCGTAGTCGGCAGGATTTCGTGCCCGCAACCACCGGGCACTGCGTGCCTTCAAAAAGACTGTGCACCTACCTGAAAGGAGGTTTCCCGCCATTTCCAGCCGTCTCCCGCCATCTTCCGTCGGTTTCCGCCATCTTCAGCCGCTTTCCCGCCATCGGACGCCATCTTCAGGACGCCGCACGGGAAGAAGAGGGGCGTGGACGTCCAAACGGCGCGAGACCCGAAGCTCCGCCCCACGCACCGACGTTGCGCAAGGTCCTGGAAGGGAGAGAGAGCGACGCTGACGTCACCAGGACGCGACGCAAGGTCCTCGTCCGGAGCAGCACCAGCGGAGCCGCGGCCTACAGAAGAGGATCGTCGGAAGGTAGGCCGCGCTTAACTAGGGGGTAGGAAGATGTCGGACACAGAGGCGCCCACTACCACCAGTGCAGCTGCAGCAGCGGTGATGCCATTTTCCCTGCCTTACATCCCTGGAGCGGCCTGGCTGCCTAACTATTCAGGGGAGCCCCATGCCCTAACTGATTTTAAGGAAAGGCTGTACAGTTTGTTCCAAGTCTACCCCCTGACAGAGGAACAGAAGGTTAGCATACTAACAGGGCAGTTAACTGGCGCAGCCCAAAGGGAGTTAAAGTCATGGCCCGCTGAGGAGAAAAGGACTGTGAAGGACATTCTGGCCCGGCTGCGAGGTACCTTTGACACACGTACCTCCGCTGAAATTAAAATGAGGTTCTATGGATGTAAGCAGCGGGCACAGGACAGCATCAGAGACTATGCCCTAAATTAGCAGGAAGCCTTGACGGCCATCAAACAAGCTGACCCTGGCAGCGTGCAGGATACGGATAAGCTACTGACAGAACAGTTTATAGAAGGTCTGCTGTCTAGCGCCCACAGGACCCAGCTGCGCCTCATGTTCTTTCAGAACCCTGACCTGACCTTTGCCCAATTCAAGGACAGGGCCATAAGGGTGCTCCGAGAACCCGCAACAAGTGGCGCTATAAACCCCCGGCACCCTGCTCTCACCTACCACCAGGAGGCGGCGCCCTCCTCTATGGACTCCATGGAGGCTGATGCACAGGCCCTGAACCAAGCCCCGTCGAAAGATCTGCACCACCAAGTCCAGGAGCTGACCAGGAGCGTCGCGGCGTTGACCAGGACCGTCCAGGCGTTACAAGTGGACCCGTCAAGACCCATTGAGCTGGCTTCAAGTCCGGAGGATGTCCCGTGTCGTCGACAGAGGAGGATCCCGTCGTTCCGAGGGAGGCCCAGAGACCGCTACGCAGAGGATGGACAGCCCATTTGCCGTCGATGCAACCAGCCCGGACACATTTCCAGGTACTGTAATTTAAACGGGTCCAACCTGGGGCACAGGGCCAACCCCCAGGCATAAGATCACCAGGCCCTTATAATTGTCGTGATAAGTACGTTGGGGGACGCCCGGTTTTACCCGTGGTGCTGGACGGTATCCCCATGAGCGCCTTGCTGGATACTGGGTCGCAAGTAACCACTATCCCTTATGTACTTTTTAAGCAGTATTGGACTGATGCTGATATCACACAGACAGTAACTTGAGCATCATCGCCAGTAATGGCTTACCCGTGCCGCAGATGGGGTTCAAGGAGATGACCATTAAGATTGGTAAAGTTGAACTGCCGGCTCAGGGAGTAATTATTGTGGACATTGACCGTCGTGAAAGTCACCCTAAAATAACTGTGGGTACTAACGTGATTGAAAATTGTCTTTCAGAGGTAATTGTAATTCTACAACAGGTGGCGGTGAATGCTAGTTCCAGCCAACAGAGAGTCCTCAACAAGGAGAAAAAAGCCCAGATGAGACGGCAGCAGGTAGAACTGTCTGGTGGTGAGATCGGTAGCGTAAGACTGAGTGACCCATTCCCCATTTCCATGCCTCCCAAAAGTGAAATGATGATCTGGTGTCGGACTGCAATCGGGTTGAGAGGTAGAGACTACCAAGCCATGGTAGAACCCGTGTACTCGGACAGCAGACCCACCATTTTGACAGCCCGGGGGGTGGTTGATGTCCGTCATGGGAGGGTGCCCGTCCGCATCCTCAACATTGGGGAGAAGGAATTACACTTACCCAGGTATGCTACACTCGCCAAACTGTTTGTTGTCGAACACAAAGCTATCAGGGCCGTGGAACCCCTGCCTCCATCTCCACAGGCAGAGGGTAATGGCTCCCAGAAACAAAAGGAGGACTGGTGCCAGAAACTCCATGTGGGTGTTGACTCCACTCCCCTGCACCAAAAACAAGGAGTCTACCGGGTGGTACAGGAGTACGAGAGAGTCTTTAGTAAGCACCCGCTAGACTTCGGCAGAGTAAAGGGGATAGAACACCACATCCCCACAGGGAGCCACCCACCGATAAAAGAAAGATAAAAGAAAGACACAGACCTGTACCCCCTGCACATTATCAGAACGCAAAGGGCATGCTAAAAGAAATGAAAGAAGCTGGGGTCATTAGAGATAGCTGTAGCCCCTGGGCAGCCCCCCTGGTTCTGGTGAAAAAGAAGGACGGCACCATGAGAATGTGCGTAGACTATAGACAAATGAACCGTATCACCCATAAAGACGCATACCCGCTGCCTAGAATAGAGGAGTCTTTAGCCGCACTAAAATCAGCTAACTTCTTTTCTACTTTGGACCTTACTAGCGGGTACTGGCAGGTTCCTGTGGCAGAGGCTGACAAGGAGAAGACCGCCTTCACTACCCCGATGGGACTGAGCGAGTTCAACTGTATGCCTTTCGGGCTCTGCAACGCACCAGGGACCTTCCAGCGGCTGATGGAATGCTGTCTAGGGCACTGAAACTTCGAGACGGTCCTCCTTTACCTGGACGACGTGATCGTCTATTCGAAAACCTACAAGGACCATCTAAAGCACCTCGCCGAGGTGTTCGAAGCCCTGGCAGGCTATGGCCTGAAGGTGAAACCATCGAAGTGTCACCTGCTGAAACCAAAGGTCCAGTACCTAGGGCACGTGGTAAGCGCGGAAGGAGTGGCCCCCGACCCTGACAAGGTCACGGCAATCAAGAGCTGGCCAAGCCCCTCGAACATCAAAGAGGTGAGACAGTTTCTCGGATTGGTAGGCTACTACCGAAGGTTCATCCCCGGGTTCACTAGGATGGCAGCTCCTATGCAGGACCTCCTAATCGGACAGTCTAAGTCCAGGAGCCAAAAGCCACTCTTCAAGTGGGATAAACCGGAAGAGGAGTCCTTCTGCCAGTTGAAGATGGCCCTCACGGGGGATGAGATCCTGGCCTACCCTGATTATGGTCAGCCTTTTATTCTCCACACGGACGCCAGTAATGTGGGACTGGGAGCAGTACTGTCCCAAAACCAGCAGGGCAGAGAAAGCGTGATCGCGTACGCCAGCCAGAAACTGAGGCCCACCGAGAGGAACCCGGAGAATTACAGCTCCTTCAAGCTAGAATTCTTGGCGGTGGTGTGGGCCGTGACAGAACGCTTCAAGCATTACCTGGCCTCCGCAAAGTTCACCATGTACACGGACAACAACCCGTTGACACACCTGGACAATTCAAGACAGGGTGCCCTAGAACAGCGGTGGATGGCCCGTCTCTCCAACTATGACTTCGTGATCAAGTACTGGGCCGGCAAAACCAATACCAACGCTGACGCCCTATCGAGGATGCCTCACTTACCTGAAGGTGACGAAGACCCAGAAGAGCTGGAGGAGGTAGAACTCCCCGGGTTTCACCGGTATGGAGCCGCTCAATACTCCCACCGCGTGAAGGAGGAGGATCTAACAACCGTGATGATCAATCCCCTACCTCACCACAGCTGGGCCGAGACGCAAGATAGTGACCCTGCCATCTGCCTGGTGAAAGATCTGCTGACCCAGGAGGACGCCCGCATGGATCCCGATGCTCCAGAGGAAGCCAAGCAGCAGTGGAAGGAGAAGAGCAAGCTGTTCCTCTACGAAGGCAAGCTGTGCAGAAGGATTGTCAACCACCGGACGCACGAGCTGACCTGGCAAGTCGTAGTCCCAAGGCGGGATGCAGCTATGGTCCTGGGGGCTTACTATGACAGAGCGGGGCACTTCGGTTGGAAGAAACTGGAGTTCTTGCTAAGAGGACGGTTCTTTTGGGTAGGCATGAGAGGGGCTGTAGAAAAGTGGTGCAGAGACTGTGGCCCTTGTCACCTAAGGAGGAAGGACAGTGCCAGCCAGAAGACACCCTTGAGGCCCATCGTCACCACGCAGCCTCTTGAGCTGGTAGCTCTGGACCACGTCAAATTGGCTCCAATCCGGTCAGGATACATCTATGCCCTGACAATCGTGGACCACTATTCCCGTTTTCTAGTGGTGGTCCCGGTAAAAGACTTGACAGCCCAAACAGCGGCCAGAGCCTTCCAACAATACTTCTGCCGTCCACACGGGTATCCGGAACAGGTCCTGACAGACCAGGGTCCAGCGTTCGAGGCTGAAATCTTCCAAGAGTTCTGCAACCTCTATGGCTGTAAGAAGATTCGGACAACGCCTTACCACCCACAAACCAACAGGATGTGTGAGAAAATTAACAATATAGTCATTGACCTCCTGAAGACGTTGCCCCTGGAGGAACGTAGCCTGTGGCCAGAAAAACTGCCGGACCTGATAGACCTATACAACCATATCCCGGTGAATGCTACAAACTGCACCCCGGCTTACCTGATGCAAGCCAGACCAGGTAAGCTGCCCGTAGACCTGGAGATGGGAGTCCTAACGCCTGAGGACACCTCCCCGGATGCGGACTGGGATACGGAAAGGCAACTGCAGTACAAGAAGGTACAGGAGAGTGTGGAGAGGAGCCTGGCCCAGGTGAGAGAGAGGCAAGAAAAACTCTTCAACCAACACGCCCCTGCTGGTCCCCTGGAACCTGGTGAGCAGGTCCTGAAGCGGAAGAGAAGGCTACATAAGTTGGACGACCAGTGGGAAAGGGAACCCTACACCGTACTGCAGTCTGACCACGACAACCCGAAGGTGTGGGTGATCACCAAGGACGGAGGAGAAACCACTAGTACCGTCTCCAGAGACCACCTCAAAAGGTGCCCCAAGCAACTCCGTAGTGCAGAAGAGGATCAGAGAGACCTTGAACCCGCAGAGGACAAGGAAGAAATGATCAACACCGTTCTCGGAGAGTTCCCTCAGTCCTGGACTCGAATAAATGATGCCATAGTGGTACCCGTCCTGCATTTCCTGCAACCGGCACAGCAACAACCAACACCAGAGCCGGAAGGTGAAGAGGAGCAAGCGGTTCCAGAGGCAGAAGAGCCTGTATCAGCAGCCCAGGAGAGTCAACCCTCTGCTGACAGTGAGCCTGCCATGCCTGCGGTAAGCCAAAGAACCCGCAGACAGCTGCCTGCCCTACCTGTACACCCAGCTGGCAGCTGTACCCCTAACGCTAGTGGGGAAAGCCAAGTCGGTCCACCACCAGACAGTGGGTTAAGGAGATCAACCAGGAGCACAAAGGGACAGATACCCGCTCGCTGGAGAATATAGAGTTCACTAAAATTGTAAATAACCCTGTTGCCAAATGTTGAAATGTTTGCCAAGTTACATGCATGTTTGGTAATTCTGTGTTTCAGTTTCTTGCAGCTACCGTAAGGACTCACAGGTTATGGACTTTTTATAACCGGGACCTTGTATGGACTGCGTTTGGAGCCTAACCAAGGAATGAACTAAGACTGTAAAGGACTTGGGGTAGGACAGACCCCCACCTGGTTAAGGCTCCCCGTTGTATTGGTGATATGGACACCCGGTCACAGACCACACTGTGAAATTAAGAACTCAATCTGTGCGTCACTTTCCTGATAATGTTTTATGGTCATGCATATTGTCTTTGTTTATTGTTTAGTCCCGGAGTACTAAATTTTACTAGGGGGGAATGTGTCACCCTGGCCTGGATGCCACAAAATGTAATAAAGCTGTGTCTGAGAGCAAGGGGGAGGTTCTCTAGTCAGGGGAACATTAGCATGCAGTACCTCCTGTCTCAGGCCAGTAGGGGGAGCGGGCTGCCAATATAAAAGCTGGAACTGGGGGCAGGGTTAGAGAGAACTGGATGACCTGTCTCAGTACTGAGACTTGTCCCGGAGCAGAGCAAGGACAGAAAGTTGTATTGCACCTAAGAGGAAGAGTGGCAGGAGGAGAGCCACAAGCCAGAGACAAGAGGCGAAGTGAGCCTGTCTTAGCAGATAAAGGACTTAATTTACCAGACTTTGGTGTCTGAGGCTAGGAGGATTCCACATCCCACAGCAGACAACCAGTCCGCAGGGGACTGTATGTTCCTTGGCCTAAGAAACCTGGAGGCTCTGCCACAACAGAAGGGACCAGTAAAGCCGTACCAGGCCGGGAGCAGAAAGGAACCCACGTTGCAGGCCATACAGGCGAGAGTACACGGAAAGCTCGGAAACGTGGGCTGTTACCCTATAAGGAGGAGATAGCCAGAAGGAGCACAGAAAGCACGGTAGGCCTACACCCTCACGCTGACTAGGGCCAATTTCCCCATTGCTCTCAGACATCCAGGTCCCCTCCTAGCCGGGACTGTTTATGGGTCAGTTTACCTGTTTTAGTAAAGGCCCTGGACTGCAACCTGTTGTCTGTGTGCTCCTTCGTGCCTCCAGCACTACCGGTACTGGGACTCTCACCACCATCACTCCCACCATCCATTATACTGCCCTGGGGCCGCACTCTTCCCGTGGGGAGTCACACTACCCTAGCTGCACACCTCATCAGCCCCAGCGGTGTGCATGCAGCGGCGATTCCTAATAACCGCAATCCACGGGTGGCGTAGTCGGACATAATCATCAGCGCATAACGGACTACCACTGGCCTGACCACCCTGAGCCACGGAACCGGGTTGCCACTACTACTCCCATCGTTCCCCTACTGCCCGGATCCGAGTGCCCCAAGGCCCAGGGGGCGAGTCATATATACTACACCACACAAGACAGATCCTTTATATACTACACCACACAGGAGAGCTGACAGATCCTCTATATATTACACTACACAAGAGAGCAGACAGATCCTCTATATACTACACCACACAGGAGAGAGCTGACAGATCCTCTATATATTACACAACACAGGAGAGCTGACAGATCCTCTATATACTACACCACACAGGAGAGCGGACAGATTCTCTATATATTGCACCACACAGGACGCATCCTGTATATACTACACCACACAGGAGAGCAGACAGATCCTCTATATACTACAACACACAGTAGAGCTGACAGATCCTCTATATACTACACCACACAGGAGAGCGGACAGATCCTCTATATATTGCACCACACAGGACGCATCCTCTATATACTACACCAAACAGGACACATCCTCTATATACTACACCACACAGGAGAGCTGACAGATCCTCTATATACTACACCACACAAGACAGATCCTCTAGATACTACACCACACATGAGAGCGGACAGATCCTCTATATATTGCACCACACAGGACGCATCCTCTATATACTACACCAAACAGGACACATCCTCTATATATTACACCACACAGGAGAGCTGACAGATCCTCTATATACTACACCACACAGGAGAGCTGACAGATCCTCTATATACTAAACCTCACAGGAGAGAGCTGACAGATCCTCTATATACTACACCACACAGGAGAACAGACAGATCCCCTATATACTGCACCACACAGGAGAGCTGACAGATCCTCTATATATTTCACCACACAGGACACATCCTCTATATACTACACCACACAGGAGAGCTGACAGATCCTCTATATACGACATCGCACAGGAGAGCCGACAGATCCTCTATATACAACACCACACAGGAGAGCTGACAGATCATCTATATATTACACTACACAAGAGAGCAGACAGATCCTCTATATACTACACCACACAGGAGAGAGCTGACAGATCCTCTATATACTACACAACACAGGAGAGCTGACAGATCCTCTATATACTACACCACACAGGAGAGCGGACAGATTCTCTATATATTGCACCACACAGGACGCATCCTGTATATACTACACCACACAGGAGAGCAGACAGATCCTCTATATACTACACCACACAGGAGAGCTGACAGATCCTCTATATACTACACCACACAGGAGAGCGGACAGATCCTCTATATATTGCACCACACAGGACGCATCCTCTATATACTACACCAAACAGGACACATCCTCTATATACTACACCACACAGGAGAGCTGACAGATCCTCTATATACTACACCACACAAGACAGATCCTCTAGATACTACACCACACAGGAGAGCGGACAGATCCTCTATATATTGCACCACACAGGACGCATCCTCTATATACTACACCAAACAGGACACATACTCTATATTTTACACCACACAGGAGAGCTGACAGATCCTCTATATACTACACCACACAGGAGAGCTGACAGATCCTCTATATACTACACCTCACAGGAGAGAGCTGACAGATCCTCTATATACTACACCACACAGGAGAACAGACAGATCCCCTATATACTGCACCACACAGGAGAGCTGACAGATCCTCTATATATTTCACCACACAGGACACATCCTCTATATATTACACCACACAGGAGAGCTGACAGATCCTCTATATACGACATCGCACAGGAGAGCCGACAGATCCTCTATATACAACACCACACAGGAGAGCTGACAGATCCTCTATATATTACACTACACAAGAGAGCAGACAGATCCTCTATATACTACACCACACAGGAGAGAGCTGACAGATCCTCTATATACTACACAACACAGGAGAGCTGACAGATCCTCTATATACTACACCACACAGGAGAGCGGACAGATTCTCTATATATTGCACCACACAGGACGCATCCTGTATATACTACACCACACAGGAGAGCAGAGAGATCCTCTATATACTACACCACACAGGAGAGCTGACAGATCCTCTATATACTACACCACACAGGAGAGCGGACAGATCCTCTATATATTGCACCACACAGGACGCATCCTCTATATACTACACCAAACAGGACACATCCTCTATATACTACACCACACAGGAGAGCTGACAGATCCTCTATATACTACACCACACAAGACAGATCCTCTAGATACTACACCACAAAGGAGAGCGGACAGATCCTCTATATATTGCACCACACAGGACGCATCCTCTATATACTACACCAAACAGGACACATCCTCTATATATTACACCACACAGGAGAGCTGACAGATCCTCTATATACTACACCACACAGGAGAGCTGACAGATCCTCTATATACTACACCTCACAGGAGAGAGCTGACAGATCCTCTATATACTACACCACACAGGAGAACAGACAGATCCCCTATATACTGCACCACACAGGAGAGCTGACAGATCCTCTATATACTACACCACACAGGAGAGCTGACAGATCCTCTATATACTACACCACACAGGAGAGCTGACAGATCCTCTATATATTTCACCACACAGGACACATCCTCTATATACTACACCACACAGGAGAGCTGACAGATCCTCTATATACTTCACCACACAGGAGAGCCGACAGATCCTCTATATACTACACCACACAGGAGAGCTGACAGAACCTCTATATATTTCACCACACAGGACACATCCTCTATATACTACACCACACAGGAGAGCTGACAGATCCTCTATATACTACACCACGCAGGAGAGCCGACCGATCCTTTATATACTACACCACACGGGAGAGCTGACAGATCCTCTATATACTACACCACACAGGAGAGCGGACAGATCCTCTATATACTGCACCACACAGGAGAGCTGACAGATCCTCTATATACTACACTACACAAGAGAGCTGACAGATCCTCTATATATTGCACCACACAGGACACATCCTCTATATACTACACCACACAGGAGAGCTGACAAATCCTCTATATACTACACCACACAGGAGAGCTGACAGACCCTCTATATACTACACCACACAGGAGAGCTGACAGATCCTCTATATACTACACCACACAGGAGAGCTGACAGATCCTCTATATACTACACCACACAGGAGAGCCAACAGATCCTTTATATACTACACCACTCGGGAGAGCGTACAGATCCTCTATATACTACACCACACAGGAGAGCGTACAGATCCTCTATATACTGCACCACACAGGAGAGCTGACAGATCCTCTATATACTACACCACACAAGAGAGCTGACAGATCCTCTATATACTACACCACACAGGGGAGCAGACAGATCCTCTATATACTACACCACACAGGAGAGCTGACAGATCCTCTATATACTACACCACACAGGAGAGAGCTGACAGATTCTCTATATACTACACCACACAGGAGAGCTGACAGATCCTCCATATACTACACCACACAGAAGAGCTGACAGATCCTCTATATACTACACCACACAGGACACATCCTCTATATACTACACCACACAGGAGAGCTGACAGATCCTCTATATACAACACCACACAGGAGCGCTGACAGATCCTCTATACACTGCACCACACAGGACACATCCTCTATATACTACACTACACAGGAGAGCACACAGATCCTCTATATACTACACCACACAGGAGAGAGCTGACAGATCCTCTATATACTACACCACACAGGAGAGCTGACAGATCCTCTATATACTACACCATACAGGAGAGAGCTGACACATCCTCTGTATACTACACCACACAGGAGAGCAGACAGATCCTCTATATACTACACCACACAGGAGAGCTGACAGATCCTCTATATACTACACCACACAGGAGAGAGCTGACAGATCCTCCATATACTACACCACACAAGACAGATCATCTATATACTACACCACACAGGAGAGCTGACAGATCCTTTATATACTACACCACACAGGAGAGAGCTGACAGATCCTCTATATACTACACCACACAGGACACATCCTCTATATACTACACCACACAGGAGAGCAGACAGATTCTCTATATACTACACCACACAGGAGAGCCGACAGATCCTCTATATACTACACCACACAGGAGAGCTGACAGATCCTCTATATACTACACCACACAAGACAGATCCTCTATATACTACATCACACAGGAGAGCTGACAGATCCTCTATATATTACACCACACAGGAGAGCTGACAGATCCTCTATATACTACACCACACAGGAGAGCTGACAGATCCTCTATATACTACACCACACAGGACACATCCTCTATATACTACACCACACAGGAGAGCAGACAGATCCTCTACATACTACACCACACAAGACAGATCCTCTATATACTACACCACACAGGAGAGCTGACAGATCCTCTATATATTACACCACACAGGAGAGAGCTGACAGATCCTCTATATACTACACCACACAGGACACATCCTCTATATACTACAATACACAGGAGAGCACACAGATCCTCTATATATTGCACCACACAGGACACATCCTCTATATACTACACCACACAGGAGAGCTGACAGAACCTCTATATACTACACCACACAGGAGAGCTGACAGATCCTCTACATACTACACCACACAGGGGTGCTGACAGATCCTCTATATACTACACCACACAGGAGAGCTGACAGATCCTTTATATACTACACCACACAGGAGAGAGCTGACAGATCCTCTATATACTACACCACACAGGACACATCCTCTATATACTACACCACACAGGAGAGCTGACAGATCCTCCATATACTACACCACACAGGAGAGCGGACAGATCCTCTATATACTACACCACACAGGAGAGCTGACACATCCTCTATATACTACACCACACAGGAGAGAGGACAGATCCTCTCTACACTACACCACACAGGAGAGAGCTGACAGATCGTCTATATACTACACCACACAGGAGAGAGCTGACAGATCGTCTATATACTGCACCACACAGGAGAGCTGACAGATCCTCTATATACTACACCACACAGGAGAGCTGACACATCCTCTATAGACTACACCACACAGGAGAGCTAACAGATCCTCTATATACTACACCACACAGGACACATCCTCTATATACTACACCACACTGGAGAGCTGACAGATCCTCTATATACTACACCACACAGGAGAGCTGACAGCTCCTCTATATACTACACCACACAGGAGAGCTGACAGATCCTCTATATACTACACCACACAGGAGAGCTGACAGCTCCTCTATATACTACACCACACAGGAGAGCTAACAGATCCTCTATATACTACACCACACAGGAGAGCTAACAGATCCTCTATATACTACACCACACAGGAGAGCCGACAGATCCTTTATATACTACATCACACGGGAGAGCCAACAGATCCTCTATATACTACACTACTCAGGAGAGACGACAGATCCTTTATATACTACACCACACGGGAGAGCCAACAGATCCTCTATATACTACACCACACAGGAGAGCGTACAGATCCTCTATATATTGCACCACACAGGACACATCCTCTGTATACTACACCACACAGGAGAGCTGACAGATCCTCTACATACTACACCACACAGGGGAGCTGACAGATCCTCTATATACTACACCACACAGGAGAGCTGACAGATCCTCTATATACTACACCACACAGGAGAGAGCTGACAGATCCTCTATATACTACACCACACAGGACACATCCTCTATATACTACACCACACAGGAGAGCTGACAGATCCTCCATATACTACACCACACAGGAGAGCGGACAGATCCTCTATATACTACACCACACAGGAGAGCTGACACATCCTCTATATACTACACCACACAGGAGAGAGGACAGATCCTCTCTATACTACACCACACAGGACAGAGCTGACAGATCGTCTATATAGTGCACCACACAGGAGAGCTGACAGATCCTCTATATACTACACCACACAGGAGAGCTGACACATCCTCTATATACTACACCACACAGTAGAGCTAACAGATCCTCTATATACTACACCACACAGGACACATCCTCTATATACTACACCACACAGGAGAGCTGACAGATCCTCTATATACTACACCACACAGGAGAGCTGACAGATCCTCTATATACTACACCACACAAGAGAAAGCTGACAGATTCTCTATATACTACACTACACAGGAGAACTGACAGATCCTCTATATACTACACTACACAGGAGAGCTGACACATCCTCTATATACTACACGACACAGGAGAGAGCTGACAGATCGTCTATATACTGCACCACACAGGAGAGCTGACAGATCCTCTATATACTACACCACACAGGAGAGCTGACAGATCCTCTGTATACTACACCACACAGGAGAGCTGACAGATCCTCTATATTCTACACCACACGGTAGAGACCTGACAGATCCTTTATATACTACACCACACAGGAGAGCCGACAGATCCTTTATATACTACACCACAAGGGAGAGCCAACAGATCCTCTATATATTACACCACACAGGAGAGCGCACAGATCCTCTATATATTGCACCACACAGGACACATCCTCTGTATACTACACCACACAGGAGAGCTGACAGATCCTCTATATACTACACCACACAGGAGAGCCGACAGATCCTCTATATACTACACCACACAGGAGAGAGCTGACAGATCCTCTATATACTACACCACACAGGACACATTCTCTGTATACTACACCACAGAGGAGAGAGCTGACAGATTCTGTATATACTACACCACACAGGAGAGCTGACAGATCCTCTATATACTACACCACATAGGAGAACTGACAGATCCTCTATATACTACACCACCCTGGAAAGCTGACAGATCCTCTATATACTACAACACACAGGAGAGCTGACAGATCCTCTATATACTACACCACACAGGACAGCTGACATATCCTCTACATACTACACCACACAGGAGAGCTGACAAATCCTCTATATACTACAACACAGAGCAGAACTGACAGATCATCTATATACTACACCACACAGGAGAGCCGACAGATCCTCTATATACTACACCACACAGGGGAGCTGACAGATCCTCTATATACTACACCACACAGGAGAGCTGAAAGATCCTCTATATACTACACCACACAGGACACATCCTCTATATACTACACCACACAGGAGAGCTGACAGATCCTCTATATACTACACCACACAGGAGAGCTGACAGATCCTCTATATACTACACCACACAGGAGAGTTGACAGATCCTCTATATACTACACCACACAGGAAAGCTGTCAGATCCTCTATATACTACACCACACAGGGGAGCTGACAGATCCTCTATATACTACACCACACAGGAGAGCTGAAAGATCCTCTATATACTACACCACACAGGACACATCCTCTATATACTACACCACACAGGAGAGCTGACACATCCTCTATATACTACACCACACAGTAGAGCTAACAGATCCTCTATATACTACACCACACAGGACACATCCTCTATATACTACACCACACAGGAGAGCTGACAGATCCTCTATATACTACACCACACAAGAGAAAGCTGACAGATTCTCTATATACTACAACACACAGGAGAACTGACAGATCCTCTATATACTACACTACACAGGAGAGCTGACACATCCTCTATATACTACACGACACAGGAGAGAGCTGACAGATCGTCTATATACTGCACCACACAGGAGAGCTGACAGATCCTCTATATACTACACCACACTGGAGAGCTGACAGATCCTCTGTATACTACACCACACAGGAGAGCTGACAGATCCTCTATATTCTACACCACACGGTAGAGAGCTGACAGATCCTTTATATACTACACCACACAGGAGAGCCGACAGATCCTTTATATACTACACCACAAGGGAGAGCCAACAGATCCTCTATATATTACACCACACAGGAGAGCGCACAGATCCTCTATATATTGCACCACACAGGACACATCCTCTGTATACTACACCACACAGGAGAGCTGACAGATCCTCTATATACTACACCACACAGGAGAGCCGACAGATCCTCTATATACTACACCACACAGGAGAGAGCTGACAGATCCTCTATATAATACACCACACAGGACACATTCTCTGTATACTACACCACAGAAGAGAGAGCTGACAGATTTTGTATATACTACACCACACAGGAGAGCTGACAGATCCTCTATATACTACACCACATAGGAGAACTGACAGATCCTCTATATACTACACCACCCTGGAAAGCTGACAGATCCTCTATATACTACAACACACAGGAGAGCTGACAGATCCTCTATATACTACACCACACAGGACAGCTGACATATCCTCTACATACTACACCACACAGGAGAGCTGACAGATCCTCTATATACTACACCACACAGGAGAGCTGACAGATCCTCTATATACTACACCATACAGGAGAGCTGACAGATCCTCTATATACTGCACCACACAGGAGAGCTGACAGATCCTCTATATACTACAACACAGAGCAGAACTGACAGATCATCTATATACTACACCACACAGGAGAGCCGACAGATCCTCTATATACTACACCACACAGGGGAGCTGACAGATCCTCTATATACTACACCACACAGGAGAGCTGAAAGATCCTCTATATCAGGGGTCTCAAACACGCGGCCCGCGGGCCGCATGCGGCCCCTGAGGCTGCTTTATGCGGCCCGCAGGCACAGACCCCTTGACGATCCCGACCAGGTCCAGGAGGAGCCGCCGACAGCAGCGCTGCATTGCCGCACAGAGACTGTTTCCCAGCACTGCATTTCCAATGCCAGCCGCTGGCCAATCAGAGGCCAGCAGCTGATATCTGCGTGTCGGCGCAGCGAGTATGACGTCATTGCCATACGCAGCTATCAGCTGCTGGCCTCTGATTGGCCGGCGGCTGGCATTGGAAATGCAGTGCTGGGAAACAGTCTCTGTGCGGCAATGCAGCGCTGCTGTCGGCGGCTCCTCCTGGACCAGGTCGGGATCGTCAAGGGGTCGGACTCTGTGGTGCCTGCGGGCCACATCTGCAGGAAGGCCGTCGAGGGAACGGAGGACAGGTGAAAATCCATCTTTTTTTTTTTTTTCTATTTTATGTGTGTGAAGAACAGGGGGCACATAGCCACAAGAGGGGACCTGAATGGGCCACATAGCCACAAGATGGGGACCTGGATGGGGCACATAGCCACAAGAGGGGACCTGGATGGGGCACATAGCCACAAGAGGGGACCTGAATGGGGCACATAGCCACAAGATGGGGACCTGGATGGGGCACATAGCCACAAGATGGGGACCTGGATGGGGCACATAGCCACAAGATGGGGACCTGGATGGGGCACATAGCCACAAGATGGGGACCTGGATGGGGCACATAGCCACAAGATGGGGACCTGGATGGGGCACATAGCCACAAGATGAGGACCTGGATGGGGCACATAGCCACAGGATGGGGACCTGGATGGGGCACATAGCCACAGGATGGGGACCTGGATGGGGCACATAGCCACAAGATGTGGACCTGGATGGGGCACATAGCCACAGGATGGGGACCTGGATGGGGCACATAGCCACAGGATGGGGACCTGGATGGGGCACATAGCCACAGGATGGGGACCTGGATGGGGCACATAGCCACAGGATGGGGACCTGGATGGGGCACATAGCCACAGGATGGGGACCTGGATGGGGCACATAGCCACAGGATGTTTGCCATTATTACTATATGATGCTAATTGCAAGACAATATTACTGAATGTGGCCAATTGGGGGAAACAAAATTGTAAAAATCAAAAAAATAAAAATAAAGCATGAAAAAATATTGGGCACTAAAAATGCTGTTTTATATGTAAACTAAAGTAAACACAAAAAAGTGCACGTTTATTATCACCACATCCATAACGACCCAAGCTATAAAAAAAATAAACACGGAAAAAATGTTCAAAAGGTGTATACAAAAAAAAATGGTGTCACATTGAACAAAGAATGCGGCCCCCCAAATTCAAATTTTTTCCATGTGCGGCCCATATACCCAGCCGAGTTTGAGACCCCTGCTCTATATACTACACCACACAGGACACATCCTCTATATACTACACCACACAGGAGAGCTGACAGATCCTCTATATACTACACCACACAGGAGAGCTGACAGATCCTCTATATACTACACCACACAGGAGAGCTGACAGATCCTCTATATACTACACCACACAGGAGAGCTGTCAGATCCTCTATATTCTACACCACACAGGAGAGCTGACAGATCCTTTATATACTACACCACACATGAGAGCTGACAGATCCTTTATATACTACACCACACAGGAGAGCTGACGGATCCTCTATATACTACACTACACAGGAGAGCTGACAGATCCTCTATATACTACACCACACAGGAGAGCTGACAGATCCTCTATATACTACACCACACAGGAGAGAGCTGACACATCCTCTGTATACTACACCACACAGGAGAGCAGACAGATCCTCTATATACTACACCACACAGGAGAGCTGACAGATCCTCTATATACTACACCACACAGGAGAGCTGACAGATCCTCTATATACTACACCACACAGGAGAGCTGACAGATCCTCTATATACTACACCACACAGGACACATCCTCTATATACTACACCACACAGGAGAGCAGACAGATCCTCTATATACTACACCACACAGGAGATCCGACAGATCCTCTACATACTACACCACACAAGACAGATCCTCTATATACTACACCACACAGGAGAGCTGACAGATCCTCTATATATTACACCACACAGGAGAGAGCTGACAGATCCTCTATATACTACACCACACAGGACACATCCTCTATATACTACACCACTCAGGAGAGCAGACAGATCCTCTATATACTACACCACACAGGAGATCCGACAGGACCTCTACATACTACACCACACAAGACAGATCCTCTATATACTACACCACACAGGAGAGCTGACAGATCCTCTATATATTACACCACACAGGGGAGAGCTGACAGATCCTCTATATACTACACCACACAGGAGAGCTGACAGCTCCTCTATATACTACACCACACAGGAGAGCTGACAGATCCTCTATATACTATACCACACAGGAGAGCTGACAGATCCGCTATATACTACACTACACAGGAGAGCTGACAGATCATCAATATATTACACCACACAGGAGAGTTGACAGATCCTCTATATCAGGGGTCTCAAACTCAATTTACCTGGGGGCCGCTGGAGGTAGATTCTGGGTAAGGCTGGGCCGCATCAAGTTTTCCACAAAAAATGCGCTTACAAAATATCATTATTCAGATTCAAATGTCTTTATTAACAGTTCTTTAACATTTAACTTTTAGAACATGAATGGACATAAACTGTTTGAACATGGCTTTATCTGCCTACTTCTTGCTGCTAGAGATCTGACAGCGCTTACTCTTGCATAGCCGAGCCACATTTGGCGTAAGTGAGGAAGCAGTTGAGACCCTCAGCACAGCTTGAAGATGAGCATCAGTAATTCTAGACCTGTACTTTGACTTATTGAAGTTCAAGGTAGAGAAGAGCTTTTCGCACAAGTATGTGCTCCCAAATAGACACATGGTCTGCTTGAACATTCGGGAAAGCTCAGGGAAGCTGGGGGGCAATTCTCTTAAAAATTGCCCAAGTTTGTCTGCTTTTCCACTCACATCCCTAAACTTGGCTTTGAGTTCAGAGTTACACTGCAAGTCAATGAGCTCTATTTGAAACACTGGAGGGGCATCTTGCACATCAAAGGAGAAGGGGTCTGCAAAAATTTGAAATGTGGCTCTGTGTCTCTTGAAGTCTGCAAATCTATGATCAAATTCCTCCTGTAGCCTCAAAATGACATCCACATACTCCTCATGACTGAATAGTGTGCCTGAATCAATGAGTGACTTGCATGCTGGGAAATGGCAAAGGTTTGTTTGAGAAAGCTGGTCTTTCCACAATATAAGTTTTGTAGAGAACGCTCTCACGCTGTCATAGGCAGCACTGACAAGTTGCCCCTGGCCTTGTAACCTCTTATTCAGTACATTAAGCTCATGTGCGATATCAACCAAAAAAGCTAAGTCCATGAGCCATTTTGGATCACTTAGCAAAGGAACAGAAGCCCCATCTTTCTCCATAAAAGCTTTCACTTCCGCTCTCAACTCAAAAAATCTCTTTAATACGTTTCCCCTGCTGAGCCAACGCACCTCGGTAAAGTAGAGCACATCCCCATATTCTGACTCTATTTCCTCTAAAAAAGCACGAAACATTCTGTGTTTTAAGCCCCTGGATCTGATTTGGTTGATGCATTTCACAACGAAAGACATCACGTTGTCAAACTTCAGGCATTTGCTGCAAAGGGCCTGCTGATGGATAATGCAGTGCAGAGCAATGACCTCCTCTAAACCTTCCTCTTCCTTTTTTTTATTAACAAGTGCCACCAGTCCTTTTTTCCTCCCGATCATTGATGGCGCTCCATCAGTTGTTATTCCGACAAACTTCCTCCAAGGCAAACCAGCATTCTGAAAAGCATCACACAGCTGGTGAAATATCTCTTGGGCGGTGGTCTGGCCATGCATTGGAACTAGTGAGAGCAACTCCTCTGTGACTTCAAAATTGTCATCAACACCCCGGACATAGATTGCAAGCTGGGCAGTGTCGGTGATGTCTGTGGTCTCATCAAGAGCGACTGAGTATACACTGAAACATTTTATTTTCTCACACAGTTGATCATAAATGTCACTTGAAAGGTCAGAAATGCGCTCTGCCACGGTGTTGGAAGAAAGGCTGACGTTGCTAAACTGACCTTTCTTTTCTGGAGAGATAATACTTGCAGCCTGTAACATGCACTTTTTTATAAATTCCCCTTCTTTAAATGACTTTCCTGCTTTAGCAATCATCATACTAACTACGTAGCTGGCTTCGACTGCTGCATCATTCTCTTTGGTTGCTTTCTTAAAGAAATCTTGTTGCCTCAGCAGACATGTCTTAAGTTTAGCAACCTGGTTGGCTCTCTCATCTTCCTGGTACTTTGCATACTCCTCAGCATGTCTAGTTGTGTAATGACGCTTCAAATTGTATTCTTTGGGCACTGCAACTTTCTCTGTGCAAATAAGACAAGTTGGGATGCCCTTGTGCTCAATAAAGAAATATTGCTTTTCCCACTTTTCCTGAAATTGTCTGTGCTCATCATCAACCTTTCTCTTCACTGCAGGCTTTGAGCAAGACATATTTGGGGCTGCGTAGCAAAAACTTAGGCCTATGGTGCCTTGAGATACCCACTTCAGCACAAGGTGCTCTGGATGAGCGGAAATAGAGTTTCCCAGTCCCCCTAGCTGCCTAGCATGACCTTCGGCAACATTAAAGAGGACCTGATTTTTACTCACAGGAGTAGCCAAATACCTTTAGGGTGGGCACGCACCTGGTCTGGTTTATAAAAATAGCACTCCTCCACTCTGCTGTGCCCCCCTGTATATTTCTTGCCCTGTATGCTAATACTGAGCATCAAGGAGGAAGAGACGCCGGGGTTTCTCAATGGGCGTCTCCTTCTCCATGTGCCTCAATCCAATCACAGTGAGAGTCACAGCCAGGAAGAAAAAAACTCCTTGTCTGTGACACTCTTTGATGTGATTGGATCACAACACAGCCAGGGAGAAGGAGACGCCCATTGAGAAACCCCTGCGTCTCCTCCTCCCATGCAGGGCCTCCAATGGCAGAACGTCCTGTCGCCTGACTGGGAAGAAGAAGAAAAAAAGTGGGGCGTGGAGAGCGTGACTGACAGGCTGGAGAGCCTGTCAGTCACGCTCTCCACGCCCCACTTTTTTTTTCTTCCAAGCCTGCACTAGATTGAAAACAAAAGAAGAAGCTGCTGTCATGGCGTCTCCCAGCGCAAGGGAAGCCCCGAGCTGGGAGACGTGTCTTCTCTATGAACGCGCCCTGTGCACCGAGGGGTCCCAAGCTCCTACCCCCCCCCCCCGGTACTTGCCTCTCCGTGTCCCTCCCATCGAAGAAGATGAAGTCGCCGCTCTGAACGCACTTGGTGCAGGTCAGCCTCCGGCGGTGTTACACAGCGGGCAGCGCTCCACCGCCACTTACTCCCCCTGGTGAGACGCCGAGGTACTGTACTTGGCGGTGGAGCGCTGCCCGCTGTGTAACACCGCCGGAGGCTGACCTGCACCAAGTGCGTTCAGAGCGGCGACTTCATCTTCTTCAAGTACCGGAGGGAAGGGGACTAAGGTGGCTAAGTGCTTTTCCAGGCGGGGGGCCGCAAAATATTGTCCCGCGGGCCGCAGTTGGCCCGCGGGCCGCGAGTTTGAGACCCCTGCTCTATATACTACACCACACAGGAGAGCTGACAGATCCTCTATATACTACACCACACAGGAGAGCTGACAGATCCTCTATATACTACACCACACAGGGGAGCTGACAGATCCTCTATATACTACACCACACAGGACACATCCTCTGTATACTACACCACACAGGAGAGGAGCTGACAGATCCTCTACATACTACATCACACAGGGGTGCTGACACATCCTCTGTATACTACACCACACAGGAGAGCTAACAGATCCTCTATATACTACACTTCTCAGGAGAGCCGACAGATCCTTTATATACTACACCACACGGGAGAGCCAACAGATCCTCTATATACTACACCACACAGGAGAGCGTACAGATCCTCTATATATTGCACCACACAGGACACATCCTCTGTATACTACACCACACAGGAGAGCTGACAGATCCTCTACATACTACACGACACAGGGGAGCTGACAGATCCTCTATATACTACACCACACAGGGGAGCTGACAGATCCTCTATATACTACACCACACAGGAGAGCTGACAGATCCTCTATATACTACACCACACAGGAGAGAGCTGACAGATCCTCTATATACTACACCACACAGGACACATCCTCTATATACTACACCACACAGGAGAGCTAACACATCCTTTATATACTACACCGCACAGGAGAGAGGACAGATCCTCTCTATACTACACCACACAGGAGAGAGCTGACAGATCCTCTATATACTACACCACACAGGACACATCCTCTATATACTACACCACACAGGAGAGCTGACAGATCCTCTATATACTACACCACACAGGAGAGCTGACAGATCCTCTATATACTACACCACACAGGAGAGCTAACAGATCCTCCATATACTACACCACACAGGACACATCCTCTATATACTACACCACACAGGAGAGCTGACAGATCCTCTATATACTACACCACACAGTAGAGCTGACAGATCCTCTATATACTACACTACACAGGAGAGCTGACAGATCCTCTATATACTACACGACACAGGAGAGAGCTGACAGATCGTCTATATACTGCACCACACAGGAGAGCTGACAGATCCTCTATATACTACACGACACAGGAGAGAGCTGACAGATCGTCTATATACTGCACCACACAGGAGAGCTGACAGATCCTCTATATACTACACCACACAGGAGAGAGCTGACAGATCCTCTATATACTACACCACACAGGAGAGCTGACACATCCTCTATATACTACACCACACAGGAGAGAGCTGACAGATCCTCTGTATACTACACCACACAGGAGAGCTGACAGATCCTCTATATACTACACCACACAGGAGAGCTGACAGATCCTCTGTATACTACACCACACAGGAGAGATGACAGATCCTCTATATTCTACACCACACGGGAGAGCCGACAGATCCTTTATATACTACACCACACGGGAGAGCCAACAGATCCTCTATATACTACACCACACAGGAGAGCGTACAGATCCTCTATATATTGCACCACACAGGACACTTCCTCTGTATACTACACCACACAGGAGAGCTGACAGATCCTCTATATACTACACCACACAAGAGAGCTGACAGATCCTCTATACATTACACCACACAGGAGAGCCGACAGATCCTCTATATACCACACCACACAGGAGAGAGCTGACAGATCCTCTCTATACTACACCACACAGGAGAGCTGACACATCCTCTATATACTACACCACACAGGAGAGAGCTGACAGATCCTCTGTATACTACACCACACAGGAGAGCTGACAGATCCTCTATATACTACACCACACAGGAGAGCTGACAGATCCTCTGTATACTACACCACACAGGAGAGCTGACAGATCCTCTATATTCTACACCACACGGGAGAGCCGACAGATCCTTTATATACTACACCACACGGGAGAGCCAACAGATCCTCTATATACTACACCACACAGGAGAGCGTACAGATCCTCTATATACCACACCACACAGGAGAGAGTTGACAGATCCTCTATATACTACACCACACAGGACACATTCTCTGTATACTACACCACAGAGGAGAGAGCTGACAGATTCTGTATATACTACACCACACAGGACAGCTGACAGATCCTCTATATACTACACCACACAGGAGAACTGACAGATCCTCTATATACTACACCACCCTGGAAAGCTGACAGATCCTCTATATACTACACCACACAGGACACATCCTCTATATACTACACCACACAGGAGAGCTGACAGATCCTCTATATACTACACCACACAGGAGAGCTGTCAGATCCTCTATATTCTACACCAGACAGGAGAGCTGACAGATCCTCTATATACTACACCACACAGGAGAGCTGTCAGATCCTCTATATTCTACACCACACAGGAGAGCTGACAGATCCTTTATATACTACACCACACAGGAGAGCGGACAGATCCTCTTTATACTACACCACACAGCAGAGCTGACAGATCCTCTATATACTACACCACACAGCAGAGCTGACAGATCCTCTATATACTACACCACACAGGAGAGCTGACACATCCTCTATATACTACACTACACAGGAGAGCTGACAGATCCTCTATATACTACACCACACAGGAGAGGCGACAGATCCTCTATATACTACACCACACAGGAGAGCTGACAGATCGTCTATATACTACACCACACAGGACACATCCTCTATATACTACACCACACAGGAGAGCTGACAGATCCTCTATATACTACACCACACAGGAGAGCTGTCAGATCCTCTATATTCTACACCACACAGGAGAGCTGACAGATCCTTTATATACTACACCACACAGGAGAGAGCTGACAGATCCTTTATATACTACACCACACAGGAGAGCTGACAGATCCTCTATATACTACACTACACAGGAGAGCTGACAGATCCTCTATATACTACACCACACAGGAGAGCTGACAGATCCTCTATATACTACACCACACAGGAGAGCTGACAGATCCTCTATATACTACACCACACAGGAGAGCCGACAGATCCTCTATATACTACACTACACAAGACAGTTCCTCTATATGCTACACCACACAAAAGAGCTGACGGATCCTCTATATACTACACCACACAGGAGAGCTGACAGATCCTCTATATGCTACACCACACAGGAGAGCTGACAGATCCTCTATATACTGCACCTCACAGGAGAGAGCTGACAGATCCTCTATATACTACACCACACAGGAGAACAGACAGATCCCCTATATACTGCACCACACAGGAGAGCTGACAGATCCTCTATATATTTCACCACACAGGACACATCCTCTATATACTACACCACACAGGAGAGCTGACAGATCCTCTATATACGACATCGCACAGGAGAGCCGACAGATCCTCTATATACAACACCACACAGGAGAGCTGACAGATCCTCTATATATTACACTACACAAGAGAGCAGACAGATCCTCTATATACTACACCACACAGGAGAGAGCTGACAGATCCTCTATATACTACACAACACAGGAGAGCTGACAGATGCTCTATATACTACACCACACAGGAGAGCGGACAGATTCTCTATATATTGCACCACACAGGACGCATCCTGTATATACTACACCACACAGGAGAGCAGACAGATCCTCTATATACTACACCACACAGGAGAGCTGACAGATCCTCTATATACTACACCACACAGGAGAGCGGACAGATCCTCTATATATTGCACCACACAGGACGCATCCTTTATATACTACACCAAACAGGACACATCCTCTATATACTACACCACACAGGAGAGCTGACAGACCCTCTATATACTACACCACACAAGACAGATCCTCTAGATACTACACCACAAAGGAGAGCGGACAGATCCTCTATATATTGCACCACACAGGACGCATCCTCTATATACTACACCAAACAGGACACATCCTCTATATATTACACCACACAGGAGAGCTGACAGATCCTCTATATACTACACCACACAGGAGAGCTGACAGATCCTCTATATACTACACCTCACAGGAGAGAGCTGACAGATCCTCTATATACTACACCACACAGGAGAACAGACAGATCCCCTATATACTGCACCACACAGGAGAGCTGACAGATCCTCTATATATTTCACCACACAGGACACATCCTCTATATACTACACCACACAGGAGAGCTGACAGATCCTCTATATACGACATCACACAGGAGAGCCAACAGATCCTCTATATACAACACCACACAGGAGAGCTGACAGATCCTCTATATACTACACCACACAGGAGAGCTGACAGATCCTCTAAATACTACACCACACAGGAGAGCTGACAGATCCTCTATACACTACACCACACAGGAGAGCTGACAGATCCTCTATATACTACACCACACAGGAGAGCTAACAGATCCTCTATATACTACACCACACAGGAGAGCTGACAGATCCTCTATATATTTCACCACACAGGACACATCCTCTATATACTACACTACACAGGAGAGCTGACAGATCCTCTATATACTTCACCACACAGGAGAGCCGACAGATCCTCTATATACTACACCACACAGGAGAGCTGACAGAACCTCTATATATTTCACGACACAGGACACATCCTCTATATACTACACCACACAGGAGAGCTGACAGATCCTCTATATACTACACCACACAGGAGAGCCGACCGATTCTTTATATACTACACCACACGGGAGAGCTGACAGATCCTCTATATACTACACCACACAGGAGAGCGGACAGATCCTCTATATACTGCACCACACAGGAGAGCTGACAGATCCTCTATATACTACACTACACAAGAGAGCTGACAGATCCTCTATATATTGCACCACACAGGACACATCCTCTATATACTACACCACACAGGAGAGCTGACAAATCCTCTATATACTACACCACACAGGAGAGCTGACAGACCCTCTATATACTACACCACACAGGAGAGCTGACAGATCCTCTATATACTACACCACACAGGAGAGCTGACAGATCCTCTATATACTACACCACACAGGAGAGCCAACAGATCCTTTATATACTACACCACTCGGGAGAGCGTACAGATCCTCTATATACTACACCACACAGGAGAGCTGACAGATCCACTATATACTACACCACACAGGAGAGCTGACAGATCCTCTATATCCTACACCACACAGGACGCATCCTCTATATACTACACTACACAGCAGAGCCAACAGATCCTTTATATACTACACCACTCGGGAGAGCGTACAGATCCTTTATATACTACACCACACAGGAGAGCGTACAGATCCTCTATATACTGCACCACACAGGAGAGCTGACAGATCCTCTATATACTACACCACACAAGAGAGCTGACAGATCCTCTATATACTACACCACACAGGGGAGCAGACAGATCCTCTATATACTACACCACACAGGAGAGCTGACAGATCCTCTATATACTACACCACACAGGAGAGAGCTGACAGATCCTCTATATACTACACCACACAGGAGAGCTGACAGATCCTCCATATACTACACCACACAGGAGAGCTGACAGATCCTCTATATACTACACCACACAGGACACATCCTCTATATACTACACCACACAGGAGAGCTGACAGATCCTCTATATACAACACCACACAGGAGCGCTGACAGATCCTCTATACACTGCACCACACAGGACACATCCTCTATATACTACACTACACAGGAGAGCACACAGATCCTCTATATACTACACCACACAGGAGAGAGCTGACAGATCCTCTATATACTACACCACACAGGAGAGCTGACAGATCCTCTATATACTACACCATACAGGAGAGAGCTGACACATCCTCTGTATACTACACCACACAGGAGAGCAGACAGATCCTCTATATACTACACCACACAGGAGAGCTGACAGATCCTCTATGTACTACTCCACACAGGAGAGCTGACAGATCCTCTATATACTACACCACACAGGAGAGCTGACAGATCCTCTATATACTACACCACACAGGAGAGCTGACAGATCCTCTATATACTACACCACACAGGAGAGAGCTGACAGATCCTCCATATACTACACCACACAAGACAGATCATCTATATACTACACCACACAGGAGAGCTGACAGATCCTTTATATACTACACCACACAGGAGAGAGCTGACAGATCCTCTATATACTACACCACACAGGACACATCCTCTATATACTACACCACACAGGAGAGCAGACAGATTCTCTATATACTACACCACACAGGAGAGCCGACAGATCCTCTATATACTACACCACACAGGAGAGCTGACAGATCCTCTATATACTACACCACACAAGACAGAACCTCTATATACTACACCACACAGGAGAGCTGACAGATCCTCTATATATTACACCACACAGGAGAGCTGACAGATCCTCTATATACTACACCACACAGTAGAGCTGACAGATCCTCTATATACTACACCACACAGGACACATCCTCTATATACTACACCACACAGGAGAGCAGACAGATCCTCTACATACTACACCACACAAGACAGATCCTCTATATACTACACCACACAGGAGAGCTGACAGATTCTCTATATATTACACCACACAGGAGAGAGCTGACAGATCCTCTATATACTACACCACACAGGACACATCCTCTATATACTACACTACACAGGAGAGCACACAGATCCTCTATATATTGCACCACACAGGACACATCCTCTATATACTACACCACACAGGAGAGCTGACAGAACCTCTATATACTACACCACACAGGAGAGCTGACAGATCCTCTATATACTACACCACACAGGAGAGCTGACAGATCCTCTATATACTACACCACACAGGAGAGCGGACAGATCCTCTATATACTACACCACACAGGAGAGCCGACAGATCCTCTATATACTACACCACACAGGAGAGAGCTGACAGATCCTTTATATACTACACCACACAGGAGAGCTGACAGATCCTCTATATACTACACCACACAGGAGAGCCGACAAATCCTCTATATACTACACCACACAGGAGAGCTGACAGCTCCTCTATATACTACACCACACAGGAGAGCTGACAGATCCTCTATATACTACACCACACAGGAGAGCTGACAGATCCTCTATATACTACACCACACAGGGGAGCTAACAGATCCTCTATATACTACACTACTCAGGAGAGCCGACAGATCCTTTATATACTACACCACACGGGATAGCTGACAGATCCTCTATATACTACACCACACAGGAGAGCTGACAGATCATCTATATACTACACTACTCAGGAGAGCCGACAGATCCTTTATATACTACACCACACGGGATAGCTGACAGATCCGTTATATACTACACCACACGGGAGAGCCAAAAGATCCTCTATATACTACACTACTCAGGAAAGCCGACAGATCCTTTATATACTACACCACACGGGATAGCTGACAGATCCTTTATATACTACACCACACGGGAGAGCCAACAGATCCTCTATATACTACAACACACAGGAGAGCGTACAGATTCTCTAAATATTGCACCACACAGGACACATCCTCTGTATACTACACCACACAGGAGAGGAGCTGACAGATCCTCTACATACTACACCACACAGGGGTGCTGACAGATCCTCTATATACTACACCACACAGGAGAGCTGACAGATCCTCTATATACGACACCACACAGGAGAGAGCTGACAGATCCTCTATATACTACACCACACAGGACACATCCTCTATATACTACACCACACAGGAGAGCTGACAGATCCTCCATATACTACACCACACAGGAGAGCGGACAGATCCTCTATATACTACACCACACAGGAGAGCTGACACATCCTCTATATACTACACCACACAGGAGAGAGGACAGATCCTCTCTACACTACACCACACAGGAGAGAGCTGACAGATCCTCTATATACTACACCACACAGGAGAGAGCTGACAGATCGTCTATATACTGCACCACACAGGAGAGCTGACAGATCCACTATATACTACACCACACAGGAGAGAGCTGACAGATCGTCTATATACTACACCACACAGGAGAGCTGGCACATCCTCTATAGACTACACCACACAGGAGAGCTAACAGATCCTCTATATACTACACCACACAGGACACATCCTCTATATACTACACCACACTGGAGAGCTGACAGATCCTCTATATACTACACCACACAGGAGAGCTGACAGCTCCTCTATATACTACACCACACAGGAGAGTCGACAGATCCTCTATATACTACACCACACAGGAGAGCTGACAGATCCTCTATATACTACACCACACAGGAGAGAGCTGACAGATCCTCTATATACTACACCACACAGGACACATCCTCTATATACTACACCACACAGGAGAGCTGACAGATCCTCCATATACTACACCACACAGGAGAGCGGACAGATCCTCTATATACTACACCACACAGGAGAGCTGACACATCCTCTATATACTACACCACACAGGAGAGAGGACAGATCCTCTCTATACTACACCACACAGGACAGAGCTGACAGATCGTCTATATACTGCACCACACAGGAGAGCTGACAGATCCTCTATATACTACACCACACAGGAGAGCTGACACATCCTCTATATACTACACCACACAGTAGAGCTAACAGATCCTCTATATACTACACCACACAGGACACATCCTCTATATACTACACCACACAGGAGAGCTGACAGATCCTCTATATACTACACCACACAGGAGAGCTGACAGATCCTCTATATACTACACCACACAAGAGAAAGCTGACAGATTCTCTATATACTACACCACACAGGAGAACTGACAGATCCTCTATATACTACACTACACAGGAGAGCTGACACATCCTCTATATACTACACGACACAGGAGAGAGCTGACAGATCGTCTATATACTGCACCACACAGGAGAGCTGACAGATCCTCTATATACTACACCACACAGGAGAGCTGACAGATCCTCTGTATACTACACCACACAGGAGAGCTGACAGATCCTCTATATTCTACACCACACGGTAGAGAGCTGACATATCCTTTATATACTACACCACACAGGAGAGCCGACAGATCCTTTATATACTACACCACAAGGGAGAGCCAACAGATCCTCTATATATTACACCACACAGGAGAGCGCACAGATCCTCTATATATTGCACCACACAGGACACATCCTCTGTATACTACACCACACAGGAGAGCTGACAGATCCTCTACATACTACACGACACAGGGGAGCTGACAGATCCTCTATATACTACACCACACAGGGGAGCTGACAGATCCTCTATATACTACACCACACAGGAGAGCTGACAGATCCTCTATATACTACACCACACAGGAGAGAGCTGACAGATCCTCTATATACTACACCACACAGGACACATCCTCTATATACTACACCACACAGGAGAGCTAACACATCTTTATATACTACACCACACAGGAGAGCTGACAGATCCTCTATATACTACACCACACAGGAGAGCTGACACATCCTCTATATACTACACCACACAGGAAAGCTGACACATCCTCTATATACTACACCACACAGGACACTTCCTCTATATACTACACCGCACAGGAGAGAGGACAGATCCTCTCTATACTACACCACACAGGAGAGAGCTGACAGATCCTCTATATACTACACCACACAGGACACATCCTCTATATACTACACCACACAGGAGAGCTGACAGATCCTCTATATACTACACCACACAGGAGAGCTGACAGATCCTCTATATACTACACCACACAGGAGAGCGGACAGATCCTCTATATACTACACCACACAGGACACAACCTCTATATACTACACCACACAGGAGAGCTGACAGATCCTCTATATACTACACCACACAGGAGAGCTAACAGATCCTCTATATACTACACTTCTCAGGAGAGCCGAAAGATCCTTTATATACTACACCACACGGGAGAGCCAACAGATCCTCTATATACTACACCACACAGGAGAGCGTACAGATCCTCTATATATTGCAGCACACAGGACACATCCTCTGTATACTACACCACACAGGAGAGCTGACAGATCCTCTACATACTACACCACACAGGGGAGCTGACAGATCCTCTATATACTACACCACACAGGAGAGCTGACAGATCCTCTATATACTACACCACACAGGAGAGAGCTGACAGATCCTCTATATACTACACCACACAGGACACATCCTCTATATACTACACCACACAGGAGAGCTGACAGATCCTCCATATACTACACCACACAGGAGAGCGGACAGATCCTCTATATACTACACCACACAGGAGAGCTGACACATCCTCTATATACTACACCACACAGGAGAGAGGACAGATCCTCTCTATACAACACCACACAGGACAGAGCTGACAGATCGTCTATATACTGCACCACACAGGAGAGCTGACAGATCCTCTATATACTACACCACACAGGAGAGCTGACACATCCTCTATATACTACACCACACAGTAGAGCTAACAGATCCTCTATATACTACACCACACAGGACACATCCTCTATATACTACACCACACAGGAGAGCTGACAGATCCTCTATATACTACACCACACAGGAGAGCTGACAGATCCTCTATATACTACACCACACAAGAGAAAGCTGACAGATTCTCTATATACTACACCACACAGGAGAACTGACAGATCCTCTATATACTACACTACACAGGAGAGCTGACACATCCTCTATATACTACACGACACAGGAGAGAGCTGACAGATCGTCTATATACTGCACCACACAGGAGAGCTGACAGATCCTCTATATACTACACCACACAGGAGAGCTGACAGATCCTCTGTATACTACACCACACAGGAGAGCTGACAGATCCTCTATATTCTACACCACACGGTAGAAAGCTGACAGATCCTTTATATACTACACCACACAGGAGAGCCGACAGATCCTTTATATACTACACCACAAGGGAGAGCCAACAGATCCTCTATATATTACACCACACAGGAGAGCGCACAGATCCTCTATATATTGCACCACACAGGACACATCCTCTGTATACTACACCACACAGGAGAGCTGACAGATCCTCTATATACTACACCACACAGGAGAGCCGACAGATCCTCTATATACTACACCACACAGGAGAGAGCTGACAGATCCTCTATATACTACACCACACAGGACACATTCTCTGTATACTACACCACAGAGGAGAGAGCTGACAGATTCTGTATATACTACACCACACAGGAGAGCTGACAGATCCTCTATATACTACACCACATAGGAGAACTGACAGATCCTCTATATACTACACCACCCTGGAAAGCTGACAGATTCTCTATATACTACAACACACAGGAGAGCTGACAGATCCTCTATATACTACACCACACAGGACAGCTGACATATCCTCTACATACTACACCACACAGGAGAGCTGACAGATCCTCTATATACTACAACACAGAGCAGAACTGACAGATCATCTATATACTACACCACAAAGGAGAGCCGACAGATCCTCTATATACTACACCACACAGGGGAGCTGACAGATCCTCTATATACTACACCACACAGGAGAGCTGAAAGATCCTCTATATACTACACCACACAGGACACATCCTCTATATACTACACCACACAGGAGAGCTGACAGATCCTCTATATACTACACCACACAGGAGAGCTGACAGATCCTCTATATACTACACCACACAGGAGAGCTGACAGATCCTCTATATACTACACCACACAGGAGAGCTGTCAGATCCTCTATATTCTACACCACACAGGAGAGCTGACAGATCCTTTATATACTACACCACACATGAGAGCTGACAGATCCTTTATATACTACACCACACAGGAGAGCTGACAGATCCTCTATATACTACACTACACAGGAGAGCTGACAGATCCTCTATATACTACACCACACAGGAGAGCTGACAGATCCTCTATATACTACACCACACAGGAGAGAGCTGACACATCCTCTGTATACTACACCACACAGGAGAGCAGACAGATCCTCTATATACTACACCACACAGGAGAGCTGACAGATCCTCTATATACTACACCACACAGGAGAGCTGACAGATCCTCTATATACTACACCACACAGGAGAGCTGACAGATCCTCTATATACTACACCACACAGGACACATCCTCTATATACTACACCACACAGGAGAGCAGACAGATCCTCTATATACTACACCACACAGGAGATCCGACAGATCCTCTACATACTACACCACACAAGACAGATCCTCTATATACTACACCACACAGGACACATCCTCTATATACTACACCACACAGGAGAGCTGACAGATCCTCTATATACTACACCACACAGGAGAGCTGACAGATCCTCTATATATTACACCACACAGGAGAGAGCTGACAGATCCTCTATATACTACACCACACAGGACACATCCTCTATATACTACACCACACAGGAGAGCAGACAGATCCTCTATATACTACACCACACAGGAGATCCGACAGGACCTCTACATACTACACCACACAAGACAGATCCTCTATATACTACACCACACAGGAGAGCTGACAGATCCTCTATATATTACACCACACAGGGGAGAGCTGACAGATCCTCTATATACTACACCACACAGGAGAGCTGACAGCTCCTCTATATACTACACCACACAGGAGAGCTGACAGATCCTCTATATACTATACCACACAGGAGAGCTGACAGATCCGCTATATAATACACTACACAGGAGAGCTGACAGATCATCAATATATTACACCACACAGGAGAGTTGACAGATCCTCTATATACTACACCACACAGGAGAGCTGACAGATCCTCTATATACTACACCACACAGGAGAGCTAACAGATCCTCTATATACTACACTTCTCAGGAGAGCCGACAGATCCTTTATATAATACACCACACGGGAGAGCCAACAGATCCTCTATATACTACACCACACAGGAGAGCGTACAGATCCTCTATATATTGCACCACACAGGACACATCCTCTGTATACTACACCACACAGGAGAGCTGACAGATCCTCTACATACTACACGACACAGGGGAGCTGACAGATCCTCTATATACTACACCACACAGGGGAGCTGACAGATCCTCTATATACTACACCACACAGGAGAGCTGACAGATCCTCTATATACTACACCACACAGGAGAGAGCTGACAGATCCTCTATATACTACACCACACAGGACACATCCTCTATATACTACACCACACAGGAGAGCTAACACATCCTTTATATACTACACCACACAGGAGAGCTGACAGATCCTCTATATACTACACCACACAGGAGAGCTGACACATCCTCTATATACTACACCACACAGGAAAGCTGACACATCCTCTATATACTACACCACACAGGACACTTCCTCTATATACTACACCGCACAGGAGAGAGGACAGATCCTCTCTATACTACACCACACAGGAGAGAGCTGACAGATCCTCTATATACCACACCACACAGGACACATCCTCTATATACTACACCACACAGGAGAGCTGACAGATCCTCTATATACTACACCACACAGGAGAGCTGACAGATCCTCTATATACTACACCACACAGGAGAGCTAACAGATCCTCCATATACTACACCACACAGGACACATCCTCTATATACTACACCACACAGGAGAGCTGACAGATCCTCTACATACTACACCACACAGTAGAGCTGACAGATCCTCTATATACTACACTACACAGGAGAGCTGACAGATCCTCTATATACTACACGACACAGGAGAGAGCTGACAGATCGTCTATATACTGCACCACACAGGAGAGCTGACAGATCCTCTATATACTACACGACACAGGAGAGAGCTGACAGATCGTCTATATACTGCACCACACAGGAGAGCTGACAGATCCTCTATATACTACACCACACAGGAGAGAGCTGACAGATCCTCTATATACTACACCACACAGGAGAGCTGACACATCATCTATATACTACACCACACAGGAGAGAGCTGACAGATCCTCTGTATACTACACCACACAGGAGAGCTGACAGATCCTCTATATACTACACCACACAGGAGAGCTGACAGATCCTCTGTATACTACACCACACAGGAGAGATGACAGATCCTCTATATTCTACACCACACGGGAGAGCCGACAGATCCTTTATATACTACACCACACGGGAGAGCCAACAGATCCTCTATATACTACACCACACAGGAGAGCGTACAGATCCTCTATATATTGCACCACACAGGACACTTCCTCTGTATACTACACCACACATGAGAGCTGACAGATCCTCTATATACTACACCACACAAGAGAGCTGACAGATCCTCTATACATTACACCACACAGGGGAGCTGACAGATCCTCTATATACTACACCACACAGGAGAGCTGACAGATCCTCTATATACTACACCACACAGGAGAGCCGACAGATCCTCTATATACCACACCACACAGGAGAGAGCTGACAGATCCTCTATATACTACACCACACAGGAGAGCTGACACATCCTCTATATACTACACCACACAGGAGAGAGCTGACAGATCCTCTGTATACTACACCACACAGGAGAGCTGACAGATCCTCTATATACTACACCACACAGGAGAGCTGACAGATCCTCTGTATACTACACCACACAGGAGAGCTGACAGATCCTCTATATTCTACACCACACGGGAGAGCCGACAGATCCTTTATATACTACACCACACGGGAGAGCCAACAGATCCTCTATATACTACACCACACAGGAGAGCGCACAGATCCTCTATATATTGCACCACACAGGACACTTCCTCTGTATACTACACCACACAGGAGAGCTGACAGATCCTCTATATACTACACCACACAAGAGAGCTGACAGATCCTCTATATATTACACCACACAGGGGAGCTGACAGATCCTCTATATACTACACCACACAGGAGAGCTGACAGATCCTCTATATACTACACCACACAGGAGAGCCGACAGATCCTCTATATACCACACCACACAGGAGAGAGCTGACAGATCCTCTATATACTACACCACACAGGACACATTCTCTGTATACTACACCACAGAGGAGAGAGCTGACAGATTCTGTATATACTACACCACACAGGACAGCTGACAGATCCTCTATATACTACACCACACAGGAGAACTGACAGATCCTCTATATACTACACCACCCTGGAAAGCTGACAGATCCTCTATATACTACACCACACAGGACACATCCTCTATATACTACACCACACAGGAGAGCTGTCAGATCCTCTATATTCTACACCACACAGGAGAGCTGACAGATCCTTTATATACTACACCACACAGGAGAGCTGACAGATCCTCTATATACTACACCAGACAGGAGAGCTGACAGATCCTCTATATACTACACCACACAGGAGAGCTGACAGATCCTCTATATACTACACCACACAGGAGAGCCGACAGATCCTCTATATACCACACCACACAGGAGAGAGCTGACAGATCCTCTATATACTACACCACACAGGACACATTCTCTGTATACTACACCACAGAGGAGAGAGCTGACAGATTCTGTATATACTACACCACACAGGACAGCTGACAGATCCTCTATATACTACACCACACAGGAGAACTGACAGATCCTCTATATACTACACCACCCTGGAAAGCTGACAGATCCTCTATATACTACACCACACAGGACACATCCTCTATATACTACACCACACAGGAGAGCTGTCAGATCCTCTATATTCTACACCACACAGGAGAGCTGACAGATCCTTTATATACTACACCACACAGGAGAGCTGACAGATCCTCTATATACTACACCAGACAGGAGAGCTGACAGATCCTCTATATACTACACCACACAGGAGAGCTGTCAGATCCTCTATATTCTACACCACACAGGAGAGCTGACAGATCCTTTATATACTACACCACACAGGAGAGCGGACAGATCCTCTTTATACTACACCACACAGCAGAGCTGACAGATCCTCTATATACTACACCACACAGCAGAGCTGACAGATCCTCTATATACTACACCACACAGGAGAGCTGACACATCCTCTATATACTACACTACACAGGAGAGCTGACAGATCCTCTATATACTACACCACACAGGAGAGGCGACAGATCCTCTATATACTACACCACACAGGAGAGCTGACAGATCGTCTATATACTACACCACACAGGACACATCCTCTATATACTACACCACACAGGAGAGCTGACAGATCCTCTATATACTACACCACACAGGAGAGCTGTCAGATCCTCTATATTCTACACCACACAGTAGAGCTGACAGATCCTTTATATACTACACCACACAGGAGAGAGCTGACAGATCCTTTATATACTACACCACACAGGAGAGCTGACAGATCCTCTATATACTACACCACACAGGAGAGCTGACAGATCCTCTATATACTACACCACACAGGAGAGCTGACAGATCCTCTATATACTACACCACACAGGAGAGCTGACAGATCCTCTATATACTACACCACACAGGAGAGCCGACAGATCCTCTATATACTACACTACACAAGACAGTTCCTCTATATGCTACACCACACAAAAGAGCTGACGGATCCTCTATATACTACACCACACATCCTCTATATACTACACCGCATGGACACATCCTCTATATATTACACCACATGGGACACATCCTCCATATTCTATACCACTATTTTTTTTCTAATGCCAATTCTGCATGAGAAAAAGATTGCAGCATGTTTCGAGAGGCTAAGCAATTTGGATCACGTGCACCCATACGAGTCTATGGGTGAGTGTGAAGCATTGAACTGCACTTAGATGTCATCCGAATGCAGACTGCTTAACGTGGACACAGAGAATGGAGAAGATGGAGAAATTATGTTCTCCGTCTTCTCCACACCTGTGATATGATTCTTTCATGCGAGAGAATCATATCACAGTAAGATGAAACTCAGCTCAAACTCTGACAGAGTTTGAGTAGAGTGGCATTTACATAATCAAGAGAATAAGATAAGAGAGAATCATCGCTCGTGGGAGTGGACTTGAAATGTGCTCATCAAGCCTGGCCTTTACCAAAAACAATGACATCCCATATATAATAAAACATGAATGATCATAATTGAAACTGGGGCATTACTCACAATTCTGAATCTGAGAACTCTGTTGTTTGATTGTTTATTGTAGGTTAACTATGGCAAAGAAAAATATAAGTGAGCAGAAAACAAAACACAGGTCAAACTCCTAAAATAATTATGTTAGGCTTTCTGTAGATTTACATTGTGTCCATAGTCTTATATAATGTTGATGGATCTCAAAATATGTCTGTGTATGGTAAATTAATAATAGGAAAAAAAATAAGGAAAATTAACCCTTTCTTGATGAGGACATTTTCCAGTTTTGAGCTCTCGTTTTTACTTCTCTTTTTCTAGAGCGATATTTTTTTCATTTTCTGTCAGTTTGGCCATTTGAGGGCTTGTTTTTTTGCGGGACATGTTTTACTTTGAATGACACCATTCACTTAAAGGCCCCCTTTACACGTCCGTTTTGTATGTCCTTATGTGGCACATTTTTAAAGGGTCGCAAATACGTTTTTCACACGGACCTTGTGTCCTTGTAAAAAACCCTCAGACATTTCAGGTTTTTTTGCACAGTACGCCCAAAATGCATGCTTCACATGTGCACACTGATGACACAAGGATGACATCCATGTGTCATCAGCGTGACACGTACTAGCGCCTGGGAATCAACGTTACTGTTCACGCTGATCCCTGGCGCTGGCTGCTGTAGTCAGTCCCCGCTATCTACATCCAGTGTAAAATTAAGAATAAAGTAAAGAAACGCATTATAATGACCTTTACACCAAATCCATGGAAGCCACTGTCACCTGTAAAAAAAACTAAAATAAAAAATAACCATAATACTCACCTGTCCGACATACTGTCCCACGCCGTAATCTATCTCTGCGATATTTGGTTTACAAGCTGAATAGTGGCATGAGATGACCGTCCAGGCTGCAAACCATGACACAATGAGGTGCAAGTGGTGATCTCACTGAGGTCACTGCAGTTCATCGTCCCAGCTCGCAGTGAACTACCCATGGGAACGCTGCTTCAGTGAATGGCGGTACCCTCTAAGACGTCACTGCTTGTCACTGAAGCTGCGATCGCAGCACCTCATTGTCTCATGGTTTGCAGTCTGGACGGTCACCTCAAGCCACTGTGCAGCTTGTAAACCAAATATCGCAGAGATGGATTACGTCATGGGACAGTATGTCGGACAGGTGAGTATTATGGTTGTTTTTTATTTTATTTTTTTTACAGGGGACAATGACTTCAGGGAAATAGGCGTGAAGGTGAATATTTTTCTTTATTATTTTCAGTTTTTTGCAGGGGACAGGGGCTTCAGAGGATTAGGTGTCAGGTGAGTATAAATATGTTTTTTATTTTTAAACAAATGTGTAAAACCGTGTGGACTTTTATTTCAAATAAAGGATTTTTTACGAGCCGTGTATTTATTTACAAACTTTTACTTTGGGGTTAGTAATGGGGGCATCTTATAGACGCCTCTCCATTACTAACTTGGGCTTCATGTCAGCTGCTGGGAAGTGCGAGGCTAAGCGTCAGATTTGGCAAATCTTATTGATGCGCCATTTCCAGGGCCGCTGAAGGCTGATGTTATTAGCCTCGGAGGGGGCCAGGATCCATGGCCCCTTCCCTGGCTAATAATACCAGCCCGCAGCTGTCTGTTTAGCCTTTGCTGGGTAGATTTTATGTCAATTTTTTTCTGGGTTCCTTCTGTAATCTAGCCAGTAAACGCTAAGCAAACAGCTATGAGCTGTCATATTAATAGCCAAGGCACATGGCTATTAATATCAGCCCCCAGTGGTGGGCTTTCCCTCTGCTGGTTACGAAAATGACTCGGGAGCCCAAGCCATTTTTTTTTTATTTAATTCTTAATTTTACACTGAATGTACTCAGCGGGGGCTGAATAAAACTCCCAGCATTGTCTCAGTGACAATGATCAAGTTTGCCTTCAGCGTTGGCACCTGGGATCAGCACGAACTGTAATGTTTTTCCCAGGTGCCGGTACGTGTTACACGGACATACGGATGGCACTCGGATGTGTCATACGGACACACAGATGTCACACGGATGTCACATACGGACATATGGATGGCACATGCACACGGACCGCGGATCTCACCAGTACTGGTTTTTCCTATACAGGAATCACCAGGACGTGTGAAGGAGGCCTAACACATAGTGTTCTGGAAAACGAGAGCAAATTCCAAGTGCTGTGAAATTATGAACAAAAGGAAATTATAACATTGTTATACTTCAATAGTACAATTATGGTGATACCAAACAAGTCCATTTTTTTATTATTTTAGTGGTGGAAAAAAATCAGAAGTTTGAAAAAAAAATTTGGGGTTGTATCCCCATTTTCTGAAAGCTGTAACGTTTTTTTTCAGTCAATGGAGCTGTGTGATGGCTTATTTTTTACTGGGCAAGACAACCATTTTTAATGATACAATTTTGGGATAGATGTGACATTTTAATAACGTGTTATAGCATTTTTTGTGGTATTGCAGAGAACAAAAAGATGTAACTTTGGGATTTTTGATTTGTTTTCTGTTTACAGTGTGTACGAATTGTGTTATTTTTATATTTTAATAGATTTCACTTTTCTGAACACAGCGATACCAAATATGTGCATTTTTTTATTATCTTTATTTTTAATGGGGAAAACGAGGAATAATTGAAACATAGAATGATGTACCCCCAATCCGGCACACTCATTATGCTGCTGTCAGAGTGATACAGTGGGGGAGGGGGGCCCACAGTAACGTTAGCGGTGACACAGTGGGGAAGGGGGGCCCACAGTAACATTAGGGGTGACAGTGGGGGAGGGAGGCCCACAGGAACATTAGAGGTGACACAGTGGGGGAGGGGGGCCCACAGTAACGTTAGTGGTGACAGTGGGGGAGGGGGGCCCACAATAACATTAGAGGTGACACAGTGGGGGAGGGGGGCCCACAGTAACATTAGGGGTGACACAGTGGGGGAGGGGGGCCCACAGTAACATTAGGGGTGACACAGTAGGGGAGGGGGGCCCACAGTAACATTAAGGATGACAGTGGGGGATGGGGGCCCACAATAACATTAGAGGTGACACAGTGGGGGAGGTGAGCCCACAGTAACATTAGGGGTGACACAGTGGAGGAGGGGGGCCCACAGGAACATTAGGGGTGACACAGTAGGGGAGGGGGCCCACAGTAACATTAAGGATGACAGTGGGGGATGGGGGCCCACAATAACATTAGAGGTGACACAGTGGGGGAGGGGGGCCCACAGTAACATTAGAGGTGACAGTGGGGGAGGGGGACCCCACAGTAACATTATAGGTGAAACAATGGGGGAGGGGGGCCAACAGTAACATTAGAGGTGACACAGTGGGGGAGGGGGGCCCACAGTAACATTAGAGGTGACAGTGAGGGAGGGGGGCCTACAGAACATTAGAGGTGACACAGTGGGGGAGGGGGACCCACAGCAACATTAGAGGTGACAGTGGGGAGGGGGGCCCACAGTAACATTAGAGGTGACAGTGGGGGAGGGGGGCCCACAGTAACATTAGAGGTGACAGTGGGGGAGGGGGGCCTATAGTAACATTAGAGGTGACAGTGGGGGAGGGGGGCCCACAGTAACATTAGAGGCGACAGTGGGGGAGGGGGGCCCACAGTAACATTAGAGGTGACAGTGGGGGAGGGGAACCCACAGTAACACTAGAGGTGACAGTGGGGGAAGGGAACCCACAGTAACACTAGAGGTGACAGTGGGGGAGGTGGGGCCACAGTAACACTAGAGGTGACACAGTGGGGGAGGGGGACCCACAGTAACACTAGAGGTGACACAGTGGAGGAGAAGGGCCCACAGTAACACTAGAGGTGACGCAGTGGGGGAGGGGGCCCACAGTAACATTAGAAATTTTAATTTACTGTGGCCCATTTCCCCTTGTGTCACCTTTAAATTGCCTGAGGGCACTTAATGGCAGTGGCTAGAGAACTAGTTAGGCACATGTTACTTACATACACACTGCCTCCAGCCATCTATCTCCCTCTGCTCCTCTGTACGATTTTCAGAAGGTTTTGCTGCAGGTGCTGGACCAATGACAGCACAGCACTGCTCCTTGCAAGGAGCTGTGCTGGTGAGGTCACACTAAGAAAACAAACGCTGATTGCAATGCAGCCAACCAACCAGTGTTAGGCTAGACCACCGCTGTCCAGGTTAGTGAAAACAGTGAAGGGGAGCTGGAGACCAGCACTACACAAGTGAGGGCAGATCAGCTGTCCAGTCAGCCACAGCGGTGCTGTACATAACAAGAGAGGGCACTGTCTAATAAGGACCGGCAACAGGGCCGGACTGGCCATCTGGCAGTTCTGGCAAATGCCAGATGGGCCGGTCCAGCCGTGGGCCGCATTACCTGCTATTAGAAATTGTGACGGAGCACAGAGCCGAAGGCTCCGTCACTTACTCAGGCAGGCCGCGGGCATCCCTTCACACACAGCACAGGTCACTTGGCAGGTGGGCCACTGGCATCCCTTCAGCCGGGGCGTGCTGGAGGCCATCGCATGCAGGTGACGTCAGCGGTCGATGACGTCAATGCATTGCACCGCCAGCGTCCACTGAGAGACAGGGCAGAAGAGGTGATGGACGCTGAGGAGGATGAGGAGACAGGATTAGGTGAGTATAAAGATTTTTTTTATTTTTGGGTGCTGTGGGGAACCATAATACTATATAGGGGCTGTTTGTGGGGGATGATTCTGCTATATGGGGGCTGTTTGTGAGGAAACATCATACTATATGGGGGCTGTTTGTGGGGGATCATCTTGCTATATGGAGGCTGTTTGTGGGGGATCATCCTGCTATATGGGGGCTGTTTGTGGGGGACCATAATACTATATGAGGCTGTTTGTGGGGGATCATCCTGGTATATGGGGGCTGTTTGTGGGGGACCATCATGTTTTATGGGGGCTGTTTGTGGGGGATCATCCTGCTATATGGGGAGCTGTTTGCGGGGGATCATCCTGCTATATAGGGGCTGTTTGTGGGGGCAATCATGCTAAATGGGGGCTGTTTGTGGGGGATGATCCTTCTATATGGGGGCTGTTTGTGGGGGATCATCCTGCTATATAGAGGGCTATATGTGAGGGACCATCATACTACATGGGGGCTGTTTGTGGGGGAACATCATACTACATGGGGACTGTTTGTGGGGGATCGTCTTGCTATATGGAGGCTGTTTGTGGGGGATTATCCTGCTTTAGGGGGCTGTTTGTGGGGAAACATCTTACTACATGGGGACTGTTTGTGGGTGATCATCCTGCTATATGGGGGCTCTTTGTGGGGAATCATCCTGCTATATGGGGGCTGTTTGTGGGAGACCATAATACTACATGGGGGTCATTTGTGAGGAACAATAATACTATATGGGGGCTGTTTGTGGGGGACCATCATACTACATGGGGGCTGTTTGTGGGGGATCATCCTGCTATATGGGGGGCTATTTGTGAGGGACCATCATACTACATGGGGGCTGTTTGTCGGGAACCATCATACTATATGGGGGCTGTTTGTGGGGGAACATCATACTACATGGGGACTGTTCGTGGGGGATCATCTTGCTATATGGAGGCTGTTTGTGGGGGATTATCCTGCTATAGGGGGCTGTTTGTGGGGGATTATCCTGCTATACGGGGCTGTTTGTGGGGGACCATTATACCACATGGGGGCCGTTTGTGAGAAACAATAATACTATATGGGGGATGTTTGTGGGGGACCATCATACTATATGAGGGTTGTTTGTGGGGGATCATCATACTATATGGAGGCTGTTTGTGGGGGACCATCATACAACATGGGGGCTGTTTGTGGGGGACCATCCTGCTATATGGGGGCTGTTTGTGGAGGACCATCATTCTATATAGAGGACTGTTTGTGGGGGACCATCATACTATATAGAGGCTGTTTGTGGGGAACCATTATACTATATGAAGGCTGTTTGTGGGGGACCATCATACTATATGGAGGCTGTTTGTGGGGGACCATCATACTATACGAGGGCTGTTTGTGGGGGACCATCATAGTATATGGGGGGCTGTTTGGGACAACCATCATACTATATAGGGGTCTGTGGGGGATCTTCATCTTGTGTGGGGGCTGTGGTGGACATTATACTGTGTGGAGGTCTATGGGGCACATTATACTATGTGGTGGGCTATGGTGACCTTCATACTGTATGAGGTGATTAAGGGGGACATCAAATTTAATGGGGTGGTTATGAGGGGCATCATGCTTTATATAGTGGTCTGTTGTGCACCTCATACTGTATATTAGGGGCTGTGCTGAATACCATAATGTATGGGGGGCTGTGGTGACCATCTTAATATGTGGGTGCTGTGCTGCATCATACTTTGTATAGGGTTTGTGGGGTCATCATACCATGTGGGGCATAATACTCTATGAGGGTCACGAAAGGGGTATCATAGTGGGTGAAACCACTTAGGGGCTTTAGTAGAGGGAAAATAAATGTAAGTGCTGCAATACATATCCTCCGTTTCTTAGAAGGTTGGGAGATATGCCATTCTTTGACGTGATAGGACTTTTTCTATGGGACCTGTTATTTCTATGTACTCTCCTTGGGAGGCCCAATGGGGGGTCGTTGTCATTATGGGGAAGCAAGGAGGCATTATTATTATAAGAAAGCACAGGGGCTGTTTGTATTATTATAACTAGGTGCATGGTCACTATTATAAGGGGTCACAGGGGAATTATTATAAGGCAGCACAAGTTGTGGCTTGTGTAGAGGTGGTAGAATGAGAGGAGGGTCTTGGAAAAGCAGTAAAGTAAAGATGCCTCTGTTATATTTTACAAGGACGAATTATGGTCGGAAGAAGAGGTCATGGCGGTCTGGGTCGAATTAAAAAGAAGAGGGAAAGCGAATGACAACAACCAGCGAAAACAGCACTGGTGAGAATCTGCACAGTACACATATATATGGTCTGTAGAGCACTGGTGTAGACCTGATATTACCATTATATGGTCACTGTATGGTCGTGATATCAGTCCTAGTGCAGTGGTTTTAATTAAAGGGGTTGTCCAGGTTTAATGTTAAAGTCTGCAGTGAATCTGTATGACTGCAGATTTCTGAATCCTCATAGTTTGTGCATCGCGTGCCGTGAGGATTCTCCGGTGTCGGGAGCGGCCGGTCATGTGACCACAAGTATGATTTGAATTCATGCGATCACGTGCTGACTAGACATGCATGGCCTCTCTCAATACAAGTGAAGCAGAGTACGTTTAGTTGGAATGTGGCTGGAGGTGTGGAAATCTCATACTTGTGGTCACATGACGGCCTCTTTCTTGCACAGGGGCCCCAAGCCGTCAGTGTTCGCCCCTGGGAAGAGGTGTCGGTCCCCATCATACTATTTCTACTCTAGTGAAATTGATGCCACTTTGGTGTAGTCAGCCCCTAATTTTTGGAAATGGGGAGACTCCTGGTTGGTTCTCCTTCATGTGTGTTGCCTGTAGCAATAGGTCTCCCAGACAAGCAGGCCTCCACTTACTTTCAGTCAACTACCTGTGTTACTATCCTTAAATTTTTTGTACCAATACTACTCTATGAAACTGATTTTTCTGCCATCTGAGTGTGGCTGAGCAAAAAAGCAGCTTGAGCTGTTGCATGTGGTATCAGGGCTCCCAGCACAGCAGGCCTACAATGATCCCTCACCCACCTCGTCTTAATTTGAGGTTCAATTCAACGCTGTAAATGCTGGCACAGATGCTGAGACCTCATGCATGGCCCATGGCAGACTGCTGCTTTGCCATTATAAAATTTGTACTGTGGGTCAATTGATTCCACTTTTCCTGGTGTCTGCTGTTTTAGCAGCTTTTGGGCCAGTTTGAAGGTATTGTGTATGCATTTGATTTTGCCTCCCATTGAATGTAAAGGGGTTCGACTTTTTCGTCAAACCGTTCGACGAACTGGGACGAACCGAACATTTTAAGTTCGCTCATCTCTAGTCAGGACTCATTGCTGGCCATTTTAAAACAGTCTATTTTTTCTTTCTCAACCATTCCTGTGTACTTTTGGATGTGTGCTTTGGGTCATTGTTTTGCTGAAGTACCCATGATCTTCGACGCAAACCAAGTTTTCTTACACTGGGTAGGATATTTCTAAAATTTCTTGATAATGCTCTGTTTTCATGATTTCTGTAATACGGTCAAGGTCTCCTGTGCCAGACGGAGCAAAGTAACCCCACAGTATTATGGATCCTCAAAAATGTTTAACTGTTGGTAAGGTGTTCTTTTCCTTATAAGCTTCATTGCACCATCTGTAAACAAACTGTTGCTTTGCATTGCCAAAAAGCTCTATTTTTGTTTCATCTGTCCACAGAACATTTTCCCAGAAGGATTGTAGTTGTCAAGGTACTCTTTGGCAAAGATCAGTCATTTCTTTTTATGTTTTTTCTTCAGCAATGGTTTCTTCCTTGGCCTTCGCCCACAAAGCTCTGCTTCGTTTAGTGTGCGGCGTATGGTACTTGTTGAAACCATGACCCCAGACTGTTCCAGGTTGGCCTTCAGGTCTTTGGATGTTTGACATGGTGTTTTTTCCACTATTTGCACCAACCTTCGAAGACATCTCTTTTCAGTTTTCCTCTTTCCCCCATGGCCAGGGAGGTTCTTGACAGTTCCATGCTTGGGAAACTTCTTAATAACATTGCACACTGTTGAAACTGGGATACCAAGGTCTTTTGAGATGGTCTTATAACCGTTGGAAGTCTTGTGTTTGCTAATAATAGCAGTTCTGATGTTCTCAGACAGCTCCTTTGTTTTCATCATTTGTGACAAAGGAATAGGGCCTGCCATGTAGCTTTTTAAAACACTGAAGTCATCATTTATTGGCTAATTCTTGTCACATGGGCACCAACAATTAATCACAGGAAAATCTCTTTTGTGATTTACCACAGGCGAGTCAAAATGTACTTCAATACTAAATTAATGTAAAGGGTGCCAATACCAGTGACACAGCATGCTTTAGGTTTTTCAATTTTTACCCACCTTGTTTTTGGTTTTAAATTATTGTTTATCATGTGCTCTTTTGTATTTAACACTAGTGCACTATACAAAAAAACTTTCACTTGATTCATTTTTTTCAGGAGATATTCCACATTATGTACTTAAACTTCATGGGTGCCAATAACGATGAGCAGGATTGTATGCCTGTTTATGTTTATCCCTCATCAAGGAGGAATGCCCCGGTCCAGAGATGCATCCAGCTGTGCTACGATTTCCGAGACGCCTATGTGGCGAGGCCCAGGAAGGCAAAGAAGCTGATCACAAACCTACATGTAATGAAGAATAGAAGGTACTGAGGTCTGGAGTCACCTGAGAAATGTCTTCCACAAAGTTATCCAGAGCAAACATGATTCTGTAATTTTACCTTTCCCCTGCACACCCATACTAAATTCTGTCATTAGATTTAATCTGGCAAAGATTCACCCAGACACTGTTTTTAAACACTGGAAATGACAATTGAGGGACAATGATATACAGTGACAAGAAAAAGGGTAACAATGTTTTGAACTTTTGACTTTCACGCTCTATATCTCACCATCCACTACTGCTTCGAACGTGAGACTACCATCATTTTATAGACAACCATCTTGGCTAGCTAAGACATAAATTTGACTTGCAACTATTTAGCATATCATTAGTTATGCAGATTCTTGTCATGTCACTGCATTGTTACTGTTTTGCTCTTAAAAATCTACATTTTAATTTTTATTATTTTGTTAGCATTTCATAAATCCACTTTTGCCTTTCAACACTGCCTGAATCCTTCTGGGCATACAATCGAGAAGATTCAAACATGTCTCGACCGACATCTGATCCCAGGTCTCTTTTACATGTTCCCAAAGTTGGTGCATGCTGGTTGACACACTTGAGTATGTACAGGTGCTTTTCACAAAATTAGAATATCATCAAAAAGTTAATTTATTTCAGTTCTTCAATACAAAAAGTGAAACTCATATGTTATATAGAGTCATTACACACAGAGTGATCTATTTCACGTGTTTATTTCTGTTAATGTTGATGATTATGGCTTACAGCCAATGAAAACACAAAAGTCATTATCTCAGTAAATTAGAATACTTTATAACACCAGGTTGAAAAATGATTTTAAAATCCGAAATGTTGGCCTACTGAAATGTATGTTCAGTAAATGCACTCAATACTTGGTCGGGCTCCTTTTGTTGAGTCTGGTATCTCTCATCTTCCTCTTAACAATACCCCATAGATTCTCTATGGGGTTAAGGTCAGGCGAGTTTGCTGGCCAATCAAGCACAGTGATACTGTTGTTATTAAACCAGGTATTGGTACTTTTGGCAGTGTGGACAGGTGCCAAGTCCTGCTGGAGAATGAAATTTCTATCTCAAAAGAGCTTGTCAGCAGAGGGAAGCATGAAGAGCTCTAAAATTTCCTGGTAGACGTCTGTGCTGACTTTGGTCTTGATAAAACACAGTGGACCTACACCAGCAGATGACATGGCTCCCCAAACCATCACTGATTATGGAAACTTCACACTAGACCTCAAGCAGCTTGGATTGTGGCCTCTCCACTCTTCCTCCAGACTCTGGGAGCTTGATTTCCAAATGAAATGCAAAATTTACTTTCATCTGAAAACAACACCTTGGACCACTAAGCAACAGTCCAGGTCTTTTTTTCCTTGGCCCAGGTAAGACTCTTCTGGCGTTGCCTATTGGTCATGAGTGGCTTGACAAAAGGAATGCGACACTTGTAGCCCATGTCTTCGATACATCTGTGTGTGGTGGCTCTTGAAGCAATGACTCCAGCAGCAGTCCACTCCTTGTGAATCTCCCCCAAATTTTTGAATGACCTTTTCTTAACAATCCTTTCAAGGCTGTGGTTATCCCGGTTGCTTGTGCACCTTTTTCTACCACACTTTTTCCTTCCACTTCCACTCAACTTTTCATTAATATGCTTGGATACAGCACTCTGTGAACAGCCAGCTTCTTTAGCAATGACCTTTTGTGGCTTACCCTCCTTGTGGAGTGTGTCAATGACTGCCTTCTGAACATCTGTCAAGTCAGCAGTCTTCCCCATGATTGTGGAGCCTACTGAAACAGACTAAGGGACCCTTTTAAACGCTTAAGAAGCCTTTGCAGATGTTTTTGTTAATTATTCTAATTTACTGAGATAATGACTTTTGCATTTTCATTGGCTGTAAGCCATAATCATCAACATTAACAGAAATAAACACTTGAAATAGATCACTGTATTTGTAATGACTCTATATAATATACGAGTTTCACTTTTTGTATTGAGGAACTGAAATAAATTAACTTTTTGATGATATTCTAATTTTGCGAGAAGCACCTGTATATAGTTTTTTCTTCAAAAATTGGGTTGAGGTCTGGAGACTGTGGGAGCCAAGTCAGCACCTCTACTTCATTGTCATTGAACCAATTCTTCACCAATCTTGACGTATGCTTTGGGTCGTTGTCCTGCTGGAACACTATGTCATCCTTTTAATACCCATAGTACTCGAGTGTACAAAGTAATTGGTCTTGTAGGATAATCACATATAGCTCAGTATTGAGACCACTATCGATCCTGGTCAAGTATCCAATGCCTTTGGCTGTGAAACAACCCCATACCATCAGGCTTCCTTCACTAAACTTGACAGTTCCTTCAATTTCTCCATTCATTAGCCCCTTTTTCCCTTGTTTCAGAGCCTAGTCTATTGACTTTTGTCTCATCGCTCCAAATCACCCGTTTCCAATCTTCCACAGTTCATTTTTCATACTTTTTTTGCAAACTTGAGCCGACACTTCTTTTGACGATATTGAAGTTGAGGCTTCTTCACCTTTTTTTGAGCCATCATTCAAGACTTGTGTAACATGCGTTGCACGGTGCTTGCATAGATGTCTGGGATCTCACTATTACGAAGTATACGAGTCACTTCCACTGCTGTGTTTGCCGCGCCAGAACTGATAGACCTTGTGATGAGACAACTTGTTGACTCCAATATTTTGCCTGGACGTCCACCTCTTGGCTTTTGAATGGATGGACTGACTTCATTTCGTATTCTTCCAACTGTCATGGAACTCACATGATGCAGTTTGGTAATTTTCTTGGCCGACAGACCGCTATCGATGAGCTGGATGATGCTGATTCTCTTTTATTGGGAAATCTTCTTCATGACTGCTCCTCGATTCAAACAAGTGACATTTCCCCTGGGAATCAACCTAATAACACTCTGAGCTTTTCAGAAATGTGAGAACAGGTTGTATTTTGTAGTATTCTGGAAGAAACCACGAGCAAAACAGTAACAATGCTGTGACATGTCAAGAATCTGTATAACTAATCATATGCTAAATAGTTGTAAGTCAAATTTATGTATGAGATAGCCAAGATGAAGGTCTATAAAATGATGGTAGTCTCACGTTAAAAGCAGTAGTGGATGGTGAGATATGGAGCATGAAAGTCAAAAGTTCAAAACATTGTTACTCTTTTACTCTTCACTGTATTTGGTACGATAAAGGAGGGTTGGGATAATTTTAAAGGGAATCTGTCACCCTCACGGGACCTATCAGACCTCTAATATGGGCATACAGGTGATGGAAATGTGAATCTATACTTACCTGTATGGCCCATATTAGAGGTCTGATTGCTTTGAAAATGCTTTTTATAAAATTATTTTACCGGGGAACGCAAAGATATCCCCGCCTACTTAATTAATTTCAATATCCCCCCCACCCCTGCACATCACTCTGCCTTCCCAGCGCCTGCGAAGAAGATCCCTGTTCCACAAGGATACACAGACTGCTGGAATTACCGAGCCTTGCGTACCAGGTAAATTGTGCAGGCGCGGGATCCGGCACGGGAACTGCATGTCACAAGGCCCTGTGACGTGCGTGGGGGGTAGAATTGAAATGAATTAAGTAGGTGGGGATTTCTTGGCGCCAAGCATAGGTAAAATGATTTTATAAAAAGCATTTTCAAAGCAAGCAGACCTCTAATATGGGCCATACAGGTAAATATAGATTCACATTTCTATAACCTGTATGCCCATATTAGAGGTCTGATAAGTCACAGGGGGGTGACAGATTCCCTTTAAATGAAACCTGGAGGGAAGCCCAAGTTAAGATTATGTATTGGGCAATATATGCACTCAACTTAGTAACATAGTAACGTAAGTTGAATAAAGACCTAGGTCCATCAAGTTCATCCTTTCTCCCCCAGCTGTACTTGTGTCACCCTGGCCTGGATGCCACAAATGTAATAAAGCTGTGTATGAGAGCAAGGGGGAGGTTCTCTAGTCAGGGGAACATTAGCATGCAGTACCTCCTGTCTCAGGCCAGTAGGGGGAGCAGGCTGCCCCTATAAAAGCTGGTGCTGGGGGCAGGGTTAGAGAGAACTGGATGGCCTGTCTCAGCATTGAGACTTGTCCCAGAGCAGAACAGGGACAGACAGTTGCACTGCACCTAAGAGGAAGTGTGGCAGGAGGAGAGCCACAAGCCAGAGACAAGAAGCGAAGAGAGCCTGTCTTGGCAGATAACGGACTTAATCTACCAGACTTTGGTGTCTGAGGCTGGGAGGATTCTACATCCTCCAGCAGATAACCAGTTCGCAGGGGACTGTATATTCCTTGGCCTAAGAAGCCTGGAGGCCCTGCCACAACCGAAGGGACCATCAAAGCCGTACAAGGATGGGAGCAGAAAGGAACCCACGTCGCAGGCCATACAGGCGAGAATACACGGAAAGCTCGGAAACGTGGGCTGTTACCCTATAACGAGGAGATAGCCAGAAGGAGCACAGAAAGCACGGTAGGCCTACACCCTCACCCTGACCAGGGCCAATTTCCCCGTTGCTCTCAGACATCCAGGTCCCCTCCTAGCTGGGACTGTTTATGGGTCAGTTTACCTGTTTCAGTAAAGACCCTGGACTGCAACCTATTGTCTGTGTGCTCCTTCGCGCCTCCAGCACTACCGGTACTGGGACTCTCACCACCATCACTCCCACCATCCACTACACTGCCCTGGGGCCGCACTCTTCCCGTGGGGAGTCACACCATCCCAGCTGCACACCTCATCAGCCCCAGCGGTCTGCCTTGCAGCGGCGGTACCTAATGACCGCAAATCCATGGGTGGCGTAGTCGGACATAATCAATAGCACATAACGGACTACCACTGGCCTGACCACCCTGAGCCACGGAACCGGGTTGCCACTACTACTCCCATCGTTCCCTATTGCCCGGATCCGAGTGCCCCACGGCCCAGGGGGCGAGTCAGCTTTGGCGTAGTCGGCAGGATTTCATGCCCGCAACCATCGGGTACTGCGTGCCTGAAAAATACTTTACCTGTGGCGAAGTTTCCCGCCGTCCGGAGTCGTTTCCCGCCATCCGGAGCCGATTCCCGCCATCAGACGCCATCTTGGACCGTTTTCCGCCGTCTTCCCGCCATCCGCAGCTGCTTCCCGCCATCAGACGCCATCTTCAGGACGCCGCGCGGGAAGAAGAGGGGCGTGGACGTCAAAACCGCGCGAGATTCGAAGCTCCGCCCCACGCACCGACGCAGCGCAAGGTCCTGGAAGGGAGAGAGAGCGACGCTGACATCATCAGGACGCGACGCAAGGTCCTCGTCCAGAGCAGTAGCAGCGGAGCCGCGGCCTACAGAAGAGGATCGTCGGAAGGTAGGCCACGCTTAACTAGGGGGGAGGAAGATGTCGGATACAGAGGCGCCCACTACCACCAACGCAGCTGCAGCAGCGGTGATGCCCTTTTCCCTGCCCTACATCCCTGGAGCTGCCTGGCTGCCCAAATACTCAGGGGAGCCCAATGCCCTAACTGACTTTAACCCCTTAATAACATCTGATGTACTAATATGCGTCTGTGCCCTGGGACTTAAGAGCCAGACCCGTATTAGTACGTCATGGCGATCGCGCGCGCACACAGGCTGTGCGGGCGCGATCGCCGCCGGGTGTCAGCTGATTGTCACAGCTGACACCCGGCACTATGTGCAGGGAGCGGTCCTGCACCGCTCCCAGCACATTAACCCCCGCGATGCTGCGATCGAAGTCGATTGCGGCATTGCGGGGGCAAGGGGAGGTGATCGGCGATACTCACCTCCTCTTCCGGCTTCCAGCGCAGTCTGCAAAGGCTTCCCGGGTGTTGCCATGACGACCCGATGTCGTCATGACAACATCCGGGTCACCAGAGAGCAGGAAGATTGCTTGGGCATGCGCAGTGCATCTCCAAGCAATCTTCACACTGTGCACTTCTGACAGCCTTCATGGCATAGGGATGGTGCTTCATTCCTGTGCCATGCAGGCGATCAGAAAAAAAAAAGTGAAAGTCCCAGAGTGGGACAAAGTAATAAAGTGTATAAACTGTGTGAAAGTGGGAAAAAAAAAAAAATGTGCAAAAATATTATAAAAAAATAAAAAAAATAATACACCAAAAATAAAAATATAATGTACCCATCAATAAATATTATTATAAAAAAAAAAATAAAAAAAAAGTACATATATTTGCTATCGACGCGTCCGGAACAACCTGACCTATAAAACTGTTCCACTAGTTAACCCATTCAGTGAACACGGTTAAAAAAAAAAAAAAAAACGAAGCAAAAAACAATGCTTTATCACCATACCGCCAAACAAAAAGTGGAATAACACGTGATCAAAAAGACGCATATAAATAAAAATGATACCGCTGAAAATGTCATCTCGTCCCGCAAAAAACAAGCCACCATACAGCTCCATCAGCCGAAAAATAAAAAAGTTATAGCTCTCAGAATAAAGCGATGCTAAAAAATATTTTTTTCTATAAAATAGCTTTTATTGTGTATAAGCGCCAAAACATAGAAAAATGATACAAATGTGGTACCGCTGTAAACGTACTGACCCGAAGAATAAAGCTACCTCATCAATTTTACCACACACGGAACAGAATAATAAAAAAAAAAAAAAACAATTCCTGAATTGTTGGTTTTTGTTTATTCCGCCTCCCAAAAATCGGAATAGAAAGCGATCAAAAAATGTCACGTGCCTGAAAATGGCACCAATAACAACGTCAAGTCATCCCGCAAAAAACGAGCCATCACATGACTGTCTGCCAAAATCTGGAAAAATTATAGCTCTCAAAATATGGCGATGCAAAAACTAGATTTTACAAAAAATGCGTCTTTTAGTGTGTGACAGCTGTCAGTCATAAAAACCCCATATGATTCTGGCATTGCTGTAATCACACCGACCCGAAGAATAAAGTCGTCTAATCACTTATACCGCACAAGGAACGGCGTCAAAAATAAACTCTTGGGTTAGGATTGGGCTAGGGTTAGGGCTGGGTTTGGGGCTAGGGTTGTGCTGGGGCTAGGGTTGTGCTGGGGCTAGGGTTGTGCTGGGGCTAGGGTTGTGCTGGGGCTAGGGTTGTGCTAGGGCTAGGGTTGTGCTAGGGCTAGGGTTGTGCTAGGGCTAGGGTTGTGCTAGGGTTAGGGCTGGGGTTGGGATTTTTTTCAAAAGTAAGAAAAAAAGATGACGATATGGCGACTAGTGTTGAGAGCAAGTGCTCGCTACTTGAGTTTGCATCGGGTGTTCTGGTATGCATTGAGTATCGTGGGTATTTGAGTGACATGCTCGAGTCTCTGCCCCATATGCTTCGCGGCCAAAAAACTTTACGGGGATTGCCTGCCATGCACGAGCGATCCCCGCATGTTTTTTTTTGGGTGTCTAATAACCGTGAAACATGCGGAGCAGGGACTCGAGCATGTCACTCGAGCACACGCTGTACATGGTGCATACCTGAGTACCCGATGCAAACTCAAGTAGCGAGCACTTGCGCTCAAGAATAATGACAACTTATTCAATATGATGACCTAATGTAAACAAATTCTGTGCCATACCTCTGGGTTCAAAATGTTCACTATACACCTTAATAAAATCCTTGAGGGGTATAGTTTCCAAAATGGGGACACTTGTGGGGGAGCTCCACTGTTTAGGCACATCACGGGCTCTCCAAACGCGACATGGTGTCCGCTAACAAATTGAATGGAAAATCGGCTCAAATTGTTAGCGGACGCCATGTTGTGTTTGGAGAGCCCCTGTGTGCCCAAACATTGGAGCTCCCCCACAAGTGACCCCATTTTGGAAACTAGACCCCCCAAGGCACCTATCTAGATGCATAGTGAGCACTTGGAACCCCCAGGTGCTTCACAAATTGATTCGTAAAAATGAAAAAGTGAAAAAAAAAACACTTTTTCATTTTTATGAATCAATTTGTGAAGCACCTGGGGTTCCAAGTGCTCACTATGAATCTAGATAGTTGCCTTGGGGGGTCTAGTTTCCAAAATGGGGTCACTTGTGGGGGAGCTCCAATGTTTGGGCACACAGGGACTCTCCAAATGCAACATGATATCCGCTAACAAATTGTCGGCTCAATTTGTTAGCGGATATCATGTTGCATTTGGAGAGTCCCTGTGTGACCAAACATTGGAGCTCCCCCACAAGTGACCCCATTTTGGAAACTAGACCCCCCAAGGCACCTATCTAGATGCATAGTGAGCACTTGGAACCCCAGGTGTTTCACAAATTGATTCATAAAAATGAAAAAGTGTTTTTTTTTTCACTTTTTCATTTTTACGAATCAATTTGTGAAGCACCTGGGGGTTCCAAGTGCTCACTATGCATCTAGAAAGGTGCCTTGGGGGGGTCTAGTTTCCAAAATGGGGTCACTTGTTTGGGAGCTCCAAAGTTTGGGTACAGAAGGGCTCTCCAAACGCAATGTGGTGTCCGCTAACAATTTGAGCCGATTTTCCATTCAATTTGTTAGCGGATACCATGTTGCATTTAGAGAGTCCCTGTGTGCCCAAACATTGGAGCTCCCCCACAAGTGACCCCATTTTGGAAACTAGACCCCCCAAGGCACCTATCTAGATGCATAGTGAGCACTTGGAACCCCCAGGTGCTTCACAAATTGATTCGTAATAATGAAAAAGTGAAAAAAAAAACACTTTTTCATTTTTATGAATCAATTTGTGAAGCACCTGGGGTTCCAAGTGCTCACTATGAATCTAGATAGGTGCCTTGGGGGGTCTAGTTTCCAAAATGGGGTCACTTGTGGGGGAGCTCCAATGTTTGGGCACACAGGGACTCTCCAAATGCAACATGATATCCGCTAACAAATTGTCGGCTCAATTTGTTAGCGGATATCATGTTGCATTTGGAGAGTCCCTGTGTGCCCAAACATTGGAGCTCCCCCACAAGTGACCCCATTTTGGAAACTAGACCCCCCAAGGCACCTATCTAGATGCATAGTGAGCACTTGGAACCCCAGGTGTTTCACAAATTGATTCATAAAAATGAAAAAGTGTTTTTTTTTTCACTTTTTCATTTTTACGAATCAATTTGTGAAGCACCTGGGGGTTCCAAGTGCTCACTATGCATCTAGAAAGGTGCCTTGGGGGGTCTAGTTTCCAAAATGGGGTCACTTGTGGGGGAGCTCCAAAGTTTGGGCACAGAGGGGCTTTCCAAACGCAATGTGGTGTCCGCTAACAATTTGAGCCGATTTTCCATTCAATTTGTTAGCGGATACCATGTTGGATTTAGAGAGTCCCTGTGTGCCCAAACATTGGAGCTCCCCCACAAGTGACCCCATTTTGGAAACTAGACCCCCCAAGGCACCTATCTAGATGCATAGTGAGCACTTGGAACCCCTAGGTGCTTCACAAATTGATTCGTAAAAATGAAAAAGTGTTTTTTTTTTCACTTTTTCATTTTTACGAATCAATTTGTGAAGCACCTGGGGGTTCCAAGTGCTCACTATGCATCTAGAAAGGTGCCTTGGGGGGTCTAGTTTCCAAAATGGGGTCACTTGTGGGGGAGCTCCAAAGTTTGGGCACAGAGGAGCTCTCCAAACGCAATGTGGTGTCCGATAACAATTTGAGCCGATTTTCCATTCAATTTGTTAGCGGATACCATGTTGCATTTAGAGAGTCCCTGTGTGCCCAAACATTGGAGCTCCCCCACAAGTGACCCCATTTTGGAAACTAGACCCCCCAAGGCACCTATCTAGATGCATAGTGAGCACTTGGAACCCCTAGGTGCTTCACAAATTGATTCGTAAAAATGAAAAAGTGTTTTTTTTTTCACTTTTTCATTTTTACGAATCAATTTGTGAAGCACCTGGGGGTTCCAAGTGCTCACTATGCATCTAGAAAGGTGCCTTGGGGGGTCTAGTTTCCAAAATGGGGTCACTTGTGGGGGAGCTCCAAAGTTTGGGCACAGAGGGGCTCTCCAAACGCAATGTGGTGTCCGCTAACAATTTGAGCCGATTTTCCATTCAATTTGTTAGCGGATACCATGTTGTATTTAGAGAGTCCGTGTGTGTCCAAACATTGGAGCTCCCCCACAAGTGACCCCATTTAGGAAACTAGACCCCCCAAGGCACCTATCTAGATGCATAGTGAGCACTTGGAACCCCTAGGTGCTTCACAAATTGATTCGTAAAAATGAAAAAGTGTTTTTTTTTTCACTTTTTCATTTTTACGAATCAATTTGTGAAGCACCTGGGGGTTCCAAGTGCTCACTATGCATCTATAAAGGTGCCTTGGGGGGTCTAGTTTCCAAAATGGGGTCACTTGTGGGGGAGCTCCAAAGTTTGGGCACACAGGGGCTCTCCAAACACAACATGGCGTCCGCTAATTATTCAAGCAAATTTTACAATCAAAAAGTCAAATGGCGCTCCTTCCCTTCCGAGCCCTGCCGTGCACCCAAACAGTGTTTTTTCCCCAAATATTGGGTATCTGCGTGCCCAGGGGAAATTGCACAACAAATTTTGGGGTCCATTTTTTCTTGTTACCCCTGTGAAAATTAAAAAAATTGTGTCTAAAGTAACATTTTTGTGAAAAAAGTTAAATGTTCATTTTTTTCTTCCACATTCAAAAAATTCCTGTGAAGCACCTGAAGGGTTAATAAAGTTCTTGAATGTGGTTTTGAGCACCTTGAGGGGTGCAGTTTTTCGAATGGTGTCACTTTTGGGTATTTTCTGTCAAAAAGACCTCTCCAAGTGACTTCAAATGTGATGTGATCCCTAAAAAAATGGTTTTGTAAATTTTGTTGGAAAAATGAGAAATCGCTGGTCAACTTTTAACCCTCATAGCTCCCTAACAAAAAAAAATTTTGGTTCCAAAATTGTGCTGATGTAAAGTAGACATGTGGGAAATGTTATTTATTAACTCTTTTGTGTGACATATCGCTCTGATTTCAGGGCTTAAAAATTCAAATTTTGAAAATTGCAAAATTTTCAAAATTTTCGCCAAATTTCCATTTTTTTCACAAATAAACGCAAGTGATATCGAAGAAATTTTTCCACAATCATGAAGTACAATATGTCACGAAAAAACAATCTCAGAATCAGGGGGATCCGTTGAAGCGTTCCAGAGTAATTACCTCATAAAGTGACAGTGGTCAGAATTGTAAAAATTGGCCCGGTCATTAACGTGCAAACCACTCGCGGGGCTTAAGGGGTTAAAGAAAGGCTGTACTGTTTGTTCCAGGTTTACCCCCTGACAGAGGAGCAGAAGGTCAGCATATTGACAGGGCAGTTAACTGGCGCAGCCCAAAGGGAGGTAAAATCATGGCCCACTGAGGAGAAAAGGACTGTGAAGTGTATTCTGGCCCGGCTGCGGGGTACCTTTGACACCCGTACCTCCGCTGAAATTAAAATGAGGTTCTATGGATGTAAGCAGCGGGCACAGCACAGCATCAGAGACTATGCCCTAAATCTGCAGGAAGCCTTGAGGGCTATTCAACAAACTGACCCTGGCAGTGTGCAGGAAACGGATAAACTACTAACAGAACAATTCATAGAAGGTCTGCTGTCCAGCGCCCACAGGGCCCAGCTGCGCCTCATGTTCTTTCAGAACCCTGACCTGACCTTTGCCCAATTTAAGGACAGGGCCATAAGGGTGCTCCGTGAATCTGAAACCAGTGGCGCTATAAACCCCCGGCGCCCTGCTCTCACCTACCACCAGGAGGCGGCGCCCTCCTCTATGGACCCCGTGGGGGCTGATGCACAGGCCCTGAACCAAGCCCCGTCGAAAGACCTGCACCACCAAGTCCAGGAGCTGACCAGGAGTGTCGCGGCGTTGACCAGGACCGTCCAGGCGTTGCAAGTGGACCCGGCAAGACCCATCGAGCTGGCTTCAAGTCCGGAGGATGTCCCGTGGCGTTGACAGAGGAGGATCCCGTCGTTCCGAGGGAGGCCCACAGACCGCTATGCAGAGGATGGACAGCCCATTTGCCGTCGATGCAACCAGCCCGGACACATTTCCAGGTACTGTAATTTAAACGGGTCCAACCTGGGGCAGAGGGCCAACCCCCAGGCATAAGATCACCAGGCCCTTACAATTGGCGTAATAAGTACGTTGGGGGGCGCCCGGTTTTACCCGTGGTGCTGGACGGTATCCCCATGAGCGCCTTGCTGGATACTGGGTCGCAAGTAACCACTATCCCTTATGTACTTTTTAAGCAGTATTGGACTGATGCTGATATCACACGGTATCCAGACAGTAACTTGAGCATCATCGCCAGTAATGGCTTACCCGTGCCGCAGATGGGGTTCAAGGAGATGACCATTAAAATTGGTAAAGTTGAACTGCTGGCACAGGGAGTGATTATTGTGGACATTGACCGTCGTGAAAGTCACCCTAAAATAACTGTGGGTACTAACGTAATTGAAAATTGTCTTTCAGAGGTAATTGTAATTCTACAACAGGTGGCGGTGAATGCTAGTTCCAGCCAACAGAGAGTCCTCAACAAGGAGATAAAAGCCCTGATGAGACGGCAGCAGGTAGAACTGTCTGGTGGTGAGATCGGTAGCGTAAGACTGAGTGACCCATTCCCCATTTCCATGCCTCCCAAAAGTGAAATGATGATCTGGTGTCGGACTGCAATCGGGTTGAGAGGTAGAGACTGCCAAGCCATGGTAGAACCCGTGTACTCAGACAGCAGGCCCACCATTTTGACAGCCCGGGGGGTGGTTGATGTCCGTCATGGGAGGGTGCCCGTCCGCATCCTCAACATTGGGGAGAGGGAAGTACACTTACCCAGGTACGCTACACTCGCCAAACTGTTTGTTGTCGAACACAAAGCCAACAGGGCCGTGGAACCCTTGCCTCCATCTCCACAGGCGGAGGGTAATGGCTCCCAGAAACAAAAGGAGGACTGGTGCCAGAAACTCCATGTGGGTGCTGACTCCACTCCCCTGCACCAAAACAAGGAGTCTACCGGGTGGTCCAGGAGTATGAGAGAATTTTTAGTAAGCACCCGCTAGACTTCGGCAGAGTTAAAGGGATAGAACACCACATCCCCACAGGGAGCCACCCACCGATAAAAGAAAGACACCGACCTGTACCCCTTGCACATTATCAGAACGCAAAGGGCATGCTAAGAGAAATGAAGGAAGCTGGGGTCATTAGAGATAGCTGTAGCCCCTGGGCAGCCCCCTTGGTTCTGGTGAAAAAGAAGGACGGCACCATGAGAATGTGCGTAGACTATAGACAAATCAACCGTATCACCCACAAAGACGCATATCCGCTGCCTAGAATAGAGGAGTCTTTAGCCGCACTAAAATCAGCTAACTTCTTTTCTACTTTGGACCTTGCTAGCGGGTACTGGCAGGTTCCTGTGGCAGAGGCTGACAAGGAGAAGACCGCCTTCACCACCCCGATGGGACTGAGTGAGTTCAACTGTATGCCTTTCGGGCTCTGCAACGCACCAGGGACCTTCCAGCGGCTGATGGAATGCTGTCTAGGGCACCGAAACTTCGAGACGGTCCTCCTTTACCTGGACACGTGATCGTCTATTCGAAGACCTACGAGGACCACCTAAAGCACCTGGCCGAGGTCTTCGAAGCCCTGGCAGGCTATGGCCTGAAGGTGAAACCATCAAAGTGTCACCTGCTGAAACCAAAGGTCCAATACCTAGGGCACGTGGTAAGCGCGGAAGGAGTGTCCCCCGACCCTGAGAAGGTCACAGCAATCAAGAGCTGGCCAAGCCTCTCGAACATCAAAGAGGTGAGACAGTTTCTCGAGTTGGTAGGCTACTACCGAAGGTTCATCCCCGGGTTCACTAAGATGGCAGCTCCTATGCAGGACCTCCTGATCGGACAGTCTAAGTCCAGAAGTCAAAAGCCACCCTTCAAGTGGGATAAACCGGAAGAGGAGTCCTTCCGCCAGTTGAAGATGGCCCTCACGGGGGATAAGATCCTGGCCTACCCTGATTATGGCCAGCCTTTTATCCTTCACACAGACGCCAGTAATGTGGGACTGGGAGTCGTACTGTCCCAAAACCAACAGGGCAGAGAACGGGTGATCGCATACACCAGTCGGAAGCTGAGGCCCACCGAGAGGAAACCGGAGAATTACAGCTCCTTCAAGCTAGAATTCTTGGCAGTGGTGTGGGCCGTGACGGAACGCTTCAAGCATTACCTGGCCTCCGCAAAGTTCACCGTGTACACGGACAACAACCTGTTGACACACCTGGACAATGCAAGACAGGGTGCCCTAGAACAGCGGTGGATGGCCCGTCTCTCCAACTGTGACTTCGTGATCAAGTACCGGGCCGGCAAAACCAATGCCAACGCTGACGCCCTATCAAGAATGCCTCACTTATCTGAAGGTGACGAAGACCCAGAAGAGCTGGAGGAGGTAGAACTCCCCGCGTTTCACCGGTATGGAGCCGCTCAATACTCCCACCGCGTGAAGGAGGAGGATCTAACAACCGTGATGATCAATCCCCTACCTCACCACAGCTGGGCCGAGACCCAAGATAGTGACCCTGCCATCCGCCTGGTGAAAGATCTGCTGACCCAGGAAGTCGCCCGCATGGATCCGGATGCCCCAGAGGAAGCCAAGCAGCTATGGAAGGAGAAGAGCAAGCTGTTCCTCTACGAAGGCAAGTTGTGCAGAAGGATTGTTAACGCACGAGCTGACCTGGCAAGTCGTGGTCCCAAGGCGGGATGCAGCTATGGTCCTGGGGGCTTACCATGACCGAGTGGGACACTTCGGTTGGAAGAAACTGGAGTTCCTGCTAAGAGGAAGGTTCTTTTGGGTCGGCATGAGAGGAGCTGTAGAAAAATGGTGCAGAGACTGTGGCCCTTGTCACCTGAGGAGGAAGGACCGTGCCAGCCAGAAGACACCCTTGAGGCCCATCGTCACCACGCAGCCTCTTGAGCTGGTAGCTCTGGACCATGTCAAATTGGCTCCCAGCCGGTCAGGATCATTAAGGAAGGTGAAGAGTTCTTAGACAGAGCAGAATTATCTCTTCATGATTCAGAAAGAGAAGAAATTCGAACTGCACCTGACGAAACAGAGGAATGGAAGCATGTGACCCACAGAAGCAGGAGGATCGAGAGGCAGTCAGCACCCATACTGCTCAGGAACCAGTACCAGGCTCTCACGCAGGAGAACCATGAAGAAATACAGCAAAATAAGACTTTGCCAGCAATGAATAACCTTGTAAGCCCTCAGAATCCTCCTGGATGGAGAAAGAAGAATGTTGTGAAGAAAAAACGGAGAGTGGTGGTCATGGGGGATTCCCTGTTAAGAGGAACAGAGGCCGCTATCTGCAGACCAGACATAACCTCAAGAGAAATGTGCTGTCTTCCAGGAGCAAAAATTAAAGATGTGTCTGACAGGATATCAAGACTCTTCAGACCTACAGATCACTACCCATTCCTGCTAATACATGTGGGGACAAATGACACCGCAAGAAAGGACCTGGAAACCATCTGCAGTGACTTTGAAGACTTAGGCAAGAAAGTGAAAGAATTGGGAGCGCAGGTGGTCTTCTCATCCATCCTCCCAGTGGATGGCCATGGAACAATGAGGTGGAATAAGATTCTACAGGTGAACAACTGGCTACGTCGATGGTGCCGTCAACAAGGATTTGGATTTCTGGATCACGGAATGAATTACCTATACGATGGACTACTTGCTAGAGATGGGGTGCACCTTACGAAGACTGGAAAACATGTATTTGGAAGTCGCCTTGCTACACTCATCAGAAGAGCTTTAAACTAGAACAATGTGGGAAGGGAAGCAAAAGACCAGAAAAAGCCATACAGCTGACAAATACTATTGAGATCTCTGCTACTGGAAGTGGAAAGGAAGAACAAAGACAAAACAATTTAAATAATAAAAATATGGGAGGAAGAGAAACCAATCACAAACTAAAATGTTTTTATACAAATGCACAAAGCATGGGCAACAAACAAGGAGAATTGGAACTACTAATGCAGGAAAAGGAATATGATGTCATTGGAATCACTGAAACTTGGTGGGACGATACACATGATTGGAATAAAAGGCTAAAAGGATACAACTTATTTGCAAGAAACAGACTTGATAAACGAGGAGGAGGTGTTGCATTGTATGTTAGAAAAGCGTATATCTGCACAGAGATTGAAGCTTCAGAGACTGGGAGTTCTGTGGAAACTGTTTGGGTAAGAATACAAGGAGAGAACAACGGAAAGGACACCATTGTAGGCATTTACTACAGGCCACCTGGGCAAGCTGAAGATATGGATGAACTCTTTATGTATCAAATGACCAAGTTCTCAAAAAAATATGACGTAGTGGTCATGGGAGATTTCAACTATCCAGACATTTGTTGGGAATCTCTCTCAAGTAAAACTAACAGGTCAAGCAAATTCTTATCCTCTCTTGCTGACAACTTTATCTTCCAAAAGGTAGGGGAGAAAACAAGGGGATCTGCTACTTTGGATCTAATCCTTATAAACAGGGAGGAAATGGTTGAGGAGGTAAAGGTGGCTGGGACCCTAGGAGGCAGCGATCATGCTATTATAGAATTTTGGATAACTAGAGGAGGAAGACATGTGAAGACTCAGACTTCAAGGTTAGATTTTAGAAAGGCAGATTTTAAGAGACTCAGAAAGAGAATAGGAGGGATCCAATGGCTGGATGTCCTTAAGGACAAAAATGTCCAGGAAGGATGGGAAATTTTTAAAAATGAGATTCTCAAAGCACAATCGTTAACAATCCCGAAAAGTAGGAAGAATGGGAAGCATTTAAGGAAACCAGGATGGATGAACACAGAACTTAAACACATGCTAAAAAGAAAGAAAGAAATGTTTATTAAATGGAAAGAGGGAGGCATATCTAAAGAAGATTATAATGCAGTCTGCAGATCCTGCAGGGCACGTATCAGGTTAGCTAAAGCTGACAATGAATTAAGGCTTGCAAGAGATGTCAAAAGCAATAAAAAAGGATTTTGGGGGTATGTCAAAAGTAAAGGAAAAGTCAAAGATGCTATAGGATTTTTACAGGATGAAAATGGAGAAATGGTAAGAGAGGATGTTGAGAAGGCCGAACTTTTTAATTCCTATTTTGCATCTGTTTTCTCTCAGAAAGAAAATGTAACATCAACTGATCTTCACTGTCCTTTTAAAGGAATAGAGGAATCCAAGTTATCTGTAAACAGAAAGATTGTGAGGGAATATTTAGCTAACATAAATGAGTTCAAGTCTCCAGGTCCAGATGAATTACACCCCAGAGTACTGAAGGAGATCGTAGAAGAAATTTTAGAACCACTCTCCATAATCTTTGAAAATTCTTGGAGAACAGGAGAAGTCCCAGAAGACTGGAGAAGAGCAAATGTTGTTCCTATCTTCAAAAAGGGGAAGAAGGTGGACCCAGGGAACTATAGGCCAGTGAGTCTGACTTCTATACCAGGAAAGATCTTTGAACAAATTATTAAACAACATGTATGTAAGTACATGGATAAGAATGAAGTGATTAACCAGAGTCAGCATGGGTTTGTAACTAACAAGTCATGTCAGACTAACTTAATTTCCTTCTATGACAGAATCACTGACTGGGTGGATCAGGGAAATGCTGTAGATATAGTATATCTTGACTTCAGCAAAGCATTTGACAAAGTATCTCACACCATCCTTATTGAAAAAATGACCAAGTATGCAATGGACCAGGCAACTGTTAGGTGGATTCATAACTGGCTTAGTGATCGGACTCAAAGGGTGGTTGTAAATGGCTTCACATCCAGCTGGATGAATGTCTCAAGTGGAGTACCACAGGGCTCCGTCCTGGGACCTGTATTGTTCAACATCTTTATCAATGATTTAGATGAAGGAATTGAGGGTAAACTGATTAAATTTGCTGATGACACAAAGCTAGGAGGGATAGCTAATACTAGAGAAGAGAAAGAGAGGATTCAAAAAGACCTAAATAAACTGGAGCAGTGGGCAGCAACCAACAGAATGGTTTTTAACAGGGAAAAATGCAAAGTACTACATCTGGGCAATAAAAATGAAAAAAGCATATACAGAATGGGAGGAATAGAGCTAAGCAACAGTACATGTGAAAAAGACTTAGGTATACTAATAGATCATAGACTGAACATGAGTCAACAGTGTGATGCAGCAGCAAAAAAGGCAAATACAATTCTGGGATGTATTAACAGAAGCATACAGTCTAGATCACGTGAAGTCATTATCGGTCTTTACTCCTCTTTGGTCAGACCTCATCTGGAATACTGTGTACAGTTTTGGGCACCACATTTTAAAAAAGACATAGACAAACTGGAGCAAGTTCAGAGAAGAGCGACCAGAATGGTAACTGGTCTGCAAACCATGTCCTATGAGGAACGGTTGCAGGATTTGGGAATGTTTAGCTTGCAAAAAAGAAGACTGAGAGGAGACTTAATAGCTGTCTACAAATATGTCAAGGGCTGTCACATTGTAGAAGGATCATCTTTATTCTCATTTGCACAAGGAAAGACTAGAAGCAATGGGATGAAACTAAATGGGAGGAGACACAGATTAGATATTAGAAAAAACTTTTTGACAGTTAGGGTGATTAATGAGTGGAACAGGCTGCCACGAGAGGTGGTGAGTTCCCCTTCAATGGACGTCTTCAAACAGAGGCTGGACAGACATCTGTCTGAGATGATCTAGTGAATCCTGCTTTGAGCAGGGGGTTGGACCAGATGACCCAGGAGGTCCCTTCCAACTCTACCATTCTATGATTCTATGATTCTATGATTCTATGATACATCTATGCCCTGACAATCGTGGACCACTATTCCCGTTTTCTCGTGGTGGTCCCGGTAAAGGACTTGACAGCCCAAACAGCGGCCAGAGCCTTCCAGCAATACTTCTGCCGTCCACACGGGTATCCGGAACAGGTCCTGACAGACCAGGGTCCAGCGTTCGAGGCTGAAATCTTCCAGGAGTTCTGCAACCTCTATGGCTGTAAGAAGATTCGTACAACGCCTTACCACCCCCAAACCAATGGGATGTGTGAGAAGATGAACAATATAGTCATTGATCTCCTGAAGACGTTGCCCCTGGAGGAACGCAGCCTGTGGCCAGAAAAACTGCCGGACCTGATAGACCTATACAACAATATCCCGGTGAATGCTACAAACTGCACCCCGGCTTACCTGATGCGAGCTAGACCAGGTAAGCTGCCCGTAGACCTGGAGATGGGAGTCCTAATACCTGAGGACACCTCCCCGGATGCGGACTGGGATACGGAAAGGCAACTGCAGTACAAGAAGGTACAGGAGAGTGTGGAGAAGAGCCTGGCCCAGGTGAGAGAGAGGCAAGAAAAACTCTTCAATCAACACGCCCCTGCTGGTCCCCTAGAACCTGGTGAGCAAGTCCTAAAGCGAAAAAGAAGGCTACATAAGTTGGACGACCAGTGGGAAAGGGAACCCTACACCGTACTGCAGTCTGACCACGACAACCCAAAGGTGTGCGTAATCACCAAGGACGGAGGAGAAACCACTAGTGTCGTCTCCAGAGACCACCTCAAAAGGTGCCCCGAGCAACTCCGTAGTGCAGAAGAGGATCAGAGTGACCTTGAACCCGCAGAGGACAAGGAAGAAATGATCAGCACCGTTCTCGGAGAGTTCCCTCAGTCCTGGACTCGCATAAATGATGCCATAGTGGTACCTGTCCTGCATTTCCTGCAACCGGCACAGCAACAACCAACACCAGAGCCGGAAGGTGAAGAGGAGCATGCAGTTCCAGAGGCAGAAAAGCCTGTACCAGCAGCCCAGGAGAGTCAACCCTCTGCTGACAGTGAGCCTGCCATGCCTGCGGTAAGCCAAAGGACCCGCAGACAGCTGCCTGCCCTACCTGTACACCCAGCTGGTAGCTGCACCCCTAACGCTAGTGGGGGAAGCCAGGTTGGTCCACCACCAGACAGTGGGCTACGTAGGTCAACCAGGAGCACAAAGGGACAGATACCCGCTCGCTGGAAAATATAGAGCGCACTAAAATTGTCAACGACCCTGTTGCCAAATGTTGAATTGTTTGCAAAGTTCCATGCAAGTTTGGTAATTCTGTGTTTCAGTTTCTTGCAGCTACCGTAAGGACTCACAGGTTATGGACTTTTTATAACCGGGACCTTGTATGGACTGCGTTTGGAGCCTAACCAAGGAATGAACTAAGACTGTAAAGGACTTGGGGTAGGACAGACCCCCACCTGGTTAAGGCTCCCCGTTGTACTGGTGATATGGACGCCCGGTCACAGGCCACACTGTGACCTTAAAAACTCAATCTGTGCGTCGCTTGTATACTAATGTTTTATGGGCATGCATATAATCCTTGTTTACTGTTTAGTCCCGGAGTACTAAATTTCACTAGGGGGGAATGTGTCACCCTTGCCTGGATGCCACAAGTGTAATAAAGCTGTGTCTGAGAGCAAGGGGGAGGTTCTCTAGTCAGGGGAACATTAGCATGCAGTACCTCCTGTCTCAGGCCAGTAGGGGGAGCAGGCTGCCCCTATAAAAGCTGGTGCTGGGGGCAGGGTTAGAGAGAACTGGATGGCCTGTCTCAGCATTGAGACTTGTCCCAGAGCAGAACAGGGACAGACAGTTGCACTGCACCTAAGAGGAAGTGTGGCAGGAGGAGAGCCACAAGCCAGAGACAAGAGGCGAAGAGAGCCTGTCTTGGCAGATAACGGACTTTGGTGTCTGAGGCTGGGAGGATTCTACATCCTCCAGCAGATAACCAGTTCGCAGGGGACTGTATATTCCTTGGCCTAAGAAGCCTGGAGGCCCTGCCACAACCGAAGGGAGCAGAAAGGAACCCACGTCGCAGGCCATACAGGCGAGAATACACGGAAAGCTCGGAAACGTGGGCTGTTACCCTATAACGAGGAGATAGCCAGAAGGAGCACAGAAAGCACGGTAGGCCTACACCCTCACCCTGACCAGGGCCAATTTCCCCGTTGCTCTCAGACATCCAGGTCCCCTCCTAGCTGGGACTGTTTATGGGTCAGTTTACCTGTTTCAGTAAAGACCCTGGACTGCAACCTATTGTCTGTGTGCTCCTTCGCGCCTCCAGCACTACCGGTACTGGGACTCTCACCACCATCACTCCCACCATCCACTACACTGCCCTGGGGCCGCACTCTTCCCGTGGGGAGTCACACCATCCCAGCTGCACTCCTCATCAGCCCCAGCGGTCTGCCTTGCAGCGGCGGTACCTAATGACCGCAAATCCACGGGTGGCGTAGTCGGACATAATCAATAGCACATAACGGACTACCACTGGCCTGACCACCCTGAGCCACGGAACCGGGTTGCCACTACTACTCCCATCGTTCCCTATTGCCCGGATCCGAGTGCCCCACGGCCCAGGGGGCGAGTCATACTCCCAATACCAACACTACACTAACTTACTGGAACTAGGCCTCACAAATGAATTACCATTTTTATTTTAGCATTACTGCACTATTAAAATTACAAATAAACCAGTTTATAATTTTTTTAATTAGTTTTATTTTTGTATTACTGTTATGGTATTACTAAAATCCCTATACCTAAATCTGTTGATCCAGAAGAGGGCAAAAACCCCAGGATACATTCAGCCAATTTGAATAACGGGGAAAAATTCCTTCTTGACCCCGAGAAAGGCGATCAGTACAAGAACCCTGGGTCAAAAGTACTAGTATAGGTTTAACATTTTGTCTAATTTAACTGTAGCCCACAATGTTATGTGTATCAAGGAAATCATCCAGCCCTTTTTTGAACGCTGTTATAGTGTCTGCCATCACTACCTCTTGTGGTGGGGCATTCCACAGTCTGACTGCTCTGACTGTAAAGAACCCTTTCCTGTTTAGGTGCCGGAATCACCTTTCTTCCACCCGTAATGAGTGCCCCCTGGTCTTTAGTATGGTCTTTGGAAGGAATAAGTCATGGGCTAGACCTTTGTACTGACCACACACATATTTATACATGTAAATGAGAACCCCTCTGAGGCGTCGTTTTTCTAAGCTAAACAAGCTCAACTTTTTCAACCTCTCATCATATGAGAGGCCTTCCATCCCTTGTAATAATCTAGTTGCCCCCCTTGCTGACTCTAACTTCTGAATATCTTTTTTAAAATGTGGAGCCCAAAACTGGATTCCATATTCTAGATGTGGCCTCACCAGTGATTTATAAAAGGGTAACAATACGTTGGGATCATGAGATTTTATTTCTCTTTTTATACACCCTAAAATCTTGTTTGCAATGCTTGACATTGAGTACTGCTGCTCAGCTTACTCGTAACCAGAATACCCAAATCCCTCTCCTGTTCTGTAGTCCCGAGTATACTCCCATTTAATGTGTATGCAGCAATAGGATTACTCCGTTTGGTATCGTCAGCAAAAACTGACACTTTACTCACAATCCCCTCCCCCAGATCATTAATAAAGATGTTAAAGAGAATTGGTCCTAGCACAGATCCCTGCGGAACCCCACTGCTGACTAAGTTCCATTTAGAGAATGTACCATTTATGATGACCCTTTGTTTCCTATCATTTAGCCAATTCTTACCCATCTACATATAGTTCCCCAAAGTCCGTGCTTCAGTAGCTTCAGTATGAGGCTGCTATGTGGTACAGTATCAAATGCCTTCGCAAAGTCCAGATAAATCACATCAGCCGCATTACCAACATCTAGATTTGCACTTACCTCCTCATAAAACCCCAACATGTTGGTTAAACACGACCTATTCTTCATGAATCCATGCTGATTATCATTTATTATATTATTATCTGCAATATAACTCTGCAGGTCATCCCTTATAATGCCCTCAAAAACTTTGCACACTACTGATGTCAGACTTACTGGACGGTAGTTACCTGGATCCACATTCTTACCTTTCTTAAAAATCGGTACCACATTGGCTATCCTCCAATCCTGTGGCACTACCCCTGTTACAAGAGAGTCTAAGAATACGAGATACAGCGGTTTATCAATTACTGAGCTCAATTCCTTCAGTATCCGTGGATGAATACCATCTGGTCCAGGGGATTTGTCAATGTTTAATTTGTTCAGACGCAGGCGTACTTCTTTTTGTGTTAAACTAAGTTATATCAGGTGGTGAACTTAGATTTTTTCCCTGTTGAAAGATCCCTGGAAGAGACTGTTTGCTGGTGAACACGGATGAAAAGTGTCTGTTTAATATCTCAGCCTTTTCTTTGTCCTCTATAATTATCTTATTATTATCGTCTTTTAACCCCTTCGCAACCCTGGGATTTTCCGTTTTTGCATTTTTGTTTTTTGCTCCCCTTGTTTCCAGAGCCATAGCGTTTGTATTTTTTGGTCAATATGGCCGTGTGAGGGCTTATTTTTTGTGGGATGAGTTGTACTTTTGAACGACATTACTGGTTTTACCATATCGTGTATGGGAAAACGGGAAAAAAATTCCAAGTGCGGTGAAATTGCAAAATAAGTGCAATATCACAGATGTTTTTGTTTGTTTTTTTACCACGTTAACTGAATGCTAAAACTGACCTGCCATTATTATTTTCCAGGTCATTACGAGTTCGTAGACACCAAACATGTATAGGTTCTTTTTTATTTAAGTGGTGAAAAAAAATTCCAAAGTTTGCTAAAAAAAAAAAAAAAAATGGCGCCATTTTCCAAGACCTGTAGCGTCTCCATTTTTTGGGATCTGGGGCCGGCTTATTTTTTTGTGCTGAGCTGAAGTTTTTATTGATACCATTTTGGGGTAGATCCGATGTTTTGATCGCCCGTTATTGCATTTTATTGCAATGTTGCGGCGACCAAAAAACGTAATTCTGGCATTTCAAATTTTTTTCTCATTACGCCGTTTACCGAACAGATCAATTCTTTTTTATATTGATAGATCGGGCAATTCTGAATGCGGCGATACCAAATATGTGTATGTGGGATTTTTTTTATTATTATTTTATTTTGAATGGGGCGAAAGGGGGGTGATTTAAACTTTTATATTTTTTTAATATTTTTAAAAACATTTTTTTTTCACTTTTTGCTTGCTTCTATAGTCTCCATAGGAGACTAGAAGCAGCACTTGTCTGATCGCCTCTGCTACATAGAGGTCATCAGCAGATCACCTCTATGTAGCAGAAATGCTCCTGTGCTATGAGCGCCGACCACTAGGTGCCTCTCATAGCGATCAGCTCATGACAACCACTGGAGTCTGCTGCAGACCCAGGGTTGTCATGCCCACGCATCGGTGACCCGCGATCACGTGACGGGGTCACCGATGGGCGGGGTAAGTGACGCGCTTCTGGCGTGGCGATGTTAAATGCCGCTGTCAAAGATTGACAGCAGCATTTAACATGTTAACAACCGCGGGTGTTGCGGGCACATGTCAGCTGTAATAATCAGCTGACGTGCCCGGTTCAGAGTGGGCTCACCGCCGAAGCCTGCGCTGAAGAGGGGGTTACAGCCTGGTGCGTACTAATACACCACAAGCTGTAAAGGGGTGGGCCTGATACCATCTGATTTTCTCTTTTTGGCATTGATGTATGTATACATTTTTGGGGGATTTAATTTAGTGTCCCTGGTGATTTGTTGCTCTGTAGATAATTTTGCTAGCTTGATTTCTTTTTTTATATTTCTTATATTATTCTTATACTCCTGAAATGCTATTTCTGTATTCTCGGCCTTCAAGATTTTGAATGCCCTTTGTTTTTGTCTTATTAAACTTTGTATTGTCTTATTTATCCATTATGGTTTCTTTTTATTTCTGGACATTTTATTACCAGAGGGTATAAATTTTCTACAAAATTCTAGTAGTATTTCCTTAAACATGCCCATTTACATTCGGTATCCCCAGTTACCATGACATGGTCCCAGTCTACACGATTAAGCTCTTCCCTTAATTTGCTGAAATCAGCTTTCCTAAAGTTCCAGGTTTTGCATTTCCTTTTTGAAATGGTTTATTAAATGTTACATTGAAACTTACCATATTATGGTCGCTGTTTCCTAAATGCTCCTGGACCTGTAGATCTGAAATTGTATCTGGTCTATTTGACAGCACCAGATCCAGCAGATTACCTCCCCTGGTTGGTTCATCTACCAGCTGAGAGAGATAATTGTCCTGAATTGTAGATAAGAACTTGCAGCTTTTAGCACAACTGGAAGTTTCTATGTCCCAATGAATATCTGGATAGTTAAAATCCCCCATAATAAGGACCCTATTATTATTTGTTCCAGCATTTCGTCCTCTACCTGTTCATCTATATTAGGAGGCTTGTAACAAACGCCAATTAGCAGCTTTCCATTATGGCCATCCCCATGTACAGTACAGACCAAAAGTTTGGACACACCTTCTCATTTAAAGATTTTTCTGTATTTTCATGACTTTGAAAATTGTACATTCACACTGAAGGCATCAAAACTATGAATTAACACATGTGGAATTATATACTTAACAAAAAAGTGTGAAACAACTGAAAATATGTCTTATATTCTAGGTTCTTCAAAGTAGCCACCTTTTGCTTTGATGACTGCTTTGCACACTCTTGGCATTCTCTTGATGAGCTTCAAGAGGTAGTCACCGGAAATGGTCTTCCAACAATCTTGAAGGAGTTCCCAGAGTTGCTTAGCACTTGTTGGCCCTTTTGCCTTCACTCTGCAGTCCAGCTCACTCCAAACCATCTCGATTGGGTTCAGGTCTGGTGACTGTGGAGGCCAGGTCATCTGGCGTAGCACCCCATCATTCTCCCTCTTGGTCAAATAGCCCTTACACAGCCTGGAGGTGTGTTTGGGGTCATTGTCCTGTTGAAAAATAAATGATGGTCCAACTAAACGCAAACCGGATGGAATAGCATGCCGCTGCAAGATGCTGTGGTAGCCATGCTGGTTCAGTATGCCTTCAATTTTGAACAAATCCCCAACAGTGTCACCAGCAAAGCACCCCCACACCATCACACCTCCTTCTCCATGCTTCACGGTGGGAGCCAGGCATGTAGAGTCCATCCGTTCACCTTTTCTGCGTCGCACAAAGACACAGTGGTTCGAACCAAAGATCTCAAATTTGGACTCATCAGACCAAAGCACGGATTGCCACTGGTCTAATGTCCATTTCTTGTGTTCTTTAGCCCAAACAAGTCTTTTCTGCTTGTTGCCTGTCCTTAGCAGTGGTTTCCTAGCAGCTATTTAACCATGAAGGCCTGCTGCACAAAATCTCCTCTTAACAGTTGTTGTAGAGATGTGTCTGCTGCTAGAACTCTGTGTGGCATTGACCTGGTCTCTAATCTGAGCTGCTGTTAACCTGCGATTTCTGAGGCTGGTGACTCGGATATACTTATCCTCAGAAGCCGAGGTGACTCTTGGTCTTCCTTTCCTGGGGCGGTCCTCATGTGAGCCAGTTTCTTTGTAGCGCTTGATGGTTTTTGCAACTGCACTTGGGGACACATTCAAAGTTTGCCCAATTTTTCGGACTGACTGACCTTCATTTCTTAAAGTAATGATGGCCACTCATTTTTCTTTACTTAGCTGCTTTTTTCTTGCCATAATACAAATTCTAACAGTCTATTCAGTAGGATTATCAGCTGTGTATCCACCTGACTTCTGCACAACACAACTGATGGTCCCAAACCCATTTATAAGGCAAGAAATCCCACTTATTAAACCTGACAGGGCACACCTGTGAAGTGAAAACCATTTCTGGTGACTACCTCTTGAAGCTCATCAAGAGAATGCCAAGAGTGTGCAAAGCAGTCATCAAAGCAAAAGGTGGCTACTTTGAAGAACCTAGAATATAACACATATTTCAGTTGTTTCACACTTTTTTTGTTAAGTATATAATTCCACATGTGTTAATTCATAGTTTTGATGCCTTCAGTGTGAATGTACAATTTTCATAGTCATTCAAATACAGAAAAATCTTTAAATGAGAAGGTGTGTCTAAACATTTGGTCTGTACTGTACATTTATCCAGGCTGACTCTACATTGTCGCAGCTTCCCCCAATGTTGTCATTGAGCACAGGTTTTAAGTTGGATCTTACGAAAATACACGCCCTCCTCCTTTTTTGTCTTTCTTGTCCTTTCTAAATGTAGTGTATAGCTCTATGTTTGTCACCCAGTCATGGCTTTCATCCAGCCAGGTTTCCGTAATACCCACCACATCGTATTCTGTGACCGACATAAGAGTCTCTAGTTCAGCCATTTTGTTTGCAAGACTTCTTGCATTAGCTAGCAGACATTTAATACAATTAGCACATTTGCTACCCCTACTCAGCTCCCTACTTTCCATGGGTATCCCAGCCCCCCATAGATTCTCTATAATCCCTGCTGTCCCACTCTCTCTGTCTACTCTATCTATCCCCTTATAAGCACGAATACCCTCCCTCCCCCCAGATCCTAGTTTAAAAGCTCCTCCATCCGTCCGACCATTTTTTCCCCCAGCATAGCTGCACCCTCCCCATTGAGATGCAGCCCGTCCCTACTGTAGAGCCTGTAGCCAACAGCGAAGTCAACCCAGTTCTCCATGAACCCAAACCCTTCCTTCCTGCACAAATTTCTGAGCCACTTATTTTTCTCCCTAAGCTCCCGCTGTTTATCTAGTGACGCACGGTGCACCAGCTGTATTTCTGAAAGCACCACCTTGGAGGACCTGGCATTCAGCTTCTCTCCTAGTTCCTTGTAATCATTTGTCCACTGGAAATCTTCAATCTAATAGGTTAACCGCATGCCCCAAATGTGACTTATCTGCGTCTAATCTATGGCATGGGCTATGGCTTTCCGCTTTTTGGGGGTGGCTAAATGGTATCATAGACACTCTTTGGAAGATAAATTTATCTTTTTCCCCCAGTTAGTCTTATTTCTTTTTGGAGTGAGGCTGCTGTTTAATCTAATCATTCTAAACACCATCCCCAAATTCTACACATTTTGCTACTGTTAGCAAAAAGAATTCTTAAACTTTGGTTTCAGTCTACCACTCCCACTCTCTCTGAAATGATAGCCCATTTGAAGCATGTTATGACTTTAAAAAGGCTGAGAGGACTAAAGGGGCTCAGGCAGGTAAATTCCTTCAAAAATGGAAACAGTTTATTTTAAAAGAGAAAAAGTTTGTAATTGCTGCCTTTGCAAGACATAATGGGGACGCTAAAGAACACTCATATTGTGTTATTGTGTTATTGTATAATTCCAGCCTGCACACTGGATTTAAAATGGTTATAATCTTTCTGGATTGTTTGATCTGTTTATTTAAAAAAAAAAATATATATATATATATATTTATAAAATAAAGGCATTATTCACTCATGCAAATCACTGCAAACGCTCAGGAATACTTCCAAAAGTCATTGTCTGTTAAAACAGTTTGCCTTGCAATCCACAAATAAAAGTTAAAGCTCTATCATGCAAAGATAAAGCTATATATCAGTACAATCTAGAAATGATGCCATCTTCTCTGGGCCAGCGTTTATTTAAAATGGATAACTGTTTTGTGGTAAGATAAATCAAATTGTGAAATGCTTTATGGAAACCATGGATTCTGTGTCCTGTGGACTTAAGAGAAGAGGGGCCATCCAGCTTATTACTAGCGCATAGTTCAAAAATCTACAGCTCTGATGGTATGGGGTTGCATTACTTCTAGTGATGAGCAAATAAATTTGAGTGGAATTGAATTTAACTCAAATTTGACCAAAATCCATATTTAGCAAAATGCTGATTTTCTTGTAATTTGCATCTGCACAGACTCAGAAAAATGGAAGCCACCATTTTGCTGAACACTAAAAGGCCATCAAGCTGTTAAAAATAAAATTCTTATACTCACCTATCTGGTGTCTCTGCATCACTAGATGGGTGACAGTGAGGAGCGGAGGGACCAGAGAGGTGAGGTAAGTATAAGGTTTTTTTATTTTCTACATACTTTATCATGTGTGTTAAACTTTGGGATCTGGAGAATCAAATTGAATTTTCTAGTTAAATCCGTGCAAACAGGCAAATTTGAATTTTGCCTGATCTGCTCATTTTTATTTAGTGCCTATGGCTTTCCAAGTTTACACATCTTGAAAGGCACTATCAATGCTGAGCATTATATAGATTCACTCAGACACTTATTTATAGGCGCTTTTATTGTGTAAGAGGGTGACCTGAATGGTCATATGCCTCTCCCCCTTTGTGAAGATAACTGTTGTGACCTGCGTTTATAAAAGAGTGTTTTATATTACATAATGTCTGATGTATAAGATACAGGGTTTAGTATAGGACAGGTATAAATGAAACATTGGATTAGAAATGGGAAAGTGCAGCGGTGAGCACTATAGGATAGGAAGTATTTAGTTACAGGTTAGGAAATAGTTAATGGGTTTAGGAGCTGCTCCATTGTGGGACGAGCAGGGCCAGTGAACAACTGGAACACTTCCTGATTTCAGTGAGAGGGAGAGCAGTAGTTGGAGATCCAGAGGGCACCAGGAGCACGGGCTGTCCAGCAGCAGGGGAACTTCAGTCAAAAACTCTTAAGCGGACATTCCTGGAACATTCAGGGCCTACGGTCCACAGGAGGTACAAAGAAGCATGCCTCAAAATCTTCCCAAAAGGCGAAGTCAGACAGGGAATCGCATAAGGAAGTTGGTATGGGACTCTTAAAGCTGTGGAGCATCTCAGAAATTAGAGATGTCCGATCTGGAAGGGATAGCTCAGGACAAGCAAGCAGTGGACATCAAAACGTGCTGTGCTATGGACTTTGAACATGGAAAAGTCTGTGCCCAATACTGTGTGTTTCATTATGTTGAATTCGGACAGTTAAGTAAAGTTCTTTTTTATTAAACAGAGTGGAAGTCCCCTAATATATGTACAATGGTTCCTGTACTGGAAGGAAAGAAAGAAAAGGAGCCCTCCTTCCAAAATGTGAGTGTTACACACCACATGCACAACACAGGAAAAATGGGAAATTGTTCTTTTGTAGGCAGCCAGGATGTAGGAATACAGCAGCCTCTCGCCACCACTAACGCCCTGAGCCCCTCACATTAGTATAGCGGTTATAGAATATATGCTGGCAAAGACGACCAAGAACTGTTGAGCATCTAGACTTCTACATCAGACTAGAACAAGACAACATTCCTCTCCCAAACTCCAGCAGTTGGTTTCTTCACTTTCCAGACCTGTACATACTGTTGTTAAAAGAAGAGAAAATGTTACACAATGGTACACCTGGTCCGTTTTAGATGTGTTGCTGTCATCAATTTCTAAATGAGCTTTTTTTTCAAATGAAATGAAAACTTTGACCTTTTGATCAGTGCTCTATGACCTATTGTGAATAAAATATCTTCAGATTACTGCATTCTTGTTCTCTTTACATTTTACACAGTGTCCCACGTTTTTTGCAGCATCTTCTGTCCTGCTGTTCTAGTGCAGTCAGCACATTTGGCTCTGCTGCGTCTAGTGTTTCCTGCTAATCTTTTCATCTACCATCCAACATTGTATTGGTCCTCTCTGTTCCACATGCCATCGGTAAGTCTTGCTTCACTGTATCATTATCTTGAATTCATGCAACTCAACTTGACCTACAGCTTAGAGAATCCACCTCACCAGGTTAGTCCATAACGCCAAAAACAGATAAATTGAACCAAAGCAAAACAGTAAGAAAAATATGTGTTCATCCAAAATATCTATACCTGAATTATAGATAAACATCATCACAAAAGCAATCAAACTATATCAAAACAATTTCTCAAAAAATCCACAAAACAATCCCATGTTGGCCACATATAACCACATATAATTTTAATGTGGATTCTTCTAAATAAAAAGCAAACAAACAAAAACAACAGCAATTCTCTCAAAAGTCACGCAACAGAAATATTTCTGCAATTTGTCTGTGTGCATCTTGCATTGACGTCTCTGAGCAATGAGTCACATGCAACTTGCAACCAGCGACAGAAAATCCAACACATTTTGAAATGATAGCGATTCTGTACTGGTCACAATATGTCACAGGTTGCAACCTAGCATCATAAGACATCATACATCTAATAATGCTGCAATGTGTCTCTTCTATTCTCTTCTTCTATTACCTAGGTTTCCTATGCTTTTTCTAAAAATTCCTCTGCTTTTTGTGAGCTTGTCTGGCTGCTGTCATTTTATGAATACCTGTGTGATTGTTCATGATCAGCTTCAGGCTCTTCACACTGTGCACCAACGTCAGATCAGTTAGTTGAAATTTTCAGTGAGCCCCAAGGGAACACTGAGCAGAGATCTGAAAGATGTACATCCAGTAAAGTTTAAGAGACTCTAATGTTACAAATAACCCATACATATGTCGGCCCTGTATCTTCAGTGACCTTACTAGTAATTTAAAGTGAGATCATAGTATGTTAGGAATCCAGCAATGTCTGGGTTTAAGCAAATGGGTCTAATCAGGACATTACACAACATTAAGGGAAAACTAGTCTGTTTCTAGCCCTCAGAAGTAATGTTTAAGAGACATAGTATAGTAAGAAATGGCAGTAGAAAATCAAAAAAAATTCTATTACTCAAGAGTTGTCTGATGAAGACAACCCCTTTAAAAAAAAAAAAAAAAAAGCGTACAAAGTGATCACAAACCTGTCAAACTTCTTATACCCACAGCAGTTACTACAAGAAGAAGCTACCTTTTGGCTGTATCTGACAAAGCAGCACTTCATTTTGGCATCTAAAAGGGAATGTCTTTAAGAACTGGGTATAATGGAAGACTTGGGGACATTATTGCCAATTTTTCGAGACAAGATAAGATTCAGTGTAAATTATGCATAGTTAATAAAAATTCAGGCTACTTTTCGGGCTTAGCCTTTTTCAGGATACATTTTTAAAAAAGTTTAGGCGGATTTGATCTGTCAACTTCTCCAAAAGCAATGGATGCCAAGAACAGTGGCGTGTAAAAGTTTGGGCACCCCTGGTCAACATTACTGTTATTGTGAACAGTTAAGCAAGTTGAAGATGAAATGATCTCTAAAATAGCTAAAGTTAAATATAATACATTTCCTTTGTATTTTAGGAAAAAAAATATATGTATTGTCACTTTTTACATTTTAAAAATGACAAAAAGGAAAATGAGCCGATGCAAAGTTTGGGCACCATTGAAGATTTGTGAGCTCAGATAACTTTGACCAAGGTTTCACACCTTAATTAGCCTGTTAGGGTTATGGCTTGTTCCCTATTATCATTAGGAAAGGCCAGGTGATGGAAAGTTCCCAGCTTTATAAAATCCCAGCCTCTTCTAACCTTGAGCCAAGAAACAGCAGCCATGGATTCTTCTAAGCAGCTGAATAGCATTCTGAAACTGAAAATGGTGGAGGCCCACAAAGCAGGAGAAAGCTATAAGAAGATAGCAAAGAGTTTTCAAGTTGCCCTTTCCTCAGTTCGAAATGTAACTAAGAAATGGCAATTAACAGGAACAGTGGAGGTCAAGATAAGGTCTGGAAGACCAAGCAAAATTTCAGTGAGACGTTCTGATATGATTGCTAGAGACTGAGAGGCAAATCAGAACCCCTGTTTGACTGCAAAGGACCTTCAGAAAGATTTAGCAAACTCTGGAGTTGTGGTACAATGTTCTACTGGTCAGAGACACCAGTTAGAAGAGTCATCAGAAGAAAACCTCTCCTGCATCCTCACCATAAAATTCAGCATCAGAAGAATGCAAAAAAACATATAAACAAGCCTGAGGCATTTTGGAAATAAGTCCTGTGCACCGATGAGGGTAAAATAGAACTCTTTCGCTACAACGATCATGTATGTGAGGAGAAAAAAGGGCACAGAATTTCAGGAAAAGAACATCTCACCAACCATTAAGCATGGGGGTGGATCAATCATACTTTGGAGATGTGTTGCAGCCAATGGCACAGGGAACATTTCACGGGTAGAGGGAAGAATGGATTCACTGAAATTTCAACAAATTCTTGATGCAAACATACCATCATCTGTGAAAAAGCTGAAGTTGAAAAGAGGATTGCTTCTACAAATGGCTAATAATGATCCTAAACACATGAAAATCCACAATAGACTACCTCAAGAGGTGCAAGCTGAAGGTTTTACAATGACCCTCACAGTCACCTCAAAATAGCAGTACATGCAAGATGACCCAGGAATCTCACAGAACTGGAAGAATTTTGCAAGGAAGAATGGATGAAAATCCCTCAAACTAGAATTGAAAGATTCTTGGCTGGCTACAAAAAGTGTTTACAAGCAGTGATACTTGCAAAAGGGGATACTACTAGGTGCTAACCATGCAGGGCGTTCAAACTTTTGCATTGGCCAATTTTCCTTTTTGTAAATTTTAAAATGTAAAAAATGACATTTTTTTTGCCTAAAATACAAAGGAAATGTGTCATATTTAACTTTAGGCCTTTTTAATATCATTTCATCTTCAACTTGCTTAACTGTTCACAATAACTGTAATTTTGACCAGGGGTGCCCAAACTTTTACATGCCACTGCATGCTTAGATCATTTTCCTCACTACAGTTATTTTAATTGGCTGAGGAAGTCTCCACACCACCTCCACAGAAGAATCCTTCTTGAATGCTTCTGAAAGAGTTCAGTAGGATTTGGCATGAGCCTGGAATATTTTCCAATTATTCTGACAGTGTGGGATGACATGCATGATTTAGTCTATTTCATGGCAAAAGGCTGGGAGTAGCAGTGGGACACGACACAAAAAACTGGAGCGTCACCCACTAGCCAATATTAATGTATGTCAAGAAGAGTAAGTCATCTCCTGGTGCTACATCTGTTGCCTGCAGTGCTAACACATTGAAGAAGATAAATTAAAGGGTTTGTTCACAACTTTGACAACTCCCTCTTAAAGTGAACCTGACAGCTGATACATGTTGACAGCTGATACATGTATCAAACCGTGGCTGCATGATGTCAGAGAGGCATGTTTGACTTTGAAACACAGTGGCGTTTCAGAGAAAAACATACCTTAGCAGCCCCTGGGACTGACGTAAACAGGAGACTAGTCAGTTTGGCGGCTCCCTGGTGGCTTCTCCCCAGGGCCGGCGTCAGCACCCGGCGCACCCGGGCAAATGCCGGGGCCCTGAGCAGGCAGAGGGGCCCACTGGCGGTCGCGCACCGCGCTGGGCTATGGGCGGAGGAGAGCGGTGTCAGCGCCCGCCCTTCTCCGCCGCTTGCTCAGGGCCCCGGCAGCCGGATACTTACCTCTCCCCGTGCCTCCGCAGATCAGCTGTCTTCCTGGTGCGCGCTCCCTGTGACGTCTCAGGTCAGAGGGCGCGGTGACGTCTTTACACCGCGCCCTCCCCTGAGCCGTCACAGGGAGCGCTGAGCGGGAAGACACCGACAACGCTGCAGCAGCGGGCAGCAGGCAGCGGGCAGCAGGTAACAGGTGAGGAGAAGGGAGGTGAGTATTTGATTTTTTTTTTTTTAATGTATGGAGGCATGGGGCAGTATAAAGAGAAGGGGGGGACATCCTGCATGGGGCATTATAAGGTGGGGAACAGCCTGCATGGAGCATTATAAGGGGGGGGCAGCCTGTATGGGGCATTATGTGGGGGGGGGGTAACAGCCTGCATGGAGCATTAAAAGGGGGGGGCATCCTGCATGGGGCATTATAAAGAGGGGGGGGCATCCTGCATGGGGCATTATAAAGAGGGGGGGGACATCCTGCATGGGGCATTATATAGAGGAGGGGGTGACATCCTGCATGGGGCATTATAAGGTGGGGAACAGCCTGCATGGGGCATTATAAGGGGGGGGCAGCCTGTATGGGGCATTATGTGGGGGGGGGTAACAGCCTGCATGGAGCATTAAAAGGGGGGGGGGCCTGTATGGGGCATTATGTGGGGGGGAACAGCCTGCATGGAGCATTATAAGGGGGGGGCATCCTGCATGGGGCATTATAAAGAGGGGGGGGCATCCTGCATGGGGCATTATATAGAGGGGGGGGTGACATCCTGCATGGGGCATTATAAGGTGGGGAACAGCCTGCATGGGGCATTATAAAGGGGGGGCAGCCTGCATAGTGCATTATGTGGGGGGGAACAGCCTGCATGGAGCATTATAAGGGGGGGCAACCTGTATGGGGCATTATGTGGGGGGTAACAGCCTGCATGGAGCATTAAAAGGGGGGAGCCTGTATGGGGCATTATGTCGGGGGTAACAGCCTGCATGGAGCATTATAAGGGGGGGACAGCCTGTATGGGGCATTATGTGGGGGGTAACAGCCTGCATGCAGCATTATATGGGGGCCAGTATCCTGTATGGAGAGTTATAAGGGGACCGGTATCCTGTATGGAGCGTTATAAGGGGACCGGTATCCTGTATGGAGCGTTATATGGGGGCCAGTATCCTGTATGGAGCTTTATAAGGGGACCAGTATCCTGTATGGAGCGTTATATGGGGGCCAGTATTCCGTATGGAGCCTTATATGGGTGCCAGTATTCCGTATGGAGCCTTATATGGAGGCCAGTATTCCGTATGGAGCCTTATATGGGGGCCAGTATTCCGTATGGAGCCTTATATGGAGGCCAGTATTCCGTATGGAGCCTTATATGGGGGCCAGTATTCCGTATGGAGCCTTATATGGGGGCCAGTATTCCGTATGGAGCCTTATATGGGGGCCAGTATTCCGTATGGAGCCTTATATGGGGGCCAGTATTCCGTATGGAGCCTTATATGGGGGCCAGTATTCCGCATGGGGCCTTATATGGGGGCCAGTATTCCGTATGGAGCCTTATATGGGGGCCAGTATTCTGTGTGTAGCGATTCACCGGTTTCTGAGCTATTGTGGAATTTACAATAGATATCACTCATGTAATGTAAGAAGTTAAATCTTTGCATTGTACTATATATATATATATATATATATATATATATATATATATATATATTTCTCCGCTTTATCTCTGCATCATGAATCGTGGTATGTGTTAAAGGGGCCCACTGAGACTCTTTCGCCCGGGGCCCAGAAAAACCTGGAGCCGGCCCTGCTTCTCCCCACCGACTTTCAATCACTGACAGGTCTTTCCCTTTGTGAAGATATATGTAGAGACTTGTGTCTTACCAGTGGATCGGGCAGTATGTATCCACTTTAAAAACCTTATTCCCCAGGGTAAAAACTACCAGATTCTCACCTCCCTCACTGACACTGTTACTGCTATGTCTCCCTGCATATATAGGACATTGTTATGCCACGTGAGCACTGCAGCCAATTAGCTGCAAATAATGCACTTCTCACACTTCCCTCGGATGTCCAAATTTTGGCCAAGGAAACTGCAGCCCATTAACAGATGCTGATTGGCTCCAGTGTTACTGTGGCACCCCAGGGGTCTGGTTTCCACAGTAACAAGCAATGTTATGTCTGAGAGCAGGTGGGAGGTCTCTTGGCCAGGGATCCTGTGCATGCCACACCTCCTGCCCAGTCTTGGGAGGGGAAGACCTTCCCCTATATAAACCCGGGGCTGAGGCAGGGTTAGGAGTAGAGAAGAAGCAGAGACAAGAAACAGTCATAGGAAGAAACAGCAGAAGCTCAGTGGGAGCAATACTACTACGAGTCAGGGGCTGGCAGCTGCAGAGCTCGCCCTGACTGAGAAGCTTTCTTACCGGACCCGGCGTCCGAGGCTGTGGGGACTAACTCTTACCCAGCAGCAGAAGCCGACCGGCAGGGGATTTCAGGTCCTCAGGCCCAGAAACCCGAAGGCAAGGTCACACGCGTGGGACCAGCACCGCCATCGTGGAGCGGAAGCCATTAGAAGGCCCCGAGTCACCGGCCATACGGGTGAGCACCACACGGCACACTCAGGGACGTGGGCTACTTATATCCGCTTCTAGCAAGGTAGCCAGAAGAGTACAGTCAGTTTGGGAGGCCTACAACTCCGCCTGGCCAGGGGAGATCCCATCTGCTCAAGGACTGACCAGGCCCCGTTCGCTAGCAAGTACTCCGGGAGGGTCTATCGTTGTTACCAGTAAAGACCCTGAATTACACCGCACCGTCTCTGAGTGGTTCCTGCTACCCCCATCTTCCACGTCGGCTGCCCTGAGGCCATACCCCTCCCGTTGGGGGTTATACTATCACGCTGCACAATTCTACATCGGCCTCAGCGGTCTGCCCTGCAGCGGCAGCTCCATAGCTGCAAATCAACGGGTGGCGTAGTCGACACTCAAATAACACCTATCAAGACTGCCACACACTGAGTTTGACTCCCTGGGCACGGACCGGGTCCCCGCCACTCAGAGACTACAACCCTCATCTGATCCGGTTCCGGGTAAGCCCCCGAGCGCGAGACGCTGCGCGACACAGCAGGCCCAGGGGCGCGTCAACTTTGGCGTAGTCGGCAGGATTTCGTGCCCGCAACCACCGGGTACTGCGTGCCTGAAAAAGACTGTTCAAACTTACCTGTGGTGAAGATTCCCGCCATCCGGCGCCATCTTCCGCTTCCTTCCCGCCATCGGTGGAGTTTTCCCGCCATCCGGCGCCATCTTCGGCCTTCTTCCCGCCATACGTGGAGTTTTCCCGCCATTGGACGCCATCTTGAGGACGCCGCGCGGGAAGAAGAGGGGCGTGGACTCCGAAAGCGCGCGAGAACTGAAGCCCCGCCTCACGTCCGGACGTTGCGTAAGGTCCTGGAAGGAGCCCAGCAGACGCCGACGTCACCGGAGCACGACGGAAGGTCCTCAACCCTGACGATCCACTGCGGAGCCGCGGCCTACGGAAGAGGATCATCGCAAGGTAGGCCACGGTCCACTAGGGGGGAGAAGGATGTCGGATACGGAGGAGAGCTTCACCGCTTCAACCCCCGCCAGCGCCACCGCTGTCGCGGTCATGCCTTTCACCATGCCCTATATCCCGGGGGCAGCCTGGCTACCCCAGTACTCAGGGGAGTCACATACCCTGCAGGACTTTAGAGAAAGTCTGGATAGCCTCTTCCAGGTGTACCCCCTCACAGAAGAGCAAAAAGTGAGCATCCTGGTGGCCCAATTAACCGGAGCAGCCCGAAGGGAGGTAAAGTCCTGGCCACCTGGGGGGAGGACTGTCGCAGGGATACTAACCCGGCTGAGGGACACCTTTGATACCTGCACCTCAGCCGAGATCAAGCTTAGATTCTACGGGTGCAAACAGCGGGCCCATGAGAGTATAAGGGACTATGCCCTGAACCTACAAGAGGCCCTGAGAGCCGTTAAGCAGACCGACCCTGACGGCGTGGGAGACGAGGACAGGCTGTTGACTGAACAATTTATAGAGGGTTTATATTGCAATGCCCACCGAACCCAGTTGCGGGCAATGGCCCTACAGGACCCTCATCTGGGATTTGCACAGTTCAAGGACAGAGCCATCCGGGTGCTCCGAGAACCGGCACCGGATGGCGTTGTGACCCACAGGCGCCCAGCTATCACTTACCACCAGGAGGCGGCGCCCTTGTCGGCAGGGCCTGTAGGGGCTGATGCGCAGGCTTTGAACAATGACCCGGCTCCAGACCTGCACCATCAGGTCCAAGAGCTAGCTAAAAGCGTTGCTGCGTTAACCCGAACTGTGCAGTCTTTACAGGCTTCCACTCCAGGGAAGATCCAGCTGGCATCCGGACCGGAGAAGATCCCGTGGCGTCGACCAAGGAGGACCCCACCGGTGAGAGGAAGACCCAGTGACTGGTACAACGAGGACGGACGACCCATCTGCCGCCGCTGCAATCAACCCGGACATATGGCAAGGTACTGTCCTTTAAACTGGCACAACCTGGGGGTAGAGGGCCAACCCCCAGGAAAAAGACCACCAGGCCCATCGAACTGGCGCGACAAATATGTCGGAGGGCGTCCAGTCTTGCCTGTGGTACTGGATGGCATCCCTATGAGTGCCCTACTGGACACCGGGTCACAGGTCACCACCATCCCGTACGTGCTCTTCAAGCAGTACTGGAATGACTCGGATATAACCCGCTACCCTGATGACGACTTGAGTATCATCGCCAGCAATGGTCAGCCCGTGCCACAGATCGGATTTAAAGAGGCGACCATTAAAATTGGTAGAGTCGAACTGGCAGCACAGGGACTGATTATTGTAGACATTGACAAACACGAGAGTCACCCAAAGATAACGCTAGGAACTAATGTAATTGAAAATTGTCTTGCAGAGGTGATTTTCCTTTTACAACAGGTTGCCAAGAACGCCAGCTCCGGCGAGCAGCGAGTGCTCCAGAAAGAGATCCGGGCACTGATGCGACGGCAACAGGTGGAACTCTCCGGCGGTGAGATTGGTAGCGTAAGAATGTGTGACCCTTTCCCTATTGCCATGCCCCCAAAAAGTGAAATGATGATTTGGTGCCGGGCAGCTATTGGTCCGAGAGGTAGGGATTACCAGGCAATGGTAGAACCAGTTTACTCAGACAGTAGGCCCACCATTTTGACAGCACGGGGGGTGGTTCATGTACGCCAATGGAGGGTGCCCGTTCGCCTGATAAATATCGGGAAGAGGGAAGTATACCTACCCCGGTATGCCACGCTAGCCAAATTATATACCATCAACCAAAACTCTATACAGTCTGTGGAACCCTTGCCTCCATCTCACCCGGAGGAAGGTAACGGCTCTAAGAAAGTAATGGAGGATTGGTGTCAGCAACTACACTTGGGAACTGACTCCACTCCCTCCCACCAGAAACAGGGAGTCTACCGGGTGGTTCAAGAGTATGAGAGAGTGTTTAGTAAACACCCGTTAGACTTCGGGCGAGTTAAGGGGGTAGAACACCGCATCCCCACGGGAGATCATCCTCCCATAAAAGAGAGGTATCGACCCGTACCCCCTGCACATTACCAACACGCCAAGGGGATGCTTAGAGACATGAAGGAGGCTGGGGTAATCCGGGATAGCTGTAGCCCCTGGGCAGCCCCACTAGTTTTAGTCAAAAAGAAAGACAACACTATGAGGATGTGTGTAGATTACCGGAAAATCAATCGTATCACACACAAGGATGCGTACCCTTTACCAAGGATAGAGGAGTCTTTGGCTGCTTTAAGATCTGCTAACTTCTTCTCTACCTTGGATCTCACTAGCGGGTACTGGCAGGTTCCTGTAGCAGAGGCGGACCGGGAGAAGACCGCATTCACCACCCCGATGGGACTTAGCGAGTTTACCTGTATGCCGTTTGGACTTTGTAACGCACCCGGAACCTTCCAACGATTAATGGAGTGCTGTCTGGGACACAAAAACTTTGAGACGGTCCTGTTGTACCTGGACGATGTCATCGTATATTCCAAGACTTATGAGGACCACCTGAAACATCTGGCGGAAGTGTTCGAAGCCCTGGCAAGTTACGGCCTGAAGGTGAAACCCTCTAAGTGTCACCTCCTGAAGCCAAAGGTGCAGTACCTGGGACACGTGGTGAGCGCTGACGGAGTGGCTCCCGACCCTGATAAGATCACCGCAATTAAGGAATGGCCAAGTCCCTCCAGTATAAAGGAAGTGCGGCAGTTCCTTGGGTTGGTAGGCTATTACCGCAGATTCATCCCCGGTTTCACCAAAAAGGCAGCTCCCATGCAGGACCTCCTGATAGGCCAGTCCCGGAAGGCCAAGAACCAGAAGCCGCCCTTCAGATGGGAGAAGTTAGAAGAAGAGTCCTTCCGCCAGCTGAAGATGGCCCTCACGGGGGATGAAATCCTGGCGTACCCCGATTACAGCCAGCCCTTTATCCTCTACACTGACGCAAGTAACATCGGGCTAGGAGCTGTGCTGTCCCAGATCCAGCAGGGGAAAGAACGAGTAATCGCTTACGCCAGCCGAAAACTGCGACCCACCGAGAGAAACCCGGAGAATTACAGCTCCTTTAAGCTAGAGTTCCTGGCAGTGGTGTGGGCAGTCACCGAACGCTTTAAGCACTACCTCGCTTCTTCCCGGTTCATCGTGTACACGGATAACAACCCGTTGACACACCTGGACACAGCAAGACTCGGTGCCCTAGAGCAGAGATGGATGGCTCGTCTGTCCAACTACGAGTTCACAATCAAATACCGGGCAGGACGCTCCAATACCAACGCGGACGCCCTGTCCAGGATGCCAAATCTACCGGACGTAGGAGAAGATCCAGAGGAACTGGAAGAAGTCGAACTCCCTGCGTTCCACCGTCATGGGACTATCCAGTGTTCCCACCGGGTAGGGAGTAAGCAAGCCGCTACGTTTAACCCCTTGCCTCACTACAACTGGGCGGAAACGTAAGACAGCGACCCTGCCGTCCGGCTGGTAAAGGAGATGCTGACTCGGCCAGAGGCTCGCCTTGACCCAGACGCTCCGGAGGAAGCCAAGCAACTGTGGGCAGAAAAGAGTAGACTGTTCCTTTACAAGGGGAAGTTGTGCCGCAGAATGGTTAACTCCCGGACGCATGAACTAATCTGGCAAGTAGTGGTGCCACGAAGAGACGCAGCCATGGTGATGGAGGCATACCACGACGGGGCTGGACACTTCGGATGGAAGAAGCTGGAGTTCCTGCTGCGCGAGCGGTTCCACTGGGTAGGCATGAGGGGAACCATCGAGAGGTGGTGCAGAGACTGTGGCCCGTGCAACCTAAGAAGGAAGGACCGTGCCAGCCAGAAGACTCCCCTGCAGTCCATCGTCACCCGGCAGCCGTTGGAACTGGTAGCCTTGGATCATGTAAAACTGACCCCAAGCAGAAGTGGCTACGTCTACGCACTAACCATCGTGGATCACTACTCCCGGTTCTTGGTTGTCGTCCCCGTCAAGGACTTAACAGCTCGAACAGCAGCTAGAGCCTTCCAGCAGCATTTCTGCCGTCCACACGGGTACCCGGACCAAGTGTTGACAGACCAGGGACCTGCCTTTGAAGCGGAGGTCTTCCAAGAATTCTGCACTCTGTATGGCTGCCGGAAGATAAGGACGACACCCTATCATCCGCAAACTAATGGACTTTGTGAGAAAATGAACCAGGTGGTAATGGATCTTCTGAAAACGTTGCCCCTGGAAGAACGCGGTCTGTGGCCTGAGAAGCTGCCCGATCTGGTGGACCTATACAACCACATCCCGGTAGGTTCCACCAACTGTACCCCGGCTTACCTAATGAGGGCGAGACCTGGTAAGTTACCTGTTGACCTGGAAATGGGAGTCCTGACACCCGAGGACACTTCACCAGAAGCAGACTGGGACACAGAGAGGCAGCAGCAGTACCGGAGAGTACAGGAGAGCGTGGAGCGAAGTCTCTGTCAGGCTAGGGAAAGACAAGAGAAAACTTACAACCAGTATGCTCCCGCTGTTCCCCTGGTACCCGGAGAGCAGGTCTTGAAGAGAAAAAGACGGCTCCACAAGTTGGACGACCAGTGGGAGAAGGACCCGTACACCGTACTGCCCTCAAGCCACGACAACCCAAAGGTCTGTACCATCAGTAAAGACGGAGGGGAAACCACAACCATTGTATCCCGGGATCACCTGAAGAAGTGTCCCGAACAGCTACGGAACCCTGAAGAGGAACAAGAAGACCCTCGACCCGTAGAGGAAAGGGAAGACATGGTTAGTACTGTGCTCGGAGACTTCCCTCGGTCTTGGACTCAAGTCAATGGCGCAGTTGTGGTACCCGTACTCACCTTCCTCCAACCCGCATCCCAAGCACCTACGGAGCGACAGGTAGAGCTGGAAGAGCAGCCGGTCCAGGAGGCAGAAGACTCCACACAAGCAGAACAGGAGGATCAACCCTCTGCTTATAGTGAGCCTGCCGTACCCCTAGTGAGCCAAAGAGCCGGTAGACAGCTGCCCAGTTTACCCTTGACAGCTCCTACACCCTGTAGTTCAGGGCTAGACAGTCAGCTCCGTAGGTCCACTAGGGCCACTAGAGGCCAGTTACCCGCACGCTGGAGGATTTAAAGTGTATAAATTGTTTTATTTATGTTTACCTGTGTATTGTTGCTTGTGTATAATTTTGTGTTTCTAGTTATTTTTAGGAATCCTTGGTGGATCTACCGGGAATCCTTGTACAATTAGTTGGAGCGTAACCCAGGATGGACTAGAGACTGTTAAGGACTCGGGGTAGGACAGACCCCTACCTGGTTACGTCTCCCTGTTTTGGTGAAATGGACACCTTTGTTTCTTCAAAGACTGCACCCGGTTACGGACATGCCGTGACCACCTTTATGTGTTTCTTTATTGTATTGTTATTGTTATATCTTGTTATGTTTTTCTAAAATATGTTTAGTCCCGGAGTACTAAATTTCACTAGGGGGGAATGTGGCACCCCAGGGGTCTGGTTTCCACAGTAACAAGCAATGTTATGTCTGAGAGCAGGTGGGAGGTCTCTTGGCCAGGGATCCTGTGCATGCCACACCTCCTGCCCAGTCTTGGGAGGGGAAGACCTTCCCCTATATAAACCCGGGGCTGAGGCAGGGTTAGGAGTAGAGAAGAAGCAGAGACAAGAAACAGTCATAGGAAGAAACAGCAGAAGCTCAGTGGGAGCAATACTACTACGAGTCAGGGGCTGGCAGCTGCAGAGCTCGCCCTGACTGAGAAGCTTTCTTACCGGACCCGGCGTCCGAGGCTGTGGGGACTAACTCTTACCCAGCAGCAGAAGCCGACCGGCAGGGGATTTCAGGTCCTCAGGCCCAGAAACCCGAAGGCAAGGTCACACGCGTGGGACCAGCACCGCCATCGTGGAGCGGAAGCCATTAGAAGGCCCCGAGTCACCGGCCATACGGGTGAGCACCACACGGCACACTCAGGGACGTGGGCTACTTATATCCGCTTCTAGCAAGGTAGCCAGAAGAGTACAGTCAGTTTGGGAGGCCTACAACTCCGCCTGGCCAGGGGAGATCCCATCTGCTCAAGGACTGACCAGGCCCCGTTCGCTAGCAAGTACTCCGGGAGGGTCTATCGTTGTTACCAGTAAAGACCCTGAATTACACCGCACCGTCTCTGAGTGGTTCCTGCTACCCCCATCTTCCACGTCGGCTGCCCTGAGCCCATACCCCTCCCGTTGGGGGTTATACTATCACGCTGCACAATTCTACATCGGCCTCAGCGGTCTGCCCTGCAGCGGCAGCTCCATAGCTGCAAATCAACGGGTGGCGTAGTCGACACTCAAATAACACCTATCAAGACTGCCATACACTGAGTTTGACTCCCTGGGCACGGACTGGGTCCCCGCCACTCGGAGACTACAACCCTCATCTGATCCGGTTCCGGGTAAGCCCCCGAGCGCGAGACGCTGCGCGACACAGCAGGCCCAGGGGCGCGTCATTAGCATGACATGACAATGTCACATGAGCGCTGGGAGACCCGACACCACTTAGTGATGCCAGTGGGGAAGGTGTGTATCTGTTAATTTCATTTACACCTAGAATTACAGTATTTAGGAAGGGGTTGCCCAAGGGGTGGACATTTTCTTTAATACTGTTGCAAAACCAAGTTTTCATCTTCACTGACATAATGCAGAATGGCTCAATATATTGTGCAGTAAAATAATGAACACCATGGCAAGAAACACCAATATAGGGGGCCTCAATATGTCCTCCAGTCAACAAGGAAGATAAGTTTGTGAGTGATGCTTATTAATATCCAATTGCATTTGCCTTAGGGAATAATGCACGAATTAGTAGTACATGTTCTAGTCCTAAAAAGTACAGTAATTAAACACAAATTGATACATAATGATTCATATTTACTAACTAATGTCTCCTATTTCCTCACTTAATTACATTACAAAAGTAGTATTCACCCTTTTCATTCTTCGTGAAGTACATGGTGACGTAAGTCTGAATAAAGTGAAAAAAGGAAAATAAGCAACAAGAATTTGCCAAACTAGTACAGTGTGTACGTAAGTATTCTCAAATGATGAATGGCAGAAGCACACCTGTAATGACATCTCGAAAATATGAAGAGTTGCTTCAGTATACTGTAAGTAGCATGGTAACTAGAGATGAGCGTTGTTCTACTCGAACTGTTCGCCAATCTCAAATTCGAGCTGTTTTGGGCGGTGTTCGAGCCGGTCGGCGAACACGAACAATTTGAGAAAAATTCGGCTGTTCGAGGTTATGTTCGATAACTGTTCGTGCACCAAAATCATAACTGGATTTTTTCTCAGTAATGATGAAAATTAATGTTAATACGCAGTTTGAGTGTACAGCGGGGCGGGGGGAGGGGCAGGGGATGGATCTCTGCAGGAACAATGAAGATCTCCATTTTTTTTCTCTTTCCCGCATTTGCAGTGGGGAGGTGCAATCTGTCAGCCTATCAGCAGCGCACACACGGAGCGAAGTGCTTTTTTTCACACAAGCAAGGGCATGTGTGATTGGCAGTGTATGTCACATGTCCTTGCCCTATAAGACCAAGCCATTTTCCCCGTCGCCACCATTTTCTCACTGCTGCAGCTGCGTGTTAGACGGCACCGCTGTTGCTGTGTGTGCTATACCTTGTTAATTTCAAGCCAATTTTCGCACAAATATACAGATAGCTTGGGAGTAGGGAATAGTTGTGATTGCAGTCCTTTTAAGGACTAGGTTACAGCATTTCCTACGACTTTTATCAGGGAGGTCTGTGCTCTTAAATAGATAGATTGTGGGAGTAAAGACTAATTGTAATTGGAGTCCTTTTCAGGACTAGGTTACATGAGTTCCTATCAGTTTTTGCCAGGCAGGTCTGTGCCAGTGCTGTGCAAGTTTTTTTCACAGCATTTGGCTGAATCTAGCAAAGCTAATCCTTTTTGGCCTATTGCAGAGTGTGTTAGTCAGTGGAGTAGCCTATCTGTGTTGCAAGATATAACACCTGTGTATAGAATACCAATTTTTTTACTGCACCTAGTGAAGTAAAATCTTTTGGGCATAGCATCATTCTATTAGTCCATCTATACTGACCTCCATCAGGTTGCAAACTGAATATAATTTTTTTCTGCATCTAGCTCTGAAAAAATATTTGGGCTTCTAGCGGTGTGTGGGACTTGGTCTATTAGTCCATCTATACTGACCTCCATCAGGTTGCAAATTAAAAATAATTTTTTTCTGCATCTAGCTCTGAAAAAATATTTGGGCTTCTAGCAGTGTGTGGGACTTGGTCTATTAGTCCATCTATACTGACCTCCATCAGGTTGCAAATTAAAAATAATTTTTTTCTGCATCTAGCTCTGAAAAAATATTTGGGCTTCTAGCAGTGTGTGGGACTTGGTCTATTAGTCCATCTATACTGACCTCCATCAGGTTGCAAATTGAATAAAAAAAATTTCTGCATCTAGCTCTGAAAAAATATTTGGGCTTCTAGCGGTGTGTGGGACTTGGTCTATTAGTCCATCTATACTGACCTCCATCAGGTTGCAAATTAAAAATAATTTTTTTCTGCATCTAGCTCTGAAAAAATATTTGGGCTTCTAGCAGTGTGTGGGACTTGGTCTATTAGTCCATCTATACTGACCTCCATCAGGTTGCAAATTGAATAAAAAAATTTTCTGCATCTAGCTCTGAAAAAATATTTGGGCTTCTAGCGGTGTGTGGGACTTGGTCTATTAGTCCATCTATACTGACCTCCATCAGGTTGCAAATTAAAAATAATTTTTTTCTGCATCTAACCCAGCCAATAGTTTTGGCCTAATACCACAGTTTGGCCACTCAGCTCTGCTCGGTTACCATCCATTGTTTTTTTGTGCAAACAACTCCAGAGTTGTGAATTAGTTAACCACCAAAATGAGTGGAAAAAGGCCTGCTGCTGGTGGAAAGGGGAATAGGCGTGTTGGGAAGGGGAAAAAAGGTTGTGTCCGTGGGGTAGGTGCAGAAGAAAGACCATCTTCCAGCCAAACTAAAATGTCTACTTCTTTTAGCGGACAATGTGATAAGATCCCTTTCTTACGGCCACGCCAATCGCTACAAATTCCAGATGAGGCACAAAAACAGCAGGTGCTTCAACGGATATCAAGTGCTCCTTTAAGTGGGCTCTCCTCCACATCAACTTCAACATCACAAATACTCCAGTCCTCAAAGGTGTCACCCAAATCGCACTTGCTTCCTCACAGCTCCCAAATCTCCAGCTGCCCGTCTGAGTGTGAGGTAGAACAGATGGTTGAGTCTGCAGAGCTGTTTACTCATACTATAGCCTGGGAATCAGAGGTCGACTCCAGCGCTTCTGTGAATCCAGACGAGGAAATGATCTGCACTGATGCCCAGAATCTTTATGAGTCGGATCCAGGACCAGACGCAGAAGGTTCTGACCATAATGTAGACCCTCATTCCCAAACTGTAACTCCTGTTGGTGGAGACAATGAGGAAGACGATGATAAGACTCAAATACCTGATTGGAGCGACAACTTTAGTTTTTTGTCAGGGCAGGAACAGGTTGGCTCTGAGGACGACGGGTGTGATAACGCACAGGGTGATGATGATGAGGTCGGAGATCCCACTTACTGTCAACCCACAGTCAGCCAAGAGATGAGGTCAGCAGAGGAGGTGGAGGAAGATGCTAGTGACGACGAGGTCAGGTTGCGCCTTCCTGGACAGAGACGTAGTACTGGAAGCACGTCAACAACTGCATCCTCAAACACAACTCTGCCTCTCACCACAAGTCGTGGTGGCTCTTCAGGTCGCATGGGTGCTAAGCCTTGCATAGCCTGGGCATTTTTTCAGATCGATAAAGATGACCCAACTCGTGTTATCTGTAACATTTGTCAGCAAAAGCTAAGTAGAGGCCAAAAAATACATAGTTTGAGTACTTCATGCATGAACCGGCACATGGACATGAAGCATAAGTTGCAGTGGGAAGCTCAGTGTGCTACAATGCGGCCTAGCCGGCCGGGCCAATCACCGTCTGCCATATCTTGTGCATCCGCGGCCTCTTCATCCTCTGTGACTGGGGGGACAGCAGTCACACCTGTTTTGGGGCGCAGACCTGCCACCTCTTTACCCGCAACAGCCAGCGTGATTGGCAGGTCATCATTTTCTTTGGAGGTGGTAACACCAGCTGGTGTTGAGCGCTGTCCGACATCGATAGCACCACCTTTGGATCAAGGCAACCTAACATGTCCGCCTGCATCTTCCTCACAGACCGGCAGTTTGCCGGGGACACCCTTATCAACCCCGTCTAAGCACAATAGCCAGCCCTCGGTCCCTCAGATGTGGACAAGTAAAAGACCATTTCCTCCTAGCCATGAGAAAGCTAAGAGGTTGAATTTCACCATCTGCAAGCTCTTGGCTACAGAAATGCTGCCTTTCCGCCTGGTGGACACAGAGGATTTTCGAGACCTTATGTCCGTCGCAGTGCCCCAGTACCAGATGCCCAGTCGGCACTACTTCTCAAAGAAAGGTGTGCCTGCGCTCCACCAGCATGTCGCACACAACATCACCGCTTCTTTGAGAAACTCTGTGTGTGACAGGGTGCATTTCACCACAGACACTTGGACGAGTAGGCATGGACAGGGGCGTTACATGTCGCTGACTGGGCACTGGGTAACTATGGTGACAGCAGGACAAGGGGCTGCTGTCCAAGTCTTGCCGTCCCCACGAGTTGTGCGTCAATCCTCTTTATGTCAAAGTTCCTCCACTGCTTCTGCCTCCTCAACCTCCTCTCGGTCTTCCACCTGCACCCAAAGCCTGTCTGGTCATGCCACAAGCTTTCTAACTGCGCAGAAGGGATCCTGCACACCTCCTTACTATGCTGGCAGTAGGGCTCAACGTCATCAGGCGGTTTTTACATTGAAATGTCTGGGAAATGTGAGTCACACAGCTGAGGAGTTGTGGTCAGCTCTGGAGAACCAATTTCATGAATGGTTGTCTCCACTGGACCTGAAACCAGGGAAGGCCGTGTGCGACAATGCTGCAAACCTGGGTGCGGCCCTTCGCCGGGGCAATGTCACACACGTGCCTTGTATGGCTCACGTGTTGAACCTGGTTGTCCAGCAATTTTTAGCCCACTATCCCAGACTAGATGGCCTTCTGCAGAGGGCACGGTCGCTGTGTGCTCACTTCCGCCGTTCGCATCCCGCAGCTCAGCGACTTACATCTCTACAGAAGTCGTTGGGCCTGCCACTTCACCGGCTAAAATGCGATGTGCCTACCCGGTGGAATTCAACTCTGCACATGTTGCAGCGACTGTGGCAGCACCGACAAGCCCTGGTGCAATACGTTCTGACGTATAGCCTGGGCCAACGAGATTCAGAGGTGGGGCAAATCACGCTGGAGGAGTGGTCTCAGATCAGGGACCTATGCACCCTTCTGCACAGTTTTGAAATGGCGACGAAGATGTTTAGTGCTGACGATGCCATTATCAGCATGACTATTCCGGTGATTTACATGCTGGAGCACATGTTAAACAGAATTCGGAGTCAGGTGGTGGCACAAGAGGAGGTGGAGGAAGTAGAGGAGGAGGAGTTGTATGCGGAAGGGCTAACATCTGCAAGGTCCAGACGGTCGGCAGCACCAAGGCGGCAGGCATGTGAGGGTGGGGGAGATGGTTTTACCAGGGCGCATGGTAGCAGCCAAACTAGTGAGGAAGGTGCAGGAGCCCAGGAAGAAGTGGAGGACGAACTGATGGAAGACTCATCAGATGAGGGAGACCTTGATCACATTTCTGTTGTGCGAGGTTGGGGGGAGAGGACAGAGGAAGGAAGCATGATTGTTACCTCGCCACCAACACAACAGGGACTTGGTGCTCCTGGATGCGCAACACACATGAGTGCCTTCTTGCTGCACTACCTGCAACATGACCCTCGAATTGTGAGAATTAGAAATAATCCTGACTACTGGGTTGCCACACTGTTAGATCCCCGGTACAAAAGTAAATTTGCAGAAATTATTCCTGCCATAGAAAGGGATGCACGCATGCAGGAGTATCAGCAGAGACTGTTGCAGAATCTTACATGTGCTTTTCCACAAAATACCAGTGGTGCACGTAGTGAATCTCACAGTTCCAACTTGCCAACCGTGGGACCGTCAAGTGTTCAGCACTCAAACCATAACAGAACCACAGTATCTGCTGGTAACATCAATTTTGCGGAATCATTTCACCACTTTTTTAGCCCATCCTTTGCAAGGCCACAGGAGACAAGAAGTCTGACACATAGTCAACGCCTAGAGACGATGGTACAGGAGTATCTCCAAGTAAACATTGAAGCCACGACTGTGTCACTGGACCCTTGCTCTCTTTGGGCTTCCAATCTGGATAAATGGCCGGAGCTAGCCACTTACGCCTTGGAGATCTTGTCATGCCCCGCAGCCAGTGTTCTGTCTGAACGTGTGTTCAGCGCTGCTGGTGGTGTGCTGACAGATAAGCGCACGCGGCTCTCCACTGATAATGTAGACAGACTCACGTTCATAAAGATGAACAAATCATGGATCCGAAACGACTTTTCTACCCCTGTGTCATCCTGGGGAGAGTAAAAGCTTGATGATTGGTTAAAATCACCCTACCAACCGTTTTAAGCTTTCAAATTACTAATCATGTTTATCTGTATCTTGACTGGAAAATAATTTGGGCTTTGTAGCAGTGTGCAGCACTGATCCTATTAGGCCATCTATACTAAAGCTTCACCAGATTTAAAATTAAAAATAATTTTTAGCTGCATCTAGCCCGGAAAATAATTTTGGGGCTCCGAGATGCGCAAGGCACATAAGTGCCTTCTTGCTGCACTACCTGCAGCATGACCCTCATATTGTCAGAATTCGAAGTAATCATGACTACTGGGTTGCCACACTCTTAGATCCCCCAAACTTTTCGATCAACCTTTTCATTTTAATAAAGACCAAAAAAATGGTCATTTTTGAAATTATAAGCATTAGCAGGTTGTTAGAAACTGAAATCAAACAGTTTTCAACTCAAAACTTTATTCTAGGTGATGTTACATTTTCACATAGGACCCCTTGTTCGAAAGGAGCTTCTGAACTCTCTCGTCCATTGAATTTGTCAGGTTTTGGATGGTTTCTGCTTCAATTGTTTTGCATGAGGACAGAATACCCTCGCAGAGCTGTTGCTTAGATGTGAACTGCCTCCCGCCATCATAGACACTCCTTTTAATGATGCTCCAAAGGTTCTGAATGGGGTAGAGGTCAGGGGAGCATGGGGGTCACACCATAAGTTTGTCCCCTTTTATGCCCATATCAGCCAGAGATGCAGATGTTTTATGTGCAGCATGAGATGGTGCATTATCATGCAGAAAAATGATCTTGCTGTGAAATACACGGTTCTTCTTCTTGAACCATGGCAGGAAGTGCTGTTTGAGAAAATCCACATACATTATGGAGTTCATCTTTAGCGCCTTCAGGGATCCTAAAGGGGCCGACAATCTCTCTCCCCATGATTCCAGCCCAAAACATTACTCCACCTCCTCCTTGTTGGCGCTGTAACCGTGTTTGCGTAGGGTGTCCATCAACCAGCCATCCTCCACTCCATCCATCTGGACCATCGAGCGCTGCACGGCACTCATCCGTGAACAAAACAGTTTTGAAATCAGTCTTCATGTAATGTTTGGCCCACTGGAGCCATTTCTGCTTGTGTGAAGTGGATAGAGGAGGTCGACAGGATGGCGCATGCACAGCTGCAAACCTCTGAAGGACCCTGCATCTTGTTGTTCGGGGGACGTTGGAGGCACAAGCAGCTTCAAAAACTTGTCTGCTGCTATGACAAGGCTTTTTTGCCGCTGCTCTTTCAACCTGACGTAATTGCCTGTAGGAAAGAGTCCTCAATTTGCCCTTATCAGCACGCACACGTGTGTACTGTGAATCAGCTACATACTTCTTGATTGCCAGGACACTTCATCCTGATCATCGCACAATGTTGATTGTAGTCATGCCTTGACCTAAACACTCCACAATTTGTTGCTTCTCAGCAGCCGACACATCCTTTTTCTTTCCCATTTTGGCAGAAAATGTAGGCTGCTTAATAATGTGAGATAGCCTTCTTAAGTAGTCTTGCCTTTCATTGGACACACCTGCCAAACTAATTAGCACAGGTGTCTGCAATTGCTTACAGTGATATAAAGAGCCCTGACACACATCACCATCAATGAGTTTAACTGACAAACAAACAAATTCTTCCCTTATCACTCCTAAACACTTTTTGTATAATAATTTGGAACGCAGTGTACATGTGCTTTTCCACAAAACACCAGTGGTTCACGTAGTGAATCTTACAGTTCTAACTTGCCAACCGTGGTCTGTATGGAGTTGTTCAATAAAGGGCCCAAAATTAAGATAACATAGATGGGAGAGGTCTCTATGAATAGGAATTCCTAAGTATTTGATACCCTGTGAGGGCCAGGCAAAGGGAAAGTTGGACTGGATGGAATCCTATATGGATTTGGGGAGGGAGACATCGAGGGCCTCAGACTTCGCTGCATTGATTTTAAAATTTTACCATGTAACAAAGTGATCTATTTCAGCCATAACAGCATGGATGGATATATGTGATTGAGTGATATATACTAGGACATCATCAGCAAATAGAGAGCACTTGTACTCGGTGCCTCCCACCTCAATCCACCTAATATTGGGGTTATGGCGAATTGATGAGAGCAGGTGCTCCGTCACTAGGATGTATAAGAGAGGGGACAGAGGACATCACTGCCTTGTCCCATTGGTGATTGTGAAAGGTGATGAAAATGTTCTGACGCACCCCCTGGGCCTTGGGACACCCGGAGCCGGACCCTTTTTGGTGGATGCTGGTGGTTGTAGTCTTCGTGGCGGCGACCCAGTTCCGTGGCTCAGGGCGGTCAAACCAGTGGCGGAACTATTTATGTGGTTTTCATGTTTAAATGTCCGACTACGCCACCCGTGGATTGCGGTCAGAGTGAACCGCCGCTACAGGGCAGACCACTGAGGCTGGTGTTGTGGGTGCAGCAGAGCGTAGCATAACTCCCCACGGGAGGAGTATAGCCTCAGGGCAGTGTATGCGGAGGATGGGGGTGATGGTGCAGGGCAGCAGCAGTAACGACACGGAGTCAGTGATGCAGTTCAGGGCCTTTACTCACAGTTCTTATTATCCAGACCACGTCTGCAGGTAACGGCTGCCCACGTCGTACTGTGCTCACCAGGTGAGGGGCTCAGACAACTCCCAGATAACTTTGGAGCACTTCACAGGACCCCCTTTGTGTGTCCTTTGTCTGGCCTTTCTTACCAACACTTCTGTCCGGCTGCCTCGGGCCTCCTCTTGGTAAACTTGGCGCCAGTTTCCCTGACCCTATGTGGTGCCTTCCTAGCGGGTGTAGCGAGGGGCTGCGCCACATAAAATGTCAGAGCCTCCGGTTTCTAGCTGAGGGTCGTTTCCTGCCTCCACTAGTTCGGGGACCGGTCTCCCCCTTTGGCCTGACCCCTCCACGCAGGTGGATTCGGGCGTGCGGTGGCGACTCGCCCGTCCGCACCCCTGGGATCCCTTCATTCCTCGTTCCTGGAGCCTTCTCCGCTCCTCTTCCTTCCTTCTCCCTCTTCCAGGCCTGGGCCTCTGTTACTAGGCCCGCCTCCGGAGCAGAGCTCATGCAGAGCCCCTGCTCCCTGCCACTTCTGCTCAGACTTCTCTGCACTGAACTAAGATGGTGCCCACCTTTTATACTCCCTTCTCAATGCACCCAGGAACTGCTTCCTCCCTGCTCCTGCACTACAGGGTTCCCCTTCCTCAGTGTTCCCTCCCCCCACTCCAGCCAGGGACAGGGACTGTCGTGCCCATCTCAGGGGCATATTGGTCGCCCTGCCCCACGGCAATGTGGTGTAATGCATGCAGGTGTCGGGTCCTGATCCACACTCCATCCTTACCTGAGAGTGAGATATCACACCTCTGGGTGAGGTGCAATACGTCTTTAGCAACCGAGCCCTCAGGGTGCTACAGTTCCATTTATCTTCAGCCTAGGTGACGTATTGCGATACAGGGCCGTGATTTTGGCTATAAAAGGGTCCCCTAGACCCCTACCCCAAGCTTTTTAAGAGAATCATATATGGCGTGCCAGGAGACTCTATGGAATGCTTTCTCAGCATCCAACGAGAGTATCTAGTTACAAATTTTTAACTGCATCTAGCCCAGGAAATACTTTGTGCCTAGTAGCAGTGTCTGCTAGTAAGCGGATTATCCCGGCTGTTAAGCAAGCTGCACCACCTGTAGTTTAGACACTTAATTTTTTCAAAGGAAATGCTTCGGGACCATGGGATACTTAGTGAAGAGCATCAGGAGGCACCCCAAGGCATAGGGGCTGGGACTGGCAGTAGGATGCCTTGCGGTGGACAGCCGAGCTCGATCCTTATAAAAGCTTTTTAACTGCAGCAGCTTTAGTGGATGCTACTGGAGCTGGAATTACCGCGGCTGCTGGCATGAGACTTGCCCTCCAATAGATCCTTGTAAATGGATTTAAAGTGTATTCATTCAAATTAGAGAGACAATTTAAATTAAAAAGCTTAGAGCTGCCTCCACCACAGGGGGGCTCGCTCGACCCACCAGCGGACAGGCACCAGTATTGGGAGAGGGGGGCTGGCCGTCAGGGTTCACCGCGGCTCTGGCACAAACCCGGCGACACGGAGGTGGCACGGGCAGGAGCGGACTGGCCGTGTCGGCTTCTCACTTTTTGGATTTTAGAAGGGCATGACATGCCTATATCTGTGTCTCCCCCTCCTTTTACTCCTCCACCTCTTTTATTTTCGCATGACTATATGTACTTGTCACTTTTCCATGTGTTAGTTATGTCTTCTGAGCAGTTTGTCAGCTTTTGGACACCTTTGAAGGTGTTTTCTATGTGTTTCTATGTGTTTTTGTTTGCCTGCCATTGGTTTTAACGGTGTTCGAAGGTGTTCGACGAACAGTTCGACGAACAGTTCGGCGAACACACGGGTGTTCGACGAACCGAACCGAACTCGAACACTACGGGGGTGGCTCAACACTAATGGTAACATAATGTTACCTGTGTTATACATAAAGTCTGTATACTTCCACATATGTCTTTCCAGGGGTTGTTCTTATGCACTTATCTTAGTCCCTATCCAGCAATATAATGATACCTGAATCTTTAACTTCATTGTGTCATGGGTTTCTTATAATTAGTTTTTAGTGGTTTATACATTGATTCATGGTTGAAACATTTTTATAAACTGGCTTTTAAGACATTTCCTACAAATCTTGCATGTTTTTGAGTTGAAAAATGAGTTTGCACTTAATGGGACCAAAAGCTATTCTCAGTTCTGTACAGCCTACAGTCGTGGCTAAATAATTTTTTTTTTGAGAATTACACATATTTTGATTTTCACAAAGTTTGCAATGTTTTTAGATCTTTTAGTTATCTGTTTCAATGGTTCGTGAAGTACAATTATCAGCATTTTATACGTTTTTAAACTTTTATGGACAAATACATCAAGTTTATGCAAAGACTCAAAATTTGCACTGATAACCCTTAATTTTCAAGACTTCTGCAAGTCAGCCTAGCTTTCTGGATATCAGTTTCTGCGCCAAGTCCTGACTGATAGAAACCATGCTTGCCTAATCAATGCTTGTGTTTTGTTTCTCCATCCCCTTTTTGAAGATTGACCCTCAATAGGATTGAGATGTGGGGAGTTTCCTGGCCATGGACATAAAATTTCAATGTTATGTTCACCAGGCCACTTAGTTATCACTTTTGTCCTATAACATGGTGCTCCATCATGTTAGAAAAAATGGTGTTCATCGCTAAATTGCCCCTTGATTGTTGGGAGAATTTGATCTTGGAGAATGTTTAGATATTATTCTTTATGTATGACAATGTCCCTAGGTAATATTGTGAGTGAGCCCCCTTAATGGATGAAAAGCCCCCACACATGAATGGTCTCAGGATGTTTTACTTTAGGCATAAGACAGGACTCATATTTTCTTCCCTGGACAATCATTCTATCTGACGCGCCCCCTGGGCCGCGTGGGGAACCCGGAACCGGGCCTTTTGTGGGATGCTGGGGGTTGTAGTCACCGTGGCGGCGACCCGGTCCCGTGGCTCAGGGTGGTCAAACCAGTGGCAGTCTATTTATGTTTTTTTATGGTTTAATGTCCGACTACGCCACCCGTGGATCGCGGTCAAGGTGTACCGCCGCTGCGAGGCAGACCGCTGAGGCTGGTGTTGTGTGCGCAGCAGAGAATGGGATAACTCCCCACGGGAGGAATATAGCCTCAGGGCAATGTAGAGTGATGATGGTGGTTGTGGTGCGGGGCGTCCCAGCACTAGTAGTGCTGTATACGGTGAGAAAGCACAGAGACAAGGTGTTGCAGTTCAGGTTCTTTACTCACAGTTCTCATCCAGGTCACTTGTGCACAGGTAGGACCGCCCGAGCCATGCTGGGTCCACCAGGCAGGGGGCTCGACCAACCCCCAGGTGATTCCAGAGTGTGACCCAGGACTCCCTTCTATCCTTTCGTCAGCCGTGCCCCACCAGTGACACTACTTCTGTCCAGCTGCCTCGGGTCTTCTCCTGGGAGGACTGAGTGTCCACTTCCCTGACCCTATGTGGTGTGCCTTTCTAGTAGGTGTAGTGAGGGGTCGCACCAGTAAATAGTCACGACCGCCGGTCCTTGGTTAAGGATTAGTCGCCTCCACCAACTTGGGATCCGGTACCCTGTTCTGCCAACCCGTCACCCGCAATCTCCTGGGTCCTTAGGGTTCCTTCTGCCTTCGTTTCTCTGGGCCTCTCTTGGTGTTCTGTTCCTTTCTGTTTCTGTTCCTTTCTGTTCCCTTCTTCTGGCTCTGGCCTTCACTCTAGGCCTGCCTCGTGGAGCTGGGCCTAGACTGAGCCACAGCTCCCTGTCAGCCCTCTCTGGCTGAGCTCCTTCTCTCACTCCTCCTGACTGAACTGACCTTCTTCTCTCAACACTGTTCTAAGATGGTGCCCACCTTATATACCTTCCCCTAGTGTATGAGCCCAGGTGACTTGCAACCAATGGGCTCCTACCTATGCCCAGAAACCGTCCCCTCCTGCTCCTACATCACTGGGTTTTCCTCCCCCCTCCCCACTCCAGCCAGGGACATGTTCTGTCGTGCCTGCATTACTGTACTAATGGGAGCACCGTTGAGCTGTCCCCCGGAAATGGGGTGTGTGTGATGCATGCAGCTAACTGAGTCGCGGTCCACACACCATCCTTACCCGGGAGTGGGATATCACACCTCTGGTTGAGGTGCAATACCTCTGTAGCGACCGAACCCTCGGGGCGCTACATATCAAATGTCCCAAACTGTCTGAAGGGGACTTTATCTGAAAAAAATACTTTACCCCAGTCTTCTGCAGTCCAATCCCTATACTTCCTGCAAAATGTCAGTCTGTCTTGATGTTTTTCTTGAAGAGAAGTGGCTTCTTTGCTTATCCTTTTTAATGCCAGACTAACATTCAAAAGCTTTTGCCTGGCTGTGCATGCAAGTGCAGTTTCACATTTGCACTTGGTGGATTTTCTTGGACGCCCTGAAGCCTTCTTCATAGCAAATGGATCTCTTTCTTTGAAGTTCTTAATGATCCTATAAATGGCTGATTTAGTAGCAATCTTACAAGCAGCAATGTCCGTGCCTGTAATGCCATTTTGAAGAAAAGGAATGTTGACTGCATGTGTTTCCTAGGAGGTAACATGGTTAACAGAATAAGACAATGATTTCAAACACCAGCCCCTTTTTAAAGCAACCAGCTGTCAGGACTTACTGAAAGGTTGTATGAAACCCCTGAGTCCTTGGAGGCTGCCATGTCGTTGGCTATACGTGTTGATAGACGCCTTAGAGATAGGTGGGTGAGACCACCTTCTCTGGGGCCTTATTGTTCGGGGTTATGCCCCTTTCTGGGGGAGAGGTCTGGCGGTGAACCAGTACTGGGGGAGATGGTGGAACCCATGCAGTTACAGGGTGCCTCTGCATCGTACATTTCCCCGGAGATTCACAAAAAAAAAGCATGGTTTTTTTGTGTGAAAAAGGGACATTTTATTAGGGTCTGTCCTTCGATTCCTAAACAAAAGGAAACTCGATTAACCCTTGGTAATCTAGAGTTGGATAAGCAAGGGGTACATTTATCATCAACCTGTAGTTCCCAGTTTGTCCTGACAGCAGAGGTGGTGCTAGAGAGCAAAACCGAGAAAATTTCTATGTTTGTTGACAGTGGAGCTGGAGTCAGCATGGTTGATGCTGAGTTTGTGAGAACTCATGGGCTTGCTTGCTGTACTTTAGCTAAGCCTATTCCCATCTTCGCCATCGACTCGGCGCCACTTGCACAGAAAGCTCTAACTCAGATTGTACATAATGTAAAACTGAGTGTGGGGTCGGTTGATTTTGAGATAATCTCTTGCTATGTCCTGGACGGTCTTCCCACCCCAATTGTTTAGGTCTATCCTGGTTGGTGAAACATAATACGTTGGTGGATTTGCAAGCCAGGGAGATCATTGAATGGGAGATTACTGCCATGAAAACTGTTTAGATATTTCCCTTTCTACAGTCCCTATGGAAATCTTACCTGCTTTTCTGTCTGGTTTTGAGGATGTTTTTTCTGAGAGGGGGTGTCAGGATTTGCCTCCTCATCGTGCATATGACTGTCCTATTAACCTGACCCCCGGGGCTAAACTACCAAAGTCCAGACTGAATAATCTTTCTGGCTCTGAGAGTAAAGCCATGATGGATTTCATTGTGGAAAGTCTGGAGAAAAGACATATCAGACCTTCATCTTCACACGTGGCAGCAGGGTTCTTCTTCATGAAGAAAAAAGATGGCGGCCTATGTCCCTGTTTAGATTTCCAGGAATTAAATCAAATTACCATCCGAGATCCATACCCTCTTCCTCTGATTCCAGATTTGTTCAGCCAGGTTGTGGGAGCTAAGGTATTTTCCAAGTTGGATTTAAGGGGAGCCTACAATCTGGTTAGAATCAGAGAAGGGGATTAATGTCTGGCTATGCTTTTCGGTTTGACCAATACACCTGCAGTGTTCCAGAATTTCATAAATGATATTATCATCATTTGGTGGGGAGGTTTGTTGTGGTCTATCTGGACGATATTTTGGTTTACTCACCTGATTGTAAGACACATCGGGGGCATGTTAAACAGGTGCTCCAGATATTAAGGGATGACAAACTATATGCCAAACTAGAGAAATGTGTTTTTGCCATCCAGGATGTGCAGTTTTTGCGGTACCTCTTGTCATCTTTAGGTTTTCGGATGGATCCGGAGAAGATCCGTGCGGTCCCTGCAGGCTTTTTGCCATGGCACCTATACTCGGTCAACCCGATGTTTCCCAACCCTGGAATTGATGTGTCAGAGGTGGGGGTTGGGGCTGTGTTGTCTCAGGGTCGGTCCCCTGGTAAATGGCATCCATGCGCTTTCTTTTCTAAGAAATTGTCTTCGGCTGATAGAAATTATGACGTGGGTAGTAGGGAACTTTTGGCAATCAAATTGGCGTTCAAATTTATTATTTGTTATTACTGACCATAAGAACCTGTCACATCTTCAATCAGCTAAATGTCTCAACCCTAGGCAAGCTAGATGGTCACTATTTTTTACTAGGTTCAATTTTGTTGTCACTTTTCGTCCAGGGGTCAAAAATATCAAGGCTGATGTTTTGTCCCGGAGCTTCCCTGGTGCTGGTGACCATGAGAACCCTGCCCCGATATTACAGAAAGGGGTAGTCATTTTGGCATTGTACTCTGAAATGGAGGGTGAGGTGTTGGAGGCTCAGGGGGACGCCCCTGCCTCCTGCCCTTCAGGAAGGTTATTTGTACTATCTAATCTGTGCCGCAAAGTAATTAAGGAACATCACAACTCTGTGCTTGCTGGCCATCCAGCTGGTAAGGCAACCGTGGACCTCCTCTCTCATTGTTTTTGGTGGCCGGGGTTGCATTGGGATGTGGCTGAACACGTATCTGCTTGTAGTATTTGCGCACATTCAAAAGTATTGCATACCCGTCCGTCTGGTGCTCTTCTTCTGCTACCTATCCTTAGCAGGCCATGGACACACTTGTCCATGGATTTTATTACTGACCTACCGGTTTCTGCAGGCAAAATGGTGGTTTTGGTGGTTGTACATAGGTTCAGTAAAATGGTTCACTTTGTTGCATTACTGACACTTCCAAGACTCTTGCTCAGGTGTTTATAAATGAGATCGTGAAGCTTTATGGGGTTCCCTCCCATGTGGTGTCCGATCGGGGAACCAGTTTGTTTCCAAGTTCTGGAAAGCATTCTGTTCTCGACTGGGGGTGCAGCTGTCCTTTTCCTCTGCCTTACATCCTCAGTTGAATGGACAGACCGAGCGCATGAATCAGAATTTGGAGACCTACCTCAAGTGTTTTGTCAAAATCAGGAGGATTGGGCATCCTACTTACCACTGACAGAATTTGCCGTTAATAATCATCATCAAGAATCCACTGGCAGGTCACCGTTCTTTGGTGCATAAGGTTACCATCCACAGTTTGGTACCGTTAGTGGCGGTGGAGCGTCGGGAGTTCCTGAGGAGGAATGTTTTGCTTCGTCATTCTCCTTGGTGTGGCGGGGGGTTCTGAGTAATTTGAAGATCATGGGAGACAAGTACAAATATATGGCTGACTGAAAATGGTTGCCAGGTCCAGACCTGAATGTGAATGACTTTGTGTGGTTGTCTACCAGGTTGAAAGTTCCTTCTTGGAAGCTGGGACCTAGGTTTGTTGGTCCCTATAAAATAACCACCGTCATTAACCCAGCAGTGTTTTGTCTGGAGCTACCTCAGGCCCTTAAGGTCCACAAAGTCTTTCACAGGTCTCTATTCTAGAAATATGTGAAACCTCTTGAGTCATCACCTCTACCGCCACTCCCAATAATGGATGACTGTAATCTGGAGTTTCAGATTTCAAGAATTGTAGATTCTCGTCTCCAACGTCGTTCCCTACAATACTTGGTGCTGGAAGGGTTATGGTCCTGAGGAGAGGATGTGGGTTTCAGCATCAGAGTTGAATGCCCCCAGGCTGGTTTGTTCATTCCACACCTCTTATCTTGAGAAACCTGGTCCTGAGTGTCCAAAGGCCACTCGTAGAAGGGGGGCACTGTAACGGGTGAGTCAGGTGTAGCAGACAGTCGTTCTGCAGCTGGTTGCAGAAGGTCACTTCATTTGGCATTACAGATGCCTTCTTAAATCTGTCTTACTTTAAGACTCAGCGATTACCTCCCTCCTGCTCTGACTGACACCCTGGCCTGGGTGTTTAAATACTTTCAGTTGGCTGCTGAGAGGGGCCAGTGATATTCACATGTTCCCTTGTGAAGGCTTGGAGCTATTGAAGTCTGGTTACTTCCTTTCTGGTGCTTGAAGGACGTTTGGTGTAATCTCTCTGAAGTCAGCTCAAACTAAGTTTCTTCCCCCTGTGTTTGTTTCCCTTTTTGTCTTTAGTTTATAGTGGGGACTGACCAGTGGTCATCCCCCTCCCTTCCCTATCTAGGGCCTAGCTCTAGGGATTAACTTAGGTTTCCTGTTCGGCGATTGGTGAGGAACCAATATAAGGATGGTACGGGAGACGGTGATATTAGATCAGCGTAGAAGGTCTCCACTCCCCCTTTCCCTAGAGTCTAGGCTCCCTTCCCCTCATCCCTTCGTGTTGCACTTTGTCTTTCCTACACTGTGTGTGACACCAGCCTGTTGATATCAGCTGGCTTTTCCTCATAAACATATTCTACTGTGGTAACAAGAAGATCATTGAAATGATGTAAGCAGGTCAATATGTGGCAGGGCTAAAATTAAGTGGAAATTAGTTTTTGGTGATTAAAATATTCTTCATGGCAAATAATAAATTTGCAACTATTTGCAATTCATCTGATCACTCTTAATAACAATTTAGAGTTAATGCAAATTGTCACTTTGGAAACTGAAGCAGCAAACTTTGTAATAGTCAAAATTTGTGTCAGTCTCAAAATTTGGCTACGTCTGCTTCCCAAAGGGGGAAAGGAATTGGAACAGGCAACGTCCCATCTTACTAATTAGGATTTGAAGATCAGGGAAAAACTCGTGCCTGACAGGTTGGCCCTCTTCCTCCCAGGCTTGATAAGATACACTCAAATGAGATTTGTAAAAGGCAGGTCAATGGTAATTATAATTAACATCAGAAAAGTTTTATCAGCATTGAATAAGTCAAGTGTTACCTTACAGGGTGATATTATGACTTCTTTGGTCACCATTGATACAGAAAAAAAGAATTTCACAATGTTTTTGTGGGTGGCTAGAGCAGGTACTAGATGCTATGTGCTTCCATGGAGCATTCAGGGATTTAGGATATGTTTATACTTCGTCTTTTTCAATGTTTTTTGAGCGTCTCTGCTCATACACATGGAGGGAAAAGCTCTCAAAACTGTTGAAAGAGTTGGCCAATTAATTTCTTTGCAAAAACAACTTGTTCATATCTTCATGTAAAATCGGTTTGCTCAGTGCATCATCCAAGTGCAGCATATAAGTGTATGTTTGCTACCGCTACCCAGCTTTCCCAACCTGTGATATTCCTTGTCTGCTTGTATTCACTTGGTATGTTTTGCAACTGACCACTGCACTATCCCCCTCCCAACTTTTCTTTACGACCTTCTTGTTTACTCTGCCTGTCATATATCCTGCATCTGGCTCAGTTTTGATTATCTGATTATCAAGATGAGTACAGGCCTTTCCCCTCTGATTCATACCAGAATGCATTTCTAAGCATATTGTGAGTTAGAAGTCTACATAGGCTTTAGTCGACTATGCATCATCCAAGTGTACTGCAATGAATTAGACCAGAATTGAACCAGAAGGGAACTGAAGGTAACTTTATACATAATCACAGTAAACAATGTTTCTGTTTGTTTCCATTATCACCCCCATAGTTCTTCACTTCCTACTAACCCCCTACACCTAGTAATAAACTGATCATCTCTCCCTCCATCCTCCCCATGCATCTCACCTCCTCCTCAGAACTGTTCCTCAACATAAAATCCTGTGTCCCCAAACACAGACATCCACCTCATGCCCTCTCCCACCTACTAACACTTTTTCTGCACCTCCTCAATGCCGGTGATATCTCTCCAAATTCTGATCCTCCCCACCACATCCCCACAGTCACTTCTACCTCCAATCCACGATCTATCATAAATTTACCAAACTTTTTTAACCATATACCCATTTACCCAGCCCCTGCTTTCCCAGTCCCTCTAACAGGAGGACTATGGAATGCTCGCTCTGTCTGCAACAAAGTTTCATACATACACAGCTTTCCATTGCTAACAAACTTTCCTTACTCGGCATCACCGAAACCTGGCTCACTCCCTCTGACACAGCCTCTCCAGCTGCACTTTCTTTCAGTGGCTTCCATATTTGTCACACCCCTGCCCCAGCAGCAAGCATGGTGGAGAAGTTGGTTTTCTCCTGTCAGATGACTGCTCCTTCACCCAATTTCCACTGACACCCTCCGTTACATACTTCTCTTCTCTCATATCCTCCCTGTCACACAACCCTAAACAGCTATACAACACTTTCAATTTGCTCCTCTAATCCCCAGCACCAACACCATCTCCTCTGATCTGAGCAGAAGACTTTGCCTCTTTCTTCAAGCAGAAGATTGATAACATCAGAGAAAACTTTGGCCTACAGACGCCACAGCCCCTCCTTATAACTACTCAGCCCTCCTCCTCCAAAACCAGCTTCTCCACCAATACAGAAGATCAAATTTAATCTCTACTCTCCAGATCACATATCACCAACTGTGCAACTGATCCAATCCCATCCCACCCCATCCCAAACCTCACCACAATCTTCATCCCAACCCTAACCCATCTCTTCAACCTATCAGTAATAACTAGTGTCTTCCCCTCATGCGTCAAACATGCCTCGATCACACCCATCTTCAAAAAGCCCTCTCTTGACCCATCCTCTGTGTCTAGCTATCACGCCATATCACTTCTCCCCTATGCCTCAAAACAACTAGAGCAGCATGTCCATCTTGACCTGTCCTCCCACCTCTCCTCCTGCTCCCTCTTTGACCGCTTACAATCTGGCTTCCGACCTCATCATTCCACTGAAACTGCCCTGACTAAAGTCACCAATGACCTACTAACCGCCTAATCCAAGTGTCATTATTCTGTCCTCCTGAACCTGTCCTCTTCCTTTGACACAGTGGACCATTCCCTCTTACTACAGATTCTCTCATCTCATGGCATCACAGACTTGGCCCTATCTTGGCTCTCTTCATACCTAACAGACCGGACATTCAGCATCTCACACTTACAAACCACCTCCTCAACTCACCCCCTATCTGTCAGTGTCCCCCAAGGTTCAGTTCTAGGGCCCCGGCTCTTCTCCATCTACACCTTCAGCCTGGGATAGCTCATAGAGTCCCACAGCTTTCAGTATCATCTTTATGCTGTTGACACACAGATCTACCTCTCTGGACCCTATATCCCCTCCTTACTAACCAGAATCCCACAATGTATGTCTGCCATTTCATTCTCTTTCTCTGCTAGGTTTCTAAAACTTAACATGAACAAAAAAGAATTGGTCATCTTTCCACCCATCTCACTTAACCTCTCCAACAGACCTATCCATCAAAGTCAATGGCTGCTCAATCTACCCAGTTCCGCAAGCTCGCTGCCTCGGGGTAACACTTGACTCTGATCTTTTCTTCAAACCACATATTCAAGCCCTTTCCACTTCCTGCCGACTCCAACTCAAAAATATTTCCAGGAATTGTATATTCGTTAAACAAGAATCTGCAAAAACACTAGGGCATACCCTCATCATCTGTCGCCTCAACTACTTCAACCTCCTGCTCCGTGGCCTCCCTTCTAACACTCTCGCACCCCTCCAATCTATCCTAAACTATGTAGCCTGACTAATCTACATGTTCCCCCGCTATTCCCTGGCCACTCCTCTCTTTAAATCCCTTCACTGGCTCCCCATTGCCCAGAGACTCCAGTTCAAAACCCTAACCATGGCATACAAAGCCATCCACAACCTGTCTCCCCCATACATCTGTGACCTAGTCTCCCGATACTTACCTGCACACAACCTCTGATCCTCACAAGATCTCCTTCTCTACTCCCCTCTTATCTCCTCTTCCCACAATCGCATACAAGATTTGTCCTATGCATCCCCCCTACTCTGGAACTGTCTACCCCAACATATCAGACTCTCGCCTATCGTGGAAACCTTCAAAAGGTACCTGAAGACCTAAGTTTTCCTAGGTGAATCCACTTCACTTTTCCTCAAATGGCTTTGCGGTAGTTTTTCTGTCTTTTTGCCACAAGCAACTTTTTCTATCATTTAAACTATGACTAGCAGAAGCTGCCTGAAGAATGTACCTGCTAATTCTATTAACTAGCAATTTTTTTCCCTGAAGCATCTGCATGCAACAGTTTTGCCAATAATTTCGCAGTGGCTCTGCTACCGGCATTTTTTCCCTATATTTATTATTAACAGAGCAGGAAACTTTCAAGCAGAAGCAGCTCAAAGAATGAACATTTTACTTTTAACAACTCCAGAGTTTCCAAACCCGGTGGTGGTTAAAAGAAGTAACAAAATACTGAACATGTGCACAACACTGTCATTTTTACATTGCTGTGCATTAAGTCCATTTTTGCAGCTGTTTTTCGGTGCTTTTTCAGGCGGATTCCGTATCTACCTAAAAAAAGTATTTTGTGTACATATCCAGTTTCTGTTCCAAAATATCCTTGAAAAACTCCATTTGCACATAGCCACTGAATGCAAACTCTCTCTCTTCTATGTTTCCATGGATGGTATGTCCCTGTTTTCAAGCTATGTATGTTATGTGTTTCATTAAAAGCTTTAAAGATACATGGGCAACAGTGACATCAATCTACATGAAAATATGCTATTAATTGGGATTCAGTTATAGTTTGTTTGTGGAGAAGAAACCCTAAAAATTCATCCTCAAAATTTAAAACTCCTCAAAAACTTGGAGTTTTTACTCAGTGGCTATGTGCATACAGTACTTTTTTAAGAGGTTTTGGAACAGAAACAGAGTGGAAACTGAATGGAAACTCTCCAAATCCTCCTCGAAAATGCAAAACTCCTCAGCTAACAGATTTAATGTGAATACACCCTTAGTTGTTTTAAAACTGAACTGTCAACAAATTTCTCAATGAAAACAGTATACATTATTAATTAGATCTGTTAGACCTGAGGCGACTAGTATATGCTCATGCATTGCAAATCCATGGCAGACTCTATAATCTTGATATTAAGATGAGCATCTTATGAGTACAGATATAGAATGAAATTGCTCATGAGTTCTCCTTTTCCAATAATTTTTATTGAAGTTTTTTTATATAATTGGGGGAGGGGAGGTAGGTTAGGGAGAGGGAAAGCAGGAGTATAAGACTTTAATTGGAGGGAATAGGGAAAGAGAGGAGGGGGAGGAGAACTCGATGATGTGTATAGAGGTACCATTATATTGCTCATGAGTTCTCCAACCCAGCTGTCTCTTGTATTGAGCAAGGCAAAAACTCAAAAGCAGCAGAGAGGAGGGACAATGAAGAGCTTAACTTTGAAAACTTAATATACAGTCATTCTGATATGGATTTTCAAAGTATATACAGCATCCTTATCAGATATCTATATAATATTGTATGCAGTTTGTATGATAAAGTCTGGTGACTGATCCGCTTTAAATAAAATACATATGCTTCTCGCTATTTTGGTCAAAAAGAGAGCTGAAATTACATCATAAGGACCTTAGGAAGATGACAGGTTTTAGGTTTCACCTAAAATGCCTATTAAAGTGTCATACAAAATCTTATCCACCTGTTTTTATTTAAACTATCCTAGGGACGGACAGTAAGCAGTCATAAATACAGGCTTGTTTAGAATTCTTTCTTAGATCTGGCAAGTCAGCGTAGCTAGGCTGGATCATTAATCCTAATTAACATCTTTTTGTACCAAATATAAATTCTACACAGGACCATAGAGTATCAGAGCAAGGATTAAGGATTCTATAAGCATAGTAGAATTGACCATATGTGTCTGTATATATGTGTACACACACACACACATACAGTGAAGGATATAATTATTTGATCCCTTGCTGTTTTTGTAAGTTTGCCCACTAGCAAAGACATAAACAGTCTTAAAGACAGCTGTCTTACATAGTCAACTGTATAAAAGACTCCTGTCCACAGACTCAATTAATCAGTCAGACTCTAACCATTACAACATGGGCAAGACCAAAGAGCTTTCTAAGGATGTCAGGGACAAGATCATAGACCTGCACAAAGCTGGAATGGGCTACAAAACTATAAGTAAGATGCTGGGTGAGAAGGAGACAACTGTTGGTGCAATAGAAAGAAAATGGAAGAAACACAAAATGACTGTCACACGACATCAATCTGGGGCACCATGCAAAATCTCACCTCGTGGGGTATCCTTGATCATGAGGAAGGTGAGAGATCAGCCTAAAACTACACGGGGGGAACTTGTTAATGGTCTCAAGGCAGCTGGGACCACAGTCACCAAGAAAACCATTGGTAACACATTACGCCTTAAAGGTTTAAAATCCTGCAGTGCCCGCAAGGTCCTCCTGCTCAACAAGGCACATGTGCAGGCCTGTCTGAAGTTTGCCAATAATCACTTGGATGATTCTGTGAGTTATAGGGAGAAGGTGCTGTGGTCAGATGAGACAAAAATTGAGCTGTTTGACATTAACTCAACTCGCCGTGTTTGGAGGAAGAAGAAGGATGAGTACAACCCTAAGAACATCGTCCCAACTGTGAAGCATGGTGGGGGAAACATTATACTTTGGGGGTGCTTTTCTGCAAGGGGGACATGACGACTGCACCGTACTGAAGGGAAGATGGATGAGGTCATGTATCGCAAGATTTTGGCCAACATCCTCCTTCCCTCGGTAAGAGCATTGAAGATGGGTCGTGGCTGGGTCTTCCAGCAAGACAATGACCCAAAACATACAGCAAGGCAACAAAGGAGTGGCTCAAAAAGAAGCACAGTAAGGTCATGGAGTGGGCTAGCCAATCTCCAGACCTTAACCCCATAGAGAACTTATGGAGTCCGAGTTGCCAAGCGACAGCATCAAAATCTTAAGGATTTAGAGATGATCTGCAAAGATGGGTGGACCAAAATTCCTCTTGACCAAACCTCATCATCAACTACAAACAACATCTGACTGCTGTGCTTGCCAACAAGGGTATTGCCACCAATTATTAAGTGTTGTTTGCCAGAGGATTCAAATACTTATTTCTCACTGCTAAATGCAAATAAATTTATCTAATTTATACAATGTGATTTTCTTGATTTTTTTGGATATTCTATCTCTCAATGTTAAAATTAACCTACCCTTAAAATTATAGACTGTTCATGTCTTTGTCAGTGGGCAAAGTTACAAAAACAGCAAGGAATCAAATAATTATTCCCTTCACTGTATATACTCTTCAACATTGAAATTGCAACATTAACCCCTTTAAAGCCCATGACGTACTAATACGCGTCTGTGCCCTGGGCTTTAAGAGCCTGACCCGTATTAGTACGTCATTGCGATCGCTCGCGCACACAGGCTGTGCGGGCGCGATCGCCGCCGGGTGTCAGCTGATTGTCACAGCTGACACCCGGTACTATGTGCAGGGAGTGGTCCCGCACCGCTCCCGGCACATTAACCCCCGCAATGCTGCGATCGAAGTCGATCGCAGCATTGCGGTGGCTTAGGGGAGGTGATCGGTATACTCACCTCCTCTTCCGGCCTCCATGTCGTCATGACAACATCCGGGTCACCAGACAGCAAGAAGATTGTTTGGTCATGCGCAGTGCATGACCAAACAATCTTATCACTGTGCAGCGCTGACTGCCTGCATAGCACAGGGATGGTGCTCCATCCCTATGCTATGCAGGTGATCAGAAAAAAAAAAGTGAAAGTCCCATAGTGGTACAAAGTAAAAAAGTAAAAAAACTCCTAGAAAGTGAAAAAAAAAAAAAAATTGTAAAAATATTTAAAAAAAAATAAAAAAAATAATCCACTAAAAATAAAAATATAATGTACCCATCAATAAATATTATTATGAAAAAAAAAACAACAAACAGTAAAACTTCAAATATTTGGTATCGCCGCGTCCGTAATTACCTGACCTATAAAACTGTTCCACTAGTTAACCCCTTCAGTGAACACGGTAAAATAAATAAATAAAAAACGAAGCAAAAAACAATGCTTTATCATCATACTGCCAAACAAAAAATGGAATAACACGCGATTAAAAAGACAAATATAAATAAAAATGGTACCGCTGAAAACGTCATCTTGTCCTGCAAAAAACAAGCCGCCATACAGCTCCATCATCTGAAAAATCAAAAAGTTATAGCTCTCAGAATAAAGCGATCCAAAAGAATACTTTTTTCTATAAAATAACATAGAAAAACGATATAAATGTGGTACCGCTGTAAACGTACTGACCCAAAGAATAAAACTACCTTATCAATTTTACCACACGCAGAGTAGAATAAAAAAATGTAAAAAAACACAATTCCGAATTGTTGGTTTTTGTTTATTCTGCCTCCCAAAAGCTGGAATAGAAAACGATCAAAAAATGTCACATGCCTGAAAATGGCACCAATAAAAACGTCAACTCATCCCGCAAAAAACAAGCCATCACATGACTCTGTAGGCCAAAATATGGAAACATTATAGCTCTCAAAATATGGCGATGCAAAAACTAGATTTTACAAAATATGTGTCTTTTAGTTTGTGACAGATGTCAATTAGTGTTGAGCCACCCCCGTAGTGTTCGACTTCGGTTCGGTTCGTCGAACACCCGTGTGTTCGCCGAACTGTTCGTCGAACTGTTCGTCGAACACCTTCGAACACCGTTAAAACCAATGGCAGGCAAACAAAAACACATAGAAACACATAGAAAACACCTTCAAAGGTGTCCAAAAGCTGACAAACTGCTCAGAAGACATAACTAACACATGGAAAAGTGACAAGTACATATAGTCATGCGAAAATAAAAGAGGTGGAGGAGTAAAAGGAGGGGGAGACACAGATATAGGCATGTCATGCCCTTCTAAAATCCAAAAAGTGAGAAGCCGACACGGCCAGTCCGCTCCTGCCCGTGCCACCTCCGTGTCGCCGGGTTTGTGCCAGAGCCGCGGTGAACCCTGACGGCCAGCCCCCCTCTCCCAATACTGGTGCCTGTCCGCTGGTGGGTCGAGCGAGCCCCCCTGTGGTGGAGGCAGCTCTAAGCTTTTTAATTTAAATTGTCTCTCTAATTTGAATGAATACACTTTAAATCCATTTACAAGGATCTATTGGAGGGCAAGTCTCATGCCAGCAGCCGCGGTAATTCCAGCTCCAGTAGTGTCCACTAAAGCTGCTGCAGTTAAAAAGCTTTTATAAGGATCGAGCTCGGCTGTCCACCGCAAGGCATCCTACTGCCAGTCCCAGCCCCTATGCCTTGGGGTGCCTCCTGATGCTCTTCACTAAGTATCCCATGGTCCCGAAGCATTTCCTTTGAAAAAATTAAGTGTCTAAACTACAGGTGGTGTAGCTTGCTTAACAGCCGGGATAATCCGCTGACTAGCAGACACTGCTACTAGGCACAAAGTATTTCCTGGGCTAGATGCAGTTAAAAATTTGTAATTAGATACTCTCGTTGGATGCTGAGAAAGCATTCCATAGAGTCTCCTGGCACGCCATATATGATTCTCTTAAAAAGCTTGGGGTAGGGGTCTAGGGGACCCTTTTATAGCCAAAATCACGGCCCTGTATCGCAATACGTCACCTAGGCTGAAGATAAATGGAACTGTAGCACCCTGAGGGCTCGGTTGCTACAGACGTATTGCACCTCACCCAGAGGTGTGATATCTCACTCTCAGGTAAGGATGGAGTGTGGATCAGGACCCGACACCTGCATGCATTACACCACATTGCCGTGGGACAGGGCGACCAATATGCCCCTGAGATGGGCACGACAGTCCCTGTCCCTGGCTGGAGTGGGGGGAGGGAACACTGAGGAAGGGGAACCCTGTAGTGCAGGAGCAGGGAGGAAGCAGTTCCTGGGTGCATTGAGAAGGGAGTATAAAAGGTGGGCACCATCTTAGTTCAGTGCAGAGAAGTCTGAGCAGAAGTGGCAGGGAGCAGGGGCTCTGCATGAGCTCTGCTCCGGAGGCGGGCCTAGTAACAGAGGCCCAGGCCTGGAAGAGGGAGAAGGAAGGAAGAGGAGCGGAGAAGGCTCCAGGAACGAGGAATGAAGGGATCCCACGGGTGCGGACGGGCGAGTCGCCACCGCACGCCCGAATCCACCTGCGTGGAGGGGTCAGGCCAAAGGGGGAGACCGGTCCCCGAACTAGTGGAGGCAGGAAACGACCCTCAGCTAGAAACCGGAGGCTCTGACATTTTATGTGGCGCAGCCCCTCGCTACACCCGCTAGGAAGGCACCACATAGGGTCAGGGAAACTGGCGCCAAGTTTACCAAGAGGAGGCCCGAGGCAGCCGGACAGAAGTGTTGGTAAGAAAGGCCAGACAAAGGACACACAAAGGGGGTCCTGTGAAGTGCTCCAAAGTTATCTGGGAGTTGTCTGAGCCCCTCACCTGGTGAGCACAGTACGACGTGGGCAGCCGTTACCTGCAGACGTGGTCTGGATAATAAGAACTGTGAGTAAAGGCCCTGGACTGCATCACTGACTCCGTGTCGTTACTGCTGCTGCCCTGCACCATCACCCCCATCCTCCGCATACACTGCCCTGAGGCTATACTCCTCCCGTGGGGAGTTATGCTACGCTCTGCTGCACCCACAACACCAGCCTCAGCGGTCTGCCCTGTAGCGGCGGTTCACTCTGACCGCAATCCACGGGTGGCGTAGTCGGACATTTAAACATCAAAACCACATAAATAGTTCCGCCACTGGTTTGACCGCCCTGAGCCACGGAACCGGGTCGCCGCCACGAAGACTACAACCACCAGCATCCACCAAAAAGGGTCCGGCTCCGGGTGTCCCAAGGCCCAGGGGGTGCGTCAGAACATTTTCATCACCTTTCACAATCACCAATGGGACAAGGCAGGGATGTCCTCTGTCCCCTCTCTTATACATCCTAGTGACGGAGCACCTGATCTCATCAATTCGCCATAACCCCAATATAAGGTGGATTGAGGTGGGAGGCACCGAGTACAAGTGCTCTCTATTTGCTGATGATGTCCTAGTATATATCACTCAATCACATATATCCATCCCTGCTGTTATGGCTGAAATAGATCACTTTGTTACATGGTAAAATTTTAAAATCAATGCAGCGAAGTCTGAGGCCCTCGATGTCTCCCTCCCCAAATCCATATAGGATTCCATCCAGTCCAACTTTCCCTTTGCCTGGTCCTCACAGGGTATCAAATACTTAGGAATTCCTATTCATAGAGACCTCTCCCATCTATGTTATCTTAATTTTGGGCCCTTTATTGAACAATTCCATACAGACCACGGTTGGCAAGTTAGAACTGTAAGATTCACTACGTGAACCACTGGTGTTTTGTGGAAAAGCACATGTACACTGCGTTCCAAATTATTATGCAAAAAGTGTTTAGGAGTGATAAGGGAAGAATTTGTTTGTTTGTCAGTTAAACTCATTGATGGTGATGTGTGTCAGGGCTCTTTATATCACTGTAAGCAATTGCAGACACCTGTGCTAATTAGTTTGGCAGGTGTGTCCAATGAAAGGCAAGACTACTTAAGAAGGCTCTCTCACATTATTAAGCAGCCTACATTTTCTGCCAAAATGGGAAAGAAAAAGGATGTGTCGGCTGCTGAGAAGCAACAAATTGTGGAGTGTTTAGGTCAAGGCATGACTACAATCAACATTGTGCGATGATCAGGATGAAGTGTCTTGGCAATCAAGAAGTATGTAGCTGATTCACAGTACACACGTGTGCGTGCTGATAAGGGCAAATTGAGGACTCTTTCCTACAGACAATTACGTCAGGTTGAAAGAGCAGCGGCAAAAAAGCCTTGTCATAGCAGCAGACAAGTTTTTGAAGCTGCTTGTGCCTCCAACGTCCCCCGAACAACAAGATGCAGGGTCCTTCAGAGGTTTGCAGCTGTGCATACGCCATCCTGTCGACCTCCTCTATCCACTTCACACAAGCAGAAACGGCTCCAGTGGGCCAAACATTACATGAAGACTGATTTCAAAACTGTTTTGTTCACGGATGAGTGCCGTGCAGCGCTCGATGGTCCAGATGGATGGAGTGGAGGATGGCTGGTTGATGGACACCCCACGCAAACACGGCTACAGCGCCAACAAGGAGGAGGTGGAGTAATGTTTTGGGCTGGAATCATGGGGAGAGAGATTGTCGGCCCCTTTAGGATCCCTGAAGGCGCTAAAGATGAACTCCATAATGTATGTGGATTTTCTCAAACAGCACTTCCTGCCATGGTTCAAGAAGAAGAACCGTGTATTTCACAGCAAGATCATTTTTCTGCATGATAATGCACCATCTCATGCTGCACATAAAACATCTGCATCTCTGGCTGATATGGGCATAAAAGGGGACAAACTTATGGTGTGACCCCCATGCTCCCCTGACCTCTACCCCATTCAGAACCTTTGGAGCATCATTAAAAGGAGTGTCTATGATGGCGGGAGGCAGTTCACATCTAAGCAACAGCTCTGGGAGGGTATTCTGTCCTCATGCAAAACAATTGAAGCAGAAACCATCCAAAACCTGACAAATTCAATGGACGAGAGAGTTCAGAAGCTCCTTTCGAACAAGGGGTCCTATGTGAAAATGTAACATCACCTAGAATAAAGTTTTGAGTTGAAAACTGTTTGATTTCAGTTTCTAACAACCTGCTAATGCTTATAATTTCAAAAATGACCATTTTTTTGGTCTTTATTAAAATGAAAAGGTTGATCGAAAAGTTTGGGGGATCTAAGAGTGTGGCAACCCAGTAGTCATGATTACTTCGAATTCTGACAATATGAGGGTCATGCTGCAGGTAGTGCAGCAAGAAGGCACTTATGTGCCTTGCGCATCTCGGAGCCCCAAAATTATTTTCCGGGCTAGATGCAGCTAAAAATTATTTTTAATTTTAAATCTGGTGAAGCTTTAGTATAGATGGCCTAATAGGATCAGTGCTGCACACTGCTACAAAGCCCAAATTATTTTCCAGTCAAGATACAGATAAACATGATTAGTAATTTGAAAGCTTAAAACGGTTGGTAGGGTGATTTTAACCAATCATCAAGCTTTTACTCTCCCCAGGATGACACAGGGGTAGAAAAGTCGTTTCGGATCCATGATTTGTTCATCTTTATGAACGTGAGTCTGTCTACATTATCAGTGGAGAGCCGCGTGCGCTTATCTGTCAGCACACCACCAGCAGCGCTGAACACACTTTCAGACAGAACGCTGGCTGCGGGGCATGACAAGATCTCCAAGGCGTAAGTGGTTAGCTCCGGCCATTTATCCAGATTGGAAGCCCAAAAAGAGCAAGGGTCCAGTGACACAGTCGTGGCTTCAATGTTTACTTGGAGATACTCCTGTACCATCCTCTCTAGGCGTTGACTATGTGTCAGACTTCTTGTCTCCTGTGGCCTTGCAAAGGATGGGCTAAAAAAGTGGTGAAATGATTCCGCAAAATTGATGTTACCAGCAGATACTGTGGTTCTGTTACGGTTTGAGTGCTGAACACTTGACGGTCCCACGGTTGGCAAGTTGGAACTGTGAGATTCACTACGTGCACCACTGGTGTTTTGTGGAAAAGCACATGTAAGATTCTGCAACAGTCTCTGCTGATACTCCTGCATGCGTGCATCCCTTTCTATGGCAGGAATAATTTCGGCAAATTTACTTTTGTACCGGGGATCTAACAGTGTGGCAACCCAGTAGTCAGGATTATTTCTAATTCTCACAATTCGAGGGTCATGTTGCAGGTAGTGCAGCAAGAAGGCACTCATGTGTGTTGCGCATCCAGGAGAACCAAGTCCCTGTTGTGTTGGTGGCGAGGTAACAATCATGCTTCCTTCCTCTGTCCTCTCCCCCCAACCTCGCACAACAGAAATGTGATCAAGGTCTCCCTCATCTGATGAGTCTTCCATCAGTTCGTCCTCCACTTCTTCCTGGGCTCCTGCACCTTCCTCACTAGTTTGGCTGCTACCATGCGCCCTGGTAAAACCATCTCCCCCACGCTCACATGCCTGCCGCCTTGGTGCTGCCGACCGTCTGGACCTTGCAGATGTTAGCCCTTCCGCATACAACTCCTCCTCCTCTACTTCCTCCACCTCCTCTTGTGCCACCACCTGACTCCGAATTCTGTTTAACATGTGCTCCAGCATGTAAATCACCGGAATAGTCATGCTGATAATGGCATCATCAGCACTAAACATCTTCGTCGCCATTTCAAAACTGTGCAGAAGGGTGCATAGGTCCCTGATCTGAGACCACTCCTCCAGCGTGATTTGCCCCACCTCTGGATCTCGTTGGCCCAGGCTATACGTCAGAACGTATTGCACCAGGGCTTGTCGGTGCTGCCACAGTCGCTGCAACATGTGCAGAGTTGAATTCCACCGGGTAGGCACATCGCATTTTAGCCGGTGAAGTGTCAGGCCCAACGACTTCTGTAGAGATGTAAGTCGCTGAGCTGCGGGATGCGAACGGCGGAAGTGAGCACACAGCGACCGTGCCCTCTGGAGAAGGCCATCTAGTCTGGGATAGTGGGCTAAAAATTGCTGGACAACCAGGTTCAACACGTGAGCCATACAAGGCACGTGTGTGACATTGCCCCGGCGAAGGGCCGCACCCAGGTTTGCAGCATTGTCGCACACGGCCTTCCCTGGTTTCAGGTCCAGTGGAGACAGCCATTCATGAAATTGGTTCTCCAGAGCTGACCACAACTCCTCAGCTGTGTGACTCACATTTCCCAGACATTTCAAAGTAAAAAATGCCTGATGACGTTGAGCCCTACTGCCAGCATAGTAAGGAGGTGTGCAGGATCCCTTCTGCGCAGTTAGAAAGCTTGTGGCATGACCAGACAGGCTTTGGGTGCAGGTGGAAGACCGAGAGGAGGTTGAGGAGGCAGAAGCAGTGGAGGAACTTTGACATAAAGAGGATTGACGCACAACTCGTGGGGACGGCAAGACTTGGACAGCAGCCCCTTGTCCTGCTGTCACCATAGTTACCCAGTGCCCAGTCAGCGACATGTAACGCCCCTGTCCATGCCTACTCGTCCAAGTGTCTGTGGTGAAATGCACCCTGTCACACACAGAGTTTCTCAAAGAAGCGGTGATGTTGTGTGCGACATGCTGGTGGAGCGCAGGCACACCTTTCTTTGAGAAGTAGTGCCGACTAGGCATCTGGTACTGGGGCACTGCGACGGACATAAGGTCTCGAAAATCCTCTGTGTCCACCAGGCGGAAAGGCAGCATTTCTGTAGCCAAGAGCTTGCAGATGGTGAAATTCAACCTCTTAGCTTTCTCATGGCTAGGAGGAAATGGTCTTTTACTTGTCCACATCTGAGGGACCGAGGGCTGGCTATTGTGCTTAGACGGGGTTGATAAGGGTGTCCCCGGCAAACTGCCGGTCTGTGAGGAAGATGCAGGCGGACATGTTAGGTTGCCTTGATCCAAAGGTGGTGCTATCGATGTCGGACAGCGCTCAACACCAGCTGGTGTTACCACCTCCAAAGAAAATGATGACCTGCCAATCATGCTGGCTGTTGCGGGTAAAGAGGTGGCAGGTCTGCGCCCCAAAACAGGTGTGACTGCTGTCCCCCCAGTCACAGAGGATGAAGAGGCCGCGGATGCACAAGATATGGCAGACGGTGGTTGGCCCGGCCGGCTAGGCCGCATTGTAGCACACTGAGCTTCCCACTGCAACTTATGCTTCATGTCCATGTGCCGGTTCATGCATGAAGTACTCAAACTATGTATTTTTTGGCCTCTACTTAGCTTTTGCTGACAAATGTTACAGATAACACGAGTTGGGTCATCTTTATCGATCTGAAAAAATGCCCAGGCTATGCAAGGCTTAGCACCCATGCGACCTGAAGAGCCACCACGACTTGTGGTGAGAGGCAGAGTTGTGTTTGAGGATGCAGTTGTTGACGTGCTTCCAGTACTACGTCTCTGTCCAGGAAGGCGCAACCTGACCTCGTCGTCACTAGCATCTTCCTCCACCTCCTCTGCTGACCTCATCTCTTGGCTGACTGTGGGTTGACAGTAAGTGGGATCTCCAACCTCATCATCATCACCCTGTGTGTTATCACACCCGTCGTCCTCAGAGCCAACCTGTTCCTGCCCTGACAAAAAACTAAAGTTGTCGCTCCAATCAGGTATTTGAGTCTTATCATCGTCTTCCTCATTGTCTCCACCAACAGGAGTTACAGTTTGGGAATGAGGGTCTACATTATGGTCAGAACCTTCTGCGTCTGGTCCTGGATCCGACTCATAAAGATTCTGGGCATCAGTGCAGATCATTTCCTCGTCTGGATTCACAGAAGCGCTGGAGTCGACCTCTGATTCCCAGGCTATAGTATGAGTAAACAGCTCTGCAGACTCAACCATCTGTTCTACCTCATACTCAGACGGGCAGCTGGAGATTTGGGAGCTGTGAGGAAGCAAGTGCGATTTGGGTGACACCTTTGAGGACTGGAGTATTTGTGATGTTGAAGTTGATGTGGAGGAGAGCCCACTTAAAGGAGCACTTGATATCCGTTGAAGCACCTGCTATTTTTGTGCCTCATCTGGAATTTGTAGCGATTGGCGTGGCCGTAAGAAAGGGATCTTATCACATTGTCCGCTAAAAGAAGTAGACATTTTAGTTTGGCTGGAAGATGGTCTTTCTTCTGCAGATGTTACTGTTGCTTTAACACCTACCCCATGGACACAACCTTTTTTCCCCTTCCCAAAACGCCTATTCCCCTTTCCACCAGCAGCAGGCCTTTTTCCACTCATTTTGGTGGTTAACTAATTCACAACTCTGGAGTTGTTTGCACAAAAAAACAATGGATGGTAACGGAGCAGAGCTGAGTGGCCAAACTGTGGTATTAGGCCAAAACTATTGGCTGGGTTAGATGCAGAAAAAAATTATATTCAATTTGCAACCTGATGGAGGTCAGTATAGATGGACTAATACAACAAGTCCCACACACAGCTAGAAGCCCAATATTTTTTCAGAGGTAGATGCAGAAAAAAATATATTCAGTTTGCAACCTGATGGAGGTCAGTATAGATGGACTAATACAACAAGTCCCACACACAGCTAGAAGCCCAATATTTTTTCAGAGGTAGATGCAGAAAAAAATATATTCAGTTTGCAACCTGATGGAGGTCTGTATAGATGGATTAATAGAACAAGTCCCACACACAGCTAGAAGCCCAATATTTTTTCAGAGGTAGATGCAGAAAAAAATATATTCAGTTTGCAACCTGATGGAGGTCAGTATAGATGGACTAATACAACAAGTCCCACACACAGCTAGAAGCCCAATATTTTTTCAGAGGTAGATGCAGAAAAAAATTATATTCAGTTTGCAACCTGATGGAGGTCTGTATAGATGGATTAATAGAACAAGACCCACACACAGCTAGAAGCCCAATATTTTTTCAGAGGTAGATGCAGAAAAAAATATATTCAGTTTGTAACCTGATGGAGGTCAGTATAGATGGACTAATACAACAAGTCCCACACACAGCTAGAAGCCCAAATATTTTTTCAGAGGTACTGTAGATGCAGATAAAAATTATTTTTAATTTGCAACCTGATGGAGGTCAGTATAGATGGACTAATAGAGAAAGTCCGACACACTGCTAGAAGGCCAAATATTTTTTCAGAGCTAGATGCAGAAAAAAATTACATTCAGTTTGCAACCTGATGGAGGTCAGTATAGATGGACTAACAGAGAAAGTCCCACACACTGCTAGAAGGCCAAATATTTTTTCAGAGCTAGATGCATACAAAAAATTATTTTGAATTTGCAACCTGATGGAGGTCAGTATAGGTGGACTAATAGAACAAGTCCCACACACTGCTAGAAGGCCAAATATTTTTTCAGAGCTAGATGCAGAAAAAAATGATATTCAGTTTGCAACCTGATGGAGGTCTGTATAGATGGATTAATAGAACAAGACCCACACACAGCTAGAAGCCCAATATTTTTTCAGAGGTAGATGCAGAAAAAAATATATTCAGTTTGCAACCTGATGGAGGTCAGTATAGATGGACTAATACAACAAGTCCCACACACAGCTAGAAGCCCAATATTTTTTCAGAGGTAGATGCAGAAAAAAATATATTCAGTTTGCAACCTGATGGAGGTCAGTATAGATGGACTAATACAACAAGTCCCACACACAGCTAGAAGCCCAAATATTTTTTCAGAGGTACTGTAGATGCAGTTAAAAATTATTTTTAATTTGCAACCTGATGGAGGTCAGTATAGATGGACTAATAGAGAAAGTCCGACACACTACTAGAAGGCCAAATATTTTTTCAGAGCTAGATGCAGAAAAAAATTATATTCAGTTTGCAACCTGATGGAGGTCAGTATAGATGGATTAATAGAACAAGACCCACACACAGCTAGAAGCCCAATATTTTTTCAGAGGTAGATGCAGAAAAAAATATATTCAGTTTGCAACCTGATGGAGGTCAGTATAGATGGACTAACAGAGAAAGTCCCACACACTACTAGAAGGCCAAATATTTTTTCAGAGCTAGATGCAGAAAAAAATTATATTCAGTTTGCAACCTGATGGAGGTCTGTATAGATGGATTAATAGAACAAGACCCACACACAGCTAGAAGCCCAATATTTTTTCAGAGGTAGATGCAGAAAAAAATATATTCAGTTTGCAACCTGATGGAGGTCAGTATAGATGGACTAATACAACAAGTCCCACACACAGCTAGAAGCCCAATATTTTTTCAGAGGTAGATGCAGAAAAAAATATATTCAGTATGCAACCTGATGGAGGTCAGTATAGGTGGACTAATAGAACAAGTCCCACACACTGCTAGAAGGCCAAATATTTTTTCAGAGCTAGATGCAGAAAAAAGTTAGATTCAGTTTGCAACCTGATGGAGGTCAGTATAGATGGACTAATAGAATGATGCTATGCCCAAAAGATTTTACTTCACTAGGTGCAGTAAAAAAATTGGTATTCTATACACAGGTGGTATATCTTGCAACACAGATAGGCTACTCCACTGACTAACACACTCTGCAATAGGCCAAAAAGGATTAGCTTTGCTAGATTCAGCCAAATGCTGTGAAAAAAACTTGCACAGCACTGGCACAGACCTGCCTGGCAAAAACTGATAGGAACTGATGTAACCTAGTCCTGAAAAGGACTCCAATTACAATTAGTCTTTACTCCCACAACCTATCTATTTAAGAGCACAGACCTGCCTGATAAAAGTCGTAGGAAATGCTGTAACCTAGTCCTTAAAAGGACTGCAATCACAACTATTCCCTACTCCCAAGCTATCTGTATATTTGTGCGAAAATTGGCTTGAAATTAACAAGGTATAGCGCACACAGCAACAGCGGTGCCGTCTAACACGCAGCTGCAGCAGTGAGAAAATGGTGGCGACGGGGAAAATGGCTTGGTCTTATAGGGCAAGGACATGTGACATACACTGCCAATGACACATGCCCTTGCTTGTGTGAAAAAAAGCACTTCGCTCCGTGTGTGCGCTGCTGATAGGCTGACAGATTGCACCTCCCCACTGTAAATGCGGGAAAGAGAAAAAAAAATGGAGATCTTCATTGTTCCTGCAGAGATCCATCCCCTGCCCCTCCCCCCACCCCGCTGTACACTCAAACTGCGTATTAACATTAATTTTCATCATTACTGAGAAAAAATCCAGTTATGATTTTGGTGCACGAACAGTTATCGAACATAACCTCGAACAGCCGAATTTTTCTCAAATTGTTCTTGTTCGCCGAACGGCTCGAACACCGCCCAAAACAGCTCGAATTTGAGATTGGCGAACAGTTCGAGTAGAACAACGCTCATCTCTACTGTCAATCATAAAAACCCGATATGATTCTGGTATCGCTGTAATCGCACCGACCCGAAGTATAAAGTCGTCTAATCACTTATACCGCACTAGGAACGGCGTAAAAAATAAACGCTAGGGCTGGGGTTGGGGTTGCTTTCTTTTCCTAAAGTAAAAAAAAAAAAAAAAAAGATGACGATATGGCAACTAGTGTTGAACGCAAGTGCTCGCTATTTGAGTTTGCATCGGGTTCTCGGGTATGCACTGAGTATCGCGGGTGCTCGAGTCTCCGCCCCATATGCTTCGCAGCCAAAAAAACCTCACGGGGATTGCCTGCCATGCACGAGCGATCCCCGCATGTTTTTTTGGGGGTGCCTAATAACCGTGAAATATGCGGGCGGGGACTCGAGCATTTCACTTGAGCACCCGTGATACATGGTGCATACCTGAGTACAAACTCAAGTAACGAGCACTTGCGCTCAAGAGTAATGACAACTTATTCAATATGATGACCTAATGTTATCAAATTCTGTGTCGTACCTCTGGGTTCAAAATGTTCACTATACCCCTTAATAAAATCCTTGAGGGGTATAGTTTCCAAAATGGGGTCACTTGTGGGGGAGCTCCACTGTTTAGGCACATCAGGGGCTCTCCAAACGCGACATGGTGTCCGCTAACAATTTGAGACGATTTTCCATTCAATTTGTTAGCGGACACCATGTTGCATTTGGAGAGCCCCTGTGTGCCTAAACATTGGAGCTCCCACACAAGTGACCCAATTTTGGAAACTAGACCACCCAAGGCACCTATCTAGATGCATAGTGAGCACTTGAAACCCCCAAGTGCTTCACAAATTGATTCGTAAAAATGAAAAAGTCTTTTTTTTCCACTTTTTCATTTTTACGAATCAATTTGTGAAGCACTTGGGGGTTCCAAGTGCTCACTATGCATCTAGATAGGTGCCTTGAGTGGTCTAGTTTCCAAAATGGGGTCACTTGTGGGGGAGCTCCAATGTTTAGGCACACAGGGGCTCTCCAAATGCGACATTGTATCCGCTAACAAATTGGAACCATGTCGCATTTGGAGAGCCCCTGTGTGCCTAAACATTGGAGCTCCCCCACAAGTGACCCCATTTTGGAAACTAGAATTTTTAGAATGGTATCACTTTTGGGTATTTTCTGTCACAAAGACCTCTCAAAGTGACTTCAAATGTGATGTGGTCTCTAAAAAAATGGTTTTGTAAATTTTGTTGGAAAAATGAGAAATCGCTGGTCAACTTTTAACCCTTATAGCTCCCTAACAAAAAAAAATTTTGGTTCCAAAATTGTGCTGATGTAAAGTAAACATGTGGGAAATGTTATTTATTAAGTATTTTGTGTGACATATCTCTCTGATTTAAGGGCATAAAAATTCAAATTTTGAAAATTGCAAAATTTTCAAAATTTTTGCCAAATTTCCGTTTTTTTTTACAAGTAAACGCAAATGATTTCGAAGAAATTTTACCACAATCATGAAGTACAATATGTCACTAAAAAACAATCTCAGAATCACGGGGATCCGTTGAAGCGTTCCAGAGTAATTACCTCATAAAGTGACAACAGAATTGTATAAGTTGGCCTGGTCATTAACGTGCAAACCACCCTCGGGGGTAAAGGGGTTAAGAAGGAAAAGTCATGTAAGTGAAATCCACAGGCTCAATAGACATGTAAATGATTAAAACAGGAGACAAAATATTCAAAACATCTCGCTTAATTCAGTATCGACTATGAGTGTCATGTGTAGAAATACATCTACTTAGTAGTGATGAGCGAGTATACTTGCAAGTACTCAGTACTCGCCCGAGTGCTTGCAAGATGCTCGGGCAGATGCTCGGGTCCCCTCCCTGCATGTTTGGCGCTCTTTACATATCCAGTGAACATGCAGGGATTGCCTGCCACTCACTGTAATGCCGCAGCCATGATGGTTGTGGCATTACAGTGATTGACTGGCTGCACGGCATCATCAGGTCTATATCAGACCTGGCGCCGCCGTGCTCGTCAGTCTACTCCACAATCAGACAGTCTAGGGAGACGTGCTGCTGAGCTAGGGAGAGATTTGCTTGTTTACTAGGTAGTGTAGGTAGAACAGAAGTACACTCCTCAAAAAATTAAAGGGAACACTCAAATAACGCATCCTAGATCTGAATGAATGAAATATTCTCATTGAATACTTAGTTCTGTACAAAGTTGAATGTGCTGACAACAAAATCACACAAAAATCATCAATGGAAATCAAATTTATTAACCAATGGAGGCCTGGATTTGGAGTCACCCCCAAAATTAAAGTGGAAAAACACACTACAGGCTGATTCAACTTTGATGTAATGTCCTTAAAACAAGTCAAAATGAGGCTCAGTATTGTGTGTGGCCTCCACGTGCCTGTATGACCTCCCTACAATGCCTGGGCATGCTCCTGATGAGATCGCAGATGGTCTCCTGTGGGATCTCCTCCCAGACCTGGACTAAAGCATCCGCCAACTCCTGGACAGTCTGTGGTGCAACGTGACGTTGGTGGATGGAGCGAGACATGATGTCCCAGATGTGCTCAATCGGATTCAGGTCTGGGGAACGGGCGGGTCAGTCCATGGCTTCAATGCCTTCATCTTGCAGGAACTGCTGACACACTCCAGCCACATGAGGTCTGGCATTGTCCTGCATTAGGAGGAACCCAGGGCCAACCGCACCAGCATATGGTGTCACAAGGGGTCTGAAGATCTCGGTACCTAATGGCAGTCAGGCTACCTCTGGCGAGCACATGGAGGGCTGTGCGGCCTTCCAAAGAAATTCCACCCCTCACCATTACTGACCCACTGCCAAACCGGTCAGACTAAAGGATGCTGCAGGCAGCAGATCGCTCTCCACGGCGTCTCCAGACTCTGTCACGTCTGTCACATGTGCTCAGTGTGAACCTGCTTTCATCTGTGAAGAGCACAGGGCGCCAGTGGCGACTTTGCCAATCCTGGTGTTCTGTGGCAAATGCCAAGCATCCTGCATGGTGTTGGGCTGTGAGCACAGCCCCCATCTCTGGATGTCGGCCACTCATACCACCCTCATGGAGTCGGTTTCTAACAGTTTGTGCAGACACATGCACATTTGTGGCCTGCTGCAGGGCTCGGGCAGTTCTCCTCCTGTTCCTCCTTGCACAAAGGCAGAGGTAGTGGTCCTGCTGCTGGGTTGCTGCCCTTCTACGGCCCCCTCCAAGTCTCCTGGTGTACTGGCCTGTCTCCTGGTAGCGCTTCCTGCCTCTGGACACTACACTGACAGACACAGCAAACCTTCTTGCCACAGCTCGCATTGATGTGCCATCCTGGATGAGCTGCACTACCTGAGCAACTTCTGTGGGTTGTAGAGTCCGTCTCATGCTACCACGAGTGTGAAAGCACAACCTACATTCAAAAGGGGCCCAACCATCAGCCAGAAAGCATTGGTACTGAGATGTGGTCTGTAGTCCCAACCTTCAGAACCACTCCTTTATTGAGGGTGTCTTGATAATTGCCAATAATTTCCATCTATTGTCTATTCCATTTGCACAACAGCATGTGAAATTGATTGTCAATCAGTGTTGCTTCCTAAGTGGACAGTTTGATTTCACAGAAGTTAGATTTACCTGGAGTTATATTCTGTTGTTTAAGTGTTCCCTTTATTTTTTTGAGCAGTGTATATTACACATATCCATCTCAATAAACAGTCCTTCTGAGGACTAATCCATCTACAGAGATATCAGGCAGGCAGTGTATATAGGTAGGCAGGCAGTGTATATAGCTGACTGCAGTGCATATAGCACAAGAGGCACTATTCCAGTTCTGTCTGCTGCTGCTGCTGTTAGACATTTCTAGACATAGGCCCAGGACTCAGGGGCCAGGAATAATTTTTTGGGGGGATCTTAAATCTCATTTGCTTAAAAAGCAATCCACAGAACACCATTTTTCTGCGCCATTTGTTTGTTGGCACTGCAGAATACAGCCAGGTCCTTTCTATATTACAGCACTAAAAATCCAGCTATTTAAAACTGTGGTTTCTCTGTCACACGGATCACATATACGTTTTCAGAAAATACTGCCATTTCTGGCCTCCATTAAAAGTTTATTTCAGTGTGTCAGTGAAGTTTTTGACACCGGTTTGCTGTTCAAAATAGTTACCTACTGGCCAGGTATTTAAAACTGTGGTTTCTCCATCACACGGATCACATATACTTTTTCAGAAAATACTGCCATTTCTGGCCACCATTAAAAATTTGTTTCAGTGTGTCAGTGAAGTTTTTGACACCGGTTTGCTGTTCAAAATAGTTACCTACAGGCCAGGTTTTTAAAATTGTGGTATCTCCGTCACACAGATCACATATACGTTTTCAGAAAATACTGGCATTAAATAATTATTGGGTATCCAAGCTGGATATGTGGAATGAACTGGCTCTCTAAGCCTTGGAGGTCCTGCCGCTATCATTTTATCAGAGCGGGTTTTTAGTGCCGCTGGTAGAATTATAACTAATAAGCGCATCCACCTGTCAACTTAATATGCTGACAGGCTTACTCTTATAAAAATGAACAAAGGCTGGATTGGGCCAGACTTCTCAACACCACCGAATGATAGCATTGTAACATAAACTCAAATCCAGTGTCTTTTTTTGGGAGGTGTATTCCCATGCACCTTTTCACACCCACACATGGGCATATGCTTCCTGATTTTGGCAATTTGCTCTTGTCCTCCTCCTTCTCCTCATCCTCATCCTCCACCACCATATCACCAGGGTGACCGTGGTCCATGATGCAACACCCACATAACTTTTTTAAAGGGTGTTTATGATGCCCGTAAAAAAAAATTTTTGATACAGTATGTTCATGTATACCCCCAGGGGTAAATGTTTGTCAGCCCATACACTGAGTGCAAGTTTTTTTGGCAACCCTTGCATTCACTGGATAGGCAAATGTGGCACCCCAGGGGTCTGGTTTCCACAGTAATAGCCATATTATGTCTGAGAGCAGGTGGGAGGTCTCCTGGTCAGGAATCCTATGCATGCCACACCTCCTGCCCAGTCCTGGGAGGGGAAGAACTTCCCCTATATAAAACTAGGGCTGAGGCAGGGTTAGAGGAGAAAGAGCAGAGAACACAGACAGAGACACAGTCTGGTCTGTAGTGGAGCAGCTTTAGGAACAAGAAAGATCAGGAGCTCTGGGGAAGTCGTGCTAAAAGGAATCAGGGGCTGGCAGCTGTAGAGCTTGCCCTGATTGAAGAGTTACCACCGGACCCGGAGTCCGAGGCTGTGGGGACTAATCCTTACCCAGCAGCAGAAACCGACCGGCAGGGGATTTCAGGTCCTCTGGCCAAGAAACCCGAAGGCACGGTCACACGCGTGGGACCAGCACCGCCGTCGTGGAGCGGAAGCCACTAGAAGGTCCCGAGTCACCGGCCATACGGGTGAGCACCACACGGTACACTCAGGGACGTGGGCTACTTTTACCCGCCTCTAGCAAGGTAGCCAGAAGAGTACAATTAGTTGGGGAGGCCTACAACTCCGCCTGGCCAGGGGAAATCCCATCTGCTCAAAGACTGACCAGGCCCTGATCGCTAGCCAGTACTCCGGGAGGGTCTATCTATATCACCAGTAAAGACCCTGAACTACACCGCATCGTCTCTGAGTGGTTCCTGCTACCCCCATCATCCACGTCGGCTGCCCTGAGGCCATACCCCTCCCGTTGGGGGTTATACCATCTACGCTGCACAATCGTACCACCGGCCTCAGCGGTCTGCCCTGCAGCGGCAGCTCCATAGCTGCATTCAACGGGTGGCGTAGTCGTCCAACATCTACTGCTAATACTCAGCCACACAGTTTGACTCCCTGGGCACGGACCGGGTCACCGCCACAAGACTACTACCCCCAACAGGCCCGGCTCCGGGTAGTCCCCGCGTGCGCAACGCTACACCAAGTAGGCTCAGGGGCGCGTCAACTTTGGCGTAGTCGGCAGGATTTCGTGCCCGCAACCACCGGGTACTGCGTGCCTGAAAAAGACTGTTCAAACTTACCAGTGGTGAAGATTCCCGCCATCCGGCGCCATCTTCTACCTTCTTCCCGCCATCCGGCGCCATCTTCTACCTTCTTCCCGCCATCCGCGAACTTTTCCCGCCATCCGGCGCCATCTTCTGCCTTCTTCCCGCCATCCGTGGAGTTTTCCCGCCGTTGGACGCCATCTTGAAGACGCCGCGAGGGAAGAAGAGGGGCGTGGACTCCGAAAGCGCGCGAGAACTGAAGCCCCGCCTCACGTCCGGACGTTGCGTAAGGTCCTGGAAGGAGCCCAGCAGACGCCGACGTCACAGGAGCGCGACGGAAGGTCCTCAACCCTGACGATCCACTGCGGAGCCGCGGCCTACGGAAGAGGATCATCGCAAGGTAGGCCACGGTCCACTGGGGGGGAGAAAGATGTCGGATACGGAGGAGAGCTTCACTGCCTCAACCCCCGCCAGCGCCACCGCTGCTGCAGTCATGCCTTTCACCATGCCCTATATCCCGGGAGCAGCCTGGCTACCCCAGTACTCAGGGGAGTCACATACCCTGAATGACTTTAAAGAAAAGCTGGATAGCCTCTTCCAGGTGTACCCCCTCACAGAAGAGCAAAAAGTGAGCATCCTGGTGGCCCAACTAACCGGGGCAGCCCAAAGGGAGGTAAAGTCCTGGCCACCTGGGAGGAGGACTGTCGCAGGGATACTAACCCGGCTGAGGGACACCTTTGATACCCGCACCTCAGCCGAGATTAAGCTTAGATTCTACGGGTGCAAACAGCGAGCACATGAGAATATAAGGGACTATGCACTAAACCTACAAGAGGCCCTGAGAGCCATTAAGCAGACCGACCCTGACGGCGTGGGAAACGAGGACAGGCTGTTGACCGAACAATTTATAGAGGGACTATATTGCAATGCCCACCGAACCCAGTTGCGGGCAATGGCCTTACAGGATCCTCATCTGGACTTTGCACAGTTCAAGGACAGAGCCATCCAGGTGCTCCGAGAACCGGCACCGGGTGGCGTGGTGACCCACAGGCGCCCTACTACCGCTTACCACCAGGAGGCGGCGCCCTTGTCGGTAGGGCCTGTGGGAGCTGATGCGCAGGCTATCAACAATGACCCGGCTCCAGACCTGCACCATCAGGTCCAAGAGCTAGCTAAAAGCGTTGCTGCGCTAACCCGAACTGTGCAGTCTTTACAGGTTTCCACTCCAGGGAAGATCCAGCTGGCATCCGGACCGGAGGACATCCCGTGGCGTCGACCAAGGAGGACCCCACCGGCCAGAGGAAGACCCAGCAACCGGTACAACGAGGACGGACAACCCATCTGCCGCCGCTGCAATCAACCCGGACATATGGCAAGGTACTGTCCTTTAAACTGGCACAACCTGGGGTAGAGGGCCAACCCCCAGGAAAAAGATCACCAGGCCCATCGAACTGGCGTGACAAATATGTGGGAGGACGTCCAGTCTTGCCTGTGGTACTGGATGGCATCCCTATGAGTGCCCTACTGGACACCGGGTCACAGGTCACCACCATCCCGTACGTGCTCTTCAAGCAGTACTGGAATGACTCGGATATAACCCGCTATCCAGACGACGACTTGAGTATCATCGCCAGTAATGGTCAGCCCGTGCCACAGATCGGATTTAAAGAAATGACCATTAAAATCGGTAGAATCGAACTGGCAGCACAGGGACTGATCATTGTAGACATTGACAAGCGCGAGAGTCACCCAAAGATAACTCTAGGAACTAATGTGATTGAAAATTGTCTTGCAGAGGTGATTTTCATTTTACAGCAGGTTGCCAAGAACGCCAGCTCCGGCCAGCAGCGAGTGCTCCAGAAAGAGATCCGGGCACTGATGCGACGGCAACAGGTGGAACTCTCCGGTGGTGAGATTGGTAGCGTAAGAATGTGTGACCCTTTCCCTATTGCCATGCCCCCGAAAAGTGAAATGATGATTTGGTGCCGGGCAGCTATTGGTCTGAGAGGTAGAGATTACCAGGCCATGGTAGAACCAGTCTACTCAGACAGTAGGCCCACCATTTTGACGGCACGGGGGGTAGTTGATGTACGCCATGTGAGGGTGCCCGTTCGTATAATAAATATCGGGAAAAGGGAAGTATACCTGCCCCGGTATGCTACGCTAGCCAAATTATATACTATCAACCAAAATTCTATACAGTCTGTGGAACCCTTGCCTCCATCTCACCCGGAGGAAGGTAACGGCTCTACGAAAATAATGGAGGATTGGTGTCAGCAACTACATTTGGGTACTGACTCCACTCCCTCCCACCAGAAACAGGGAGTTTACCGGGTGGTTCGAGAGTACGAGAGAGTGTTTAGTAAACACCAGTTAGACTTCGGGCGAGTCAAGGGGGTAGAACACCACATCCCCACGGGAGACCATCCTCCCATAAAAGAGAGGTATCGACCCGTACCCCCTGCACACTACCAACACACCAAGGGGATGCTCAGAGACATGAAGGAGGCTGGGGTAATCAGGGATAGCTGTAGCCCCTGGGCAGCTCCACTAGTCTTGGTCAAAAAGAAAGACAACACCATGAGAATGTGTGTAGATTACCGGAAAATTAACCGTATCACACACAAAGATGCGTACCCCTTACCGAGAATAGAGGAGTCTTTGGCTGCTTTAAAATCTGCTAACTTCTTCTCCACCTTGGATCTCACTAGCGGGTACTGGCAGGTTCCTGTAGCAGAGGCGGACCGGGAGAAGACCGCATTCACCACCCCGATGGGACTTAGCGAGTTTACCTGCATGCCGTTCGGACTCTGCAACGCACCAGGAACCTTCCAGCGATTGATGGAATGCTGTCTGGGACACCGAAACTTTGAGACGGTCCTGTTATACCTGGACGATGTCATCGTCTATTCCAAGACCTACGAGGACCACCTGAAACACCTGGCGGAAGTGTTGGAAGCTCTGGCAAGTTACGGCCTAAAGGTGAAACCCTCCAAGTGTCACCCCCTGAAGCCAAAGGTGCAGTACCTGGGACACGTGGTGAGTGCTGACGGAGTGGCTCCCGACCCTGATAAGATCACCGCAATTAAGGAATGGCCAAGCCCCTCCAGCGTAAAGGAAGTGAGGCAGTTCCTCGGGTTGGTAGGCTACTACCGAAGGTTCATTCCCGGTTTCACCAAAAAGGCAGCTCCTATGCAGGACCTCCTGATAGGCCAGTCCAGGAAGGCCAAGAACCAGAAGCCACCCTTCAGATGGGAGAAGCTGGAAGAAGAGTCCTTCCGCCAGCTGAAGATGGCCCTCACGGGGGATGAAATCCTGGCGTACCCTGATTATAGCCAGCCCTTTATCCTCTACACCGACGCCAGTAACATCGGGCTAGGAGCCGTACTGTCCCAGATCCAGCAGGGGAAGGAACGGGTAATTGCTTACGCCAGCCGAAAACTGCGACCCACCGAAAGAAACCCTGAGAATTACAGCTCATTTAAGCTAGAGTTCCTGGCAGTGGTGTGGGCAGTCACCGAACGCTTTAAGCACTACCTCGCTGCTTCCCGGTTCACCGTGTACACGGATAACAACCCGTTGACACACCTGGACACTGCAAGACTCGGTGCCCTAGAGCAGAGATGGATGGCCCGCTTGTCCAACTATGAGTTTACAATCAAATACCGGGCAGGACGCTCCAATACCAACGCGGACGCCCTGTCCAGGATGCCGAACCTACCGGACGTAGGGGAAGATTCAGAGGAACTGGAAGAAGTTGAACTCCCCGCGTTCCACCGTCATGGGACTATCCAGTATTCCCACCGTGTAAGGAGTAAGCAATCCGCTACGTTCAACCCATTACCTCATTACAACTGGGCGGAGACGCAAGACAGTGACCCTGCCGTCCGACTGGTAAAGGAGATGCTGACTCGGCCAGATGCACGCCTTGACCCAGACGCTCCGGAGGAAGCCAAGCAACTGTGGGCTGAGAAGAGTCGACTGTTCCTTTACAAGGGGAAGTTGTGCCGCAGAATGGTTAACTCCCGGACGCATGAACTAATCTGGCAAGTAGTGGTGCCAAGAAGAGACGCAGCTATGGTGATGGAGGCATACCACGACGGAGCTGGGCACTTCGGATGGAAGAAGCTGGAGTTCCTGCTGCGCGGGCGGTTCCATTGGGTAGGCATGAGAGGAACCATCGAGAGGTGGTGCAGAGACTGTGGCCCATGCAACCTAAGAAGGAGGGACCGTGCCAGCCAGAAGACTCCCCTGCAGTCTCATCACCAGACAACCGTTGGAACTGGTAGCCTTGGATCATGTAAAACTGACCCCAAGCAGAAGTGGCTACGTCTACGCGTTAACCATCGTGGATCACTACTCCCGGTTCTTGGTTGTCGTCCCCGTCAAGGACTTAACGGCTCAAACGGCAGCTAGAGCCTTCCAGCAGCACTTCTGCCGTCCGCACGGATACCCGGAGCAGGTGCTGACGGACCAGGGGCCTGCCTTTGAAGCGGAAGTCTTCCAGGAGTTCTGCACCCTGTATGGCTGCCGGAAGATTAGAACAACACCCTATCACCCGCAAACTAATGGACTTTGTGAGAAAATGAACCAGGTGGTGATAGATCTTCTGAAAACATTGCCCCTGGAAGAACGTAGTCTGTGGCCTGAAAAGCTGCCCGACCTGGTGGACCTATACAACCACATCCCTGTAGGTTCCACCAACTGTACCCCGGCTTACCTAATGAGGGCAAGACCTGGTAAGCTTCCTGTTGATCTGGAGATGGGAGTCCTGACACCCGAGGACACTTCACCAGAAGCAGACTGGGACACAGAGAGGCAGCAGCAGTACCGGAAAGTACAGGAGAGCGTGGAGCGAAGTCTCTGTCAAGCTAGGGAAAGACAAGAGAAAACTTACAACCAGTATGCTCCCGCTGTTCCCCTGGTGCCCGGAGAGCAGGTCTTGAAGAGGAAAAGACGGCTCCACAAGTTGGACGACCAGTGGGAGAAGGACCCGTACACCGTACTGCCCTCAAGCCACGACAACCCAAAGATCTGTACAATCAGTAAAGACGGAGGGGAAACCACAGCCATTGTATCCCGGGATCACCTGAAGAAGTGTCCTGAACAGCTACGGAACCCTGAAGAGGAACAAGAAAACCCTCGACCCGTAGAGGAAAGGGAAGATATGGTTAGTACTGTGCTCGGAGACTTCCCTCGGTCTTGGACTCAAGTCAATGGTGCTGTTGTGGTACCCGTCCTCACGTTCCTCCAACCAGCATCCCAAGTGCCTACGGAGACACAGGTAGAGCTGGAAGAACAGCCGGTCCAGGAGGCAGAAGACCCCACACAAGCAGACCAGGAGAATCAACCCTCTGCTTATAGTGAGCCTGCCATACCCCTAGTGAGCCAAAGAGTCCGTAGACGGCTGCCCAGTTTACCCTTGACAGCTCCTATACCCTGTAGCTCAGGATCAGTCAGCCAGCTCCGTAGGTCCACTAGGGTCACTAGAGGCCAGTTGCCCATACGGTGGAGGATCTAAATGTTCAAGCTATTTTATTAATGTTTACCTGTTTATTGTTGCTTGTGTATAATTATGTGTTTCTAGTTATTTGTAGGAGTCTTTGGTGGATTTACCGGGAATCCTTTGTGTATATAGTTGGAGCGTAACCCAGGACGGACTAAAAGACTGATAAGGACTCGGGGCAGGACAGACCCCTACCTGGTTACGTCTCCCCGTTTTGGTGAAAAGGACACCTTTGTTTTCCTCCAAAGTTACACCCGGTTGCGGACACGCCGTGACCACCTTATGTGTTGTCTCTACCAGAACGTTATTGTTTATACTTTGTTATGTTACAAAAATATGTTTAGTCCCGGAGTACTAAATTTCACTAGGGGGGAATGTGGCACCCCAGGGGTCTGGTTTCCACAGTAATAGCCATATTATGTCTGAGAGCAGGTGGGAGGTCTCCTGGTCAGGAATCCTATGCATGCCACACCTCCTGCCCAGTCCTGGGAGGGGAAGAACTTCCCCTATATAAAACTAGGGCTGAGGCAGGGTTAGAGGAGAAAGAGCAGAGAACACAGACAGAGACACAGTCTGGTCTGTAGTGGAGCAGCTTTAGGAACAAGAAAGATCAGGAGCTCTGGGGAAGTCGTGCTAAAAGGAATCAGGGGCTGGCAGCTGTAGAGCTCGCCCTGATTGAAGAGTTACCACCAGACCCGGAGTCCGAGGCTGTGGGGACTAATCCTTACCCAGCAGCAGAATCGACCGGCAGGGGATTTCAGGTCCTCTGGCCAAGAAACCCGAAGGCACGGTCACACGCGTGGGACCAGCACCGCCGTCGTGGAGCGGAAGCCACTAGAAGGTCCCGAGTCACCGGCCATACGGGTGAGCACCACACGGTACACTCAGGGACGTGGGCTACTTTTACCCGCCTCTAGCAAGGTAGCCAGAAGAGTACAATTAGTTGGGGAGGCCTACAACTCCGCCTGGCCAGGGGAAATCCCATCTGCTCAAAGACTGACCAGGCCCCGATCGCTAGCCAGTACTCCGGGAGGGTCTATCTATATCACCAGTAAAGACCCTGAACTACACCGCATCGTCTCTGAGTGGTTCCTGCTACCCCCATCATCCACGTCGGCTGCCCTGAGGCCATACCCCTCCCGTTGGGGGTTATACCATCTACGCTGCACAATCGTACCACCGGCCTCAGCGGTCTGCCCTGCAGCGGCAGCTCCATAGCTGCATTCAGCGGGTGGCGTAGTCGTCCAACATCTACTGCTAATACTCAGCCACACAGTTTGACTCCCTGGGCACGGACCGGGTCACCGCCACAAGACTACTACCCCCAACAGGCCCGGCTCCGGGTAGTCCCCGCGTGCGCAACGCTACACCAAGTAGGCCCAGGGGCGCGTCACAAACACAATGGGAGACCCACTTCCTAATAATGGGAACATTGTTTTCAGGAGGCCCACTGACCTCCACGTCTCTTCCCAGGGGCATTGGAGTGCCTCCAAATTTTTGGCAACCCTTGCATTCACTGCATAGGTAAACACAATGGGAGACCCACTTCTTAATAATGGAAACATTGTTTTCAGGAGGCCCTCTGACCTCCACGTTTCTTCCAAGGGGCATTGGAGTGCCTCCAAATTTTTGGCAACCCTTGCATCCCCTGCATAGGCAAACACAATAGGAGACCCACTTCCTAATAATGGGAAAAAATTTTTTTTAGCAGGCCCTCCTCTACATCTCTCCCAAAGGGCATTGGAGTAGGTCCAAATTTTTGGCAGCCCTTGCATTCACTGCATAGGCAAACAGTACGGGAGACCCACTTCCTAATAATGGGAACATTGTTTTCAGGAGGCCCTCCTCTAAGTCTCTTCAAAGGGGTATTGCGGTGCATCCAAATTTTGGGCAGCCCTGCCACTCACCCCATACGCAATAACAGTATAGGAGACCCACTCTTTAATGTAATGGGAACAACAAAACTTAGCCAGCTGATGGCCCTCTATCAATAGTGAGGGCCGACTGCTGGCCCTTTAACAGTAGTATGGGCCTCCTGATGGCCTTATAAAAATAGGCTTTGTGACTTTCAGAGTCCCTCCTTCATAAATGAAACAGGATGTGTCTGATGATGTCTCACACACCACATGGCCAGATAAGGTTGTAAAATGTTAAAATGACATTTCCCGGTGAATGCATTTGTCAAGGTTGAAAGCAATACAAAAGTGCAAAAACGCATCAAAAACGCTACGTGTAAACATAGCCTATAGTGTGGAGGAGTATTTTTGTTTTTGGTTATTTATTTTGCATTATATAGAAGTCATTACCCTGAAAAGGATGTTCCTTAACATATTTCCCAGGAAAATCCATTTTGGTTTCGTTTTTCTATGTGACAGCTGTGACCTGGGAGTCAGAAATGCTTCCAGGGGTCTTCCCCATGCTGTTCCCATGCCATTTGAGCACTGTTCCCATCGATTTGGGCAATTTTTAGGCCCTCTGCAGACCGCCGGGGTAGCCGCCTGAAAAATGCTCCATAGACTTACACTGGGCTCGTTGCTCGGGTCGAGCACCAGAGTATTCCAATGTGCTCGACCCGAGCAACGAGCACCCGAGCATTTTAGTGCTCGCCCATCACTACTATTTATACCTTGGCTGCTATAAATGAGGTTATTGAAGGTTGTCTGAGGATTTTTTTGCCAAATCATGCAAATCATTAAGATCCTCTGCTGGTAGCTCCCTTTGCAAAGGTCAAGGAAACATTCATTACATGAGAAAAGGTGATTCTGGCATCTTAACAGGAAAGCGTTCTTTACAGTCAGAGCAGTCAGACTGTGGCATGCCTGACCACAAGAGGTAGTAATGACAGACACTATATCAGCATTTAAAAAAGGGCTGGCTGCTTTTATCACAACAAATGTCATTTTGGGTTCTAAATAATCTAGCAATGGAGAATATATAACAGGTTGAACTTGATGGAAAAATGTCTATTTTCAACCTGTATATCTTAAAGAATCATCTCAGAATCACTGGTATCCGTTGAAGCGTTCCAGAGTTATTACCACATAAAGTGACCCTGGTCAGACATGTAAAATTTTGCCTGGTCATGAAGGTGAAAACTGGCTTGGGGAGTGAAGGGGTTAATTATATGATCAGTATTTACAGTTGTTTTGATCTGTGTTTTCATATGCATTTGCTTTGGACCCCTTATATGCAGACTTTCTCAATATGAGCTACATTATGTATATGGGTTGGTTTTAATGATTCCTCTCCCCACACCTTTTGTATTTTTCAATTGTCTACGTGTGTTTTTTGTGTGTTTTCTTTATTCTCACTATTCAATAAAAAAAAAATTATTAGATTTTATCTTGTTTACATATTTGTAAAAATATTTAATTGTAGGCCACATTAATGAGGCAGCAGAGTTATTCTGGACTCTGTCTGTCCTCTGTTCAGCTGTGCACAAAACTGTGGTCAGCTGCGCTTTGGTAAATAGGTGACACCACCTCATCAGAGACCAGAGTCCAAAGCGTCTCCATCCGCCTCATTATAGTGAATGTTATGTTGGACGTTTTATCTGAATCACTATTTTCAGAGATTTGAACCCTAATGTAAGTGTTCATCGTAGAACACAGGATAAATGTGAGCTGAACCTTACTGCGATCTTTGCAAGCCAGAGTGAACAAATCAAAAGAAATTCAATAATTGATTTTATTAATTTTTATAACACACTAGGCGCTTTTTTTTACAAGAAAATTTTTTTTTTAATTACCTTATTTTGAGAGCTATAATTTTTCTAATTCAATTATATAGCTCGGCTCTTTCTGGAAGCGGCAATAACAAACGAGTACTTTTTTCTGTTTGTTCTTATTGCATATTTATTGTCGTGATAATATTTTTGTTATTTTTTTATGTCATTCTTTATTTTGTGGATGGGGGTTATATTTTTACAATTTTGTTTTTTTACTTGGTCCCTCTGTGAGACTTAAATTTTTCAACTGATCAATGGTTTAATGCATTGCAATACAAATGCAATGTATTAGAAATGTCAGTGTCACAATGGCAGAAAGCCTTCCATCCCCTGCTTATAGCAGAGCCTAATGACTCGCCCCCAGGGGCCGGTGGCTGATTGCCGGGGTTATCACGGTGGCTTGCCCAGGGCGGTCAGTTCACAAAAGGGGTATCGGTTACTAATAAAAGTTCAGAGAATTCGTGAATCGTGACGCCACCTGTGGTGTCTGGTGAAGGTCACCAGCGCTGCAACAGTCCTCTGAGGCAGGTGTCAAGGCAGCTAAAGATGGTACAGCTCCCCACAGGCGGAGCGGGCCTCAGGGCAGTGTAAATAGATGGATGGTGCGCTGGGCGTTGTGGTGCAGGGGGAGAACGATGGCGCAGCAGGAGTAACGGACAGAGACAGGGGGTTTTGCTTCGTTACCTTTACTGGTACAGCTGTTAGGTACGGTCCAGGGTACTGCAGGTGAAGGGCGCACTTTTGAACTTCTCCCCAGTGAACGGGTATAAGGCCTCCTGATCCGTGTCTGTCTCTGTGTAAGCTCCTGGCCAGCCTGCAACTGGGCCTAGCTTATGTGTCCTGCTTTTACTCCACCTGTTGCTCTGAAGTAGGACCTCCGGTTGGTAACCACTTTCCCTGGACGTTGGGGCCTTCGTGGTTCCTGGTCCTGTATGTGTCTAGCTTCAGGTTTGCCAGGGACTTGTAGTCCTCCTGGGATTCCGGTTATCCCTACTGGGTGTAAAGGGTTCCTGTAGGCTCGGACCCGGTGTCCGGTTTGTATAACGGGGTGAGCTTACTATGCTTCTCTGCCCCCTTAGCTCCACTCTCCTTTTCTCCTCGCTGTTGGCCACGCTCGGGACCCTCACCAGGCTTCAGGGCTGCTGGAGACCTAGCTTGCCTCACACAGCAGCCTGCGTGCTGCTCACTCTCTGAGCACGCTGCAACACTAATCTGACTAGCTAAGGTGCCTGGCTCCACCTTCCCTTTATATATCCCTATCAGGGCTCCCTCTGCTTGTATGAGGTGGAAGGTGGAGGTGTTTGTATGTAGTGAGGGCCTCTTGTGGAGAAATCCATCAATGCACCCTTCTGGGTTCTGTGGCACCATGCGCAGCAGGGCGCCACACTAACAGCCCACTTTACTTGGCAGATCCAGAGTTCATTATTTGACCTCAAATTTCCATGATTACCATCGAGTCACCACGATGCGTTGCACCGGTTCTGGCTGTTACAGCAGGAGCTCGGCTATTAGTTAAACCAAACTCCTGGCAATGATTGTGCAGTTGCAGCTCCTGTGCCCGCATAATCACTATTATGTACTGGTATGTTGATTTGAGGTAAGTACCATCAAAATATGATGTACCAGCAGTGTCAGACTGGGGAGCCAAGGGCCCACCAATAACCAACTCCAGGGCCCCAATTTTCAGCTACATGCAAATATGGCTTTATCCTCATTCATTAATTTCTATAGCAGTAAAATGGGTAGACTGTTGAATAAATAAGATGCTGCCTTTGTCTGTACATAGTGATTCAAGTATATTGTGCCAAGTACTGCTCAAATAAGTGGGTGGAGGCTCACTCCTGCATAGGGGCCCACCAGAGGATTCTCCTGTTCTCCTGTGGGCCAGTCCGAGCCTGCGTACCAGTACATCATATGTCGGAAAGGGGTTAAAAGCTAGAGCTGTAAGCTAGAAATGAGTGAATCGATTTGGGGCAAATCAAATTCTTGTCAACTTTTAAGGAATCTCCTGAACCGGCGAATTCAAACAATTTGCGATTTGATTGACGTGAATCTCCTAAAATGCCCCAGACACTTTTCACATTAGGTAATATTACATCAGCCAAAGAAGGCTCACATCACCAAGGACATGGCTGGCAGTCTTCACCATAATGTCTTGCAGCTATCACCTCACATCATTAAGGACTCACATAACCTGTATAAAAGCAGGGAATGCAGCAGCCATTTTGTGGGCAATATGGATAGTGAGAACACATCACAGGTCAAATACTAGCCATAGAGATACAGAGAGAGAGACAAAAAACAGTAAACAAATTCGCCAACTAGTGTCAGTTAGTGTTATAGCACAGAAGTGAAGATAAATGTGTGAAAACTAAAGTAAAATAAGGAGTCAATTGACAGTGGGAGAGAGATGGGAGAACTAGAAGTGATTCACCAGAGTGGTTATTATGCTTACGTATTCTATCTTGCATTCATGCAGAAGCAGCTCACCGACATTGCGGAAAAAAATTGACGCTTTGACTGTATCAAAATGTGTATCACAAACTAGTGATTTTTGCAAACATGTTTTATTACTCTAATTTGATGTACTGTACATACAAGAATAGCAATATTGTGGCCTGTTGCTACTGTTGACTTTGGGGGCTTTACCTGGCATTTCTTTATTGGTTCTTTTTGATAAGGGGGGTATTTTGTTAAATAAATACAAGAGACTAAATAAATACAGTCATTTAACTGTGTGACTGTCCACCTCACAAAGATTGCATGTCATATCATAAACTGATTTTCTGCACACACAATTTGTACACACCACACTATTACTGAGGCCTGTTGCCACTATCATTTTTTGGGCATATACCTAGATTTTCGTTTTTTGGGGGATGAAGGGAATTGTGTTACAAAAAACAAAGGGAAGTAAAATAGATTAGATATTTAACTGTGTGACTGGCTGCATCCTAAACTGTGTGTCACACATACATTTGCACACACATATTATTATCCAAATTTGACAAGTTTACATGCCATTCCAATGTTGCAGCCTGTTGCCACTATTATTTTCACAGCCTGTTGCTGCTGTTACTGGGCGAGCAGTGTACCTACCATTTCTTGGTTGATCATTTTTGGGAAGGGGAAAATTGTGGTTTAAAAAAGTGACAAATTTTATTCTAGTGTATTTAAAAAGTGTAGTGAAAAGAAACAGTGCCAATGGAAATGCATGAATTAAAAAAAACATACCACAGCATTGCACAATAAAAATGTGGGAGCCGCAAACAGTAGCAGCAACACTACTACTGGAAAAAGTATCCCAAGCAAAGACAGATCCCAATAGTATTCCTTTGCTATTGAGGGGAAAATGTGGAATATTGTATAGACTTCAGTCAGAGCCGATTGATGCTACCACTGACAGTGACACCATCAGTTCAATTCTGTATTCTACACATCACTAGGATATTGTAAAGTGGATACGGCTTTAACAAATAAGACATAATGCTGAGTGACGTGGAAATATATGGCCACAGCAGCTTTATTGATTACAACATATATTAAAAAACAACCATAAAATGCTCAACAACAATACACAGCACCAGAGTGAATACTCCCCAGTAGCACTGCTCCAACTCGGGGTTGACAAATGTGCTGTTCTTTCTGCAATTTTTAACTGTTCCCCGGGAACCATCCCAGCAAGAACTAAACCATAACTCAATAATGAAGGGTCAACATACTTCCGATGTGACCCTACTCCATTAACCAAGGCCATCCCGACTTCCTCACCTCCAACATGATTGGTTGCGAAACCTTGCATCTGAGAGTCCCGCCAAACTCTAACTGCCTTGTCCACTCCTTCCCTTAAATCCAAATCCAAAAAGTCCAAACCCAAGTTATTTAAATGTAAGCCATCCTTTCTGAGGAAATCCTGATCAGGAACTTCCAATTCTCTATGCGGCACCACCACACCCCCATTCCTACTAACAAAGCTAAACACCGTTTTATTGACTCTAGCCCTGGCTTTATTAATTCTATCTACTGAACGAGCATTACACCAGATAAGGTGTGCTACAATCTCTGACCATATCACAATAACATTCGGGAACTAGGCCCAATGCCGATACAATGCACTCTCACCTCGTTCCTATTAAGGCCTAGCAATCTACCCTCCGGTCAGGAATCCACTTGCAAGGTGCCCCAATACATGAACGAGTGACCCACAATCCACAATCCAAACACATATCTGGAGCTGTGGGAAAAACTCTTACGTCACACCTTCACAAACTAATATATGTTTTGTATGTATTTGACTCCCACTGGCCAATTTGCTTAACCACACTTTCGGTTAAGCCCAATCTAGCTGCCTGTCGCTGCCCCTATTCTAAATGAATGAAAGCAAAGGCCTTATGATTAAAACCCAACTTCTTCCATATTTTTCGAAAGACCACAACAAATTGAAACCTGAAGAGGGCCCTCCCATCCTCATGAATTAGAAAGGAACCATCTACCCTCTGAGGCCTGCTAGCCCGATAATCACTTATGCATTGCACTGGACATGACAAAGAGCCGAGTATTCTGAACAAAATTACCCATTTACTTTTTCCAGTCTGATCAGTCTTAGAGCAGCGTAACACACATATCATCCGATCCTGTAAAAGCTCAACATCTAAATAAGACAAACCATCCTGTGGTAAAACAGTTCGACTAACCAATTCACTAATCCTTAAAGTGCCCAAAAAGGCCAAAGAAAAAGCTTTTTGGAATAAGCACCACCCGTAATAGTTCAGACAAACATATTTTAATGCATCTATTATGTCACCTAATAATGCAAAAGAAACTGGTTTTCTCCTACCCTGCACTATAAAATATTTTTCCTTCCCTTCAAAGCCCGCTGGGCCAAAAATGTTTTTGAAGCTTCAATTATACCCAACATCTTAAACTAAAAGGAATGGCCAGACATCTTTTTTGAAATACATGAGCTCATTCCATCACTATGTAAGCTTCCACAAAAAACTAACCATTCCTTCCATACTGAATCGTATGCTTTCCTAGTGGCAGGTCCTATTGATTGCACAATCAAATCAAAGGCTGTCCGGAGACCAGACTCAGTAGATGATCAGGGCAAGGGCTGGAACACTGCTCCGCTTCCGGAGCCAGTGTCCGAAAACAATCCCACTGAAAACAGGAAATGGAATCAGCTAAACAATTACGTATCCCCGGCACATGTCTAACACTCAACCATGCGTTTAATTCTAACCCCCACAAAACAATGTGCCAGCTGGACAAACAACACAGAGCGTTTGAAGCATGTAGCTATATTGCATGAATTTTTTTGGCATGAACCCTGTGGATCAATGAACTTTTATATGAAATAATAAAAATAATTTTTTTATGGAGCTGCAGTTCCTTTTCCTTTTCCTGTGAAAAACCGACATACCTGACAAGAAGGGGATTTTAAAACCAAGCGTAAAACCTTCTCTTAACAAATCTGCTGCAACTCTATCCGGATAATCCCTTATATACGGTATAGACTATATTCTCATTGGCATTGACCACTTTTTTCTCGCCGGCACGTCATTTTGACTTTTTGAAACATTTTAATTGTGCATGATTCCCGCCGCAAAAAGAACATTTATCTTTGAAATGTCAGCTTGCGCCATAATGGCACTGACTGCTGTTAAATTGCCAACAACACCCTGGTCTCTGATTGGACAAAGTTGCCGAACCTGAAGTTGACCCCCTGGCCCACGTACAAAAGGGCTATGTAGGAGCGTCAGCAGACACCATAAGATGCATCCATAATGCAATATCCTTATGGTCCCAACTCAGGCTTGGAGTAACTGCCTTACTTTGACGAAACTACTCATCATACCGAAGCCAAGCAGTACCGCCAAAAACCTTATATGCTTCACCTATAGATTCCATGTAACAAAATAATGGGGAACAGTTCTGCGGAGACTTTTCCCCAATCACACTGGCAAAAATAGCAAAAGCCTGTAGCCAGTTTGAGAAGGTACGAGGTATTAGACGGTATCTTCTTTTTTCCTCTTCCTCTTTTTTGCTTGCATCCGGCTTAACTTTATCCAATCCAAATTAAAATTTTTCTAAAAAATTTCGACATATTAATCCTTCCAAATTTTTTTCCCCAAATTTCCTGCTTCAGATGAGCCCCTAAAGGGCCATCAAAACAGACATAAGCTTCACCCCACTCTGCGTCGTCTAACCTAATACCAGAATCTGTTGACAGCGTGAACGCGCCTGTTCCCACTACTGACACCAGTAAAACCGATGCAGTCCTTTCCCCGTCACCTACCCAAGCACTTATCTGAGGTGGTCTGACCCACTGACTGCGGAACCCACTACGACATTACACCACACATGCCTGCTAAAAATTGACCAACAAACTCATCAAAACCATGTCCACTAGCCACCCTCGCTGAATTAAATAAAGCCAACATATGATCATTTATTGTGGTCGTAAGTCATCATCTGGAACACCATCTCTGTCCTCTTTTATTTCCGATCCCTCTGCTGATGAGCAAAGCCCAGGATTATCACGCCTCTTCAAAATCCAAGAAGCCTGTGAGGTTGCAGACCCCTCCACTGGCATTCGACCCAGACTGTTGATGTGAATGTCACTGTCCTCCACTCCTCTTTTCCTCATCTGTGCTCCAGCAGAGCGAGGACGGGCCACCCTTGACCATCCTGGAAATTCTGAAAGGGACCGAGCTTCTCGCTCCCTCCGTGATGTCACGAGGCCCCGATGTCCTGTCGGAGCTACTCACTATCCCCCGTGACATCATGACTAGTGTTGAGCCACCCCCGTAGTGTTCGAGTTCGGTTCGGTTCGTCAAACACCCGTGTGTTCGCCGAACTGTTCGTCGAACTGTTCGTCGAACACCTTCGAACACCGTTAAAACCAATGGCAGGCAAACAAAAACACATAGAAACACATAGAAAACACCTTCAAAGGTGTCCAAAAGCTGACAAACTGCTCAGAAGACACAACTAACACATGGAAAAGTGACAAGTACATATAGTCATGAGAAAAGAAAAGAGGTGGAGGAGTAAAAGGAGGGGGAGACACAGATATAGGCATGTCATGCCCTTCTAAAATCCAAAAAGTGAGAAGCCGACACGTTCAGTCCGCTCCTGCCCGTGCCACCTCCGTGTCGCCGGGTTTGTGCCAGAGCCGCGGTGAACCCTGACGGCCAGCCCCCCTCTCCCAATACTGGTGCCTGTCCGCTGGTGGGTCGAGCGAGCCCCCCTGTGGTGGAGGCAGCTCTAAGCTTTTTAATTTAAATTGTCTCTCTAATTTGAATGAATACACTTTAAATCCATTTACAAGGATCTATTGGAGGGCAAGTCTCATGCCAGCAGCCGCGTAATTCCAGCTCCAGTAGCGTCCACTAAAGCTGCTGCAGTTAAAAAGCTTTTATAAGGATCGAGCTCGGCTGTCCACCGCAAGGCATCCTACTGCCAGTCCCAGCCCCTATGCCTTGGGGTGCCTCCTGATGCTCTTCACTGAGTATCCCGTGGTCCCGAAGCATTTCCTTTGAAAAAATTAAGTGTCCAAACTACAGGTGGTGTAGCTTGCTTAGCAGCCGAGATAATCCGCTGACTAGCAGACACTGCTACTAGGCACAAAGTATTTCCTGGGCTAGATGCAGTTAAAAATTTGTAATTAGATACTCTCGTTGGATGCTGAGAAAGCATTCCATAGAGTCTCCTGGCACGCCATATATGATTCTCTTAAAAAGCTTGGGGTAGGGGTCTAGGGGACCCTTTTATAGCCAAAATCACGGCCCTGTATCGCAATACGTCACCTAGGCTGAAGATAAATGGAACTGTAGCACCCTGAGGGCTCGGTTGCTACAGAGGTATTGCACCTCACCCAGAGGTGTGATATCTCACTCTCAGGTAAGGATGGAGTGTGGATCAGGACCCGACACCTGCATGCATTACACCACATTGCCGTGGGGCAGGGCGACCAATATGCCCCTGAGATGGGCACGACAGTCCCTGTCCCTGGCTGGAGTGGGGGGAGGGAACACTGAGGAAGGGGAACCCTGTAGTGCAGGAGCAGGGAGGAAGCAGTTCCTGGGTGCATTGAGAAGGGAGTATAAAAGGTGGGCACCATCTTAGTTCAGTGCAGAGAAGTCTGAGCAGAAGTGGCAGGGAGCAGGGGCTCTGCATGAGCTCTGCTCCGGAGGCGGGCCTAGTAACAGAGGCCCAGGCCTGGAAGAGGGAGAAGGAAGGAAGAGGAGCGGAGAAGGCTCCAGGAACGAGGAACGAAGGGATCCCAGGGGTGCGGACGGGCGAGTCGCCACCTCACGCCCGAATCCACCTGCATGGAGGGGTCAGGCCAAAGGGGGAGACCGGTCCCCGAAACTAGTGGAGGCAGGAAACGACCCTCAGCTAGAAACCGGAGGCTGTGACATTTTATGTGGCGCAGCCCCTCGCTACACCCGCTAGGAGGGCAGCACATAGGGTCAGGGAAACTGGCGCCAAGTTTACCAAGAGGAGGCCCGAGGCAGCCGGACAGAAGGTTTGGTAAGAAAGGCCAGACAAAGGACACACAAAGGGGGTCCTGTGAAGCGCTCCAAAGTTATCTGGGAGTTGTCTGAGCCCCTCACCTGGTGAGCACAGTACAACGTGGGCAGCCGTTACCTGCAGACGTTGTCTGGATAATAAGAACTGTGAGTAAAGGCCCTGGACTGCATCACTGACTGTCGTTACTGCTGCTGCCCTGCACCATCACCCCCATCCTCCGCATACACTGCCCTGAGGCTATACTCCTCCCGTGGGGAGTTATGCTACGCTCTGCTGCACCCACAACACCAGCCTCAGCGGTCTGCCCTGCAGCAGCGGTTCACTTTGACCGCAATCCACGGGTGGCGTAGTCGGACATTTAAACATCAAAACCACATAAATAGTTCTGCCACTGGTTTGACCACCCTGAGCCACGGTCGCTGCCACGAAGACTACAACCACCAGCATCCACCAAAAAGGGTCCGGCTCCGGGTGTCCCAAGGCCCAGGGGGTGCATCAGAACATTTTCATCACCTTTCACAATCACCAATGGGACAAGGCAGGGATGTCCTCTGTCCCCTCTCTTATACATCCTAGTGACGGAGCACCTGCTCTCATCAATTCGCCATAAACCCAATATTAGGTGGATTGAGGTGGGAGGCACCGAGTACAAGTGCTCTCTATTTGCTGATGATGTACTAGTATATATCACTCAATCACCTATATCCATCCATGCTGTTATGGCTGAAATAGATCACTTTGTTACATGGTCAAATTTTAAAATCAATGCAGCGAAGTCTGAGGCCCTCGATGTCTCCCTCCCCAAATCCATATAGGATTCCATCCAGTCCAACTTTCCCTTTGCCTGGCCCTCACCGGGTATCAAATACTTAGGAATTCCTATTCATAGAGACCTCTCCCATCTATGTTATCTTAATTTTGGGCCCTTTATTGAACAACTCCATACAGACCACGGTTGGCAAGTTAGAACTGTAAGATTCACTACGTGAACCACTGGTGTTTTGTGGAAAAGCACATGTACACTGTGTTCCAAATTATTATGCAAAAAGTGTTTAGGAGTGATAAGGGAAGAATTTGTTTGTTTGTCAGTTAAACTCATTGATGGTGATGTGTGTCAGGGCTCTTTATATCACTGTAAGCAATTGCAGACACCTGTGCTAATTAGTTTGGCAGGTGTGTCCAATGAAAGGCAAGACTACTTAAGAAGGCTGTCTCACATTATTAAGCAGCCTACATTTTCTGCCAAAATGGGAAAGAAAAAGGATGTGTCGGCTGCTGAGAAGCAACAAATTGTGGAGTGTTTAGGTCAAGGCATGACTACAATCAACATTGTGCGATGATCAGGATGAAGTGTCTTGGCAATCAAGAAGTATGTAGCTGATTCACAGTACACACGTGTGCGTGCTGATAAGGGCAAATTGAGGACTCTTTCCTACAGGCAATTACGTCAGGTTAAAAGAGCAGCGGCAAAAAAGCCTTGTCATAGCAGCAGACAAGTTTTTGAAGCTGCTGGTGCCTCCAACGTCCCCCGAACAACAAGATGCAGGGTCCTTCAGAGGTTTGCAGCTGTGCATATGCCATCCTGTCGACCTCCTCTATCCACTTCACACAAGCAGAAACGGCTCCAGTGGGCCAAACATTACATGAAGACTGATTTCAAAACTGTTTTGTTCACGGATGAGTGCCGTGCAGCGCTCGATGGTCCAGATGGATGGAGTGGAGGATGGCTGGTTGATGGACACCCCACGCAAACACGGCTACAGCGCCAACAAGGAGGAGGTGGAGTAATGTTTTGGGCTGGAATCATGGGGAGAGAGATTGTCGGCCCCTTTAGGATCCCTGAAGGCGCTAAAGATGAACTCCATAATGTATGTGGTTTTTCTGAAACAGCACTTCCTGCCATGGTTCAAGAAGAAGAACCATGTATTTCACAGCAAGATCATTTTTTTTGCATGATAATGCACCATCTCATGCTGCACATAAAACATCTGCATCTCTGGCTGATATGGGCATAAAAGGGGACAAACTTATGGTGTGACCCCCATGCTCCCCTGACCTCTACCCCATTCAGAACCTCTGGAGCATCATCAAAAGGAGTGTCTATGATGGCGGGAGGCAGTTCACATCTAAGCAACAGCTCTGGGAGGGTATTCTGTCCTCATGCAAAACAATTGAAGCAGAAACCATCCAAAACCTGACAAATTCAATGGACGAGAGAGTTCAGAAGCTCCTTTCGAACAAGGGGTCCTATGTGAAAATGTAACATCACCTAGAATAAAGTTTTGAGTTGAAAACTGTTTGATTTCAGTTTCTAATAACCTGCTAATGCTTATAATTTCAAAAATGACCATTTTTTTGGTCTTTATTAAAATGAAAAGGTTGATCGAAAAGTTTGCGGGATCTAAGAGTGTGGCAACCCAGTAGTCATGATTACTTCGAATTCTGACAATATGAGGGTCATGTTGCAGGTAGTGCAGCAAGAAGGCACTTATGTGTCTTGCGCATCTCGGAGCCCCAAAATTATTTTCCGGGCTAGATGCAGCTACAAATTATTATTAATTTTAAATCTGGTGGAGCTTAGTATAGATGGGCTAATAGGATCAGTGCTGCACACTGCTACAAAGCCCAAATTATTTTCCAGTCAAGATACAGATAAACATGATTAGTAATTTGAAAGCTTAAAACGGTTGGTAGGGTGATTTTAACCAATCATCAAGCTTTTACTCTCCCCAGGATGACACAGGGGTACAAAAGTCGTTTCGGATCCATGATTTGTTCATCTTTATGAACTTGAGTCTGTCTACATTATCAGTGGAGAGCCGCGTGCGCTTATCTGTCAGCACAACACCAGCAGCGCTGAACACACGTTCAGACAGAACGCTGGCTGCGGGGCATGACAAGATCTCCAAGGCGTAAGTGGCTAGCTCCGGCCATTTATCCAGATTGGAAGCCCAAAAAGAGCAAGGGTCCAGTGACACAGTCATGGCTTCAATGTTTACTTGGAGATACTCCTGTACCATCGTCTCTAGGCGTTGACTATGTGTCAGACTTCTTGTCTCCTGTGGCCTTGCAAAGGATGGGCTAAAAAAGTGGTGAAATGATTCCGCAAAATTGATGTTACCAGCAGATACTGTGGTTCTGTTACGGTTTGAGTGCTGAACACTTGACGGTCCCACGGTTGGCAAGTTGGAACTGTGAGATTCACTACGTGCACCACTGGTGTTTTGTGGAAAAGCACATGTAAGATTCTGCAACAGTCTCTGCTGATACTCCTGCATGCGTGCATCCCTTTCTATGGCAGGAATAATTTCTGCAAATTTACTTTTGTACCGGGGATCTAACAGTGTGGCAACCCAGTAGTCAGGATTATTTCTAATTCTCACAATTCGAGGGTCATGTTGCAGGTAGTGCAGCAAGAAGGCACTCATGTGTGTTGCGCATCCAGGAGCACCAAGTCCCTGTTGTGTTGGTGGCGAGGTAACAATCATGCTTCCTTCCTCTGTCCTCTCCCCCCAACCTCGCACAACAGAAATGTGATCAAGGTCTCCCTCATCTGATGAGTCTTCCATCAGTTCGTCCTCCACTTCTTCCTGGGCTCCTGCACCTTCCTCACTAGTTTGGCTGCTACCATGCGCCCTGGTAAAACCATCTCCCCCACCCTCACATGCCTGTCGCCTTGGTGCTGCCGACCGTCTGGACCTTGCAGATGTTAGCCCTTCCGCATACAACTCCTCCTCCTCTACTTCCTCCACCTCCTCTTGTGCCACCACCTGACTCCGAATTCTGTTTAACATGTGCTCCAGCATGTAAATCACCGGAATAGTCATGCTGATAATGGCATCGTCAGCACTAAACATCTTCGTCGCCATTTCAAAACTGTGCAGAAGGGTGCATAGGTCCCTGATCTGAGACCACTCCTCCAGCGTGATTTGCCCCACCTCCGGATCTCGTTGGCCCAGGCTATACGTCAGAACGTATTGCACCAGGGCTTGTCGGTGCTGCCACAGTCGCTGCAACATGTGCAGAGTTGAATTCCACCGGGTAGGCACATCGCATTTTAGCCGGTGAAGTGGCAGGCCCAACGACTTCTGTAGAGATGTAAGTCGCTGAGCTGCGGGATGCGAACGGCGGAAGTGAGCACACAGCGACTGTGCCCTCTGCAGAAGGCCATCTAGTCTGGAATAGTGGGCTAAAAATTGCTGGACAACCAGGTTCAACACGTGAGCCATACAAGGCACGTGTGTGACATTGCCCCGGCGAAGGGCCGCACCCAGGTTTGCAGCATTGTCGCACACGGCCTTCCCTGGTTTCAGGTCTAGTTGAGACAACCATTCATGAAATTGGTTCTCCAGAGCTGACCACAACTCCTCAGCTGTGTGACTCACATTTCCCAGACATTTCAAAGTAAAAAACGCCTGATGACGTTGAGCCCTACTGCCAGCATAGTAAGTAGGTGTGCAGGATCCCTTCTGCGCAGTTAGAAAGCTTGTGGCATGACCAGACAGGCTTTGGGTGCAGGTGGAAGACCGAGAGGAGGTTGAGGAGGCAGAAGCAGTGGAGGAACTTTGACATAAAGAGGATGGGGACGGCAAGACTTGGACAGCAGCCCGTTGTCCTGCTGTCACCATAGTTACCCAGTGCCCAGTCAGCGACATGTAACGCCCCTGTCCATGCCTACTCGTCCAAGTGTCTGTGGTGAAATGCACCCTGTCACACACAGAGTTTCTCAAAGAAGCGGTGATGTTGTGTGCGACATGCTGGTGGAGCGCAGGCACACCTTTCTTTGAGAAGTAGTGCCGACTGGGCATCTGGTACTGGGGCACTGTGACGGACATAAGGTCTCGAAAATCCTCTGTGTCCACCAGGCGGAAAGGCAGCATTTCTGTAGCCAAGAGCTTGCAGATGGTGAAATTCAACCTCTTAGCTTTCTCATGGCTAGGAGGAAATGGTCTTTTACTTGTCCACATCTGAGGGACCGAGGGCTGGCTATTGAGCTTAGACGGGGTTGATAAGGGTGTCCCCGGCAAACTGCCGGTCTGTGAGGAAGATGCAGGCGGACATGTTAGGTTGCCTTGATCCAAAGGTGGTGCTATCGATGTCAGACAGCGCTCAACACCAGCTGGTGTTACCACCTCCAAAGAAAATGATGACCTGCCAATCGCGCTGGCTGTTGCGGGTAAAGAGGTGGCAGGTCTGCGCCCCAAAACAGGTGTGACTGCTGTCCCCCCAGTCACAGAGGATGAAGAGGCCGCGGATGCACAAGATATGGCAGACGGTGGTTGGCCCGGCCGGCTAGGCCGCATTGTAGCACACTGAGCTTCCCACTGCAACTTATGCTTCATGTCCATGTGCCAGTTCATGCATGAAGTACTCAAACTATGTATTTTTTGGCCTCTACTTAGCTTTTGCTGACAAATGTTACAGATAACACGAGTTGGGTCATCTTTATCGATCTGAAAAAATGCCCAGGCTATGCAAGGCTTAGCACCCATGCGACCTGAAGAGCCACCACGACTTGTGGTGAGAGGCAGAGTTGTGTTTGAGGATGCAGTTGTTGACGTGCTTCCAGTATTACCTCGTCGTCACTAGCATCTTCCTCCACCTCCTCTGCTGACCTCATCTCTTGGCTGACTGTGGGTTGACAGTAAGTGGGATCTCCAACCTCATCATCATCACCCTGTGCGTTATCACACCCGTCGTCCTCAGAGCCAACCTGTTCCTGCCCTGACAAAAAACTAAAGTTGTCGCTCCAATCAGGTATTTGAGTCTCATCATCGTCTTCCTCATTGTCTCCACCAACAGGAGTTACAGTTTGGGAACGAGGGTCTATATTATGGTCAGAACCTTCTGCGTCTGGTCCTGGATCCGACTCATAAAGATTCTGGGCATCAGTGCAGATCATTTCCTCGTCTGGATTCACAGAAGCGCTGGAGTCGACCTCTGATTCCCAGGCTATAGTATGAGTAAACAGCTCTGCAGACTCAACCATCTGTTCTACCTCATACTCAGATGGGCAGCTGGAGATTTGGGAGCTGTGAGGAAGTGCGATTGGGGTGACACCTTTGAGGACTGGAGTATTTGTGATGTTGAAGTTGATGTGGAGGAGAGCCCACTTAAAGGAGCACTTGATATCCGTTGAAGCACCTGCTGTTTTTGTGCCTCATCTGGAATTTGTAGCGATTGGCGTGGCCGTAAGAAAGGGATCTTATCACATTGTCCGCTAAAAGAAGTAGACATTTTAGTTTGGCTGGAAGATGGTCTTTCTTCTGCAGATGTTACTGTTGCTTTAACACCTACCCCACGGACACAACCTTTTTTCCCCTTCCCAACACGCCTATTCCCCTTTCCACCAGCAGCAGGCCTTTTTCCACTCATTTTGGTGGTTAACTAATTCACAACTCTGGAGTTGTTTGCACAAAAAAACAATGGATGGGAACCGAGCAGAGCTGAGTGGCCAAACTGTGGTATTAGGCCAAAACTATTGGCTGGGTTAGATGCAGAAAAAAATTATATTCAATTTGCAACCTGATGGAGGTCAGTATAGATGGATTAATAGAACAAGTCCCACACACAGCTAGAAGCCCAAATATTTTTTCAGAGGTAGATGCAGATAAAAATTATTTTTAATTTGCAACCTGATGGAGGTCAGTATAGATGGACTAATAGAGAAAGTCCCACACACTGCTAGAAGGCCAAATATTTTTTCAGAGCTAGATGCAGACAAAAAATTATTTTCAGTTTGCAACCTGATGGAGGTCAGTATAGATGGACTAATAGAACAAGTCCCACACACAGCTAGAAGCCCAAATATTTTTTCAGAGGTAGATGCAGAAAAAAATTATATTCAGTTTGCAACCTGATGGAGGTCTGTATAGATGGATTAATAGAACAAGTCCCACACACAGCTAGAAGCCCAATATTTTTTCAGAGGTAGATGCAGAAAAAAAATATATTCAGTTTGCAACCTGATGGAGGTCAGTATAGATGGACTAATAGAGAAAGTCCCACACACTGCTAGAAGGCCAAATATTTTTTCAGAGCTAGATGCAGATAAAAATTATTTTTAATTTGCAACCTGATGGAGGTCAGTATAGATGGACTAATAGAGAAAGTCCCACACACTGCTAGAAGGCCAAATATTTTTTCAGAGCTAGATGCAGGAAAAAATTATATTCAGTTTGCAACCTGATGGAGGTCAGTATAGATGGACTAATAGAACAAGTCCCACACACAGCTAGAAGCCCAAATATTTTTTCAGAGGTAGATGCAGATAAAAATTATTTTTAATTTGCAACCTGATGGAGGTCAGTATAGATGGACTAATAGAGAAAGTCCCACACACTGCTAGAAGGCCAAATATTTTTTCAGAGCTAGATGCAGAAAAAAATTATATTCAGTTTGCAACCTGATGGAGGTCAGTATAGATGGACTAATAGAACAAGTCCCACACACAGCTAGAAGCCCAAATATTTTTTCAGAGGTAGATGCAGATAAAAATTATTTTTAATTTGCAACCTGATGGAGGTCAGTATAGATGGACTAATAGAGAAAGTCCCACACACTGCTAGAAGGCCAAATATTTTTTCAGAGCTAGATGCAGACAAAAAATTATTTTCAGTTTGCAACCTGATGGAGGTCAGTACAGATGGACTAATAGAACAAGTCCCACACACAGCTAGAAGCCCAATATTTTTTCAGAGGTAGATGCAGAAAAAAAATATATTCAGTTTGCAACCTGATGGAGGTCAGTATAGATGGACTAATAGAACAAGTCCCACACACTGCTAGAAGCCCAAATATTTTTTCAGAGCTAGATGCAGAAAAAAATTATATTCAATTTGCAACCTGATGGAGGTCAGTATAGATGGACTAATAGAATGATGCTATGCCCAAAAGATTTTACTTCACTAGGTGCAGTAAAAAAATTGGTATTCTATACACAGGTGGTATATCTTGCAACACAGATAGGCTACTCCACTGACTAACACACTCTGCAATAGGCCAAAAAGGATTAGCTTTGCTAGATTCAGCCAAATGCTGTGAAAAAAACTTGCACAGCACTGGCACAGACCTGCCTGGCAAAAACTGATAGGAACTGATATAACCTAGTCCTGAAAAGGACTGCAATTACAATTAGTCTTTACTCCCACAATCTATCTATTTAAGAGCACAGACCTGCCTGATAAAAGTCGTAGGAAATGCTGTAACCTAGTCCTTAAAAGGACTGCAATCACAACTATTCCCTACTCCCAAGCTATCTGTAGATTTGTGCGAAAATTGGCTTGAAATTAACAAGGTATAGCGCACACAGCAACAGCGGTGCCGTCTAACACGCAGCTGCAGCAGTGAGAAAATGGTGGCGACGGGGAAAATGGCTTGGTCTTATAGGGCAAGGACATGTGACATACACTGCCAATGACACATGCCCTTGCTTGTGTGAAAAAAGCACTTCGCTCCATGTGTGCGCTGCTGATAGGCTGACAGATTGCACCTCCCCACTGTAAATGCGGGAAAGAGAAAAAAAAATGGAGATCTTCATTATTCCTGCAGAGATCCATCCCCTGCCCCTCCCCCCACCCCGCTGTACACTCAAACTGCGTATTAACATTAATTTTCATCATTACTGAGAAAAAATCCAGTTATGATTTTGGTGCACGAACAGTTATCGAACATAACCTCGAACAGCCGAATTTTTCTCAAATCGTTCGTGTTCGCCGAACGGCTCGAACACCGCCCAAAACAGTTCGAATTTGAGATTGGCGAACAGTTCGAGTAGAACAACGCTCATCTCTAATCATGACAACATACCCCGACGTCTGTTTTGGGATACCACAGGCCACGCCTGCAGCCTAGTCGCCGCCAAATCTCCACACTGTGCCGCACCCTCCACATGCTCTGATGGAGAGAGCGGACGTGACTGCTCCAGAAGATGCAGTGGCCAAAAAAGTAAGAGGCGGATGTCAGTTGCTCCCCCCGTGACAGCATCAAAACTCGACTTCCGGGTTTTGATTGTGCAGTCTGCACCTGCAGCTTACTCCTCGCCACATCTCCATGCTAGGCCGTGCCCTCTATAGGCTCAGGCGGAGAATCGTCTGGGCCTGCTCCAGAAGATGCTGCAACTGGAAGGGAAGACACAGGGGCCGGAAGCTCTGTGTCACGGGTGTGACAGAGGTGACAGATAGTCGCCCTGCAATGGCTTGCAGGAGATCTCCATGTTTGGCAATGCAGACAGCTGCCTAGATAGGAGGCTGTGTTTAGGAACTAGCAACTACTTCCCTTTAGTCTGGGTGTATATATACCTGGTGTGTCTAGGTGGGCGTCGCCGGTTATATTAATTTCTACTTGGAACTTGGTTGAAGCAGCATCACGTCCTCTTTGGAGTCTTGAGGCTGTGTGCCCTGTTGGAGTTCTTCTAAAGCTGAGTTGCTGTTCCCCTGTGTTGTTTTCCTTTTTTGTCTTTAGAGTGGTAGCGGAGGTTGACTAGTGCTCATCTCCTTCCACCCCTAGCTATAGCCTTACGCCAGGGATATTAGGGTGAGGCGCGTGATCGGCGCCAGCTGCGGAGGCTGTATAGGGACGTTAGGGGGAGACAGGGTGACACTAGTCCAGATTAGGAGGTCACCTCTTCCCCATTTCCCTAGTGTCTCGGCTCCCTTTCCCTTTCCCCTTTGTGTTGCACTCACACCTGGCGTGACATTATAACCGGCCGAGCACGTTTTGAAAAAAAAAAAACGACACTAGATTGACATTTTGGGGGGTTTTTTGTGTGTTTTTGGGGGTGCACCTTTTTTTTCCTTACTCCCTTTAGTATGGGATCAGTTAGAGAGCTTGCAGAGCAGCTCCGCTGTCTGTTTCTGGAGGTGAATGACCTCCGCTATGAGGTTCAGCAGCAGTATCAACGGTTACAGGCCGCCAATGTAGGGGTTTCTGCTGGCAGACCAGTCCAGTCTGAACACAAGGTTGCCCTCCCGGACAGGTTTTCAGGAGGTAGGGACAAGTTTTTTGTGTTTAAGGAGGCATGCAAATTGTACTTCAAACTTCGTCCCTACTCCTCCGGTAATGAGGAGCAACGGGTTGGTATTGTGATCTCTCTACTGCCGGCTGATCCTCAGTCATGGGCGTTTTCGTTACCACAGGACTCAGTTTGTCTCCAGTCTGTGGAGGGTTTTTTTGAGCTCTTGCCCTCATCTATGATGAACCTGACCGAGTCGACTTGGCTGAGTCTAAGCTATGTCGCCTTCAGCAGGGGATTCGGTCAGTGGAGACGTACAGTTCGGAATTCCGTAGATGGGCAACGGATTCCAAATGGAATGACTCAGCCCTTAAAAGTCAATTTTGTGAGGGGCTTACTGAAAGGTTGAAAGATGCCTTGGCTGTATATGATACCCCTCAGTCCTTGGAGGCAGCCATGTCTTTAGCCATACGTCTGGATAGGTGCCTTCGGGATAGACGGGTGCAACCTTCTTCTCCGGGGCCTTCTTGTCGGGGTTGTGTACTTTTGCCAAGGGAGCAGTCTGAGGGTGAACTAGTACTGGGGGAGGTGGAGGAACCTATGCAGTTAGGGGGTGTCTCTACATCATACATCTCCCCGGAGATTCACAAGAAAAGAGAGTTATGTTTTTTTTTGAGGGAAAAAGGGACACTTTGTTGGGACCTGTTCTTCAATTTCTAAACAAAAGGAGACTCGTTTAACGCTCGGTAGTCTGGAGTTGGATAAACAAGGGGTGCATTTGTGGCCAAACTGCAGTTCCTGCTTTGTCCTGACAGCAGAGGTGGTGCTAGAGAGCAAAACCAAAAAAAAATTCTGTGTTTGTTGACAGTGGAGCTGGGGTCAGCATGGCTGATGCTGACTTTGTGAAAACTCATGGTCTTGCTTGCTGTGCTTTAGCTGAACCTATTCCCATCTTTGCCATTGACTCAGTGCCACTTGCACAGAAAGCATTTACTCTTTGTACATAATGTAAAACTGAGGGTGGGGTCAGTTCATTGTGAAATCATCCCTTGCTATGTTTTGGAAAATCTCCCTACTCTGATTGTTTTAGGTATCCCCCTGGCTTAAAACTTAATCCGTTGGTGGATTGGCAAGCCGGGGAGATTATTAAATGGGGAGATTACTGCCATGAGAACTGTCTGAATGTTTCTATTTCTGCTGTCTCTACGGGGACAGGATATTGCCTGTTTTTCTGTCTGGTTTTAAGGATGTTTTTCCTGAGAGGCGGTGTCAGGATTTTCCTCCTCATCGTGCTTATGACTGTCCTATTAACCTGACCCCTGGAGCTAAACTACCAAAGTCCAGACTATATAATCTTTCTGGCCCAGAGAGACAAGCCATGAAGGTTTTCACTGCGGAAATCTGGAGAAGGGACATATCAGACCCTAATCTTCGCCCGTGGTGGCAGGGTTCTTCTTTGTGAAGAAAAAAGATGGCGGTCTACGTCCCTGTTTAGATTTCCGGGAATTAAATCAAATTACCATCCGTGATCCATACCCTCTTCCTCTTATTCCTGATTTGTTCAGCCAGGTTGTGGGAGCTAAGGTATTCTCCAAGTTGGATTTAAGGGGAGCCTACAATCTGGTTAGAATCAGAGAGGGGGGCGAATGGAAGACAGCATTCAATACCCCGGAAGGTCATTTCGAGAGTCTGGTTATGCCTCTTGGTTTGACCAATGCACCTGCGGCATTCCAGCATTTCATAAATAATATTTTTCATCATTTGGTGGGGAGGTTTGTGGTGGTCTATCTGGACAATATTTTGGTTTATTCATCTGATTTTGAGACCCATCGGGGGCATGTTAAGCAGGTACTCCAGATATTAAGGGATAACAAACTTTATGCCAAACTAGAAAAATGTGTTTTTGCTGTTCAGGAGGTGCAGTTTTTGGGGTACTTGTCATCTTCAGGTTTTCGGATGGATCCAGAAAAGATCCGTGCAGTCCTTGACTGGGAATGTGCTGAGAGCCTGAAGGCCCTACAACATTTTCTGGGCTTTACTAATTTTTACAGGAAATTCATCCAAAATTACTCGGTGGTAGTGAAACCCCTTACTAACATAACTAAAAAGGGGTCTTGTTTTTCCAACTGGTCGGAGGCTTCCCTACAGGCTTTTTCTTCCTTAAAGAATCATTTTGCCACTGCACCCATTCTCAGTCAACCCGATGTTTCTCAACCCTTTATTGTGGAGGTCGATGCTTCGGATGTCGGGGTTGGGGCTGTGTTGTCTCAGGGTTCTTCCCCTGGTAAATGGTGTCCATGCGCCTTCTTTTCTAAAAAGATTGTCTCCGGCTGAGAGAAATTATGACGTGGGTAATAGGGAACTTTTGGCAATCAAATTGGCATTCGAGGAATGGCGACATTGGTTGGAGGGAGCTGTCCATCCTATTACTGTTATTACTGACCATAAGAACCTGTCATATCTCAAGTCAGGTAAGCGTCTTAACCCTAGGCAAGCCAGATGGTCTCTGTTTTTTACTAGGTTCAATTTTGTTGTTACTTTTCGTCCAGGGGTCAAAAACGTCAAGGCTGATGCTTTGTCCCGGAGCTTCCCTGGTGGTGGTGACCATGAGAACTCTGCCCCGATATTACAGAAAGAGGTAGTTATTTCAGCTCTTTTTCCTGAACTGGAGGGGGAGGTGCTGGAGGCTCAGGGGGACGCCCCTGCCTCCTGCCCTTCAGGAAAGTTATTTATACCACCTGATCTGTGCAGTAAAGTAATCAAGGAACATCATAACTCTGTGCTTGCTGGGCATCCAGGTGGTAATGCAACCGCGGACCTCCTCTCTCATCATTTTTGGTGGCCGGGGTTGCATAGGGATGTAATTGAACACGTAGCTGCTTGTAGTATTTGAGCACATTCTAAGGTTTCGCACACCTGTCTGTCTGGTACTCTTCTTCTTCCGCTATCTATCCCTAGCAGGCCATGGGCACACTTGTCCATGGATTTTATTGCTGACCTACTGGTTTCTGCAGGCAAAACGGTGGTTTTGATTGTAGTAGATAGGTTCAGTAAAATGGTTCATTTCGTCGCTTTACCTGCACTTCCCAATGCTTAGACACTTGCTCATAAATGAGATTGTGAAGCTTCACGGGGCTCCTCCGATGTGGTGTCTGATCAGGGGACCAGTTTGTTTCCAAGTTCTGTAAGGCATTCTGTTCTCAACTGGGGGTGCAGCTGTCCTTTTCCTCTGCCTTCCACCCTCAGTCGAATGGTCAGACCGAGCGAGTCAATCAGAACTTGGAGACATACCTCAGGTGTTTCGTCTCTGAAAATCAGGAGGATTGGGCATCCTACTTACTGCTGACAGAATTTGCCATCAATAATCATCGTCAAGAATCCACCGGCAGGTCACCGTTTTTCGGTGCATAAGGTTATCATCCACAGTTTGGTACTTTCAGTGGGCGTGAAGCTCAGGAGTTCCTAAAGAAGAATGGTTTGCTTCGTCGCTCTCCTCAGTGTGTCAGGGTGTTCTGTGTAATTTGAAGACCATGGGTGACAGGTATAAATGTATGGCTGACAGAAAAAGCTTGCCAGGTCCGGCAATCAAAAGATTGAAAGTTCCTTCATGGAAGCTGGGACCTAGGTTTATTGGTCCCTACAAAATTACCGCCGTCATTAGCCCAGCAGCGTTTCGTCTAGAACTTCCTTGGGCCCTTAAGGTTCACGATGTGTTCCACAGGTCCTTACTCCAAAAGTACATAGAAACTCTTAAGCCCTCACCTCTAACAGAGCCCCAAGTAATGGTTGATGGTAATTTGGAGTTCGAGATTTCGAGGATAGTAGATTCTCGTGTCTAACGTCATTCTCTGCAATACTTGGTGCACTGGAAAGGCTATGGTCTGGAGGAGAGGACGTGGGTTTCAGCTTCAGAGGTGAACGCTCCCAGATTGGTTCGCTCTTTTCACACCTCTTTTCCTGAGAAACCCGGTCCTGACTGTCCAGAGGCCACTCGTAGAGGGGGGGGTTTACAGTTACAGGTGTGTCAGAGGTGACAGACAGTCGCCCTCCAATGGTTTGCCGGAGATCTCCATGTTTGGCAATGCAGACAGCTGCCTAGATAGGAGGCTGTGTTTAGGACCCAGCGACTACCTCCCTTTAGTCTGGGTGTACATATAACCGGCGGCGCCCACCTAGACACACCTGGTATATTAATTTCTACTTGGAACTTGGCTGAAACAGCAACACGTCCTCTTTGGAGTCTTGAGGCCGTGTGCTCTGTTGGAGTTCTTCTAAAGCTAAGTTGTTGTTCCCCTGTGTTGTCTTCCCCTTTTGTCTTTAGAGTGCTAGCGGAGGTTGACTAGTGCTCATCTCCTTCCACCCCCAGCTATAGCATTATGCCAGGGATAGTAGGGCGAGGCACGTGATCGGCGACAGCTGCGGAGGCAGTATAGGGATGTTAGGGGGAGACAGGGTGATGATCGTCCAGATTAGGAGGTCACCTCTTCCCCCTTTCCCTAGTGTCTGGGATCCCTTTCCCCTTTGTGTTGCACTCACACATGGCGTGACACTCTGCCCCTCTTCTGTGATCCCTGCGCAGCCTGGCTTTGCTGCTGGCACTTCCACTCACGGCAGCTCTCACCTGGAGCAGATGGAGGGTATACCGACAGGCTTCTAATCCTCTTAGATCACAGGGGGATAGCCAGGCTTAAACGCTCTGGGGGGCGCCAGCATCTAGCAGGCGGGCATTCCGGATTACTTTTCGATCCAAACATTGAGTTCAGCTGCTCCTGCAGCCACTCGTTCCTGTGCCCTCCACTGCATACAGGGATGCCATTAACTCTAGGTTCATGATGTTCTCTGGTCCTAGATGTTCACTGGTCCTGGAAGTTCACTGGCCCTGAATCCGCAGAGAAGAGGACGATCCCGGATAATCCTCTTGTTTTAAGGTACATTCAAACTCCACTCTCCACCCCCACCTACAACTTCCTACCAATCCTATACTAAAACCCAACCCATGTGACCTCAACTCAAAAAAACCCAATGCCCCCCTTATCTTCTCTTTTGTGTCCATGCAAATCTGACTCTTATATCTTTCCTGGCCTCCTTCTTCAAACCTCTGTCATGCATGGGCCTGCTCTAGCTACGCGCTTTGCGGCCCTATCTTTCCTCCTCCCTTGAGCTACTGCAATCTGGGTGCTTAGGAACTCTAATGCTAAGTGGAACTCTGAGTTAGAAACCTAGAGGTGGGTATCAGGAAGGAAGCAAGGAGCTTAGGACATTTCCAACACAGGGACAACTGTGATTGTGTCATGAATGGGACCTGGGAGATTAAGGTGACAAGAAGATGATGTCACAATAAAGATCTAAGCCAACATCTGTCCGTATGATCTTCAGTGGATAAATCTGCTTCTGAGGTCAGCTTGGAAGCAGGTGATGTTCCAACACCAGTTGGTGGAGGAGGCTAACCAGCAACTGAAAGCAGAGGGTCAGATCAAAGTTGGCAATGCAAGTCTATGGGTCCATGAAATAAATCAGACCACTCTGGTCAAGATAATTGATCAGATTTTCTCACAAGCATAGCTCCCAACTGTCCTGGACTCAGCGGGACAGCCCTGATTTTGAGCTGTCACGGGTCTTCCATTCACTGTCTCTGTGTGATGTCTTCTCTGGGCATCTTCATCACGCTATATCTCCTCCTAGTGGGGGATGGACCATCATCTCTGCTCTGCATATGCATTAAATAAATAATTCTCTTCTTTTCTTGTGATCTGGTCTCCCTGGGAATCAAACCTGCAATTTGTATCATTGCAGGCAGCATTGAAAACTATGAGCTACAGCCTAAATTAACAATGATGTAACGGTAATTCCCTTTGCACCACTCCACAGGCTCTGTGTCTCCTTGATACAACTTCCCACCAAGTTACCAGCAAATCCAGAAACAAATTGTTTCCAAGGCACCAGAGAGATCATTTCATTAATTTATTTATCCAAAATTCATCATAAAAGCAACATTTCGGCCAACAAGCGGCCTTTTTCAAGCATAAGGAAAAATGGCAGATAAAGCTAATATATATGCAGTACACAGAGCCATTATATATCTGGGAACCATTGGGCCACTCCTTCCGACAACTCCCGCAGATCCCTCCCGTGTCAACATGGAGATTGTATACAATTGAAAGGCATTATGTTGAAACGTACAATTTAAAAAACGCTTACGTAAAATAATCACATAGCGAAGTAAGGAGAGCATCAGTGATATGCAGGGCCATTTCATCTTGAATCATGTTCATGATCATGTCCTGTTGCTATAGTATATTAGTTTCATAATTCAAAAAGGAAACTGAGACCGTGTTCACACGTAGCATAAAAAATGTGTTTTTTCAACAGCTTTTAGCCTTCTCACCAGTATAGTGTCCATTTTAGGACATGATCAGACATCAAAATCAAACATCAGAATGATGTCAGTTTGAGGCTAAATACCCTGTCTGACAAGTGATCCTGACAAGTGACTTTGACAAGTGACTTTTACAACTGTAATAATGATAAAAAAAAAGTCACTGTTTGCTGATGGGACTTGAGCCCACAGTTATGTGTCTAGAACCAAATGCACTAAACACTGAGCTATTAACTCAGTTGGGGGAACATAAGAGTTATATTTGATTATATGATTTTCAGTGCAAACCTGAATGAAACTCATTGTGACTTATGCACAGACTGCAAGCAAGCCAAATTCAAATGATGTTTGATTTTGATGTGTGAGTCTGATGTGTGACTTTCTTCAAACATTAGAATCAGAATCACAATGACTTTTTGTCACACTGAGTATTTTCATGGTTGATCTCATAAGACAAGAAAAGCTGCCAGTCGCTATCAATTGACTGAATAGCACAATGGTAAGACATCAGCCTCTGAAACTATAGTGTCACTGTTTAAATCATATTAGGAATATAATTCTTATTTATTTTTTTCAATTATGCCTGTTTAGCACACAAACTACAGGGGTGTTTTACTTTTAATATCTGACATTCTGATTGTCATCCTGACGCTGTCGATTTGCATGGTAAATTACATAGACAAAGTAAATTGGGAGGCACTAATTTACTACATATCTATTTCCAAGTGACTGTACATTTGCATAATTTCTTAAAGGGGTCTAATGATAAAATTTCTTTATTGTCAATTTTCTTTCCATGCACCCAAGAACTGGCTGCAAACTCCCAATTTACTTTTGCTATGTAATTATTATTATTATATATCACTACCTAAATAATCAAATAATGAACCTACAGTTTAATGATAAGGAATCTGTGTCACATAGTTTTGGTTTGAAAGGATAATAATAATAGTAATAGTAATAATAATAATAATAATAATAACAATACATTATTAGTAATAATAAAAAGTTGAGTGTCCCTACTGGGACTTGAAACTAAGAGCATATGATTCACAGGCAACAAACTTACCAATGAGCTATACACTCATTACAAAAAAGTGGCCATCCTACTTGGTTATGTTATTTCTAGTGCTATCAGGACTTTCACACAGACATTGTCCAAACCAAATTCAAATGATGTATGAGTTTAATGAATGAGTTTGATACCTGACTTTCATCACACATCAAAATCAAAATCAGAAGGACTTCCAGACACCATGAGTATTTGCATAGTAAATATCATAAATAGTGTTGAGTGAGCATGCTCGACACTGCTCGGTACTCGCCCGAGCATCTCACTACTCGGAATGTTCGGTGAGCACCGAGTATTTCCGGGTTACTCGGGCGGGAGCTTGGGTCTCCGCCCTGCACGTTTGGCGCTCTTTACAGAGCCAATGAACATGCAGGGATTGCCAGCCAGTCACTGGAATGCCGCAGCAATGTTGTTTGTGGGCATTGCAGAGATTGGCTGGCCGCACAGCGTCACCTTGAGTATTTAAAACCGGGCGCCGCCATCTTGGACACCGTCGCTCCGGATCAGCCAGTGTAGGGTCAGTGCTGCTGAGCTAGGGAGAGATTTATACTCAGAAATCGTTAGTGTAGGGTCTCTAAAGCCTGCCAAATCAAACAAACAGTCCTTCTCAGGACTAATATCCATCCCAGATATCAGGCAGGCAGGCTGTACAGAAGACGCAGTGGTTATACCAGCAAACGCTGCATTACAGTCCTGTGTGCTCCTGTTGGTCAAATTGCTAGACTTATCACCCCGGTCTCAGGGGCCAGGAAAAATTTTTTTTTTTTTCATCTAAATTCTGTATTTTTTTTTCCTCAGTCAGACTGTACAAATACGCGTCTTATTAACCTTTTGGTATCCCCCCCCCCCCCCAAAAAAAAAGAGTGTGTCAGTGACTGTTCAGACACCAATATATCTGTTTAAAAGAGTCAGGTGTAGGCCAGAAAAATATAACTGTGGTTTTGCAGTTCCACGGGTCAAATCTCTGTATTATCCTGTTTTTGGCATTTATTGCCGTAAAAAAAACTGTAATAGTGTCTCCCTGACTGGTCAGACACCAATATATCTGTTTAAAAGAGTCTGGTGTAGGCCAGAAAAATATAACTGTGGTTTTGCAGTTCCACGGAACAAAGTTCTGTATTATCCTGTTTTTGGCATATTTTGCCGTAAAAAAAACAGTAATAGTGTCTCCCTGACTGGTCAGACATGAATATATCTGTTTAAAAGAGTCTGGTGTAGGCCAGAAAAATATAACTGTGGTTTTGCAGTTCCACGGGTCAAATCTCTGTATTATTCTGTTTTTGGCATTTTTTGCCGTAAAAAAAAAACTGTAATAGTGTCTCCCTGACTGGTCAGACACCAATATATCTGTTTAAAAGAGTCTGGTGTAGGACAGAAAAATATAACTGTGGTTTTGCAGTTCCACGGTTCAAATCTCTGTGTTATCCAGCTTTTGGTATTTTTTCCGTAAAGAAAAACAGTAATAGTGTCTCCCTGATTGTTCAGACACAAATATATCTGTTTGAAAGATTCTGGTGTAGGCCAGAAAAATATGACTGTGGTTTTACACTTGCACGGTTCAAATCTCTGTATTATACACTTTTGGGCCTTTTTTACATAAAAAAACAGTTTGAGTGTGTCGCTGACTGTTCAGCCCCAGATATATCTATTTAAAAAAGTCTGGTATACGCCAGTAAATTAGAACTGTGGTTTTGCAGTTCCGCGGTTCAAATCTCTGTATTATCCAGCTTTTGGCCTGTTTTACGTAAAAAAAAAAAAAAATAGTGTCTCCCTGTCTGTTCAGTCACAAATATATCTGTTTAAAAGATTCTGGTGTAGGCCAGAAAAATAGAACTGTGGTTTTCCTCTTCCACGGTTCTAATCTCCTTTTTATTACCCTTTTTCCATTGATAGTGTGAGTTTAAGCTATTTTACTTAATTTACAATGGGCAAGGCACGTGGCAAGGGACGTGGAACTGGACGTTCTGGTGATGGTGCGTGTAGAGGACGGGGCCGTGGCCAAGGTGAAAATGTGCCACAACCAACAGCCACATCTTCTCACTCCCACTTCTTGACCGAATTACTAGGGAAGCACACTACAACACCAGTATTGCGAACTGATCAGTGTGAACAGGTTATTAATTGGATAGCAGATAATACTTCCAGTTACCTGGGCACCACCACCTCCAGTCTGTCTTCCACACGGTCAAGTTTTAGTAGCCGTGAGTCTCCACTGCATACTCCTCCTCACCCTGATGCTCCTCCCTCCCACCATGCCGAGTGTCGTCAGACAGCAACTGATCCCACACTTGGACACTCTGAAGAGCTGTTCACTGGTCCATTTCCATATTTGTGCCCCTCGCCTGCTCCGCTGGAAGTGGTGGAAGAGGAGATCCCATGTAGCGATGCCCAAATATTTGAACAGCCACGGCCACAAGAAGTCGACGCTGGCAATTTGTCACAAGAAGTGGACGATGACGAGACACAATTGCCACGAAGTGAGGAAGAGGATCGTGGTGTGGAAGAGGAGGAGGTGGTGGATGATCTAGTAGCTGACCCAACGTGGCAGGAGGAGACACAGAGCGAGGCCAGCAGCACACAGGGGGAGGGAGGCAGAGTACCCCAACAAGCAGGAAGAAGCACTGTGGTGGCCGCACAGAGAAGGTGGACAACAGTTCCCCGTAACACCAACACAAGAGACATTGCCAGTACAACCGGTAGGTCTTCCAGAGTCTGGAATTTTTTAAAGACTCTGCTGATAGCCCCAAAAAGGCCATTTGTACCACCTGCCATGCCAGCATCAGCAGGGGTGACAAAGCTACCAGCCTGACCACCACCAGCATGATCAGGCACATGGCAGCAAAGCACCCAACTTTGTGGGGCGAAACCCCAGGGTCCACGACCAGTGTCAGCGAGTGTCACCATTGCTTCATCCGCTGTTGTGAGTGTAATAGAACCCCCTGTTGTGCGTGCAAGGCAATCCCCTCTCCATACTGCATGCAAAGATGCCCCCTCCTCTCAGTCTTCACTTGTTATGGCAGTTTCTCAAGAAACAGCATCAACGTCCACGTCCACGTCCCACCGCAGCACTCAATTGTCCATATCCCAGAGCTTTGAACAAAAGCACAAATTCGCAGACAACGCCTGATAGGCCGCAGTCCTAAATTCGCACATTTCACGAGTGCATGCGTTGGAAATGCTGCCTTTCAGGCTGGTGGAGACGGAATCCTTCCGCAACCTTATGGTGGTAGCCGTCCCTCAGTACTCGGTCCCCAGCTGACACTATTTTGCCCGGTGTGCCATCCCCGCACTACACAAGCACGTGTCCCAAAACATCTGTCGTGCCCTCAACAACGCAGTTACTGGGAGAGTCCACCTGACAACGGACACGTGGACAAGTGCTTGTGGCCAGGGACGGTACATCTCCCTGACGGTACACTGGGTTAACATAGTGGAAGCCGGGACCCAGTCGGACCTTGGGACGGAACACATCCTCCCCACACCGAGGATTGCGGACCCTATGTCAGTCAGAGTTGCCCCCACAGTGTACAGCTCCTGCGCATCATCCTCCTCCTCCTCATGTTCAGCCTCCATCTCAGATATCACCACATCAGATACAAGCTGGAAGCACTGCAGTACTGCCTCAGCCAAGCGGCAACAGGCTGTGCTGAAACTCATAAGCTTAGGTGATAAACCTCACACTGCTTGTGAGTTGTGGACAGCTGTGAAAGAGCAGGCAGATCTGTGGCTGAGACCGCTGAACCTACATCCAGGCATGGTCGTGTGTGACAAAGGCCGTAACCTGGTGGCGGCTCTGAGGCGAGGCGAGATCACACACGTACCATGTCTGGCTCATGTGATTAACCTCGTGGTTCAGCGGTTTCTTAAATCGTACCCTGAGTTGCCAGATCTGCTCGTCAAAGTACGCCGCCTGTCAGCTCATTTTCGCAAGTCGGCTACAGCTTCCGCCGCCCTTGCTTTGTTGCAGCAGGGTTTGCAACTTCCGGCACACCGACTGGTGTGTGATGTCCCCACACGTTGGAACTCTACCCTCCACATGTTGCAAAGAATTTGTGAGCAGAAGAGAGCAGTTGTGGAGTACCAGCTGCAACAAGGCCGTCGATATTCAGGTCAGACTCCACACATAAGACCTCAGGAGTGGAACTGGATGTCTGACATATGTACCATCCAGACAAACTTTGAGGGGTCCACCAAGATGGTGAGTGGCGATGACGCCATCTTTAGCGTCAGCATCCCACTTGTCTGTCTTTTGCAACGTTCTCTGCAGAGAATTAAAGAGGAGGCATTGCAGCCAGAGTATGATGAGATGGATCAAGAAGCCTTAGCGGTCGATTACACACAGCCCAGCCTCATCTCGTCCCAACGTGCATTGGGGGACAATGAGGGAGAGGAGGAGGAGGAGGAAGAACAGGAGCTGGTATCATGCGCTGTAGACGGTAGTACCTGTACAACTGTCATACAGTCGGTTCAGCGTGGGTGGCCTGAGGACAGGGGGGAGGAGGAGGAGGAGGAGGAGGACAGCATGGTCAGTCATCATCTTGGTGAGGACACGGAAGTCTTGCCCTTTACCAGTCTGGCACGCATGGCTGACTTTATGTTACGCTGCCTTAACCGTGACCCTCGAGTTGTCAAAATGTTGGTTGACAGTCATTACTGGTTGGTGACACTTTTAGACCCCCGCTACAAGGTAAACTTTAACTCTCTTATTCCTGAGGTGGAGAGGTCTACAAAAATGGGGCAGTACCAGAAGGCCCTTGCTGCAGAACTGTTAAATAAATACCCATCTGAAAACGCTAGCGGCAGAGGTTACAGTTCGTTACCCAACCAAGGCGTACATGCGAGAGAGACGCAACTCCAATCCAGCAGAGGCAGGAGAACACTGTCAACTTTCTGGGACAGTTTTCTGACACCTGCCCAGCTTACGGGCCCTGAGGCGCGGGGTACTCTCACAAGGAGTGGAAAGTTTCAAAAGATGGTAAGGGAGTACCTTGCCGACCGTACCAGCGTCCTCCGTGATTCCTCTGTGCCTTTTAATTATTGGGTATCCAAGCTGGACACTTGGAATGAACTCGCTCTGTACGCCTTGGAGGTCCTGGCCTGCCCTGCCGCTAGCGTGTTATCGGAGCGTGTTTTTAGTGCCGCTGGGGGAATTATAACTGTTAAGCGTACTTCGCCTGTCAACTGATAATGCTAACAAGCTGACCCTTATCAAAATGAACAAGGGCTGGATTGGGCCAGACTTCTCATCACCACCAAATGACAGCAGAGTAACATAAAGTCAAATCCACTGTGTTATATCGGGAGGTGTATTCCCATGCACCGCTTCACACCCACACATGGGTATACGCTTCCTCATTTCGGCTGTATTTTGCTCTTCTCCTTATCCTCAGCCTCCACCACCACTATACCACCAGGGTGACCTTGATCCGTGTTGCCAGCATTGCAAGTTCCTCCGTCCTAATTTTTTGCAGCTTTTGCTTGGAAGGCGTAGGCAAAGACTATGGGAGACCCACTCCCCAATAATGGGAATAATGTTTTTAAGATGCTGTACTGCATGGCTCTTGTTTGCCAGCATTGCAAGTTCCTCCGTCCTAATTTTTGGCAGCTTTTGCTTGGAAGGCATAGGCAAAGACTATGGGAGACCCACTCCCCAATAATGAGAATAATGTTTTTAAGATGCTGCACTGCATGGCTCTGCCAAGGGGCATTAAAAACCATCTTGTTAAGCTACTGCAACCTCCATGTCTCTTCCAAGGGGCATTAAAACCATCTTGTTAAGCTACTGCGACCTCCACCACTTCTCCAAGGGGCATTAAAACCATCTTGTTAATTTACTGCGACCTCCACAACTCTTCCAAGGTGCATTAAAACTGTCCTGTTAAGCTACTGCGACCTCCACCATTCTTCCAAGGGACAGTAAAACAGTCTTGTTAAGCTACTACGAGCTCCACGTCTCTTCCAAGGGGCATTAAAACCATCTTGTTAAGCTACTGCGACCTCCACCATTCTTCCAAGGGGCATTAAAACCGTCTTGTTAAGCTAGTGCGACCTCCACCACTTTTCCCAGGGGCAATAAAACCGTCTTGTTAAGCTACGGCGACCTCCACCACATTTTCAAGGGGCATTGATATTGTCTTTTTATTCCACTGCGACCTCCATGTCTCTTCCAAGGGGCATTAAAACCGTCTTGTTAAGCTTCTGCGACCTCCAGCACTCTTCCAAGGGGCATTAAAACCGTCTTGATAAGCTACTGCGACCTCCACCGCTCTTCCAAGGGGCATTAAAACCGTCTTGTTAAGCTACTGCGACCTCCACCACTTTTCCCAGGGGCATTAAAACCGTCTTGTTAAGCTACTGCGACCTCCACCACATTTTCAAGGGGCATTGATATTGTCTTTTTATTCCACTGCGACATTTCACGTCTCTTCCAAGGGGCATTAAAACCGTCTTGTTAAGCTACTGCGACCTCCACCACTTTTCCAAGGGGCATTGAAACCGTCTTGTTCAGCTACTGCGACCTCCACCACATTTTCAAGGGGCATTGATATTGTCTTTTTATTCCACTGAGACCTCCACGTCTCTTCCAAGGGGCATTAAAACCATCTTTTTAAGCTGCTGCGACCTCCACCAGTTTTCCAAGGGGCATTAAAACCGTCTTGTTAAGCTACTGTGACCTCCACTACTTTTCCGAGGGGCATTAAAACCGTCTTGTTAAGCTACTGCGACCTCCACCACTCTTCCAAGGGGCATTGATATTGTCTTTTTATTCCACTCTGACATCCACGTCTCTTCCAAGGAGCATTTAAACGTCTTTATAAGCTACTGTAACCTCCACCACTCTTCCAAGGGGCATTAAAACCGTCTTGTTAAGCTACTACGAGCTCCACGTCTCTTCCAAGGGGCATTAAAACCATCTTGTTAAGCTACTGCGACCTCCACCATTCTTCCAAGGGGCATTAAAACCGTCTTGTTAAGCTAGTGCGACTTCCACCATTCTTCCAAGGGGCATTAAAACCGTCTTGTTAAGCTACTGCGACCTCCACCACTTTTCCCAGGGGCAATAAAACCGCCTTGTTAAGCTACTGCGACCTCCACCACATTTTCAAGGGGCATTGATATTGTCTTTTTATTCCACTGCGACCTCCACGTCTCTTCCCAGGGGCATTAAAACCGACTTGTTAAGCTTCTGCGACCTCCACCACTTCTCCGAGGGGCATTAAAACCGTCTTGTTAAGCTACTGCGACCTCCACCACTTTTCCTAGGGGCATAAAACCATCTTGTTAAGCTACTGTGACCTCCACCATTCTTCCAAGGGGCATTACAACCATCTTGTTAAGCTACTGCGACCTCCACCACATTTTCAAGGGGCATTGATATTGTCTTTTTTTTCCACTGCGACTTCCACGTCTCTTCCAAGGGGCATTAAAACCGTCTTGTTAAGCTACTGCGACCTCCACCACTTCTCCAAGGGGCATTAAAACCATCTTGTTAAGCTACTGCGATCTCAACCAATTTCCCAAGGGGCATTAAAACGATCTTGTTCAGCCACTGCGACCTCCACCTCTCTTCCAAGGGGTATTAAAACAGTCTTGTTAAGCTACTGCGACCTCCACTGCTCTTCCAAGGGGCATTAAACCCAACTTGTTAAGCTACTGCGACCTCCACCGCACCTCCAAGGGGCATTAAAATCGTCTTGTTAAGCTACTGCGACCTCCACCACTTTCCCCAGGGGCATTAAAACCGTCTTGTTATGCTACTTCAACCTCCACTACATTTTCAAGGGGCATTGATATTGTCTTTTTATTCCACTGTGACCTTTCATGTTTCTTCCAAGGGGCATTAAAACCGTCTTATTAAGCTACTGCAACCTCCAGCACTTCTCCAAGGGGCATTACAACCGTCTTTTTAAGCTACTGCGACCTCCACCACATTTTCAAGGGGCATTGATATTGTCTTTTTTTTCCACTGCGACTTCCACGTCTCTTCCAAGGGGCATTAAAACCGTCTTGTTAAGCTACTGCGACCTCCACCACTCCTCCAAGGGGCATTAAAACCGTCTTGTTAAGTTACTGCGATCTCAACCAATTTCCCAAGGGGCATTAAAACGATCTTGTTAAGCTACTGCGACCTCCACCGCTCTTCCAAGGGGCATTAAACCCAACTTGTTAAGCTACTGCGACCTCCACCGCTCCTCCAAGGGGCATTAAAACCGTCTTGTTAAGCTACTGCGACCTCCACCACTTTCCCCAGGGGCATTAAAACCGTCTTGTTATGCTACTGCAACCTCCATCACATTTTCAAGTGGCATTGATATTGTCTTTTTATTCCACTGCGACCTTTCACGTTTCTTCCAAGGGGCATTAAAACCGTCTTGTTAAGCTACTGCGACCTTCACCACTTTTCCAAGGGGCATTAAAACCGTCTTGTTAAGCTACTGCGACTTCCACCACTCTTCCAAGGGGCATTATTATTGTCTTTTTATTCCACTCTGACCTCCACGTCCCTTCCAAGGGGCATTTAAACAGTCTTTTTAAGCTACTGTGACCTCCACTACTCTTCCAAGGGGCATTAAAACTGTCTTGTTAAGCTACTGCGAGCTCCACGTCTCTTCCAAGGGGCATTAATACCAACTAGGTAAGCTACTGTGACCTCCACCATTCTTCCAAGGGCATTAAAACCGTCTTGTTAAGCTAGTGCGACCTCCTCCACTTTTCCCAGGGGCGTTAATATCGTCTTGTTAAGCTACTGCGGCTCCACATTTTCAAGGGGCATTGATATGGTCTTTTTATTCCACTGTGACCTCCACGTCTCTTCCAAGGGGCATTAAAACCGTCTTGTTAAGCTACTGCGACCTCCAACACTTCTCCGAGGGGCATTAAAACCGTCTTTTTAAGCTACTGTGACCTCCACCACTTCCCCTAGGGAAATTAAAACCCTCTTGTTAAGCTACTGCGACCTCCGCCATTCTTCCAAAGGGCTTTACAACAGTCTTGTTAAGCTGCTGCCACCTCCACCTCTTTTCCCAGGGGCATTAAAACCGTCTTGTTAAGCTACAGCGACCTCCACCACATTTTCAAGGGGCATTGATATTGTCCTTTTTTTCCACTGCGACCTCCACGTCTCTTCCAAGGGGCTTTAATACCGTCTTGTTAAGCTACAGCGACCTCCACCACTTCTCCAAGGGGCATTAAAACCGTCTTGTTAAGCTGCTGCAATCTTCACCACTTTCCCAAGGGGCATTAAGACCGTCTTGTTAAGCTGCTGCGACCTCCACCTCTCTTCCAAGGGGCATTAAAACAGTCTTGTTAAGCTACTGAGACCTCCACCGCTCTTCCAAGGGGCATTAAAACCATCTTGTTAAGCTACTGCGACCTCCACCGCTCTTCCAATGGGCATTAAAACCGTCTTGTTAAGCTACTGCGACCTCCACCACTTTTCCCAGGGGCATTAAAACCGTCTTGATAAGCTACTGCGACCTCCACTACATTTTCAAGGGGCATTGATATTGTCTTTTTATTCCTCTGCGAGCTTTCCCGTCTCTTCCAAGGGGCATTAAAACTATCTTGCTAAGCTACTGCAACCTCCAGCACTTCTCCAAGGGGCATTTAAACCATCTTGTTAAGCTACTGCGACCTCCACCAATTTTCCAAGGGACATTGAAACTGTCTTGTTAAGCTACTGCGACCTCCACCACACTTTCAAGGGGCATTGATATTGTCTTTTATTCCACTGCGACCTCCACATCTCTTCCAAGGGGCATTAAAAAGGTCTTTTTAAGCTACTGCGACCTCCACCACTTTTCCAAGGGGCATTAAAACCATCTTGTTAAGCTACTGCGATCTCCACCACTTTTCCAAGGGGCATTAAAATCGTCTTGTTAAGCTACTGCGACCTCCACCACTCTTCCAAGGGGCATTGATATTGTCTTTTTATTCCACTCTGCCCTCCACATCTCTTCCAAGGGGCATTTAAACCATCTTTTTAAGCTACTGCGACCCCCATCACTCTTCCAAGGGGCATTAAAATGGTCTTGTTAAGCTACTGAGAGCTCCACATCTCTTCCAAGGGGCATTAATACCGTCTTGTTAAGCTACTGCGACCTCCACCATTCTTCCAAGGGCATAAAAACCATCTTGCTAAGCTACTGCGACCTCCACCACTTTTACCAAGGGCATTAAAACCATCTTGTTAAGCTACTGCGACCTCCACCACATTTTCAAGGGGCATTGATATTATCTTTTTATTCCACTGCGACCTCCACGTCTCTTCCAAGGGGTATCAAAACCGTCTTGTTAAGCTACTGTGACCTCCACCATTTCTCTGAGGGGCATTAAAACAGTCTTGTTAAGCTAATGCGACCTCCACCACTTTTCCAAGGGGCATTAATACCGTCTTGTTAAGCTACTGCGACCTCCACCATTCCTCCAAGGGGCATTAAAACCGTCTTGTTAAACTACTGCCACCTCCACCACTTTTCCCAGGGGCATTAAAACCGTCTTGTTAAGCTACTGCGACCTCCGCCACATTTTCAAGGGGCATTGATATTGTATTTTTATTCCACTGCGAGCTTTCACGTCTCTTCCAAGGGGCATTAAAACTGTCTTGTTAAGCTTCTGCAACCTCCAGAACTTCTCCAAGGGGCATTAAAACCATCTTGTTAAGCTACTGCGACCTCCACCACTCTTCCAAGGGGCATTGATATTGTCTTTTTATTCCACTCTGCCCTCCACGTCTCTTCCAAGGGGCATTAAAACCGTCTTTTTAAGCTACTGCGACCCCCATCGCTCTTCCAAGGGGCATTAAAACGGTCTTGTTAAGCTACTGAGAGCTCCACGTCTCTTCCAAGGGGCATTAATACCGTCTTGTTAAGCTACTGCGACCTCCACCATTCGTACAAGGGCATTAAAACCGTCTTGTTAAGCTAGTGCGACCTCCACCACTTTTCCCAAGGGCATTAAAACCGTCTTGTTAAGCTACTGCGACCTCCACCACATTTTCAAGGGGCATTGATATTGTCTTTTTATTCCACTGCGACCTCCACGTCTCTTCCAAGGGGCATTAAACCGTCTTGTTAAGCTACTGCGATCTCCACCACCTTTCCAAGGGGCATTAAAAACGTCTTATTAAGCTACTGCGACCTCCACCACTTTTCCAAGGGGCATTAAAACCGTCTTGTTAAGCTACTGCGACCTCCACCACTCTTCCAAGGGGCATTGATATTATATTTTTATTCCACTCTGACCTCCACGTCTCTTCCAAGGGGCATTAAAATCGTCCTGTTAAGCTACTGCGACCTCCACCACTTCTCCGAGGGGCATTAAAACAGTCTTGTTAAGCTACTGCGACCTCCACCACTTTTCCAAGGGGCATTAAAACCGTCTTGTTAAGCTACTGCGACCTCCACCATTCTTCCAAGGGGCATTAAAACCGTCTTGTTAAACTACTGCCACCTCCACCACTTTTCCCAGGGGCATTGAAACCATCTCGTTAAGCTACTGCGGCCTCCACCACATTTTCAAGGGGCATTGATAATGTCTTTTTATTCCACTGCGACCTTCACGTCTCTTCCATGGGGCATTAAAACTGTCTTGTTAAGCTACTGCGACCTCCACCACCTCTCCAAGGGGCATTAAAAACGTCTTGTTAAGCTACTGCGACCTCCACCACTTTTCCAAGGGGCATTAAAAACGTCTTGTTAAACTACTGCGACCTCCACCGCTCTTCCAAGGGGCATTAAAAAGGTCTCGTTAAGCTATTGCGACTTCCACCATTCTTCCAAGGGGCATTAAAACCGTCTTGTTAAGCTACTGCGACCTCCACCACTTTTCCCAGGGGCATTAAAACCGTCTTGTTAAGCTACTGCGACCTCCATCACATTTTCAAGGGGCATTGATATTGTCTTTTTATTTCACTGCGACCTCCACGTCTCTTCCAAGGGGAATTAAAACTGTCCTGTTAAGCTATTGCGACCTCCACAACTTTTCCAAGGGGCATTAAAACCGTCTTGTTAATATACTGCGACCTCCACCACATTTTCAAGGGGCATTGATATTGTCTTTTTATTCCACTGCAACCTCCACGTCTCTTCCAAGGGGCATTAAAAACGTCTTGTTAAGCTACTGCGACCTCCACCACCTCTCCAAGGGGCATTAAAAACGTCTTATTAAGCTACTGCGACATCCACCACTTTTCCAAGGGCCAATAAAACGTCTTGTTAAGCTACTGGGACTTCCACCACTCTTCCAAGGGGCATTATTATTGTCTTTTTATTCCACTCTGACCTCCACGTCTCTTCCAAGGGGCATTTAAACAGTCTTTTTAAGCTACTGTGACCTCCACTACTCTTCCAAGGGGCATTAAAACTGTCTTGTTAAGCTACTGCGAGCTCCACGTCTCTTCCAAGGGGCATTAATACCGTCTAGTTAAGCTACTGCGACCTCCACCATTCTTCCAAGGGCATTAAAACCGTCTTTTTAAGCTAGTGCGACCTCCTCCACTTTTCCCAGGGGCATTAATACCGTCTTCTTAAGCTACTGCGACTCCACCACATTTTCAAGGGGCATTGATATTGTCTTTTTATTCCACTGCGACCTCCACGTCTCTTCCAAGGGGCATTAAACCGTCTTGTTAAGCTACTTCGATCTCCACCACCTTTCGAAGGGGCATTAAAAACGTCTTATTAAGCTACTGCGACCTCCACCACTATTCCAAGGGGCATTAAAACCGTCTTGTTAAGCTACTGCGACCTCCAACACTCTTCCAAGGGGCATTGATATTATCTTTTTACTCCAGTCTGACCTCCACGTCTCTTCCAAGGGGCATTAAAACCGTCATGTTAAGCTACTGCGACCTCCACCACTTTTCCAAGGGGCATTAAAACCGTCTTCTTAAGCTACTGCGACCTCCACCATTCTTCCAGGGGGCATTAAAACCGTCTTCTTAAGCTACTGCCACCTCCACCACTTTTCCCAGGGGCATTAAAACCATCTCGTTAAGCTACTGAGACCTCCACCACATTTTCAAGGGGCATTGATGTTGTCTTTTTATTCCACTGCGACCTCCACGTCTCTTCCAAGGGGCATTACAACTGTCTTGATAAGCTACTGCGACCTCCACCACCTCTCCAAGGTGCATTAAAAACGTCTTGTTAAGCTACTGCGACCTCCACCACTTTTCAAAGAGGCATTAAAACCGTCTTGTTAAACTACTGCGACCTCCACCGCTCTTCCAAGGGGCATTAAAACCGTCTTGTTAAGCTATTGCGACTTCCACCATTCTTCCTAGGGGCATTAATACCATCTAGGTAAGCTACTGCGACCTCCACCATTCTTCCAAGGGCATTAAAACCGTCTTGTTAAGCTAGTGCGACCTCCTCCACTTTTCCCAGGGACATTAATACCGTCTTCTTAAGCTACTGCGACTCCACCACATTTTCAAGGGGCATTGATATTGTCTTTTTATTCCACTGCGACCTCCACGTCTCTTCCAAGGGGCATTAAACCGTCTTGTTAAGCTACTTCGATCTCCACCACCTTTCCAAGGGGCATTAAAAACGTCTTATTAAGCTACTGTGACCTCCACCACTATTCCAAGGGGCATTAAAACCGTCTTGTTAAGCTACTGCGACCTCCAACACTCTTCCAAGGGGCATTGATATTATCTTTTTATTCCACTCTGTCCTCCACGTCTCTTCCAAGGGGCATTAAAACCGTCTTGTTAAGCTACTGCGACCTCCACCACTTTTCCAAGGGGCATTAAAACCGTCTTCTTAAGCTACTGCGACCTCCACCATTCTTCCAAGGGGCATTAAAACCGTCTTCTTAAACTACTGCCACCTCCACCACTTTTCCCAGGGGCATTAAAACCATCTCGTTAAGCTACTGCGACCTCCACCACATTTTCAAGGGGCATTGATGTTGTCTTTTTATTCCACTGCGACCTCCACGTCTCTTCCAAGGGACATTAAAACCGTCTTTTTAAGCTACTGCGACCCCCATCGCTCTTCCAAGGGGCATTAAAACGGTCTTGTTAAGCTACTGAGAGCTCCACGTCTCTTCCAAGGGGCATTAATACCGTCTTGTTAAGCTACTGCGACCTACACTATTCTTACAAGGGCATTAAAACCGTCTTGTTAAGCTAGTGCGACCTCCACCACTTTTCCCAAGGGCATTAAAACCGTCTTGTTAAGCTACTGCGACCTCCACCACATTTTCAAGGGGCATTGATATTGTCTTTTTATTCCACTGCGACCTCCACGTCTCTTCCAAGGGGCATTAAACCGTCTTGTTAAGCTACTGCGATCTCCACCACCTTTCCAAGGGGCATTAAAAACGTCTTATTAAGCTACTGCGACCTCCACCACTATTCCAAGGGGCATTAAAACGGTCTTGTTAAGCTACTGAGAGCTCCACGTCTCTTCCAAGGGGCATTAATACCGTCTTGTTAAGCTACTGAGACCTACACTATTCTTACAAGGGCATTAAAACCGTCTTGTTAAGCTAGTGCGACCTCTACCACTTTTCCCAAGGGCATTAAAACTGTCTTGTTAAGCTACTGCGACCTCCACCACTCTTCCAAGGGGCATTGATATTATATTTTTATTCCACTCTGACCTCCACGTCTCTTCCAAGGGGCATTAAAACCGTCTTGTTAAGCTACTGCGACCTCCACCACTTCTCCGAGGGGCATTAAAACCGTCTTGTTAAGCTACTGCGACCTCCACCACTTTTCCAAGGGGCATTAAAACCGTCTTGTTAAGCTACTGCGACCTCCACCATTCTTCCAAGGGGCATTAAAACTGTTTTGTTAAACTACTGCCACCTCCACCACTTTTCCCAGGGGCATTAAAACCATCTCGTTAAGCTACTGCGACCTCCACCACATTTTCAAGGGGCATTGATGTTGTCTTTTTATTCCACTGCGACCTTCACGTCTCTTCCATGGGGCATTAAAACTGTCTTGTTAAGCTACTGTGACCTCCACCACCTCTCCAAGGGGCATTAAAAACGTCTTGTTAAGCTACTGCGACCTCCACCACTTTTCCAAGGGGCATTAAAAACGTCTTGTTAAACTACTGCGACCTCCACCGCTCTTCCAAGGGGCATTAAAACCGTCTTGTTAAGCTATTGCGACTTCCACCATTCTTCCAAGGGGCATTAAAACCGTCTTGTTAAGCTACTGCGACCTCCACCACTTTTCCCAGGGGCAATAAAACCGTCTTGTTAAGCTACTGCGACCTCCACCACATTTTCAAGGGGCATTGATATTGTCTTTTTATTCCACTGCGACCTCCACGTCTCTTCCAAGGGGAATTAAAACCGTCCTGTTAAGCTACTGCGACCTCCACAACTTCTCCAAGGGGCATTAAAACCGTCTTGTTAAGATACTGCGACCTCCACCTCATTTTCAAGGGGCATTGATATTGTCTTTTTATTCCACTGCAACCTCCACGTCTCTTCCAAGGGGCATTAAAAACGTCTTGTTAAGCTACTGGGACCTCCACCACCTCTCCAAGGGGCATTAAAAACGTCTTATTAAGCTACTGCGACATCCACCACTTTTCCAAGGGGCAATAAAACCGTCTTGTTAAGCTACTGCGACTTCCACCACTCTTCCAGGGGGCATTATTATTGTCTTTTTATTCCACTCTGACCTCCACGTCTCTTCCAAGGGGCATTTAAACAGTCTTTTTAAGCTACTGTGACCTCCACTACTCTTCCAAGGGGCATTAAACCTGTCTTGTTAAGCCACTGCGAGCTCCACGTCTCTTCCAAGGGGCATTAATACCGTCTAGTTAAGCTACTGCGACCTCCACCATTTTTCCAAGGGCATTAAAACCGTCTTTTTAAGCTAGTGCGACCTTCTCCACTTTTCCCAGGGGCATTAATACCGTCTTCTTAAGCTACTGCGACTCCACCACATTTTCAAGGGGCATTGATATTGTCTTTTTATTCCACTGCGACCTCCACGTCTCTTCCAAGGGGCATTAAACCGTCTTGTTAAGCTACTTCGATCTCCACCACCTTTCGAAGGGGCATTAAAAACGTCTTATTAAGCTACTGCGACCTCCACCACTATTCCAAGGGGCATTAAAACCGTCTTGTTAAGCTACTTCGACCTCCAACACTCTTCCAAGGGGCATTGATAATATCTTTTTACTCCACTCTGACCTCCACGTCTCTTCCAAGGGGCATTAAAACCGTCATGTTAAGCTACTGCGACCTCCACCACTTTTCCAAGGGGCATTAAAACCGTCTTCTTAAGCTACTGCGACCTCCACCATTCTTCCAAGGGGCATTTAAACCGTCTTCTTAAGCTACTGCCACCTCCACCACTTTTCCCAGGGGCATTAAAACCATCTCGTTAAGCTACTGAGACCTCCACCACAATTTCAAGGGGCATTGATGTTGTCTTTTTATTCCACTGCGACCTCCACGTCTCTTCCAAGGGGCATTAAAACTGTCTTGATAAGCTACTGCGACCTCCACCACCTCTCCAAGGTGCATTAAAAACGTCTTGTTAATCTACTGCGACCTCCACCACTTTTCAAAGAGGCATTAAAACCGTCTTGTTAAACTACTGCGACCTCCACCGCTCTTCCAAGGGGCATTAAAACCGTCTTGTTAAGCTATTGCGACTTCCACCATTCTTCCTAGGGGCATTAATACCGTCTAGGTAAGCTACTGCGACCTCCACCATTCTTCCAAGGGCATTAAAACCAACTTGTTAAGCTAGTGCGACCTCCTCCACTTTTCCCAGGGACATTAATACCGTCTTCTTAAGCTACTGCGACTCCACCACATTTTCAAGGGGCATTGATATTGTCTTTTTATTCCACTGCGACCTCCACGTCTCTTCCAAGGGGCATTAAACAGTCTTGTTAAGCTACTTCGATCTCCACCACCTTTCCAAGGGGCATTAAAAACTTCTTATTAAGCTACTGTGACCTCCACCACTATTCCAAGGGGCATTAAAACCGTCTTGTTAAGCTACTGCGACCTCCAACACTCTTCCAAGGGGCATTGATATTATCTTTTTATTCCACTCTGTCCTCCACGTCTCTTCCAAGGGGCATTAAAACCGTCTTGTTAAGCTACTGCGACCTCCACCACTTTTCCAAGGGGCATTAAAACCGTCTTCTTAAGCTACTGCGACCTCCACCATTCTTCCAAGGGGCATTAAAACCGTCTTCTTAAACTACTGCCACCTCCACCACTTTTCCCAGGGGCATTAAAACCATCTCGTTAAGCTACTGCGACCTCCACCACATTTTCAAGGGGCATTGATGTTGTCTTTTTATTCCACTGCGACCTCCACGTCTCTTCCAAGGGGCATTAAAACCGTCTTTTTAAGCTACTGCGACCCCCATCGCTCTTCCAAGGGGCATTAAAACGGTCTTGTTAAGCTACTGAGAGCTCCACGTCTCTTCCAAGGGGCATTAATACCGTCTTGTTAAGCTACTGCGACCTACACTATTCTTACAAGGGCATTAAAACCGTCTTGTTAAGCTAGTGCGACCTCCACCACTTTTCCCAAGGGCATTAAAACCGTCTTGTTAAGCTACTGCGACCTCCACCACTCTTCCAAGGGGCATTGATATTATATTTTTATTCCACTCTGACCTCCACGTCTCTTCCAAGGGGCATTAAAACCGTCTTGTTAAGCTACTGCGACCTCCACCACTTCTCCGAGGGGCATTAAAACCGTCTTGTTAAGCTACTGCGACCTCCACCACTTTTCCAAGGGGCATTAAAACCGTCTTGTTAAGCTACTGCGACCTCCACCATTCTTCCAAGGGGCATAAAACTGTCTTGTTAAACTACTGCCACCTCCACCACTTTTCCCAGGGGCATTAAAACCATCTCGTTAAGCTACTGCGACCTCCACCACATTTTCAAGGGGCATTGATGTCTTTTTATTCCACTGCGACCTTCACGTCTCTTCCATGGGGCATTAAAACTGTCTTGTTAAGCTACTGTAACCTCCACCACCTCTCCAAGGGGCATTAAAAACGTCTTGTTAAGCTACTGCGACCTCCACCACTTTTCCAAGGGGCATTAAAAACGTCTTGTTAAACTACTGCGACCTCCACCGCTCTTCCAAGGGGCATTAAAACCGTCTTGTTAAGCTATTGCGACTTCCACCATTCTTCCAAGGGGCATTAAAACCGTCTTGTTAAGCTACTGCGACCTCCACCACCTCTCCAAGGTGCATTAAAAACATCTTGTTAAGCTACTGCGACCTCCACCACTTTTCAAAGAGGCATTAAAACCGTCTTGTTAAACTACTGCGACCTCCACCGCTCTTCCAAGGGGCATTAAAACCGTCTTGTTAAGCTATTGCGACTTCCACCATTCTTCCTAGGGGCATTAATACCGTCTAGGTAAGCTACTGCGACCTCCACCATTCTTCCAAGGGCATTAAAACCGTCTTGTTAAGCTAGTGCGACCTCCTCCACTTTTCCCAGGGACATTAATACCGTCTTCTTAAGCTACTGCGACTCCACCACATTTTCAAGGGGCATTGATATTGTCTTTTTATTCCACTGCGACCTCCACGTCTCTTCCAAGGGGCATTAAACCGTCTTGTTAAGCTACTTCGATCTCCACCACCTTTCCAAGGGGCATTAAAAACGTCTTATTAAGCTACTGTGACCTCCACCACTATTCCAAGGGGCATTAAAACCGTCTTGTTAAGCTACTGCGACCTCCAACACTCTTCCAAGGGGCATTGATATTATCTTTTTATTCCACTCTGTCCTCCACGTCTCTTCCAAGGGGCATTAAAACCGTCTTGTTAAGCTACTGCGACCTCCACCACTTTTCCAAGGGGCATTAAAACCGTCTTCTTAAGCTACTGCGACCTCCACCATTCTTCCAAGGGGCAATAAAACCGTCTTCTTAAACTACTGCCACCTCCACCACTTTTCCCAGGGGCATTAAAACCATCTCGTTAAGCTACTGCGACCTCCACCACATTTTCAAGGGGCATTGATGTTGTCTTTTTATTCCACTGCGACCTCCACGTCTCTTCCAAGGGGCATTAAAACCGTCTTTTTAAGCTACTGCGACCCCCATCGCTCTTCCAAGGGGCATTAAAACAGTCTTGTTAAGCTACTGAGAGCTCCACGTCTCTTCCAAGGGGCATTAATACCGTCTTGTTAAGCTACTGCGACCTACACTATTCTTACAAGGGCATTAAAACCGTCTTGTTAAGCTAGTGCGACCTCCACCACTTTTCCCAAGGGCATTAAAACCGTCTTGTTAAGCTACTGCGACCTCCACCACATTTTCAAGGGGCATTGATATTGTCTTTTTATTCCACTGCGACCTCCACGTCTCTTCCAAGGGGCATTAAACCATCTTGTTAAGCTACTGCGATCTCCACCACCTTTCCAAGGGGCATTAAAAACGTCTTATTAAGCTACTGCGACCTCCACCACTTTTCCAAGGGGCATTAAAACCGTCTTGTTAAGCTACTGCGACCTCCACCATTCTTCCAAGGGGCATTAAAACTGTCTTGTTAAACTACTGCCACCTCCACCACTTTTCCCAGGGGCATTAAAACCATCTTGTTAAGCTACTGCAACCTCCACCACATTTTCAAGGGGCATTGATGTTGTCTTTTTATTCCACTGCGACCTTCACGTCTCTTCCATGGGGCATTAAAACTGTCTTGTTAAGCTACTGTGACCTCCACCACCTCTCCAAGGGGCATTAAAAACGTCTTGTTAAGCTACTGCGACCTCCACCACTTTTCCAAGGGGCATTAAAAACGTCTTGTTAAACTACTGCGACCTCCACCGCTCTTCCAAAGGGCATTAAAACCGTCTTGTTAAGCTATTGCGACTTCCACCATTCTTCCAAGGGGCATTAAAACCGTCTTGTTAAGCTACTGCGACCTCCACCACTTTTCCCAGGGGCAATAAAACCGTCTTGTTAAGCTACTGCAACCTCCACCACATTTTCAAGGGGCATTGATATTGTCTTTTTATTCCACTGCGACCTCCACGTCTCTTCCAAGGGGAATTAAAACCGTCCTGTTAAGCTACTGCGACCTCCACAACTTCTCCAAGGGGCATTAAAACCGTCTTGTTAAGATACTGCGACCTCCACCTCATTTTCAAGGGGCATTGATATTGTCTTTTTATTCCACTGCAACCTCCACGTCTCTTCCAAGGGGCATTAAAAACGTCTTGTTAAGCTACTGCGACCTCCACCACCTCTCCAAGGGGCATTAAAAACGTCTTATTAAGCTACTGCGACATCCACCACTTTTCCAAGGGGCAATAAAACCGTCTTGTTAAGCTACTGCGACTTCCACCACTCTTCCAGGGGGCATTATTATTGTCTTTTTATTCCACTCTGACCTCCACGTCTCTTCCAAGGGGCATTTAAACAGTCTTTTTAAGCTACTGTGACCTCCACTACTCTTCCAAGGGGCATTAAACCTGTCTTGTTAAGCCACTGCAAGCTCCACGTCTCTTCCAAGGGGCATTAATACCGTCTAGTTAAGCTACTGCGACCTCCACCATTCTTCCAAGGGCATTAAAACCGTCTTTTTAAGCTAGTGCGACCTTCTCCACTTTTCCCAGGGGCATTAATACCGTCTTCTTAAGCTACTGCGACTCCACCACATTTTCAAGGGGCATTGATATTGTCTTTTTATTCCACTGCGACCTACACGTCTCTTCCAAGGGGCATTAAACCGTCTTGTTAAGCTACTTCGATCTCCACCACCTTTCCAAGGGGCATTAAAAACGTCTTATTAAGCTACTGCGAGCTCCACCACTATTCCAAGGGGCATTAAAACCATCTTGTTAAGCTACTGCGACCTCCAACACTCTTCCAAGGGGCATTGATATTATCTTTTTATTCCACTCTGACCTCCACGTCTCTTCCAAGGGGCATTAAAACCGTCTTGTTAAGCTACTGCGACCTCCACCACTTTTCCAAGGGGCATTAAAACCGTCTTCTTAAGCTACTGCGACCTCCACCATTCTTCCAAGGGGCATTAAAACCGTCTTCTTAAACTACTGCCACCTCCACCACTTTTCCCAGGGGCATTAAAACCATCTCGTTAGGCTACTGAGACCTCCACCACATTTTCAAGGGGCATTGATGTTGTCTTTTTATTCCACTGCGACCTCCACGTCTCTTCCAAGGGGCATTAAAACTGTCTTGTTAAGCTACTGCGACCTCCACCACCTCTCCAAGGTGCATTAAAAACGTCTTGCTAAGCTACTGCGACCTCCACCACTTTTCCAAGGGGCATTAAAACCATCTTGTTAAACTACTGCGACCTACACAGCTCTTCCAAGGGGCATTAAAACCGTTTTGTTAAGATATTGCGACTTCCACCATTCTTCCAAGGGGCATTAAAACCATCTTGTTAAGCTACTGCGATCTCCACCACTTTTCCCAGTGGCATTAAAACCATCTTGTTAAGCTACTGCGACCTCCACCACATTTTCAAGGGGCATTGATATTGTCTTTTTATTCCACTGTGAGCTTTCACCTCTCTTCCAAGGGGCATTAAAACTGTCTTGTTAAGCTACTGCAACCTCCAGCACTTCTCCAAGGGGCATTAAAACCATCTTGTTAAGCTACTGCGACCTCCACCACTTTTCCAAGGGGCATTGAATCTGTCTTGTTAAGCTACAGCGACCTCCACCACACTTTCAAGGGGCATTGATATTGTCTTTTTATTCCACTGCGACCTCCACATCTCTTCCAAGGGGCATTAAAACGGTCTTTTTAAGCTACTGCGACCTCCACCACTTTTCCAAGGGGCATTAAAACAGTCTTGTTAAGCTACTGCGACCTCCACCACTTTTCCAAGGGGCATTAAAATCGTCTTGTTAAGCTACTGCGACCTCCACCACTCTTCCAAGGGGCATTGATATTGTCTTTTTATTCCACTCTGCCCTCCACGTCTCTTCCAAGGGGCATTAAAACCGTCTTTTTAAGCTACTGCGACCCCCATCGCTCTTCCAAGGGGCATTAAAGCGGTGTTGTTAAGCTACTGAGAGCTCCACGTCTCTTCCAAGGGGCATTAATACCATCTTGTTAAGCTACTGCGACCTACACCATTCTTACAAGGGCATTAAAACCGTCTTGTTAAGCTAGTGCGACCTCTACCACTTTTCCCAAGGGCATTAAAACCGTCTTGTTAAGCTACTGCGACCTCCACCACATTTTCAAGGGGCATTGATATTGTCTTTTTATTCCACTGCGACCTCCACGTCTCTTCCAAGGGGCATTAAACCGTCTTGTTAAGCTACTGCGAGCTCCACGTCTCTTCCAAGGGGCATTAATACCGTCTAGTTAAGCTACTGCAACCTCCACCATTATTCCAAGGGCATTAAAACCGTCTTGTTAAGCTAGTGCGACCTCCTCCACTTTTCCCAGGGGCATTAATACCATCTTCTTAAGCTACTGCGACTCCACCACATTTTCAAGGGGCATTGATATTGTCTTTTTATTCCACTGCGACCTCCACGTCTCTTCCAAGGGGCATTAAAACCGTCTTGTTAAGCTACTGCGACCTCCACCACTTCTCCGAGGGGCATTAAAACCGTCTTGTTAAGCTACTGTGACCTCCACCACTTCCCCTAGGGGCATTAAAACCTTCTTGTTAAGCTACTGCGACCTCCACCATTCTTCCAAGGGGCATTACAACAGTCTTGTTACGCTGCTGCCACCTCCACCACTTTTCCCAGGGGCATTAAAACCGTCTTGTTAAGCTACAGCGACCTCCACCACATTTTCAAGGGGCATTGATATTGTCTTTTTTTTCCACTGCGACCTCCACGTCTCTTCCAAGGGGCTTTAAAACCATCTTGTTAAGTTACAGCGACCTCCACCACTTCTCCAAGGGGCATTAAAACCGTCTTGTTAAGCTACTGCAATCTCCACCACTTTCCCAAGGGACATTAAAACCTTCTTGTAAAGCTGCTGCGACCTCCACGGCTCTTCCAAGGGGCATGAAAACAGTCTTGTTAAGCTACTGCGACCTCCACCGCTCTTCCAAGGGGCACTAAAACCATCTTATTAAGCTACTGCGACCTCCACCACTCTTTCAAGGGGCATTGAAACCGTCTTGTTAAGCTACTGCGACCTCCACCACATTTTCAAGGGGCATTGATATTGTCTTTTTATTCCACTGCGAGCTTTCACGTCTCATCCAAGGGGCATTAAAACTGTCTTGTTAAGCTCCTGCAACCTCCAGCACTTCTCCAAGGTGCATTAAAACCATCTTGTTAAGCTACTGCGACCTCCACCACATTTCCAAGGGGCATTGAAACTGTCTTGTTAAGCTACTGCGACCTCCACCACATTTTCAAGGGGCATTGATATTGTCTTTTTATTCCACTGTGACCTCCACATCTCCTCCAAAGGGCATTAAAACGGTCTTTTTAAGCTACTGCGATCTCAACCACTTTTCCAAGTGGCATTAAAACCGTCTTTTTAAGCTACTGCGACCTTCACCACTTTTCCAAGGGGCATTAAAACCGTCTTGTTAAGCTACTGCAACCTCCACCACTCTTCCAAGGGGCATTGATATTGTCTTTTTATTCCACTCTGCCCTCCACGTCTCTTCCAAGGGGCATTAAAACTGTCTTTTTAAGCTACTGCGACCCCCATCACTCTTCCAAGGGGCATTAAAACGGTCTTGTTAAGCTACTGAGAGCTCCACGTCTCTCCCAAGGGGCATTAATACCGTCTTGTTAAGCTACTGCGACCTCCACCATTCTTCCAAGGGCATTAAAACCGTCTTGTTAAGCTAGTGCGACCTCCACCACTTTTCCCAAGGGTATTAAAACCGTCTTCTTAAGCCACTGTGACCTCCACCACATTTTCAAGGGGCATTGATATTGTCTTTTTATTCCACTGCAACCTCCACCACTTTTCCAAGGGGCATTAAAACCGTCTTGTTAAGCTACTGCGACCTCCACCACTTTTCCAAGGGGCATTAAAACCGTCTTGTTAAGCTACTGCGACCTCCACCACTTCTCCGAGGGGCATTAAAACCGTCTTGTTAAGCTACTGCGACCTCCACCACCTCTACAAGGGGTATTAAAAACGTGTTGTTTAGCTATTGCGACCTCCACCACTTTTCCAAGGGGCATTAAAACCGTCTTGTTACGCTACTGCGACCTCCACCACTTCTCCGAGGGGCATTAAAACCGTCTTGTTAAGCTACTGCGACCTCCACCACTTTTCCAAGGGGCATTAAAACCGTCTTGTTAAGCTACTGCGACCTCCACCATTCTTCCAAGGGGCATTAAAACCGTCTTGTTAAGCTACAGCTACCTCCACCACATTTTCAAGGGGCATTGATATTGTCTTTTTTTTCCACTGCGACCTCCTCGTCTCTTCCAAGGGGCATTAAAACCGTCTTGTTAAGCTATTGCGACCTCCACCACCTCTCCAAGGGGTATTAAAAACGTCTTGTTAAGCTACTGCGACCTCCACCACTTTTCCAAGGGGCATTAAAACCGTTTTGTTAAGCTACTGCGACCTCCACCACTTCTCCGAGGGGCATTAAAACCGTTTTGTTAAGCTACTGCGACCTCCACCACTTTTCCAAGGGGCATTAAAACCGTCTTGCTAAGCTACAGCGACCTCCACCACTTCTCCAAGGGGCATTAAAAAAGTCTTGTTAAGCTTCTGCAATCTCCACCACTTTCCCAATGGGCAATAAAACCGTCGTGTTAAGCTACTGCGACCTCCACCACTCTTCCAAGGAGCATTAATACAGTCTTGTTAAGCTACTGCGTCCTCCACCACTCTTCCAAGGGGCACTGAATCCATCTTGTTAAGCTACTGCGACCTCCACCGCTCTTCCAATGGGCATTAACACCGTCTTGTTAAGCTACTGCGACCTCCACCACTTTACCCAGGGGCATTAAAACTGTCTTGTTAAGCTACTGTGACCTCCACCACATTTTCAAGGGGCATTGATATTGTCTTTTTATTCCACTGCGAGCTTTCATATCTCTTCCAAGGGGCATTAAAACTGTCTTGTTAAGCTACTGTGTAACGGGTCTGGGAGGTGGAACCTCTGAGCAACTATACAAGGGGGCAGTCCTTGTAAGGAAGCGGGTGGCTCCCAGGGAAGGCGGGCACGTAGTCACGACTAGTGACGGGGACAGTCTCTGGGTAGAAGGGCAGGAGGACACGGCAGGTGACGGGGACAGTCTCTGGGTAGAGGGGCAGGAGGTCACAGGAAGTGACGGGGACAGTCTCTGGGTAGAAGGGCAGGAGGTCACGGCAAGTGTCGGCAGAGCCTCCAGGTAGGCTAGCAGGCAGGTAGCAGGTGGACGCTCCCAGGTGAGCGGGCAAGAGTCTCTGGACAGGCAGGTGGTCACGGCACGTGACGGCAGAGCCTCCAGGTAGGCTAGCGGGCAGGTAGCAGGTGAGCGGGGAAGAGTCTCTGGACAGGCAGGTGGTCACGGCACGTGACGGCAGAGCCTCCAGGTAGGCTAGCGGGCAGGTAGCAGGTGAGCGGGCAAGAGTCTCTGGACAGGCAGGTGGTCACAGCATGTGACGGCGGAGCCTCCAGGTAGGCTAACAGGCAGGTAGCAGGTGTGCGCTCCCAGGTGAGCGGGCAAGAGTCTCTGGACAGGCAGGTGGTCACAGCACGTGACGGCGGAGCCTCCAGGTAGGCTAGCAGACAGGTAGTAGGTGAGCGCTCCCAGGTGAGCGGGCAGACTGATCCATAGACAGACTGGCAGGGCTGGTAAGCAGACTGTCGGTCCGCAGATAGATAAGTAACAGGCAGGAATCTGGCAGGTGACTGGCAGGTGAATGGCAGGTGACTGGCAGGTAACTGGTAACGGGACCTGAGGGCTGAAGCAGAGTTGAAAGGCTTTGCAACAACATTGCTCGGGCACCTCCATTTTTGAGGAGGTGCCTTATATATGGTGAGGTCCTCCGGCCATTGGCCGGGGACTCCTTAGGACGGCGCGCGCGGCCCCTTTAAGAGAGGATAAGCGTGCGCGCACGCGCCCTAAGCACAGAGGCCGGGAAGCAGCGCGCTGCCAGCAGAGCGGGAGGAAGCCGCCGGGCACGGAGCGGAGAGGTGAGGGGAACGGCATCCCTGCCTAGCAGGAGGCAGAGATGCCGACGCTACATACTGCAACCTCCAGCACTTCTCCAAGGGGCATTAAAACCATCTTGTTAAGCTACTGCGACCTCCACCACTTTTGCAAGGGGCATTGAAACTGTCTTGTTAAGCTACTGCGACCTCCACCACATTTTCAAGGGGCATTGATATTGTCTGTTTATTCCACTGCGACCTCCACATCTCTTCCAAGGGGTATTAAAACGGTCATTTTAAGCTACTGCAACCTCAACCACTTTTCCAAGGGGCATTAAAACCGTCTTGTTAAGCTACTGCGACCTCCACCTCTTTTCCCAAGGGGCATTAAAACCGTCTTGTTAAGCTACTGTGACCTCCACCACTCTTCCAAGGGGCATTGATATTGTCTTTTTATTCCACTCTGCCCTCCACGTCTCTTCCAAGGGGCATTGAAACCGTCTTTTTAAGCTACTGCGACCCCCATCACTCTTCCAAGGGGCATGAAAATGGTCTTGTTAAGCTACTGAGAGCGCCACGTCTCTTCCAAGGGGCATTAATACCGTCTTGTTAAGCTACTGCGACCTCCACCACTTTTCCTAGGGGCATTAAAACCGTCTTGTTAAACTACTGCGACCTCCACCGCTCTTCCAAGCGGCATTAAAACCGTCTTGTTAAGCTACAGCGACCTCCACCATTCTTCCAAGGGGCATTAAAACCATCTTGTTAAGCTACTGCGTCCTCCACGACTTTTCCCAGGGGCATTAAAACCGTCTTGTTAAGCTACTGCGACCTCTACCACAGTTTCAAGGGGCATTGACATTGTCTTTTTATTCCACTGCAACCTCCACGTCTCTTCCAAAGGGCATTAAAACAATCTAGTAAGCTACTGCGACCTCCACCACATTTTCAAGGGGCATTGATATTGTCTTTTTATTCCACTGCGACCTCCACGTCTCTTCCAAGGGGCATTAAAACCGTCTTGTTAAGCTACTGCGACCTCCACCTCCTCTCCAAGGGGCATTAAAAACGTCTTGTTAAGCTACGACGACCTCCACCACTTTTCCAAGGGGCATTAAAACCGTCTTGTTAAACTACTGCGACCTCCACCGCTCTTCCAAGGGGCTTTAAAACCGTCTTGTTAAGCTACTGCAACATCCACCATTCTTCCAAGGGGCATTAAAACCGTCTTGTTAAGCTACTGCGACCTCTACCACTTTTCCCAGGGGCATTAAAACCGTCTTGTTAATCTACTGCGACCTCCACCACATTTTCAAGGGCATTGATATTGTCTTTTTATTCCACTGCGACCTCCACGTCTATTCCAAGGGGAATTAAAACCGTTCTGTTAAGCTACTGCGACCTCCACAACTTCTCCAAGGGGCATTAAAACCGTCTTGTTAAGCTACTGCGACCTCCACCACATTTTCAAGGGGCATTGATATTGTCTTTTTATTCCACTGCGACCTCCACGTCTCTTCAAATGGGCCATTAAAACCGGCTTGTTAAGCTAGTGCAACCTCTACCACTTCTCCAAGGGGCATTAAAATCGTCTTGTTAAGCTACTGCGACCTCCGCCACTTTTCCAAGGGGCATTGATATTGTCTTTTTATTCCACTGCGACCTCCACCATTCTTCCAACGGGCATTGCAATTCCTCCTAATTTTAGTCAGCTTTTGCTTTTCAATGCATAGGCGAACACTAAGGGAGACCCACTCCCCAATAATGAGTAGAAGGTTTTAGTATGCTGTAATCCACGTCTGTTGTAAGGGGCATTGCAGTTCCTCATAATTTTTGGAATGCCTTCCATTCACTGCTTAGACCAACAGTGTACAGGAGACCCAGTTGCTATAAATGGAAAAAACGGTTTAGTTAAGGCCCTCTGACCTCCATGTCACTTCCAAGGGGCATTGGAGTGCCTTGAAATATTTGGTAGGCATTGCACTCACTGCATGCCCTTTAACGATGTAGCCGAACAACTCCTTTTGGTACAGAAACATATCCTACAAGACATGTGTGGTTGACTGGCCTGATATTGATGTGAATGGTCCCTGTTCCTCCTGCTCTTTCTCCTTTGCCACCACCTTACCAATTATTCATCACCGGGAGTCATAGAACTGGGATAGTAGCAGGAAAACATCCAGCAATCCTCGGAGGAGGTAGGATATGCGCCAAAAGCTGACCTCCTCAGGCCTAGCCGCTACCACATACATTCGCTTGCATTCCAAGAAAACAAAGCAGACGCTAACTTCTATCATCATCATCATGCTCCTCATCTTGGCACTCTCAACTCCCCTGATGGAGAAGCCAGGGCCCACCTGAGAAGTCTGGTTCTCTGGTTGGCTCGTCCAATGCTGCCCTAAAGCAGGCCGGACTAAGAAAAGTGTGTGGGGGGATGTTCCAAGGAGAAATGGGGGCGGCTGGGGACCGCTTACGGACACCCGGCCGCCCCCAGGCGGCTGGGGAGTGTTTGTGTACACCCGGCCGCGGGGCGGCGGGGACCGAGTATGGACACCCGGCCGCTCCCTTGCGGCTGGGGACTGAGCGTGGACACCCGGCCGCCGGGCGGCAGGGGACTGAGTATGGATACCTCGCTGCCGAAGCAGCCATGAGGTAGTGGCCAGCTTCGGCCTCCTCCAAACTAAAAGGCCCCATTTCAAGTGCAAGATAGCAGTATGGTATTGCAGCCTGGTGGTGGGTGGGTGCTTGGTTGCACATTTACGCTTGCATTCCAAGAAAACAAAGCAGATGCTAACTTCTATCATCATCATCATGCTCCTCACCTTGGCACTCTCAACTCCCCTGATGGAGAAGCCAGGGCCCACCGGAGGAGTCTGGTTCTCTGGTAGGCTCTTCCAATGCTGCCCTAAAGCAGGCCGGGCTAAGAAAAGTGTATGGGGGGATGTTCCAAGGAGAAATTGGGGCGGCTGGGGACCATTTATGGACACCCGGCCGCCCCCAGCGGCTCGGCTGGGGAGCGTGAGTGGACACCCGGCCGCGGGGCGGCTGGGGACCAAGTATGGACACCCGGCCGCCGGGCGACTGGGGACTGAGTATGGATACCTCGCTGCCGAAGCAGCCATGAGGTAGTGGCCAGCTTTGGTCTCCTCCAAACTAAAAGGCCCCATTTCAAGTGCAAGATAGCAGTATGGTATTGCAGCCTCGGGGTGGGTGGGTGCTTGGTTGCACACTTACGCTTGCATTCCAAGAAAACAAAGCAGACGCTAACTTCTATCATCATCATCATGCTCCTCATCTTGGCACTCTCAACTCCCCTGATGGAGAAGCCAGGGCCCAACGGAGAAGTCTGGTTCTCTGGTGGGCTTGTCCAATGCTGCCCTAAAGCAGGCTGGACTAAGAAAAGTGTGTGGGGGGATGTTCCAAGGAGAAATGGGGGCGGCTGGGGATTGCTTATGGACACCCGGCCGACCGCAGGCGGCTGGGGAGTGTTTGTGGACACCCGACCGCGGGGCCGCTGGGGACCGAGTATGGACACCCGGCCGCTCCCTGGCGGCTGGGGACTGAGCGTGGACACCCGGCCGCCGGGCGGCTGGGGACTGAGTATAGATACCTCGCTGCCAAAGCAGCCATCAGGTACTGGCCAGCTTCGGCCTCCTCCAAACTAAAAGGCCCCATTTCAAGTGCAAGATAGCAGTATGGTATTGCAGCCTGGGGGTGGGTGGGTGCTTGGTTGCACACTTACGCTTGCATTCCAAGAAAACAAAGCAGATGCTAACTTCTATCATCATCATCATGCTCCTCACCTTGGCACTCTCAACTCCCCTGATGGAGAAGCCAGGGCCCACCGGAGGAGTCTGGTTCTCTGGTAGGCTCTTCCAATGCTGCCCTAAAGCAGGCTGGGCTAAGAAAAGTGTATAGGGGGATGTTCCAAGGAGAAATTGGGGTGGTTGGGGACCATTTATGGACACCCGGCCGCCCCCAGCGGCTCGGCTGGGGAGCGTGTGTGGACACCCGGCCGCGGGGCGGCTGGGGACCAAGTATGGACACCCGGCCGCCCCCTGGCGGCTGTGGACCGAGCGTGGACACCCGGCCACCGGGCGACTGGGGACTGAGTATGGATACCTCGCTGCCGAAGCAGCCATGAGGTAATGACCAGCTTCTGCCTCCTCCAAACTAAAAGGCCCCATTTCAAGTGCAAGCTAGCAGTATGGTTTTGCAGCCTGGGGGTGGGTGGGTGGCAGGCTGCATACTTGCACTTGCATTGCAAGGAATGGGGGAGGTACAATTGAACACTGCCCTGGGACAAGGACTTTCTTGGGGATAGTTGCAAGTCTGCATCTTCTGATGCGGAAAAGATCACTTCTGATGGGCACACTTTTAGGCAGTGACCTGGGTGTCAGAGATGCTTCCAGGGGTCTTCCCCAAGCTGTTCCCATGTCTTTTCAACACTGTATGCATGTGTCACACAGCACATGGCCAGATCAGATTGTAAAATGTTAAAATGACATTTCCCGCTGAATGCTTTTGTCACGGTTGAAAGCAATACAAAAGTGCAAAAAGGCATAAAAAATGCTACTTGTGAACATAGCCCAAGGTGTGGGGGAGTATTTTTGTTTCTGGTTATTTATTTTACCTTATACACAAGTCATTACCCTGGAAAGGAAGTTCTTTAACATATTTCACAGGAAAACCGTTTCAGTTTCGTTTTTGAATGTTTTATTGTGAGCCCGTAAAAGTGGCTTAATACCTCTGACCACTTTGTTGACAGCAGTGACCTGGGGGTCATAAATGCTTCCTGGGGCGATGCCCATGCTGTCCCCATATCTTTTGAGCACTGTCACTATCGTTTTGGGCACTTTTTAGGCTTTCTACGGACTGCCGGGGGTGCCGCCGCAAAAATGCTCGGGTCTCCCATAGACTAACATTGGGCTCGCTGCTCGGGTCGAGAACCTGAGTATCACGGCGAGCTCGGCCCGAGCTTCGAGCACCCGAGCTTCGAGCACCGCACCTCCAAAAATCATACATTTGATCTAAAGCCTCTCGGAAAAATATATATAACTGAACATGAGGTTCTTAGTTTAACATTCTGATCAGACTGTATGAAGCCCACTGCCATGTCACGGCAAACCTCATAGTGGGTCCTAACATTTCCTACCTGAACGGGAGCGGAGCCGTGTGCCAACCACAGCCACAGCGACGATGCACCAGCAGGGCGGGCGGCCTGGTGCCTCACAGCACCCATGCTGCAAGACCGAGTCCCCATGACTCCAGGCCACGCCGCCCCACAAGCACAAAACCACAGCAACAATGGCCGACACACTGCACCAACACCACAAGAAAAGAGCATTGTGACTCACCTTCCTCAAGCTCTCAAATGAGAGCAAAAATAGGCTAGACCCTCTTTGCAGTCTCCTGCTAATTAAAATTGGGCCGTGGGGTACCCGGAGCCGGGCAACAGGAAGACGATGGGGGTAGTGGTGGTGACCCGGTTCCATGGCTCAGGGTGGTCAGACCAATTGTAGTCTGCTATGTGCTGTTCATGTTGTCCGACTCTTGTAAAGCCCCAGCCATTCTCCATGTGGAACTTTATCACGGTCCCGGTGGCTCGGGGACCGCGGGCGGCCCGGGGATCTTGACGGGCCCTGCGCTTCTGCTCGGCACTCTGGGCCTGGAGCCGCTCCTCTCTGACGCGCCTCTCTCGCCGTTCCCGCTCAAAGGTCACCAGCTGCTGTTGGCAAGCCTCTAGACGACGGACCGCGTCCGCCCGGGTCTCCTGAGTGAACCCCATTAAGTTCTCACCAGCGGGGTCCCACTCAAATTGGGCGTCCTCTAGTGGTGGCAGGATGACTCTTACAGGCTCCGGAGCAGGTATCAGGGGCTCGCACGGGGGCTGGATCTTCCATGGCTGACCGCTGGTCAGTTCGGCCGGCCACTCCAGCGGCAGTCCATCTGGACTGGTGTGCTGGGCAAACAGGTCCGCGCCCAGCGGTGGTATAGCGGAGGACCTCGATTTGGGAGCAGCGCCCGGGGGTCTGCTGGTTGTGCCCGATGGCGGCCCAGTCCAGGAAGGGGGCGCTGGTTGGGTAACGGCGCCCGGGTTAACTAGGCCTTGCGACCAGTCCGGTGACGCTTCCCTCTTTACGGCGCCCGGGGTCAAGGGGCGTGGCGCCGGGTGGGGCGTGGCCGCGGCGCTCGCCGCTTGAGGCCTAGCTGGGAGCAGTGGTGGCGCGGCAACAGGTGCGGTGAGTGGGGCTTCGGGTTCTACGACGGGAGGCTGGGGCAGGCTGGCAGCTGCTGGGCCTGGGGTGGTAACGTCCCCTGTACTTGCCTCGGTCCTCGTGGCTCCCTCCGCGACGCCGTCTCCGGCCCTCACTCCTCCTTCACTGTCCTCAGAGGCAGGCGTACTCCGGGGTGCGGGTGATGCCTGCCGCTGGCGGGTTCCAGCCTGCCGGGCCAGTTCTTCTCTTCCCCTGGCAAGCGCATCCCGCTGCGCCCGGACCATCCTCCGATCCAGGTCCTCCAGCGCAGCTTGCGCACGCTCCAGATCTCTAAGGAGCTGCGCCAGGATCTCCGATAGGCTGAATGGCGGTTCAGCCTGCAGCAGGCTCCGGGCCAAGGTATGGGTGCGGTTGAATCTTTCCTCCATTCCCGGGTGCGGTCCGTCCAGACTGATCCAGACCGCGCCCTGCCCCACAGTTTTCTTCTCTGCCCACCCCCATTGGGGGTGGTCCTAGGGCGACTTGGTGACAATCACTTTCAGGGGCAGCCCCCCCACCTTGATGGACATCTCCACAGCCGCGCTCATGGCTGTTGGGGGTGGGCTCCTTCTTTGGCGCCATTCTGGGACCTGGCCCACGATAGGGAGGTAGCTTCCTGTGGTCTTTTGGCGCGCACATTATGGCGCTCGTTCATCTGGGGTGGGCGCCATCTTTTAACACGGTGAAAAAGTCTCTTTTCAGGCACGCAATACCCGCTGGTGGCGGGCCGGTAACGATCCTGCCGACTATGCCAAAGCTGACTCGCCCCCTGGGCCGCGGGGCACCCAGAGCCGGGCAACAGGAAGACGACGGGGGTAGCGGTGGCGACCCGGATCCGCGGCCCAGGGCGGTCAGACCATTGGTAGTCTGCTATGTGCTGTTCATGTTGTCCGACTATGCCACCCGTGGATTGCGGTTATTATGAACCGCCGCTGCAAGGTAATCCCCTGAGGCTGATGGTGTACGCAGCTGAGGTTGTTTAACTCCCCACGGGAAGAGTGTAGCCCCAGGGTTGTGTAATGGATGATGGGGGTGATGGTGCAGGGAGTCCCAGTACCGGTAGTGCTGGAGAAGCGAGAAAGTACACAGACAACGTACTGCAATCCAATGTCTTTTTCTCACAGTTCATGTGCTCCGGGTCACTTCTGTACAGGTAGTGACCGCCCGAGCCGTGCTGCGTCCACCAGGTGTGGGGCTCGGTCAGCTCCCAGGCAGTTCAGAAGTCTGGCTCAGGACCCCCTTTTGTCCTTTCTCTGGCCTGCCTCACCAGTGACCCACTTTTGTCTGGCTGCCGCGAATCTGCACGGGTAAACGTGGGCCCCGTTCCCCGCTGTCCTATATGGTGCCTTCCTAGCAGGTTTGATGAGGTGTCGCACCAATAAATGATCACGACCTCCGGTCTTTGGCTGAGGGTAGTTTCTCCTCCACCAACTTGGGATCCGGTACCCTTAATCTGCCTGACCCTTCACCCAGTATTCTCATGGGTTCTTAGGGTCCCTTCCACCTTCTTGTTCCTGAGCCCTTCTGTTTCTCTATTTCTCCTCCTCCTTTTCTGTTCCTTCTTCTCCTGTTCCTTTCTCGGCCTTTTCTCTAGGCCCACTCCTGAGCAGAGCTCCTACAGAGCCTCTGCTCCCTGTCTTCTCCTCTGACTGAACAGACTCTGCTCTCACTCTCTCCTGCATCTAAGATGGTGCCCACCTTTTATACTTCCCTCTAAAGCATGAGCCCAGGTGACCAGCAACCAATGGGCTCCTACCTAAGCTCAGGAACCGTCCCCTCCTGCTCCTACATCACTGGGTTTTCCTCCCCCTCCCCACTCCAGCCAGGGACATGATCTGTCGTGCCTGCATTACTGTCTAATGGGAGCACCGTTGAACTGTCCCTCAGAAATGGGGTGTGTGTGCTGTATGCAGCTACCTGAGCCCTGGTCCATACTCCATCCTTACCCGGGAGTGGAATATCACACCTCTGGCAGAGGTGCAATACCCATGTAGCGGCCGAACCCTCGGGGCGCTACGAAATCACCTGTGCCAAATGCGAGGAGTGCTGGTCCAAGAAAAGGGAAAGAATATGCAATGCAAAAATCATACATTTGATCTAAAGCCTCTCGGCAAAAATATATATAACTGAACATGAGGTTCTTAGTTTAACATTCTGATATGATACTTCTGTATGAAGCCCACTGCCACGTCACGGCAAACCTCGGTGGGGAGCATGATGATGATGATAGAAGTTAGCATCTGCTTTGTTTTCTTTTAATGCAAGCGTAAGTGTGCAACCTGCTACCCACCCACCCCCAGGCTGCAATATCATACTGCTAACTTGCGCTTGAAATGGGGCCTTTTAGTTTGGAGGAGGCCGAAGCTGGCCACTACCTCATGGCTGCTTCGGCAGCGAGGTATCCACACTTGGTCCCCAGCCGCCCCACGGCCGGGTGTCCACACACGGTCCCCAGCCACCTGGGGGCGGCCGGGAGTCCATAAATGGTCCCCAATCGCCCCTATTTCTCCTTCAAACTTCCCCCACCTCCGGTGGGTCCTGGCTTCTCCATCACGGGAGTTGAGAGTGCCAAGGTGAGGAGCATGATAATGAAAGAAGTTAGCGTCTGTTTTGTTTTCTTGGAATGCAAGCGCATGTATGTAGTAGCGGCTAGGCCTGAGGTGGTCAGCGTTTAGACGCATATCCTACCTCCTCCGAGGATTGCTGGATGTTTTCCTGCTACTATCCAAGTTCTATGAATCCCGTTAAAACAAAGCTTGAGGTGATGAATGATGGATGAGGTGGTGGCAAAGGAGAAAGAGCAGGAGGAACAGGGACTATTCACATCAATATCAGGCCAGTCAACCACACATGTCTTGTAGGATATGTTTCTGTACCAAAAGGAGCGGTTCGGCTACACATTTATAGGGCATGCAGTGAGTGCAATGCCTACTAAACATTTCGAGGCACTCCAATGCCCCTTGGAAGTGACATGGAGGTCAGAGGGCCTTAACTAAACCGTTTTTTCCATTTATAGCAACTGGGTCTCCTGTGCACTGTTGACCTAAGCAGTGAATGGCAGGCTTTCCAAAAATTATGAGGAACTGCAATGCCACTTGAAATAGACGTGGATTACAGCATACTAAAAACCTTCTACCCATTATTGGGGAGTGGGTCTCCCTTAGTGTTCACCTATGCATTGAAAAGCAAAAGCTGACTAAAATTAGGAGGAATTGCAGTGGAATAAAAAGACAATATCAATGCCCCTTGGAAAAGTGGTGGAGGTCGCATTAGATTAACAAGACAGTTTTAATGCCCCTTGGAAGAGACGTGGAGGTCGCTGTAGCTTAACAAGATGGTTTTAATGCCCCTTGGAAGAGACGTGGAGTACGCAGTAGCTTAACTATTCGGTTTTAATGCCCCTTGGAAGAGACGTGGAGGTTGCAGTATCTTAACAAGATGGTTTTAATGCCCCTTGGTAGAATGGTGGAGGTCACAGTGGAATAAAAAGACAATATCAATGCCCCTTGGAAAGAGGTGGAGGTCGCAGTAGCTTAACAAGACGGTTTTAATGCCCCTTGGAAGAGACGAGGAGGTCGCAGAAGCTTAACAAGATGGTTTCAATACCCCGTGGAAAAGTGGTGGAGGTTGCTGTAGCTTAACAAGATTGTTTTAATGCCCCTTGGAAAAGTGATGGAGGTCACAGTAGGTTAACAAGATGGTTTTAATGCCTCTTGGAAGAATTGTGGAGGTCGCAGTGGAATAAAAAGACAATATCAATGCCCCTTGGAAAAGTGGTGAAGGTCGCAGTAGCTTAACGAGACGGTTTTAATGCCCCTTGGAAGAGACGTGGAGGTTGCAGTAGCTTAACAAGATGGTTTTAATGCCCCTTGGAAGAGACGTGGAGGTTGCAGTAGCTTAACAAGACGGTTTTAATGTCCCTTGAAAGAGACATGGAGGTCGCAGTATCTTAACTAGACGGTTTTAATGCCCCTTGGAAGAGACGTGGACGTCGCAGTATCTTAACAAGACGGTTTTAATGCTCCTTGGAAGAGACGTGGAGGTCGCAGTGGAAAAAAAGACAATATCAATGCCCCTTGGAAAAGTGGTGAAGGTCTCAGTAGCTTAACAAGACGGTGTTCATGCCCCTTGCAAGAGCCATGCAGTACAGCATATTAAAAACATCATTCCCATTATTGGGGAGTGAGTCTCCCATAGTATTTGCCTATGCCTTCTAAGCAAAAGCTGCCAAAAATTAGGACGGAGGAACTTGCAATGCTGGCAACATGGACCACGGTCACCCTGGTGGTATAGTGGTGGTGGAGGCTGAGGATAAGGAGAAGAGCAAAATACAGCCGAAATGAGGAAGCGTATACCCATGTGTGGGTGTGAAGCGGTGCATGTGAATACACCTCCCGAAATAACACAGTGGATTTGACTTTATGTTACTCTGCTGTCATTTGGTGGTGATGAGAAGTCTGGCCCAATCCAGCCCTTGTTCATTTTGATAAGGGTCAGCTTGTCGCATTGTCAGTTGACAGGCAAGTGCGCTTATCAGTTATAATTTCCCCAGCGGCACTAAAAACACGCTCCGATAACACGCTAGCGGCAGGGCAGGCCAGGACCTTCAAGACGTACAGAGAGAGTTCATTCCAAGTGTCCAGCTTGGATACCCAATAATTAAAATGCACAGAGGAATCATGGAGGACGCTGGTACGGTCGACAAGGTACTCCCTCACCATCTTTTGAAACTTTCCACTCCTTGTGAGAGTACCCCGCACCTCAGGGCCTGTAAGCTGGGAAGGTCTCAGAAAACTGTCCCAGAAGGTTGACAGTGTTTCCCTGCCTCTGCTGGATAGTAGTTGCATCTCTCTCGACTCTATGCCTTGGTTGGTAAATGAACTGTGACCTCTGCCGCTAGCGTGTTCAGATGGGAATTTTTTTAACAGTTTTGCAGCAAGGGCCTTCTGGTACTGCCACATTTTTGTAGACCTCCCCACCTCAGGAATAAGAGAGTGAAAGTTATCCTTGTAGCGGGGGTCTAAAAGTGTCACCAGTAATGACTGTCACCCAACATTTTGACAACGCGAGGGTCACGGTTAAGGCAGCGTAACATAAAGTCAGCCATGCGTGCCAGACTGGTAACGGGCAAGACTTCCGTGTCCTCACCAAGATGACGACTGACCATGCTCTCCTCCTCCTCCTCCCCCCTGTCCTCAGGCCACCCACGCTGAACCGACTGTATGACAGTTGTACAGGTACTACCGTCTACAGCGCATGATACCAGCTCCTGTTCTTCCTCCTCCTCCTACTCCTCTCCCTCATTGTCCCCCAATGCATGTTGGGATGAGATGAGGCTGGGCTGTGTGAAATCACCCATTACGGCTACTTGATCCATCTCATCATACTCTGGCTGCAATGCCTCCTCTTTAATTCTCTGCAGTGAGCGTTGCAAAAGACAGACAAGTGGGATGCTGACGCTAATGATGGCGTCATCGCCATTCAAAATCTTGGTGGACTCCTCAAAGTTTGTCAGGATGGTACATATGTCAGACATCCAGATCCACTCCTGAGGTCTTATGTGTGGAGTCTGACCTGAATATCGACGGCCTTGTTGCAGCTGGTATTCCACAACTGCTCTCTTCTGCTCACAAATACTTTGCAACATGTGGAGGGTAGAGTTCCAACGTGTGGGGACATCACACACCAGTCGGTGTGCCGGAAGCTGCAAATGCTGCTGCAACACAGCAAGGGCGGCGGAAGCTGTAGCCAACTTCTGAAAATGAGCGGACAGGAGGCGTACTTTGACGAGCAGATCTGGCAAATCGGGGTATGATTTAAGAAACCGCTGAACCACGAGGTTAAGCACATGAGCCAGGCATGGTACGTGTGTGATCTCGCCTCGCCTCAGAGCCACCACCAGGTTAAGGCCATTGTCACATATGACCATGCCTGGATGCAGGTTCAGCAGTCTCAGCCACAGATCTGCCTGCTCTTTCACAGCTTTCCACAACTCACAAGCATTGTGAGGTTTATCACCCAAGCTTATGAGTTTCAGCACAGCCTGTTGTCGCTTGGCTGAGGCAGTACTGCAGTGCTTCCAGCTTGTAACTGATGTGGTGATATCTGAGATGGAGGCTGAATATGAGGAGGAGGAGGAGGAGGATTATGCGCAGGAGCTGTACACTGTGGGGGCAACTCTGACTGACATAGGGCCCACAATCCTCGGTGTGGGGAGGATGTGTTCCGTCCCAAGGTCCGACTGGGTCCCGGCTTTTACTATGTTTACCCAGTGTGCCGTCAGGGAGATGTACCATCCCTGGCCACAAGCACTTATCCATGTGTCCATTGTCAGGTGGACTCTCCCAGTAACTGCGGTGTTGAGGGCATGGCAGATGTTTTGGGACACGTGCTTGTGTAGTGCGGGGATGGCACACCGGGCAAAATAGTGTCGGCTGGGGACCGAGTACCGAGGGATGGCCACCGCCATAAGGTTTCGGAAGGATTCCGTCTCCACCAGTCTAAAAGGCAGCATTTCCAACGCAAGCAGTCGTGAAATGTGCGAATTTAGGACTGTGGCCTGTGGGGCGTTGGCTGCGAATTTGCGATTTCGTTCAAAGCTCTGGGATATGGACAACTGAACGCTGTGGTGGGACGTGTACGTGGACGTTGATGCTGTTTCTTGAGAAACTGCCATAACAAGTGAAGACTGAGAGGAGGAGGCATCTTTGCATGCAGTATGGACAGGGGATTGCCTTGCACGCACCACAGGGGGCTCTATTACACGCACAACAGCGGAAGAAGCAGTGGTGACACCCACTGACACTGGTCGTGGACCCTGGGGTTTGCCCTACACAGTCGGGTGCTTTGCTGACATGTGTCTGATCATGCTGGTGGTGGTCGGGCTGGTAGTTTTGTCACCCCTGCTGATGCTGGCATGGCAGGTGGTACAAATGGCCTTTTTGGGGTTATCAGCAGAGTCTTTAAAAAAATTCCACACTCTGGAAGACCTACCGGTTGTACTGGCAACGTCCCTCATGTTGGTGTTACGTGGAACTGTTGCCTGCCTTCTGTGTGCGGCCACCACACTGCTTTTTCCTGCCTGTTGGGGTACTATGCCTCCCTCACCCTGTGTGCTGCTGGCCTCGCTCTGCGTGTCCTCCTGCCACGTTGGGTCAGTTACTAGATCATCCACCACCTCCTCCTCTTCCACTTGCGCACCACGATCCTCCTCCTCACTTGGTGGCAATTGTGTCTCGTCGTCGTCCACCTCTTGTGACAAATTGCCAGCGTCGACTTCCTGTGGCTGAGGCTGTTCAAATATTTGGGCATCGCTACATGGGATCTCCTCTTCCACCACTTCAAGCGGAGCAGGCGAGGGGCACAAATATGGAAATGGACCAGTGAACAGCTCTTCAGAGTGTCCAAGTTGCTGTCTGACGACACTCGGCATGGTGGGAGGAAGGAGCATCAGGGTGAGGAGGAGTATGCGGTCGAGACTCACGGCTACTAAAACTTGACCGTGTGGAAGACAGACCGGAGGTGGTGGTGCCCAGGTGACTGGAAGTATTATCTGCTATCCAATTAATAACCTGTTCACACTGATCAGTTCGCAATACTGGTGTTGTAGTGTGCTTCTCTAGTAATTCGGTCAAGAAGTGGGAGCGAGAAGATGTGGCTGTTGGTTGTGGCACATTTTCACCTTGGCCACGGCCCCGTCCTCTACACGCACCATCACCAGAACGTCCAGTTCCACGTCCCTTGCCCATTGTAAATGAAGTAAAATAGCTTACACTCGCACTACCAATGGAAAAAGGGTAATAAAAAGGAGATTAGAACCGTGGAAGAGGAAAAGCACAGTTCTATTTCTCTGGCCTACACCAGACTCTTTTAAACAGATATATTGGTGTGTGGCCAGTCAGGGAGACACTATTACAGTTTTTTTTTTTACGCCAAAAAATGCCAAAAGCAGAATAATATTGAGATTTGACCAGTGGAACTGCAAAATCACAGTTCTATTTATCTGGCCTACACCAGACTCTTTTAAATAGATATATTTGTGTCTGACCAGTCAGGGAGACTGTTAGAACCTTGCTGTTAGGTTTTTTTTTCCTTTGCTGGTCACATGACCTTGTTGGCCTATTTAGTCCTGCTCCGCCCTTCTGGCTTTGCTGGACTTCATTGTATATCTACTTTCTAGCTAGCCTGTGCTCTGTATCTAACTCTGTTAGTTTGCTTGGTCTACGGACCTCTATGTTCTATCTATTTTGTTTGTTCGTCTGTCTGCTACTATTTCTGTTAGGAGGTGTCCCATATTCCTCCCAGTCCTTAGTACTTGTAGGGATTCCCTCCCCACATCTATAGGTCTCCGTACAGACTAGATTAGGACTTTAGCAGGTCTGATCGCAGGATCAGGTTCCCTGTTACATCGTAGGGATTCAGCTGAGTCCTATAGTAGGGACAGATCTCCTCTCTTTCCTTAGCTTTGGTAGCAGAACATAACAGTAAGTCCAGCCAGCAAATTCTCTAAGGAAAGATTTTTCTGTTCCATCATGGTGTCGGTTCAGGATTTGGCTCATCGCCTGCAGGGACTCTCTCTGGAGGTGGCCGAGCTCCGTCAGCACGTGAGTAACTGTCCTGGAGCACATTTCTTGGAGCCTAAGGTATGTTTGCCGGATTTATTTTTTGGTGAACACCGAGAATTTTTTTCATTTAAAAATGCTTGCTTATTGTATTTTCGTTTGAGACCTAAGTCCTCTGGGGATGAATCCCAGCGCGTAGGGTTCATAATGTCACTTTTGCGCAAAGAGCCTCAGGAGTGGGCCTTTTCTTTGCAACCTAGTGATTCATGCTTCAGATCAGTGGATAGTTTTTTTTCTGCTTTGGGACTATTATATGATGATCCTGACCGTGTCGCATCAGCTGAGACTGAGTTGAGACGTTTAAAACAAGGATCGGGTAATGTGGAAAAATATTGTACACATTTTCGTCGTTGGTCCACTCAAACAGGGTGGAACGATTCTGCTCTGAAAAGTCTATTTCTTGCTGGGCTCAGTGAAAGGGTTAAAGACCTGCTAATTGCTTATCCTACACCTGAGGATTTGCAACAGGCTATGCAATTAGCTATACGGGTGGATAGGAGACTGCGTGCTAGGGTTAATGAGAGCAAATCCTCTGCTATGTCAGTTTCTGGTTATGATAATGTGTGTATTAACAGTGGTGAACCGATGGAGATTGGATCGGTGGCACCTCGCTCTCAAGAAAAAGACCGTCGTTTTTCGGAAGGCTTGTGTTTCTATTGCGGAAAATCTGGTCATTTGATTAAAGGCTGTGAGCTTCGTATGAAGAAAGAAAAAAAAATGGTCAGTCACGCCCGTATTGCCTGTTTAAATTCCAAGGGTGTATTTTTAGCTGCTTCCACGATTGCTCAGAAAAAATTGATGGAATTTCGGGTGTTTGTTGATTGCGGGTCTACACTGAATGTAATTGATGGGGGATTCGTGGAAAAACTCAATTTAAAACCTGAACCTTTATCATCCCCCATTGCTGTGGTTTCTGTGGATGGCTCCCCTTTGAAGAATATTACTCTCAAGGTCAGTGAATTTCCTCTCACTATTAATGGTGTTCACCATGAGAAATTGGATTTGGTAGTGTTGAATAACTTGCTTTCTCCAGTAATATTGGGTTTGCCCTGGTTAAAATTTCACAATCCTGTACTGGATTGGTCTACCAGTGAAATTAAATCCTGGAGCCATAAATGTTATGACAAGTGTTGTAACGGGCGTATTGCAGCTTTGGATAGGGGAGAATTGCCTGTTCCTATTCAGGATTTTTGGAGAGTTTTTTCTGAGAAAGAATCGCAGGTTTTGCCTCCCCATAGAGACTATGATTGTTCTATTGAATTTGTCCCTGGAGCGACTCTTCCTAAGAGTCGTTTATTTAACCTTACTATTCCTGAGAGGAAGGCTTTGGAGGAATACATACAGACAAGCTTGGCCGCCGGTCACATTAGGCCCTCTAAGTCTCCTGTGGCGGTTGGATTTTTTTTTGTAAAAAAAAAGGACGGCGGTTTACGTCCTTGTCTGGATTTTCGTGAGATTAACAAAATTACAGTACGCAATCCTTACCCACTGCCATTGATTCCTGATCTGTTTAACCAGTTATTGGGGGCCAAGTGGTTCTCTAAAATTGACCTTAAGGGGGCATACAATCTGTTGCGCATGAAGGAGGGTGATGAATGGAAGACTGCTTTTAACACTCCTGTGGGTCATTTTGAGAATCTGGTTATGCCTTTTGGTCTTACTAATGCTCCTGCATTTTTTCAGAATCTGATTAATGACATCCTTAGACCTTTGATCGGTAAAAATGTGGTTGTGTATTTGGATGACATTTTGATTTATTCGCCAGATCTGGAGTCTCATTGGCGGAGCGTGCGTGAGGTATTACAGTTATTAATGGACAATTCGCTTTTTGCTAAGCTGGAGAAATGTGAGTTCGCTGTACAGAGAATTAGTTTTTTGGGCTACATTATCTCCAGCAAAGGTTTTGAGATGGATCCGGTTAAGGTTCAGGCTGTGCAGGAATGGCCTAGGCCTATTGGTTTGAAATCGATACAGAGGTTTTTGGGTTTCGCCAATTACTATAGAAAGTTCATAAAAAATTTTTCTAGTATTGTCAAACCTCTGACTGATCTCACCAGGAAAGGTGCTGATGCGGTTCAGTGGTCTTCTGAGGCCATTGAAGCTTTTGTGTATCTCAAGGAGAGGTTCACCTCTGCTCCCATCCTTATGCAGCCTGATGTTACTAGGCCGTTTTTGGTTGAGGTTGATGCTTCCTCTGTGGGGGTTGGCGCAGTATTGTCTCAGGATAACGGGGATGGATTACATCCCTGTGCCTTTTTTTCAAAAAAATTTTCGGAGACTGAATTGAATTACGATATTGGTAATCGGGAATTATTGGCTATTAAACTCGCATTTGAACACTGGCGCCACTTCTTGGAAGGTGCGGAATTTCCCGTTCAGGTTCTTACGGATCATAAAAATCTGATATATCTTGATGCTGCCAAGCGCCTGAATGCCCGTCAGGCTAGGTGGGCACTGTTTTTCTCGCGGTTTAATTTCTCCGTTACTTACATCCCTGGTACTAAGAATGTTAAGGCGGATGCCTTGTCTCGCAGTTTTTCTCCCATAGTCGGTGCTGAGAAAGAGGAAAACATTTTACAAGAAGGTGTTGTGATAGCTGCTTTAGACTCCGTTTTGGAAGATGAGATTCTTAAAGCTCAGGAGAATGCCCCATCTAACACTCCTCATGGGAGGTTGTTTGTGCCTGGGACCTTTAGGAGAGATTTGTTTGTTGAGTGTCACGAATCTCGGTTGGCAGGTCATCCCGGAATCTCTGAGACCAAGAGACTGGTGGGTCGCAGTTTTTGGTGGCCTGGATGGCAGAAGGAAGTCATTAAGTGGGTGCGCCAATGTACTATATGTGCTAGATCTAAGTCCTCACATACTCCTGCTGCGGGGTTGCTTTGTCCTTTGGAGGTCCCCAGTGCTCCTTGGACACATTTGGCTATGGACTTTATAACTGACCTTCCCCCCTCTGAGGGTTTTACTGTCATCTGGGTGGTCGTGGACCGTTTTAGCAAGATGTGTCACTTGGTTCCCTTCGTCAAACTGCCCTGCGCTAAAACTCTCGCTAAGGCCTTTGTCAAGGAAATTGTCAGACTTCATGGCGTTCCTACTGACATTGTTTCTGATAGGGGTCCTCAGTTCGTGGCTCGTTTTTGGCGTGCCTTTTGTGACAGGTTGGGAATTCATTTGTCGTTTTCGTCCGGATATCATCCTGAATCTAATGGCCAGACAGAAAGGAAAAACCAGGATGTTGAGCAGTTCTTGCGTTGTTTTGTGGCAGACAATCAAGAGGGGTGGTCTGAGTTTCTGCCACTTGCCGAATTTGCTCTGAACAATCATACATCTTCTTCTGCTGGTTGTTCGCCTTTTTTTTGTTGTTCTGGGAGACATCCGTCGTTTGGGTCGTTCTCCAAGTTGGGATCTGCCGTGCCTGAGGAGGAGAATTTTTCCGGTGATTTGGAAAGAGTTTGGACGGATGTGCGTGGTAATCTTCAAGAGGCCAACAGAAAATCTAAAGACTACTTTGATAGGAAACGACAGGAGGTTTTGTTCGCTGTTGGTGACATGGTTTGGTTGTCCTCTAGGAATCTGCGGTTGAGGATTCCTTCTAAGAAATTGGGTCCCAAGTTTGTAGGGCCCTTTAAGGTGCTTCAGGTTGTCAACCAATCTGCTGTTAGGTTGGAGGTTCCTACCTCCTGGAGAATTAATCCGGTCTTTCATGTCTCTCTGTTAAAAAAAGCTGTTGTGTCGGATGGTGACGCCTCTGCCTCTGTTCCTCCGGTGGTGGAGGACGGGGAATATGAAATTTCTCGCATCCTTGACTCTAGACGGTATAGAGGTAGTTTGCAGTATCTTGTGGCCTGGAAAGGTTTCGGACCCGAGGATAACTCTTGGGTGAGGTCAGATGATGTTTCCGCGTCCAGACTTATCAGAGCGTTCCACAGGAGATTTCCTGATAAGCCTGGTCCTAGGGGATCCGGAGGATCCTCTTAGAAGGGGGGGTACTGTTAGAACCTTGCTGTTAGGTTTTTTTTTCCTTTGCTGGTCACATGACCTTGTTGGCCTATTTAGTCCTGCTCCGCCCTTCTGGCTTTGCTGGACTTCATTGTATATCTACTTTCTAGCTAGCCTGTGCTCTGTATCTAACTCTGTTAGTTTGCTTGGTCTACGGACCTCTATGTTCTATCTATTTTGTTTGTTCGTCTGTCTGCTACTATTTCTGTTAGGAGGTATCCCATATTCCTCCCAGTCCTTAGTACTTGTAGGGATTCCCTCCCCACATCTATAGGTCTCCGTACAGACTAGATTAGGACTTTAGCAGGTCTGATCGCAGGATCAGGTTCCCTGTTACATCGTAGGGATTCAGCTGAGTCCTATAGTAGGGACAGATCTCCTCTCTTTCCTTAGCTTTGGTAGCAGAACATAACAGAGACACTATTACAGTTTTTTTTTACGGCAAAAAATGCCAAAAGCAGGATAATACAGAGATTTGAACCGTGGAACTGAAAAAACACAGTTCTATTTCTCTGGCCTACACCAGACTCTTTTAAACAGATATATTGGTGTCTGAACAGTCACAGACACAGTCAATTTTTTTTTTTTTTGGGGGGGGGGATTACCAAAAGGTTAATAAGACACGTATTTGTAGAGTCTGACTGAGGAGAAAAAAAAATACAGGATTTAGATGAAAAAAAAAAGGAATTTTCCTGGCCCCTGAGACCGAGGGATAAGTCTAGCAATTTGACCAACAGGAGCACACAGGACTGTAATGCAGCATTTGCTGGTATAACCACTGTGTCTCCTATACAGCCTGCCTGCCTGCCTGATATCTGTGATGAATATTAGTCCTGAGAAGGACTGTTTGTTTGATTTGGCAGGCTTTAGAGACCCTACACTACCTATTTCGCACTATATATCTCTCCCTAACTCAGCAGCACTCTCCCTACACTGTCTCATCTGGAGTGAATGTGTCCAAGATGGTGGCGCCCGGTTTTAAATACTCGAGGTGACGCTGTGCGGCCAACCAATAACTGTAATGCCCACAAACAACATGGCTGCGGCATTCCAGTGACTGGCTGGCAATCCCTGCATGTTCATTGGCTCTGTGAAGAGCGCCAAACGTGCAGGGCGGAGACCCGAAGACCCACCTGAGTAACCTGGAAATGCTCGCCGAACATCCCGAGTAGTGAGATACTCGGGCGAGTACCGAGCAGTGTCGAGCATGCTCGCTCAACACTAGTAGTGATATATAATAATAATTACTTAGCAAAAGTAAATTGGGAGTTTGCAGCCAGTTCTTGGGTAGATGGAAAGAAAAATTAACAATAAAGAAATTTTATCATTAGACCCCTTTTAGAAATTATGCAAATGTACAGTCACTTGGAAACAGATATTTAGTAAATTAGTGCCTCCCAATTTACTTTGGCTATGTAATTTACCATGCAAATAGACAGCGTGTCTGAAACTCTTAACACGTCAGAATGACAATCAGAATGTCAGATATTAAAAGTAAAACACCCCTGTAGTTTGTGTGCTAAAAAGGCATAATTAAAAAAATTATTATTATTACAGTTGTAAAAGTTACTTGTCAAAATCACTTGTCAGAATAACTTGTTAAAATCACTTGTCATATAGGGTATTTAGTAGTGTTGAGCGAACATGCTCGACACTGCTCGGTACTCGCCCGAGAATCACTCTACTCGGGATGTTCGGCGAGCACCGAGCATTTCCAGGTTACTCAGGTGGGTCTTCGGGTCTCCGCCCTGCACGTTTGGCGCTCTTTACAGAGCCAATGAACATGCAGGGATTGCCAGCCAGTCACTGTAATGCCGCAGCCATGTTGGTTGTGGGCATTACATTGATTGGCTGGCCGCACAGCGTCACCTCTAGTATTTAAAACCGGGCGCCGCCATCTTGGACACAGACGGCTGGGATCAGACAGTGTAGGGACAGCGCTGCTGATTTAGGGAGAGATACAGTACAGACCAAAAGTTTGGACACACCTTCTCGTTTAAAGATTTTTCTGTATTTTCTTGACTATGAAAATTGTACATTCACACTGAAGGCATCAAAACTATGAATTAACACATGTGGAATTATATACTTAACAAAAAAGTGTGTAACAACTGAAAATATGTCTTATATTCTAGGTTCTTCAAAGTAGCCACCTTTTGCTTTGATGACTGCTTTGCACACTCTTGGCATTCTCTTGATGAACTTCAAGAGGTAGTCCCCGGAAATGGTCTTCCAACAATCTTGAAGGAGTTCCCAGAGATGCTTAGCACTTGTTGGCCCTTTTGCCTTCACTCCGCGGTCCAGCTCACCTCATACCATCTCGATTGGGTTCAGGTCTGGTGACTGTGGAGGCCAGGTCATCTGGCGTAGCACCCCATCACTCTCCTGCTTGGTCAAATAGCCCTTACACAGCCTGGAGGTGTGTTTGGGGTTATTGTCCTGTTGAAAAATAAATGATGGTCCAACTAAATGCAAACCGGATGGAATAGCATGCCGCTGCAAGATGCTGTGGTAGCCATGCTGGTTCAGTATGCCTTCAATTTTGAAAAAATCCCCAACAGTGTCACCAGCAAAGCACCCCCACACCATTACACCTCCTCCTCCATGCTTCACGGTGGGAACCAGGCATGTAGAGTCCATCCGTTCACCTTTTCTGCGTCGCACAAAGACATGGTGGTTGGAACCAAAGATCTCAAATTTGGACTCATCAGACAAAAGCACAGATTTCCACTAGTCTAATGTCCATTCCTTGTGTTCTTTAGCCCAAACAAGTCTCTTCTGCTTGTTGCCTCTCCTTAGTAGTGGTTTCCTAGCAGCTATTTTACCATGAAGGCCTGCTGCACAAAGTCTCCTCTTAACAGTTGTTGAAGAGATGTGTCTGCTGCTAGAACTCTGTGTGGCATTGACATGGTCTTTAATCTGAGCTGCTGTTAACCTGCGATTTCTGAGACTGGTGACTTGGATAAACTTATCCTCAGAAGCAGAGGTGACTCTGGGTCTTCCTTTCCTGGGGCGGTCCTCATGTGAGCCAGTTTCTTTGTAGCGCTTGATGGTTTTTGCAACTGCACTTGGGGACACTTTCAAAGTTTTCCCAATTTTTCGGACTGACTGACCTTAATTTCTTAAAGTAATGATGGCCACTCGTTTTTCTTTACTTAGCTGCTTTTTTCTTGCCATAATACAAATTCTAACAGTCTATTCAGTAGGACTATCAGCTGTTTATCCACCAGACTTCTGCACAACACAACTGATTGTCCCAACCGCATTTATAAGGCAAGAAATCCCACTTATTAAACATGACACGACACACCTGTGAAGTAAAAACCATTTCCGGTGACTACCTCTTGAAGCTCATCAAGAGAATGCCAAGAGTGTGCAAAGCAGTCATCAAAGCAAAAGGTGGCTACTTTGAAGAACCTAGAATATAAGACATATTTTCATTTGTTTCACACTTTTTTGTTAAGTATATAATTCCACATGTGTTAATTCATAGTTTTGAAGCCTTCAGTGTGAATGTATAATTTTCATAGTCATGAAATACAGAAAAATCTTTAAATGAGAAGGTGTGTCCAAACTTTTGGTCTGTACTGTATATACTGCGAAATAGTTAGTACAGGGTCTGTAAAGACTGCCAGATCAAACAAACAGTCCTTCTCAGGACTAATATCCATCCCAGATATCAGGCAGACAGGCAGGCTGTATAGGAGATGCAGTGGTTATACCAGCAAACGCTGCATTACAGTCCTGTGTGCTCCTGTTGCTGAAATTTCTGGACTTAGCTCCAGATCTCGGGGGCCAGGAAAAATCCTTTTTTTTTCATCTAAATCCTATTTTTTTTTTCTCCTTCACACTGTACAAATACCCATCTTATTAACCTTTTGGTGTCCCCCCCCCCCCCAAAAAAAAAAGTGTGTCTGTGACAGTATATTTTTTTAAAAGAGTCTGGTGTAGGCCAGAGAAATAGAACTGTGGTTTTGCAGTTCCACGGTTCAAACCTCTGTATTATCCACTTTTGGGCCATTTTTACCTAAAAAAAACAGTTTGAGTGTGTCCCTTTCTGTTCAGCCGCAAATATATCTATTTAAAATTGTCTGATATACCCCAGTAAACAATAACTGTGGTTTTGCCATTCCACGGTAAAAAAATCTCTATTATTTAGCTTTTGGTATTTTTTCCGTAAAGAAAAACAGTAAAAGTTTCTCCCTGATTGTTCAGATTGTTTAAAAGAGTCGGGTGTAGGCCAGAGAAATAGAACTGTGCTTTTCCTCTTCCACGGTTCTAATCTACTTTTTATTACCCTTTTTCAATTGATAGTGCGAGTGTAAGCTATTTTACTTCCTTTACAATGGGCAAGGCGCGTGGCAAGGGACGTGAAACTGGACGTTCTGGTGATGGTGCGTGTAGAGGGCGGGACCGTAGCCAAGGTGAAAATGTGCCACAACCAACAGCCACATCTTCTCGCTCCCACTTCTTGACCGAATTACTAGGGAATCACACTACAACACCAGTATTGCGAACTGATCAGTGTGAACAGGTTATTAATTGGATAGCAGATAATACTTCCAGTCACCTGGGCACCACCACATCCGGTCTGTCTTCCACATGGTCAAATCTTAGTAGCCGTGAGTCTTGACCGCATACTCCTCCTCACCCTGATGCTCCTTCCTCCCACCATGCCGAGTGTCGTCAGACAGCAACTGATCCCACACTTGGACACTCTGAAGAGCTGTTCACTGGTCCATTTCCAGATTTGTGCCCCTCGTCTGCTCTGCTTGAATTGGTGGAAGAGGAGATCCCATGTAGCGATGCCCAAATATTTAAACAGCCACGGCCACAGGAAGTCGACGCTGGCAATTTGTCACAAGAGGTGGACGGTGACGAGACACAATTGCCAGGAAGTGAGGAGGAGGATCGTGGTGCACAAGTGGAAGAGGAGGAGGAGGAGGTGGTGGATGATCTAGTAACTGACCCAATGTGGCAGGAGGACATGCAGAGCGAGGTCAGCAGCACACAGGGTGAGGGAGGCACAGTACCCCAACAGGCAGGAAGAAGCAGTGTGGTGGCCGCACACAGAAGGCAGGCAACAGTTCCCCGTAACACCAACATGAGGGACGTTGCCAGTACGAGGCCGTCCCTCGGTACTCGGTCCCCAGCCAACACTATTTTGCCCGGTGTGCCATCCCCGCACTACACAAGCACGTGTCCCAAAACATCTGCCATGCCCTCAACAACGCAGTTACTGGGAGAGTCCACCTGACAACTTTCACGTGGACAAGTGCTAGTGGCCAAGGACGGTACATCTCCCTGATGGCACACTGGGTAAAAATAGTGGAAGCTGGGACCCAGTCGGACCTTGGGACGGAACACATCCTCCCCACACCGAGGATTGCGGGCCCTATGTCAGTCAGAGTTGCCCCCACAGTGTACAGCTCCTGCGCATCATCCTCCTCCTCATGTTCAGCCTCCATCTCAGATATCACCAAATCAGTTACAAGCTAGAAGCACTGCAGTACTGTCTCCGCCAAGTGGCAACAGGCTGTGCTGAAACTCATAGGCTTAGGTGAGAAACCTCACACTGCTTGTGAGTTGTGGACAGCTGTGAAAGAGCAGGCAGATCTGTGGCTGAGATCGCTGAACCTACATCCAGGCATGGTCATGTGTGACAATGGCCGTAACCTGGTGGCGGCTCTGAGGCAAGGCGAGATCACACACGTACCATGCCTGGCTCATGTGCTTAACCTTGTGGTTCAGTGGTTTCTTAAATCGTACCCCGAGTTGCCAGATCTGCTCGTCAAAGTACGCCGCCTGTCAGCTCATTTTCGCAAGTCGGCTACAGCTTCCGCCGCCCTTGCTGTGTTGCAGCAGCGTTTGCAGCTTCCGGCACACCGACTGATGTGTGATGTCCCCACACATTGGAACTCTACCCTCCACATGTTGCAAAGGATTTGTGAGCAAAAGAGAGCAGTTATGGAGTACCAGCTGCAACAAAGCCGTCGATATTCAGGTCAGACTCCACACATAAAACCTCAGGAGTGGAACTGGATGTCTGACATCTTGACAAACTTTGAGGAGTCCACCAAGATGGTGAGTGGCGATGACGCCATCATTAGAGTCAGCATCCCACTTGATTGTCTTTTGCAACACTCTCTGCAGAGAATTAAAGAGGAGGCATTGCAGCCAGAGTATGATGAGATGGATCAAGAAGCCGTAGCGGTCGATTACACACAGCCCAGCCTCATCTCATCCCAACGTGCATTGGGGGACAATGAGGGAGAGGAGCAGGAGGAGGAGGAAGAACAGGAGCTTGTATCATGTGACTCGCCCCCTGGGCCGTGGGGCACTCGGATCCGGGCAATTAGGGAAACGGTGGGAGTAGTAGTGGCAACCCGGTTCCGTGGCTCAGGGTGGTCAGGCCAGTGGTAGTCCGTTATGTGCTATTGATAATGTCCTACTACGCCACCCGTGGATTTGCGGTCATTAGGTACCGCCGCTGCAAGGCAGACCGCTGGGGCTGATGAGGTGTGCAGCTGAGATGGTGTGACTCCCCACGGGAAGAGTGCAGCCCCAGGGCAGTGTAGTGGATGGTGGGAGTGATGGTGTTGAGAGTCCCAGTACCAGTAGTGCTGGAGGCGCGAAGGAGCACACAGACAATAGGTTGCAGTCCAGGGTCTTTACTGAAACAGGTAAACTGACCCATAAACAGTCCCAGCTAGGAGGGGACCTGGATGTCTGAGAGCAACGGGGAAATTGGCCCTGGTCAGGGTGAGGGTGTAGGCCTACCGTTCTTTCTGCGCTCCTTCTGGCTATCTCCTCGTTATAGGGTAACAGCCCACGTTTCCAAGCTTTCCGTGTATTCTCGCCTGTATGGCCTGCGACGTGGGTTCCTTTCTGCTCCCAGCCTTGTATGGCTTTACTGGTCCCTTCGGTTGTGGCAGGGCCTCCAGGCTTCTTAGGCCAAGGAATATACAGTCCCTTGCGGACTGGTTCTCTGCTGGAGGATGTAGAATCCTCCCAGCCTCAGACACCAAAGTCTGGTAAAGTCAGTCTCTTATCTGCCAAGACAGGCTTGCTTCGCCTCTTGTCTCTGGCTTGTGGCTCTCCTCCTGCCACACTTCCTCTTAGGTGCAGTGCAACTGTCTGTCCCTGCTCTGCTCTGGGACAAGTCTCAGTGCTGAGACAGGCCATTAAGTTCTCTCTAACCCTGCCCCCAGCACCAGCTTTTATAGGGGCAGCCAGCTCCCCCTACTGGCCTGAGACAGGAGGCATTGCATGCTAATGTTCCCCTGACCAGAGAACCTCCCCCTTGCTCTCAGACACAGCTTTAATTACACTTGTGGCATCCAGGCCAGGGTGACACACATGCGCTGTACAGTCATGGCCAAAAGTTTTGAGAATGACACCAAAATTATATTTTCACATGATCTGCTGGCCTCTGGTTTTTATTAGTGTTTGTCTGATGTTTATATCACATACAGAAATATAATTGCAATCATATTATGAGTACCAATAGGTTATATTGACAGTTAGAATGAGTTAATGCAGCAAGTCAATATTTGCAGTGTTGCCCCTTCTTCTTCAAGACCTCTGTAATTCTCCCTGGCATGCTCTCAATCAACTTTTGGACCAAATCCTGACTGATAGCAGTCCATTCTTGCATAATCAATGCTTGCATTTTGCCAGAATTTGTTGTTTTTTGTTTGTCTACCCGTCTCTTGATGATTGACCACAAGTTCTCAATGGGATTAAGATCTGGGGAGTTTCCAGACCATGGACCCAAAATCTCTATGTTTTGTTCCATGAGCCATTTAGTTATCTCCTTTGCTTTATGGCAAGGTGCTCCATCATGCTGGAAAAGGCATTGTTGGGCGCCAAACTGCTCTTGGATGGTTGGGAGAAGTTGCTCTTGGAGGACATTCTGGTACCATTCTTTATTCATGGCTGTGTTTTTAGGCAAGACTGTGAGTGAGCCGATTCCCTTGGCTGAGAAGCAACCCCACACATGAATGGTTTCAGGATGCTTTACAGTTGGCATGAGACAAGACTGGTGGTAGCGCTCACCTCTTCTTCTCCGAATAAGCTGTTTTCCAGATGTCCCAAACAATCGAAAAGGGGATTCATCAGAGAAAATGACTTTGCCCCAGTCCTCAGCAGTCCACTCCCTGTACCTTTTGCAGAATATCAGTCGGTCCCTGATGTTTTTTCTGGAGAGAAGTGGCTTCTTTGCTGCCCTCCTTGAAACCAGCCCTTGCTCAAAGAGTCTCCGCCTCACAGTGCGTGCAGAAGCACTCACACCAGCCTGCTGCCATTCCTGAGCAAGCTCCGCACTGCTGGTAGTCCGATCCCGCAGCTGAAACAGTTTTAAGATACGGTCTTGGAGCTTGCTGGTCTTTCTTGGGCGCCCTGGAGCCTTTTTGACAACAATGGAAGCTCTCTCCTTGAAGTTCTTGATGATGCGATAGATTGTTGACTGAGGTGCAATCTTTGTAGCTGCGATACTCTTCCCTGTTAGGCCATTTTTGTGCAGTGCAATGATGGCTGCACGTGTTTCTTTAGAGATAACCATGGTTAACTGAAGAGAAACAATGATACCAAGAACCAGCCTCCTTTTAAAGTGTCCAGTGATGTCATTCTTACTTAATCATGACTGATTGATCGCCAGCCCTGTCCTCATCAACACCCACACCTGTGTTAATGGATCAATCACTAAAACGATGTTAGCTGCTCCTTTTAAGGCAGGACTGCAATGATGTTGAAATGTGTTTTGGGGGTTAAAGTTCATTTTCTGGGCAAATATTGACTTTGCAAGTACAGTAATTGCTGTTAAGCTGATCACTCTTTGACATTCAGGAGTATATGCAAATTGCCATTACAAAAAATGAAGCAGTAAACTTTGGAAAAATTACTATTTGTCTCATTCTCAATACTTTTGGCCATGACTGTAGATGGTAGTACCTGTACAACTGTCATACCGTCGGTTCAGCGTGGGTGGCCTAAGGACAGGGGGGAGGAGGAGGAGAGCATGGTCAGTCGTCATCTTGGTGAGGACACGGAAGTCTTGCCCGTTACCAGTCTGGCACGCATGGCTGACTTTATGTTACGCTGCTTTAACCGTGACCCTCGCGTTGTCAAAATGTTGGGTGACAGTCATTACTGGTTGGTGACACTTTTAGACCCCCGCTACAAGGAGAACTTTCACTTTCTTATTCCTGAGGTGGAGAGGTCTACAAAAATGGGGCAGTATCAGAAGGCCCTTGCTGCAGAACTGTTAAAAAAATTCCCATCTGAACACGCTAGCGGCAGAGGTCACTGTTCGTTGCCCAACCAAGGCGTATATGCGAGAGAGACCAAAGACATACAGCAAGAAAAAGTGGTATGTATAATTATACAGGGAGCATATGGATAAAAAATATCATAATTTTTATTGAGTGAATACAGAACTAGACACAACATAGAAATGTAAAAGCATTTAAAAAGGCATGATGCTTCAGTAGAAACCACAAAAAAGTATCACATATCAATATGTACCAACAATAGCCAAAAAATGATGATAGTAAAACCTCCTATCCCAAAGCAGAGATACCATAAATGGGTGTCTGAAACATTAAAGTGCATCTATCAGTGCAAAATAACCCGTGTCAGCCTCTATGCTCTCAAAATAAGCTACCAGTCTATCCTGGTTCTATTAAATTCAATAGAAAAACCCACAGGGGGGGGGCATCTAAAGAAATAAACCGGAAAATAAAGGGAATGTAAATCCCTGGAGTTAGGAATAAATACCTCAAAAAATCCAGCCTGTGGGTTAGAAGTGGGGCTGTCGCAGTGTGCAGAGGGTGGGAGGATCAATAGAGGGCCATTACCCCACGCGTATCACCACACATCTTTTCCCCTGATGAATAATGCTTTTTTAAATGCTTTTAAATTTCTATGTTGTGTCTAGTTCTGTATTCACTCAATAAAAATTATGATATTCTTTATCCATATGCTCCCTGTCTAATTATACATACCACTTTTTCTTGCTGTATGTCTTTGGTCTTGCCTTCAGGGTATGTGACGGGTTGAGCAAGCAACATTCATTGAAGATTCATTGAACCTTTGGTGCCCTCCTTTTGTGTGTTTCTTCATGCGAGAGAGATGCAACTCCAATCCAGCAGAGGCAGGGGAACACTGTCAACGTTCTGGGACAGTTTTCTCAGACCCTCCCTTCGGACAGGCCCTGAGGGGCGGGGTACTCTCACAAGGAGTGGAAAGTTTCAAAAGATGGTGAGGGAGTACCTTGCCGACCGTACCAGCATCCTCTGTGATTCCTCTGTGCCTTTTAATTATTGGTTATCCAAGCTGGACACTTGGAATGAACTCGATCTGTATGCCTTGGAGGTCCTGGCCTGCCCTGCCACTAGCATGTAATCGGAGCGTGTTTTTAGTGCCGCTGGGGGAATTATAACTGATAAGCACACTCGCCTGTCAACTGACAATGCTGACAAGCTGACCCTTATCAAAATGAACAAGGGCAGAATTGGGCCAGACTTCTCATCACCACCAAATGAGAGCAGAGCAACATAAAGTCAAATCCACTGTGTTATTTCGGGAGGTGTACTCACATGCACCGCTTCACACCCACACATGGGTATACTCTTCCTCATTTCGGCTGTTTTATGCTCTTCTCCTTATCCTCAGCCTCCACCACCACTATACCACCAGGGTGACCGTGGTCCGTGTTGCCATCATTGAAAGTTCCTTCGTCCTTATTTTTGTCAGCTTTTGCTTGGAAGGCATAAGCAAAGACTGTGGGAGACCCACTCCCCAATAATGGGAATAATATTTTTAAGATGCTGTACTGTATGGCTCTTGTAAAGGGCATTAAAACTCTCTTGTTAAGCTACTGCGACCTTCACGTCTCTTCCGAGGGGCATTAAAAGCGTCTTGTTAAGCTACTGGGACGTCCACATCTCTTCCAAGGGGCATTAAAACCATCTTGTTAAGCTACTGGGACCTCCACGGCTCTTCCAAGGGGCATTGAAATGTTGTTTTTAATTAACTCTAACCGCCACGACTCTTCGAACGGGCATTGTATTTCCTCCTAATTTTTGGCAGCTTTTGCTTGAAAGGCATGAGCAAAGACTGTGGGAGACCCACTCCCCAATAATGGAAATAATATTTTTAAGATGCTGTACTGCATGGCTCTTGTAATGGGCATTGCAAGTTCCTCCGTTCTAATTTTTGGCAGCTTTTGCTTGGAAGGCATAAGCAAAGACTATAGGAGACCCACTCCCCAATAATGGGAATAATGTTTGTAATATGCTGTACTGCATGGCTCTTGTAAGGGGCATTGCAAGTTTCTCCGTCCTAATTTTTGGCAGCTTTTGCTTGGAAGGAATAAGCAAAGACTATGGGAGACCCACTCCCCAATAATGGGAATAATGTTTTTAAGATGCTGTACTGTATGGCTCTTGCAAGGGGCATTCAAACAGTCTTGTTAAGCTACTGCGACCTCCACGTCTCTTTCGAGGGGCATTAAAACCGTCTTGTTAAGCTACTGTGACCTCCACCACTTTTCCAAGGGGCATTAAAACCGTCTTGTTAAGCTACTGTGACCTCCACCACTTTTCCAAGGGGCATTAAAACCGTCTTGTTAAGCTACTGCGACCTCCACGTCTCTTCCGAGGAGCAATAAAACCGTCTTGTTAAGCTACTCTGACCTCCACCACTTTTCCAAGGGGCGTTCAAACCATCTTGTTAATCTACTGTGACCTCCACCACTTTTCCAAGGGGCACTAAAACCGTCTTGTTAAGCTACTGCGACCTCCACGTCTCTTCCGAGGGCATTAAAGCCGTCTTGTTAAGCTACTGTGACCTCCACCACTTTTCCAAGGGGCATTCAAACCATCTTGTTAAGCTATTGTGACCTCCACCACTTTTCCAAGGGGCATTAAAATCATCTTGTTAAGCTACTGAGACCTCCACGACTCTTCCAATGGGCATTGCATTTCCTCTTAATTTTAGTCAGCTTTTGCTTTTCAATGCATAGGCGAACACTAAGGGAGTTAAGGCCCTCTGACCTCCATCTCACTTCCAAGGGGCATTGGAGTGCCTCTAAATTTTTGGAAGGCATTGCACTCACTGTATGCACTATAACTGTGTAGCCGAACCGCTCCTTTTGGTACAGAAACATATCCTACAAGACATGTGTGGTTGACTGGCCTGATATTGATGTGAATGGTTCCTGTTCCTCCTGCTCTTTCTCCTTTGCCACCACCTCATCCATCATTTATCACCTGAAGCTTTGTTTTGACAGGAGTCATAGAACTGGGATAGTAGCAGGAAAACATCCAGCAATCCTCGGAGGAGGTAGGATATGCGCCAAAACGCTGACCACCTCAGGCCTAGCCACTACTACATACATGCGCTTGCATTCCAAGAAAACAAAGCAGATGCTAACATCTATCATCATCATCATGCTCCTCACCTTGGCACTCTCAACTCCCCTGATGGAGAAGCCAGCGCCCACCGGAGGAGTCTGGTTCTCTGGTGGGCTCGTCCAATGCTGCCCTAAAGCAGGCCAGGCTAAGAAAAGTGTGTCGGAAGGTGACAGGAGAAATAGGGGCGGCAGGGGACCGTTTATGGACACCCAGCCGCCCGGCGGCTGGGGACTGAGTATGGATACCAGGCAGCCGAAGCAGCCATGAGGTAGTGGCCAGCTTCGGCCTACTCCAAACTAAAATGCCCCATTTCAAGTGCAAGCTAGCAGTATGGCATTGCAGCCTGGGGGTGGGTGGGTGGCAGGCTGCACACTTACGCTTGCATTAAAAGAAAACAAAGCAGATGCTAACTTCTATCATCATCATCATGCTCCTCACCTTGGCACTCTCAACTCCCCTGATGGAGAAGCCAGGGCCCACCGGAGGAGTCTGGTTCTCTGGTGGGCTCGTCCAATGCTGCCGTAAAGCAGGCCAGGCTAAGAAAAGTGCATGTGAAAGTGACAGGAGAAATAGGGGCGGCTGGGGACCGGTCTCGGAAAATGGCGTCATTTATTTTTAGCAAACTTTGGATTTTTTTTTTCAACACTTAAATAAAAAATAACTTATACATGTTTGGTGTCTACGAACTCGTAATGACCTGTAGAATAATAATGGCAGGTCATTTTTAGCATTCAGTGAACGTGGAAAAAAATAAAAAAAAAACCATCTGTGATATTGCACTTTGTTTGCAATTTCACCGCACTTGGAATTTTTTTTCCGTTTTCCAGCACATGATATGGTAAAACCAGTGATAGCGTTTAAAATTACAACTCGTCCCGCAAAAAATAAGCTCTGACATGGCCATATTGACCAAAAAATAAAACCGCTATGGCTCTGGGAACAAGGAGAGCAAAAAATGAAAACACAGAAACAGAAAGACCCAAGGTCGTTAAGAGGTTAACATATTTCACAGGAAAACAGTTTCAGTTTTTGAACATTTTATTGTGAGCCAGTAAAAGTGGCTTAATACCTCTGACCAAGTTGTTGACAGCAGTGACCTGGGGGTCAGAAATGCTTCCTGGGGCGTTCCCCATGCTGTCCCCATGTCATTTGAGCACTGTCACTATCGTTTTGGGCACTTTTTAGGCTTTCTACAGACTGCCGGGGGTGCCGCCGCAAAAATGCTCGGGTCTCCCATAGACTAACATTGGGCTCGTTGCTCGAGTCGAGCACCCGAGTATCACGGTGAGCTTGGCCCGAGCTTCGAGCACCCGAGCATTTTAGTGCTCGCTCAACACTAGTATTTAGCCTTAAACTGGCATCATTCTGATGTTTGATTTTGATATCTGATCATGTCCTAAAATGGACAGTGTACACCAGACTGCATATTGAAACCTATGCTTTCGTCATCTGATTGTGGACCTTGCAAAGATTGTGCAACTTTCCATTCAGACATAGCACCTCACATGCAGTAATGGATCTGAAAGATAGATGTAGGATGCTGGCTTTGGAGGAAGGTCTTTGCTGAGGGAGACTGAGTTACACACTGGTGATTTCTTTTTATGCTGTGAACAGACCTTCTGTTGTCTGTGGCTGTATCTGTGCAGAAGCTGTACAAGACTAGATACAAGAAAAAGGGCAGGGTTACCTGCTTCAGAGCTAAATTACAGAGAGGTACTTTGCAAAGGGCAAATTTCAGAAAGCAAAACAGATTTCATAGCAGAATAACAGTAGCAATGTAATCATAATACACACAGGGCTGGACTGGCCATCTGGCAATTGCAGTCATGGCTGAAAGCATTGGCACCCTTGAAATTGTTCTAGAAAATGAAGTATTTCTCCCAGAAAATTATTGCAATAACACCTGTTTTGTTAAACACATGTTTATTTCGTATTGGAGAAACACAAAAAAATCAGATAAAAAATGCAAATTGGACATAATTTCACACAAAACCCCAGAAATGGCCCAGATAAAATTGTAGACACCCTCAACGTACTATTTGGTTGCACACCCTTAGGAATAAATAATTGCAATCAATCACTTCCTAAAACCATCAACAAGCCTCTCAACTGGAATTTTGAACCACTCTTCTTTTGCAAACTGCTCCACGTCGCTCATATTTGAAAGGTACCTTTGTGAGGGGTACAAGGTGGTAGTTGTGGCGAGGGGCTGCTGCTGCGCTCCCACACTCTGACTCCCCACAAAGAGTAAATAATGTCCAGTCTGTCTTGTAGTATGTGTGTACTGAATAACACTCACAGTTGAGTCCTTGAGGGTCCCATCTGCTCCAGGGTTCCGACCTAAGCTGCAGGCAGACAATCAAGCACAGACTCTTGTTTCTTTTTCAACAGAACAACTTTACTTAACTCTTCCAGTTCAGTTTTGGTCACAGCACATTGTGATATAGCAGTCACAGTTTTAGCCTTCTTCACTGTCCCTCTCTCTCCTGACTCTTTCTCCACCAGGTAAGATCCACCCGGTACCGCAGCTTTACAGAACACGGTTCTGCTTCCTATAGGTACATCCCCACCCATTTACCCTTTTGGGAAGTAAGTAACTCTGGCTCTTTCATGCCTTCTCCAGGCCGTAGGCCCCAGACGTTTAGGGAAGTTTCCTTGCAGTTAGCCGCTTCTATTTCTATCATGGTGCTCCTCTCTTTCTCTTCCTCTCTCTGTATCACTGTTGAGCTTCAATGCAATGGCCCTGAACTTCTCCACTTTTCTCAGTTATCCCTTCTTCACATGCTTAAATGTTTCAACTCTTTCAACTATATTCCCCTCTCTGACCCAATCAGGAAGTACTCCTACTATTAATAACCTTCTACCCCTCCGAACTGGGAAAGTCCTTGGATGTAATAACTATAACTTTTACCTATTTTCACACTACAGTGCCCCCTACTGAATGCCTGGTTCCTAGCTAAACCTTATCTTATTCCTACATTTACACTGTGTGCAGAATTATTAGTCAAGTTGTATTTTAGAGGATTATTTTTATTATTGATCAACAACTATGTTCTCAATCAACCCAAAAGACTCATAAATATCCAAGCTTAATATTTTTGGAAGTTGGAGTGGGGTTTTTTTAGATTTGGCTATCTTAGGAGGATATCTGTTTGTGCAGGTAACTATTACTGTACAGAATTATTAGGCAACTTAATAAAAACCAAATATAATCCCATCTCACTTGTTTATTTTCACCAGGTAAACCAATATCAGTGCACAAAATTTAGAAATAAACATTTCTGACATGCGAAAACAAAAATAAAAAAAAATAGTGATCAATGTAACCATCTTTCTTTATGATGGCACTCAACAGCCTTCCATCCATAGATTCTGTCAGTTGCTTGATCAGTCTTCAATCAACATTGTGTGCAGCAGCCACCATAGCCTCCCAGACACTGTTCCGAGAGGTGTACTGTTTTCCCTCCCTGTAGATCTCACATTTTATGATGGACATGTTCTCTATGGGGTTCAGATCGGGTGAACAAGGGGGCCATGTTATTATTTTTTCTTCTTTTAGACCTTTACTGGCCAGCCACGCTGTGGAGTAGTTGGATGCATGTGGTGGAGCATTGTCCTGCATGAAAATCATGCTTTTCTTGAATGATACCGACTTCTTCCTGTACCACTGCTTCCAGAAACTGGCAGTAGGTCTGGGAGTTGAGCTTCACTCCATCCTCAACCCGAAAAGGTCCCACAAGTTCATCTTTGATGATACCAGCCCATACCAGTACCCCACCTCCACCTTGCTGGCGTCTGAGTTGGAGTGGAGCTCTCTGCCCTTTACTGATCCAGCCTCTGGCCCATCCATCTGGCCCATCAAGAGTCACTATCATTTTATCAGTCCATAAAACCTTTGAAAAATAGGTCTTAAGATATTTCTTGGCCCATTCTTGACGTTTTATCTTAGGTTTCTTGTTCAAAGGTGGTCGTTTTTCAGCCTTCCTTACCTTGGCCATATCCCTAAGTATCGCACACCTTGTACTTTTTGATACTCCATTAACATTGCAGCTCTGAAATATGGCAAAACTGGTGGCGAATGGCATCTTGGCAGCTTCACGCTTGATTTTCCTCAATTCATGGGCAGTTATTTTGCGCCTTTTTTGGCCAACACGCTTCTTGCAACCCTGTTGGCTATTTGACATGAAAAGCCTGATTGTTTGGAGATCACGCTTCAAAAGTTTGGAAATTTCGAGACTGCTGCATCCCTCTGCAAGACAGCTCACAATTTTGGACTTTTCAGAGCCCGTCAAATCTCTCTTCTGACCCATTTTTCCAAAGGAAAGGAGGTTGCCTAATAATTAAGCACACCTTATATAGGGTGTTGATGTCATTAGTCAACACCCCTCCTCATTACAGAGATGCACATCACCAGATTTACTTAATTGGTAGTTGGTAGTGTTGAGCGAGCACTAAAAAAATGTTCGGGCGCTAGAAGCTTGGGCTGAGCTCACCGTGATACTCGGGTGCTCGACCCGAGCAACGAGCCCAATGTTAGTCTATGGAAGACCCGAACATTTTTGCGGCGGCACCCCCGGCAGTTTGTAGAAAGCCTAAAAAGTGCCCAAAACGATAGTGACAGTGCTCAAATGACATGGGGCAGCATGGGGATCGCCGCAGGAAGCATTTCTGACCCCCAGGTCACTGCTGTCTACAATGTGGTCAGAGGTATTAAGCCACTTTTACGGGCTCACAATAAAACGTTCAAAAACAAAACTGAAACTGTTTTCCTGTGAAATATGTTAAGGAACATCCTTTCCAGGCTAAAGACTTGTGTATAAGGTAAAATAAATAACCAAAAACATAAATAATCCTCCACACCTTGGGCTATGTTCACAAGTAGCATTTTTTATGCGTTTTTGCCCTTTTGTATTGCTTTCAACCGTGACAAATGCATTCACCGGGAAATGTCATTTTAACATTTTACAACCTTATCTGGCCATGTTCTGTGTGACACATGCATACAGTGCTGAAAAGACATGGGAACAGCATGGGGAAGACCCCTGGAAGGATCTCTGACACCCAGGTCACTGCCTAAAAGTGTGCCCAACAGAAGTGATCCTTGCCGCATCAGAAGATGCAGACTTATAACTATCCCCGTGCAAGTCCTTGTCCCAGGGCAGTGTTCAATTGTACCTCCCCCATTCCTTGCAATGCAAGCACAAATATGCAGCCAACCACCCACCCACCCGCAGGCTGCAATACTATACTGCTAGCTTGCACTTGAAATGGGGCCTTTTAGTTTGGAGGAGGCCGAAGCTGGCCACTACCTCATGGCTGCGTCGGCAGCGAGGTCTCCATACTCAGTCCCCAGCTGCCACTATTTGTTCCGGGAACCTTCCCCACACTTTTCTTAGCCTGGCCTGCTTTAGGGCAGCATTGGATGAGCCCACCAGACAACCAGAGACTCCTCCGTTGGGCCCTGGATTCTCCATCAGGGGAGTTGAGAGTGCCAAGGTGAGGAGCATGATGATGATGATAGAAGTTAGCATCTGCTTTGTTTTCTTGGAATGCAAGCGTAAGTGTGCCGGGTGTCCACACTCAGTCCCCAGCCGCCAGGGCCGGCCGGGTGTCCATACTCGGTCCCCAGCCGCCCCTATTTGTCCCGGTGCACTTTATACACAAGCGCGCATAACAAAACATTACCTGTGCCCTCCCCAGTGCATTTAGTTGGAAGGACAGCCTAACCACAAACACGTGGACAAGTGAATGTGGCCAGGGATGGTCCATCTCACTGACGCCTTCACACTGAGTTAATATTGTGGAAGCCGGGACACAGTTGGACACTGGGATGCAACACGTCCTCCAGACATAGAGGATTGCGGGTCCTGGGTCAATCAGGCTTCAACGCAAAGTTCAGAAGGTAGACAGCAGTAGTGGTCGGCCTCCTACACAACGAGTAAATTATTTGTGATCATGAGGCCATCCATCTCCTTAGCTTTCTGTTCCTTGGAATGCAAGCGCATGTATATAGTAGCGGCTGGGCCTGAGGTGGTCAGCGTTTTGGCGCATATCCTACCTCCTCCGAGGATTGCTGGATGTTTTCCTGCTACTATCCCAGTTCTATGACTCCAATTAAAACAAAGCTTCAGGTGATGAATGATGGATGAGGTGCTGGCAAAGGAGAAAGAGCAGCAGGAACAGGGACCATTCACATCAATATCAGGCCAGTCAACCACACATGTCTTGTAGGATATGTTTCTGTACCAAAAGGAGCGGTTCGGCTACAGATTTATAGGGCATACAGTGAGCGCAATGCCTACCAAAAATTTTGAGGCACTCCAATGCCCCTTGGAAGTGGCATGGAGGTCAGAGGGCCTTAACTAAACCGTTTTTTCCATTTATAGCAACTGGGTCTCCTGTATACTGTTGGCCTAAGCAGTGAATGGAAGGCTTTCCAAAAATTATGAGGAACTGCAATGCCCCTTGAAACAGACGTGGATTACAGCATACTAAAAACCTTCTACCCATTATTGGGGAGTGGGTCTCCCTTAGTGTTCGCCTATGCATTGAAAAGCAAAAGCTGACTAAAATTAGGAGGAAATGCAATGCCCGTTGGAAGAGTCGTGGAGGTTAAAGGTAATTAAAAACAACATTTCAATGCCCCTTGGAAGAGCTGTGGAGTTCAGAGTGGTTTAACAAGACGGTTTTAAAGCCCCTTGGAAGAGTGGTGGAGGTTACAGTGGAATAAAAAGACAATATCAATGCCCCTTGGAAGAGTGGTGGAGGTCGCAGTGGAATAAAAATACAATATCAATGCCCCTTGGAAGAGTGGTGGAGGTCGCAGTGGAATAAAAAGACAATATCAGTGCCCCTTGGAAGAGTGGTGGAGGTCCCAGTGGAATAAAAAGACAATATCAATGACCCTTGGAAGAGTGGTGGAGGTCCCAGTGGAATAAAAAGACAATATCAATGCCCCTTGGAAGAGTGGAGGAGGTTACAGTGGAATAAAAAGGCAATATCAATGCCCTTTGGAAGAGTGGTGGAGGTCGCAGTGGAATAAAAAGACAATATCAATGCCCCTTGAAAGAGTGGTGGAGGTCCCAGTGGAATAAAAAGACAATATCAATGCCCCTTGGAAGAGTGGTGGAGGTCCCAGTGGAATAAAAAGACAATATCAATGCCCCTTGGAAGAGTGGTGGAGGTCCCAGTGGAATAAAAAGACAATATCAATGACCCTTGGAAGAGACATGGAGGTCACAGAAGCTTAACAAGACGATTTTAATGCCCCTTAAAAGAGCCATGCAGTACAGCATATTAAAACATTATTCCCATTATTGGGGAGTGGGTCTCCCATAGTCTTTGCCTATGCCTTCCAAGCAAAAGCTGCCAAAAATTAGGACGGAGGAACTTGCAATGCTGGAAACATGGACCACAGTCACCCTGGTGGTATAGTGGTGGTGGAGGCTGAGGATAAGGAGAAGAGCAAAAAACAGCCGAAATGAGGAAGAGTATACCCATGTGTACGTGTGAAGCGGTGCATGGGAATACACCTTCCGAAATAACACAGTGGATTTGACTTTATGTTACTCTGCTGTCATTTGGTGGTGATGAGAAGTCTGGCCCAATACAGCCCTTGTTCATTTTGATAAGAGTCAGCTTGTCAGCATTGTCAGTTGACAGGCGAGGGCGCTTATCAGTTATAATTCCCCCAGCGGCACTAAAAACACGCTCCGATAACACGCTAGCGGCAGGGCAGGCCAGGACCTCCAAGGCGTACAGAGCGAGTTCATTCCAAGTGTCCAGCTTGGATACCCAATAATTAAAAGTCACAGAGGAATCACGGAGGACGCTGGTACGGTCGGTAAGGTACTCCCACACCATCGTTTGAAACTTTCCACTCCTTGTGAGAGTACCCCGCGCCTCTGGGCCTGTAAGCTGGGCGGGTCTCAGAAAACTGTCCCAGAATGTTGACAGTGTTCCCCTGCCTCTGCTGGATTGGAGTTGCATCTCTCTCCACTGTACGCCTTGGTTGGGCAACGAACTGTGACCTCTGCCGCTAGAGTGTTCAGATGGGAATTTTTTTAACAGTTCTGCAGCAAGGGCCTTCTGGTACTGCCCCATTGTTGTAGACCTCTTCACCTCAGGAATAAGAGAGTGAAAGTTCTCCTTGTAGCGGGGGTCTAAACGTGTCACCAACCAGTAATGACAACGCGAGGGTTACGGTTAAGGCAGCGGAACATAAAGTCAGCCATGCGTGCCAGACTGGTAACGGGCAAGACTTCCGTGTCCTCACCAAGATGACGACTGACCATGCTCTCCTCCTCCTCCTCCCCCCCCCCCTGTCCTCAGGCCACCCACGCTGAACCGACGGTATGACAGTTGTACAGGTACTACAGTCTACAGTGCATGATACCAGCTCCTGTTCTTCCTCCTCCTCCTCCTCTCCCTCATTGTCCCCCAATGCACGTTGGGATGAGATGAGGCTGGGCTGTGTGTAATTGCCCGCTACGGCTTCTTGATCCATCTCATCATACTCTGGCTGCAATGTCTCCTCTTTAATTCTCTGCAGAGAGCGTTGCAAAAGACAGACAAGTGGGATGCTGATGCTAATGATGGCGTCATCGCCACTCACCATCTTGGTGGACTCCTCAAAGTTTGTCAGGATGGTACATATGTCAGACATCCAGGTCCACTCCTGAGGTCTTATGTGTGGAGTCTGACCTGAATATCGACGGCCTTGTTGCAGCTGGTGCTCCACAGCTGCTCTCTTCTGCTCACAAATCCTTTGCAACATGTAGAGGGTAGAGTTCCAACATGTGGGGACATCACACACCAGTCGATGTGGCAGAAGCTGCAAACGCTGCTGCAACACAGCAAGGGCGGCGGAAGCTGTAGCCGACTTGCGAAAATGAGCTGACAGGCGGCGTACTTTGGCGAGCAGATCTGGCAACTCGGGGTACGATTTAAGAAACCGCTGAACCACGAGGTTAAGCACATGAGCCAGGCATGGTACGTGTGTGATCTTGCCTCGCCTCAGAGCCGCCACCAGGTTACGGCCATTGTCACACATGACCTTGCCTGGATATAGGTTCAGCGGTCTCAGCCACAGATCTGCCTGCTCTTTCACAGCTGTCCACAACTCACAAGCAGTGTGAGGTTTATCACCTAAGCTTATGAGTTTCAGCACAGCCTGTTGCCGCTTGGCTGAGGTAGTACTGCAGTGCTTCCAGCTTCTAACTGATGTGGTGATATCTGAGATGGAGGCTGAACATGAGGAGGAGGATGATGCGCAGGAGCTGCAACTCTGACATAGGGCCCGCAATCCCCGGTGAGGGGAGGATGTGTTCCGTCCCAAGGTCCGACTGGGTCCCGGCTTCCACTATGTTTACCCAGTGTGCCGTCAGGGAGATGTACCGTCCCTGGCCACAAGCACTTGTCCACGTGTCCGTTGTCAGGCGGACTCTCCCAGTAACTGCGTTGTTGAGGGCACGGCAGATGTTTTGGGACAAGTGCTTGTGTAGTGCGGTGATGGCACACCGGGCAAAATAGTGTCGGCTGGGGACCGAGTACCGAGGGATGGCCACCGCCATAAGGTTGTGGAAGGATTCCGTCTCCACCAGCCTAAAAGGCAGCATTTCCAACGCAAGCAGTCGTGAAATATGCGAATTTAGGACTGTGGCCTGTGGGGCTTTGGTTGCAAATTTGTGCTTTTGTACAATGGTCTGGGATATGGACAATTGAACGCTGCAGTGGGACATGGACGTTGATGCTGTTTCTTGAGAAACTGCCATGACAAGTGAAGACTGAGAGGAGGGGGCATCTTTGCATGCAGTATGGACAGGAGATTGCCTTACACGCATAACAGCGGAAGAAGCAGTGGTGACACCCTCTGACACTGGTCATGGACCCTGGGGTTCGCCCCACAAAGTCGGGTGCTTTGCTGACATGTGCCTGATCATGCTGGTGGTGGTCAGGCTGGTAGTTTTGTCACCCCTGCTGATGCTGACATGGCAGGTGGTACAAATGGCCTTTTTGGGGTTATCAGCAGAGTCTTTAAAAAAATTCCAGACTCTGGAAGACCTACCAGTTGTACTGGCAACGTCCCTCGTGTTGGTGTTACGGGGAATGGTTGCCCGCCTTCTGTCTGCGGCCACCACACTGCTTCTTCCTGCCTGTTAGGGTACCCTGCCTCCCTCCCCCTGTGTGCTGCTGGCCTCGCTCTGCGTGTCCTCCTGCCACATTGGGTCAGTTACTAGAAAATCCACCACCTCCTCCTCTTCCACTTGCGCACCACGATACTCCTCCTCACTTCATGGCAATTGTGTCTCGTCATCGTCCACCTCTTGTGACAAATTACCAGCGTCGACTTCCTGTGGCCGTGGCTGTTCAAATATTTCACCATCACTACATGGGATCTCCTCTTCCACCACTTCAAGCGGAGCAGGCGAGGGGCCCAAATATGGAAATGGACCAGTGAACAGCTCTTCAGAGTGTCTAACTGTGGGATCAGTTGCTGTCTGACGACACTCGGCATCGTGGTGTAAAGGACATATTGATATTCATGCTATGGCAACTTCATTTTGTCTGCTTGCTTCAAAATCATGTTATTATACTCTTTGCATAACATACATTCTTTCCTTTTTTCCTCTTGATTCACATGCAACTTTCCCACACTAACCTTTTCTCTCAGGAACATTCTATGAAACACCCTGCTCTTGTTATCTAGCTAGTCTGAGCCGGGATGTACGACCTTGTAACTTTCCACCATGCACCGAACTAACGATAATATGACCATATGTGTATTTCCGTAATAATTGTACTAACATTGGTTCAAGCTTGTAGTATGGCTGTAGATGATTGGATATTAATAAACTCAATATAAAATGCTAAGTAGAAATAAACGGGGTTAGAGATTCTTGAATCCCCCCATACAGAGCTTTGCCTCCATCTGGTTTCCTATTGGATTGCGCAATCAATCTTGTAAAATAATTTGACACTCACTTGATCAACCGTGAAGGGTCATTACTGCCCACCCTCAACAGTGGGAGGAAGGAGCATCAGGGTGAGGAGGAGTATGTGGTCAAGACTCATGGCTACTAAGACTTGACCGTGTGGAAGACAGACCGGAGGTGGTGGTGCCCAGGTGACTGGAAGTATTATCTGCTATCCAATTAATAACCTATTCACACTGATCAGTTGGCAATAGTGGTGTTATTGTGTGCTTCCCTAGTAATTCGATTAAGAACTGGAAGCGAGAAGATGTGGCTGTTGGTTGTGGCACATTTTCACCTTGGCCACGGCCCCGTCCTCTGCACGCACCATCACCAGAACGTCCAGTTCCACGTCCCTTGCCACGCGCCTTGCCCATTGTAAATGAAGTAAAATAGCTTACACTCGTACTATCAATGGCAAAAGGGTAATAAAAAGGAGATTAGAACCATGGAAGAGGAAAACCACAGTTCTATTTCTCTGGCCTACACCAGAATCTTTTAAACAGATATATTTGTGTCTGTCAGTCAGCGAGACACTGAAACAGTTTTTTTTTAATGTAAAAAAGGCAAAAAGGTGGATTACACCCAGGTTTGAACCGTGGAAGAGGAAAACCACAGTTCTAGTTCTCCGGCTCTGGCCTACACCAGAATCTTTTAAACAGATATATTTGTGTCTGAACAGTCAGCAAGACACTCAAACTGTTTTTTTTTATGCTAAAAGGCAAAAGGGTGGATTACACCCCGGTTTGAACCATGGAAGAGGAAAACCACAGTTCTAGTTCTCTGGCCTACACCAGAATCTTTTAAACAGATATATTTGTGTCTGAACAGTCAGCGAGACACTCAACCTAGTTTTTTTTTATGTAAAAAAATCAAAAAGGTGGATTACACCCAGGTTTGAACCGTGGAAGAGGAAAACCACAGTTCTAGTTCTCTGGCCTACACCAGAATCTTTTAAACAGATATATTTGTGTCTGAACAGTCAGCGAGACACTCAAACTAGTTTTTTTTATGTAAAAAGGCAAATAGGTGGATAACACCCAGATTTGGACCGTGGAAGAGGAAAACCACATTTCTGATTTCCTGGCGTATACCAGACTTTTTTAAATAGATATATTTGTGTCTGAACAGTCACCGAGACACTCAAACTGTTTTTTTTTATGGAAAAAAGGCAAAAAGGTGGATAAGATTTGAACCGTGGAAGAGGAAAACCACAGTTCTAATTTCCTGGCATATACCAGACTTTTTTAAATAGATATATTTGTGTCTGAACAGTCAGCGAGGCACTCAAACTGGTTTTTTTATGGAAAAAAATGCCAAAAGCAGGATAATACAGAGATTTGACCCGTAGAACTGCAAAGCCACAGTTCTAGTCATCTGGCCGAAACCTGATATATTTGTGTCTGAACACTCACAGACACACTCAATTTCTTTTTTTTGGGGGGGGGGAATACCAAAAGGTTAATAAGATGGGTATGTGTACAGTCTGACTGAGGAAAAAAAAAAAAAAGAGTATTTAGATAAAAAAAAAAGGACTTTTCCTGGCCCCTGAGACCTGGGGCTAAGTCTAGCAATTTGAACAGCAGCAGCACACAGGACTGTAATGCAGTGTTTGTTGGTATAACTACTGCGTCTCCTATACAGCCTGCCTGCCTGATATCTGGGATGGATATTAGTCCTCAGAAGGACTGTTTGTTTGATTTTGCTGGCTTTAGAGACCCTACACTACCTACTTCACAGTATAAATCTCTCCCTAGCTCAGCAGCACTCTCCCTACACTGTCTGATCCAGAGCGACTGTGTCCAAGAGGGTGGCGCCCAGTTTTAAATACTCGACGCTGTGCGGCCAGCCAATCACTGTAATGCCCACAACCAACATGGCTGCAGCATTACAGTGACTGTCTGGCAATCCCTGCATGTTCATTGGCTCTGTAAAGAGCGCCAAACATTCAGGGCGGAGAAATGAGCTCCCGCCCGAGTAACCCGAAAATGCTCGGTGCTCGCCGAACATCCCGAGTAGTGAGATGCTCGGGCGAGTACCGAGCAGTGTCGAGCATGCTCGCTCAACACTAGTAGTTGGCTCTCAAGCCTATGCAGCTTGGAGTAGGACAACATGTGTAAAAAGTATCATGCGATCAAAATACTCATTTGCCTAATAATTCTGCACAAAGTGTAGGTCCGATCCTTTCCCTATATTATTCTATTGCAGCTTATTAAACACATTTTCATTATTTCAACATTAGGCATCTATAACCAAGCAGTATACATTATATTATCTGGTCGTCACTCTCATAACAGATCTACTGGTTTACCAGGAAGGGATGAAGAGCTTGCGAAGGCGTCCACACCCTTACACCTTCTCCCAACAGGAATTTTACGATCTCTCTGTAGCACCCTGAGGATTCGGCTGCTACAGGGGTATTGCACCTCAACCCAGAGGTGTGATATTCCACTCCCGGGTAAGGATGGAGTGTGGACCTGAGCTCGGTAGGCTGCATGCACTACATACATCCCATTTCCGAGGAACAGGCCGACGGTACTCCCACTTAGAAATGTGCAGGTACGACCGAGTCTGTTCCTGGCTGGAGTGGGAGGGGGGTGGTACATCCCAAGTAGTGTAGGGGCAGATAGGGGGAGCAGCCTGGGTAAAGATAGGAGCTCATTGGGTGCTGGTCGCCTGAGCTCACACATAGAGGGTGTATATAAGGTGGGCACCATCAAAGAACAGGGTCAGTCTGTCAGAGTCAGTAAGGAGCAGAGAAGCCCCAGAGAGAGAGAGAGTGGAGCAGAGAAGGAAAGACCCAGAGAGAGCAAAGAAAGGACTCTGAGAACCCAAATTCAATCCCCGGGTGAAGAGTCGGCAATAGGGTACCGGATCCCAAACTGGTGGGGGCAAAAGCACACCCTAGCCAGAGACCGGAGGCCGTGGGCAGCGTCTGCCACGGCCACCCACCACATCCACCCCGAAGGCATACCACGTGGAGGGTCAGGGAACCCAAGGCCAAGGGTGTCCCAACAGAAGGCCCGAGGGAGCTGGACCTAGGTGGATCACTAGTGGGGACGGCCAGAGGAAAGGACAGAAGGAGAGCTCAGGGTCACGCTCCGGACTTGTTTGGGGGTTTGCTGAATCCAGGACCTGGTGGACGCAGCACGGCTCGGGTGGTCACTTGAAGCTGGAGTGACCGGAACATCAGCAGTGAGTAAATACCCTAAACTGCACAACCCGACTCTGTCTTCATTTAACATCTATGCTGCACCCCCCACAACCCCCATCCTCTGCACCTGACCCCCTGAGGCTATACCCCACCCGTTGGGGGTTATACTATCAAAAGCTGCACCAATACCATCAGCCTCAGCGGACCCTGCTGCAGCGGCGGCCATAGTGACCGCAATACAACGGGTGGCGTAGTCGACATTAAGAACTGAATAACATCTGTAGGACTGCCACATACAACTGAGTTTGACACCCTGGGCACGGACCGGGTCACAGCCACTCGGAAGACTACAACTCCCATCTGATCCGGCTCCGGATATTCCCATAAAGAATATGGCCCAGGGGGCGCGTCAACTTTGGCGTAGTCGGCAGGATTACGTGCCCACAACAACCGGGTACTGCGTGCCTGAAGAAAAGAACAAGTTTACCTCAAAAAGAAGTCTCCTGCCGGTTCCGGAGGGTCCCCGCCATCGGACCCCATCACAGGTCGATTCCAGCCGGTTGTCCGCCATTAACAGCTTTTTCCCGCCATCTGCAGAGTTTCCCGCCACTGGGAGACGATTCCCGCCATTTCCAAAGGTTTCCCGCCTTGGAAGAGCGGACGCCATTATGGGCGTGCCAGAGGGTGGCAAGAGGCCACCTCCCATCGTGGGCCAGGACCGAAAATGGCGCCAAAAGTGGAAACCGCCCCCACCAACAGAGACTGTGATGCTAGAGGTGTCTGTCAGCGTGAAAGAACTGCCCCTGGAGCTGACAATCACCAAGTGGCCCCGGAACCGCCCTCAAAGTGGGAGGACTGAGAAGAAGAGAACAAAGATGGGTGTCGCTTGGAGCAGTCTGGAGAGAGCGCACCCGGAGGCAAGAAGCCTGGAGAAGAGTATCGGAGGAGCTTACCCGGAGATGGCGAGAAAGCAGAGCAGCACCGGCCCGTTGGCCAGGAGCCTGCTGGAAACAGAGGAGGGAGAGCAGAGCAGCACCGGCCCGCTGGCCAGGAGCCTGCTGGAGACAACTGTAGGAGAGCAGAGCAGCACCGACCCGTTGGTCAGGAGCCTGCTGGAAACAACGACCCCACTAGGCCTAGTGGAGGTCCTAGCACAGCTCCCCCGAGACCGGGAGTGTGCGCAGACCGCTCTGGAGGGCCTCGCAAGGAGGATGGCCCGGGTGCAGCAAGAGACGTTGGCGCAGTGGAGCCGAGAGATGGCCCAGAAGACCGAGACTCGTCAGCGGAGCACGCCACCTGAGACGAGGAGACAGACCGCCTCTGAGGATGGCGCAGGAGGACTGAAGGCCGGAGACGGCGCCGAGAAGGGAGCCGAACGAGTGGAGGCAGGTAAAGGGGACGTCTATACCCCAAACCGGGAAACCGCGCACATGCCCCAGCTCCCCGTCGCAGAGCCCGAAGTCTATCCTGCCGTGCCCGTCGCTGCAACGTCACCGCCGCAGACTAGGCCTCAAACGGGAGCCGCGACCCCTGTGACGTCACACGCCTCGACCCCGAGCGTGACCAAGCAGGAAGTACCACCAGCCTGGTCGCAAGGCCTAGTACCCCCGGGCGCCGCTATACCAACAGCGCCCCCTACCTCCGCGGAGCCCCCGGCCTGGTCGCAGGGCCAAGTAGCCCAGGGCGCCGCCGTCCTTACGGTGCCCTTCACCTTCCAGATACCCCAGGCCTGGCCGCAAGGCCCGGGCAACCCGGGCGCTAACACCACCGCGCCCATAAGACCAAAAGTGCCGCATCTGGGAGAGGACCTGTTTGCCCAACATACGTGCCCGGATGGGCAGCCCTTCATATGGCCACCGGAGTTTCACCATCCCCGACTCCGGAAAGAGAGACCCCTTGATGAACCCCTGATCCCGGCTCCAAAGCCCGTTAAGAGGATCTCGCCCCCGCTAGCAGAAGCGCAGTTTGAGTGGGACCCCACCGGAGAAGACCTCATGGGGTTCACTCAGGAGACTCGGGCAGCTGCAGCGGAGCGTGCTGAGTGCTGCCGCCAACAACTCGAGGTCTTCGAGAGGGAGCGGAGAGAGAGGCGGGTCCGGGAACAGCAAGCTCAGATAAGGAGCGCGGAGCAGAAGAGCCGGGCCAGGAGAGACCCCCGTGCAGCGCATAGTCCCCGCACCACCGGGACTGTGATAAAGTTTAACATGCAGCATGGGTGGGGCTTCATCCGAGACCACCGCACCCTAGGCGACGTCTTCGTGACCAGGGGAGACGTTGAGTCCCACCTACCGGAGGGACACAGAGGTCGTGACCTTTACATCGGGGACGAGGTCACCTTCACCCGGCACAAGTGTGCCAAAGGACCCTACGCCCTCCATGTGCATCGCCTGACGGAGGAAGAGCTGCGGTGTGAGGAGGAAGAGCAAGAGGACCCGGACGGGTCTGAAGCTAAAGGAAAACATAAAGAAAGAGCAGGAGGACGCCGTCGTTAAGTACAGCAGAGTACAAGCTGTATATAGTTGCCCGTCGGGGCACAGTGAACTGTTACTGCTGCTATCATAGTCCCCGTTGGGACCAGCAAGTGTGAACTGTTTACCCGTATTTCCCTTAAATCCCACTGGCCGAGGACTGAGAGCGGCCACTACCCCTTGTAAATAGTTGCGCATCCTAAAGCGCCCCCTACCGGTTTTATAGGAAAACCATTTTTCAAGAAAAGACTGTCGCACTTTACCCGGTCACACGTTGCACAGTGACCGGAGGAGGAGCCAGAAGCGACGAGAATGTTTTATATGAAAAGTTTATTTGATATATATATATATATAATGTTTTATATGATATTTTAATATGTTTTATTATGTTGTTTATGAAAAAAATTTGTATGTTTTATGGTGTTTTGTTCTTACAGCCCGAGGACGTGCTGTGATTTACCAGGGGGGAATGTAGCACCCTGAGGATTCGGCTGCTACAGGGGTATTGCACCTCAACCCAGAGGTGTGATATTCCACTCCCGGGTAAGGATGGAGTGTGGACCTGAGCTCGGTAGGCTGCATGCACTACATACATCCCATTTCCGAGGAACAGGCCGACGGTACTCCCACTTAGAAATGTGCAGGTACGACCGAGTCTGTTCCTGGCTGGAGTGGGAGGGGGGTGGTACATCCCAAGTAGTGTAGGGGCAGATAGGGGGAGCAGCCTGGGTAAAGATAGGAGCTCATTGGGTGCTGGTCGCCTGAGCTCACACATAGAGGGTGTATATAAGGTGGGCACCATCAAAGAACAGGGTCAGTCTGTCAGAGTCAGTAAGGAGCAGAGAAGCCCCAGAGAGAGAGAGAGTGGAGCAGAGAAGGAAAGACCCAGAGAGAGCAAAGAAAGGACTCTGAGAACCCAAATTCAATCCCCGGGTGAAGAGTCGGCAATAGGGTACCGGATCCCAAACTGGTGGGGGCAAAAGCACACCCTAGCCAGAGACCGGAGGCCGTGGGCAGCGTCTGCCACGGCCACCCACCACATCCACCCCGAAGGCATACCACGTGGAGGGTCAGGGAACCCAAGGCCAAGGGTGTCCCAACAGAAGGCCCGAGGGAGCTGGACCTAGGTGGATCACTAGTGGGGACGGCCAGAGGAAAGGACAGAAGGAGAGCTCAGGGTCACGCTCCGGACTTGTTTGGGGGTTTGCTGAATCCAGGACCTGGTGGACGCAGCACGGCTCGGGTGGTCACTTGAAGCTGGACTGACCGGAACATCAGCAGTGAGTAAATACCCTAAACTGCACAACCCGACTCTGTCTTCATTTAACATCTATGCTGCACCCCCCACAACCCCCATCCTCTGCACCTGACCCCCTGAGGCTATACCCCACCCGTTGGGGGTTATACTATCAAAAGCTGCACCAATACCATCAGCCTCAGCGGACCCTGCTGCAGCGGCGGCCATAGTGACCGCAATACAACGGGTGGCGTAGTCGACATTAAGAACTGAATAACATCTGTAGGTCTGCCACATACAACTGAGTTTGACACCCTGGGCACGGACCGGGTCACAGCCACTCGGAAGACTACAACTCCCATCTGATCCGGCTCCGGATATTCCCATAAAGAATATGGCCCAGGGGGCGCGTCATCTCCACAGGTGGAGATTTAAATGTGGACTCATTGCTGGCTATTTCATAGCTCTCCAGTGCTTTGTTTCCATCCCTTTCTGGGTGCTTCTTGAAATATTTGTAAGGAAGTGGACAAGAGACAAGAAATGTACAGTTAAAGCTGATGCCTAGCTGATTAATTACAAGAAAATGCCGCCATCTACTGATGAAAGGCGAAAGTGAAATTAAAGGAAGATTAAGGCTATGTTCGCGCATCTTGTTTTTTTTCAGCGTTTTTTTATGCAAATTTTCAGCTGCATTTTACTGTACCAGCAAAGTCTATGAGATTCCAGAAATCTCATGCAAACATCTTGTTTTTTTTGTTCAGGATTTTGTGCTTTGCGTGTTTTTTTTGCAAAATAAAGCATGTGACTTCTTTCAGAGTTTTTTCAGCATTTTTTCACCCATTGGAAGTAATGTGCGGTGAAAAAAAAACGCTGAAAAAATGCACCAAAAGTGTAGGAGTCAGGTTTTTCAGCATTTTTTCAGTGTTTTTTTGTGCCAAAACCAGAATGAAATTATTTTTTTCACTGAACTTTATATACATACATAAAGAGACAAAAGGACAGTGAAAAAAACACAGCAAAATCACACAAAAATGCGTTAAAAAACAAGCAAAAAAGCAAGAAAAACCCTGAAAAAAACTCCTGGCAAGAGATCAGGTTTTGCTGCAGAAAAAAAAACATAGCAAAAACATGTGAACATAGCCTTACAATAGTAAGAAACTTATAGTGGGAACCTATTTTTGGACAGGAAGAGTAGAAGACGACACCAATTCAGGTCCACCTATGTTGCAGTTAGTAGTTATAAAAGGCCTGGCCAGGTCGAGAAGGGGAAGTTGGCACCAGAACTTGTACCAGGACAGGTCGTGTGGCTGCTAAGTGGGTTTACAGCCATCTTTGCCACAGAAGGGTTTTTAGAGCGATCAGTTGCTGGAAAAGACCTGAGCAGAGTAGAAGATCCATGAGCAGCATCAGTAACAGCGCCAGTAGAAAACCCGTGAGCAGTGCCAGAAGAATACCGTAAGCAGCACCAGTAGAAGACCATGACCAGATTTGAACCAGGCTTGGGAGACGATCAGGGTGTAGCAGAGGACCATTACTGTGGGCCATTACTCCAAGCTCACATGTACGGTACAGGATGTGGGCTGGGGCCGTGCTTCAGGGAACGGAAACGTGCTGAGGCCTACGGCTTCAGGAAGATGGCCGCCGATATCCCAGTCTGCGTTGTGCTTCTTTCCTGTAGATCATCACCTCAGGAAGATGGCCAGAAGAGCAGCGCATGGTTTCTGAGGGAGGGATCCTGCTTCCTGAAATCTCGCTCGACCACCACCCCAACCCCCTGCTGCTTGGGCACCCCCTTATCCCTCCCAAGGTCCACAGCATTCCTCCACTTGCTCCAGTTTCCTGAGGGACCCTGCCTCCTGTGACTCCTGCTCCACCACCGCCAGGTAAGATACCTATTCAGACTATAAGATGGACCCCCATCTTATAAAAAAAATATTTTTCCTTTTTTCCACCCCAAAATTTGGGGTGCGTCTTATGGTCCGGTGCGTCTTCTACCCGAAAAATACGTTACTTATAAATACATTTTCCTTTTTGTGTTCGTTAAACAAATAGTGTTGGTTAAGTATCACTGTCTCCTCATTGTCTGCGCTTTTGCATCCAAACAACCTGCTTTACATATGTTTTAGGTCATTGTCCTGCTGGAAGACCCATGACCTAGAACGCAAACCCATCTTTCTGACACTGGGCACTACATTGCCACACAAAATCCTTTGGTAATCTTCAGATTTCGTGAAGCCATGCACACAGTCAAGAGTCAGACACCCAGTGCCAGAGGCAGCAAAACAACCCCAAAACATCTTTGAACCTTCACTATATTTGACTGTAGGTACTGTGTTCTTTTGTAGGCCTCATTCTTTTTTTGGTAAACAGTAGCATGTTGTGCTTTACAAAATTAGCTCTATCTTGGTCTCATCTGTCCACAAGCCGCTTTCCCAGAAGGATTTTGGCTTAGTCATGTATAGTGATGAGCGAGCGTGCTCGTCACTGCTCAGTACACGCCTGAGCATCTCACTGCTCGAGAAGCTTGGTGAGTATTTCCGGGATGCTTGGGCGGGAGCTCTGGTCACCGCCCTGCATGTTTGGTTGTGCCATTACAGTGATTGGCGGGCCATATAGCGTCATCGGGTCTATATAAAAACTGGTGATGACACACCCCCTGGGCCGTGGGGTACCCGGTGCTGGGCCGGTGGATGCTGGGGAATGTAACAGTGGCAGTGACCCGGTCCGTGACCCAGGGCGGTCAATAAAAGGGGTTATGGATAGGGGATTTAGAGTGTTTTTATAGCGTTCGTGACGCCATCTGTGGAATGCAGCTAAAAGGAGCCGCCGCGGCGGAGCAGTCCTCTGAAGCTGATGTTACTGTAGCAGGGATGGTGTGGCTCCCCACAGGAAGAGCTAGCTCCAGGGCATGGTAAAATTTGTAGGTTGTGCTGGGAGTTGTAGTGCAGGGGTTGATGGCGCAGCAAGAAACTCAGAGACAAGGAAATGCAGTCCCAAGGTCTTTACTCACAGTTGTTGCAGTCCATATTACAGGGATCCATGTAACTGCCCTTGTCGTCCTGTGTTTACACAGGGAGGGGTTCGGTCTACCCCCAGGTAACTCCGGAGTACTTAGCAGGACCCCCTTCTGTGTGTCCTCGCTCTCTGGCCTTCTTCCTGCACCTCACACCTAGTATCTCCAATCCGGTACCCGCGGGCCTTGGCGGGCGACGTCTGTTCCGTCTCCTGGGTCCTATATGGCTACCTTCTCGGTGAGACTGGCGTGGACTTGCAGCTACAGGACATAAAGTACTGCAGCCTCCGGTTTCTAGTTGGGCATAAAGTCCTCCGTTAGTTGAGGGATCAGTTCCCTTTAGATGGCCTGACCCCTCCACCGCCTGGCAGATGCGGGCGTACGGGTGGCCTTCTGCACGGCCCGTACCCCTGGGGTCCTTTCCTGGCTCCTGGAGCCTTTCTGCTCCTCACTCTTTTCTCCTTTCAGTCTTGGGCCCCACTGGCTGGGACCACCTCTGGAGCAGAGCTCCTGCAGAGCCTCTGCTCCCTTCACGTCTCCTCTTCTGACTGAACTGGACTCACTAAAATGGCTTCCCAATTTATACCTCCTTCTCCTGTGCTCCCCTAAGCTACTTCCTCCACCCACACCCACTACATGGTTCCCCCTCACTAGGTTCCCCTCCACTCCAACCAGGGACCAGGGACTGTGCTCTCCCTTAGGAGCAATCTCACCCTGCACTGCTGAAGTGGACGTGTTGGATGCAGGTGTTAGGGTCCTGAGCTGTACTCCTTCTTTACCTGAGAGTGAGATACCACACCTCTGGGTGAGATGCAACACCTCTGTGGCGACCGAACCCTCAGGGGTGCCACAGTGACCCTATGCTTGCCACATTGTACCACGGAAAAAGGCAGAGTAGGGACAGCTGCTGCTTTTCTGAGGGACAGAATTGGCGGTGTAATAGTTAGATATAGGTATTCCACAACTAGATACATATTCATCTGAACTAATAGTCCTTCTGAGGACTAATCCAGCTGCATATATTATTCCTGATAGCAGAAGCTAGGCAGGGTTTGTGGCAGTGTATACAGCACAATAGGGTCCATTGCATGTTCTGTCTGCTGCTGCTGCTGTTACAGGTATCCATAGCCCTACACAACAGGGCTATTTTTTTTTTTGCTCTTAATGCTGATTATTTGTTTACAAAGTAATAGAGTCCAACATTTTACTGCTCTATTTGTTTGTTAGCACTGCAGAATACAGCCAGATCTTTTCCATCATCAGACGTGATCCCATATTACTGCGATAAAAATCCAGCAATTTGTAGGAACCATGCAAAATATTATCCTCCTTTTACAGTTTGGCAGCAGTGTGTGTGCTATGCACATGTGGTCGCTGCCAATAATAGGAAACTACAAGGACGGTATTTATGTTCAAACATTTTTTTGTTAAATTTTCAAGTAGAATAAAGAAAAAAAAATAGATTTCATACCAACAGTACATATATAGTGAAATATAATATGATTCATAGCTTTAGATACGTAAGCTATATCTTATAGGTGCATTTTATAGACGGGTAACTTGGTTGATTCGTTCATAACATAAGTTGCAAAGGCCGGTATTTAAAACCGTGGGCGTCCATCAGACGTATCATATATTACTGCGGTACCAATCCAGCAATTTATAGGGACAGTGCAAAATATTATCCTCCATTTAAAATGGGCAAGACGCGTGGCAAGGGATGGGGAAGTGTACGTGATGGTGATGGTGCATGCAGAGGCCGAGGCCATGGGTATGCTGAAATTGTGCCATAAAAAGCACCCACATCTTGTTGCCAGACCTTCCTGTCCCAATTACCAGGGGACCGCAGCACACCACTATTGAACCCAGAGTAGTGGTGGTTGGATAGCAGATAATACTTCCAGTCACTTTGCCACCACCACCACCACCCTTTCTTCCACATGGTCAAGTCTCAGTAGCCGTGAGTCTGGACTGCATATTCCTCAACCTCACCCTCCTTCCTCCCACCATGCCGAGTGCCCAGAGACAACTGATCCCACACTTGGACACTCCAAAGAGCTGTTCACTTTTCCATTTATAGATTCAGGCCTCTTGCCCGGCCAGCTTCAAGCGGGGCAAGAGGAGATCACATGTAGCGATGCCCAAATATTTGAGCAGCCACGGTCACATGAAGGCAATGGTGGGAAAGTGCAATTGCTATCACAAGAGGTGGATGATGATGAGACACAATTGCCAGAAAGTCAGGAAGAGTACCAGGGTGCTGAAGTGGAAGACGAGGTGGTGGACGATGAAGTCACTGACCCAACCTGGCAAGGTGACATGCAGAATGAGGACAGCAATACACAGGGGGAGGGACATGTAGCACCACAACAGGCAGGAACAAGCAATGTGGAGGCCACATACACAAGACGTGCAATGGTTTCCCAGAACACCAACACGATGGAAGTTGCCAGTACAACTGTTAGGTCTTCCCGAGTCTGGTTGTTTTTTTAAAGACTGTCCAAATGTTACGCTCACGCCCAGACTGTTTGGCGTGAGTGTGGTTAGTGGTCCCACTGGGCCACGAAGCGAGGAGTGCCTGGAGAGGCGTGACTAGAGACCTCGCCGGATCTGACCACAGATGCACGGCGGCTTAATCGACTCCGTGGTCCGAGGAGGGATGTGGGAGGTGGCCAAGGTGCTACTCCAGGTCAGACCCCGGTCACACAGCTGTTGACCCACACCAGGGAGTGCAGGAATGGGCAGGTTTAGCTGGTATGCAGACAGGCGGGTACTGGCAGGCACGGCTGGCATGCAGACAGGCAGGTACTGGCAGGCACGGCTGGTATGCAGACAGGCGGATACTGGCAGGCACGGCTGGTAAGCAGACAGGCGGGTACTGGCAGGTAGGTAAACAGGCTGGATAGGAACCAGTACAGACTGGGATACAGGAACAAAGCCGCAGGTGCATAGGGGAAGCAGAGCAGAGTCTCAGGTGCAAAGGGGAAGTGGAGCAGGGCAGGGCAAAGCCGCAGGTGCGGAGGGGAAACTGAGCAGAGCAGCAGGTGCAGAGGGGAAGTGGAGCAGGGCAGGACAGAGCAGAGCTGCAGGTGCGGAGGGCAAGTGGAGCAGGGCAGAATGGAGCAGAGCCGCAGGTGCGGAGGGCAAGCGGAGCAGGGCAGAGCAGAGCCGCAGGTGCAGAGGGGAAGCGGAGCAGGGCAGAGCAGAGCCGCAGGTGTGGAGGGGAAGCGGAGCAGAGCAGCAGGTGCAGAGGGAAAGCAGAGTAGGGCAGAGCAGAGCTGCAGGTGCAGATGGGAAGTGGAGCAGGGCAGAGCAGAGCAAAGCCGCAGATGCGGAGGGGAAGTGGAGCAGAGCAGAGCCGCAGGTGCGGACGGGAAGCGGAGCAGAGCAGTGACGCAGAAGCAGACAAACAGGACAGGGCTCTGTTCACATGGAACAGACAGGGACCGGGAAACACAGGAAGATAGCCACAACACAGGAGATAGATATGGAGGCATGGAAACGGGACAAGCAGAACCAGATACACACAAGGTACTTGCTATGAAGTAGTGAGTGGACACAAAACTCACAAACAGAAGTACAGAGATAACAAGTAGGCATTAGGTACTGGTTCAGACACTGCAGGAAAAGGAAAGGATCGGACATAGAGACAAACAGGTAACGGGCTAGGACACAGTTCAGACAGGAACTGACAAAGGAACGAGATACAGGAACGAGCCTGAGCATTCAGCCCCCAGGGTGGCGGAAATAGAACAGAAGTCACAGGTACAGGTAACGGACCTGGGTACTCAGCCCTCAGGGTGGCAGAAACTGACTAGAAGTCACAGATACAGGTAATGAGCCTGGGTACTCAGCCCCCAGGGTGGCGGAAACAGACAAGATTCAGGACAGGACATGGCAACTCACAGTTGCACAGAACACACTGTAAGAAAGTGTTGCTCAGGCCCCTCCCATTGGTGGAGGTGAAGGAGGTTTAAGTATCCAGTGACTCACATCAATAGGCTGGGGACGCATTAGGACTGCGCACACTGTAACTTTAATAATCAGGAAGTTCCAGCGCCGCTGCCCTAAGCCAGCAGACAAGAGACATGCACACAGCAAGAAGAGGGGCATAGTGCACAGCTTGTGATCGAAATGTTGCCTTTGAGGCTTGTGGAAACGGAAGCTTTCCGCAGCCTGATAGCGGCGGCCAACCGTCGGTACTCGGTCCCCAGCCGCCACTATATCTCCCGGTGTGCCGTCCCAGCATTACACAAGCATGTGTCCCAGAACATTAGCCGTGCCCTCAACAACGCAGTTTCTGGGAAAGTCCACCTAATCACTGACACATGGAAAAGTGCTTGTGGCAAGGGATGGTACATCTCGCTGATGGCACACTGGGTTAATATAGTGGAAGCCAGGACCCAGTCGGACCTTGGGATGGAACACGTCCTCCCAACGCCGAAAATTGTGGGCCCTGGGTCAATTAGGGTTGCCCCCATATTCTTCAGCTCCTGCACCTCCTCCTCCTCTTCAGCCTCCATCTCCGAAATGACCACATCAGTCGGAAACTTGTGCGCAGGCGTCGGGAAGGCAGAGTGACTCACCGGTGCCCAAGTCTGATAGGTCCCAGGGGTGACAGATTCCCTTTAAGGGTGTTTATGATGCCAGTAGGAATTCTTTTTAGATGCCTACCTCTAACATTCTGTATGCTATACAGTATGTTCATGTATACCCCCCACCGGTAAATGTTTTTCCATGCACTAAGTGCATGGGCCTTACCAATATATGAGAGTCACACCTTAACAATGGTAACATTTTTTTGAATGAGGACCTCCTCTACATTTCTTCAAAGGGTTATTGGAGTGCATCCTATTTGTTGGCAGCCCTTGCATTCACTGCATGGCCATTATCACTATAGGAGACCCACTTCCTAATAATGGAAACATTATTTTTTACCGAGGCCCTCCTCTATGTCTCTTCAAAGAGGTATTGGAGTGCATCCTAATTTTGGCAGCCCTTGCAGTCACTGCATGCGCAATAAAAGTATAGCAGAACCGTTCCTTTATAATGGGAACATTTTGTTATTGAAGCTCTCCTCTATGTGTCTTCAAATAGGTATTGGGGTTTTTCCAATATTTAGCCAGCCTTTGCGGTCACTGCATACGCAATAACTGTATCAGAACTGCTCATTTATAAAGGGAATGTTTTGTTACTGAGGCCCTTCTCTATGTGTCTTCGAATTGATATTGGAGTTTTTCCAAAATTTAGGCAGCCATTGCAGTCACTGCATACCCAATAACTGTATAGCAGAACCGCTCCTTTATAATGGGAACATTTTGATGCTGAGGTCCTCCTCTATGTGTCTTCAAATTGGTATTGGGGTTTTTGCAAAATTTAGGTAGCCATTGCAGTCACTGCATATGCAATAACTGTATAGCAGAACCGCTCCTTTATAATGGGAACATTTTGTTACTGAGGCTCTCCTCTACATGTCTTCAAAGGGGTATTGGGATGCGTCCAAAATTTAGGCAGCTGTTGTAGTCACTGCATAAGCAATAACTGTATAGCAGAACCACTCCTTTATAATGGGAATGTTTTGTTACTGAGGCCCTCCCTCCTTTATGTATCTTCAAATTGGTATTTGGGTTTTTCCAAAATTTGGGCAGCCCTTTCAGTCAATGTATACGCAATAACTGTAGAGCAGAACCACTCCTTAATAATGGGAATTTTTTTTTTTTAATTAGGCCCTCTATATCTCTTCAAAGAGGTATTGGGGTTTTTACAAATTTTGGGCAGGCCTTGAAGTCACTGCATATGCTATAACAGTTTAGGAGACCTGCTCCTTAATAATGAGAACAACAAAGCATAGCCAGCTGATGGCCCTCTAACAATAGTGAGGACCGACTGCTGGCCCTTTAACAATAGTACGGGGCGCCTGATGGCCCTATAAAAATAGGCTTGTGACTTTCAGAGTCCTTTCTTCATAAATGAAACAGGATGTGTCTGATCATGTCTCACACACCACATGGCCAGATCAGGAAGTAAAATGTTAAAATTACATTTACCGGTGAATATATTTTTCTCCTTTGAAAGCAATGCAAAAGTGCAAAAACGCATCAAAAACGCTACGTGTGAACATAACCCAAGGTGTGGAGGATCATTTTTGGTTTTGGTCATTTATTTTGCGTTATATACAAGTCACTACCCTTGAAAGGATGTTCCTTAACATTTTTCCCAGGAAAATCCATTTTGGTTTCGTTTTTGTATGTTTTATTGTTAACCTGTAAAAGTGGCGTTATACTCCGACAACATTATTCACAGCAGTGACCTGGGAGTCAGAGATGCTTCCAGGGGTCTCCCCCATGCTGTTCCCATGTCATTTGAGCACTGTTCCTGACGCACCCCCTGGGCCATATTCTTTAGGGGAATACCCGGAGCCGGATCAGATGGGAGTTGTAGTCTTCCGAGTGGCTGTGACCCGGTCCGTGCCCAGGGTGTCAAACTCAGTAGTATGTGGCAGTCCTACAGATGTTATTAAGTTCTTTATTGTCGACTACGCCACCCGTTGTATTGCGGTCACTATGGCCGCCGCTGCAGCAGGGTCCGCTGAGGCTGATGGTGTAGGTGCAGCTTGTGATGGTATAACCCCCAACGGGTGGGGTATAGCCTCAGGGGGTCAGGTGCAGAGGATGGGGGTTGTGGTGGTGCAGCATAGGTGTTAAAGGAAGACAGAGTCGGGTTATGCAGTTTAGGGTATTTACTCACTGCTGATGTTCCGGTCACTCCAGCTTCAAGTGACCTCCCGAGCCGTGCTGCATCCACCAGGTCCTGGATCCAGCCAACCCCCAAGCGAGTCCGGAGCGTGACCCTGAGCTCTCCTTCTGTCCTTTCTCTGGCCGTCCCCACTATTGATCCACCCAGGTCCAGCTCCCTCGGGCCTTCTGTTGGGAGACCCTTGGCCTTGGGTTCCCTGACCCTCCACGTGGTATGCCTTCGTGGTGGATATGGTGGGTGGCCGTGGCAGACGCTGCCCACGGCCTCCGGTCTCTGGCTGGGGTGTGTTTTTGCCCCCACCAGCTTGGGTTCCGGTACCCTGATGCCGACTCTTCACCCGTGGATTGGATTTGGGGTCTTAGAGTCCTCTCTTCTGCTTCCCCCTCTGGGTCTCTCTTTCTTCTCCTCTCTCTCTCTCTGGGGCTTCTCTGCTCCTCTTCCTCTGCTCTGCTCTGACAGACTGACCGACTCCTCTGCAAAGACTGACCCTGATCTTAGATGGTGCCCACCTTATATACACCCTCTATGTGTGAGCTCAGGTGACCAGCACCCAATGAGCTCCTATCTTTACCCAGGCTGCTCCCCCTATCTGCCCCTACACTACTTGGGATGTACCACCCCCCTCCCACTCCAGCCAGGAACAGACTCGGTCGTACCTGCACATTTCTAAGTGGGAGTACCGTTGGTCTGCTCCTCGGAAATGGGATGTATGTAGTGCATGCAGCCTACCGAGCTCAGATCCACACTCCATCCTTACCCGGGAGTGGAATATCACACCTCTGGGTTGAGGTGCAATACCCCTGTAGCAGCCGAATCCTCAGGGTGCTACATTCCCATCGATTTGGGCAATTTTTAGGCCCCCTGCAGACCACCGAGGGGCCGCTGGAAAAATGCTCGAGTTTCCCATAGACTTACATTGGGCTCGTTGCTCGGAGTGCTGAGCACAAAAACCTTTTTTTTCTTTGCTAATGTGATAGTGCAAGCTGTGTTAGCCCAGTTTGTCAATGTTTTGGTGGGTGAACTTCAGCTGTATGCACAGTAAAACAAATATAGTTTTTCTGTTGGCAGGCAAAGTCCACAAAAGATTTTTTTGTGTCGCAAACGTGATACACTCTGCTAAAAGCCACTTCCTATTTTAGTGGCAGTGAACTTCTGCTGTTTTCAAAGTAAAAAAAAATTTTTTTTTGTCTTGCTAGGCAGAGTCCACAAAAGATTTTTTTGTGGCGCAAATGTGAAAAACTCTGCTAAAAGCCACCTACTATTTTAGTGGGGTGAACTTCATCTGTTTTCGGTGTAAAAAAAAAATTTTTTTTGTCTTGCTAGGCAGAGTCCACAAAAGATTTTTTTGTGTCGCAAACGTGATACACTCTGCTAAAAGCCACCTATTCCTTTATTGGCGGTGACATTCAGCTGTATGCAGAGCTCATGCAGAGTAAAAAAAAATCAATTTTTTACTGTGACTGATGTGTTACAGCAGGCTAGATCTGAGTTTGAAATATCTTGGAGCATATATTCTATGTTATACAGGCCTCATCCACAGTCAAAAAATACTTTCTTCTGTTACTAAGGTGATACAGTATCGGACATCTCAGTTTGAAATTGTTCGTAGCATATCTCCTATGTTATACAGGCCTCATCCACACTAAAAAAATACTTTCTTCTGTTACTAACGTCATACACTAAAGGACATCTCAGGGTGCCAAGGGAGGGTGGTTCACTGCGATCGAGGGGGATATGCAATACCAGAAAAACTGTTAGTGAAGGTGTTAGTGAAGGTGAAGAACAAATGGAAGAGGAAGAGGTGATGGGCGAGCAACAGTCAGAACATGAAGAGGACAATCATCCCCTCTCTGTTCATGTTTGGCAGGAGGGGAAACAAGTATCAGAATTACCCAGCCACCAACACAGCATGGGCTTGAACCTCATGAAAGAGCCCGACATATGAGTGCGTTCTTGCTGCACTATCTGCAACATGATCCCTGTATAGTTATGATTCAAAATAGTGCTGACTACTGGGTTGCCACTCTGTTAGATCTACATTATAAGAGTAAATTTTGCCAGATGCTTCCTGCCCTGGAAAGGGACCCGCGAATGCTAGAGTATCAAAACACGCTTTTACACAACCTTAAGATAGGTTTTCCACAAGCCAACAGTGAGGCACACAAAGTGCATCGCAGCTCTACACTTCCAACCCCCGACACGTCAATTCGTCAACGCCAAAATATTAGCAGTAGTGTAAGTGGCAGAAGCAACTTCTGTGAGTCCTGTCACTCATTTTTTAAATCAGCTTGTGTGCACAACAGAGTACAAGTCTGACACGTGGTGAACGACTGGATTGGATGGTGCACTCCTGATTGAGTCTCCATCTGCTGGGATGGCTGCAGTGGAAGAGATTTTGGTTCCTAATTCTACAATTTCTACTGTAGTGAAATTGATGCCACTTTGATAGTGTCTACCACTAATTTTTGTAAATGTGGAGAATCCTGATTGTGTCTCTTTAGTGTTGAGCGAGCATGCTCGACACTGCGCGGTACTCGCCCAGGCATCTCACTACTCGGGATGTTCGGCGATCACCCAGCATTTCCGGGTTACTCGGGCAGGAGTTCGGGTCTCTACCCAGCACGTTTGCCACTCTTTACAGAGCCAATGAACATGCAGGGATTGCCAGCCAGTCACTGTAATGCCGCAGCCATGTTGTTTGTGGGCATTACAGTGATTGGCTGGCCGCACAGCGTCACCTCGAGTATTTAAAACCGGGCGCTGCCATCTTGGACACAGTCGCTTCAGATCAGACAGTGTAGGGAGAGTGCTGCTGAGTTAGGGAGAGATATATAGTGTGAAATAGTTAGTGTAGGGTCTCTAAAGCCTGCCAAATCAAACAAACAGTCCTTCTCAGGACTAATATCCATCCCAGATATCAGGCAGGCAGGCAGACTGTATAGGAGACGCAGTGGTTATACCAGCAAACGCTGCATTACAGTCCTGTGTGCTCCTGTTAGTCAAATTGCTAGACTTATCCCCCGGTCACAGGGGAAAGGAAAAATCCTTTTTTTTTCATCTAAATCCTGTATTTTTTTTTTCCTCAGTCAGACTGTACAAATACGCGTATTATTAACCTTTTGGTATCCCCCCCCCCCAAAAAAAAAAATTGAGTGTGTCTGTGTCTGTTCAGACACCAATAAATCTGTTTAAAAGAGTCTGGTGTAGGCCAGATAACTAGTACTGTGGTTTTACAGTTCCACGGGTCAAATCTCTGTATTATCCTGCTTTTGGCATTTTTTCCATAACCAAAAACAGTAATAGTGTCTCCCTGACTGTTCAGACACAAATGTATCTGTTTAAAAAAGACTGGTGTAGGCCAGATGAATAGTACTGTGGTTTTGCAGTTCCACGGTTCAAATCTCTGTATTATCCTGCTTTTGGCAATTTTCCATAAAAAAAACAGTAATAATGTCTCCCTGACTGTTCAGACGCAAATATATCTGTTTAAAAGAGTCTGGTGTAGGCTAGAGAAATACAACTGTGGTTTTACAGTTCCACGGGTCAAATCTCTGTATTATCCTGCTTTTGGCATTTTTTCCGTAAAAAAAAAAAAAGCAGTAATAGTGTCTCCCTGACTGTTCAGACAAAAATATATCTGTTTAAAAGAGTCTGGTGTAGGCCAGAGAAATAGAACTGTGCTTTTGCAGTTCCATGGGTCAAATCTCTGTATTATCCTGCTTTTGGCATTTTTTCCGTAAAAAAAACAGTAATAGTGTCTCCCTGACTGTTCAGACACCAATATATCTGTTTAAAAGAGTCTGTTGTAGGCCAGAGAAATAGAACTGTGGTTTTTTAGTTCCACGGTTCAAATCTCTGTATTATCCTGCTTTTGGCATTTTTTCCGTAAAAAAAAACAGTAATAGTGTCTCCCTGACTGTTCAGACGCAAATATATCTGTTTAAAAGAGTCTGGTGTAGGCCAGAGTAATAGAACTGTGCTTTTGCAGTTCCATGGGTCAAATCTCTGTATCATCCTGCTTTTAGCACTTTTTCCGTAAAAAAAAAACAGTAATAGTGTCTCCCTGACTGTTCAGACACCAATATATCTGTTTAAAAGAGTCTGGTGTAGGCCAGATAACTAGAACTGTGGTTTTGCAGTTCCACGGTTCAAATCTCTGTATTATCCTGCTTTTGCCATTTTTTCTGTAAAAAAAACAGTAATAGTGTCTCCCTGACTGTTCAGACACAAATATATCTGTTTAAAAGAGTCTGGTGTAGGCCAGAGAAACAGAACTGTGGTTTTGCAGTTCCACGGGTCAAATCTCTGTATTATCCAGCTTTTGGCATTTTTTCCGTAAAAAAAACTATAATAGTGTTTCCCTGACTGTTCAGACACCAATATATCTGTTTAAAAGAGTCTGGTGTAGGCCAGATAACTTGAACTGTGGTTTTGCAGTTCCACGGGTCAAATCTCTGTATTATCCTGCTTTTGGCATTTTTTCTGTAAAGAAAAACAGTAATAGTGTCTCCCTGACTGTTAAGACACAAATATATCTGTTTAAAAGAGTCTGGTGTAGGCCAGATAACTAGAACTGTGGTTTTGCAGTTCCACGGGTCAAATCTCTGTATTATCCTGCTTTTGGCATTTTTTCCGTAAAAAAAACAGTAATAGTGTCTCCCTGACTGTTTAGACACAAATATATCTGTTTAAAAGAGTCTGTTGTAGGCCAGAGAAATAGAACTGTGGTTTTGCAGTTCCACGGGTCAAATCTCTGTATTATCCTGCCTTGGTCATTTTTTCCGTAAAAAAAAACAGTAATATCGTCTCCCTGACTGTTCAGACACAAATATATCTGTTTAATAGAGTCTGGTGTAGGCCAGAGAAATAGAACTGTGCTTTTGCAGTTCCATGGGTCAAATATCTGTATTATCCTGCTTTTGCCATTTTTTTTCGTAAAAAAAACAGTAATAGTGTCTCACTGACTGTTCAGACACAAATATATCTGTTTAATAGAGTCTGGTGTAGGCCAGAGAAATAGAACTGTGCTTTTGCAGTTCCATGGGTCAAATATCTGTATTATCCTGCTTTTGGCATTTTTTCCGTAAAAAAAAACAGTAATTGTGTCTCCCTGACTGTTCAGACACAAATATATCTGTTTAAAAGAGTCTGGTGTAGACCAGAGAAATAGGACTGTGGTTTTGCAGTTCCACGGGTCAAATCTCTGTATTATATCCAGCTTCTGGCATTTTTTCCGTAAAAAAAAACTGTAATAGTGTCTCCCTGATTGTTCAGACACCAATATATCTGTTTAAAAGAGTCTGGTGTAGGCCAGACAACTAGAACTGTGGTTTTGCAGTTCCACGGGTCAAATCTCTGTATTATCCTGCTTTTGGCAATTTTCCGTAAAAAAAACAGTAATAGTGTCTCCCTGACTGTTCAGACGCAAATATATCTGTTTAAAAGAGTCTGGTGTAGGCTAGAGAAATACAACTGTGGTTTTACAGTTCCACGGGTCAAATCTCTGTATTATCCTGCTTTTGGCATTTTTTCCGTAAAAAAAAAAAACAGTAATAGTGTCTCCCTGACTGTTCAGACAAAAATATATCTGTTTAAAAGAGTCTGGTGTAGGCCAGAGAAATAGAACTGTGCTTTTGCAGTTCCATGGGTCAAATCTCTGTATTATCCTGCTTTTGGCATTTTTTCCGTAAAAAAAACAGTAATAGTGTCTCCCTGACTGTTCAGACACCAATATATCTATTTAAAAGAGTCTGGTGTAGGCCAGAGAAATAGAACTGTGTTTTTTCAGTTCCATGGTTCAAATCTCTGTATTATCCTGCTTTTGGCATTTTTTCCGTTAAAAAAAAACAGTAATAGTGTCTCCCTGACTGTTCAGACGCAAATATATCTGTTTAAAAGAGTCTGGTGTAGGCCAGAGTAATAGAACTGTGCTTTTTCAGTTCCATGGGTCAAATCTCTGTATCATCCTGCTTTTAGCACTTTTTCCGTAAAAAAAAAACAGTAATAGTGTCTCCCTGACTGTTCAGACACCAATATATCTGCTTAAAAGAGTCTGGTGTAGGCCAGATAACTAGAACTGTGGTTTTGCAGTTCCACGGTTCAAATCTCTGTATTATCCTGCTTTTGGCATTTGTTCCGTAAAAAAAAACAGTAATAGTGTCTCCCTGACTGTTCAGACACAAATATATCTGTTTAAAAGAGTCTGGTGTAGGCCAGACAACTAGAACTGTGGTTTTGCAGTTCCACGGGTCAAATCTCTGTATTATCCTGCTTTTGGCAATTTTCCGTAAAAAAAACAGTAATAGTGTCTCCCTGACTGTTCAGACGCAAATATATCTGTTTAAAAGAGTCTGGTGTAGGCTAGAGAAATACAACTGTGGTTTTACAGTTCCACGGGTCAAATCTCTGTATTATCCTGCTTTTGGCATTTTTTCCGTAAAAAAAAAAAACAGTAATAGTGTCTCCCTGACTGTTCAGACAAAAATATATCTGTTTAAAAGAGTCTGGTGTAGGCCAGAGAAATAGAACTGTGCTTTTGCAGTTCCATGGGTCAAATCTCTGTATTATCCTGCTTTTGGCATTTTTTCCGTAAAAAAAACAGTAATAGTGTCTCCCTGACTGTTCAGACACCAATATATCTATTTAAAAGAGTCTGGTGTAGGCCAGAGAAATAGAACTGTGTTTTTTCAGTTCCATGGTTCAAATCTCTGTATTATCCTGCTTTTGGCATTTTTTCCGTTAAAAAAAACAGTAATAGTGTCTCCCTGACTGTTCAGACGCAAATATATCTGTTTAAAAGAGTCTGGTGTAGGCCAGAGTAATAGAACTGTGCTTTTTCAGTTCCATGGGTCAAATCTCTGTATCATCCTGCTTTTAGCACTTTTTCCGTAAAAAAAAACAGTAATAGTGTCTCCCTGACTGTTCAGACACCAATATATCTGCTTAAAAGAGTCTGGTGTAGGCCAGATAACTAGAACTGTGGTTTTGCAGTTCCACGGTTCAAATCTCTGTATTATCCTGCTTTTGGCATTTGTTCCGTAAAAAAAAACAGTAATAGTGTCTCCCTGACTGTTCAGACACAAATATATCTGTTTAAAAGAGTCTGGTGTAGACCAGAGAAATAGGACTGTGGTTTTGCAGTTCCACGGGTCAAATCTCTGTATTATATCCAGCTTCTGGCATTTTTTCCGTAAAAAAAAACTGTAATAGTGTCTCCCTGATTGTTCAGACACCAATATATCTGTTTAAAAGAGTCTGGTGTAGGCCAGACAACTAGAACTGTGGTTTTGCAGTTCCACGGGTCAAATCTCTGTATTATCCTGCTTTTGGCAATTTTCCGTAAAAAAAACAGTAATAGTGTCTCCCTGACTGTTCAGACGCAAATATATCTGTTTAAAAGAGTCTGGTGTAGGCTAGAGAAATACAACTGTGGTTTTACAGTTCCACGGGTCAAATCTCTGTATTATCCTGCTTTTGGCATTTTTTCCGTAAAAAAAAAAAACAGTAATAGTGTCTCCCTGACTGTTCAGACAAAAATATATCTGTTTAAAAGAGTCTGGTGTAGGCCAGAGAAATAGAACTGTGCTTTTGCAGTTCCATGGGTCAAATCTCTGTATTATCCTGCTTTTGGCATTTTTTCCGTAAAAAAACAGTAATAGTGTCTCCCTGACTGTTCAGACACCAATATATCTATTTAAAAGAGTCTGGTGTAGGCCAGAGAAATAGAACTGTGTTTTTTCAGTTCCATGGTTCAAATCTCTGTATTATCCTGCTTTTGGCATTTTTTCCGTTAAAAAAAACAGTAATAGTGTCTCCCTGACTGTTCAGACGCAAATATATCTGTTTAAAAGAGTCTGGTGTAGGCCAGAGTAATAGAACTGTGCTTTTTCAGTTCCATGGGTCAAATCTCTGTATCATCCTGCTTTTAGCACTTTTTCCGTAAAAAAAAAACAGTAATAGTGTCTCCCTGACTGTTCAGACACCAATATATCTGCTTAAAAGAGTCTGGTGTAGGCCAGATAACTAGAACTGTGGTTTTGCAGTTCCACGGTTCAAATCTCTGTATTATCCTGCTTTTGGCATTTGTTCCGTAAAAAAAAACAGTAATAGTGTCTCCCTGACTGTTCAGACACAAATATATCTGTTTAAAAGAGTCTGGTGTAGGCCAGACAACTAGAACTGTGGTTTTGCAGTTCCACGGGTCAAATCTCTGTATTATCCTGCTTTTGGCAATTTTCCGTAAAAAAAACAGTAATAGTGTCTCCCTGACTGTTCAGACGCAAATATATCTGTTTAAAAGAGTCTGGTGTAGGCTAGAGAAATACAACTGTGGTTTTACAGTTCCACGGGTCAAATCTCTGTATTATCCTGCTTTTGGCATTTTTTCCGTAAAAAAAAAAAACAGTAATAGTGTCTCCCTGACTGTTCAGACAAAAATATATCTGTTTAAAAGAGTCTGGTGTAGGCCAGAGAAATAGAACTGTGCTTTTGCAGTTCCATGGGTCAAATCTCTGTATTATCCTGCTTTTGGCATTTTTTCCGTAAAAAAAACAGTAATAGTGTCTCCCTGACTGTTCAGACACCAATATATCTATTTAAAAGAGTCTGGTGTAGGCCAGAGAAATAGAACTGTGTTTTTTCAGTTCCATGGTTCAAATCTCTGTATTATCCTGCTTTTGGCATTTTTTCCGTTAAAAAAAACAGTAATAGTGTCTCCCTGACTGTTCAGACGCAAATATATCTGTTTAAAAGAGTCTGGTGTAGGCCAGAGTAATAGAACTGTGCTTTTTCAGTTCCATGGGTCAAATCTCTGTATCATCCTGCTTTTAGCACTTTTTCCGTAAAAAAAAACAGTAATAGTGTCTCCCTGACTGTTCAGACACCAATATATCTGCTTAAAAGAGTCTGGTGTAGGCCAGATAACTAGAACTGTGGTTTTGCAGTTCCACGGTTCAAATCTCTGTATTATCCTGCTTTTGGCATTTGTTCCGTAAAAAAAAACAGTAATAGTGTCTCCCTGACTGTTCAGACACAAATATATCTGTTTAAAAGAGTCTGGTGTAGACCAGAGAAATAGGACTGTGGTTTTGCAGTTCCACGGGTCAAATCTCTGTATTATATCCAGCTTCTGGCATTTTTTCCGTAAAAAAAAACTGTAATAGTGTCTCCCTGATTGTTCAGACACCAATATATCTGTTTAAAAGAGTCTGGTGTAGGCCAGACAACTAGAACTGTGGTTTTGCAGTTCCACGGGTCAAATCTCTGTATTATCCTGCTTTTGGCAATTTTCCGTAAAAAAAACAGTAATAGTGTCTCCCTGACTGTTCAGACGCAAATATATCTGTTTAAAAGAGTCTGGTGTAGGCTAGAGAAATACAACTGTGGTTTTACAGTTCCACGGGTCAAATCTCTGTATTATCCTGCTTTTGGCATTTTTTCCGTAAAAAAAAAAAACAGTAATAGTGTCTCCCTGACTGTTCAGACAAAAATATATCTGTTTAAAAGAGTCTGGTGTAGGCCAGAGAAATAGAACTGTGCTTTTGCAGTTCCATGGGTCAAATCTCTGTATTATCCTGCTTTTGGCATTTTTTCCGTAAAAAAAACAGTAATAGTGTCTCCCTGACTGTTCAGACACCAATATATCTATTTAAAAGAGTCTGGTGTAGGCCAGAGAAATAGAACTGTGTTTTTTCAGTTCCATGGTTCAAATCTCTGTATTATCCTGCTTTTGGCATTTTTTCCGTTAAAAAAAACAGTAATAGTGTCTCAGTGACTGTTCAGACGCAAATATATCTGTTTAAAAGAGTCTGGTGTAGGCCAGAGTAATAGAACTGTGCTTTTTCAGTTCCATGGGTCAAATCTCTGTATCATCCTGCTTTTAGCACTTTTTCCGTAAAAAAAAAACAGTAATAGTGTCTCCCTGACTGTTCAGACACCAATATATCTGCTTAAAAGAGTCTGGTGTAGGCCAGATAACTAGAACTGTGGTTTTGCAGTTCCACGGTTCAAATCTCTGTATTATCCTGCTTTTGGCATTTGTTCCGTAAAAAAAAACAGTAATAGTGTCTCCCTGACTGTTCAGACACAAATATATCTGTTTAATAGAGTCTGGTGTAGGCCACAGAAATAGAACTGTTTTTTTGCAGTTCCACGGGTCAAATCTCTGTATTATCCAGCTTCTGGCATTTTTTCCGTAAAAAAAAACTGTAATAGTGTCTCCCTGATTGTTCAGACACCAATATATCTGTTTAAAAGAGTCTGGTGTAGGCCAGATAACTAGTGTAACATACCTGGCGGCGTCCTTGCATGGTGGTCCATCTCCCACTGTGCAAGAGCGCGCACTTGATCTCCAGTCCAGAATGTCTCTCTGGCTTCCCTCCTTGCTGTCTGTTTGTCTGTTTTGGCTGCATAGGGCGAAGCCCGCTGAACTTCCTGTTTCTTGTACCTGCTGCGGACACGCCCCTGTTGCACCTTCAGCCTATGGGTATTTATACCACCTTCTTCCTCAAGATGGCCCCTGAGCATTGTGTCCTGTCAGTTGGCTTTTTGTCTCTGACGTGCCAGGTCCTATCCTGTTTTCCTGCCTGTTCTCCAGTTCTGTGTCTGAACTGTGGTCTGTTCTTGTGAACACGCTTCTAGCCTGTTCTTTCGCCTTCTAGGGGCTGTATTCCTAGATCTGCCTGTCTGTGCCTTGCGGTATCTGTTCCCATTTGAACAGAGTCCTGTTTGTGTCCCAGCCTTGCTGTATTTGTTCCCGTTCCTCTGTTTCCAGTTGTCTGTGCCTTGCGGTATCTGTTCCCGTCTGAACAGAGTCCTGTTTGTGTCCCAGCCTTGCTGTATTTGTTCCCGTTCCTCGGTTCCCAGTTGTCTGTGCCTCGTTTCTACTTTAGCCTTTTCTCCCTTTTCCCTCTATATCTGTTTTCTGCGTCTTTCTGCAGAGTCTGAACTTGCTCCTAAATTCCTTCTCGTCGTCTCTGTACCTCTGTTGTGAATTTAGTGTACGCTCGCTACTTCTTTGTAAGTACTTTGTGTGCTTCTGGTTCTGCCTTTCCTTCTCCGTCTGTTCTTTGTGAACAGAGTCCTATCCCCTTGCCTTGTCTCGTTCGCCACTCCGGCGGTTCTAGCCGCTCTGCGGTTTCCGCTCTGCTTCTGCCTCGCCTACCGCTCTGCGGTTTCCGCTCTGCTCCTGCCTTGTTTACCGCTCTGCGGTTTCCGCTCTGCTCCTGCTTAGCTTGCCGCTCTTGCGGTTTCTGCTCTGCTCCTGCCTTGTTTACCGCTCTGCGGTTTCCGCTCTGCTCCTGCTTAGCTTGCCGCTCTTGCGGTTTCTGCTCTGCTCCTGCCTTGGTTGCCGCTCTGCGGTTTCCGCTCTGCTCCTGCCTTCTTAGCCGCTCTGCGGTTTCCGCTCTGCTCCTGCCTTGTTTACCGCTCTGCGGTTTCCGCTCTGCTCCTGCCTTGTTTACCGCTCTGCGGTTTCCGCTCTGCTCCTGCCTTGTTTGCGGCTCTGCGGTTTCCGCTCTGCTGCGGCCTTCTTATCCGCTCTGCGGTTTCTGCTCTGCTCCTGCCTTGTTTACCGCTCTGCAGTTTCCGCTCTGCTCCTGTCTTGTTTGCCGCTCTGCGGTTTCCGCTCTGCTGCGGCCTTCTTAGCCGCTCTGCGGTTTCCGCTCTGCTCCTGCCTTGTTTACCGCTCTTGCGGTTTCCACTCTGCTCTTGCCTTGCTTGCCGCTCCTGCGGTTTCTGCTCTGCATCTGCTCGCTGCTCCGGCAGTCCTGTCCTGCTCTGCTTCTGCTCGCTGCTCCGGCAGCCCCGTCCTGCTCTGCATCTGCTCGCTGCTCCGGCAGTCCTGTCCTGCTCTGCTTGTGCTCGCTGCTCCGGCAGTCCCGTCCTGCTCTGCTCTTGCCCACCGCTTCGGGCGTTCCCTCTCTGCTGTGTTTGGCTACCGCATCTGCGGTTCTGTTTCTGTGACCCAGTCTGTACTGGGTCTTGTCCTCTCTGTGCTCCAGCCCGTCCTTTCGGCCAGTACCTCCCTGCCTGCATATTCGCCTGTATCCACCCGTCTGCATACCTGCCGTGTTTGCTTATATCCACCAGTCTGTGCCAGCCTAGCCTGCCTGTTCCAGTAATCCCTGTGTGGGTCAACCCCCGTGTCCGGAGTTTGACCTGGAGTAGCACCTGGTCCCTCTGCCCGGTTTCTCCCTGGTGCACTGGCGTCGTATGCCGTCGTGCCACCTTGGTCGGATCGGCCAGATACTTAGTCACGCCCCTGCAGGCACTCTTCGGTCCATGGTCCAGTGGAACCACTACTCCCGCACACGCCAGTCAGTCCGGGCGTGTGCATAACAGCATGCTCAGGCCATGGTTCCCGTTGAGCCCCACGGCCTTCGCTCTCTGAGAAGTTTTCCAACGAATACATGCATTAAAAATAAATAATTTTTTTTTTTTTTTCTCAGCTAGTTCCAGGCGAATTACGCACTCGTCCAGATGGATCTATCTGCTCTCGTTCCTGCGGATCCACCACGTTACTATGGGGATCCAAGACAAAGTCGTGCATTTGTGGAGCAATGCATGCTACACTTCAAGTTCTACCCTCTATGTTTTCCCACCGATCGGTTAAGGTGGCATTCATTATGTCTTACCTGGCGGGTGATGCCTTGGAATGGATCAACCCCCTATATGAAACACAGGATCCGATCCTCCTGGACCTAATGGCCTTCCTGGTGGCCTTTCTAATGGTCTTCGATGATCCTAACCCGGAGGCTCCTGCTGAAGCTTCACCTCCCAATATCCCGGAGCAGCCCCGATGGGTAATGTGTGTGGGTAGCGCAATAGTCCTCCAGCCCAATGAGACTACTGCCCACCCAGAATCCTCACAGGGTGACTACGCTTTCCGGAATACTTCTCCCAACCTCAAGAGGCAGTCCAGACGTGCTAGACGTAGAGGCAAGCCGTCACGCCAGGGTCTGTCCTCCCTGAGACCTCCTGACCCCAACCTTGAAGTCCCTACTGAAGCTTCATCTCCCTGTATCCCGGAGAAGCCCCAACGGGTAACGTGCGTGGGTAGTGCTCCGGTTCTCCTGCCCGAAGAGACTTCTGCCCATCCAGACTCCACACAGGAGAACTTCCTGCACCCGGCATCAGATGCTTCACCCACTTTAACCGGTGTGCATGTCCAAGGATGCTCCAAAGCTGTGGTTACCTCTGAGTCTGTGCACCTCTACTACCTGGCGGAGGACCCCCTGTTGCCTCCTGAATCCTCCGGGATACCACTCGATGACAAATGGAGAGAGACTTCTCTACACTCGGTACTCGATACTTTGTCCGCTTCGTCCTGTGAGCCTGACAATGGGTACCCCAAACTGGTAGTTACCCCCGAGTCTCTACACCCCTCCGACCAGGCGGAGGACCTCCAGTTGTCTCCAGAACCCTTCGGGGTGCTACCTGGTAGCGAAAGGACAGAGACTCTCCTATACTCTGTACCTGATACCTCGCTCGCTTCGTCCAGTGAGTCCAACCTAGTGTACTCCGAAGCAGAGGTTACTCCCGAGTCTCTACACCCCTCCGACCAGGCGGAGGACCTCCAGTTGTCTCCAGAACCCTACGGGGTGCTACCTGGTAGCGAAAGGACAGAGACTCTCCTATACTCTGTACCTGATACCTCGCTCGCTTCGTCCAGTGAGTCCAACCTAGTGTACTCCGAAGCAGAGGTTACTCCCGAGTCTTTACACCCCTCCGACCAGGCGGAGGACCTCCAGTTGTCTCCAGAACCCTACGGGGTGCTACCTGGTAGCGAAAGGACAGAGACTCTCCTATACTCTGTACCTGATACCTCGCTCGCTTCGTCCAGTGAGTCCAACCTAGTGTACTCCGAAGCAGAGGTTACTCCCGAGTCTCTACACCCCTCCGACCAGGCGGAGGACCTCCAGTTGTCTCCAGAACCCTTCAGGGTGCCACCTGGTGGTGAATGGACAGAGACTTTCCTATATCCTGGACCCGATACCTCGCCTGCTTCCTCCAGTGAGTCCGATCTAGTGTACTCTGAAGCAGATGTTTTCTCTGAGCCTCTGCACTCTTCTGACCCGGCTGAGGACCTCCAGTTGTTTCCTGAATTCTCCAGGGTACCACCAGATAACAAAGAGACAGTGACTTTTCCTCATTATGTACCTGATAACCTGTCTATTTCTTCCTGTGAGCTTGACAAGATGTACCTCGAAGCAGAGATTACCCCCAAGTCTCTCTCCCCCTCCAACCCGGTGAAGGACTTCCAGTTGTCTCCTGTACCCTCTGGGGTGCCACCTGAAAATATGTGGAGAGAGACTTCCTTGTGTGCTGTTCCTGGTACTCCACCCTTTTCGTCTGTTGCTAAGGATGGCTGGATAGGAGGTAGCATCCTAGCTAACCAGATGAGATCAATTTTTCCTGTGGACAGTGGAAGTGATCTCCTTGAAGTGAACGACTGGTCCTCGAATTCCCTGCGGAAGATTCTGGCAGGCCTGAAGAAGAGGGGGCGTAAGGGGGGGGGTACTGTAACATACCTGGCGGCGTCCTTGCATGGTGGTCCATCTCCCACTGTGCAAGAGCGCGCACTTGATCTCCAGTCCAGAATGTCTCTCTGGCTTCCCTCCTTGCTGTCTGTTTGTCTGTTTTGGCTGCATAGGGCGACGCCCGCTGAACTTCCTGTTTCTTGTACCTGCTGCGGACACGCCCCTGTTGCACCTTCAGCCTATTGCTGTCCATCTTTGGGTATTTATACCACCTTCTTCCTCAAGATGGCGCCTGAGCATTGTGTCCTGTCAGTTGGCTTTTTGTCTCTGACGTGCCAGGTCCTATCCTGTTTTCCTGCCTGTTCTCCAGTTCTGTGTCTGAACTGTGGTCTGTTCTTGTGAACACGCTTCTAGCCTGTTCTTTCGCCTTCTAGGGGCTGTATTCCTAGATCTGCCTGTCTGTGCCTTGCGGTATCTGTTCCCGTCTGAACAGAGTCCTGTTTGTGTCCCAACCTTGCTGTATTTGTTCCCGTTCCTCTGTTTCCAGTTGTCTGTGCCTTGCGGTATCTGTTCCCGTCTGAACAGAGTCCTGTTTGTGTCCCAGCCTTGCTGTATTTGTTCCCATTCCTCGGTTCCCAGTTGTCTGTGCCTCGTTTCTACTTTAGCCTTTTCTCCCTTTTCCCTCTATGTCTGTTTTCTGCGTCTTTCTGCAGAGTCTGAACTTGCTCCTAAATTCCTTCTCGTCGTCTCTGTACCTCTGTTGTGAATTTAGTGTACGCTCGCTACTTCTTTGTAAGTACTTTGTGTGCTTCTGGTTCTGCCTTTCCTTCTCCGTCTGTTCTTTGTGAACAGAGTCCTATCCCCTTGCCTTGTCTCGTTCGCCGCTCCGGCGGTTCTAGCCGCTCTGCGGTTTCTGCTCTGCTTCTGCCTCGCCTACCGCTCTGCGGTTTCCGCTCTGCTCCTGCCTTGTTTACCGCTCTGCGGTTTCCGCTCTGCTCCTGCTTAGCTTGCCGCTCTTGCGGTTTCTGCTCTGCTCCTGCCTTGTTTACCGCTCTGCGGTTTCCGCTCTGCTCCTGCTTAGCTTGCCGCTCTTGCGGTTTCTGCTCTGCTCCTGCCTTGGTTGCCGCTCTGCGGTTTCCGCTCTGCTCCTGCCTTCTTAGCCGCTCTGCGGTTTCCGCTCTGCTCCTGCCTTGTTTACCGCTCTGCGGTTTCCGCTCTGCTCCTGCCTTGTTTACCGCTCTGCGGTTTCCGCTCTGCTCCTGCCTTGTTTGCCACTCTGCGGTTTCTGCTCTGCTGCGGCCTTGGTTGCCGCTCTGCAGTTTCCGCTCTGCTCCTGCCTTGGTTGCCGCTCTGCGGTTTCCGCTCTGCTCCTGCCTTCTTAGCCGCTCTGCGGTTTCCGCTCTGCTCCTGCCTTGTTTACCGCTCTGCGGTTTCCGCTCTGCTCCTGCCTTGTTTACCGCTCTGCGGTTTCCGCTCTGCTCCTGCCTTGTTTGCCGCTCTGCGGTTTCCGCTCTGCTGCGGCCTTCTTAGCCGCTCTGCGGTTTCCGCTCTGCTCCTGCCTTGTTTACCGCTCTGCAGTTTTCGCTCTGCTCCTGTCTTGTTTGCCGCTCTGCGGTTTCCGCTCTGCTGCGGCCTTCTTAGCCGCTCTGCGGTTTCCGCTCTGCTCCTGCCTTGTTTACCGCTCTTGCGGTTTCCACTCTGCTCTTGCCTTGCTTGCCGCTCCTGCGGTTTCTGCTCTGCATCTGCTCGCTGCTCCGGCAGTCCTGTCCTGCTCTGCTTCTGCTCGCTGCTCCGGCAGCCCCGTCGTGCTCTGCATCTGCTCGCTGCTCCGGCAGTCCTGTCCTGCTCTGCTTGTGCTCGCTGCTCCGGCAGTCCCGTCCTGCTCTGCTCTTGCCCACCGCTTCGGGCGTTCCCTCTCTGCTGTGTTTGGCTACCGCATCTGCGGTTCTGTTTCTGTGACCCAGTCTGTACTGGGTCTTGTCCTCTCTGTGCTCCAGCCTGTCCTTTCGGCCAGTATCTCCCTGCCTGCATATTCGCCTGTATCCACCCGTCTGCATACCTGCCGTGTTTGCTTATATCCACCAGTCTGTGCCAGCCTAGCCTGCCTGTTCCAGTAATCCCTGTGTGGGTCAACCCCCGTGTCCGGAGTTTGACCTGGAGTAGCACCTGGTCCCTCTGCCCGGTTTCTCCCTGGTGCACTGGCGTCGTATGCCGTCGTGCCACCTTGGTCGGATCGGCCAGATACTTAGTCACGCCCCTCCAGGCACTCTCCGGTCCATGGTCCAGTGGAACCACTACTCCCGCACACGCCAGTCAGTCCGGGCGTGTGCATAACAACTAGAACTGTGGTTTTGCAGTTCCACGGGTCAAATCTCTGTATTATCCTGCTTTTGGCATTTTTTTCGTAAAAAAAAACAGTAATAGTGTCTCCCTGACTGTTTAGACACAAATATATCTGTTTAAAAGAGTCTGTTGTAGGCCAGAGAAATAGAACTGTGGTTTTGCAGTTCCACGGGTCAAATCTCTGTATTATCCTGCTTTGGTCATTTTTTCCGTAAAAAAACCCAGTAATATCGTCTCCCTGACTGTTCAGACACAAATATATCTGTTTAATAGAGTCTGGTGTAGGCCAGAGAAATAGAACAGTGCTTTTGCAGTTCCATGGGTCAAATCTCTGTATTATCCTGCTTTTGCCATTTTTTCCGTAAAAAAAAAACAGTAATAGTGTCTCCCTGACTGTTTAGACACAAATATATCTGTTTAAAAGAGTCTGTTGTAGGCCAGAGAAATAGAACTGTGGTTTTGCAGTTCCACGGGTCAAATCTCTGTATTATCCTGCTTTGGTCATTTTTTCCGTAAAAAAAAATAGTAATATCATCTCCCTGACTGTTCAGACACAAATATATCTGTTTAATAGAGTCTGGTGTAGGCCAGAGAAATAGAACTGTGCTTTTGCAGTTCCATGGGTCAAATCTCTGTATTATCCTGCTTTTGCCATTTTTTTCGTAAAAAAAACAGTAATAGTGTCTCACTGACTGTTCAGACACAAATATATCTGTTTAAAAGAGTCTGGTGTAGGCCAGAGAAATAGAACTGTGGTTTTGCAGTTCCACGGTTCAAATCTCTGTATTATCCTGCTTTTGGCATTTTTTCCGTAAAAAAAAACAGTAATAGTGTCTCCCTGACTATTCAGACACCAATATATCTTAAAAGAGTCTGGTGTAGGCCAGAGAAATAGAACTGTGGTTTTGCAGTTCCACGGGTCAAATCTCTGTATTATCCTGCTTTTGGCATTTTTTCCGTAAAAAAAAACAGTAATTGTGTCTCCCTGACTGTTCAGACACAAATATATCTGTTTAAAAGAGTCTGGTGAAGGCCAGAGAAATAGAACTGTGGTTTTGCAGTTCCACGGGTCAAATCTCTGTATTATCCAGCTTCTGGCATTTTTTCCGTAAAAAAAAACCGTAATAGTGTCTCCCTGATTGTTCAGACACCAATATATCTGTTTAAAAGAGTCTGGTGTAGGCCAGACAACTAGAACTGTGGTTTTGCAGTTCCACGGGTCAAATCTCTGTATTATCCTGCTTTTGGCAATTTTCCGTAAAAAAAACAGTAATAGTGTCTCCCTGACTGTTCAGACGCAAATATATCTGTTTAAAAGAGTCTGGTGTAGGCCAGAGAAATAGAACTGTGCTTTTGCAGTTCCACGGGTCAAATCTCTGTATTATCCTGCTTTTGGCATTTTTTCCGTAAAAAAACAGCAATAGTGTCTCCCTGACTATTCAGACACAAATATATCTGTTTAAAAGAGTCTGGTGTAGGCTAGAGAAATACAACTGTGGTTTTACAGTTCCTCGGGTCAAATCTCTGTATTATCCTGCTTTTGGCATTTTTTCCGTAAAAAAAAATAAACAGTAATAGTGTCTCCCTGACTGTTCAGCCAAAAATATATCTGTTTAAAAGAGTCTGGTGTAGGCCAGAGAAATAGAACTGTGCTTTTGCAGTTCCATGGGTCAAATCTCTGTATTATCCTGGTTTTGGCATTTTTTCCGTAAAAGAAACAGTAATAGTGTCTCCCTGACTGTTCAGACACCATTATATCTGTTTAAAAGAGTCTGGTGTAGGCCAGAGAAATAGAACTGTGGTTTTTCAGTTCCACGGTTCAAATCTCTGTATTATCCTGCTTTTGGCATTTTTTCCGTAAAAAAAACCAGTAATAGTGTCTCCCTGACTGTTCAGACGCAAATATATCTGTTTAAAAGAGTCTGGTGTAGGCCAGAGTAATAGAACTGTGCTTTTGCAGTTCCATGGGTCAAATCTCTGTATCATCCTGCTTTTAGCACTTTTTCCGTTAAAAAAAAACAGTAATAGTGTCTCCCTGACTGTTCAGACACCAATATATCTGTTTAAAAGAGTCTAGTGTAGGCCAGATAACTAGAACTGTGGTTTTGCAGTTCCACGGTTCAAATCTCTGTATTATCCTGCTTTTGGCATTTTTTCTGTGAAAAAAAAACAGTAATAGTGTCTCCCTGCCTGTTCAGACACAAATATATCTGTTTAAAAGAGTCTGGTGTAGGCCAGAGAAATAGAACTGTGGTTTTGCAGTTCCACGGTTCAAATCTCTGTATTATCCTGCTTTTGGCATTTGTTCCGTAAAAAAAAACAGTAATAGTGTCTCCCTGATTGTTCAGACACCAATATATCTGTTTAAAAGAGTCTGGTGTAGGCCAGATAACTAGAACTGTGGTTTTGCAGTTCCACGGGTCAAATCTCTGTATTATCCTGCTTTTGGCTTTTTTTCCGTAAAAAAAAACAGTAATAGTGTCTCCCTGACTGTTTAGACACAAATATATCTGTTTAAAAGAGTCTGTTGTAGGCCAGAGAAATAGAACTGTGGTTTTGCAGTTCCACGGGTGAAATCTCTGTATTATCCTGCTTTGGTCATTTTTTCCGTAAAAAAAAACAGTAATATCGTCTTCCTGACTGTTCAGACACAAATATATCTGTTTAATAGAGTCTGGTGTAGGCCAGAGAAATAGAACTGTGCTTTTGAAGTTCCATGGGTCAAATCTCTGTATTATCCTGCTTTTGCCATTTTTTTCGTAAAAAAAACAGTAATAGTGTCTCACTGACTGTTCAGACACAAATATATCTGTTTAAAAGAGTCTGGTGTAGGCCAGAGAAATAGAACTGTGGTTTTGCAGTTCCACGGGTCAAATCTCTGTATTATCCAGCTTCTGGCATTTTTTCCGTAAAATAAAACTGTAATAGTGTCTCCCTGATTGTTCAGACACCAATATATCTGTTTAAAAGAGTCTGGTGTAGGCCAGACAACTAGAACTATGGTTTTGCAGTTCCACGGGTCAAATCTCTGTATTATCCTGCTTTTGGCAATTTTCCGTAAAAAAAACAGTAATAGTGTCTCCCTGACTGTTCAGACGCAAATATATCTGTTTAAAAGAGTCTGGTGTAGGCCAGAGAAATAGAACTGTGCTTTTGCAGTTCCATGGGTCAAATCTCTGTATCATCCTGCTTTTAGCACTTTTTCCGTAAAAAAAAAACAGTAATAGTTTCTCACTGACTGTTCAGACACAAATATATCTGTTTAAAAGAGTCTGGTGTAGGCCAGAGAAATAGAACTGTGGTTTTGCAGTTCCACGGTTCAAATCTCTGTTTTATCCTGCTTTTGGCATTTTTTCCGTAAAAAAAAACAGTAATAGTGTCTCCCTGACTATTCAGACACCAATATATCTTAAAAGAGTCTGGTGTAGGCCAGAGAAATAGAACTGTGGTTTTGCAGTTCCACGGGTCAAATCTCTGTATTATCCTACTTTTGGCATTTTTTCCGTAAAAAAAAACAGTAATTGTGTCTCCCTGACTGTTCAGACACAAATATATCTGTTTAAAAGAGTCTGGTGAAGGCCAGAGAAATAGAACTGTGCTTTTGCAGTTCCACGGGTCAAATCTCTGTATTATCCAGCTTCTGGCATTTTTCCGTAAAAAAAAACTGTAATAGTGTCTCCCTGATTGTTCAGACACCAATATATCTGTTTAAAAGAGTCTGGTGTAGGCCAGACAACTAGAACTGTGGTTTTGCAGTTCCACGGGTCAAATCTCTGTATTATCCTGCTTTTGGCAATTTTCCGTAAAAAAAACAGTAATAGTGTCTCCCTAACTGTTCAGACGCAAATATATCTGTTTAAAAGAGTCTGGTGTAGGCCAGAGAAATAGAACTGTGCTTTTGCAGTTCCATGGGTCAAATCTCTGTATTATCCTGGTTTTGGCATTTTTTCCGTAAAAAAAACAGTAATAGTGTCTCCCTGACTGTTCAGACACCAATATATCTGTTTAAAAGAGTCTGGTGTAGGCCAGATAACTAGAACTGTGGTTTTGCAGTTCCACGGGTCAAATCTCTGTATTATCCTGCTTTTGGCATTTTTTTCGTAAAAAAAACAGTAATAGTGTCTCCCTGACTGTTTAGACACAAATATATCTGTTTAAAAGAGTCTGTTGTAGGCCAGAGAAATAGAATTGTGCTTTTGCAGTTCCACGGGTCAAATCTCTGTATTATCCTGCTTTGGTCATTTTTTCCGTAAAAAAAAACAGTAATAGCGTCTCCCTGACTGTTCAGACACAAATATATCTGTTTAATAGAGTCTGGTGTAGGCCAGAGAAATAGAATTGTGCTTTTGCAGTTCCACGGGTCAAATCTCTGTATTATCCTGCTTTAGGCATTTTTTCCGTAAAAAAAAACAGTAATAGTGTCTCCCTGACTGTTCAGACACAAATATATCTGTTTAAAAGAGTCTGGTGTAGGCCAGAGAAATAGAACTGTGGTTTTGCAGTTCCAGGGTTCAAATCTCTGTATTATCCTGCTTTTGGCATTTGTTCCGTAAAAAAAACAGTAATAGTGTCTCCCTGACTGTTCAGACACCAATATATCTGTTTAATAGAGTCTGGTGTAGGCCAGAGAAATAGAACTGTTTTTTTGCAGTTCCACGGGTAAAATCTCTGTATTATCCAGCTTCTGGCATTTTTCCGTAAAAAAAAACTGTAATAGTGTCTCCCTGATTGTTCAGACACCAATATATCTGTTTAAAAGAGTCTGGTGTAGGCCAGATAACTAGAACTGTGGTTTTGCAGTTCCACGGGTCAAATCTCTGTATTATCCTGCTTTTGGCATTTTTTCCGTAAAAAAAACAGTAATAGTGTCTCCCTGACTGTTTAGACACAAATATATCTGTTTAAAAGAGTCTGTTGTAGGCAAGAGAAATAGAACTGTGGTTTTGCAGTTCCACGGGTCAAATCTCTGTATTATCCTGCTTTGGTCATTTTTTCCGTAAAAAAAAACAGTAATATCGTCTCCCTGACTATTCAGACACAAATATATCTGTTTAAAAGAGTCTGGTGTAGGCTGGAGAAATACAACTGTGGTTTAACAGTTCCTCGGGTCAAATCTCTGTATTATCCTGCTTTTGGCATTTTTTCCGTAAAAAAAAATAAACAGTAATAGTGTCTCCCTGACTGTTCAGACAAAAATATATCTGTTTAAAAGAGTCTGGTGTAGGCCAGAGAAATAGAACTGTGGTTTTTCAGTTCCACGGTTCAAATCTCTGTATTATCTTGCTTTTGGCATTTTTTCCGTAAAAAAAAACAGTAATAGTGTCTCCCTGACTGTTCAGACACCAAAATATCTGTTTAAAAGAGTCTGGTGTAGGCCAGATAACTAGAACTGTGGTTTTGCAGTTCCACGGTTCAAATCTCTGTATTATCCTGCTTTTGGCATTTTTTCTGTGAAAAAAAACAGTAATAGTGTCTCCCTGCCTGTTCAGACACAAATATATCTGTTTAAAAGATTCTGGTGTAGGCCAGAGAAATAGAACTGTGGTTTTGCAGTTCCACGGGTCAAATCTCTGTATTATCCTGCTTTTGGCATTTTTTCCGTAAAAAAAACAGTAATAGTGTCTCCCTGACTGTTTAGACACAAATATATCTGTTTAAAAGAGTCTGTTGTAGGCCAGAGAAATAGAACTGTGGTTTTGCAGTTCCACGGGTCAAATCTCTGTATTATCCTGCTTTTGGCATTTTTTCCGTAAAAAAAAACAGTAATTGTGTCTCACTGACTGTTCAGACACAAATATATCTGTTTAAAAGAGTCTGGTGTAGGCCAGAGAAATAGAACTGTGGTTTTGCAGTTCCACGGTTCAAATCTCTGTTTTATCCTGCTTTTGGCATTTTTTCCGTAAAAAAAAACAGTAATAGTGTCTCCCTGACTATTCAGACACCAATATATCTTAAAAGAGTCTGGTGTAGGCCAGAGAAATAGAACTGTGGTTTTGCAGTTCCACGGGTCAAATCTCTGTATTATCCTGCTTTTGGCATTTTTTCCGTAAAAAAAAACAGTAATTGTGTCTCCCTGACTATTCAGACACCAATATATCTGTTTAAAAGAGTCTGGTGTAGGCTAGAGAAATACAACTGTGGTTTTACAGTTCCACGGGTCAAATCTCTGTATTATCCTGCTTTTGGCATTTTTTCCATAAAAAAAAAACAGTAATAGTGTCTCCCTGACTGTTCAGACACAAATATATCTGTTTAAAAGAGTCTGGTATAGGCCAGAGAAACAGAACTGTGGTTTTGCAGTTCCATGGGTCAAATCTCTGTATTATCCAGCTTTTGGCAATTTTTCCGTAAAAAAAACTATAATAGTGTTTCCCTGACTGTTTAGACACCAATATATCTGTTTAAAAGACTCTGGTGTAGGCCAGATAACTATAACTGTGGTTTTGCAGTTCCACGGGTAAAATCTCTGTATTATCCTGCTTTTGGCATTTTTTCCGTAAAGAAAAACAGTAATAGTGTCTCCCTGACTGTTCAGACAAAAATATATCTGTTTAAAAGAGTCTGGTGTAGGCCAGAGAAATAGAACTGTGCTTTTGCAGTTCCATGGGTCAAATCTCTGTATTATCCTGGTTTTGGCATTTTTTCTGTAAAAAAAACAGTAATAGTGTCTCCCTGACTGTTCAGACACCAATATATCTGTTTAAAAGAGTCTGGTGTAGGCCAGAGAAATAGAACTGTGGTTTTTCAGTTCCACGGTTCAAATCTCTGTATTATCCTGCTTTTGGCATTTTTTCCGTAAAAAAAACAGTAATAGTGTCTCCCTGACTGTTCAGACGCAAATATATCTGTTAAAAAGAGTCTGGTGTAGGCCAGAGTAATAGAACTGTGCTTTTGCAGTTCCATGGGTCAAATCTCTGTATCATCCTGCTTTTAGCACTTTTTCCGTAAAAAAAAAACAGTAATAGTGTCTCCCTGACTGTTCAGACACCAATATATCTGTTTAAAAGAGTCTGGTGTAGGCCAGATAACTAGAACTGTGGTTTTGCAGTTCCACGGTTCAAATCTCTGTATTATCCTGCTTTTGGCATTTTTTCTGTGAAAAAAAATAGTAATAGTGTCTCCCTGCCTGTTCATACACAAATATATATGTTTAAAAGAGTCTGGTGTAGGCCAGAGAAACAGAACTGTGGTTTTGCAGTTCCACGGGTCAAATCTCTGTATTATCCAGCTTTTGGCTTTTTTTCCGTAAAAAAAAACTATAATAGTGTTTCCCTGACTCTTCAGACACCAATATATCTGTTTAAAAGAGTCTGGTGTAGGCCAGATAACTAGAACTGTAGTTTTGCAGTTCCACGGGTCAAATCTCTGTATTATCCTGCTTTTGGCATTTTTTCTGTAAAGAAAAACAGTAATAGTGTCTCCCTGACTGTTAAGACACAAATATATCTGTTTAAAAGAGTCTGGTGTAGACCAGATAACTAGAACTGTGGTTTTGCAGTTCCACGGGTCAAATCTCTGTTTATCCTGCTTTTGTCATTTTTTCCGTAAGAAAAAACAGTAATAGCGTCTCCCTGACTGTTCAGACACAAATATATCTGTTTAATAGAGTCTGGTGTAGGCCAGAGAAATAGAACTGTGCTTTTGCAGTTCCACGGGTCAAATCTCTGTATTATCCTGCTTTTGGCATTTTTTCCGTAAAAAATAACAGTAATTGTGTCTCACTGACTGTTCAGACACAAATATATCTTAAAAGAGTCTGGTGTAGGCCAGAGAAATAGAACTGTGGTTTTGCAGTTCCACGGGTCAAATCTCTGTATTATCCTGCTTTTGGCCTTTTTGTCCGTAAAAAAAAACAGTAATTGTGTCTCCCTGACTATTCAGACACCAATATATCTGTTTAAAAGAGTCTGGTGTAGGCTAGAGAAATACAACTGTGGTTTTACAGTTCCACGGGTCAAATCTCTGTATTATCCTGCTTTTGGCATTTTTTCCGTAAAAAAAAAAACAGTAATAGTGTCTCCCTGACTGTTCAGACACAAATATATCTGTTTAAAAGGGTCTGGTGTAGGCCAGAGAAACAGAACTGAGGTTTTGCAGTCCCATGGGTCAAATCTCTGTATTATCCAGCTTTTGGCATTTTTTCCGTAAAAAAAACTATAATAGTGTTTCCCTGACTGTTTAGACACCAATATATCTGTTTAAAAGAGTCTGGTGTAGGCCAGAGAAATAGAACTGTGGTTTTGCAGTTCCACCGGTCAAATCTCTGTATTATCCTGCTTTTGTCATTTTTTCCGTAAAAAAAACAGTAATAGTGTCTCCCTGACGGTTCAGACACAAATATATCTGTATAAAAGAGTCTGGTGTAGGCCAGAGAAAAAGAACTGTGCTTTTGCAGTTCCATGGGTCAAATCTCTGCATTATCCTGCTTTTGGCATTTTTTTCGTAAAAAAAACAGTAATAGTGTCTCACTGACTGTTCAGACACAAATATATCTGTTTAAAAGAGTCTGGTGTAGGCCAGAGAAATAGAACTGTGGTTTTACAGTTCCGCGGTTGAAATCTCTGCTTCATCATGCTTTTGGCATTTTTTCCGTAAAAAAAAAACAGTAATAGTGTCTCCCCGACTGTTTAGACACAAATATATCTGTTTAAAAGAGTCTGGTGTAGGCCAGATAACTAGAACTGTGGTTTTGCAGTTCCACGGGTCAAATCTCTGTATTATCCTGCTTTTGGCAATTTTCCGTAAAAAAAACAGTAATAGTGTCTCCCTGACTGTTCAGACGCAAATATATCTGTTTAAAAGAGTCTGGTGTAGGCCAGAGAAATAGAACTGTGCTTTTGCAGTTCCATGGGTCAAATCTCTGTATTATCCTGCTTTTGGCATTTTTTCCGTAAAAAAACAGTAATAGTGTCTCCCTGACTATTCAGACACAAGTATATCTGTTTAAAAGAGTCTGGTGTAGGCTAGAGAAATACAACTGTGGTTTTACAGTTCCTCGGGTCAAATCTCTGTATTATCCTGCTTTTGGCATTTTTTCCATAAAAAAAATAAACAGTAATAGTGTCTCCCTGACTGTTCAGACAAAAATATATCTGTTTAAAAGAGTCTGGTGTAGGCCAGAGAAATAGAACTGTGCTTTTGCAGTTCCATGGGTCAAATCTCTGTATTATCCTGGTTTTGGCATTTTTTCCGCAAAAAAAACAGTAATAGTGTCTCCCTGACTGTTCAGACACTAATATATCTGTTTAAAAGAGTCTGGTGTAGGCCAGAGAAATAGAACTGTGGTTTTTCAGTTCCACGGTTCAAATCTCTGTATTATCATGCTTTTGGCATTTTTTCCGTAAAAAAAAACAGTAATAGTGTCTCCCTGACTGTTCAGACGCAAATATATCTGTTTAAAAGAGTCTGGTGTAGGCCAGAGTAATAGAACTGTGCTTTTGCAGTTCCATGGGTCAAATCTCTGTATCATCCTGCTTTTAGCACTTTTTCCGTAAAAAAAAAACAGTAATAGTGTCTCCCTGACTGTTCAGACACCAATATATCTGTTTAAAAGAGTCTGGTGTAGGCCAGATAACTAGAACTGTGGTTTTGCAGTTCCACGGGTCAAATCTCTGTATTATCCTGCTTTTGGCATTTTTTCTGTAAAGAAAAACAGTAATAGTGTCTCCCTGACTGTTAAGACACAAATATATCTGTTTAAAAGAGTCTGGTGTAGGCCAGATAACTAGAACTGTGGTTTTGCAGTTCCACGGGTCAAATCTCTGTATTATCCTGCTTTTGGCATTTTTTCCGTAAAAAAAACAGTAATAGTGTCTCCCTGACTGTTTAGACACAAATATATCTGTTTAAAAGAGTCTGTTGTAGGCCAGAGAAATAGAACTGTGGTTTTGCAGTTCCACGGGTCAAATCTCTGTATTATCCTGCTTTGGTCATTTTTTCCGTAAAAAAAAACAGTAATAGCGTCTCCCTGACTGTTCAGACACAAATATATCTGTTTAATAGAGTCTGGTGTAGGCCAGAGAAATAGAACTGTGCTTTTGCAGTTCCACGGGTCAAATCTCTGTATTATCCTGCTTTTGGCATTTTTTCCGTAAAAAAAAAACAGTAATAGTGTCTCCCTGACTGTTCAGACACAAATATATCTGTTTAAAAGAGTCTGGTGTAGGCCAGAGAAATAGAACTGTGGTTTTGCAGTTCCGCGGTTCAAATCTCTGTATTATCCTGCTTTTGGCATTTTTTCCGTAAAAAAAAACAGTAATAGTGTCTCCCTGACTGTTCAGACACAAATATATCTGTTTAATAGAGTCTGGTGTAGGCCAGAGAAATAGAACTGTTTTTTTGCAGTTCCACGGGTCAAATCTCTGTATTATCCAGCTTCTGGCATTTTTTCCGTAAAAAAAAACTGTAATAGTGTCTCCCTGATTGTTCAGACACCAATATATCTGTTTAAAAGAGTCTGGTGTAGGCCAGATAACTAGAACTGTGGTTTTGCAGTTCCACGGGTCAAATCTCTGTATTATCCTGCTTTTGGCATTTTTTCCGTAAAAAAAACCTGTAATAGTGTCTCCTTGACTGTTCAGACACCAAAAAATCTGTTTAAAAGAGTCTGGTGTAGGCCAGAGAAATAGAACTGTGGTTTTGCAGTTGCACGGGTCAAATCTCTGTATTATCCAGCTTTTGGCATTTTTTCCATACAAAAAAATAGTAATATTGTCTCCCTGACTGCTCAGATACAAATATATCTGTTTAAAAGAGTCTGGTGTAGGCCAGATAACTAGAACTATGGTTTTGCAGTTCCACGGGTCAAATCTCTGTATTATCCAGCTTTTGGCATTTTTTCCGTAAAAAAAAGCAGTAATAGTGTCTCCCTGACTGTTCAGACACAAATATATCTGTTTCAAACAGTCTGGTGTAGGCCAGATAACTAGAACTGTGTACTTGCAGTTCCACGGGTCAAATCTCTGTATTATCCTGTTTTTGGCATTTTTTCCGTAAAAAAAACTGTAATAGTGTCTCCCTGACTGTTCAGACACAAATATATCTGTTTAAAAGAGTCTGGCATAGGCCAGAGAAATAGAACTGTGGTTTTGCAGTTCCACGGGTCAAATCTCTGTATTATCCTGCTTTTGGCATTTTTTCCGTAAAAAAAACTGTAATAGTGTCTCCCTGACTGTTCAGACACCAATATATCTGTTTGAAAGAGTCTGGTGTTGGCCAGATAGCTAGAACTGTGGTTTTGCAATTCCACGGGTCAAATCTCTGTATTATCCTGCTTTTGGCATTTTTGCCGTAAAAAAAAAACAGTAATACTGTCTCCCTGACTGCTCAGACACCAATATATCTGTGTAAAAGAGTCTGGTGTAGGCCAGAGAAATAGAATTGTGGCTTTCCTCTTCCATGGTTCTAATCTCCTTTTTATTACCCTTTTTCCATTGATAGTGCAAGTGTAAGCTATTTTACTTCATTTACAATGAGCAAGGCACGTGGCAAGGGACGTGGAACTGGACGCTCTGGTGATGGTGCGTGCAGAGGACGGGGCCGTGGCCAAGGTGAAAATGTGCCACAACCAACAGCCACATCTTCTCGCTCCCACTTCTTGACCGAATTACTAAGGAAGCACACTACAACACCCGTATTTCGAACTGATCAGTGTGAACAGGTTATTGAATGGATAACAGATAATACATCCAGTTACCTGGGCACCACCACCACCGGTCTGTCTTCCAAACGGTCAAGTTTTAGTAGCTGTGAGTGTCGACCGCATACTCCTCCTCACCCTGATGCTCCTTCCTCCCACCATGCCGAGTGTCGTCAGACAGCAACTGATCCCACACTTGGATACTCTGAAGAGCTGTTCACTGGTCCATTTCCATATTTGTGCCCCTCGCCTGCTCCACTTGAAATGCTGGAAGAGGAGATTCCATGTAGCGATGCCCAAATATTTAAACAGCCACGGCCACAGGAAGCTGACGCTGGCAATTTGTCACAAGAGGTGGACGATGACGAGACACAATTGCCACGAAGTGAGGAGGACGATCGTGGTGCGCAAGTGGAAGAGGAGGAGGTGGTGGATGATCTAGTAACTGACCCAACGTAGCAGGAGGACACGCAGAGCGAGGTCAGCAGCACACAGGGGGAGGGAGGCAGAGTACCCCAACAGGCAGGGAGAAGCAGTGTGGTGGCCGCACACAGAATGCGGGCAACAGTTCCCCGTAACACCAACATGAGGGACGTTGCCAGTACAACCAGTAGGTCTTCCAGAGTCAGGAATTTTTTTAAAGACTCTGCTGATAACCCCAAAAAAGGCCATTTGTACCACCTGCCATTTGCCACCTGCCCACGCGGTGAAACTCAACCTTTCATATTTTGGCTAGGATTAGTTAACAGCAGAGGGCATTAGCTGAATACCAGCTTCAACATTCCCGTCAGACTGAGAGTCAGCCACCACACATAACAAATGTCGAGTGGGTGTGGATCGCTGACATTTGTGAGGTTCTTGAGAACTTTGAGTACTGCACCAACCTTGTGAGCGGTGATTATTATCAGCGTAACCTTCCCGCTGCTGTGTCTCTTGAAACAATCACTGCGTAATCTCAAAGAGGAAGCTTTGAGTGCCCAGCATGTTGTTATGGAGCCATATTTCCCAATGGGTGATATTACCCAGCCCAGCCAATATTCTGAGGCAACATTGGGTGATAAAGAGGAAGATGAGGAGGATGAGGAGGGAGAGGACTTGTTTTTCTGCGCTGCTGAGGGGACTCGTAATGCTACAGAGGGGACACCCAACCCAAGTTTCATGTCTGTCCAGTCTGGATGGGCTGGAGAGGAGGAGGTGGAGGAGGAGGAGGAGGTGAGTCAGCGTTAGGAGAGGATGGGTACTGTTTCTACTGTTGGGGACACATAACATTTTCCTTTTTGCAGCTTGGCCCACATGGCACAGTTCATGTGGAAGTGTCTGTGGCAAGACCCTCGTGTGATACACATTTTATCCAATAACCTATACTGATTGGCCACCTTTCTTGATCCACGGTACAAGGAGAAATTTCCTACTGTCCTTTTGGAGTCACCAAAGAGTTTTACAATGGAATCGTTCAAGAGGGCCGTTGTAGATCAATTACTGAAAAAATCACCCTAAGACAATGCTGGGGGCAGAGGTACTGGCTCTTTATAACACCAAGAGATAATGGAGAGAGACACAAACACCAGCTCCAACAGAGGTTGGGGCAAAATGTGCAGAAATTGGGCAATTTTCAATAAAGCAGCACAAGAGCAAGGGCTATCAGTGCCTGTAACAATGCCAAGGAGGGATAAGTTGCAGAACATGGTCAAGGGGTACTTAAGTGACCATATGTGCGTCCTTTCTGACGCTTCAGTTCCCTTTAATTATTGGGTGTCTAAGCTGAACACTTGGCCCGACCTCTCCTTATATGCCTTGGAGGTGCTGGCCTCCCCAGCTGCTAGTGTGGTGTCAGTGAGTGTTTTCAGTTCCGCTGGGGCAATCATCATCATCATCTTTTTTTATCTTAATCCTGGTTATTTGCTTAAAAAGCAAGGCAGGCAGGGTTTGTGGCAGACTGCAGTGCATACAGCACAAGAGGGTCCATTGCACGTTCTGACTGATCCTGTTGTTACAGATATTTGTAGACATAGCCCCAAGTATCAGGGGCCAGGGCTAATTTTTTTTTATCTTAATCCTGATTGTTTGTGTAGCACCCTGAGGATTCGGCTGCTACAGGGGTATTGCACCTCAACCCAGAGGTGTGGTATTCCACTCCCGGGTAAGGATGGAGTGTGGAACTGAGCTCAGAAAGCTGCATGCACTACACACATCCCATTTCCGAGGAGCAGACCAACGGTACTCCCACTTAGAAATGTGCAGGTACGACCGAGTCTGTTCCTGGCTGGAGTGGGAGGGGGGTGGTACATCCCAGTAGTGTAGGGGCAGATAGGGGGAGCAGCCTGGGTAAAGATAGGAGCTCATTGGGTGCTGGTCACCTGAGCTCACACATAGAGGGAGTATAAAAGGTGGGCACCATCTAAGATCAGGGTCAGTCAGTCAGTCAGCCTGCTGTAGTGAAGACTTTGCAGAGCAGTGGAAGAAAGCAGAGGAGCAGAGCAGCCCCAGGCCCAGAGAGAGTGAGAGAGGAGAACAAGAAAGACCCAGAAAGGGGGAGACAGAAGGAACTCTGAGAACCCAAGTACAACCCTAGGGTGAAGAGTTGGCAACAGGGTACCGGATCCCAAACTGGTGGGGGCTAAAGCATACCTCAGCCAGAGACCGGAGGCCGTGGGCAGGATCTGCCACGGCCACCCACCACATCCACCCTGAAGGCAAACCACGTGTAGGGTCAGGGAACCCAAGGCCAAGGGTCTCCCAACAGAAGGCCCGAGGGAGCTGGACCTAGGTGGATCCCTGGTGGGGACGGCCAGAAGAAAGGACAAGAAGGAGGGCTCAGGGACACGCTCCGGACTTGCTTGGGGGTTGGCTGAATCCAGGACCTGGTGGACGCAGCACGGCTCGGGTGGTCACTCAAGGCCGGAGTGACCGGAATATCTGCAGTAAGTAAACACCCTGAACTGCACAACCCGACTCTGTCTTTAATTATCATCTACGCTGCACCACCACAACCCCCATCCTCTGCACCTGACCCCCTGAGGCCATACCCCTCCCGTTGGGGGTTATACTATCTAAAGCTGCACCAACACCATCAGCCTCAGCGGACCCTGCTGCAGCGGCGGCCGTAGTGACCGCAATTCAACGGGTGGCGTAGTCGACATAAAGAACTTTAGTAACATCAGTAAGGACTGCCACACACTGAGCTTGACACCCTGGGCACGGACCGGGTCACAGCCACTCGGAGACTACAACCCCCATCTGATCCGGCTCCGGGTATTCCCCTAAAGAATATGGCCCAGGGGGTGCGTCATTTGCTTAAAAAGCCATCCAGAATGCACCATTTTTCTGCTCCATTTGCTTGTTAGCACTGCAGAATACAGCCAGATCTTCTCCATATTACAGTGATAAAAATCCAGAAATTTGTAGTGATCGTGGAAAATATTGGTCTCCATTTACAGTTTGTTGCAGTGTGTCAGTGAAGCTATTCACACGTGATCACTGTGAAGAATAGTAACTAGTGTTGAGCGAGCATGCTCGACACTGCTCGGTACTCGCCCGAGCATCTCACTACTCGGAATGTTCAGCGAGCACCGAGCATTTCCGGGTTACTCGGGCGGGAGCTCGGGTCTCAGCCCTGCATGTTTGGCGCTCTTTACAGAGACAATAAACATGCAGGGATTGCCAGCCAGTCACTGTAATGCCGCAGCCATGTTGTTTGTGGGCATTACAGTGATTGGCTGGCCGCACAGCGTCACCTCGAGTATTTAAAACCGGGCGCCGCCATCTTGGACACAGTCGCTCCGGATCAACCAGTGTAGGGTCAGTGCTGCTGAGCTAGGGAGAAATTTAAACTCCGAAATAGTTAGTGTAGAGTCTCTAAAGCCTGCCAAATCAAACTAACAGTCCTTCTCAGGACTAATATCCATCCCAGATATCAGACAGGCAGGCAGGCTGTATAGGAGATGCAGTGGTTATACCAGCAAACGCTGCATTACAGTCCTGTGTGCTCCTGTTAGTCAAATAGCTTGACTTATCACCCCGGCCAAAAAAATAGAACTGTGGATTTGCAGTTCCACGGGTCAAATCTCAGTATTATCCTGTTTTTGGCATTTTTTGCCGTAAACAAAAACTGTAATAGTGTCTCCCTGACTGGTCAGACACCAATATATCTGTTTAAAAGAGTCTGGTGTAGGCCAGAAAAATATAACTGTGGTTTTGCAGTTCCACGGAACAAATCTCTGTATTATCCTGTTTTTGGCATATTTTGCCGTAAAAAAAACAGTAATAGTGTCTCCCTGACTGTTCAGACACAAATATATCTGTTTAAAAGAGTCTGGTGTAGTCCAGAGAAATAGAACTGTGGTTTTGCAGTTTCACGGGTCAAATCTCTGTTTTATCCTGCTTTTGGCATTTTTTCCATAAAAAAAAACAGTAATAGTGTCTCCCTGACTGTTTAGACACAAATATATCTGTTTAAAAGAGTGGTGTAGGCCAGATAACTAGAACTATGGTGGTTTTGCAGTTCCACGGGTCAAATCTCTGTTAACCTGCTTTTGGCATTTTTTCCGTAAAAAAAACTGTAATAGTGTCTCCCTTACTGTTCAGACACAAATAAATCTGTTTCAAAGAGTCTAGTGTAGGCCAGAAAAATATAACTGTGGTTTTGCAGTTCCACGGTTCAAATCTCTGTATTATCCAGCTTTTGGCATATTTTCCGTAGAGAAAAACAGTAATAGTGTCTCCCTGACTGGTCAGACACCAATATATCTGTTTAAAAGAGTCTGGTGTAGGCCAGAAAAATATAACTGTGGTTTTGCAGTTCCACGGGTCAAATCTCTGTATTATCCTGTTTTTGGCATTTTTTGCCATAAAAAAACAGTAATAGTGTCTCCCTGACTGGTCAGACACCAATATATCTGTTTAAAAGAGTCTGGTGTAGGCCAGAAAAATATAACTGTGGTTTTGCAGTTCCACGGGTCAAATCTCTGTATTATCCTGTTTTTGGCATTTTTTGCCATAAAAAAACAGTAATAGTGTCTCCCTGACTGGTCAGACACCAATATATCTGTTTAAAAGAGTCTGGTGTACGTCACATAACTATAACTGTGGCTTTGCAGTTCCACGGGTCAAATCTCTGTATTATCCTATTTTTGTCATTTTTTGCCGTAATAAAAAACCGTATTAGTGTCTCCCTGACTGGTCAGACTCCAATATATCTGTTTAAAAGAGTCTGGTGTAGGCCAGAAAAATCTAACTGTGGTTTTTCCGTTCCACGAGTCTAATCTCTGTATTATCCTGCTTTTGGTATTTTTTCCGTAAAGAAAAACAGTAATAGTGTCTCCCTGATTGTTCAGATACAAATATATCTCTTTGAAAGATTCTGGTGTAGGCCAGAAAAATATAACTGTGGTTTTGCAGTTCCACGGTTCAAATCTCTGTATTTTACAGTTTATGGTATTTTTTCCATAAAGTAAAACAGTAATAGTGTCTCCCTGATTGTTCAGATACAAATATATCTCTTTGAAAGATTCTGGTGTAGGCCAGAAAAATATAACTGTGGTTTTGCAGTTCCACGGTTCAAATCTCTGTATTTTACAGTTTATGGTATTTTTTCCATAAAGTAAAACAGTAATAGTATCTCTCTGATTGTTCAGACACAAATATATCTGTTTGAAAGATTCTGGTGTATGCCAGAAAAATATAACTGTGGTTTTGCAGTTCCACGGTTCAAATCACTGTATTATCCAGCTTTTGGTATTTTTTCCGTAAAGAAAAACAGTAATAGTGTCTCCCTGACTGGTCAGACAAAAATATATCTTTTTAAAAGAGTCTGGTGTAGGCCAGAAAAATATAACTGTGGTTTTTAAGTACCACGGTTCAAATCTCTGTATTATCCAGCTTTTTGTATTTCTTACGTAAAGAAAAACAGTAATAGTGTGTCCCTGACTGGTCAGCCACCAATATATCTGTTTAAAAGAGTCTGGTGTAGACCAGAAAAATATAACTGTGGTTTTGCAGTTCCACGATCAAATCTCTGTATTATCCTGATTTTGGCATTTTTTGCCGTAAAAAAAACAGTAATTGTGTCTCCCTAATTGTTCAGACACAAATATATCTTTTTAAAAGATTCTGGTGTAGGCCAGAAAAATATAACTGTGGTTTTGCAGTTCCACGGTTCAAATCTCTGTATTTTCCAGCTTTTGGTATTTTTTCCGTAAAGAAAAACAGTAATAGTGTCTCCCTGACTGGTCAGACACCAATATATCTGTTTAAAAGAGTCTTGTGTAGGCCAGAAAAACATAACTGTGGTTTTGCAGTTCCACGGTTCAAATCTCTGTATTATCCAGCTTTTGGTATTTTTTCCGTAAAGAAAAACAGTAATCATGTCTCCCTGATTGTTCAGCCACAAATATATCTGTTTGAAAGATTCTGGTGCAGGCCAGAAAAATATAACTGTGGTTTTGCAGTTCCCCGGTTCAAATTTCTGTATTATCCAGCTTATGGTATTTTTTCCGTAAAGAAAAAGAGTAATAGTGTCTCACTGACTGGTCAGACACCAATATATCTGTTTAAAAGAGTCTGGTGTACGTTACATAAGTATAACTGTGGCTTTGCAGTTCCACGGGTCAAATCTCTGTATTATCCTGCTTTTGGCATTTTTTGCCGTAGCAAAAAAACGTATTAGTGGCTCCCTGACTGGTCAGACTCCAATATATCTGTTTAAAAGAGTCTGGTGTAGGCCAGAAAAATATAACTGTGGTTTTGCAGTTCCACGGGTAAAATCTCTGTATTATCCTGCTTTTGGCATTTTTTGCCGTTAAAAAAACAATAATAGTGTCTCCGTGACTGGTCAGACACCAATATATCTGTTTAAAAGAGTCTGGTGTAAGCCAGAAAAATATAACTGTGGTTTTGCAGTTCCACAGGTCAAATCTCTGTATTATCCTGTTTTTGTCATTTTTTGCCGTAAAAAAACATGTAATAGTGTCTCCCTGACTGGTCAGACACCAATATATCTGTTTAAAAGAGTCTGATGTACGTCACATAACTATATTGTAACAGTGGTTTTGCAGTTCCACAGGTCAAAACTCTGTATTATCCTGTTTATGGCATTTTTTGCCGTAAAAAAACCCGTAATAGTGTCTACCTGACTGGTCAGACACCAATATATCTGTTTAAAAGAGTCTGGTGTAGGCCAGAAAAATATAACTGTGGTTTTGCAGTTCCACGGGTCAAATCTCTGTATTATCCTGTTTTGGCATTGTTTGCCATAAAAAAAAACAGTAATAGTGTCTCCCTGACTGGTCAGACACCAATATATCTGTTTAAAAGAGTCTGGTGTAAGCCAGAAAAATATAACTGTGGTTTTGCAGTTCCATGGGTCAAATCTCTGTATTATCCTGTTTTTGGCATTTTTTGCTGTAAAAAAAAACAGTAATAGTGTCTACCTGACTGGTCAAACACCAATATATCTGTTTATTAGAGTCTGGTATAGACCAGAAAAATATAACTGTGGTTTTGCAGTACCACAGGTCAAAACTCTGTATTATCCTGTTTTTGGCATTTTTTGCCATAAGAAAAACAGTAATAGTGTCTCCCTATTTGTTCAGACACAAATACAGGGGTGGCCAAAAGTATTGGCACCCCTGCAATTCTGTCAGATAATACTCAGTTTCTTCCTGAAAATGATTGCAATCACAAATTCTTTGGTATTATTATCTTCATTTAATTTGTCTTCAATGAAAAAACACAAAAAGAGTTGTCCTAAAACCAAATTGGATATAATTCCACATCAAACTTAAAAAAGGGGGTTGACAAAAGTATTGGCACTGTTTGAAAAATCATGTGATGCTTCTCTAATTCGTGTAATTAACAGCACCTGTAACTTACCTGTGGCACCTAACCGGTGTTGGCAATAACTAAATCACACTTGCAGCCAGTTAACATGGATTAAAGTTGAATCAACCTCTGTCCTGTGTCCTTGTGTGTACCACATTGAGCATGGAGAAAAGAAAGAAGACCAAAGAACTGTCTGAGGACTTGAGAAACCAAATTGTGAGGAAGCATGAGCAATCTCAAGGCTCCAAGTCCATCTCCAAAGACCTGAATGTTCCTGTGTCTTCCGTGCGCAGTGTCATCAAGAAGTTTAAAGCCCATGGCACTGTCGCTAACCTCCCTAGATGTGGACGGAAAAGAAAAATTTACGAGAGATTTCAACGCAAGATTGTGCGGATGGTGGATAAAGAACCTTGACTAACATCCAAACAATTCAAGCTGCCCTGCAGTCTGAGGGTACAACAGTGTCAACCCGTACTATCTATCGGCGTCTGAATGAAAAGGGACTGTATGGTAGGATACCCAGGAAGACCCCACTTCTTACCCCGAGACATAAAAAAGCCAGGCTGGAGTTAGCCAAAACTTACCTGAGAAAGCCTAAAACGTTTTGGAAGAATGTTCTCTGGTCAGATGAGACAAAAGTAGAGCTTTTTGGGAAAAAACATCAACATAGAGTGTACAGGAAAAAAAAAGAGGCATTCAAAGAAAAGAACACGGTCCCTACAGTCAAACATGGCGGAGGTTCCCTGATGTTTTGGGGTTGCTTTGCTGCCTCTGGCACTGGACTGCTTGACCGTGTGCATGGCTTTATGAAGTCTGAAGACTACCAACAAATTTTGCAGCATAATGTAGGGCCCAGTGTGAGAGAGCTGGGTCTCCCTCAGAGGTCATTGGTCTTCCAGCAGGACAATGACCCAAAACACACTTCCAAACGCACTATAAAATGGTTTGAGAGAAAGCACTGGAGACTTCTAAGGTGGCAAGCAATGATTCCAGACCTGAATCCCATAGAACACCTGTGGAGAGATCTCAAAATGGCAGTTTGGAGAAGGCACCCTGGAGCAGTTTGCCAAAGAAGAATGGTCTACAATTCCAGCAGAGCATTGTAAGAAACTCATTGATGGTTACCGGAAGCGGTTTTTCGCAGTTATTTTGGCTAAAGGTTGTGCAACCAAGTATTAGGCTGAGGGTGCCAATACTTTTGTCTTGCCCATTTTTGGAGTTTTGTGTGAAATGATCAATGATTTGATTTTTGCTTCATTCTCTTTTGTGTTTTTTCCTTGCAAGCAAATTAAATGAAGATAATAATACCAAAGAATTTGTGATTGCAATCATTTTCAGGAAGAAACTGAGTATTATCTGACAGAACTGCAGGGGTGCCAATACTTTTGGCCACCACTGTATATCTGTTTCAAAGATTCTGGTGTAGGCCAGAAAAATATAACTGTGGTTTTTCAGTTCCACAGGTCAAATCTCTGTATTATCCAGCTTTTGGTACTTTTTCCGTAAAGAAAAATAGTAATAGTGTCTCCGTGATTGTTCAGACACAAATATATCTGCTTGAAAGATTCTGGTGTAGGCCAGAAAAATATAACTGTGGTTTTGCAGTTCCACGGGTAAAATCTCTGTATGATTCAGCTTTTGGCATTTTTTCCATAAAGAAAAACAGTAATAGTTTCTCTCTGATTGCTTAGACACAAATATATCTGTTTAAAAGATTCTGATGTAGGCCAGAAAAATATAACTGTGGTTTTGCAGTTCCACGGTTCAAATCTCTGTATTATCCAGCGTTTGGTATTTTTTCCGTAAAGGAAAACAGTAATAGTGTCTCCCTGACTGGTCAGACTCCAATATATCTGTTTAAAAGAGTCTGGTGTACTTCACATAACTATAACTGTGGTTTTGCAGTTCCACGGGTCAAATCTCTGTATTATCCTGTTTTTGGCATTTTTTGCCGTAAAAAAAACCTATAATAGTGTCTCCCTGACTGGTCAGACACCAATATATCTGTTTAAAAGAGTCTGGTGTAGGCCAGAAAAATATAACTGTGGTTTTGCACTTCCATGGGTCAAATCTCTGTATTATCCTGTTTTTGGCATTTTTTGCCGTAAATAAAAAACGTAATACTGTCTCCCTAACTGGTCAAACACCAATATATCTGTTTAAAAGAGTCTGGTGTAGGCCAGAAAAATACAGTTATATGAAAAAGTTTGGGCACCCCTATTAATCATAAGCTTAATGTTTTATAAAAATTGGTGTTTTTGCAACAGCTATTTCAGTTTGATATATGTAATAACTGTTGGACAGAGTAATGTTTCTGCCTTGAAATGAGGTTTATTGTACTAACAGAAAATGTGCAATCTGCATTCAAACAAAATTTGTCAGGTGCATAAGTATGGGCACCCTTATCATTTTCTTGTTTTAAATACTCCTACCTACTTTTTACTGACTTACTAAAGCACTTTTTTTGGTTTTGTAACCTCATTGAGCTTTGAACTTCATAGCCAGGTGTATGCAATCATGAGAAAAGCTACTTAAAGTGGCCACTTGCAAGTTGTTCTCCTGTTTGAATCTCCTCTGAAGAGTGGCATCATGGGCTCCTCAAAACAACTGTCAAATGATCTGAAAACAAAGATTATTCAACATAGTTGTTCAGGGGAAGGATACAAAAAGCTGTCTCAGAGATTTAACCTGTCAGTTTCCACTGTGAGGAGCATAGTAAGGGAATGGAAGAACACAGGGACAGTTCTTGTTAAGGCCAGAAGTGGCAGGCCAAGAAAAACATCAGAAAGGCAGAGAATAAGAATGGTGAGATCAGTCAAGGACAATCCTCAGACCACCTCCAGAGAGCTGCAGCATCAACTTGCTGCAGATGGTGTCACTGTGCATCGGTCAACTATACAACGCACTTTGCACAAGGAGAAGCTGTATGGGAGAGTGATGCGAAAGAAGCCGTTTCTGCAAGCACGCCACAAACAGAGTCGGCTGAGGTATGCAAAAGCACATTTGGAGAAGCCAATTTCTTTTTGGAAGAAGGTCCTGTGGACTGATGAAACCAAGATTGAGTTGTTTGGTCATACAAAAAGGCGTTATGCATGGCGGCAAAAAAACACAGCATTCCAAGAAAAACACTTGCTACCCACAGTAAAATTTGGTGGAGGTTCCATCATGCTTTGGGGCTGTGTGGCCAATGCCGGCACCGGGAATCTTGTTAAAGTTGAGGGACGCATGGATTCCACTCTGTATCAGCAGATTCTTGACAATAATGTTCAAGAATCAGTGATAAAGTTGAAGTTACGCAGGGGATGGATTTTTCAGCAAGACAATGATCCAAAACACCGCTCCAAATCTACTCAGGCATTCATGCAGAGGAACAATTACATTGTTCTGGAATGGCCATCCCAGTCTCCAGACCTGAATATCATTGAACATCTGTGGGATCATTTGAAGAGGGCTGTCCATGCTCGGCGACCATCAAACTTTACTGAACTGGAATTGTTTTGTAAAGAGGAATGGTCAAAAATACCTTCATCCAGGATCCAGGAATAGAGATGAGCGTTGTTCGACTCGAACTGTTCGCCAATCTCAAATTCGAGCTGTTTTGGGCGGTGTTCGAGCCGTTCGGCGAACAAGAACGATTTGAGAAAAATTCGGCTGTTCGAGGTTATGTTCGATAACTGTTCGTGCACCAAAATCATAACTGGATTTTTTCTCAGTAATGATGAAAATTAATGTTAATACGCAGTTTGAGTGTACAGCGGGGTGGGGGGAGGGGCAGGGGATGGATCTCTGCAGGAATAATGAAGATCTCCATTTTTTTTTCTCTTTCCCGCATTTACAGTGGGGAGGTGCAATCTGTCAGCCTATCAGCAGCGCACACACGAAGCGAAGTGCTTTTTTTCACACAAGCAAGGGCATGTGTCATTGGCAGTGTATGTCACATGTCCTTACCCTATAAGACCAAGCCATTTTCCCCGTCGCCACCATTTTCTCACTGCTGCAGCTGCGTGTTAGACGGCACCGCTGTTGCTGTGTGTGCTATACCTTGTTAATTTCAAGCCAATTTTCACACAAATCTACAGATAGCTTGGGAGTAGGGAATAGTTGTGATTGCAGTCCTTTTAAGGACTAGGTTACAGCATTTCCTACGACTTTTATCAGGCAGGTCTGTGCTCTTAAATAGATAGATTGTGGGAGTAAAGACTAATTGTAATTGCAGTCCTTTTCAGGACTAGGTTACATCAGTTCCTATCAGTTTTTGCCAGGCAGGTCTGTGCCAGTGCTGTGCAAGTTTTTTTCACAGCATTTGGCTGAATCTAGCAAAGCTAATCCTTTTTTGGCCTATTGCAGAGTGTGTTAGTCAGTGGAGTAGCCTATCTGTGTTGCAAGATATACCACCTGTGTATAGAATACCAATTTTTTTACTGCACCTAGTGAAGTAAAATCTTTTGGGCATAGCATCATTCTATTAGTCCATCTATACTGACCTCCATCAGGTTGCAAGTTGAATATAATTTTTTTCTGCATCTACCTCTGAAAAAATATTTGGGCTTCTAGCAGTGTGTGGGACTTTCTCTATTAGTCCATCTATACTGACCTCCATCACGCTGCAAATTCAAAATAATTTTTTGTCTGCATCTAGCTCTGAAAAAATATTTGGCCTTCTAGCAGTGTGTGGGACTTTCTCTATTAGTCCATCTATACTGACCTCCATCAGGTTGCAAATTAAAAATAATTTTTTCTGCATCTAGCTCTGAAAAAATATTTGGCATTCTAGCAGTGTGTGGGACTTTCTCTATTAGTCCATCTATACTGACCTCCATCAGGTTGCAAATTAAAAATAATTTTTTGTCTGCATCTAGCTCTGAAAAAATATGTGGCCTTCTAGCAGTGTGTGGGACTTTCTCTATTAGTCCATCTATACTGACCTCCATCAGGTTGCAAATTCAAAATAATTTTTTGTCTGCATCTAGCTCTGAAAAAATATTTGGCCTTCTAGCAGTGTGTGGGACTTTCTCTATTAGTCCATCTATACTGACCTCCATCAGGCTGCAAATTAAAAATAATTTTTATCTGCATCTACCTCTGAAAAAATATTTGGCCTTCTAGCTGTGTGTGGGACTTGTTCTATTAGTCCATCTATACTGACCTCCATCAGGTTGCAAACTGAATATAATTTTTTTCTGCATCTAGCTCTGAAAAAATATTTGGCCTTCTAGCAGTGTGTGGGACTTTCTCTATTAGTCCATCTATACTGACCTCCATCAGGTTGCAAACTGAATATATTTTTTTTCTTCATCTACCTCTGAAAAAATATTGGGCTTCTAGCTGTGTGTGGGACTTGTTCTATTAATCCACCTATACAGACCTCCATCAGGTTGCAAACTGAATATAATTTTTTTTTGCATCTACCTCTGAAAAAATATTTGGGCTTCTAGCTGTGTGTGGGACTTGTTCTATTAGTCCATCTATACTGACCTCCATCAGGTTGCAAACTGAATATAATTTTTTTCTGCATCTAGCTCTGAAAAAATATTTGGCCTTCTAGCTGTGTGTGGGACTTGTTCTATTTGTCCATCTATACTGACCTCCATCAGGTTGCAAACTGAATATAATTTTTTTCTGCATCTAGCGCTGAAAAAATATTTGGCCTTCTAGCAGTGTGTGGGACTTTCTCTATTAGTCCATCTATACTGACCTCCATCAGGTTGCAAATTAAAAATAATTTTTTGTCTGCATCTAGCTCTGAAAAAATATTTGGCCTTCTAGCAGTGTGTGGGACTTTCTCTATTAGTCCATCTATACTGACCTCCATCAGGTTGCAAACTGAATATTTTTTTTTTTTCTGCATCTACCTCTGAAAAAATATTTGGGCTTCTAGCTGTGTGTAGGACTTGTTCTATTAGTCCATCTATACTGACCTCCATCAGGTTGCAAACTGAATACAATTTTTTTCTGCATCTACCTCTGAAAAAATATTTGGGCTTCTAGCTATGTGTGGGACTTGTTCTATTAGTCCATCTATACTGACCTCCATCAGGTTGCAAATTGAATATAATTTTTTTCTGCATCTAACCCAGCCAATAGTTTTGGCCTAATACCACAGTTTGGCCACTCAGCTCTGCTCGGTTCCCATCCATTGTTTTTTTGTGCAAACAACTCCAGAGTTGTGAATTAGTTAACCACCAAAATGAGTGGAAAAAGGCCTGCTGCTGGTGGAAAGGGGAATAGGCGTGTTGGGAAGGGGAAAAAAGGTTGTGTCCGTGGGGTAGGTGTTAAAGCAACAGTAACATCTGCAGAAGAAAGACCATCTTCCAGCCAAACTAAAATGTCTACTTCTTTTAGCGGACAATGTGATAAGATCCCTTTCTTACGGCCACGCCAATCGCTACAAATTCCAGATGAGGCACAAAAACAGCAGGTGCTTCAACGGATATCAAGTGCTCCTTTAAGTGGGCTCTCCTCCACATCAACTTCAACATCACAAATACTCCAGTCCTCAAAGGTGTCACCCCAATCGCACTTGCTTCCTCACAGCTCCCAAATCTCCAGCTGCCCGTCTGAGTATGAGGTAGAACAGATGGTTGAGTCTGCAGAGCTGTTTACTCATACTATAGCCTGGGAATCAGAGGTCAACTCCAGCGCTTCTGTGAATCCAGACGAGGAAATGATCTGCACTGATGCCCAGAATCTTTATGAGTCGGATCCAGGACCAGACGCAGAAGGTTCTGACCATAATGTAGACCCTCATTCCCAAACTGTAACTCCTGTTGGTGGAGACAATGAGGAAGACGATGATGAGACTCAAATACCTGATTGGAGCGACAACTTTAGTTTTTTGTCAGGGCAGGAACAGGTTGGCTCTGAGGACGACGGGTGTGATAACGCACAGGGTGATGATGATGAGGTTGGAGATCCCACTTACTGTCAACCCACAGTCAGCCAAGAGATGAGGTCAGCAGAGGAGGTGGAGGAAGATGCTAGTGACGACGAGGTCAGGTTGCGCCTTCCTGGACAGAGACGTAGTACTGGAAGCACGTCAACAACTGCATCCTCAAACACAACTCTGCCTCTCACCACAAGTCGTGGTGGCTCTTCAGATCGCATGGGTGCTAAGCCTTGCATAGCCTGGGCATTTTTTCAGATCGATAAAGATGACCCAACTCGTGTTATCTGTAACATTTGTCAGCAAAAGCTAAGTAGAGGCCAAAAAATACATAGTTTGAGTACTTCATGCATGAACCGGCACATGGACATGAAGCATAAGTTGCAGTGGGAAGCTCAGTGTGCTACAATGCGGCCTAGCCGGCCGGGCCAACCACCGTCTGCCATATCTTGTGCATCCGCGGCCTCTTCATCCTCTGTGACTGGGGGGACAGCAGTCACACCTGTTTTGGGGCACATACCTGCCACCTCTTTACCCGCAACAGCCAGTGTGATTGGCAGGTCATCATTTTCTTTGGAGGTGGTAACACCAGCTGGTGTTGAGCGCTGTCCGACATCGATAGCACCACCTTTGGATCAAGGCAACCTAACATGTCCGCCTGCATCTTCCTCACAGACCGGCAGTTTGCCGGGGACACCCTTATCAACCCCGTCTAAGCACAATAGCCAGCCCTCGGTCCCTCAGATGTGGACAAGTAAAAGACCATTTCCTCCTAGCCATGAGAAAGCTAAGAGGTTGAATTTCACCATCTGCAAGCTCTTGGCTACAGAAATGCTGCCTTTCCGCCTGGTGGAAACAGAGGATTTTCGAGACCTTATGTCCGTCGCAGTGCCCCAGTACCAGATGCCCAGTCGGCACTACTTCTCAAAGAAAGGTGTGCCTGCGCTCCACCAGCATGTCGCACACAACATCACCGCTTCTTTGAGAAACTCTGTGTGTGACAGGGTGCATTTCACCACAGACACTTGGACGAGTAGGCATGGACAGGGGCGTTACATGTCGCTGACTGGGCACTGGGTAACTATGGTGACAGCAGGACAAGGGGCTGCTGTCCAAGTCTTGCCGTCCCCACGAGTTGTGCGTCAATCCTCTTTATGTCAAAGTTCCTCCACTGCTTCTGCCTCCTCAACCTCCTCTCGGTCTTCCACCTGCACCCAAAGCCTGTCTGGTCATGCCACAAGCTTTCTAACTGCGCAGAAGGGATCCTGCACACCTCCTTACTATGCTGGCAGTAGGGCTCAACGTCATCAGGCAGTTTTTACTTTGAAATGTCTGGGAAATGTGAGTCACACAGCTGAGGAGTTGTGGTCAGCTCTGGAGAACCAATTTCATGAATGGTTGTCTCCACTGGACCTGAAACCAGGGAAGGCCGTGTGCGACAATGCTACAAACCTGGGTGCGGCCCTTCGCCGGGGCAATGTCACACACGTGCCTTGTATGGCTCACGTGTTGAACCTGGTTGTCCAGCAATTTTTAGCCCACTATCCCAGACTAGATGGCCTTCTGCAGAGGGCACGGTCGCTGTGTGCTCACTTCCGCCGTTCGCATCCTGCAGCTCAGCGACTTACATCTCTACAGAAGTCGTTGGGCCTGCCACTTCACCGGCTAAAATGCGATGTGCCTACCCGGTGGAATTCAACTCTGCACATGTTGCAGCGACTGTGGCAGCACCGACAAGCCCTGGTGCAATACGTTCTGACGTATAGCCTGGGCCAACGAGATCCAGAGGTGGGGCAAATCACGCTGGAGGAGTGGTCTCAGATCAGGGACCTATGCACCCTTCTGCACAGTTTTGAAATGGCGACGAAGATGTTTAGTGCTGACGATGCCATTATCAGCATGACTATTCCGGTGATTTACATGCTTGAGCACATGTTAAACAGAATTCGGAGTCAGGTGGTGGCACAAGAGGAGGTGGAGGAAGTAGAGGAGGAGGAGTTGTATGCGGAAGGGCTAACATCTGCAAGGTCCAGACGGTCGGCAGCACCAAGGCGGCAGGCATGTGAGGGTGGGGGAGATGGTTTTACCAGGGCGCATGGTAGCAGCCAAACTAGTGAGGAAGGTGCAGGAGCCCAGGAAGAAGTGGAGGACGAACTGATGGAAGACTCATCAGATGAGGGAGACCTTGATCACATTTCTGTTGTGCGAGGTTGGGGGGAGAGGACAGAGGAAGGAAGCATGATTGTTACCTCGCCACCAACACAACAGGGACTTGGTGCTCCTGGATGCGCAACACACATGAGTGCGTTCTTGCTGCACTACCTGCAACATGACCCTCGAATTGTGAGAATTAGAAATAATCCTGACTACTGGGTTGCCACACTGTTAGATCCCCGGTACAAAAGTAAATTTGCAGAAATTATTCCTGCCATAGAAAGGGATGCACGCATGCAGGAGTATCAGCAGAGACTGTTGCAGAATCTTACATGTGCTTTTCCACAAAACACCAGTGGTGCACGTAGTGAATCTCACAGTTCCAACTTGCCAACCGTGGGACCATCAAGTGTTCAGCACTCAAACTGTAACAGAACCAGAGTATCTGCTGGTAACATCAATTTTGCGGAATCATTTCACCACTTTTTTAGCCCATCCTTTGCAAGGCCACAGGAGACAAGAAGTCTGACACATAGTCAACGCCTAGAGACGATGGTACAGGAGCATCTCCAAGTAAACATTGAAGCCATGACTGTGTCACTGGACCCTTGCTCTTTTTGGGCTTCCAATCTGGATAAATGGCCGGAGCTAGCCACTTACGCCTTGGAGATCTTGTCATGCCCCGCAGCCAGCGTTCTGTCTGAACGTGTGTTCAGCGCTGCTGGTGGTGTGCTGACAGATAAGCGCACGCGGCTCTCCACTGATAATGTAGACAGACTCACGTTCATAAAGATGAACAAATCATGGATCCGAAACGACTTTTCTACCCCTGTGTCATCCTGGGGAGAGTAAAAGCTTGATGATTGGTTAAAATCACCCTACCAACCGTTTTAAGCTTTCAAATTACTAATCATGTTTATCTGTATCTTGGCTGGAAAATAATTTGGGCTTTGTAGCAGTGTGCAGCACTGATTCTATTAGGCCATCTATAATAAGCTCCACCAGATTTAAAATTACTAATCATGTTTATCTGTATCTTGACTGGAAAATAATTTGGGCTTTGTAGCAGTGTGCAGCACTGATCCTATTAGGCCATCTATACTAAGCTCCACCAGATTTAAAATTAATAATAATTTTTAGCTTTATCTGGCCCGGAAAATAATTTTGGGGCTCCGAGATGCGCAAGACACATAAGTGCCTTCTTGCTGCACTACCTGCAACATGACCCTCATATTGTCAGAATTCGAAGTAATCATGACTACTGGGTTGCCACACTCTTAGATCCCCCAAACTTTTCAATCAACCTTTTCATTTTAATAAAGACCAAAAAAATGGTCATTTTTGAAATTATAAGCATTAGCAGGTTATTAGAAACTGAAATCAAACAGTTTTCAACTCAAAACTTTATTCTAGGTGATGTTACATTTTCACATAGGACCCCTTGTTCGAAAGGAGCTTCTGAACTCTCTCGTCCATTGAATTTGTCAGGTTTTGGATGGTTTCTGCTTCAATTGTTTTGCATGAGGACAGAATACCCTCCCAGAGCTGTTGCTTAGATGTGAACTGCCTCCCGCCATCATAGACACTCCTTTTGATGATGCTCCAGAGGTTCTGAATGGGGTAGAGGTCAGGGGAGCATGGGGGTCACACCATAAGTTTGTCCCCTTTTATGCCCATATCAGCCAGAGATGCAGATGTTTTATGTGCAGCATGAGATGGTGCATTATCATGCAAAAAAATGATCTTGCTGTGAAATACACGGTTCTTCTTCTTGAACCATGGCAGGAAGTGCTGTTTGAGAAAATCCACATACATTATGGAGTTCATCTTTAGCGCCTTCAGGGATCCTAAAGGGGCCGACAATCTCTCTCCCCATGATTCCAGCCCAAAACATTACTCCACCTCCTCCTTGTTGGCGCTGTAGCCGTGTTTGCGTGGGGTGTCCATCAACCAGCCATCCTCCACTCCATCCATCTGGACCATCGAGCGCTGCACGGCACTCATCCGTGAACAAAACAGTTTTGAAATCAGTCTTCATGTAATGTTTGGCCCACTGGAGCCGTTTCTGCTTGTGTGAAGTGGATAGAGGAGGTCGACAGGATGGCATATGCACAGCTGCAAACCTCTGAAGGACCCTGCATCTTGTTGTTCGGGGGACGTTGGAGGCACCAGCAGCTTCAAAAACTTGTCTGCTGCTATGACAAGGCTTTTTTGACGCTGCTCTTTTAACCTGACGTAATTGCCTGTAGGAAAGAGTCCTCAATTTGCCCTTATCAGCACGCACATGTGTGTACTGTGAATCAGCTACATACTTCTTGATTGCCAAGACACTTCATCCTGATCATCGCACAATGTTGATTGTAGTCATGCCTTGACCTAAACACTCCACAATTTGTTGCTTCTCAGCAGCCGACACATCCTTTTTCTTTCCCATTTTGGCAGAAAATGTAGGCTGCTTAATAATGTGAGACAGCCTTCTTAAGTAGTCTTGCCTTTCATTGGACACACCTGCCAAACTAATTAGCACAGGTGTCTGCAATTGCTTACAGTGATATAAAGAGCCCTGACACACATCACCATCAATGAGTTTAACTGACAAACAAACAAATTCTTCCCTTAAACACTTTTTGCATAATAATTTGGAACACAGTGTACATGTGCTTTTCCACAAAACACCAGTGGTTCACGTAGTGAATCTTACAGTTCTAACTTGCCAACCGTGGTCTGTATGGAGTTGTTCAATAAAGGGCCCAAAATTAAGATAACATAGATGGGAGAGGTCTCTATGAATAGGAATTCCTAAGTATTTGATACCCTGTGAGGGCCAGGCAAAGGGAAAGTTGGACTGGATGGAATCCTATATGGATTTGGGGAGGGAGACATCGAGGGCCTCAGACTTCGCTGCATTGATTTTAAAATTTGACCATGTAACAAAGTGATCTATTTCAGCCATAACAGCATGGATGGATATATGTGATTGAATGATATATACTAGGACATCATCAGCAAATAGAGAGCACTTGTACTCGGTGCCTCCCACCTCAATCCACCTAATATTGGGGTTATGGCGAATTGATGAGAGCAGGTGCTCCGTCACTAGGATGTATAAGAGAGTGGACAGAGGACATCCCTGCCTTGTCCCATTGGTGATTGTGAAAGGTGATGAAAATGTTCTGATGCACCCCCTGGGCCTTGGGACACCCGGAGCCGGACCCTTTTTGGTGGATGCTGGTGGTTGTAGTCTTCGTGGCGGCGAACCGGTTCCGTGGCTCAGGGTGGTCAAACCAGTGGCGTAACTATTTATGTGGTTTTGATGTTTAAATGTCCGACTACGCCACCCGTGGATTGCGGTCAGAGTGAACCGCCGCTGCAGGGCAGACCGCTGAGGCTGGTGTTGTGGGTGCAGCAGAGCGTAGCATAACTCCCCACGGGAGGAGTATAGATCAGGGCAGTGTATGCGGAGGATGGGGGTGATGGTGCAGGGCAGCAGCAGTAACGACACGGAGTCAGTGATGCAGTCCAGGGCCTTTACTCACAGTTCTTATTATCCAGACCACGTCTGCAGGTAACGGCTGCCCACGTCGTACTGTGCTCACCAGGTGAGGGGCTCAGACAACTCCCAGATAACTTTGGAGCGCTTCACAGGACCCCCTTTGTGTGTCCTTTGTCTGGCCTTTCTTACCAACCCTTCTGTCCGGCTGCCTCGGGCCTCCTCTTGGTAAACTTGGCGCCAGTTTCCCTGACCCTAGGTGGTGCCTTCCTAGCGGGTGTAGCGAGGGGCTGCGCCACATAAAATGTCACAGCCTCCGGTTTCTAGCTGAGGGTCGTTTCCTGCCTCCACTAGTTTCGGGGATCGGTCTCCCCCTTTGGCCTGACCCCTCCACGCAGGTGGATTCGGGCGTGCGGTGGCGACTCGCCCGTCCGCACCCCTGGGATCCCTTCATTCCTCGTTCCTGGAGCCTTCTCCGCTCCTCTTCCTTCCTTCTCCCTCTTCCAGGCCTGGGCCTCTGTTACTAGGCCCGCCTCCGGAGCAGAGCTCATGCAGAGCCCCTGCTCCCTGCCACTTCTGCTCAGACTTCTCTGCACTGAACTAAGATGGTGCCCACCTTTTATACTCCCTTCTCAATGCACCCAGGAACTGCTTCCTCCCTGCTCCTGCACTACAGGGTTCCCCTTCCTCAGTGTTCCCTCCCCCCACTCCAGCCAGGGACAGGGACTGTCATGCCCATCTCAGAGGCATATTGGTCACCCTGCCCCACGGCAATGTGGTGTAATGCATGCAGGTGTCGGGTCCTGATCCACACTCCATCCTTACCTGAGAGTGAGATATCACACCTCTGGGTGAGGTGCAATACCTCTGTAGCAACAGAGCCCTCAGGGTGCTACAGTTCCATTTATCTTCAGCCTAGGTGACGTATTGTGATACAGGGCCGTGATTTTGGCTATAAAAGGGTCCCCTAGACCCCTACCCCAAGCTTTTTAAGAGAATCATATATGGCGTGCCAGGAGACTCTATGGAATGCTTTCTCAGCATCCAACGAGAGTATCTAATTACAAATTTTTAACTGCATCTAGCCCAGGAAATACTTTGTGCCTAGTAGCAGTGTCTGCTAGTCAGCGGATTATCCCAGCTGTTAAGCAAGCTACACCACCTGTAGTTTGGACACTTAATTTTTTCAAAGGAAATGCTTCGGGACCACGGGATACTCAGTGAAGAGCATCAGGAGGCACCCCAAGGCATAGGGGCTGGGACTGGCAGTAGGATGCCTTGCGGTGGACAGCCGAGCTCGATCCTTATAAAAGCTTTTTAACTGCAGCAGCTTTAGTGGACGCTACTGGAGCTGGAATTACGCGGCTGCTGGCATGAGACTTGCCCTCCAATAGATCCTTGTAAATGGATTTAAAGTGTATTCATTCAAATTAGAGAGACAATTTAAATTAAAAAGCTTAGAGCTGCCTCCACCACAGGGGGGCTCGCTCGACCCACCAGCGGACAGGCACCAGTATTGGGAGAGGGGGGCTGGCCGTCAGGGTTCACCGCGGCTCTGGCACAAACCCGGCGACACGGAGGTGGCACGGGCAGGAGCGGACTGAACGTGTCGGCTTCTCACTTTTTGGATTTTAGAAGGGCATGACATGCCTAAATCTGTGTCTCCCCCTCCTTTTACTCCTCCACCTCTTTTCTTTTCGCATGACTATATGTACTTGTCACTTTTCCATGTGTTAGTTGTGTCTTCTGAGCAGTTTGTCAGCTTTTGGACACCTTTGAAGGTGTTTTCTATGTGTTTCTATGTGTTTTTGTTTGCCTGCCATTGGTTTTAACGGTGTTTGAAGGTGTTCGACGAACAGTTCGACGAACAGTTCGGCGAACACACGGGTGTTCGACGAACCGAACCGAACTCGAACACTACGGGGGTGGCTCAACACTATCCAGGAACTCATTAAAAGCTACAGGAAGCGACTAGAGGCTGTTATTTTTGCAAAAGGAGGATCTACTAAATATTAATGTCACTTTTCTGGTGAGGTGCCCATACTTATGCACCTGTCAAATTTTCCTTGAATGCAGATTGCACATTTTCTGTTAGTACAATAAACCTCATTTCAAGGCAGAAACATTACTGTGTCCAACAGTTATTACATAAATCAAACTGAAATAGCTGTTGCAAAAACACCAATTTTTATCAAACATTAAGCTTAAGATTAATAGGGGTGCCCAAACTTTTTCATATAACTGTATAACTGTGGTTTTGCAGTTCCACGGGTCAAATCTCTGTATTATCCTGTTTTGGGCATTTTTTGCCGTAAAAAAAACCCGTAATAGTGTCTCCCTGACTGGTCAGACACTAATATATCTGTTTAAAAGAGTCTGGTGTAGGCCAGAAAAATATAACTGTGGTTTTGCAGTTCCATGGGTCAAATCTCTGTATTATCCAGTTTTTGGCATTTTTTGCCGTAAAAAAAACAGTAATAGTGTCTCCCTGATTGTTCAGACAGCAATATATCTGATTGAAAGATTCTGGTGTAGGCCAGAAAATTATAACTGTGGTTTTGCAGTTCCACGGTTCAAATCCCTGTATTATCCACTTTTGGGCCTTTTTTACATTAAAAAAACATTAAAAAAAGTCTGGTATACGCCAATAAATTAGAACTGTGGTTTTGCAGTTTCACGGTTCAAACCTCTGTATTATCCAGCTTTTGGCCTGTTTTACGTAAAAAAAAAAAAAATAGTGTCTCCCTGTCTGTTCAGTCATAAATATATCTGTTTAAAAGATTCTGGTGTCGGCCAGAGAAATAGAACTGTGGTTTTCCTCTTCCACGGTTCTAATCTCCTTTTTCTTACCCTTTTTCCATTGATAGTGCGAGTGTAAGCTATTTTACTTCATTTACAATGGACAAGGGACGTGGAACTGGACGTTCTGGTGATGGTACGTGTAGAGGACGGAGCCGTTGCCAAGGTGAAAATGTGCCACAACCAACAGCCACATCTTCTTGCTCCCACTTCTTGACCGAATTACTAGGGAAGCACACTACAACACCAGTATTGCGAACTGATCAGTGTGAACAGGTTATTAATTGGATAGCAGATAATACTTCCAGTTACCTGGGCACCACCAACTCCGGTCTGTCTTCCAAACGGTCAAGTTTTAGTAGCCGCGAGTCTCGACCGCATACTCCTCCTCACCCTGATGCTCCTTCCTCCCACCATGCCGAGTGTCGTCAGACAGCAACTGATCCCACACTTGGACACTCTGAAGAGCTGTTCACTGGTCCATTTCCATATTTGTGCCCCTCGCCTGCTCCGCTTGAAGTGGTGGAAGAGGAAATCCCATGTAGCGATGCCCAAATATTTGAACAGCCACGGCCACAGGAAGTTGACGCTGGCAATTTGTCACAAGAAGTGGACGATGACGAGACACAATTGCCACGAAGTGAGGAGGAGGATCGTGGTGCGCAAGTGGAGGAGGTGGTGGATGATCTAGTAACTGACCCAACGTGGCAGGAGGACACGCAGAGCGAGGCCAGCAGCACACAGGGGGAGGGAGGCAGAGTACCCCAACAGGCAGGAAGAAGCAGTGTGGTGGCTGCACACAGAAGGAGGGCAACCGTTCCCCGTAACACCAACATGAGGGACGTTGCCAGTACAACCGGTAGGTCTTCCAGAGTCTGGAATTTTTTTAAAGACTCTGCTGATAACCCCAAAAAGGCCATTTGTACCAGCCGCCATGCCAGCATCAGCAGGGTTGACAAAACTACCAGCCTGACCACCACCAGCATGATCAGGCACATGGCAGCAAAGCAAACGACTTTGTGGGGTGAACCCCAGGGTCCACGACCAGTGTCAGAGGGTGTCACCACTGCTTCTTCCGCTGTTGTGCGTGTAATAGAACCCCCTGTTGTGCGTGCAAGGCAATCCCCTGTCCATACTGCATGCAAAGATGCCCCCTCCTCTCAGTCTTCACTTGTTATGGCAGTTTCTCAAGAAACAGCATCAACGTCCACATTCACGTCCCACCACAGCGTTCAATTGTCCATATCCCAGAGTTTTGAACGAAAGCGCAAATTCGCAGCCAACGCCCGACAGGCCACAGTCCTAAATTTGCACATTTCACGACTGCTTGCGTTGAAAATGCTGCCTTTTAGGCTGGTGGAGATGGAATCCTTCCACAACCTTATGGCGGTGGCCGTCCCTCGGTACTCGGTCCCAGCCGACACTATTTTGCCCGGTGTGCCATCCCCGCACTACACAAGCACGTGTTCCAAAACATCTACCGTGCCCTCAACAACGCAGTTACTGGGAGAGTCCACCTGACAACGGACACGTGGACAAGTGCTTGTGGCCAGGGACGGTACATCTCCCTGACGGCACACTGGGTAAACATAGTGGAAGCCGGGACCCAGTTGGACCTTGGGACGGAACACATCCTCCCCACACGAGGATTGCGGGCCCTATGTCAGTCAGAGTTGCTGTTATTATCTGCAACAAGTGCTAAGGAAAGATAGGGGAAAGCTTTCCCTAAAGTAAGGCTAAGTTGAATCCCTACGATGTAGCGGGCTGCTTGTTCCTAGTGAACAGACGCGCCTTAGTCCTCGGCTAGTCTGAACGAAGACCTATAGAATTAAGGGGAGGGGTCCCTAAAAGAACTAAGGACTGGGACAAAAAGGGACACCTCCTAAACAGAAGTTGTTGCAGAACACAAAAAGACAAACTGACAAAAAGTACTAGAGGTCCCAGAGAACCAAGCAAACTTGACAGAGAAAGGCACAGAAGCACCAGGCTAGAGAGACAGTAGAACACTGAAGTCCAGCACAGCCAGAAGGGCGGAGCTTGAATATAAAGGCAGATGGTCACATGACCGCAAACCACAAGAAAGAAAAAACTAACAGGAGGGTTATAACAGTACCCCCTCTTTTATGCGGATCCTCCGGATCCTCCAGGCCCAGGCCTATCCGGAAACCTCCTGTGGAAAGCTTTAACAAGCCTAGGAGCAGAGACATCATCCGTCCTTACCCAGGAGTCGTCTTCGGGACCGAAACCCTTCCAGGAGACAAGATACTGTAATCTCCCTCTATGCTATCTAGAAATCAAGATACGAGAAATTTCATATCCGCCGTCTTCCACCACAGGAGGAACTGTGACAGTGGCGTCCCTATCAGATACGTCAGCCTTTTTCAACAAGGAAACATGAAACACAGGATTAATCTTCCAGAAAGTAGGGACACCCAACCTAACAGCAGATGGGTTAACAACCTGAAGCACTTTAAATGGACCCACAAACTTAGGACCCAGTTTTTTAGAGGGAATCCTCAACCGCAGGTTCTTTGAGGACAACCAAGCCATGTCACCCACAGTAAGCAAAACCTCTTTACGTTTCTTGTCAAAATACTTCTTGGACTTCTTATTAGCCTCTTGAAGGTTACAATGTACATTAGTCCAAACTCTCTCCAAATCACCGGAAAAATTCTCCTCCTCCGGCACCGCCGACCCCAATTTGGAGAACAAACCAAAAGACGGATGTCTCCCAGTACAACAAAAAAAAGGAGAACACCCAGCAGAGAAGGATGTATGATTGTTAAGAGCAAATTCTGTGAGAGGCAGAAACTCAGACCACACCTCTGGTTGTCCGCCACAAAACAACGCAAAAACTGTTCAACATCCTGGTTCTTTCTTTCGGTCTGTCCATTCGACTCAGGATGATAACCAGACAAAAATGACAAATGGACTCCCAAACTGTCACAAAAAGCAAGCCAAAAGCGAGCCACAAACTGAGGTCCTCTATCAGAAACAATATCCGTGGGAACGCCATGGAGCTTGACAATCTCCTTAACAAACACCTTAGCGAGTGTCTTGGCGCAGGGCAACTTAATGAATGGAACCAAATGACACATCTTACTAAAACGGTCCACGACCACCCAGATGACAGTAAAACCCTCGGACACAGGAAGATCAGTAATAAAATCCATTGTTAAATGCGTCCAAAGCGCACTAGGAACCTCCAAAGGGCAAAGCAACCCCGCAGCAGGAGTATGTGAAGCCTTTGACCTAGCACACACAGTACACTGATTCACCCACTTGATGACTTCCTTCTGCCATCCAGGCCATCAAACACTGCGACTGATAAGTCTCTTAGTCTCCAAAACTCCTGGATGACCTGCCAATCGAGACTCATGGCACTCCATAAACAAATCTCTCCTAAAGGCTCTAGGCACGAACAACCTCCCATGGGAGTGTTAGATGGAGCATCATCTTGAGCATTCAGAATCAGATAAGATAGATCAAATTCTTATGATCTGTGAAAACCTGAATAGGAAATCTAGCGCCTTCCAAAAAATGAAGCCAATGTTCAAACGCAAGTTTAATAGCCAGCAACTCCCGATTTCCAACATCATAATTCAGTTCGGTTTCCGAAAATTTTTTAGAAAAGAAGGCACAAGGATGTACTCCACCCTTGTTCTCCTGAGACAAAACTGCTCCGACCCCCACCGATGAAGCATCGACCTCGACCAAAAAAGGCTTGGTCTCATCAGGCTGCAAAAGTTTAGGGGTAGAACTGAACCTCTCTTTGAGATACTCAAACGCTTCAATGGCCTCAGTAGTCCACTGGGCCGTATTTGCACCTTTCCTGGTGAGATCAGTTAGAGGTTTAACAATTACAGAAAAATTCTTAATGAATTTCCTGTATTAATTGTCAAAACCCAAAAATCTCTGTATAGATTTCAAACAAATAGGCCTAGGCCATTCCTGCACAGCCTGAACCTTCACAGGGTCCATCTCAAAGCCCTCGCTGGAGACAATGTAGCCCAAAAAACTAATTTTCTGCACAGCGAATTCACATTTCTCCAGCTTAGCAAAGAGTGAATTATCACTCAATAGCTGCAAAATTTCACGCACACTCTGCCAATGGGACTCTAGATCAGGTGAATAAATCAAAATGTCATCCAAATACACAACCACATTCTTACCAATCAAAGGTCTCTGTGTTGCAGCAGCGTTTGCAGCTTCCGGCACACCGACTGGTGTGTGATGTCCCCACATGTTGGAACTCTACCCTCCACATGTTTCAAAGGATTTGTCAGTAGAAGAGAGCAGTTGTGGAGTACCAGCTGCAACAAGGCAGTCGATATTCAGGTCAGACTCCACACATAAGACCTCAGGAGTGGACCTGGATGTCTGACATATGTACCATCCTGACTAACTTTGAGGAGTCCACCAAGATGGTGAGTGGCGATGACGCCATCATTAGCGTCAGCATCCCACTTGTCTGTCTTTTGCAACGTTCTCTGCAGAGAATTAAAGAGGAGGCATTGCAGCCAGAGTATGATGAGATGCATCAAGAAGCCGTAGCGGGCGATTACACACAGCCCAGCCTCATCTCATCCCAATGTGCATTGGGGGAGAATGAGGGAGAGGAGGAGGAGGAGGAGGAAGAACAGGAGCTGGTATCATGCACTGTAGACGGTAGTACCTGTACAACTGTCATACCGTCGGTTCAGCGTGGGTGGCCTAAGGACAGGGGGGAGGAGGAGGAGGAGAGCATGGTCAGTCGTCATCTTGGTGAGGACACGGAAGTCTTGCCCGTTACCAGTCTGGCACACATGGCTGACTTTATGTTACGCTCCCTTAACCGTGACCCTCGCGTTGTCAAAATGTTGGGTGACATTCATTACTGTTTGGTGACACTTTTAGACCCCCGCTACAAGGAGAACTTTCACTCTCTTATTCCTGAGGTGGAGAGGTCTGCAAAAATGGGGCAGTACCAGAAGGCCCTTGCTACAGAACTGTTAAAAAAATTCCCATCTGAACACACTAGTGGCAGAGGTCACAGTTCGTTGCCCAACCAAGGCATACAGGCGAGAGAGATGCAACTCCAATTCAGCAGAGGCAGGGGAACACTGTCAACATTCTGGGACAGTTTTCTGAGACCCGCCAAGCTTACAGGCCCTGAGGCGCGGGGTACTCTCTCAAGGAGTGGAAAGTTTCAAAAGATGGTGAGGGAGTACATTGCCGACCGTACCAGTGTCCTCCGTGATTCCTCTGTGCCTTTTAATTATTGGGTATCCAAGCTGGACACTTGGAATGAACTCGCTCTGTACGCCTTGGAGGTCCGGGCCTGCTCTGCCACTAGCATGTTATCGGAGCGTGTTTTTAGTGCCGCTGGGGGAATTATAACAGATAAGCGCACTCGCCTGTCAACTGACAATGCTGACAAGCTGACCCTTATCAAAATGAACAAGGGCTGGATTGGGCCAGACTTCTCATCACCACCAAATGACAGCAGAGCAACATAAAGTCAAATCCACTGTGTTATTTCGGAAGGTGTATTCCCATGCACCGCTTCACACCCACACATGGGTATACTCTTCCTCATTTCGGCTGTATTTTGCTCTTCTCCTTATCCTCAGCCTCCACCACCACTATACCACCAGGGTGACCTTAGTCCGTGTTGCCAGCATTGTAAGTTCCTCCCTCCTAATTTTTGTCAGCTTTTGCTTGGAAGGCATAGGTAAAGACTATGGGAGACCCACTCCCCAATAATGGGAATAATGTTTTTAAGATGCTGTACTGCATGGCTCTTCCAAGGGGCATTTAAACCGTCTTGTTAAGCTACTGCGACCTCCACCACTTCTCCAGGGGGCATTAAAACCGTATTGTTAAGCTACTGCGACCTCCACGTCTCTTCCAAGGGGCATTAAAACAGTCTTGTTAAGCTACTGCGACCTCCACCACTTCTCCAAGGGGCATTAAAACTGTCTTGTTAAGCTACTGCGACCTCCACGTCTCTTCCAAGGGGCATTAAAACCATCTTGTTAAGCTACTGCGACCTCCACCACTTTTCCAAGGGGCATTAAAACCATCTTGTTAAGCTACGGTGACCTCCACGTCTCTTCCAAGGGGCATTAAAACCTTCTTGTTAAGCTACTGCGACCTCCACCACTTTTCCAAGGGGCATCGATATTGTCTTTTTATTCCACTGCAACCTCCACCATTCTTTCCTCCTAATTTTAGTCAGCTTTTGCTTTTCAATGCATAGGCAAACACTAAGGGAGACCCACTCCCCAATAATGGGTAGAAGGTTTTTAGTATGCTGTAATCCATGTCTGTTTCAAGGGGCATTGCCGTTCCTCATAATTTTTGGAAAGCCTTCCATTCACTGCTTAGGCCAACAGTGCACTGGAGACCCAGTTGCTATAAATAGAAAAAACGGTTTAGTTAAGGCCCTCTGACCTCCATGTCACTTCCAAGGGGCATTGGAGTGCCTAGAAATTTTTGGTAGGCATTGCACTCACTGCATGCCATTTAACTGTGTAGCCGAACTACTCCTTTTGGAACAGAAACATATCCTACAAGACATGTGTGGTTGACTGGCCTGATATTGATGCGAATGGTCCCTGTTCCTCCTGCTCTTTCTCCTTTGCCACCACCTCATCCATCATTCATCACCTGAAGCTTTGTTTTAACGGGAGTCATAGAACTGGGATAGTAGCAGGAAAACATCCAGCAATCCTCGGAGGAGGTAGGATATGCGCCAAAACGCTGACCACCTCAGGCATAGCCGCTACTACATACATGCGCTTGCATTCCAAGAAAACAAAGCAGACGCTAACTTCTATCATCATCATCATGCTCCTCATCTTGGCACTCTCAGCTCCCCTGATGGAGAAGCCAGGGCCCACCGGATGAGTCTGGTTCTCTGGTGGGCTCTTCCAATGCTGCCCTAAAGCAGGCCGGGCTAAGAAAAGTGTGTGGAGGGATGTTCCAAGGAGAAATGGGGGTGGCTGGGGACCGTTTATGGACACCCAGCCGCCCCCAGGCGGCTGGGGAGCATGTGTGGACACCAGGCCGTGGGGCGGCTGGGGACTGAGTATGGATACCTCGCTGCCGAAGCAGCCATGAGGTAGTGGCCAGCTTCGGCCTCCTCCAAACTAAAAGGCCCCATTTCAAGTGCAAGCAAGCTAGCAGTATGGTATTGCAGCCTGGGGGTGGGTGGATGGCAGGCTGCATACTTGCGCTTGCATTGCAAGGAATGGGGGAGGTACAATTGAACACTGCCCTGGGACAAGGACTTGCACGGGGATAGTTGCAAGTCTGCATATTCTGATGCGGAAAGGATCACTTCTGATGGGCACACTTTTAGGCAGTAACCTGGGTGTCAGAGATGATTCCAGGGGTCTTCCCTATGCTGTTCCCATGTCTTTTCAGCACTGTATGCATGTGTCACACAGCACATGGCCAGATAAGATTGTAAAATGTTAAAATGACATTTCCTGGTGAATGCATTTGTCACGGTTGAAAGCAGCACAAAAGTGCAAAAACGCATAAAAAATGCTACTTGTGAACATAGCCCAAGGTGTGGAGCAGTATTTTTGTTTTTGGTTATTTATTTTACCTTATACACAAGTCTTTACCCTGGAAAGGAAGTTCCTTAACATATTTCACAGGAAAACCGTTTCAGTTTCGTTTTTGAACGTTTTATTGTGAGCCTGTAAAAGTGGCTTAATACCTCTGACCACATTGTTGACAGCAGTGACCTGGGGGTCAGAAATGCTTCCTGGGGCGATGCCCGTGCTGTCTCCATGTCTTTTGAGCACTGTCACTATCGTTTTGGGCACTTTTTAGGCTTTCTACAGACTGCTGGGGGTGCCGCCGCAAAAATGCTCGGGTCTCCCATAGACTAACATTGGGCTCGTTGCTCAGGTCAAGCACCCAAGTATCACGGTGAGCTCGGCCCGAGCTTCGAGCACCCTAGCATTTTAGTGCTCGCTCAACACTAATAGTAACCTACAGGCCCGCTAATTAAAACCGTGGTTGTCCATTACACTTATGACATATAACTGCGGTCCAAATTCAGCCATTTCTGGCCTCCATATCCATTTTGTTGCAGTGTGTCAGTGAAGCTATTCACATGAGGTCGCTGTGAAGAATAGTATTAGTAGATTACAGGCCTGCTATTTAAAACCGTGGTTGTCCGTCAGACGTATCACATATAACTGCCGTCCAAATTCAGCCATTTCTGGCCTCCATTTATATTTTGTAGCAGTGTGTTAGAGAAGCTATTCACACAAGGTCACTGTGAAGAATAGTAACCTACAGGCCAGCTATTTAAAACCGTGGTTGTCCGTCAGACAGATCACATATAACTGCGATACAAATCCAGCCATTTGTAGTGAACATGGAAAATATTGTCCTCCATTTAAAATGGGAAAGGTGCGTGGCAAGGGACGGTAGAGTGGATGTGATGGTGATGGTGCATGCAGAGGCCGAGGCAGATAGCAGATAATGCTTCCAGTCACTTTGACACCACTACCACCCTGTCTTCCACACGGTCAAGTCTCAGTAGCCGTGAGTCTGGACCGCATATTCCTCACCCTGATCCTCCTTCCTCCCACCATGCCCGGAGACAACTGATCCCACACTTGGACAGTCAGAAGAGCTGCTCACTTTTCCATTTATAGATTCGGGCCTCTCACCCGGCCAGCTTCAAGCGGGTAAAGAGAAGAACGAATGTAGCGATGCCCAAATATTTGAGCAGCCACGGTCACAAGAAGGCAAAGGTGGGAAAGTGCAATTATTCTTGCAAGAGGTGGATGATGATGAGACACAATTGCCAGAAAGTCAGGAGGAGGACCAGGGAGCGGAAGTATAAGACAAAGTGTTGGAAGATATGGTAACTGACCCAACCTAGCAGGGGAAAATGCAGAGCGAGGACAGCAGCACACAGGGGGAGGGAGGGATAACACCACAACAGGCAGGAAGAATCAGTGTGGTGGCCACAGACACAAAGCGGGAAAGCATTCCCCGTAACACCAACACGACAGAAGTTGCCAGTACAATTGTTAGATCTTTTCGAGTCTGGTTATTTTTTAAAGACTCTTTAGATAACCTCAAAAAGGCCATTTGCACCACCTGCCAGGCCAGCATTAGCAGGGGTAGCAAAACTATCAGCTTGACCACCACAACCATGATCAGGCACATGGCAGCAAAGTACCCGATTAAGTGGGACGAACCCCAGGGTCCAGAAACAGTGCCTGCGGGTGACACCACTGCTTGTTCCGCTGTTGTGCGTTCACGCCAATCCCCTGTCCATGGCACATGCGAAGATGCCTCCCGCCCATCACCTGTTGTTGCACACTCTCAACTAGTACCATCAGCAAGCACATCCACGTCCTTGTCCCAGCACAGCATTCAGTTGTCCCTACCCCTGTCCTTGGAATGCAAGTGCAAATAAGCAGCCAACGCCCCACAGGCCTTACTATTTAATTCACACATTTCGTGAATGCGTGTGCTCGAAATCTTGCCTTTTAGGCTCTTGGAGAAGGAAGCTTTCCGCAACCTGATGGCAGCGGCCGTCCCTCGGTATTCGGTCCCCAGCCGCCACTATTTCTCTCAGTGTGCCGTCCCTGAATTACACAAGCATTTGTCCCAAAACTTAGCCGTGCCCTCAACAACTCAGTTACTGGGAAAGTCCACCTAACCACGAACACGTGGACAAGTGCTTGTGAGCAGGGACGGTACATCTCTTTGATGGCACACTGGGTTAATATAGTGGAAGCCAAGACCCAGTTGGACCTTGGGACGGAACACATCCTCCCAACACCGAGGATTGCGGGCCCTGGGTCAATCAGGGTTGCCCCTACATTCTACAGCTCCTGCATCTCCTCCTCCTCCTCTTCAGCCTCCTTCTCCAAAATGACCACATCAGTCACAAGCTGGAAGCACTGCAGCATTGCCTTGGCCAAGCGGCAACAGGCTCTGCTGAAGCTAATATGTTTAGGTGACAACCTGCACAATGCTGAAGAGTTGTGGACAGTTCTGAAAGAGCAGTCAGATCTATGGCTGACACCGCTGAACCTACAGCCAGGCATGGTCGTGTGTGACAATGGCCGGAATCTGGTGGAGGCTCTGAAGCGAGGCGAGCTCACACACGTACCATGTCTGGACCATCTGCTTAACCTCGTGGTTCAGCGGTTTCACAAAACCTACCCAGATCTGCCGGATCTGCTTGTCAAATTACACCGCGTGTGTGCCCATTTTCAAAAGTAAGCTACAGGTTCCACTGTCCTTGCCGTGCTTCAGCAGCATTTGCAGCTTCCAGCTCACCGACTGGTGTGCGATGTCCCCACACATTGGAACTCTACACTGCAGATGTTGGGAAGGATTTTTTGGGTACCAGCATCAACAAGGCTGTCAGGAGTGGACATGGATTTCAGACATCTGTATCATCCTTCAAAACTTCGAGAACTTCACCAAGATGGTGAGTGGCGATGACACCATAATTAGCATCACCAACCTGCTTCTCTGTCTTCTGAAACACTCTCTGCTCACAATTAAAGAGGATGCATTGCAAGTGGAGCACGATGAGATGGAGCAAGGAACCATACAGGGTGATTCCACACAGCCCAGCCTCATCTCATCCAAATCTCATCCCAATGTGGATTAGGTGACAATGAGGAAGAGGAGGAGGAGAAGGAAGAACAGGAGCTAGCTCCTGCACTATAGACGGTACTACCTGCACAACTCTGTCATAGAAAGACAAGGAGAGCGAATGAGTAAACTGGCATCAATAAGCTTTATTATTAAAAATTCTTTGACATAAATAGTATCAAGACATATAAAGACAATATATAGACATGCGGATCAAAGAAGTCCCACCATATCCTTAACACCATAGAAAAATAGAAAAATAGATATCAGGACAGTACATAAAAAATGTGAGATGAAAAAGATAAAATGCCTCTTGAGAAAGCAGCCGCGAAACGCGCGTCGAGGCCCGTTCTTGACGGGAGTTACCAGCCCTCCACTGTCCCCTGTATGAGCAACAGTTTATACCCTTGTAGGTAAGTCATCTCTGGTCGTGTGGATGATAGACTAATAGGATGAATCCTGTGATATACCTCCTTATTGGATTGACCTGACCTGACCTGACTCCCTCTTGATTTTCTAGTACCTTTATTGTTTGCTTATACCACCTTACCCGTCCTCTCCTTTCCCATTTTCTTCTCTTCGCTTTTTATCAAGACAATTTTTGGGGTGGCATTGCTAGGTGTAGTGTTATACCACAGCCACTTACCTGAGTCCATCATGTGTATTCATATCTTATAGTCATTTCTTTTGATGTTTATATTTTTCATCTCACATTTATTATGTACTGCCCTGATATCTAGTTTTCTATTTTTCTATGGGGTTAAGGATATGGTGGGACTTCTTTGATCCGCATGTCTATATATTGTCTTTATATGTCTTGATACTATTTATGTCAAAGAATTTTTAATAATAAAGCTTATTGATGCCAGTTTACTCATTCGCTCTCCTTGTCTTTCCATGTATTGTTTTGAGTAGGCGCTGTCTTGCGGCTATGTGGTGTGAGTGGTATTCCCTCCACACCACTTACCCGCTACTTTAAATATGCTGGCCAAAGTGTTTTCTATATCTGTCATACCGTTTATTCACCGTCTGATCGCACAGGCCCCGATGAGCGGTACTCTCATAAGGAGGGAAAAGTTTGGGAAGAAGCTGAAGGAGTACCTTTCCGACCATATCAACGTCCTCCGTGATTCCTGTGTGCTTTATAATTATTGGGTATCCAAGCAGGACACGTGACATGAACTGGCTCTCTTTGCCTTGGAGGTCCTGGCCTGCCCTGATGCTAGCGTTTTGTTAGAGCGGGTTTTAGTCCTGCTAGTGGAATTATAACTGATAGGTGCATCTGCCTGTCAACTGAAATTGCTGACAGGCTGACTCTTATAAAAATGAACAAGGGCTGGATTGGGCCAGACTTCTCTACACCACCAAATGATAGCAGTGTAACAAAAACTCAAATCCAGTGTCTTTTTTTTGGGAGGTCTATTCCCATGCACCTCTTCACACCCAGACATGGGTATACGCTTCCTGATTTTGTCTATTTGCCCTTGTCCTCCTCTTTCTCCTCATCCTCCATCACCATATCATTCACCACCATATCTACCATATCAACTCCTCTATGTGTCTTGCAAGGAGCATTGGAGTGCCTCCAAATTTTTGGCAGCCATTGCATTCACTGCATAGGCACACAGTATGGGAGTATTTTGCCTTATATACAAGTTATTACCCTGGAAAGGATGTTCCTTAACATTTTTCCCAGGAAAATCAATTCTGGTTTCGTTTTAGTATGTTTTATTATGAGTAATACTCTGACAACATTGTTGACAGCAGTGACCTGGGAGTCAGAGATGCTTCCAGGGGTCTTCCCCATGCTGTTCCTATGTCATTTGAGCACCGTTCCCATTTGGGCAACTTTTAGGCCCTCTGCAGACCACCGGGGGGGCCGCCAGAAAAATGCTTGAGTTTCCCATAAACTTACAATGGGCTCGATGCTCGGATTGAGTATTCAAGCATTCCAATTTGCTCTACTCGAGCAACGAGTACCGGAGAATTTTAGTCCTCGCTCATCACTAGTCTCCATCTATTGTGTTGGCTGTAGTGGAAGAGGTTTCGGTCTCCAATAAACTACTTCTACTCTGGTGAAATTGGTTCCACTTTGGTGGTGTTAGGCCCTAATTTAGGGAAATGTAAACACTTCTGATTGAGTCTTCATCTACTGGGTTGGCTGTACTAGAAGACTTGTCGGTCCTAATAACACTATTTCTACTGTAGTGAAATTGATGCCACTTTGCTGGTGTCTGCCACTAATTTTTGTAAATGTGGAGAATCCTGATTGGGTCTCCATCTACTGGGTTGGCTGTAGTGGAAGAGGTGTCGGTACCCATTATACTACTTATACTCTAGTGAAATTGATGCCACTTTGGTGGTTTTAGGCCCAAATGTTTTCAAATGTGAACACTCCTGATTGGATCTCCATCTACTGGGTTGGCTGTAGGGAAAGAGGTGTCGTTCCTAATTCTACAATTTCTACTGTACTGAAATTGATGCCACTTTGCTGGTGTCTGCCACAATTTTTTGGAAATGTGGAGAATCTTGATTGGGTCGCCATCTGCTGGGTTTTCCTGTACTGGAAGAGTTGTCGGTCACCATTATACTAGTTCTACTCTAGTGAAATTAATTCTTTGGGGCAGATATTTTTGTCACAGGGGTACACAAAATATAATCGAAATTGTTTTTCTTAGTACCGTGGTATATAAAGCAGGCTATATTTCATCTTTTAATCCTTCGGTGCTGATATTGTTCTCCATACAGGGGTACACATTAGTAATGAAGGAGCACAAAATGTGCTCAACTTAGTATTTCAGCGGTTTCTCAATACCTACACAGATCTGCCAGAGCTACTTGTGAAAGTACAACGCGTGTGTGTCCATTTCAGAAAGTCAACTTATAGCTTCCGCCACTCTGGCAGTTCTCCAGCAGCATTTGGAGCTTCCAGTTCACCGACTGTTGACTACATGCTGGAAATCAATGTTGCAGATGTTGGGAAGGATTTGTGAGCAGCAGAGGCCAGTTGTTGAGTACCATCTTCAACACACCCATCGGCATTCAGGTCAGCCTCCGCACATAAGAGCTGATGAGTGGGCATGGATGTCTGACATCTGTGCCATCCTCCAAAACTTTGAGGACTCCACCAAGATGGTGAACGGCGATGACGCCATAATTAGCATCACCATCCCACTTCTCTGTCTACTGAAATGCTCAGTGCTCACAGTTAAAGAGGAGGCATTGCAGGAGGAGCAAGGAACTATGCAGCCCAGCCTCATCTCATCTCAACACAGATTGGGTGATAATGAGGAGGCGGAGGATGAGGAGGAGAACATGGACAGTCATCCTCTTGGTGAGGACAAGGAATACTTGGCTGTATTAGAAGTCTTGATACCCCTCTTTCAGTCAGTGGGAAAGCTGTATGAGTTTCACTTAATGACCTTCAGTAGCCTAAACCGTGGCTTTGCTTATGCACATTATTTCTCAAAACGCATTGCAGATCAGGCCATTGTCCAACTCTGTAGTGATTAAATTCAAGGAGTAAAGAAAGATCTTTGTCTGTGACAAAGCACCACTGAGAAGTGTGAGCTGATGTTGGACGGGCTGTCATTGCTCATGCAACAAGCTGCATTAGAGGACTTCCTGGGAGAAATGACAGCCGGAGTAGATACAGCTTCCCTCTATGCTAGTCCTTTCACCGAGCTAAAGAATATGACTGTGGTGAAATACAGCTCTCACCAAGAAGCAGTGTCAGACTGAAGAACATTGGGCCCACCAGAGGATTTGATTCTGAGGGACCACCTTTCTCCGCCGCTAAAGAACCCAATAGCAGCTGCAAGGTTTGCGCTATGAACTCCCCTGATGGAGAAGCCAGGGCCCACCGGAAGATTCTCTGGTTCTCTAGAGGGCCTGTCAAACCCTACCGAGAAGCAGCCCTGGCTACAGGGGGCACTGCTAATATCATGGTGTCATGCCATAGTTCACTGGAAATATTCCAGGCTGGTAGGAGCCAAGCAGATTCCCACAGAAAAGTACCATCAGTAATGTTCTGGGACCCATGTTTGTGGAAGGCGGGGACGACACCAGGAGAAATAGTCTCCATACTCGGTCCCCAGCCGCAGCCATGAGGTTGTAAAAATGTTCCGCCTCCACGAGCCTAAATGGCAACATTTCAAGTGCAAGCAGCTGTCCAGAAATGTGCCAGTTTAGTACAGTTTTAGCCTGTGGTTGAAGAGGAGATGGATGGCCTCATCATCATCACACCCTGCAAGGTTTGCGCTATGAACTCTTCTGAAGGAGAAGCCAGGGCCCACCGGATACCAAATATCCCCCATCCTCTGGAATTCTGTGCCTCAACACATCCGATTAGCTACCACATTCGGATCCTTCAGACACAACCTGAAAACCCATCTCTTCAGCCTACAGCCTGCCATTGCCTCTCTGCCACCTCAACAACACCGGAGCTAATGCAACTCCACAACCTACTGTCTCCTTCCCCACCATCCTGTAGAATGTAAGGCCACAAGTGCAGGGTCTATAAGACTTAAGATGCAATATGGCACCTTGGCAAAGCCCAGTTATGCTCTCCCTCTGATATCTAACAATAACAAAAAGGTCATGCTGGACAAACTAGCACTTACTGCCACTCAGTGTCTTCAGCTCCTTTGTGAGAAACTAATGTTTGCTCAGCCAGTCTACCAAATAAAATTCCTGAGGTACGGAAATTGTGGATGGCTTTGTTTCTGGTACTGTGTGCTAAAACCAAACCGTGGCGTGCCATTCACTGGATATTCCTGGCTGGTTGGAGACATATATACAGTATATATTATTTATTTTGCCTAAAATACAAAGGACATTTGTCATCTTTAACTTCAGGCCTTTTAGAGATTTCACAATAACAGTAATTTTAACCAGGGGTGCCCAAACTTTTACATGCTACTGTAAATAAGTCTGTGTGTTACATTTTACAGGGATGAATTATGAACGGAAGAAGAAGTCGTTGCAATCTGGGATGAATGCAAAGGAATAGGGGAAATGAATGACAACAATTAGCGAGAACCTCACTGGGGAGAACCTGCACAGTACACACATTTATGGTCAGCAGAGCACTGGTGTAGAACTGATATTACCATTATATGGTCACTATTTGGTGGTGATATCAATCCTAGTACAATGGTTTTGGTTAAAGGGGTTGTCCAGGCTTGAAGTTAAAGTCTGCAGTGACTCTATGTGACTGCAGATTTATGAATCCTCAAAGTATGTGCATCACCTGCTATAAGAATTCTCCAGTGCTGGGAGTGGACAATCATGTCATCTCAAGTATACACTTTTCATACATTCAGTTATGTGCTGACTGGAAATGCACAGCCTCGCTCAATACAAGTGAATTTAGCAAAGCTGAGTACATTTAGTCAAAATGTGACCAGAGGTATGGAAATTGCATACTTGCGCTCACATCTCGGCCTGATAACCTTTCCGGCACCAGAGAATTTTGACAGTGTGTAATGTGAGGTTTCACAAGGCTGAAGTCACATAGACATAAACCTCAAACCTGGACAACCCCTTTAAGATCAGTATGGTAGTATTATAAATACTGTATATGCTGATAATATTTGGTTATTATTTGCTGGTGTTTGTCTGTTATAATGCAATATTATTATATTGACACTGACAGTGGCATTTAACACGCTCAGACCGCGCAGACAGGAAGTGCATCATTGATCCCACCCATCGACGCACCCGTCACATGACTGCAGGGCGATCGGACGATCGCAGCTTCAAGTGTCCTAAGGTGACTATTAAATACAGTAAAAAGAAAAAAATTATTTGCTCCATTAAAGCTAAAACAATTAAAAAATAAATATAGAAAAATACACATATTTGCTATCACTGCATTCAAAAATGTCCTGTCTGTCAAATTATAAAACAAATTAATCTCATCGGTAAATGGCATAAAAAAAATCAAAAAGCCAGAATTACGTTTTTTTGGTTTCTGCAATATTGCAATAAAAAGTGATACAAACATGGTATCTACCCCAAATAGGTATCAGTAAAAATGTCAGTTCAAGGGGCACAAATAACAAGCCCTCACACAGCCCCAAAGCCAGAAAAATGAGAACGTTACAGGTCTAGGAAAATGGCAACAAAAGCAAAATTCCTTTTTTTTGCTTTTTTACAAATTTCTGAACTTTTTTTTTTTTACCACTGAAATAAAATAAAACTTTACATGTTTGGTATCTGCATACTCATACTGACCTAGGGAGTCATATTGCCAGGTCAGTTTTACCATATATTAAACATGGTAAATAAAAAAACCAGAAAGCCATTGTGGAATTGCATTTTGTTTGCAATTTCACAACACTTGGAATTTTTTTCCAATTTTCCAGTACACTATGTGGCAGACTGAATGGTGTCATCCAAAAGTACAACTCGTCCTGCAAAAAACAATCTCTCACATGACTATATAGCTGGAAAAAAAAAAGTAATGGCTCTTGGAAGAAGGTGAGGAAAAAACAAAAACGAAAAACAGAAAATCGCCCAGAGGTGAAGAGGTTCAGGACCTGGGTCATAACTCTGTGTGTCTGAGTTCTCCAAGAATAATTCAAGTGAGTTGCTTCCTTTCTAGTAGGCGGACAAATAACATACTGCAAAGTCTCAATTAGAGATGGGCGAAACCGAACAGTAAAGTTCGGGGTCCGAACTGAATACCTAGTGAACACGAACTTCCTCAGGAAACCCGTGCTACTGTTCTGGTTCGGCACCCCGATCATCGGGTGTTTCCTGCACTGTCAGCTGCGTGACAGCACGGGAAACAGGGGCTCTGATCGGCGGTAAGATTGTTACCGCCAATAAGAGCGCTGCAGGATCACGCTGTTCGATGTCATCGTGAGCCCGCAGCTGAGACTGTGACTGGCGGTAAAAAGCTTACCACTGGTCACAGGCGTCGGCTAATGAGAGTACTACTCCCATCAGCCTATGCCTGCTGCGCTTGTGCTCAAAGTAAAGAAAAAAAAAAATTGAAATAAAAATAAAAAAACACAGTTATACTCATCTTAACAACTAATCCCCAAAGCCCTTGTCCCCTGTAAAAATAAAAAAAACATCATAATACTCACCTTAACGCCTAATCCCCGATGCCCTTGTCACCTTAAAAGAGAAAAAATAATAAACCACCATAAAACTCACCTATCTGCCATAATCCATACTGTCCTACGTCGATCTGGATCACTTGTAGAGCAGTTACATCAGATGATGTGACTGCTCTCTCTGGCAGTCGGCTACACACTGACATAGGCAGTGTGTAGCGCTGAGCTGCCATGAGAAAGTTCACAGGAGTTCATCAGCTGATGAGCTCCAGTGATCTCACTTACGGCACTGCCACTGCATGAGAAAGCTCTCATGCAGCGAGGGTGCCATAAGTGAGGTCATCGGGGTTTATCAGCTGGTGAACTCCTATGAGCTTTCTCACAGCAGCTCAGTGCTGCACACTGCCCGTGTCAGTGTGTAGCAGGCTGTCATGTAGAGCAGTCACATCAGTGACTCTACAAGCAATCCGAATCGTCGTGGGATTGTATGGCTTATCTCCATGGCGAACAGGTGAGTATTATTGTGGTTTATTATTTTTTCTCTTTTACAGGGGACAATGGCTTTTGAGAATTAGGTGTTAGGTGAGTATAAATTAGCTTTTTTATTTTCTGTTTTTTTACAGGGGAAAATGGCTTCAGGGATTAGGTGTTAGGTGAGTATAACTGTGTTTTTCATTTTTAAATAAATGTGTAAAACCATGTGGACTTTTATTTCAAATAAAGGATTTTTTACATGCTGTGTCTTTATTTGCAAACTTTAGTAATGTAAATGTAATGTAATTTAGTAATGGGGGCATCTTATAGACGCCTTTCCATTGCTAACCCATGGGCTTCATGTCAGCTGCCAATACAAGGCTGACATGAACCCCAACCCTATTATCCTACTTGCCACCGCACCAGGGCAAGTGGGAAGAACTAAGGGTTAGCCCCAGATTTGGTGCATCTTATTGATGCGCCATCTTTGGGGTGGCTGAGGGCTGATGTTATTATCCTCAGAGGGGGCTAGTATCCATGACCCCTTCCCTGGCTATTAATGTAAGCCCACAGCTGTCTGTTTAGTCTTTGCTAGTTAGATTTTAAAGGGGGCCCTATATCAATTTTTTTCTGGGGTCCTCCTGTAAGTTAGCCAGTAAATGCTAATCAAACAGTTGTTAGCTGTTATTCATAGCCAGGGAACATTTTGGGCTAATGGCCCCTTTATCTGGCTAGTAATATCAGCCTCCAATGCACGACTTTCCCTCTGCTGGTTATGAATGTAAGAGAATGAGAAGTCCTAATATTCTGAGCAGCCATGTTAAACCTAGCAGCCATCTTGTTCAGAAGTTTGAGTAAAGAGTTTTGCAGCTAATGAGATGCATGTCCTACACATGTCCTAATCACAATGAAGCGTTAAAATGATGTCACTGCCATTAGCAGGTATAGTGGTATACACAAAGGTTAATAGCAGCAGCTGCAGGTCAATGTGAGAGTAAATAAGTGATTTTATAGGTAGAGATGAGCGGTGTTCGAATCGAACTGTTCGCCAATCTCAAATTCAAGCTGTTTTGGGCGGTGTTCGAGCCATTCGACGAACCCAAACGATTTGAAAAAAATCCGGCTGTTCGAGGTTATGTTCGATAACTGTTCGTGCACCAAAATCAATGTTAATATACAGTTTGAGTGTACAGCGGGGCGGGGGGAGGGGCATGGGATGGATCTCTGCAGAAATAATGAAGGTCTCTATTTTTTTTTCTCTTTCCCGCATTTACAGTGGGGAGGTGTAGTCTGTCAGCCTATCAGCAGCGCACACACGGAGCGAAGTGCTTTTTTTCACACAAGCAAGGGCATGTGTCATTGGCAGTGTATGTCACATGTCCTTGCCCTATAAGACCCAGCCATTTTCCCCGTCACCACCATTTTCTCACTGCTGCAGCTGTGTGCGCGCTATACAGTATAACTGTGTGAATTGCAAGCAAATTTTATCTGCAATAGACAGATAGCTTGGGAGTAGGGACTAGTTCTAATTGCAGCCCTTTTGAGGGCTAGGTTACAGCTTTTCCTACAACTTTTAGCAGGCAGTTCTGTGCTCTTAAATAGAGAGTTAGGTTGGGAGTAGTGACTAGTTGTAATTGCAGCCCTTTTGAGGGCTAGTTTACATCAGTTCCTATCACTTTTTGCCAGGCATGTCTGTTTTAGAGCTGTGCAAGTGTTTTTCACAGCATTTGGCTAAATCTAGCTAAGCAAATCCTTTTGGGCCTCTTGCAGTGTGTGTTAGTCAGTGGAGTAGCCTACACCATCTGTGTATGTAATACAAATTTTTTACTGCACCTAGCCAAGTAAAACCTTTTGGCCATATTAGCAGTGTGTGTTAGTCAGTGGAGTAGCCTATCTGTGTTGCAAGCTACACCACCTGTGTATGTAATACAAATTTTTTTACTGCACCTAGCCAAGTAAAACCTTTTGGGCACATTAGAAGTGTGTGGTACTCATTCTATTAGGCCATCTATACTAAGCTTCACCAGATTTCAAATTACTAATAATTTTTAGCTGCATCTTGCCTGTAAAATAATTTTGGGCATATTAGCAGTGTGTGGTACTCATTCTATTAGGCCATCTATACTAAGCTCCACCAGCTTTCAAATTACTAATAATTTTTAGCTGCATCTTGCCTGTAAAATAATTTTGGGCATAGTAGCAGTGTGTGGTACTCATTCTATTAGGCCATCTATACCAAGCTCCACCAGCTTTCAAATTACTAATAATTTTTAGCTGCATCTTGCCTAGAAAATAATTTTGGGCATAGTAGCAGTGTGTGGTACTCATTCTATTAGGCCATCTATACTAAGCTCCACCAGCTTTCAAATTACTAATAGTTTTTAGCTGCATCTTGCCTGGAAAATAATTTTGAGCCTGTAGCAGTGTGTGGTACTCATTCTATTAGGCCATCTATACCAAGCTCCACCAGCTTTGAAATTAATAATAATTTTTAGCTGCATCTAGCCCGGAAAATAATTTTCGGCATAGTAGCAGTGTGTGGTACTCATTGTATTAGGCCATCTATACCAAGCTCCACTAGCTTTGAAATGAATAATAATTTTTAGCTGCATCTAGCCCGGAAAATAATTTTGGGCATAGAAGCAGTGTGTGGTGCTCATTGTATTAGGCCAGCTATACCAAGCTCCACCAGCTTTGAAATTAAAAATAATTTTTAGCGGCATCTAGCCCGGAAAATAAATTTGGGCATAGTAGCAGTGTGTTGTACTCATTGTATTAGGCCATCTATACCAAGCTCCACCAGCTTTGAAATAAATAATAATTTTTAGCTGCATCTAGCCCGGAAAATAATTTTGGGCATAGTAGCAGTGTGTGGTACTCATTGTATTAGGCCATCTATACCAAGCTCCACCAGCTTTGAAATTAATAATACTTTTTAGCTGCATGTAGCCAGGAAAATAATTTTGGACATAGTAGCAGTGTGTGCTACTCATTGTATTAGGCCATCTATACCAAGCTCCACCAGCTTTGAAATTAATAATAATTTTTAGCTGCATCTAGCCCGGAAAATAATTTTCGGCATAGTAGCAGTGTGTGGTACTCATTGTATTAGGCCATCTATACCAAGCTCCACTAGATTTGAAATGAATAATAATTTTTAGCTGCATCTAGCCCGGAAAATAATTTTGGGCATAGTAGCAGTGTGTGGTACTCATTGTATTAGGCCATCTATACCAAGCTCCACCAGCTTTGAAATTAATAATAATTTTTAGCTGTATCTAGCCCGGAAAATAATTTTGGGCATAGTAGCAGTGTGTGGTACTCATTGTATTAGGCCATCTATACCAAGCTCCACCAGCTTTGAAATTAATAATAATTTTTAGCTGCATCTAGCCCGGAAAATAATTTTGGGCATAGTAGCAGTGTGTGGTACTCATTGTATTAGGCCATCTATACCAAGCTCCACCAGCTTTGAAATTAATAATAATTTTTAGCTGCATCTAGCCCGGAAAATAATTTTGGGCATAGTAGCAGTGTGTGGTACTCATTGTATTAGGCCATCTATACCAAGCTCCACCAGCTTTGAAATTAATAACAATTTTTAGCTGCATATAGCCCGGAAAATAATTTTGGGCATAGTAGCAGTGTGTGGTACTCATTGTATTAGGCCATCTATACCAAGCTCCACCACCTTTGAAATTAATAATAATTTTTAGCTGCATCTAGCCAGGAAAATAATTTTGGGCATAGTAGCAGTGTGTGGTACTCATTGTAATAGGCCATCTATGCCAAGCTCCACCAGCTTTGAAATTAATAATAATTTTTAGCTGCATCTAGCCCGGAAAATAATTTTGGGCATAGTAGCAGTGTGTGGTACTCATTGTATTAGGCCATCTATACCAAGCTCCACCAGCTTTGAAATTAATAATAATTTTTAGCTGCATCTAGCCCGGAAAATAATTTTGGGCATAATAGCAGTGTGTGGTACTCATTGTAGTAGGCCATCTATACCAAGCTCAACCAGCTTTGAAATTAATAACAATTTTTAGCTGCATCTAGCCCGGAAAATAATTTTGGGCATAGTAGTAGTGTGTGGTACTCATTGTATTAGGCCATCTATACCAAGCTCCACTAGATTTGAAATGAATAATAATTTTTAGCTGCATCTAGCCCGGAAAATAATTTTGGGCATAGTAGCAGTGTGTGATACTCATTGTATTAGGCCATCTATACCAAGCTCCACCAGCTTTGAAATTAATAATAATTTTTAGCTGCATCTAGACCGGAAAATAATTTTGGGCATAGTAGCAGTGTGTGGTACTCATTGTATGAGGCCATCTATATCAAGCTCCACCAGCTTTGAAATTAATAATAATTTTTAGCTGCATCTAGCCTGGAAAATAATTTTGGGCATAGTAGCAGTGTGTGGTACTCATTGTATTAGGCCATCTATACCAAGCTCCACCAGCTTTGAAATTAATAATAATTTTTAGCTGCATCTAGCCCGGAAAATTATTTTGGACATAGTAGCAGTGTGTGGTACTCATTGTATTAGGCCATCTATACCAAGCTCCACCAGCTTTGAAATTAATAACAATTTTTAGCTGCATATAGCCCGGAAAATAATTTTGGGCATAGTAGCAGTGTGTGGTACTCATTGTAATAGTCCATCTATGCCAAGCTCCACCAGCTTTGAAATTAATAATAATTTTTAGCTGCATCTAGCCCGGAAAATAATTTTGGGCATAGTAGCAGTGTGTGGTACTCATTGTATTAGGCCATCTATACCAAGCTCCACCAGCTTTGAAATTAATAACAATTTTTAGCTGCATATAGCCCGGAAAATAATTTTGGGCATAGTAGCAGTGTGTGGTACTCATTGTAATAGTCCATCTATGCCAAGCTCCACCAGCTTTGAAATTAATAATAATTTTTAGCTGCATCTAGCCCGGAAAATAATTTTGGGCATAGTAGCAGTGTGTGGTACTCATTGTAATAGGCCATCTATGCCAAGCTCCACCAGCTTTGAAATTAATAATAATTTTTAGCTGCATCTAGCCCGGAAAATAATTTTCGGCATAGTAGCAGTGTGTGGTACTCATTGTATTAGGCCATCTATACCAAGCTCCACCAGCTTTGAAATTAATAATAATTTTTAGCTGCATCTAGCCCGGAAAATAATTTTGGGCATAATAGCAGTGTGTGGTACTCATTGTATTAGGCCATCTATACCAAGCTCCACCAGCTTTGAAATTAATAACAATTTTTAGCTGCATCTAGCCCGGAAAATAATTTTGGGCATAGTAGTAGTGTGTGGTACTCATTGTATTAAGCCATCTATACCAAGCTCCACCAGCTTTGAAATTAATAACAATTTTTAGCTGCATATAGCCCGGAAAATAATTTTGGGCATAGTAGCAGTGTGTGGTACTCATTGTATTAGGCCATCTATACCAAGCTCCACCAGCTTTGAAATTAATAATAATTTTTAGCTGCATCTAGCCCGGAAAATAATTTTGGGCATAGTAGCAGTGTGTGGTACTCATTGTATGAGGCCATCTATATCAAGCTCCACCAGCTTTGAAATTAATAATAATTTTTAGCTGCATCTAGACTGGAAAATAATTTTGGGCATAGTAGAAGTGTGTGGTACTCATTGTATGAGGCCATCTATACCAAGCTCCACCAACTTTGAAATTAATAATATTTTTTAGCTGCATCTAGCCCGGAAAATAATTTTGGGCATAGAAGCAGTGTGTGCTACTCATTGTATTAGGCCATCTATACCAAACTCCACCAGCTTTGAAATTAATAACAATTTTTAGCTGCATCTAGCCCGGAAAATAATTTTGGGCATAGCAGCAGTGTATGGTACTCATTGTATTAGGCCATCTATACCAAGCTCCACTAGATTTGAAATGAATAATAATTTTTAGCTGCATCTAGCCCGGAAAATAATTTCGGGCATAGTAGCAGTGTGTGGTACTCATTGTATTAGGCCATCTATACCAAGCTCCACCAGCTTTGAAATTAATAATAATTTTTAGCTGTATCTAGCCCGGAAAATAATTTTGGGCATAGTAGCAGTGTGTGGTACTCATTGTATTAGGCCATCTATACCAAGCTCCACCAGCTTTGAAATTAATAATAATTTTTAGCTGCATCTAGCCCGGAAAATAATTTTGGGCATAGTAGCAGTGTGTGCTACTCATTGTATTAGGCCATCTATACCAAACTCCACCAGCTTTGAAATTAATAACAATTTTTAGCTACATCTAGCCCGGAAAATAATTTTGGGCATAGCAGCAGTGTATGGTACTCATTGTATTAGGCCATCTATACCAAGCTCCACTAGATTTGAAATGAATAATAATTTTTAGCTGCATCTAGCCCGGAAAATAATTTCGGGCATAGTAGCAGTGTGTGGTACTCATTGTATTAGGCCATCTATACCAAGCTCCACCAGCTTTGAAATTAATAATAATTTTTAGCTGTATCTAGCCCGGAAAATAATTTTGGGCATAGTAGCAGTGTGTGGTACTCATTGTATTAGGCCATCTATACCAAGCTCCACCAGCTTTGAAATTAATAATAATTTTTAGCTGCATCTAGACCGGAAAATAATTTTCGGCATAGTAGCAGTGTGTGGTACTCATTGTATTAGGCCATCTATACCAAGCTCCACCAGCTTTGAAATTAATTATAATTTTTAGCTGCATCTAGCCCGGAAAATAATTTTGGGCATAGTAGCAGTGTGTGGTACTCATTGTATTAGGCCATCTATACCAAGCTCCACCAGCTTTGAAATTAATAACAATTTTTAGCTGCATATAGCCCGGAAAATAATTTTGGGCATAGTAGCAGTGTGTGGTACTCATTGTATTAGGCCATCTATACCAAGCTCCACCAGCTTTGAAATTAATAATAATTTTTAGCTACATCTAGCCAGGAAAATAATTTTGGGCATAGTAGCAGTGTGTGGTACTCATTGTAATAGGCCATCTATGCCAAGCTCCACCAGCTTTGAAATTAATAATAATTTTTAGCTGCATCTAGCCCGGAAAATCATTTTGGGCATAGTAGCAGTGTGTGGTACTCATTATATTAGGCCATCTATACCAAGCTCCACCAGCTTTGAAATTAATAATAATTTTTATCTGCATCTAGCCCGGAAAATAATTTTGGGCATAATAGCAGTGTGTGGTACTCATTGTATTAGGCCATTAATACCAAGCTCCACCAGCTTTGAAATTAATAACAATTTTTAGCTGCATCTAGCCCGGAAAATAATTTTGGGCATAGTAGAAGTGTGTGGTACTCATTGTATTAAGCCATCTATACCAAGCTCCACCAGCTTTGAAATTAATAACAATTTTTAGCTGCATATAGCCCGGAAAATAATTTTGGGCATAGTAGCAGTGTGTTGTACTCATTGTATTAGGCCATCTATACCAAGCTCCATCAGCTTTGAAATTAATAATAATTTTTAGCTGCATCTAGCCCGGAAAATAATTTTGGGCATAGTAGCAGTGTGTGGTACTCATTGTATTAGGCCATCTATACCAAGCTCCACCAGCTTTGAAATTAATAATAATTTTTAGCTGCATCTAGCCCGGAAAATAATTTTGGGCATAGTAGCAGTGTGTGGTACTCATTGTATGAGGCCATCTATATCAAGCTCCACCAGCTTTGAAATTAATAATAATTTTTAGCTGCATCTAGCCTGGAAAATAATTTTGGGCATAGTAGCAGTGTGTGGTACTCATTGTATTAGGCCATCTATACCAAGCTCCACCAGCTTTGAAATTAATAACAATTTTTAGCTGCATCTAGCCTGGAAAATAATTTTGGGCATAATAGCAGTGTGTGGTACTCATTGTATTAGGCCATCTATACCAAGCTCCACCAGCTTTGAAATTAATAACAATTTTTAGCTGCATCTAGCCTGGAAAATAATTTTGGGCATAATAGCAGTGTGTGGTACTCATTGTATTAGGCCATCTATACCAAGCTCCACCAGCTTTGAAATTAATAACAATTTTTAGCTGCATCTAGCCCGGAAAATAATTTTGGGCATCGTAGTAGTGTGTGGTACTCATTGTATTAGGCCATCTATACCAAGCTCCACCAGCTTTGAAATTAATAATAATTTTTAGCTGCATCTAGCCCGGAAAATAATTTTGGGCATAGTAGCAGTGTGTGGTACTCATTGTATTAGGCCATCTATACCAAGCTCCACCAGCTTTGAAATTAATAATAATTTTTAGCTGCATCTAGCCCGGAAAATAATTTTGGGCATAGTAGCAGTGTGTGGTACTCATTGTATTAGGCCATCTATACCAAGCTCCACCAGCTTTGAAATTAATAACAATTTTTAGCTGCATATAGCCCGGAAAATAATTTTGGGCATAGTAGCAGTGTGTGGTACTCATTGTATTAGGCCATCTATACCAAGCTCCACCACCTTTGAAATTAATAATAATTTTTAGCTGCATCTAGCCCGGCAAATAATTTTGGGCATAGTAGCAGTGTGTGGTACTCATTGTAATAGGCCATCTATGCCAAGCTCCACCAGCTTTGAAATTAATAATAATTTTTAGCTGCATCTAGCCCGGAAAATAATTTTGGGCATAGTAGTAGTGTGTGGTACTCATTGTATTAGGCCATCTATACCAAGCTCCACCAGCTTTGAAATTAATAATAATTTTTAGCTGCATCTAGCCCGGAAAATAATTTTGGGCATAATAGCAGTGTGTGGTACTCATTGTAGTAGGCCATCTATACCAAGCTCAACCAGCTTTGAAATAAATAACAATTTTTAGCTGCATCTAGCCCGGAAAATAATTTTGGGCATAGTAGTAGTGTGTGGTACTCATTGTATTAGGCCATCTATACCAAGCTCCACTAGATTTGAAATGAATAATAATTTTTAGCTGCATCTAGCCCGGAAAATAATTTTGGGCATAGTAGCAGTGTGTGATACTCATTGTATTAGGCCATCTATACCAAGCTCCACCAGCTTTGAAATTAATAATAATTTTTAGCTGCATCTAGACCGGAAAATAATTTTGGGCATAGTAGCAGTGTGTGGTACTCATTGTATGAGGCCATCTATATCAAGCTCCACCAGCTTTGAAATTAATAATAATTTTTAGCTGCATCTAGCCTGGAAAATAATTTTGGGCATAGTAGCAGTGTGTGGTACTCATTGTATTAGGCCATCTATACCAAGCTCCACCAACTTTGAAATTAATAATATTTTTTAGCTGCATCTAGCCCAGAAAATAATTTTGGGCATAGAAGCAGTGTGTGCTACTCATTGTATTAGGCCATCTATACCAAGCTCCACCAGCTTTGAAATTAATAACAATTTTTAGCTGCATCTAGCCCGGAAAATAATTTTGGGCATAGTAGCAGTGTATGGTACTCATTGTATTAGGCCATCTATACCAAGCTCCACTAGATTTGAAATGAATAATAATTTTTAGCTGCATCTAGCCCGGAAAATAATTTTGGGCATAGTAGCAGTGTGTGGTACTCATTGTATTAGGCCATCTATACCAAGCTCCACCAGCTTTGAAATTAATAATAATTTTTAGCTGTATCTAGCCCGGAAAATAATTTTGGGCATAGTAGCAGTGTGTGGTACTCATTGTATTAGGCCATCTATACCAAGCTCCACCAGCTTTGAAATTAATAATAATTTTTAGCTGCATCTAGCCCGGAAAATTATTTTGGGCATAGTAGCAGTGTGTGGTACTCATTGTATTAGGCCATCTATACCAAGCTCCACCAGCTTTGAAATTAATAATAATTTTTAGCTGTATCTAGCCCGGAAAATAATTTTGGGCATAGTAGCAGTGTGTGGTACTCATTGTATTAGGCCAGCTATACCAAGCTCCACCAGCTTTGAAATTAATAATAATTTTTAGCTGCATCTAGCCCGGAAAATAATTTTGGGCATAGTAGCAGTGTGTGGTACTCATTGTATTAGGCCATCTATACCAAGCTCCACCAGCTTTGAAATTAATTATAATTTTTAGCTGCATCTAGCCCGGAAAATAATTTTGGGCATAGTAGCAGTGTGTGGTACTCATTGTATTAGGCCATCTACACCAAGCTCCACCAGCTTTGAAATTAATAAAAATTTTTAGCTGCATATAGCCCGGAAAATAATTTTGGGCATAGTAGCAGTGTGTGGTACTCATTGTATTAGGCCATCTATACCAAGCTCCACCAGCTTTGAAATTAATAATAATTTTTAGCTGCATCTAGCCCGGAAAATAATTTTGGGCATAGTAGCAGTGTGTGGTACTCATTGTAATAGGCCATCTATGCCAAGCTCCACCAGCTTTGAAATTAATAATAATTTTTAGCTGCATCTAGCCCGGAAAATAATTTTCGGCATAGTAGCAGTGTGTGGTACTCATTGTATTAGGCCATCTATACCAAGCTCCACCAGCTTTGAAATTAATAATAATTTTTAGCTGCATCTAGCCCGGAAAATAATTTTGGGCATAATAGCAGTGTGTGGTACTCATTGTATTAGGCCATCTATACCAAGCTCCACCAGCTTTGAAATTAATAACAATTTTTAGCTGCATCTAGCCCGGAAAATAATTTTGGGCATAGTAGTAGTGTGTGGTACTCATTGTATTAAGCCATCTATACCAAGCTCCACCAGCTTTGAAATTAATAACAATTTTTAGCTGCATATAGCCCGGAAAATAATTTTGGGCATAGTAGCAGTGTGTTGTACTCATTGTATTAGGCCATCTATACCAAGCTCCACCAGCTTTGAAATTAATAATAATTTTTAGCTGCATCTAGCCCGGAAAATAATTTTGGGCATAGTAGCAGTGTGTGGTATTCATTGTATTAGGCCATCTATACCAAGCTCCACCAGCTTTGAAATTAATAATAATTTTTAGCTGCATCTAGCCCGGAAAATAATTTTGGGCATAGTAGCAGTGTGTGGTACTCATTGTATGAGGCCATCTATATCAAGCTCCACCAGCTTTGAAATTAATAATAATTTTTAGCTGCATCTAGCCCGGAAAATAATTTTCGGCATAGTAGCAGTGTGTGGTACTCATTTTATTAGGCCATCTATACCAAGCTCCACCAGCTTTGAAATTAATAATAATTTTTAGCTGCATCTAGCCCGTAAAATAATTTTGGGCATAATAGCAGTGTGTGGTACTCATTGTATTAGGCCATCTATACCAAGCTCCACCAGCTTTGAAATTAATAACAATTTTTAGCTGCATCTAGCCCGGAAAATAATTTTGGGCATCATAGTAGTGTGTGGTACTCATTGTATTAGGCCATCTATACCAAGCTCCACCAGCTTTGAAATTAATAACAATTTTTAGCTGCAAATAGCCCGGAAAATAATTTTGGGCATAGTAGCAGTGTGTGGTACTCATTGTATTAGGCCAACTATACCAAGCTCCACCAGCTTTGAAATTAATAATAATTTTTAGCTGCATCTAGCCCAGAAAATAATTTTGGGCATAGTAGCAGTGTGTGGTACTCATTGTATTAGGCCATCTATACCAAGCTCCACCAGCTTTGAAATTAATAATAATTTTTAGCTGCATCTAGCCCGGAAAATAATTTTGGGCATAGTAGCAGTGTGTGGTACTCATTGCATGAGGCCATCTATATCAAGCTCCACCAGCTTTGAAATTAATAATAATTTTTAGCTGCATCTAGCCTGGAAAATAATTTTGGGCATAGTAGCAGTGTGTGGTACTCATTGTATTAGGCCATCAATACCAAGCTCCACCAACTTTGAAATGAATAATATTTTTTAGCTGCATCTAGCCCGGAAAATAATTTTGGGCATAGAAGCAGTGTGTGGTACTCATTGTATGAGGCCATCTATACCAAACTCCACCAGCTTTGAAATTAATAATAATTTTTAGCTGCATCTAGCCCGGAAAATAATTTTGGGCATAGTAGCAGTGTGTGGTACTCATTGTATTAGGCCATCTATACCAAGCTCCACCAGCTTTGAAATTAATAATAATTTTTAGCTGCATCTAGCCCGGAAAATAATTTTGGGCATAGTAGCAGTGTGTGGTACTCATTGTATTAGGCCATCTATACCAAGCTCCACCAGCTTTGAAATTAATAATAATTTTTAGCTGCATCTAGCCCGGAAAATAATTTTGGGCATAGTAGCAGTGTATGGTACTCATTGTATTAGGCCATCTATACCAAGCTCCAACAGCTTTGAAATTTAATAATAATTTTTAGCTGCATCTAGCCCGGAAAATAATTTTTTTTCCCAATAGTGGTAGCAATAGAAATATGGGGCGTGCGTCTGGCTAACAAAAATATACGCTTCATAACAAAAAACACCAGCCTAGCGCACTGCATTAATAAGATGGCATCATCGTCTCTCCCAGTGCTAGGCCTACTACGCCGGCTAGCATTCCTGTGCCTAAAACACAATGTATGGGTCCGCGCTAGCCACGATGCTGAGGGGTCTAACGCTGCTGCTAACACTTTATCACAATTCAATTGGCAGATTTTCACAGAGCTCCTCCCCAACGCCCACTCATCGGGCAACAGTTGCCCACCCTCTCTATGGGATCTAGTGGCGAATAGTTGATGCCATTAATCAGATCGTCACTTGCCCCATCGACATGGCAAGCATACGGTAAGGCATGGGTAGAGTGGACACGACTAGTAGCAGGCAGACGGGTTGACCAATGTGAACAAGCCAGATTACAAGTCACCATAGAATTTCTCCACCAGCTAATGATGAGGGGCATATCAGGGGCGTCAGCGCAGCGGTGTCTGACCGGAGTAGCATTTCACTTCCAACTACTGAATTGGGGAGATGTGACAAAGAGATTCATCATCAGACAATCCATAAAAGGGTGGAAAAGGGAACAGCCAAGTCAGGAGTGTAGACATCCCGTCCCGTGTCACTAAGGCTATGTGCCCACGTTGCATTTATGAAGCAGAAAATTTCTGCTGCATAAATGCAAGTCCTCTCCCGGAAAAACGCATGCGGAATTCCGCACGCGTTTATCGCGCATTTTTCGCGCGTTTATCACGCGTTTTCCACATGCGGAATTGCCTTGCGTTTTTTATGCATTGGACTAAGGCAATTCCGCTTGCGGAAACGCAAAATTAAATGACATGCTGCGGATTTTTGAATGCGGCATAAACGCTGCGGAAAAATCCGCAACATGTGCATAGAACTTGCGGAATCCCATTGGGGACCATGGGGTGCGGATATACATGCGTTTTTCAAGCGTTTACGCTGCGGAAATTCCGCAGCATATACGCTTGAAAAATGCTACGTGGGCACACAGCCTAAAACTGATTTCTCACATCATATCCCTAACACCATTAACATGACACTCACAATTTGAAGCAACACTACTGTCTACTGCATTTGCGATCGCCTTCTTCGGGGCGCTATGCATAAGCGAATTAGTCCCTCAATCCAAAATTACCACCAGTGGAGGCTTATTACACCAGAACGTAGTCATAGCCAATAATGCAATACATCTACGCATAAGCAAATCGAAAACGGTTCCAGCGGGCAGGGGCACTTGGGTACTTCTACAACCCATAAACGGTAAACTGAGTCGAGTAACAATAGTAAAAACATATATAACCATCAGATCACAAAGTAATTTCTTCCTATCACACATTGATGGAACGCCATTATCAAGATACCAGTTCCAAGCTATATTTAATAAATGCCTAACATCGGCAGGGAACCACCCCAAAGATTACGGGACACACTCATTCCGCATAGGCGCGGCCACGGAAGCAGCAAGAGCAGGACTGTCAGAAACGGAAGTTCAGAGGATAGGGAGATGGCGATCCACGTGTTTGGCGAGATACATAAGACCGGACTTGTTATCCTAACGTGGTTTGTTTCTTTTACAGGTGACGCTAAGCCAACAGTGTGGGTGATAGGCCACTCGTATATATATTGGGCAGAAAAAAGGGCGAAAGTACGCCCAGGCGGGAGGAAATTAGAGTTTCATAACACATATTTCAACTGGAGAGGTATTAGAGGCCTGCAATGGCTACAGGTACTAATGGAGGTAATCAAGGTAGGGAGAGAGGCAAGAGGTCCGGTCATCTTAGTTATACAGTCCGGGGGAAACGACCTAGGTCATCACAAGAGCACATAACTAATGGCAATAATGAAACTAGACACTGAGCGCTTCAGAGAATTTTTCACAAAACTAACCATAGTATGGTCAGAGATTGTGCCGATAGCGGTATGGCAAAGTGCGCGAGACATCACGGTCATCGAACGGACAAGGCGAGTAATAAATATTCGGATGGCAAAATTTAGAAGAGACAGCGGCGGTGTAGTGATGCGACACCGACAACTGGAAGGAGATAAAGCATGCCTCATACGGCCCGACGGTGTTCACTTAATGGATATTGGACTGGACATATTCCTGTCAGGACTCTAGGACGGAGTGGAACAAGCGTTAAGAGTGATGGATGGGGGTCAGAGTCCTGCATACGAGTACGCAGGATCCTCCGTGGCCTGGAAATAGAAAGGACATATTGGAGAGTTACACTTGTTGGCCAACTTGCCGGTGTGGAGACACAGGGCATGCTGCAACAAGCTGAATTATTTTAGAAATAAAATGCCTTTCTAATGGAATGAGTATAACGAGTTAATAAAGCTGTGACCGATCCTCACCCATCCAGTTGTAAGAGTTACATTATTGTATTGTCAAGGAAAGGGGGGCGGTAGGGGGGCTGAGCGTCTGGGTTTGGTTGGGGGTCCCCACAGTCTGCCTAGGCTAGATGCAGATAAAAATTCTTATTAGATACACAGGCGGTGTAGCTTGCTTCAGAGCTGGGCTGCTACGCTGACTAGCAGACACTGAAGCTTTGGAGCAGACCTCTGAGTAAACAGCTCTTCAGACTCAACCATCTGTGTTACCCTAAGCCATAGTGTATGTAGTTTCTTATGGTTAAAAGGGGGGGGGGAAGCTACCCAACCCACCTGGAATTGACGATGCCAACGTCACGTAAAACACTTCAAGGGGACTCCAAAAAGAGTCTCCATTTTTTCCAAAAATTGTGGCACAGACACCACTTAAGTGGCATCAATTGCCCCAGAGTTGCTTAAAACGGTTGGTGAGGTGATTTTACCAAATCCTCAAGCTTTTAGTCTCCCCAGGATGACACAGGGGTAGAAAAGTCCTTGCAGATCCATGATTTGTTCATTTTTATGAACGTGAGTCTGTCTACATTCTCAGTGGACAGCCGCGTGCGCTTATCTGTCAGCACACCACCAGCAGCGCTGAACACACGTTCAGAGAGAACGCTGGCTTCAGGGCATGACAAGATCTCCAAGGCGTGAGTGGCGAGCTCCGGACATTTTTCCAGATTAGAAGCCCAAAATGAGCAAGGCTCCAGTGACACAGTCATGGCTTCGATGTTCACTTGGAAATACTCCTGTACCATCCTCTCTAGGTGTTGACTATGTGTCAGACTTCTTGTCTCCTGTGGCCTTGCAAAGGATGGTCTAAAAAAGTGGTGAAACGATACCACAAAATTGCTATTACCAGCGGATACTATGTTACTGTTACGGTTTGAGTGATGAAGACTCGACAGTCCCACTGTTGGCAAGTTAGAACTGTGAGATTCACTACATGCACCACTGGTGTTTTGTGGAAAAGCACATGTTAGATTCTGCAATAGCCTCTGCTGATACTCCTGCATGCGTGAATCCCTTTCTATGGCAGGAATTATTTAGACAAATTTACTTTTGTACCGGGGATCTAAGAGTGTGGCAACCCAGTAGTCGGGATTACTTCGAATTCTGACAATCCGAGGGTCATGTTGCAGGTAGTGCAGCAAGAAGGCACTGATGTGTTTTGCGCATGCAGGAGGACCAAGTCCTTGTTGTGTTGGTAGCGAGGTAAGAATCATGCTTACTTCCTCTGCCCTCTCCCCCCAACCTGGCACAACAGAAATGTGATCAAGGTCTCCCTCATCTGATGGGTCTTCCATGCCCATCGCCAGTTCGTCCTCCACTTCCTCCTCGGCTCCTGCACCTTCCTCAACAGTTTGGCTGCTACCATGCGCCCTGGTTAATCCCTCTCCCCCACCCTCCCATGCCTGCCACCTTGGTGCTGCCGACCGTCTGGACCTTGGAGATGTTATCCCTTCCGCATACGACTCCTCCTCAACTTCCTCCACCTCCTCTTGTCCCACCACCTGACTCCGAATTCTGTTTAACATGTGCTCCAGCATGTAAATCACCGGAATAGTCATGCTGATAATGGCATCGTCAGCACTAAACATCTTCGTCGCCATTTCAAAACTGTGCAGAAGGGTGCATAGGTCTCTGATCTGAGACCACTCCTGCAGCGTGATTTGCCTCACCTCTGGATCACGTTGGCCCAGGTTATACGTCAGAACGTATTGCACCAGGGCTTGTCGGTGCTGCCACAGTCGCTGCAACATGTGCAGAGTTGAATTCCACCATGTCGGCACATCGCATTTCAGCCGGTGAACTGGCAGGCCCAACGACTTCTGTAGAGATGTAAGTCGTTGAGCTGCGGGATGCGAACGGCGGAAGTGAGCACACAGCGACCGTGCCCTCTGCAGAAAGCCATCTAGTCTGGGATAGTGGGCTAAAAATTGCTGGACAACCAGGTTCAACACGTGAGCCATACAAGGCATGTGTGTGACATTGCCCCGGCGAAGGGCCGCACCCAGGTTTGCAGCATTGTCGCACATGGCCTTCCCTGGTTGCAGGTCCAGTGGAGACAACCATTCATGAAACTGGGTCTCCAGAGCTGACCACAACTCCTCAGCTGTGTGACTCACATTTCCCAGACATTTCAAAGTAAACACCGCCTGATGCCATTGAGCCCTGCTGCCAGCAAAGTAAGGAGGTGTGCAGGATTCCTTCTGCGCAGTTAGAAAGCGGGTGGCATTACCAGACAGGCTTTGGGTGCAGGTGGAGGACAGAGAGGAGGTTGAGGAGGCAGAAGCAGTGCGGGTAAAGAGGTGGCAGGTCTGCGTCCAAAAACATGTGTGACTGCTGTCCCCCCAGTCACAGAGGATGAAGAGGCCGCGGATGCACAAGATGGGGCAGACGGTGGTTGGCCCGGCCGGCTAGGCCGCATTGTATCACAGTGAGCTTCCCACTGCAACTTATGCTTCATATCCATGTGACGGTTCATGCATGAAGTACTCAAACCATGGATTTTTTGGCCTCTACTTAGCTTTTGGTGACAAATATTACAGATAACACGAGTTGGGTCATCCTTATCGATCTGAAAAAATGCCCAGGCTATGCAAGGCTTAGAGCCCATGCGACCTGAAGAGCCACCACGACTTGTGGTCAGAGGCAGAGTTGTGGTTGAGGATGCAGTTGTTGACATGCTTCCAGTACTCCGTCTCTGTCCAGGAAGGCGCAACCTAACCTCATCGTCAATAGCATCCTCCTCCACCTCCTCTGCTGACCTCATCGACTGGCTGACTGTGGGTTGACAGTAAGTGGGATCTCCAACCTCGTCATCATCACCCTGTGTGTTCTCACACCCGTCGTCCTCAGAGCCAACCTCTTCCTGCCCTGACCGAAATGTCAAGTTGTCGCTCCAATCAGGTATTTGAGTCTCATCATCGTCTTCATCATTGTCTCCACCAACAGGAGTTACAGTTTGGGAACGAGGGTCTACATTATGCTCAGAACCTTCTTCATCTGGTCCTGGATCCGACTCATAAAGATTCTGGGCATCAGTGCAGATCATTTCCTCGTCTGGATTAACAGATGCTCTGGAGCAGACCTCCATTTCCCAGGCTATAGTATGAGTAAACAGCTGTGCAGACTCAACCATCTGTGTTACCCCAAACTCAGACGGGCAGCTGGAGACTTGGGAGCTGTGAGGAAGCAAGTGCGATTGGGGTGACACCTCTGAGGACTGGAGTATTTGTGATGTTGAAGTTGAGGTGGAGGAGAGCCCACTTGAAGGAGGACTTGATATCCGTTGAAGCACCTGCTGTTTTTGTGCCTCATCTGGAATTTGTAGCGATGGGCGTGTCCATACGAAAGGGATCGTATCACATTGTCCACGAAAAGAAGTAGACATCTTAGTTTGGCTGGAAGATGGTCTTTCTTCTGCAGATGTTACTCCCCCCCCACCGCGGGGGGGGCTCGACCCACCAGCGGACAGGCACCAGTATTGGGAGAGGGGGGCTGGCCGTCAGGGTACACCGCGGCTCTGGCACAAACCCGGCGACACGGAGGTCGCATGGGCAGGAACAGACTGGCCGTGTCGGCTTCGCACTCCAGCATAGTCCCTGTGTCCGCTCGCGCCCATAACCTCAAGGGGAAGCGCAAGCGACTTTTCTCCCCAGGGCTGTTCCCCGCCCAGCAGGAACGTGGGGGAGCTCAGGTCAGCCTTCCACTGTACTCCCTTACCTCCCTCGCCCTCTTTCCCTCTTCCGTTCTCCATCTAGCCCTTCAGCTCTGTGGTGTCCGCTCTCCCTCCAGCTCTCTCCTTCTCACAGGTGGACTGCCGCGTGTATTCACACTGTGGCGAATCCTTTGGGCCCAGGCATAAGAAGTTGTCGAGGCAATGGATAATATGTGCCCCCTTAGAAATGTCCATTACAACCCATTCGAGGAAGCAACTAAACGCCTCAAAGAGTGAGCAGGATCTGGACCACCCCATGGGCAAACAGCGATCTATATAGTATGCTCCTTCGCAGAAGCAGCCCAATAGGTGGACACTGTAACGGGTCTGGGAGGCGGAACCTCTGAGCAACTATACAAGGGGGCGGTCCTTGTAAGGAAGCGGGTGGCTCCCAGGGAAGACAGGCAGGTAATCACGGCAAGTGACAGGGACAGTCTCTGGGTAGAAGAGCAGGTAGTCACGGCAAGTGACAGGGACAGTCTCTGGGTAGAAGAGCAGGTAGTCACGGCAAGTGACAGGGACAGTCTCTGGGTAGAAGGACGGGTACTCACGGCAAGTGACAGGGACAGTTTCTGGACAGGCAGGTGGTCACGGCTAGTGACGGCAGAGCCTCCAGGTAGGCTAGCAGGCAGGTAGCAGGTGAGCGCTCCTAGGTGAGCAGGCGAGAGTCTCTGGACAGGCAGGTGGTCACGGCAAGTGACGGCGGAGCCTCCAGGTAGGCTAGCAGGCAGGTAGCAGATGAGCGCTCCCAGGTGAGCAGACAAGAGTCTCTGGACAGGCAGGTGGTCACGGCAAGTGACGGCGGAGCCTTCAGGTAGGCTAGCAGGCAGGTAGCAGATGAGCGCTCCCAGGTGAGCAGACAAGAGTCTCTGGACAGGCAGGTGGTCACGGCAAGTGACAGCAGAGCCTCCAGGTAGGCTAGCAGGCAGGTAGCAGATGAGCGCTCCCAGGTGAGCGGGCAGGCTGGTCCATAGACAGACTGACAGGTGTCGGAAGGCAGACAGTCGGACCGCAGGCTTGCAAGCAGGTAAGCGGATATCAGGCAGGTATCAAGCAGGAATCTGGCAGGTGACTAGCAGGTAACAGGCAGGATTCTGGCAGGTGACTGGCAGGTAACAGGCAGGAATCTGTCAGGTGACTGGCAGGTAACAGGCAGGAATCTGGCAGGTGACTGGCAGGTAACTGGAAACGGGACCTGAGGGCTGAAGCAGAGTGAAGGCTTTGCAACAACATTGCTCGGGCACCTCCATTTTGGAGGAGGTGCCTTATATATGGTGAAGTCCTCCGGCCATTGGCCGGAGACTCCTTAGGACGCGCGCCCTAAGCACCGTGGCCCGGAAGCAGCGCGCGCTGCCAGCAGAGCGAGAGGAAGACGCCGGGCACAGAGCGGAGAGGTGAGGGGAACAGCGTCCCTGCCTAGCAGGAGGCAGGGACGCCGACACTACAGTTCCCCCCCCTTTAGGCCCCCCCTTTTTTAGGCCAGAGAGAAATTTATCAAGGATGAGAGGGGCATGGATGTTCTCCCGGGGCTCCCACGTTCTCTCCTCAGGACCAAACCCCTTCCAATCTACCAGAAAAAAGGTTTTTCCTCTTACCCTTTTGGTGGCCAGAATGTTCTCTACCTCAAACTCGTTCTCAGCAGAAACCGAAGCAGGAGGCGTACCTGTAGACTTGGAAAAAGAGTTAAGTACCACGGGTTTGAGGAGAGATACATGGAAGGAGTTAGGGATCCGTAAGTTGGCCGGGAGTTTTAATTTATAGGCCACCAGGTTGATCTGTTTGATAACTTCCAGTGGGCCGATGAACCGAGGCCCTAACTTGTAGGAGGGAATCTTGAGCCGGACATATTTGGACGAGAGCCAGACTTTATCTCCAGGACAGAATTGTGGAGGATCCAGGCGTTTCTTGTCAGCGTGTTTTTTCATCCGTTCGGACGACTGAAGGAGTGCGGATCGGGTACTCTCCCAAATGGAGGAGAATTCGCGAACGAGAGATTCCGCAGCCGGATTGTCCACCGAGGTGGAGACGGGAAATGGGATCCGAGGATGCTGACCGAAGACTACAAAAAACGGGGATTTGGAGGAAGATTCGCTCTCGTGATTATTGTAAGAGAACTCGGCCCATGGTTGGAGATCCACCCAGTCCGAATGGTGGGCATTAACGAAGTGCCAGAGGTAACTGGTCAGGTTCTGATTGATCCGCTCCACTTGACCATTGGACTGTGGATGGTAAGCGGAGGAGAAGTCCAGAGTGACGTCAAGCAACTTACATGTGGCTCTCCAGAAGCGTGAGGTGAACTGAACCCCACGATCTGACACGATGTGGAGGGGCAGGCCATGGAGACGGAAGATGTGGCGGATAAAGTCTTTAGCCAGTTCGGGTGCAGACGGGAGACCCGGCAGGGGAATGAAGTGCGCCATCTTGGAGAAGCGATCAGCGACCACCCAAATGACCGTACAACCGGCAGAGACAGGAAGATCCGTTATAAAGTCCATAGCAATATGCTGCCACGGGGCAGCAGGTACTGGAAGAGGAAGAAGGCGACCGGCTGGCAGGTGTCTCGGAACTTTGTTGCGGGCGCAGGACACACAGGCAGAAACAAAGTCTATTACATCCTTGTGCAGGGTAGGCCACCAGTAATGCCAGGTAATGAGCTGGAGGGTCTTTTTCTGACCGGCGTGGCCAGCTAGCTTAGACGAATGACCCCCGTGTAGGACCCTCTTCCGATCAGGTACAGTTACAAACGTCTTACCGGGAGGGAGACGATTTAGATTCACGGGAGCCACTTGCATTACTCTGGCGGGATCAATGATGTGCTTAGGTTCCTCCTCTAGATCAGACACCAGGAAGGATCGGGACAAGGCGTCAGCTTTGATGTTTTTGTCTGCCGGGCGAAAATGAAGAACAAAATCAAAGCGGGCAAAATACAAGGACCACCGGGCCTGGCGCGGGTTAAGTCTCTGGGCGCTCTGAAGGTAAGCCAAGTTCTTGTGGTCCGTGTAAATTATTACCGGGTGAAGAGTAGTGTTGAGCCACCCCGGTAGTGTTCGGGTTCGGTTCGGTTCGTCGAACACCGGGATGTTCGAGGAACTGTTCGTCGAACTGTTCGTCGAACACCTTAGAACACCGTCGAACACCGTTAAAACCAATGGCAGGCAAACAAAAACACATAGAAACACATAGAAAACACCTGCAAAGGTGTCCAAAATCTGACAAACTGCTCAGAAGACACTCTCTTTAAAAAAGCCGGCCGGCAAATTCAGCAGCGGCATACACCGGTACCCGACAATTTAGACAAGAAGGAATAGAGCATCACACATAGATTAGATAGATAGAAACATGTCAGTCACACATATAAGAAGCACAGTGACAGTGTTGGTTACTGCACTTGTCATTTAGTGTAAAGGATTTATTAAAAAAAATATTAGTGTTTTCATGCACCGTCTCTTTAAAAAAGCCGGCCGGCAATTCAGCATCTGTACCCGACAATTTAGAACAGAAAGAATAGAGCTTCACACATAGATTAGATAGATAGAAACATGTCAGTCACATATATAATAAGTACAGTGATAGTGTTGCTTACTGTACTTGTCATTTAGTGTAAAGGATTTATTTAAAAAAATAATAGTGTTTTCATGCACTGTCTCTTTAAAAAAGCCGGCCGGCAATTCAGCAGCGGTACCCGACAATTTAGAACAGAAAGATAGAGCATCACACATAGATTAGATAGATAGAAACATGTCAGTCACATATATATGAAGTACAGTGATAGTGTTGGTTACTGCACTTGTCATTTAGTATTAAAATAAAGGATTTATTATTAAAAAAATTGGCGTGGGGTTCCCCTTAATTTTAGGCTCTAGCGGAGGTTAAGCAGATGGCTGGGGCAGATGTTTGAAGCCTGGGAAGGGGGTAATACCCACGGAGCTTCCCAGGCTACTAATATCAGCCCCCAGCTGAATACATAGCCTTTACTAGCTATTAAAATGGGGGACCCCCCCAAAAAAATGACGTGGGGTCCCCCCTAATTTAATAGCTAGCAAAGGCTAGGCAGACAGCTGGGGGCTGATATTAATAGCCCAGGAAGGGAGCCATGAATATTGGCCCCCTCCCAGGCTAGAAACACCAGCCGTCAGCCGCCCCAGAAATGGCGCATTCATAGGATGCGCCAATTCTGGCACTTAGCCTCGCTCTTCCACGCTGCCCTGGTGCGGTGGCAGGGGGTAATAGGGTTGGGGTTGATGTCAGCTTATAATGCCAGCTGACATCAAGCCCAGGTTAGTAATGGAGAGGCGTCTATAAGACACCCCCATTACTAACCCCATAGTCAAAGTTAAAAAAAACACAAACACCCAGAATAAAGTCCTTTAATTGAAATAAAGACACAATCCTTTATTGTTCTAAATTAAACCATACTTACCATCACGCCCATTCCAGCTGAAGCCAACGATCTCCTGCAATAAAAGAAAAATAATAAAGCAACCTCATCCTTACCTTTCCATGGTTCCCACGACAGCTTCAGCTCTGCTACATCGAGATGACAGGCTGGACCGCAGCAGAACGCTGCCATCCAGCCTGTCATCCCGCAGACACTGAGAAGCGCAGGCTTGCTTGCGCTGCTCAGCGTCTCTCTGTGACGACATCCAGATGAGCCGAGTTCATGTCCAATGAACTCGGCTCACCTCATGCACGTCACTGACAGCGTGGGAAAATTCTCACGCTGAAGCACTGATTGCAGGAGAATTTTCCCACGCTGTCAGTGACGTGCAGGAGGTGAGCTGAGTTCATTGGACATGAGCTCACCTCATGCACATCACTGACAGCGTGGGAGAATTCTCCTGCACTCAGCACTTCAGCGTGAGAATTTTCCCACGCTGTCAGTGACGTGCATGAGGTGAGCCGAGTTCATTGGACATGACCTCGGCTCATCTGGATGCCGTCACAGCGAGACAGTGAGGAGCGCAAGCATGCCTGCGCTTCTCAGTGTCTGCGGGATGACAGACTGGATGGCAGCGTTCTGCTGCGGTCCAGCCAGTCATCTCGATGTAGCAGAGCTGAAGCTGTCGTGGGAACCATGGAAAGGTAAGGATGAGGTTGGTTTATTATTTTTCTTTTATTGCAGGAGATCGTTGGCTTCAGCTGGAATGGGTGTGATGGTAAGTATGGTTTAATTTAGAACAATAAAGAATTGTGTCTTTATTTCAATTAAAGGACTTTATTCTGGGTGTTGTGTTTTTTTTAAATACTTTACTAGAAATTCATGGCGGTCATGTCTAATACTGGCGTGACCCCATGAATTTTGGGCTTGGGGCCAGCTGATAATACCAAGCTGGCCCTAACCCCTTTATTACCCAGTGAGCCACCGCACCAGGGCCCTGGATGAGTTGGGTACAGCGCCAGAAGATGGCGCTTCTATGAACGCGCCATTTTCCGGGGTGGCTGCGGACTGCAATTTGTAGCGGGGGGGGGGCCCAGAAAGCTTGGGCCTCCCTGCGCTGCAGATTCCAGCCCCCAGCTGCCTAGTTGTACCTGGCTGGACACAAAAATAGGGCGAAGCCCCACGTACTTTTTTTTTAATTATTTCATGAAATTCATGAAATAATTAAGAAAAAAAGGCCTTCCCTATATTGTTGTGTCCGGCCAGGTACAAATAGGCAGCTGGTGGTTGGGGGCAGCCCGTTCCTGCCTGCTGTACCTGGCTGGACACAAATATAGTGCGAAGCCCCACTTCAATTTTTTTTAATTATTTCATGAAATTCATGAAATAATTAAGAAAAAAAGGGCTTCCCTATATTGTTGTGTCCGGCCAGGTACAAATAGGCAGCTGGTGGATGGGGGCAGCCCGTTCCTGCCTGCTGTACCTGGCTGGACACAAATATAGTGCGAAGCCCCACTTCAATTTTTTTAAATTATTTCAGGAAATTCATGAAATAATTTAAAAAAAATTGACGTGGGGCTTCGCACTATATTTGTGTCCAGCCAGGTACAGCAGGCAGGAACGGGCTGCCCCCAACCACCAGCTGCCTATTTGTACCTGGCCGGACACAACAATATAGGGAAGCCCTTTTTTTCTTAATTATTTCATGAAATAATTTAAAGAAAATTGACGTGGGGCTTCGCCCTGTTTTTGTGTCCAGCCAGGTACAACTAGGCAGCTGGGGGCTGGAATCCGCAGCGCAGGGAGGCCCAAGCTTTCTGGGCCACCCCCGCTGCAAATTGCAGTCCGCAGCCACCCCGGAAAATGGCGCGTTCATAGAAGCGCCATCTTCTGGCGCTGTACCCAACTCATCCAGGGCCCTGATGCGGTGGCTCACTGGGTAATAAAGGGGTTAGGGCCAGCTTGGCATTATCAGCTGGCCCTAAGCCCGAAATTCATGGGGTCACGCCAATATTAGACATGACCACCATGAATTTCTAGTAAAGTATTTAAAAAAAACACAACACCCAGAAAAAAGTCCTTTAATTGAAATAAACACACAATTCTTTATTGTTCTAAATTAAACCATACTTACCATCACGCCCATTCCAGCTGAAGCCAACGATCTCCTGAAATAAAAGAAAAATAATAAAGCAACATCATCCTTACCTTTCCATGGTTCCCATGACAGCTTCAGCTCTGCTACATCGAGATGACAGGCTGGACCGCAGCAGAACGCTGCCATCCAGCCTGTCATCCCGCAGACACTGAGAAGCGCAGGCTTGCTTGCGCTCCACAGTGTCTCTCTGTGAGGGCATCCAGATGAGCCGAGTTAATGTCCAATGAACTCGGCTCACCTCATGCACGTCACTGACAGCGTGGGAAAATTCTCCTGCACTCAGCGCTTCAGCGTGGGAGAATTCTCACACTGAAGCGCTGAGTGCAGGAGAATTCTCCCACGCTGTCAGTGACGTGCAGGAGGTGAGCTGAGTTCATTGGACATGAGCTCACCTTATGCACGTCACTGACAGCGTGGGAGAATTCTCCTGCACTCACCGCTTCAGCTTGAGAATTTTCCCACGCTGTCAGTGACGTGCATGAGGTGAGCCGAGTTCATTGGACATGAACTCGGCTCATCTGGATGTCGTCACAGAGAGACGCTGAGCAGCGCAAGCAAACCTGCGCTTCTCAGTGTCTGCGGGATGAGAGGCTGGACGGCAGCGTTCTGCTGCGGTCCAGCCTGTCATCTCGATGTAGCAGAGCTGAAGCTGTCGTGGGAACCATGGAAAGGTAAGGATGAGGTTGCTTTATTATTTTTCTTTTATTGCAGGAGATCATTGGCTTCAGCTGGAATGGGCGTGATGGTAAGTATGGTTTAATTTAGAACAATAAAGGATTGTGTCTTTATTTCAATTAAAGGACTTTATTCTGGGTGTTTGTGTTTTTTTTAACTTTGACTATGGGGTTAGTAATGGGGGTGTCTTATAGACGCCTCTCCATTACTAACCTGGGCTTGATGTCAGCTGGCATTATAAGCTGACATCAACCCCAACCCCATTACCCCCTGCCACCGCACCAGGGCAGCGTGGAAGAGCGAGGCTAAGTGCCAGAATTGGCGCATCCTATGAATGCGCCATTTCTGGGGCGGCTGACGGCTGGTGTTTCTAGCCTGGGAGGGGGCCAATATTCATGGCTCCCTTCCTGGGCTATTAATATCAGCCCCCAGCTGTCTGCCTAGCCTTTGCTAGCTATTAAATTAGGGGGGACCCCACGTCATTTTTTTGGGGGGTCCCCCATTTTAATAGCTAGTAAAGGCTATGTATTCAGCTGGGGGCTGATATTAGTAGCCTGGGAAGCTCCGTGGGTATTACCCCCTTCCCAGGCTTCAAACATCTGCCCCAGCTGTCTGCTTAACCTCCGCTAGAGCCTAAAATTAAGGGGAACCCCACGCCAATTTTTTTAATAATAAATCCTTTATTTTAATACTAAATGACAAGTACAGTAACCAACACTATCACTGTACTTCATATATATGTGACTGACATGTTTCTATCTATCTAATCTATGTGTGAAGCTCTATTCTGTCTGTTCTAAATTGTCGGGTACCGCTGCTGAATTGCCGGCCGGCTTTTTTAAAGAGACAGTGCATGAAAACACTATTATTTTTTTTGATAAATCCTTTACGCTAAATGACAAGTACAGTAAGCAACACTGTCACTGTACTTCGTATATATGTGGCTGACATGTTTCTATCTATCTAATCTATGTATGATGCTCTATTCTGTCTGTTATAAATTGTCGGGTACCGCTGCTGAATTGCCGGCCGGCTTTTTTAAAGAGACAGTGCATGAAAACACTATTATTTTTTTAAATAAATCCTTTACACTAAATGACAAGTACAGTAATCAACACTGTCACTGCACTTCTTATATATGTGACTGACATGTTTCTATCTATCTAATCTATGTGTGATTCTCTATTCCTTCTATTCTAAATTGTCGGGTACCGCTGCTGAATTGCCGGCCGGCTTTTTTAAAGAGACGGTGCATGAAAACACTATTATTTTTTTTGATAAATCCTTTACGCTAAATGACAAGTACAGTAAGCAGCACTTTCACTGTACTTCGTATATATGTGGCTGACATGTTTATATCTATCTAATCTATGTGTGAAGCTCTATTCTTTCGGTTCTAAATTGTCGGGTACAGGTGTATGCCGCTGCTGAATTGCCGGCTTTTCATGTTTCACTGTTGGCACTGTTCCCATCGATTTGGGCAATCACTGTAATGCCACAACCACCATGGCTGTGGCATTACAGTGAGTGGCAGACAATCCCTGCATGATTGGTGCTCTAAATAGCGCCAGACATGCAGGACACGCTTTTGGTGCACGAACAGTTATCGAACATAACCTCGAACAGCCGAATTTTTTGCAAATCGTTCGGGTTCGTCGAACAACTCGAACACCGCCCAAAACAGCTCGAATTTGAGATTGGCGAACAGTTCTAGTCGAACACCGCTCATCTCTAGTGAAGAGCCCCCTCGAGCAGGTAACGCCACTCCTCCAGTGCCAGCTTAATGGCTAACAATTCACGGTCTCCAATAGAATAGTTGCGCTCAGAAGAGGAGAAGAGTTTGGAGAAAAAAACGCAGGTTACCATTCTCCCGGAAGATGACTTTTGGGTAAGTACCGCCCCGGCTCCGGAGGAGGAAGCGTCAACTTCTAGGAAGAATTGTTTGTTGCCGTCCGGACGATGCAGCACCGGGGCGGAGGAGAAGGCCTGTTTTAAGGAAAGAAAGGCCTCCTCAGCTTCGGGCGGCCATCTTCTGGGATTAGTACCCTTACGGGTGAGCGCAGAGATAGGGGCAGTCCGGGAAGAGAAGTGCGGTATGAAGAGGTGGTAATAGTTGGCGAAGCCCAGGAACCGCTGAATAGCCTTCAACCCCTCTGGTCGGGGCCACTTCTGGATGGCAGACAGTTTCTCAGGATCCATTTGTAGGCCAGTCTGAGAGATTATGTAGCCCAGAAATGGAAGAGAGGTCTGCTCAAAGATGCACTTCTCATATTTAGCGTAGAGGTGGTTCTGCCTGAGCCTGAGCAGGACCTGACGAACATCCCTCCGGTGAGTAGGAAGGTCCGGAGAGAAGACCAAGATGTCGTCCAGGTACACCACCATGCAGGAGTAGAGAAGGTCACGGAAGATGTCATTGACCAACTCTTGAAAGATGGCAGGAGCGTTACAGAGACCGAAGGGCATTACAAGGTACTCATAGTGGCCGTCCCGGGTGTTGAATGCCGTCTTCCACTCATCCCCCTGACGGATACGGACCAGGTTATACGCCCCACGGAGATCCAGTTTGGTGAAGATTCTAGCCCCCCTCAGGCGGTCAAATAATTCAGGAATGAGCGGGAGGCGGTATTTATTCTTCACTGTAATCTGGTTAAGGCCTCTATAATCTATACATGGACGGAGTGAGCCGTCCTTCTTTTTGACGAAGAAGAAGCCTGCTCCCGCCGGGGAGGTAGATTTCCGGATAAATCCCCGGGCCAGATTCTCCTCAATATATTCTGACATGGACCGGGTCTCCGCTGCGGACAAAGGGTAGATACGCCCACGGGGAGGAGTAGAGCCGGGAATCAGGTCGATTGGACAATCGTATGGTCTATGAGGGGGTAATGTCTCTGCTTCTTTTTTATTGAAGACATCCGCATAAGACCAATAGGGAACCGGTAGACCGGGTAGACTGACTGGGGTAGGAGAAGGACGAGCAGGATGAACGGGAACTAGACAAGTCCTATGGCAGTCCTGTCCCCAGCGAAGGACTTCTCCGGTCTGCCAGTCAAGCACGGGTGCATGTTTCTGGAGCCAAGGTAGGCCTAACAAGAGTGCGTGAGAGAGTCCAGGCAGAACATGAAAGGAGATGCTCTCAGAATGCAGCATTCCCACCTGCAGAGTTATGGATTCGGTGATGAGTTGGATGGGATGTGGTAAGAGGCCCCCATCCACGGCGGCGACAGATAAAGGTACAGAGGTTTGGTGGGAATGCGGTATTTCTCTACCAGAGACTGAGAAATGAGATTTCCAGCAGCTCCTGAGTCAAGTTGAGCCACTTCGAAATAGCGGTTCTCTCCGCAGGTGATAGAGACTGACAGCATCAGAGATGGAGAGGGTTTACTTTTGTCTAGGGCAACCTCTCTGAGCGATCCTAGACACAGGCGTTTCCCGACCTCTCTGGGCAGGAACGGATCCGGTGCTCCTTACTGCCACAGTAGAAGCAGCTCCCCTCGGCACGGCGTAAGTCTTGACGGGTTTTGACCATCTTGGTCTGGTCGACCTGCATAGGCTCAGGTGAGTGTGCCTGGGGAGTAACGGAGAGAGTGACGGGTTTCTGGAAGGTGGGGGCTAGACGTGGAAACCTCCTCTCACGGGTGACCTCTTTGGCGCGCTCCTGGAATCGGATGTCAATCCGGGTGGCAAGTGTTATTAAGTCGTCGAGAGTGGTAGGAATGTCCCGACCGGCGAGTTCATCTTTAATACGGCCGGACAGACCCTCCCAGAAGACAGACACCAGAGCGTCGTTATCCCAGGCCAGCTCCGAAGCAAGGGTACGGAACCGTATGGCATATTGGCCCATGGTGAGATCTCCTTGACGGAGGCGTAGCAGAGACGATGCGGATGAGGTCTTCCGTCCGGGTTCGTCAAAGACTTTCCGGAAAACCGTGAGAAAGGCTGGCAGGTCGGACACCAGGGGATCTCCTCTCTCCCACAGAGGATTTAGCCAAGCCAGAGCCTCCCCTGTGAGGTGGGACATGATAAAGGCTACTTTGGACCGGTCGGAGATAAACTGGTGGGACAAGAGTTCAAAGTGCAGGGTGCACTGGTTTATGAAGCCCCGAGCTTGAGCGGAGTCACCTCCGAAACGAGGAGGTGCAGAAAACCGGGGTCCGGGACAGGATACCATGGTATTGGTGGGCAGCGGCGCTGCCGGGTTGCGAGTCATGACACTAGCGGTGGTTGCAGGTGGAGCAGACAGAGTGTCCAGGCGAGAGTTGACACTCCGCAGGTGACTCAGGATGGACTCCTGTTGGGACCTCTGACGGGACAGTTCATGACATAGGTCCGAGAGCGAGGGAGCTTGGGTGCCACCGGATTCCATGGCCCGAGCAAACTGTAACGGGTCTGGGAGGCGGAACCTCTGAGCAACTATACAAGGGTGCGGTCCTTGTAAGGAAGCGGGTGGCTCCCAGGGAAGACAGGCAGGTAATCACGGCAAGTGACAGGGACAGTCTCTGGGTAGAAGGGCAGGTAGTCACGGCAAGTGACAGGGACAGTCTCTGGGTAGAAGGGCAGGTAGTCACGGCAAGTGACAGGGACAGTCTCTGGGTAGAAGGACGGGTACTCACGGCAAGTGACAGGGACAGTCTCTGGACAGGCAGGTGGTCACGGCTAGTGACGGCAGAGCCTCCAGGTAGGCTAGCAGGCAGGTAGCAGGTGAGCGCTCCTAGGTGAGCAGGCGAGAGTCTCTGGACAGGCAGGTGGTCACGGCAAGTGACGGCGGAGCCTCCAGGTAGGCTAGCAGGCAGGTAGCAGATGAGCGCTCCCAGGTGAGCAGACAAGAGTCTCTGGACAGGCAGGTGGTCACGGCAAGTGACGGCGGAGCCTCCAGGTAGGCTAGCAGGCAGGTAGCAGATGAGCGCTCCCAGGTGAGCAGACAAGAGTCTCTGGACAGGCAGGTGGTCACGGCAAGTGACGGCGGAGCCTCCAGGTAGGCTAGCAGGCAGGTAGCAGACGAGCGCTCCCAGGTGAGCGGGCAGGCTGGTCCATAGACAGACTGACAGGTGTCGGAAGGCAGACCGTCGGACCGCAGGCTTGCAAGCAGGTAAGCGGATATCAGGCAGGTATCAAGCAGGAATCTGGCAGGTGACTGGCAGGTAACAGGCAGGAATCTGGCAGGTGACTGGCAGGTAACAGGCAGGAATCTGGCAGGTGACTGGCAGGTAACAGGCAGGAATCTGGCAGGTGACTGTCAGGTAACTGGAAACGGGACCTGAGGGCTGAAGCAGAGTGAAGGCTTTGCAACAACATTGCTCGGGCACCTCCATTTTGGAGGAGGTGCCTTATATATGGTGAAGTCCTCCGGCCATTGGCCGGGGACTCCTTAGGACGGCGCGCGCGGCCCCTTTAAGAGAGGGGGAGCGCGCGCGCCCTAAGCACCGTGGCCGGGAAGCAGCGCGCGCTGCCAGCAGAGCGGGAGGAAGACGCCGGGCACAGAGCGGAGAGGTGAGGGGAACAGCGTCCCTGCCTAGCAGGAGGCAGGGACGCCGACGCTACAGACACTATTCGGAGGCACAGGTAGTAAGTAACCGGAACGCCGCATCAATGTCTGTTTTGGCCATTAGGGTGACCCTTCCCAACTTCTTGATCCGCCTGATTGCCTTGTCAAAGGATGTACAGTATATACTACTGTACTTGGTTCCACGTCGATGTTGTCATTTACTGACCTGCCCCTTGGATATGACAAATGATGGATTAGTCCGAATGTATTGGGTTTCGTTTTTGGCACAACTCACAACGGGGATACCACTACGTCTTGTAAGGAAAGTGTTCTGAATGGAACCGCCATTCTACCTAAAGATATTTCTTGTTTTAATTTTTTTGTCACGACGTCTGGGTGTTGGTAGGCTGATTTTAGATTTTTACTCCAGCCTTTCTTGATTTTAGAAGGACATGACATGCCTATATCTGTGTCTCCCCCTCCTTTTACTCCTCCACCTCTTTTCTTTTCGCATGACTATATGTACTTGTCACTTTTCCATGTGTTAGTTGTGACTTCTGAGCAGTTTGTCAGCTTTTGGACACCTTTGAAGGTGTTTTCTATGTGTTTCTATGTGTTTTTGTTTGCCTGCCATTGGTTTTAACGGTGTTCGACGGTGTTCGACGAACAGTTCGACGAAAATACCGGTGTTCGACGAACCGAACCGAACCCGAACACTACGGTGGTGGCTCAAAACTAGTTATAGGGTAGTAAATAATGTTATTGTAATTGTGGTATAGAAATTAGGACAATATAGTTGTCAATATGTCATTCCTTAAGTAAGGACATGGGGATTTATGGATTTAATGGAGTTTGGTAAAAATACTCATGAATATTGTCATTTTGCATTATCACATTGTTGTTCTAAAATGCACGTCCTCCCTGCAGTATGATGTTATCATGTATACGCCTTTTGCCGTAATATGTAGTTCCTTTGTTTAAGCTATGCATAAAAAGGCTCTGATACTGTTGTTCGGGGCCATTCCATCGCCATTCCATCGCCATGCTATCGCCAGTCTACAGGTCGTCCACCGCCGAGGTCACACCATCGCCAGACTGAAGCCACACCATGGCCAGACCATCGCCAGATATCCCAATGCTGTTTTGCTTATCTAGACACCTGCGAGTGTCAAGTGTATTTTCCCTGCCTGCATTCTGAACTGTTCTGCCGCGTACCTCTGAATAAACTTCATTCTCTGCTTTGAAGAATTATCTACACTGTTTTCCAGGCTTTTTCAGCTCCTAGTAAGGACTTTCTTACAATGAATAATCGGCGGGAGCACACGCTATTTTTTTTAAATTTAATTCTTTATTTTACACATAATGTATACTGCGGGTACTGACTATAACTCACATCATTGTCACCTGGTCACGCTGATCTCAGGGAGAACAGGCGACAATGGTGTGCGCTGCACTCAGCACCCGGCGCCTGTCCGGCACTCCGTCATTCAACAGTCCGGCACTAGAGCTATTTTGAGACCCGGTGGCTTGAACTCAGGTAACCTTTCACCAGAGTTCAAAGCCAACAGGTCTCTCGGCAGCTGTGAGGCCCGGAAATTTCAACGGAAACTTTGAGGAACATTTTAAATGTTTTTTTTAGTCAAAACAGATAAGTCTGCAGTTACTTTGTGTGACTGCAGTATTATGAATTCCCCCAGGGCACACACTGTCCACTGCGGGGATTCTGACCAGTGACTGGAGGGTATGTATAAGTTATACATACCCCCAGCCACACCCACTAGATGGCTACGTTACTAGACAGTGTGCGACCTCGCTCCATACAGGTGTATGGAGAGTGAGGCCGCACCCACTGGCTGGAGGTATGTATAGTTCATATGTACCCTCCGGTCTCGGGTCCGAAATTAGCGAATCCCCACAGCGCACAGTGGGTGCGCTGGGGGGGATACATAATAGTGTAGTCACTCAGAGTGACTGCAGACTTATCAGTTTTGACTGGACAACCCCTTTACGGTTACTGGCGTTTCCAGCAGCTGGAACACCTGGAGGCTGTGAACTAAGGTTACCTTGGGTGTGTATTTTACTGTACTTGTTAATAAAAAAAAAAACAGGAAAAAAAAAAGTTGTGGGGTCCCCCGTAATTTTCATAATCAGCAGATTGAAAGCTGATGGCTGGGGGCTGATGTTAATATTTTGGGAACGGACCAATAGCCCTAAAGGTTCACAGGCTATTAATATCAGCTGACAGCTGTTGGCTTAGCCTTTGCTGATTATTACAGGGGAGAACCAGCAAAGGCTAAACAAACAGCTTCGGGCTGATATTAATAGCCTAGGAAGGGGCCATTAGACCCCGTCATGAAGATAATCTATACTGTCCCACGACGATCCAGATTACTTGTAGAGCAGTCACATTAGCAGTCACTAATGTGGCTTCTCTACACGACATCATCTGATGAACCCCAGTGACCACACTTACGGCATCGTTGCTGTGTGAGAACTTTCTCATGCAGCGGCAGTGCCATAAGTGAGATCACCGGAACTCAGCTGATGAACTCCTGTGAAATTTCTGACAGCAGATCAGCACTACACACTGATATGGCTGCTCTACAAGTTATCCGGATTTTCGTGGGACAGTATGGATTATAGCGGATAGGTGAGTATTATGGTAGTTTATTATTTTTTCTTTTTTACAGGTGACAAGGGCATCGGGGATTAGGTGTTAAGGTGAGTATTATGGTGTTTTTTTTGTTTGTTTTTTACAGGGAACAAGGACTTCGGGGATTAGTCATTAAGGTGAGTATAACTGTGTTTTTTATTTTACTTATTAATTTTAACTTTTTTTCTTTCTTTACTTTGAGCGCATGCGCCGGCTGATGGCTACATCCATCAGTGGCGCCTTCTCTCGCTGTTATCAGTGACAGCAGGCGTAGGCTGATGGGAGTAGTACTCTCATCGGCTGACGCCTGTGACCAATGGTAAGCTTTTACCGCTGGTCACAGCTGCTAATATCTAACAGCGTGATCCCGCAGCATTCTGACGTGCGGTAACGATCTTACCGCCGATCAGAGCTCTTGTTTCCCGATCTGTCACGCAGTTGATAGCGTGTTGATCTCGTATGTTCGGCCCCCTATTCATATTCAGGTTCGGATTCGAGTTCAGGTACCCATCACTAGACTCAATCACCAACGGTGCATGCTAGAAAGATCATATTTCACTTTACCAAGACAGTGTGTTAGTGTGCTTCAGAACACTGACTACAATCTGGACTTCTGTTCTGTATTAGCTGTAAACTGCACCACTACCACTTTCATATGTGCTATTGCAACTCTGCCTTGCTGTACTAAAGTAAGAGAAGGATGTGCTGTGTAATTCCTGTCTTTTAAAAGCTATATAAGTAACAAGCAGTAAGGAATCTTTATTGCTTATCTTCACTTTAAAAAAACAGAGAGCTCCACAGCTCCACATGCTTTATCCACAGGGGATAAATCTTCTGATATCTCTTTTCTTCCTATGTATTCTGCTGATCCCAAAAAGCTATAACTTTTACCGCTTTCAAACTGTCTCTTGGATTTGAAAAAAATGCCGCTATTGTTTGTGCTCAGGTTAATCTCAGATATCATTAGGTTACTTGTCCAAATATCAGTCTAATGTAGCATTTAGTACAGAGGTCTCAAACACACAGCCCATGGGCCGCATCCCTAGGGCAATTTCTTTGCAGCCCATAGCCAGGGACAGGCTGGGCCAAGTGGCATAGGGTTAGCTATTGGTTAAGCCGGCACTGTATCTTTAAATGTGTCAGGTACAGTCCCGGCCACGATGCAAAATAGTAGATGTGGCCATGTCTTCTGTGCAACGTCATGCAGCACGTTAGTCTCTGCCTGTACTCACCAAAGTGGATCTACAAGCAACAGGGCTGGACAGAATATGAGCCGTATGATAGGAGATAAATGATATTGGGTCTTTATACTGTATATAAGGAGGCCGTGGGGCCATTATACTTATTATACTTAATATAGGGAGCTATGGGGCTATTATACTATGTTTTGTGGGCTTTGTGGCCATTATGTTGTAAGCAGGGGACTGTGGGGCCATCATTCTGTATGTAAGGGGGCTGTGGAGGCCATCATTCTGTATTTACGGATGCTGTGGAGTCCATCAGTCTGTATTTAGGGGAGCTGTATGCCATCATTCTGTATGCAGGGAGGCTGTGGAGACCATCATTTTATATCTAACAAGACTGTGAAGGCCATCATTCTGTAAATAGGGGAGCTGTGTGCCATCATTCTGTATGTAGAATGGTTTGGTGGCCTTCATACTGTTTTTAAGGGGGCTGCAGGGGTCATTCTGTATGTAGGAAAGCTGTGGGGCCAGTTTTCTATATGTAAAAAGGCTGTGTTGGCCATTATACTGTATATAAGGGGGCTGTGATGGCCATCATTCTGTATTTAGAGGAGTGTTGGCTGACATTCTGTATGTAAGGAGGCTGTGGGGGCATCATTCTGTGTGTAAGGGGGCTGTGGTGGCCATAATTCTGTATTTAGTTGATGTAACGGGTCTGGGAGGCGGAACCTCTGAGCTACTATACAAGGGGGCGGTCCTTGTAAGGGAGCGGGTGGCGACCAGGGTAGACGGGCAGGCAGTCACAGCAGGTGACCGGGACAGTCTCAGAATGAACGGACAGGAGGTCACAGCAAGTGACCGGGGCAGTCTCTGGATGAACGGGCAGGAGGTCACGGCAAGTGACCGGGGCAGTCTCTGGATGAACGGGCAGGAGGTCACGGCAAGTGACCGGGGCAGTCTCTGGGTAAAGGATTGGTACGACCTGTGGCGGCAGATGATAGACGTGAGCTCCCAGGTGAGCAGGCGAGAGTCTCTGGATAAACTGGTGGTCACAGCATGTGACGGCGGAGCCTCCAGGAAGACCAACAGACAGGTAGCAGATGAGCGCTCCCAGGTGAGCGGGCAGGAGTCTCTGGACAGGCGGGTGGTCACAGCACGTGACGACAGAGCCTCCTGGTAGGCTAGCAGACAGGCAGCAGATGAGCGCTCCCAGGTGAGCGGGCAAGCTGGTCCTTAGACAGACTGACAGGAGTTGGAAGGCAGACCGTCGGACCTCAGGCAAGCAGGCAGGTAGAAGATGTGCGCTCCCAGGTGAGCGGGCAAGCTGGTCCTTAGACAGACTGACAGGAGTTGGAAGGCAGACCGTCGGACCTCAGGCTAGCAGGCAGGTAGCAGGATATCAGGCAGGAATTAGACAGCAGACTGGCAGGAATCTGGCAGGTATCTGGCAGGTAACTGGCAACGGGACCTGAGGGCTGAAGCAGAGTAGTGAACAGTGCTACAACATTGCTCGGGCACCTCCATTTTGGAGGAGGTGCCTTTTATATGGGAGGTCCTCCGGCAATTGGCCGGGGACTCCTTAGGACGGCGCGCGCGGTCCCTTTAAGAGAGGGGGAGCGCGCGCGCGCCCTAAGCACACTGCCGGGGAAGGAGCGCGTGCCGGAAGCAGCGGGGAGAGAAGCGCTGGAGGATGCCGCGCCAGGAGCGGGGAGGTGAGAGGGACGGCGTCTCTGCCTAGAACGGGGCAGAGACGCCGATGCTACAGTACCCCCCCCTTTAGGCCCCCTCTTTTTTGGCCAGAAAGAAATTTCTCAAGGAGAAGCGGGGCGTTGATGTTCTCCCTGGGTTCCCAAGTTCTCTCCTCAGGACCAAACCCCTTCCAATCTACCAGAAAAAAGGTTTTTCCTCTTACCCTCTTGGAGGCCAGAATACTCTCTACCTCAAAGATGTCATCAGCGGAAACCGGAGCAGGAGGGGCACCTGGATTTTTGGAAAAAAAGTTAAAGACAACGGGTTTGAGGAGAGATACGTGGAAGGAGTTGGGGATCCGTAGGGTGGCCGGGAGTTTTAATTTGTAGGCCACAGGGTTAATTTGCCTGAGGACTTCGAAGGGGTCGATGAATCGAGGACCCAACTTGTAGGAGGGTACTTTGAGCCGCACATGTTTGGATGAGAGCCAAACCTTGTCTCCCGGACGGAATTGGGGCGGATCCAGACGTCTCTTATCAGCATATCTCTTCATCCGCTCAGAGGAGAGAAGAAGAGCGGACCTGGTGCTCTCCCAAATAGTAGAAAATTCGCTGACAAGAGACTCCGCAGCAGGGTTGTCCACAGAAACGGAGACAGGAAGTGGAATCCGGGGATGTTGGCCACCGACTATAAAGAACGGGGATTTGGAAGAGGACTCGCTCTCATGGTTGTTATAAGAGAACTCGGCCCATGGTAGGAGATCCACCCAGTCCGAGTGGTGAGCATCAACGAAGTGCCGGAGGTAGCTGGTCAAGATCTGATTGATCCGCTCCACTTGACCATTGGACTGAGGGTGGTAAGCGGAGGAGAAATCCAGGGTAATGTCCAGCAGCTTACATGTGGCTCTCCAGAAGCGAGAGGTGAACTGAACCCCACGATCCGACATGATGTGGAGGGGCAGACCATGGAGACGGAAGATGTGGCGGATAAAGTCTTTAGCCAGCTCGGGTGCAGACGGAAGACCAGGCAGGGGAATGAAGTGGGCCATCTTAGAAAAACGGTCAGCGACAACCCAAATGACAGTACAACCGGCAGAAACTGGAAGGTCGGTGATAAAGTCCATAGCGATGTGTTGCCAAGGAGCAGCAGGTACGGGAAGGGGCAGGAGATGGCCGGCAGGTAGATGTCGGGGAACTTTGTTACGGGCACAGGATGAACAGGCCGCGACGAAGTCTACCACGTCCTTACGCAGGGTAGGCCACCAGTAATGCCGGGTAATGAGTTGGAAGGTCTTCTTTTGGCCAGCATGGCCAGCTAGTTTAGAAGAATGTCCCTAGCGAAGAACCCTCTCCCGATCTGGCACAGCTACGAACGTCTTACCGGGTGGAAGACGAGTCAGATCCAAGGGGGCCACATTCATCACCTTGGAGGAGTCGATGATGTGCGTAGGTTCCTCCTCTTGATCGGAGGACAGGAAGGACCGGGACAAGGCATCAGCTTTGACGTTCTTGTCCGCCGGACGGAAATGAAGAATGAAGTCGAAGCGGGCAAAAAACAACGACCACCGGGCCTGGCGAGGATTGAGTCTCTGGGCATTTTGGAGATATGCCAGGTTTTTGTGATCCGTGTAGATAATTACCGGGTAGAGAGCCCCTTCAAGCAGATAGCGCCACTCTCCCAGTGCCAATTTGATGGCTAGCAATTCACGGTCTCCTATGGAGTAGTTGCGCTCCGACGAGGAGAAGATTTTGGAGAAGAAGCCGCACGTTACCATTCTCCCGGTAGAAGACTTCTGGGTGAGCACCGCTCCGGCTCCGGAGGAGGAGGCATCAACCTCCAGGTAGAATTGTTTATTACAGTCCGGACGGTGCAGGACGGGAGCAGAGGCGAAGGCTTTCTTTAGGGAAAGGAAGGCCTCCTCGGCTTCAGGCGACCATGTCCTGGGGTTAGCCCCCTTACGGGTAAGTGCAGATATGGGAGCAGTCCGAGACGAGAAGTGTGGGATGAAAAGACGATAGTAATTAGCGAAGCCCAGGAATCACTGTATCGCCTTCAAACCTTCAGGACGAGGCCATTTTAGAACGGAAGAGAGCTTCTCGGGATCCATTTGCAGACCTGTTTGGGAGATGACATAGCCCAAGAACGGAAGGGAGGTCTGATCGAAGAGGCACTTCTCGTATTTGGCATAAAGGTGGTTCTGCCGAAGCCTAAGCAGGACCTGACGAACATCCCCCCGGTGTGTGGGGAGATCCGGAGAGAAGACCAAGATATCGTCCAGGTATACCACTACGCAGGAGTACAGGAGGTCACGGAAGATGTCGTTGACTAGTTCCTGAAAGACCGCGGGAGCATTACAGAGACCGAAGGGCATCACAAGGTACTCGTAGTGACCGTCCCGGGTATTGAATGCCGTCTTCCACTCGTCTCCTTGACGGATACGGACCAGATTATACGCTCCTCGTAGATCCAGCTTGGAGAAGATCCTGGCGCCCTTGAGACGGTCAAACAATTCGGAGATGAGTGGCAGGGGATATTTGTTTTTTACCGTGATGAGATTGAGTCCTCTGTAGTCAATACAGGGACGTAGCGAGCCGTCTTTCTTTTTGACAAAGAAGAATCCGGCTCCAGCCGGGGAGGTAGACTTTCGGATAAATCCCCTAGCCAAATTCTCTTCAATGTACTCAGACATGGCTCGGGTCTCGGCTGCAGACAACGGGTAGATACGCCCACGGGGAGGAGTGGTGCCAGGTACCAGGTCGATCGGGCAATCGTATGGCCTATGGGGTGGCAACGTCTCAGCTTCCTTCTTACCGAAGACGTCCGCATACGGCCAGTAGGGAGCCGGGAGACCAGGTAAGTTAGCTGGAGTAGGCTGAGGGCGAAGTGGACGGACCGGGACCAGGCAGGTCCTATGGCAGTCAGGACCCCATCGGAGTACTTCACCGGACCGCCAGTTCAATACGGGTTCATGTGTCTGGAGCCAAGGTAGACCTAGCAACAGGGAGTGAGAAAGTCCGGACAGCACATGGAATGAGATCTCCTCAGAGTGCAGCATTCCCACCTGCAGGGTTATAGGTTCAGTGACGAGCAGGATGGTCTCCGAGAGAAGTCTTCCATCCACGGAGGCGACTGACAATGGTTCAGCCAGGAACTTGGTGGGAATATGGTATCTCTCTACCAGAGACTGGGAGATGAGGTTTCCAGCAGCTCCAGAATCCAGATGGGCGAGTTCAAAGAGACGGTTCTCTCCCCAAGCAATAGAGACCGGTAAGGTCAGAGACGGAGAGGGCTTACTTTTGTCTAGGACGACCTCTCCGAGTGGTCCTAGACACTGGCGTTTCCCGGCTTCTCCGGGCAGGAACGGATGAAGTGCTTCATACTGCCACAATAGAAACAGCTTCCCTCGGCTCGGCGAGAACCGACCATCTTGGTCTGGTCGACCTGCATAGGCTCAGGAGAGTGTACCTGAAGAGAGACGGAGGGAGTGACGGGTTTCTGAAAAGTAGGAGCTAGACGTGGAAACCTCCTCTCACGGGTGATCTCTTTGGCACGCTCCTGGAACCGCAGGTCAATCCGGGTGGCAAGAGTTATTAGGTCATCGAGAGTGGTAGGAATGTCCCGACCGGCAAGTTCATCTTTAATACGGCCGGACAGACCCTCCCAGAAGACGGAAACCAGAGCGTCATTATCCCAGGCCAGCTCCGAGGCAAGGGTACGGAACCGTATGGCATATTGGCCCACGGTGAGACTTCCCTGACGGAGGCGTAGCAGAGATGATGCGGATGAGGTCTTCCGTCCGGGTTCGTCGAAGACTTTCCGGAAAGCCGTGAGAAAGGCAGGCAAGTCGGACACCAGGGGGTCTCCTCTCTCCCATAGAGGATTTAGCCAGGCCAGGGCCTCCCCGGTGAGATGGGACATGATGAAGGCAATTTTGGCCCGGTCGGAGTTAAACTGGTGAGACAGGAGTTCAAAGTGCAGGGTGCACTGATTTATGAAGCCCCGAGCCTGGGCTGAGTCGCCTCCGAAACGAGGAGGTGCAGAAAGCCGGGGTCCGGGGTAGGATACCATGTGGGCAGTGGAGCTGCCGGATTGCGAGTCATGGCACTGGCGGTGGTTGCAGGCAGAGCAGTCAGAGTGTCCAGGCGAGAATTGACATTCCGCAGGTGACCCAGGATGGACTCCTGTTGGGACCTCTGACGGGACAGTTCATGACACAGGTCCAAGAGCGAGGGAGCTTGGGTGCCACCGGGTTCCATGGCCCGAGCAAACTGTAACGGGTCTGGGAGGCGGAACCTCTGAGCTACTATACAAGGGGGTGGTCCTTGTAAGGGAGCGGGTGGCGACCAGGGTAGACGGGCAGGCAGTCACAGCAGGTGACCGGGACAGTCTCAGAATGAACGGACAGGAGGTCACAGCAAGTGACCGGGGCAGTCTCTGGATGAACGGGCAGGAGGTCACGGCAAGTGACCGGGGCAGTCTCTGGATGAACGGGCAGGAGGTCACGGCAAGTGACCGGGGCAGTCTCTGGGTAAAGGATTGGTACGACCTGTGGCGGCAGATGATAGACGTGAGCTCCCAGGTGAGCAGGCGAGAGTCTCTGGATAAACGGGTGGTCACAGCATGTGACGGCGGAGCCTCCAGGAAGACCAACAGACAGGTAGCAGATGAGCGCTCCCAGGTGAGCGGGCAGGAGTCTCTGGACAGGCGGGTGGTCACAGCACGTGACGACAGAGCCTCCTGGTAGGCTAGCAGACAGGCAGCAGATGAGCGCTCCCAGGTGAGCGGGCAAGCTGGTCCTTAGACAGACTGACAGGAGTTGGAAGGCAGACCGTCGGACCTCAGGCAAGCAGGCAGGTAGAAGATGTGCGCTCCCAGGTGAGCGGGCAAGCTGGTCCTTAGACAGACTGACAGGAGTTGGAAGGCAGACCGTCGGATCTCAGGCTAGCAGGCAGGTAGCAGGATATCAGGCAGGAATTAGACAGCAGACTGGCAGGAATCTGGCAGGTATCTGGCAGGTAACTGGGAACGGGACCTGAGGGCTGAAGCAGAGTAGTGAACAGTGCTACAACATTGCTCGGGCACCTCCATTTTGGAGGAGGTGCCTTTTATATGGGAGGTCCTCCGGCAATTGGCCGGGGACTCCTTAGGACGGCGCGCGCGGTCCCTTTAAGAGAGGGGGAGCGCGCGCGCGCCCTAAGCACACTGCCGGGGAAGGAGCGCGTGCCGGAAGCAGCGGGGAGAGAAGCACTGGAGGACGCCGCGCCAGGAGCGGGGAGGTGAGAGGGATGGCGTCTCTGCCTAGAACGGGGCAGAGACGCCGATGCTACAGTTGAGCTGTGTGGGACATCATTCTGTATGTAGCGGAGTTGTAGAGCCATCATTCTGTAATAGGGAGGCTGTCATGGCCATTATACTGTATGAAAGGGGGTTGTGATGGCCTTGATTCCTTTTATCGGGAGGCTGTGGGACCATCATTCATTATCTAGCGATGCTGTAGGGACATCATACTGTATATAGGAAGCTATGTGGTTATCATATTGTATATGGAAGAGCTGTGGGGCCATGATATACTGTATATAGAGGACCTATATGGTCATCAGACTATATATAGGGGGTTGTGAGGTTGCAATACACTAGTCATCACAATGCGACACCATTTACTTGTATGACACCATGATGTAGCAGCTACACAGTGCGAACCTTGGCCACGCAATCTCTGTCTTGCCATTTAGCCCTAGCCTAAATTTAATAATATGGCCTGAGCCCTAACGGGATATTTCTACGTTATCCTGGCCACATTTTAGTTTGAAATCCATGCCTTATTATGTCACTCTAACTGGTCACAATTATCAATATCCTGATGCAGACCAATAATATATAGCCCATAATGTGCATTTGTTAGCCAATGCTTCTCAACAGCTCTCAAACTGTTAGCTTGGTTGATTTAATCTTGGCTGCCTCCTACTATGAATCTCCACATCACTTCCTTTTCCAATATTGCATTGATCTTTTACAACACATTAAGTCAACATAGAACTAGTAAATTAGAAACGTCCCTGGGGATGCTTCCTGTGTAATCTCACTGATTGGACTAAATGAAGCTCAGTGGTCTGAGTAGTGGCCCTGTTGACAAAGCAATGATGAGAACCATTGCTCAAGGACTTTTTGTGCAATTTCTAGCAAAGACTTCTGGTAAACTTTACTGGCCTTGTCTGGACCACAGCAGCACATGCCAGGCAAAGGCAAGGCTGAATAAGAGAAATTGCAGGACTGGAGTTGCTTGAGACTGCAATGTTTATCTTGCGAAAGGATTTTCCCAAGATCACTAAATGTAATTTTGGAAACATGTCAGGTTACTTGTACAGTTTGTAATATGTTGCATAGTTTTTGCAGGATTTAAATATGCCTGCAAACAATTTTGTATAATTAAATAAAACATGTTTGGTTAATCCAAATATTTTTCTCATTCACTAAAATGTCATCACGTTAGTTCTAGATAATGTTTAGACATCCTCCTTACTCATATCAGTCATTCAGAAAGCAGTCTGGTTTCCATCTTGCAGCTGTCTGACACCCAGTGGCGTAACTAGAGTCCATAGGGCCCCAGTGCAAGATTTGGAACAGGGCCCTCCTCTCCATTCTGGTATATGTATGTATGCATATGTATGTATGTATGTACAGTACAGACCAAAAGTTTGGACACACCTTCTCATTTAAAGATTTTTCTGTATTTTATTGACTATGAAAATTGTACATTCACACTGAAGGCATCAAAACTATGAAGTAACACATGTGGAATTATATACTTAACAAAAAAGTGTGAAACAACTGAAAATATGTCTTATATTCTAGATTCTTCAAAGTAGCCACCTTTTGCTTTGATGACTGCTTGGCACACTCTTGGCATTCTCTTGATAAGCTTCAAGAGGTAGTCACCAGAAATGGTCTTCCAACAATCTTGAAGGAGTTCCCAGAGATGCTTAGCACTTGTTGGCCCCTTTTGCCTTCACTCTGTGGTCCAGCTCACCCCAAACCATCTCGATTGGGTTCAGGTCTGGTGACTGTGGACGCCAGGTCATCTGGCGTAGCACCCCATCACTCTCCTTGTTGGTCAAATAGCCCTTACACAGCCTGGAGGTGTGTTTGGGGTCATTGTCCTGTTGAAAAATAAATGATGGTCCAACTAAACGCAAACCGGATGGAATAGCATGCCGCTGCAAGATGCTGTGGTAGCCATGCTGGTTCAGTATGCCTTCAATTTTGAATAAATCCCCAACAGTGTCACCAGCAAAGCACCCCCACACCATCACACCTCCTCCTCCATGCTTCACGGTGGGAACCAGGCATGTAGAGTCCATCCGTTCACCTTTTCTGCGTCGCACAAAGACACAGTGGTTGGAACCAAAGAACTCAAATTTGGACTCATCAGACCAAAGCACAGATTTCCACTGGTCTAATGTCCATTCCTTGTGTTCTTTAGCCCAAACAAGTCTCTTATGCTTGTTGCCTGTCCTTAGCAGTGGTTTCCTAGCAGCTATTTTACCATGAAGGCCTGCTGCACAAAGTCTCCTCTTAACAGTTGTTGTAGAGATGTGTCTACTGGTAGAACTCTGTGTGGCATTGACCTGGTCTCTAATCTGAGCTGCTGTTAACCTGCGATTTCTGAGGCTGGTGACTCGGATAAACTTATCCTCAGAAGCAGAGGTGACTCTTGTGAGCCAGTTTCTTTGTAGCGCTTGATGGTTTTTGCAACTGCACTTGGGGACACTTTCAAAGTTTGCCCAATTTTTCGGACTGACTGACCTTAGTTTCTTAAAGTAATGTTGGCCACTCGTTTTTCTATACTTAGCTGCTTTTTTCTTGCCATAATACAAATTCTAACAGTCTATTCAGTAGGACTATCAGCTGTGTATCCACCTGACTTCTGCACAACACAACTGATGGTCCCAACCACATTTATAAGGCAAGAAATCCCACTTATTAAACCTGACAGGGCACACCTGTGAAGAGAAACCCATTTCCGGTGACTACCTCTTGAAGCTCATCAAGAGAATGCCAAGAGTGTGCAAAGCAGTCATCAAAGCAAAAGTTGGCTACTTTGAAGAACCTAGAATGTAAGACATATTTTCAGTTGTTTCACACTTTTTTGTTAAGTATATAATTCCACATGTGTTAATTCATAGTTTTGATGCCTTCAGTGTGAATGTACAATTTTCAAAGTCATGAAAATACAGAAAAATCTTTAAACGAGAAGGTGTGTCCAAACTTTTGGTCTGTACTGTATATATATATAAATATATATATATATATATATATATAAAAATATATATATATACACACAGGGTGGTCCAAAAGTAGGTGGACAGAAAGTGTAATAAGGTTATGAAGGGGGAGATTTATCAAACATGGTGTAAAGTGAAACAGGCTCAGTTGCCCTTAGCACCCAATCAGATTCCACTTTTCATTCCTCACAGACTCTTTGGAAAATGAAAGGTGGAATCTGATTGGTTGCTAAGGGCAACTGAGCCAGTTTCACAGATCTAGTTTTCACAGATAGATCTCCCCCAAATCTGTTTTCTTTTCAGATAATTCAGATAACACACAATGGCAAATAATTTAAATAGAGATCAAAGAAAATGGATTTTAACAGAGTATTGGAAATCTCAAAATGCTGAAACCGTTAGAGCAAATTGGGTTGAAACATTTGGTACTCAAGCCCCAAAGAGACAAACCATTTACCGCATTCGTGACAAATTCAATGCAACTCGCTCAATCCTTAATGCTCCAAAAACTGGTCGACCCAAAACAGTCTGTACAGAAGATAATAAACAACTTGTTGCTGAAACATTTGTTCAGAGTCCAAAAAAGTCCACCAGAAGAGCCTCTTTGGAATTGGGAATTTCATGAGCTTCTATCATGCGAATCCTGAAATCTATTGGGTGGAAAGCTTATCGTCCACGTCTAATTCATGGTTTATTGGAGGATGATCCAGACAGGCGGCTGCAATTTAGTGTTTGATAAATCTCCCCCTTCATAACCTAATTACACTTTCTGTCCACCTACTTTTGGACCACCCTGTGTGTATATATATATATTTTTATATATATATATGTATATATATTTATATATATATATACAGTACAGACCAAAAGTTTGGACACACCTTCTCATTTAAAGATTTTTCTGTATTTTCATGACTATGAAAATTGTACATTCACACTGAAGGCATCAAAACTATGAATTAACACATGTGGAATTATATACTTAACAAAAAAGTGTGAAACAACTGAAAATATGTCTTATATTCTAGGTTCTTCAAAGTAGCCACCTTTTCCTTTGATGACTGCTTTGCACACTCTTGACATTCTCTTGATGAGCTTCAAGAGGTAGTCACACTGCACACACCTCACATGCACACACTGCACACACCTCACATGCACACTTGCACTCACCTCACATGCACACACTGCACACACATCACATGCACACACCTTACATAACACACACTGCACACACCTCACATGCACACACTGCACACACCTCACATGCACACACTGCACACACCTCACATGTACACTTGCACTCACCTCACATGCACACACTGCACACACATCACATGCACACACCTCACAAAACATACACTGCACACACCTCACATAACACACACTGCACACACCTCACATACACACACCTCACATACACAGACTGAACACACCTAACATGACACACACTACACACACCCCACATGCACACACCTAACATGGCACACACTGCACACACCTCACATGCACACACCTCACATAACACACACTGCACACACCTCACATAACACACACTGCACACACCTCACATGCACACACTGCACACACCTGACATGAACACACCTCACATGCACACACCTCACATGCACATGTGGCACCCCAGGGGTCTGGTTTCCACAGTAATGTAATGTTATGTCTGAGAGCAGGTGGGAGGTCCTTTGGTCAGGGATCCTGTGCATGCCACACCTCCTGCCCAGTCTGGGGAGGGGAAGAACTTCCCCTATATAAACCCGGGGCTGAGGCAGGGTTAGGAGTAGAGAAGAAGTAGAGACGAGAAACAGTCATAGGAAGAAACAGCAGAAGCTCAGTGGGAGCAATACTACTACGAGTCAGGGGCTGGCAGCTGCAGAGCTCGCCCTGACTGAGAAGCTTTCTTACCGGACCCGGCGTCCGAGGCTGTGGGGACTAACTCTTACCCAGCAGCAGAAGCCGACCGGCAGGGGATTTCAGGTCCTCAGGCCCAGAAACCCGAAGGCACGGTCACACGCGTGGGACCAGCACCGCCATCGTGGAGCGGAAGCCATTAGAAGGCCCCGAGTCACCGGCCATACGGGTGAGCACCACACGGTACACTCAGGGACGTGGGCTACTTATATCCGCTTCTAGCAAGGTAGCCAGAAGAGTACAGTCAGTTTGGGAGGCCTACAACTCCGCCTGGCCAGGGGAGATCCCATCTGCTCAAGGACTGACCAGGCCCCGTTCGCTAGCAAGTACTCCGGGAGGGTCTATCATTGTTACCAGTAAAGACCCTGAATTACACCGCACCGTCTCTGAGTGGTTCCTGCTACCCCCATCTTCCACGTCGGCTGCCCTGAGGCCATACCCCTCCCGTTGGGGGTTATACTATCACGCTGCACAATTCTACACCGGCCTCAGCGGTCTGCCCTGCAGCGGCAGCTCCATAGCTGCAAATCAACGGGTGGCGTAGTCGACACTCAAATAACATCTATCAAGACTGCCACACACTGAGTTTGACTCCCTGGGCACGGACCGGGTCCCCGCCACTCGGAGACTACAACCCTCATCTGATCCGGTTCCGGGTAAGCCCCCGTGCGCGAGACGCTGCGCGACACAGCAGGCCCAGGGGCGCGTCAACTTTGGCGTAGTCGGCAGGATTTCGTGCCCGCAACCACCGGGTACTGCGTGCCTGAAAAAGAGACTTTTAAAACTTACCATCCGCAAACTAATGGACTTTGTGAGAAAATGAACCAGGTGGTAATGGATCTTCTAAAAACGTTGCCCCTGGAAGAACGCAGTCTGTGGCCTGAGAAGTTGCCCGATCTGGTGGACCTATACAACCACATCCCGGTAGGTTCCACCAACTGTACCCCGGCTTACCTAATGAGGGCAAGACCTGGTAAGTTACCTGTTGACCTGGAAATGGGAGTCCTGACACCCGAGGACACTTCACCAGAAGCAGACTGGGACACAGAGAGGCAGCAGCAGTACCGGAGAGTACAGGAGAGCGTGGAGCGAAGTCTCTGTCAGGCTAGGGAAAGACAAGAGAAAACTTACAACCAGTATGCTCCCGCTGTTCCCCTGGTACCCGGAGAGCAGGTCTTGAAGAGGAAGAGACGGCTCCACAAGTTGGACGACCAGTGGGAGAAGGACCCGTACACCGTACTGCCCTCAAGCCACGAGAACCCGAAGGTTTGTACCATCAGTAAAGACGGAGGGGAAACCACAGCCATTGTATCCCGGGAACACCTGAAGAAGTGTCCCGAACAACTGAGGAACCCTGAAGAGGAACAAGAAGACCATCGACCCGTAGAGGAAAGGGAAGATATGGTTAGTACTGTGCTCGGGGACTTCCCTCGGTCTTGGACTCAAGTCAATGGTGCAGTTGTGGTACCCGTACTCACCTTCCTCCAACCAGCATCCCAAGCACCTACGGAGCAACAGGTAGAGCTGGAAGAACAGCCGGTCCAGGAGGCAGAAGACCCCACACCAGCAGACCAGGAGGATCAACCCTCTGCTTGCAGTGAGCCTGCCATATCCCTAGTGAGCCAAATAGCCGGTAGACAGCTGCCCAGTTTACCCTTGACAGCTCCTACACCCTGTAGTTCAGGGCTAGACAGTCAGCTCCGTAGGTCCACTAGGGCCACTAGAGGCCAGTTACCCGCACGTTGGAGGATTTGAAGTGTATAAATTGTTTTATTTATGTTTACCTGTGTATTGTTGCTTGTGTATAATTTTGTGTTTCTAGTTATTTGTAGGAGTCCTTGGTGGATTTACCGGGAATCCCTTGTACATAGTTGGAGCGTAACCCAGGATGGACTAAAGACTGTTAAGGACTCGGGGCAGGACAAACCCCTACCTGGTTACGTCTCCCTGTTTTGGTGAAATGGACACCTTGCTTTTCTTCAAAGGCTGCACCCGGTTACGGACATGCCGTGACCACCTTTATGTGTTTTTTTTTCTTATTGTACTGTTATTGTTGTTATATCTTGTTATGTTTTTCTAAAATATGTTTAGTCCCGGAGTACTAAATTTCACTAGGGGGGAATGTGGCACCCCAGGGGTCTGGTTTCCACAGTAATGTAATGTTATGTCTGAGAGCAGGTGGGAGGTCCTTTGGTCAGGGATCCTGTGCATGCCACACCTCCTGCCCAGTCTGGGGAGGGGAAGAACTTCCCCTATATAAACCCGGGGCTGAGGCAGGGTTAGGAGTAGAGAAGAAGTAGAGACGAGAAACAGTCATAGGAAGAAACAGCAGAAGCTCAGTGGGAGCAATACTACTACGAGTCAGGGGCTGGCAGCTGCAGAGCTCGCCCTGACTGAGAAGCTTTCTTACCGGACCCGGCGTCCGAGGCTGTGGGGACTAACTCTTACCCAGCAGCAGAAGCCGACCGGCAGGGGATTTCAGGTCCTCAGGCCCAGAAACCCGAAGGCACGGTCACACGCGTGGGACCAGCACCGCCATCGTGGAGCGGAAGCCATTAGAAGGCCCCGAGTCACCGGCCATACGGGAGAGCACCACACGGTACACTCAGGGACGTGGGCTACTTATATCCGCTTCTAGCAAGGTAGCCAGAAGAGTACAGTCAATTTGGGAGGCCTACAACTCCGCCTGGCCAGGGGAGATCCCATCTGCTCAAGGACTGACCAGGCCCCGTTCGCTAGCAAGTACTCCGGGAGGGTCTATCGTTGTTACCAGTAAAGACCCTGAATTACACCGCACCGTCTCTGAGTGGTTCCTGCTACCCCCATCTTCCACGTCGGCTGCCCTGAGGCCATACCCCTCCCGTTGGGGGTTATACTATCACGCTGCACAATTCTACACCGGCCTCAGCGGTCTGCCCTGCAGCGGCAGCTCCATAGCTGCAAATCAACGGGTGGCGTAGTCGACACTCAAATAACATCTATCAAGACTGCCACACACTGAGTTTGACTCCCTGGGCACGGACCGGGTCCCCGCCACTCGGAGACTACAACCCTCATCTGATCCGGTTCCGGGTAAGCCCCCGTGCGCGAGACGCTGCGCGACACAGCAGGCCCAGGGGCGCGTCACACACACTGCACACACCTCACATGAACACACCTCACATGCACACACCTCACATGCACACACTGCACACACCTCACATGCACACACCTCACATGCACACACCTCACATGCACACATCTCACATGACACTGCACCCACCTCACATGACACACACTGCATACACCTCACATAACACACACTGCACACACCTCACTTAACACACACCTCACATAACCCACACCGCACACACCTCACATAACACACTCTGCACGCACCTCACATAACACACTCTGCACGCACCTCACATAACACACTCTGCACGCACCTCACATAACACACTCTGCACGCACCTCACATAACACACACTGCACACACTTCACATGCACACACCTCACATGACACACACTGTACACACCTCACATGCACACACCTCACATGCACACACCTCAAATGCAGACACACTGTACGCACCTCACATAACACACACTGCACACACCTGACATGCACACACTGCACACATGTCACATGCACACACTGCACACACCTCACATGCAGACTGTGGGGACCCCCCCCCCAACCAAACCCCGATGCTCAGCCCCCCTTTCCTTGCCAATACCATAATGTAACACGTACAATTGGATGGGTGAGGATCGGTCACAGCTTTATTAACTCATTATATCTATTTTAATAGAAAGGTATTTCATTTTCCAAAAATCAGCTCGTTGCAGCATGCCCTGTGGCTCTATAGCGGCAAGTTGGCAAACAAGTGTAACTCTCCAACATGTCCTTTCTATTTCCAGGCCACGTAGGATCCTGCGTACTCATATGCAGGACTCCGACCCCCACCCATCCCTCTTAAGTTAACGCTTGTTCCACTTCGTCTTGGAGTCCTGACAAGAATATGTCCAGACCAATATCGGTTAAGTGAACACCATCGGGCCATATGAGGCCTGTTTTATCTGCTTCCAGTTGTCGGTGTCGTATCACTACACCACCTCTTTCTTTAACAAATTTTGCCATCCGTGCATTTATTAACCACCTTGTCTGTTCGATGGCTGTGATGTCTCGTCCACCTCGCCATACCGCTCTCGGAACAATCTCCGACCATTCTATCGTTAGTTTTGTGAAAAATACTCTGAAGCGCTCAGTGTCTAGTTTCATCATTGCCATTAATTCTGCACTCTTGTGATGACCTAGGTCGTTTCCCCCGGCGTGTACGACTAAGATGACTGGACCTCTTGCCTCTTTCCCTATCTCGATTACCTTTAGTAGTACCTGTGGCCATCAGAGGCCTCTAATGCCTCTCCAGTTGAAATATGTGTCATGAAACCCCCTATTCCTCCCGCCTGGGCGGACTTTCACCCTTTTTCCTGCCCAATATATGTATGAGTGGCATATGACCCACACTGTTAGCTTTGTGTCACCTGTACGAAAAACAAACTACGTTAGGATAACAAGCCCGGTCTTATGTATCTGGCGAAACACGCGGATCACCATCTCCCTATCCTCTGCACTTCCGTTTCTGACAGTCCTGCTCTTGCTGCTTCCGTGGCTACGCCTATTCGGAATGAGTGTGTTACGTACTCTTTAGGGTGATTCCCTGCCAATGTAAGTCATTTATTAAATATAGATTGTTAATGGGGAACCATCTATGTGTGATAGGAAGAAACAACTTTGTGGTCTGATGGCTATATATGTTTTAAGAATTTTAACCGGACAAAGTGAACCGTTTGTGGGTTGAAAAAGCACCCAAGTGCCCTTACCAGCTAGATCCGTTTTGGATTTGCGCATGTGTAGGCGTATTGCATTATTGGCTATGACTACGTCCTGGTGTACTAAGCCTCCGCTGTCGATATGTTTGGATCAAGGGACAAATTCGCCTATACGCATCGCCCCTGGTAGACAGTAGTGTCGCTTCAAATTGAGAGTGGTATGTTACTGATGTTAGGGATATGATTTGGAAAAGCAGTTTTAGTGACATGGGACGTCTACACTCCTTGCTTGGCTGAGCCCTTTTCCACCCTTTTAAGGCTTGTCTGATGATGAATCTTTTTGTCATGTCTGCCCAATTCAATAGTTGGAAATGAAATGCTACTCCGGCCAGCCACCGCTGTGCCGACGCCCCTGATATGCCTCTCAGCATTAGCTGGTGGAGAAATTCTATGATGACTTATAATCTGTCTTGTTCACATTGGTCAACCCATCTGCCTGCCACTAGTCGTGTCCACTCTTCCCATGCCTTACCGTATGCTTGCCACATCGACGGGGCGACTGACGCTCTGATTAATGGGATCAGCTGTTCGCCACTATATCCCATAGTGATGGGGAGCAACTCGTGCCCGATGGATGGGCGTTGGGGAGGATCTCTGTGAAAACCTGCCAATTAAATTGTGATAGAGTGTTAACAATAGCATTAGACCCCTCAGCGTTGTGGCTAACGCAGACCCATATATTGTGTTTTAGGCACAGGAGTGCTAGCCGACGTAGTAGGCCTAGCACTGGGAGAGATGACGATGCCATCTTGTTTATGCAGTGTGCTAGGCTAGTGTTTGTTGTCATGAATCATATATTTTTGTTCGCTAGCTGCGTGCCCCATAGTTCTATGGCTGCCGCTATCGGAAAGAGTTCCAGGAGTGTCTGTTTTTTTGTCAGTCCTTGTTCCAACCAAACCGAAGGCCATAAGCCCGTGCACCATTGGTTTTCTAATATCGCTGCGTAACTGCCCGATTCTGCCTCCCTGGTGAACAATTGTAAGTCAATGTTGGACTGTTGTACTGACATGAATAAAGTGTGACCGTTGAATGATTGTAAGAAGGTTTTCCACATCTCTAAGTCAGCCCGAAGCTGCCTGTTAATTCTGATTCTATAACTCGGCTTTGATGCCCCTTTTGTAGCTAGCGATAAGGAATGAGAAAAGACCCTACCGACTGGCATCACCCGGCTCGCAAACACAAGGACCCCTTGTAACACTTGCATTTGCTGTAGTGTTGCTTTCCGTACTGCGCAAAATCCCTCGATCAGGTCTAATGTTTTTTGTATTTTTTCCGTTGGGAGGCGGAACAACTTTGCATTGGTATTAATCTCGATGCCCAAAAATGATAACTTTATTGTAGGGTCTACGGTTTTTGTTGAGCAAAGTTGCGAGCTGTTTGTGAATTCGTTCAGTAGTGATTGGCATTGGTTTGAGTTTTTGGGTCTGACGAATAGGAAATCATCTAGGTAATGTGTGACGGACCTATTGCCGGTTTCGTACCTCAGCACCCATTCCAGGAAGGAACTGAATAGCTCGAAGTAATAACAAGATATTGAACAGCCCATTGGGAGGCAAGTGTCATAGAAGTAGTCATTGTCCACTTGGCATCCCAACAGGTGGTAGCAATCTGGGTGTACTGGTAGTAGGCGAAAGGCGGATTTTATGTCTGATTTAGCGAGTAGCGCTCCTGGCCCCGCATCGCGCACTAACATTACTACTCTGTCGAAGTACGCGTAGAAGACCGAGGCGTCTTCCGACGAAATACCGTCGTTCACAGAATCTCCTTTGGAGTAAGACAGAAGATGGATAAGGCGGAATGAACCTGGCTGTTTTTTGGGGATTATTCCCAACGGGGAAACTCTTAGGTTACTGAATGGTGGTTTTGGGAAGGGGCCCAGTATTCTGCCTAGAGCTACTTCTTTTTCTATATTTTGTCTAAGTATTTCGGGGTGCTCTCTTGCTGACTTAAGGTTATTTGCAAAGGTAGACGATTTATTGAGTTTGAATGGGATGAAAAAAACGTATGTGAAACCGAAACGTAACTGCCCCGCCGCATCTTTCTTAGGATATTGGTCTAGCCAGGGGCCCATTATGGTTACGTTCACCGGGGTCCTTGGACTCTGACTGTGAGAGTTTAATTGATAATTTACTTGCAGGACGAGAACATCTTGCCGCGTGGTGGGCTGCCCGGAGGCTGAACATTTGTGTTTGTATCTGCATAAGGTGTAAAATGCACAAATCGTTGTACTGCCAGTAGGCCCCTGGTCTCCGTACGACCACTGAATTTCGGCCTACTGTTGCTGTCCAGTAGTTGCTGTTGGAAAGGAATGGTGTTTCTGTGATAGCATTAGTCATAACCACACGTCTGTAGCTTTAACCCCCCAGCCCAGCTGTGGTTGCAAGGCCAACCGCCTCCGGAACTCTTCATCGTAGCTCCACCATGCGGAACCGCCATGGGCTTTGTACGAGTTATACACCGTATCTTGGTATATGAATAGTTGAATAGTTCCGAACAGCGTTTCGGATGTTTTTGGCCCATAATGCAACCCAGCACAGAGAATGCTTGTAACCAGTTACTCATTGTCTTTGCGACCTTTTTTCTGTGTTTGTCGAATGGTCTGTTGGCTATCCTTCTCTTCTCTTTGTCTATAGTATGCTGGTCAGTGGATACGAGTGACCATATGTCAATGTACTCGTTATTCCAAATTTACATTTTGGTTTCCTCATTTATGTGTGCTCGTAAAGGACTAATTCCGCAAAAGAATGCATCCTTGTGTACGCTGGCTAATAGTGGAGTTATTTTCATAGAATTATGCACCGCGCCTGGTGCCGTGGATAGTTGTTTGATTAGGGCCTTAAGGGCCCCTATCAAATTAGTGTTACTATTTCCCATTCCAGTTATATCGCACTCACTCATTCCTGTGGCTGGAGGAGGGACTCCGATGTGTGGAGGAACTCTGGCACCAGTCTCGTTCGGGGCGGGTGGCATGCCTCTGCTTGTAGTCCTGCGTGAAACCATTGAATCGTGCAGGCTGGAAGCTCTAGAGGGTGCCCTTGTGTCGTTTCAGTCCCCCGGAGGACGGGATTGATGCAACCAGTTTTTGGGGCTCGACGATGCGCTCGACATCTCTGATGCAGAGGATGGTGAGAGCCAACCTTGAGGACCTTGACCTGTGACCCCTCCTGTGGGATTCTGATCTCCGTGAGTATGATTACCGCTTTCTTCGCCGGTGACTTGAGTGCGATGATGTGGACGTTTCCTCGGAGGAACTACGGCGAGTTAGTCTGGTGCAAGTACGCCTGGTATCTCTCTGTCCATGAGGGTGTATAGGGGATTCTGCGACGTTTACAGGCTTCCCGCCGGGACATGTTGGTGCTATTTGTGGCCAGCTGGTGGGTGTCAGGGGGACGTTAACAAATAGGTGGTCATATGGCAGCTGTGCTGCTGTAGCGGGGTCAAGCGTATTTGTCGCTGCGCCAATGTATGGGTGTATGGAAGAGGGCAGGGTGGTTGCCGAAGCGTATACGCTCTGTGTAGTGCCCATCAGCGGGGTATTAATGTTGTGATCGGGCGATTGATGGGCTACGGTGATCCCAAGGGCCGCATTGTCCTCTGGTTGTGTAGTGTTACGTGTTCTGTTTTTGGTACTTTTTCTTTTATTTTTATTTGATGTTTTTTTTGTGTGGGGGTGTTTGAGGGGGAGGCAGAGCACAGCTCCTGGCAGAGGATTCCCAGCCAGAGCTCTGCTCTGCCACAGCCTCTGTTGTGTGTTGAGGGGGCGGGGACTTATCACTATGTGGCCGGCAGCTTCAGAGAGTCAGGGGCATACTGTGCCTGAAGCGCTCTGGAGGGTAAGAGTGCTGGCTGGACCTCTGCTCTCCAGGGCGCTCCTCGGCTGGATCCCCGGACCAGGCAAGTGTGTTTAAGGGGCCTCCAACAGCGGCGGCGGGTACGAGCCCTGAAGCAACGCAGTGCCCCCCGCCGGCGCTACAAATGAAATCCCCCCAGCTTGCGATGCCGGGCCTGTGAGAACAGCAGAGCCCTGCCCCCACTGCGAGCAAGATGCAGGGCCCAACGCCTCACCAGCCGCTGCCCGCTCCTCCTCGCGATGTCCTGGACTGGGGGGCGCGGCATGAAGAGACGGATGCGCCTCCTGCAGCAGCGAGGGGGCAGCATGAAGAGTCCGCAGCGGGGCCGACAGCGAATGGGGAACCGGCGGAGGCAGAACCGGACACGCGGGTCCCACGGTGTCAGGCACCGAGAGCAGCTTGGGGCACAGGGGGAGCGACGGCACCAAAGGCTCCTGAGGTACTGGGCGGTAAGCGGGCCCAGGGAGTGAGGGGACCACGGGGCCTTCGTCTGGTACAGGGGAGTGAGCGTGCCCAGGGAGTGAGGGTACCACAGGGCTTGGGCCTGGTACGGGGGGTCAGCAGGCCCAGGGAGTGAGGGGTATCTGCTGGCGCCTGGGATTCAGAGCCTCAGGGCAGCGTATGTGAATGCTGGGGGTGATAGTGCAGGCCGCAGTAATAAGAGTGCAGAGTCCTCTTCAAACAGTCCAGGGTCTTTATTGTTGGTATTACCAGGCAGGAATGGGCCTGGGTGTCTGAGGGCATTCGGGCGAGCCCCACTGGTCAGGGTGGGCCTACCGTTCTCTCTCTGCCCTTGCTGACTATCCCTCTTTTCGTGGTGTAATAGTCCACGTCCCTGAGCTGGCCGTGTACTTCGCCTGTATGGCTTGCGACTCGGGCCTTAGGTACCTTTCGCTTTTCCGTGCTGTACCGGTCCCTCTGTGTGGTGCAGCCTCCAGGCTTCTTAGGCCAAGGAACCTGAAATCCCTTGCGGGTTGGTTATCTGCTGCAGGGCTTACAACCCTGCCAGCCTCGGACCCCAATGTCCGGTGGTGATTCTCTCTGCCAGGACCGGCTCTCATCGCTTCTGTCCCTGGCTCGCAGCTTCTCCTCTGCCTCGCGGACTCCTTGGCTACAGCTCAACTGTCCCTCCTTCTCTGGGACTAGTCTCAGTCCTGAGCTAGGTCGTCCAGTTCTCTCTAACCCTGCCCTCAGTTCCAGCTTTTATAGGGGCAGCCTGCTCCCCCTACTGGCCTGGGACAGGAGGTGCTGTATGCTAATTGTCCCTGACCAGGGAACCTCCCTCCTGCTCTCAGACACAGCCTTTAATATTTGTAGCATCCAGACCTGGGGTGACACACCTCCATTATCTGACCTGATCCTGATCCGTCCATAGCAGCACACATTTGACTCCGGGACCACCAGGGAAAGGAAGGACGGTGGGACGTCTCAGTGTTTATGTATCCATGGGACGGCTTGTGGCAGCCGTCCCTTCCGCTTCATTGGTCCCTTCGGTGACGACTATTTCTGGTTAGTAAGGGGGCAGCGAAGGGGGATCACCAATCGCCACAGCCCGGGGAGGGGCCACCAAAGTCAGAGACCCTTTCCTTATTTAGTGTAGAGTCTACCACACACCTCACATGCCCACAACTCACATGCACACACTGCACACACCTCACAAAACACACACTGCATACGTCTCACATAACACACATTGCACACACACCTCACATAACTCACTGCACACCTCACATAACACACTGCACACCTCACATAACACACTGCACACCTCACATGCACACACTGCTCACATGCACACACTGCACACACACACTGCTTTATGCTGAAGGGAATGATCTTCCATACTATGAGCTGCAGCTTCTCCTGATGGCAGCAGCCCTATCCCAGCAAACACCTCCTGCCTCAATTCTGCTGGGAGCTAACAGGAGCAGGAGGAGACTGGCAGGAGCAGGAGCTCAGCAAAGTACACACAGGTGGCCACAGACTTATCTGGCAGCTCATCAGCTCGGTTTGTGCTGGTGTCTGGCTCTCCCTCCCCCTCAGGCTCTGCGCAGAAGGACAGGAGCACCGGCCAACGCTCCTCCTCTCTTAATGCCAGGCTCAAAGTCCTGAAGTTCCCCAGAGTGCAAGGCCTGTGGTGACATCACGGTCACATGATCGTGATGTCACTACAGGTCCTTAACCAGTCTACATTGGAAGCTTCACTGATAATGCTATTATCAGTGAAGCTGCTGCTGTGGATGTTGGGGGCAGGACGGGCATCAGCACCCAGCGCACCCAGGCAAGTTCCTGGGCCCTGAGCAGGTGGGGGGGCCCACTCACCGTCGGGCACCCCGTCGCACAATGGGACCTGTGAGACGAGGAGAGCGGTGCCAGCACCCACTCTCCCCCCCGCTTGCTCAGGGTCCCGGCAGCCGGCGGCATAATAATTACGCCTCCCCGTCCTCTGACTGTGACGTCTCAGGTCAGAGGGTGTAGTGACATCTTTACACCGCGCTCTCTCCCGAGCCGTCACAGCACAGAGCGAGAAGACACCGGCGACGCTGGAGTCCGGAGCAGCGGCAGCAGGTGAGAAGTGAGGTGAGTATTTGATTTTTTTTTTAATGGATGGAGGCATGGGCATTATAAGGGAGGGGGGTGTGACATCCTGCATGGGGCATTATAAGGGGGGGTATGACATACTGCATGGGGCATTATAAGGGATGGTGTGACATACTGCATGGGGCATTATAAGGGGGGGTGACATCCTGCATGGGGCATTAAAAGGGGGAGGGAGTGACATCCTGCATGGGGCATTATATGGGGGGAGTGGCATCCTGCATGAGGCATTATAAGGGGGGGTGACATCCTGCATGGGGCATTATAAGGTGGGGTGACATCCTGCGTGGAGAGGAAATTCTTGGCCAAGTGGCAAGAGATTTATGAAGGTGGTGGAAAAGCTTGGTGAAGTGAATTGTAAGATTCATCAACCAGGAAGATGTAAACCATATCATATCTACCATGTCAATCTCATCAAGCCATGGCAAGACAGAGAGCCTGTTGAAGCTCCATGTTTGCTGGTCAAGCCAGATGCCATGGTTAAAATATATATATATATATATTTTAATTTTTTGTGCTCAGATAACTTTGACCAAGGTTTCAGACCTTAATTAGCATGTTAGGGTTATGGCTGTTGCACAGCTTCTGGATACCCACAGTTGCAGTAGAAAACTTCACAGAGCAGATTACATGGGATAACAAGCTTTTACTTCTCAGAATATGAGGTAAAGGAAAAACGCACAGTCACACAGTACTGCACCAGGAAGTAAGAACAAAACAGAAAGTACAAGAGAGACTTTTTTTCTTTTACAATACAGTAAACAAGGAAACTTTACACAACATCGCCATCTACTGTCAGATCAGCATAAAGTCCTCCTTCACACAAACAAAGAAGTCCACAACTGTTGCATATACCAACACCCTTTCTCAGCAGTAAGGACTTATTCAGTCAAACCCTATCTCTTCATTAGTCTCTGATGTTTTTCAGCATTCAATGCCTTTGTGAAAATGTATGCTGTCATATCTTCAGTTGGACAATATTCTAATTTCAGGATCGCTTGTTCCTGATGGTCCCTCAAGAAATGATACTTCACATCAATGTGCTTGGTTCTTGGGTTAACTCTTTCCATCTGAGTAAGAACAAGACATCCCTGATTGTTCTCATTTATTTCTGTTGGTTCCAACTGTGCTTGTCCTAGGTCTGTTAGCAATTGTCTTTACCGTAGAACTTCTTGACTCGCATGTGCTGCTGCAACATATTCTGCTTCTGTTGACGACAGCGTTACTATTGATTGTTTTTTACTAGTCCAACTAATTGGTCCACCTGAGAGAAAGAAAAGATAGCCACTGGTAGATTTTCTGTCAGTTGGATCTCCAGCCCAATCGGCATCAACGTATCCAGTTAAAATGCATTCATCACTTGTAGGCAGTATCAGTTTAACATTGCTGGTTTCTTTCAAATAACGTATTACTCTCTTCACAGCATTCCAATCCGCTTTATTTGGCTTTGACACTTTTCTACTCAGAATTTCTACTGCTGCAATGTCTGGTCTTGTAACAGTCACTAGATATAATAATTTTCCTATCGCCATTCTGTACTCTTCATTATTTGGTAACACATTTTTCTCACTACTCATCTCTTTAAGTTTCCATTGGTGACTTAGCTGGTTTTGCATCCTTCAATCCAAATGTTTTGGTTATGTCTTGAATCATGTGATTTTGATTAAGTAGGAAACTTCCATCTTCTCTTTCTATCTGTATTCCTAAGTACTGTTTCACATTTCCCAAGTCTTTGATCTCGAAATGTTGATTCAGGAATTTTAGTATGTCCTCTTTATCCCTTTCTTTTTCAAAACAAACTAAAATGTCATCAACATATATGAGTACATAGATCCATCTGTCCATTAGTCCTTTTGTGTACAGGCAAGGATCAGCTTTGCTTCTTTTAAATTTTTAATTTGTAAGCACCTCCGTGATTTTATCATTGCACACTTTAGAAGCTTGTTTTAAACCGTATATACTTTTCTGTAATTTGCAAAACCATGTTTGGGTTACTTTCATCTATGAATCCTGGAGGTTGTTCCATGTAAATATCTTCTGTTAAACTTCCATTCAAAAATGCTGTCTTTACATCCAGATGTTTCAGTTCCATTTGTTTCATTGCTGCAACTGCAAACAAAGTTCTTATTGTAGTATGTTTCACAACTGGAGCAAATGTTTCATCATATTCTTCTCCATATTTTTGAGAATAACCTTTAGCTACTAGTCTTGCTCGGTATCGTTCAGCTGTGCCATCTGTTCGGTACTTTACTTTAAAAATCCATTTACATCCTATGGCTTTTCTTCCTTCTGGTAATTCTGTTAGTGTCCATGTTTTTGAGTCATGCATGGATTTTATTTCTATTTCTGTTGCCTCTATCCATTTATTGGCTTCTTCTTCAGGAAGTCAAGATATGTCTTCCCAAGAGGTAGGCTCATAAATTTTACTTGTACTTGCCTTGTATGAAAGGCTTTATTGGTGGTTTTCCTTTGTTTTCTCTTATTGAATGTCTTGGTTCTGTGTCTGTTTGTAGTTGTATCTCTTCACTTTCAATATTCTGTTTTTTATTAATTTCAACTTCTTTTTCATCAGATATTCTTTCAGCTATATCATTGATGTTTTTCTCTTTTTTTGTTTCCAGTGAAATCATAGTGTCTTCATTTAGATCCTTAATGAATGTCACACTGTTACTCACCATAACTATGACTGTTTTGCGATCTAGGATTCTATATCCTTTGCAATTTTCACTATATCCAACAAATATTCCTTCCATGGACCTACTTTGAAGTTTGGAGCGTTTTTCTGTTGGAATGAATACAAAAACTTTACAACCAAAAACTCTTAAATGATTTACACTTGGTTTCATACCTTGTCACAGTTCATATGGGTTTTTTTCAGTTTTCTAAAAAAACGTCGGTTCTGTAGATATGTAGCTGTCATTGCTGCTTCACCCCAATATTTCTCTGATAGTGTGGAATCTGTCAGCATACACCTTATCATTTCAGTCAGAGTTCTGTTTTTCCTTTCTGCTACTTCATTTTGTTCAGGTGTGTATGGAACAGTCTTTTGATGCTCTATACCATTTTTTCTTAAGTAGTTTTCTATTTGGTGTCCTGTGAATTCACTTCCATTATCACTTCTAATGAAAATTGGCTTCCTCTGAAACTTGTTATTCGACTTTTCACGTAGTCTACTAGTTTATTGAAAACTTCGCTTCAGTACTTGATCAAGTATGTGACTGTGTATCTTGAGTAGTCTTCTATAAAAGTCACCATATATCTATTGTCTCCTGATGTAGTCACTTTCATGGGTCCACATATGTCAGTATGCACCAAATCAAGTGGTCTTGTGCTTTTCGTTTCACTTTCTTTAGGAATAGATATCCTTGTGGCTTAGGATTTTATACAACATTCACATCTTATGGTAATTGAGCAATCAGATATCAATAGATCCTCTGTCAATTCTTTCCTTTGTAGCTCCATTATACTTTCAGGATGTCTGTGTCCTAGTCGTCTATGCCACATGTGAATACAATTCTTGTGATCATGTGTACACAACTTCATCTGTGCCTTTAATGTGTCTAGATGATATAATTGTTCATCTGCCTTGACATTGGCTATTACCTTGTTTCCTGCTAGGATTGTACACTCATCATCTTTGAACTTTACAGTAAGTCCTTTAGCTGTTAGACGTTTTACAGGTAACAATCCTCCTTCTAATCCTGGAACATATTACATATTCTGTACAAGTATTTTTGAATCAAGCCCAAACTTGTTAGAACAGTTTAGCATTCCTTGTCCAACACCTTCTGCAGTTATGTTGCTTCCATCTGCAAGATAAATGGCTTCCTTCTTATATAAATTAAGTTCAGTAAAGACATTTTTATTACTTGTCATGTGACTTGTTGCTCCTGAGTCAATAAACCAACCCAACGATGATTTCTTATCAGTCACTTTAAATGTGCCATTCCAATTATTTTCACATGAATCAGAAATTGTGTTTTTCACCTTCTCTGTATTCTCTTTATGATGTAATTTCTGTTGTTATGCTTTCCATATAGTACACAGCTTTCTTTAAACGTCCTTTTTTTATTACATCTGAAAAATTCTCTTGTCTCTTTATTATAGGGTCTTTTTGTTTCTGTAGCTTTAAGAGCATTTACATTATCTTTTTCAGTAGAAGAATCATTTGTTTGTTCTTTCCTTCTTTGATCTTCATCTATGAGTCTAGTCTTCACAAACTCTAATGTAATGTCTGTTTCAGGTCTTGTCTCTAGTGCATTTATCAAAGCAGTATATGAAACTGGTAAACTGCACAATAATATTGCTGCTACATGGCTTTCCAAATTATCTTCACCAATTGATCTCAGCTGTGATATCACTTCCATAATAGAGAATATATGCTTCTGCATGTCATTGTCTGCACTTATTCTCATACTGTAAAGCTGTTAGAACCCTCCTGTTAGTTTTTGCTATCTTGTGTTTTGCGTTCACGTGACCAGCTCCCTATATATTCCAGCTCCGCCCTTCTGGCTTTGCTGGACTTCAGTGTTGTTTTGACTGTCTCTCTAGCCAGGTGCTTCGGTGCCTATCTCTGTCAGTTCTTGGTCCTCTGGGACCTTTAGTACTTTTTGTCAGTTTGTCCTTTTTTCTCTGCAACAACTTCTGTTTAGGAGGTGTCCCTTTTTTGTCCCAGTCCTTAGATCTTTTAGGGACCCCTCCCTTAATTCTATAGGTCTCCGTTCAGACTAGCCGATGACGAAGGCGGGTCTGTTCACAACGAACAGGCAGCCCGCTACATCGTAGGGATTCAGCTTAGTCTTATTGTAGGGACAGCTTTTCCTTATCTTTCCTTAGTTTATGTTGCAGATCATAACAGTAAGTCCAGCCCAAAAAAAAAAAACTAAAAGGAAAGAAATTCGGGGATCAGTATGGTTTCCGTCCAGGAGTTGGCTCAACGCCTGCAGGGATTGTCTCTGGAGGTGGCGGAGCTTCAGCAACACGTGAGTAGCTGTCCTGGAGCGCATTTTGTTGAACCCAAGCTAGGACTACCTGATGTTTTTTATGGTAAACAGCAAGATTTGTTTTCCTTTAAAAATGATTGTTTGTTATATTTTCGTTCGAGACCAAGATCCTCTGGGAATGAATCACAGTGCATTGGTTTTATTATTGTTAGAACCTTGCTCTTAGGTTTTTTTTATTGTTGGTCACATGATCTTGTTTGGCCTATTTAGTCCTGCTCCGCCCTTCTGGCTTTGCTGGACTTCATTGTATATCTACTTTCTAGCTAGCCTGTGCTCTGTATCTAACTCTGTTAGTTTGCTTGGTCTACGGACCTCTATGTTCTATATATTTTGTTTGTTCGTCTGTCTGCTACTATTTCTGTTAGGAGGTGTCCCATTTTCCTCCCAGTCCTTAGTACTTGTAGGGATTCCTTCCCCACATCTATAGGTCTCCGTACAGACTAGCTTAGGACTTTAGCAGGTCTGATCGCAGGATCAGGTCCCCTGTTACATCGTAGGGATTAAGCTGAGTTCTATCGTAGGGACAGATCTCCTCTCTTTCCTTAGCTCTGGTAGCAGAACATAACAGTAAGTCCAGCCCAGCAAATGCTCTAAGGAAAGATTTTTTCTGTTCCATCATGGTGTCGGTTCTGGATTTGGCTAAACACCTGCAGGGACTCTCTTTGGAGGTGACTGAGCTCCATCAGCACGTGAGTAACTGTCCTGGAGCACATTTCTTGGAGCCTAAGGTACGTTTGCCGGATTTATTTTTTGGTGAACACCGAGAATTTTTTTCATTTAAAAATGCTTGCTTATTGTATTTTCGTTTGAGACCCAAGTCCTCTGGGGATGATTCCCAGCGTGTAGGGTTTATAATGTCACTTTTGCGCAAAGAGCCTCAGGAGTGGGCCTTTTCTTTGCAACCTAGTGATACATGCTTCAGTTCAGTGGATAGTTTTTTTTCTGCTTTGGGACTATTATATGATGATCCTGACCGTGTCTCATCAGCTGAGACTGAGTTAAGACGTTTGAGACAGGGATCAGGTAATGTGGAAAAATATTGTACTCATTTCCGTCGATGGTCTACTCAAACAGGGTGGAACGATTCTGCTCTGAAAAGTCTATTTCTTGCTGGGCTCAGTGAAAGGGTTAAAGACCTGCTAATTGCTTATCCTACACCTGAAGATTTGCAACAGGCTATGCAATTAGCTATACGGGTGGATAGGAGACTGCGTGCAAGGGTTAATGAGAGCAAATCCTCTGCTTTGTCAGTTTCTGGTTATGAGAATGTGTGTACTAACAGTGGTGAATCGATGGAGATTGGAGTGATGGCACCTCGCTCTCAAGAAAAAGATCGCAGATTTTCTGAAGGCTTGTGTTTCTATTGCGGAAAATCTGGTCATTTGATTAAAGACTGTGAGCTTCGTATCAAGAAAGAAAAAAAAATGGTCAGTCATGCCCGTATTGCCTGTTTAAATTCCAAGGGTGTATTTTTAGCTGCTTCCACGATTGCTCAGGAAAAATTAATGGAATTTTGGGTGTTTGTTGATTGTGGGTCTACTCTGAATGTTATTGATGGGGGATTCTTGGAAAGACTCAATTTAAAACCCGAACTTTTATCATCCCCCATTGCTGTGGTTTCTGTGGATGGTTCCCCTTTGAAGAATATTACTCTCAAGGTCTGTGAATTTCCTCTCACTATTAATGGCGTTCACCATGAGAAATTGGATTTGGTAGTGTTGAATAACTTGCCTTCTCCAGTAATATTGGGATTGCCCTGGTTAAAATTTCACAATCCTGTACTGGATTGGTCTACCAGTGAAATTAAATCCTGGAGCCATAAATGTTATGACAAGTGTTGTAACGGGCGTATTGCAGCTTTGGATAGGGGAGAATTGCCTGTTCCTATTCAGGATTTTTGGAGAGTTTTTTCTGAGAAGGAATCGCAGGTTTTGCCTCCCCATAGAGACTATGATTGTTCTATTGAATTTGTCCCTGGAGCGACTCTTCCTAAAAGTCGTTTATTTAACCTTACTATTCCTGAGAGAAAGGCTTTGGAGGAATACATACAGACAAGTTTGGCCGACGGTCACATTAGGCCCTCTAAGTCTCCTGTGGCGGTTGGATTTTTTTTTGTAAAAAAAAAGGACGGCGGTTTACGTCCTTGTCTGGATTTTCGTGAGATTAACAAAATTACTGTACGCAATCCTTACCCACTGCCATTGATTCCTGATCTGTTTAACCAGTTAATGGGGGCCAAGTGGTTCTCTAAAGTTGACCTTAAGGGGGCATACAATCTGTTGCGCATGAAGGAGGGTGACGAATGGAAGACTGCTTTTAACACTCCTGTGGGTCATTTTGAGAATCTGGTTATGCCTTTTGGTCTTACTAATGCTCCTGCATTTTTTCAGAATCTTATTAATGACATCCTTAGACCTTTGATCGGCAAAAATGTGGTTGTGTATTTGGATGACATTTTGATTTATTCGCCGGATTTGGAGTCTCATTGGCGGAGCGTACGTGAGGTATTACAGTTATTAATGGACAATTCGCTTTTTGCTAAGCTGGAGAAATGTGAGTTCGCTGTACAGAGAATTAGTTTTTTGGGCTACATTATCTCCAGCGAAGGTTTTGAGATGGACCCGGTTAAAGTTCAAGCTGTACAGGAATGGCCTAGGCCTATTGGTTTGAAATCGATACAGAGGTTTTTAGGTTTTGCCAATTATTACAGAAAATTCATAAAAAAATTTTCTAGTATTGTCAAACCTCTGACCGATCTCACCAGGAAAGGTGCTGATGCGGTTCAGTGGTCTTCTGAGGCCATTGAAGCTTTTGTGTATCTCAAGGAGAGGTTCACCTCTGCTCCCATCCTTATGCAGCCTGATGTGACTAAGCCGTTTTTGGTTGAGGTTGATGCTTCCTCTGTGGGGGTTGGCGCAGTATTGTCTCAGGATAACGGGGATGGATTACATCCCTGTGCCTTTTTTTCAAAAAAATTTTCGGAGACTGAACTGAATTACGATATTGGTAATCGGGAATTATTGGCTATTAAACTCGCATTTGAACACTGGCGCCACTTCTTGGAAGGTGCGGAATTTCCCGTTCAGGTTCTTACGGTTCATAAAAATCTGATATATCTTGATGCTGCCAAGCGCCTGAATGCCCGTCAGGCTAGATGGGCACTGTTTTTCTCGCGGTTTAATTTCTCCGTTACTTACATCCCTGGTACTATGAATGTTAAGGCGGATGCCTTGTCTCGCAGTTTTTCTCCCATAGTCGGTGCTGAGAAAGAGGAGAACATTTTACAAGAAGGTGTTGTGATAGCTGCTTTGGACTCCGTTTTGGAAGATGAGATTCTTAAAGCACAGGAGAATGCCCCATCTAACACTCCTCAGGGAGGTTGTTTGTGCCTGGGACCTTTAGGAGAGATTTGTTTGTTGAGTGTCACGAATCTCGGTTGGCAGGTCATCCCGGAATCTCTGAGACCAAGAGACTGGTGGGTCGCAGTTTTTGGTGGCCTGGATGGCAGAAGGAAGTCATTAAGTGGGTGCGTCAATGTACTATATGTGCTAGATCTAAGTCCTCACATACTCCTGCTGCGGGGTTGCTTTGTCCTTTGGAGGTTCCCAGTGCTCCTTGGACACATTTGGCTATGGACTTTATAACTGACCTTCCCCCCTCTGAGGGTTTTACTGTCATCTGGGTGGTCGTGGACCGTTTTAGCAAGATGTGTCACTTAGTTCCCTTCGTCAAACTGCCCTGCACTAAAACTCTCGCTAAGGCCTTTGTCAAGGAAATTGTCAGACTTCATGGCGTTCCTACTGACATTGTTTCTGATAGGGGTCCTCAGTTCGTGGCTCGTTTTTGGCGTGCCTTTTGTGACAGGTTGGGAGTTCATTTGTCGTTCTCGTCCGGATATCATCCTGAATCTAATGGCCAGACAGAATGGAAAAACCAGGATGTTGAGCAGTTCTTGCGTTGTTTTGTGGCAGACAATCAAGAGGGGTGGTCTGAGTTTCTGCCACTTGCTGAATTTGCTCTGAACAATCATACATCTTCTTCTGCTGGTTGTTCGCCTTTTTTTTGTTGTTCTGGGAGACATCCGTCGTTTGGGTCATTCTCCAAGTTGGGATCTGCCGTGCCTGAGGAGGAGAATTTTTCCGGTGATTTGGAGAGAGTTTGGACGGATGTGCGTGGTAATCTTCAGGAGGCCAACAGAAAATCTAAAGACTACTTTGATAGGAAACGACAGGAGGTTTTGTTCGCTGTTGGTGACATGGTTTGGTTGTCCTCTAGGAATCTGCGGTTGAGGATTCCTTCTAAGAAATTGGGTCCCAAGTTTGTAGGGCCCTTTAAGGTGCTTCAGGTTGTCAACCAATCTGCGGTTAGGTTGGAGGTTCCTACCTCCTGGAGAATTAATCCGGTATTTCATGTCTCTCTGTTGAAAAAAGCTGTTGTATCGGATTGTGACTCCTCTGCCTCTGTTCCTCTGGTGGTGGAGGACGGGGAATATGAAATTTCTCGCATCCTTAACTCTAGACAGTATAGAGGTAGTTTGCAGTATCTTGTGGCCTGGAAAGGTTTCAGACCCGAGGATAACTCTTGGGTGAGGTCGGATGATGTTTCCGCGTCCAGACTTATCAGAGCGTTTCACAGGAGATTTCCTGATAAGCCTGGTCCTAGGGGATCCGGAGGATCCTCTTAGAAGAGGGGGTACTGTTAGAACCTTGCTCTTAGGTTTTTTCTATTGTTGGTCACATGACCTTGTTTGGCCTATTTAGTCCTGCTCCGCCCTTCTGGCTTTGCTGGACTTCATTGTATATCTACTTTCTAGCTAGCCTGTGCTCTGTATCTAACTCTGTTAGTTTGCTTGGTCTACGGACCTCTATGTTCTATATATTTTGTTTGTTCGTCTGTCTGCTACTATTTCTGTTAGGAGGTGTCCCATTTTCCTCCCAGTCCTTAGTACTTGTAGGGATTCCTTCCCCACATCTATAGGTCTCCGTACAGACTAGCTTAGGACTTTAGCAGGTCTGATCGCAGGATCAGGTCCCCTATTACATCGTAGGGATTAAGCTGAGTTCTATCGTAGGGACAGATCTCCTCTCTTTCCTTAGCTCTGGTAGCAGAACATAACAATTATGTCACTTTTGCGCAAAGAACCACATGGTTGGGCCTTTTCTCTCCAGCCTAATGATCCGTGTTTAAGTTCTGTTGAAGAATTTTTTTCTGCTATGGGGCTATTATATGACGATCCTGATCGAATCTCATCTGATGAATCAGAACTTAGACGCTTGAATCAGGGGTCAGATGATGTTGAAAATTATTGCACACACTTCAGGAGATGGGCTTCAGAAGTTAAATGGAATGATTCGGTGCTGAAGTGTTTATTTCTTGCTGGTCTGAGTGAAAGGTTTAAGGATTTGCTAATTGCATTCCCAGCACCTGAGACTCTGCAGGAAGCTATGCAGTTAGCTGTTCGTGTGGACAGGAGACTGAGGTCCAGGGTTAATGATGTAAAGACTCCTGTAACTTCAGGTCCGCTCTGACAGCGGAGAACCAATGGAGGTTGGGGCGATGTCACTCCACTCTCAGGAGAGAGATCGGAGATTTGCCGAGGGTTCATGTCTTTATTGTGGTAAAGATGATCATTTGATTAAGCATTGTGAGCGTCGTTTAAGTAAAGAAAAAAAAAAGATCAGTTACGCCCGTATAGCTTGTTTACGCTCTGCAGGAGTGTTCCTTTCTGGGAGTACTACTCTGCAGGGAGAATTGATTGAATTTCAGGTATTTGTGGATTGTGGTTCAACACTTAATGTGATTGATAAAGGGTTTTTGGAAAACCTTAAATTGAAATCCAAACCTTTGTCATCACCTATTTCTGTGGTTGCAATTGATAACACTCCTTTGAAATGTATTACTCACAAGACTGCTGCATTTCATCTCACTATCAATGGAGATCACCAAGAAATTTTGGACTTGGTTGTTTTGGATAATTTGCCCTCTCCAGTTGTTCTAGGATTGCCTTGGTTAAGACTGCACAATCCTTTATTGGACTGGTCTACTAATGTGATTAAGTCTTGGAGTCCGAAGTGCTATGATAAATGTTGTAATAGTCGCATTGCGGCTGTGGAAAAAGGGGAATTACCTGTACCTATTCAAGATTTTTGGAGGGTTTTTTCGGAGGAGGAGTAACAAGTTTTACCTCCTCATAGGGATTATGATTGCGTGAAATTAATAAGATTACCGTACGCAATTCCTACCCATTGCCGTTAATTCCTGACTTGTTTAACCAGTTAGTGGGGGCCAAGTGGTTCTCCAAAATTGATCTCCGGGGGGAATACAATTTGTTACGTGTGAAGGAGGGTGATGAATGGAAAACTGCTTTTAACACTCCGGTAGGTCACTTTGAGAATCTGGTGATGCCTTTTGGTCTTACCAATGCACCTGCATTTTTTCAGAACCTTATTAATGACATCCTGAGACCTTTGATTGGAAAGAATGTGGTTGTGTATTTGGATGACATTTTGATTTATTCACCAGATCTCTAGTCCCATTGGCAAAGTGTACATGAAGTTTTGCAGTTATTGAGTGATAATTGACTCTTTGCTAAGCTGGAGAAATGTGAGTTCGTTGTGCAGAAAATTTGTTTTTTGGGCTACATTGTCTCCAGCGAGGGCTTGAGATGGACCCTGTGAAGGTTCAGACTGTGCAGGAATTGTTAAACCTCTAACCGATCTCACCAGGAAAGGTGCGAATACGGCCCAGTGGACTACTGAGGCCATTGAAGCGTTTGAGTATCTCAAAGAGAGGTTCAGTTCTGCCCCTATCCTTATGCAGCCTGATAAGACCAAGCCTTTTTAGGTCAAGGTCGATGCTTCATCAGTGGGGGTCGGAGCAGTTTTGTCTCAAGAGAACAAGGGTGGAGTACATCCTTGTGCCTTTTTTCGAAAAAAAATTCGGAAACCGAACTGAATTATGATGTTGGAAATCGGGAGTTGCTGGCTATTAAACTTGCGTTTGAACACTGGCATCATTTTTTGGAAGGCGCTAGATTTCCTATTCAGGTTTTCACAGATCATAAGAATTTGATCTATCTGGAAACTGCCAAGCGTTTGAATGCCCATCAAGCTAGGTGGGCACTTTTTTTTTCTCGGTTTCATTTTTCTGTTACCTATATCTCTGGTACTAAGAATGTTAAAGCCGATGCTTTATCTCGCAGCTTCTCTCCTACGGTCGGTGCCGAGGAGGAGGAGAACATTTTGCAGAAAGGAGTTGTGGTGGCGGCTTTGGACTCCGTTTTGGAGAATGGGATTCTGAATGCTCAAGATGATGCTCCATCTAACACTCCCCATGGGAGGTTGTTCGTGCCTAGAGCCTTTAGGAGAGATTTGTTTGTGGAGTGTCATGAGTCTTGGTTGGCAGGTCATCCAGGAGTTTCGGAGACTAAGAGACTTATCAGTCGCAGTTTTTGGTAGCCTAGATGGCAGAAGGAAGTCATCAAGTGGGTGCGTCAGTGTACTGTGTGTGCTAGGTCAAAGGCTTCACATACTCCTGCTGCGGGGTTGCTTTGCCCTCTGGAGGTTCCTAGTGCGCCTTGGACGCATCTCACTATGGATTTTATTACTGATCTTCCAGTGTCCGAGGGTTTTACTGTCATCTGGGTAATTGTGGACCGTTTTAGTAGGATGTGTCATTTCGTTCCATTCGTTAAGTTGCCCTGCGCCAAGACACTCGCTAAGGCGTTTGTTAAGGAGATTGTCAAGCTCCATGGCGTTCCCACGGATATTGTTTCTGATAGAGGACCTCAGTTTGTGGCTCACTTTTGGCGTGCTTTTTGTGATAGGTTGGGAGTCCATTTGTCATTTTCGTCTGGTTATCATCCTGAGTCGAATGGACAGACTGAAAGAAAGAACCAGGATGTAAAACAGTTTTTGCATTGTTTTGTGGCGGACAATCAAGAGGTGTGGTCTGAGTTTCTGCCTCTCGCAGAATTTGCTCTTAACAATCATACATCCTCCTCCTCCTCCTCCTCTCCTACGGCACCGCCGACCCCAATTTGGAGAACGAACCAAAAGACGGATGTCTCCCAGTACAACAAAAAAAAGGAGAACACCCAGCAGAGGAGGATGTATGGTTGTTAAGAGCAAATTCTGCGAGTGGCAGAAACTCAGACCACCCCTCTTGATTGTCTGCCACAAAACAACGCAAAAACTGTTCAACATCCTGCTTCTTTCTTTCAGTCTGTCCATTAGACTCAGGATGATAACCAGACGAAAATGACAAATGGACTCCCAACCTGTCACAAAAAGCACGCCAAAAGCGAGCCACAAACTGAGGTCCCCTATCAGAAACAATGTCGGTGGGAACACCATGGAGCCTGACAATTTCCTTAACAAACGCCTTAGCGCAGGGTAGCTTAATGAATGGAACCAAATGATACATCTTGCTAAAACGGTCCACGACCACCCAGATGACAGTGAAACCCTCGGACACAGGAAGGTCAGTAATAAAATCCATTGCCAAATGCGTCCAAGGCACACTAGGAACGTCCAGAGGGCAAAGCAACCCGGCAGCAGGGGTATGGGAAGCCTTTGACCTAGCACACACAGTACATTGACGCACCCACTTGATGACTTCCTTCTGCCACCCAGGCCACCAAAAACTGCGACTGATAAGTCTCTTAGTCTCAGAAATTCCTGGATGACCTGCCAACCGAGACTCATGATACTCCACAAACAAATCAATCCTAGAGGTTCTAAGCACAAACAACCTCCCATGAGTAGTGTTAGATGGGGCATCCTCTTGGACTTTCAGAATCCCTTCTTCCAAAACGGAGTCCAATGCTGCTACCACAACTCCTTCCTGTAAAATGCTCTCCTCCTCCTCAGTACCAACCATGGGAGAAAAGCTGCGAGATAAAGCATCGGCTTTGACATTCTTAGTACCAGGGATATAGGTAACAGAAAAATTAAACCGAGAAAAAAAAAGTGCCCACCTAGCTTGACGGGCATTCAAGCGTTTGGCAGCATCCAGATAGATCAAATTTTTATGATCTGTGAAAACCTGAACAGGAAATTTAGCACCTTCCAAGAAATGACGCCAATGTTCAAACGCAAGTTTAATAGCCAGCAATTCCCGATTACCAACATTGTAATTAAGTTCGGTTTCTGAAAATTTTTTCGAAAAAGAAGCACAGGGATGTACTCCATCCTTGTTCTCTTGAGACAAAACTGCACCGACCCCCACCGAAGAAGCATCAACCTCGACCAAAAAGGCTTGGTCTCATCAGGCTGCATAAGGATAGGGGCAGAACTGAACCTCTCCTTGAGATAGACAAAAGCTTCAATGGCCTCAGTAGTCTACTGGACCGCATTCGCACCTTTCCTGGTGAGATTGGTCAGCGGCTTAACAATTATAGAAAAATTCTTAATGAATTTCCTGTAATAATTGGCGAAACCCAAAAATCTCTGTATTGATTTCAAACCAATAGGCCTAGGCCATTCCTGCACAGCCTGAACTTTCACCGGGTCCATCTCAAAGCCCTCGCTGGAGATAATGTAGCCCAAAAAACTAATTCTCTGCACAGCGAACTCACATTTCTCCAGCTTAGCAAAAAGTGAATTATCACTCAATAACTGCAACACCTCACGTACACTCTGCCAATGGGACTCCAGATCTAGTGAATAAATCAGAATGTCATCCAAATACACAACCACATTCTTGCCAATCAAAGGTCTCAGGATGTCATTAATAAGATTCTGAAAAAACGCGGGAGCATTGGTAATACCGAAGGGCATCACCAGATTCTCAAAATGGCCTACCGGAGTGTTAAAAGCAGTTTTCCATTCATCACCCTCCTTCATTCGTAACAAATTGTATGCCCCCGGAGATCAATTTTAGAGAGCCACTTGGCCCCTACTAACTGGTTAAACAAGTCCGGAATTAACGGCAATGGGTAGGAATTGCGTTCGGTAATCTTATTAATTTCACGAAAGTCCAGACATGGACGTAAACCACCGTCTTTTTTCTTAACAAAGAAAAATCCAATGGCCACAGGCGACTTAGAAGGTCTAATGTGACCAGCAGCCAAGCTCGTCTGTATGTATTTCTCCAAGGCCTTTCTTTCAGGGATAGTCAGATTAAATAAGCGACTCTTGGGAAGAGTAGCTCCAGGAACAAACTCAATGGTGCAATCATAGTCCCTATGAGGAGGTAAAACTTGTGACTCCTCCTCTGAAAAAACCTTCCAAAAATCCTGAATAGGTACAGGTAATTCCCCTTTTTCCACAGCCGCAATGCGACCATTACAACATTTATCATAGCACTTAGGACTCCAAGATTTAATCTCATTAGTAGACCAGTCCAGTAAAGGATTGTGCAGTTTTAACCAAGGCAAACCCTAAAACGACTGGAGAGGGTAAATTATTTAATACCACCAAATCCAAATTCTCTTGGTGAATGCCATTGATAGTGAGGGGAAATGCAGCAACCTTGTGAGTAATACATTTCAAAGGACTGTTATCAATTGCAATCACAGAAATAGGTGATGACAAAGGTTTGGATTCCAATTTAAGTTTTTCCAAAAAACCCTTATCAATCACATTAAGTGTTGAACCACAATCCACAAATACCTGAAATTCAATCAAATCTTCCTGCAATGAGGTACTCCCTGAAAGAAATACTCCCTTAGAGTTCAACAAGCAATACGGGCGTAACTGACCTTTTTTTTTCTTTACTTAAACGAAGCTCACAGTTCTTAATCAAATGGTCAGATTTACCACAATAAAAACACAATCCCTTGGAAAACCTGCGGTCTCTTTCCTGAGAGCGGAGTGACATTGCCCCAACCTCCATCGGTTCTCCGCCGTCCGAGCAGACCCTCTGGGAACTAGGAGCTACCATTGCAGGAATCTTTTCATCATAAACCTGGGAACGCAGTCTCCTGTCCACACGTATAGCTAACTGCATGGCTTCTTGCAAGGTTTCAGGTGCAGGAAATGCAATCAGCAGATCCTTAACCCTTTCACTTAGACCAGCAAGAAAAAAACATTTTAACGCCGAATCATTCCATTTCACTTCTGAGGACCACCTTCTGAAGTGTGTACAATAATTTTCAACATCAACTGACTCCTGATTCAAACGTCTCAGTTCTGTCTCAGCAGATGAGACTCGATCAGGATCGTCATACAATAGCCCCATAGCAGAAAAAAAATCCTCCACTGACCTAAAACACGGATCATTAGGTTGGAGAGAAAAGGCCCACCCCTGTGGTTCATTGCGCAAAAGTGACATGATAAACCCAATGCGCTGTGATTCATTCCCAGAGGACTTTGGTCTCAAACGAAAATATAATAAACAAGCATTTTCAAAGGAAAAAAAATCTTGTTGTTTACCATCAAAAATATCAGGGAGTCCTACCTTCGGTTCCACAAAATGCGCTCCAGGACAGCTACTCACGTGTTGCCGGAGCTCGGACACCTCCAGAGACAATCCCTGCAGGTGTTGAGCCAAATCTTGAACAGAAACCATACTGATCCCCGGATTTCTTTCCTTAAAGTTTATTTTTTTTTGTTTAGGCTGGACTTATTGTTATGATCTGCAACATAAACTAGGGAAAGAAGGGGAGAGCTGTCCCTACAGTAAGACTAAGCTGAATCCCTATGTTGTAGCGGGTGACCTGTTCCTTGTGAACAGACCCGCCTTCGTCCTCGGCTAGTCTGAACGGAGACCTATAGAGAAAGGGAGGGGTCCCTAAAAGAACTAAGGACTGGGACAAAAAATGGGACACCTCCTAACAGAAGTTGTTGCAGAGCAAAAGATAAACTGACAAAAGTACTAGAGGTCCAGACGACCAAGCAAATTAGAGATAGATAGGCACAAAAGCACCTGGCTAGAAAGACAGTCTAAACAACACTGAAGTCCAGCAAGGCCAGAAGGGCGGAGCTGGAATATATAGGAAGATGGTCACGTGACCGCAAAACACAAGATAGAAACAAAAACAAATAGGAGGGTTCTAACAAACAAGAAGTCCAAGAAGTATTTTGACAGGAAACGTAAAGAGGTTTTGGTTACTGTGGGTGACATGGTTTGGTTGTCCTCGAAGAACCTGCGGTTGAGGATTCCCTCTAAAAAACTGGGTCCTAAGTTTGTGGGTCCATTTAAAGTGCTTCAGGTTGTTAAGCCGTCTGCTGTTAGGTTGGATGTCCCTACTTCCTGGATGATTAATCCTGTGTTTCATATTTCCATGTTGAAAAAGGCTGACGTATCTAATAGGGATGCCACTGTCACAGTTCCTCCTGTGGTGGAAGACAGCGAATATGAAATTTATCGTATTTTGAATTCTAGATGGCATAGAGGGAAATTACAGTATCTTGTCTCCTGGAAGGGTTTTGGTCCCGTAGACAACTCCTGGGTTAGGACGGATGATGTCTCTGCTCCTAGGCTTGTTAAAGCTTTCCACAGGAGGTTTCCTGATAGGGCTGGGCCTGGAGGATCCGGAGGATCCTCATAGAAGAGGGGGTACTGTTAGAACCCTCCTGTTAATTTTTGCCATCTTGTGTTTTGCGGTCACGTGACCAGCTGCCTATATATTCCAGCCCCGCCCTTCTGGCTTTGCTGGACTTCAGTGTTGTTTTGACTGTCTCTCTAGCCAGGTGCTTCGGAGCCTATTTCTGTCATTTCTTGGTCCTCTGGGACCGTTAGTACTTTTTGTCAGTTTGTCCTTTTTGCTCTGCAACAACTTCTGTTTAGGAGGTGTCCCTTTTTTGTCCCAGTCCTTAGTTCTTTTAGAGACCCCTCCCTTAATTCTATAGGTCTCCGTTCAGACTAGCCGAGGACAAAGGCGGGTCTGTTCACAATGAACAGGCAGCCCGCTACATCGTAGGGATTCAGCTTAGTCTTATTGTAGGGAAAGCTTTTCCTTATCTTTCCTTAGTTTATGTTGCAGATCATAACAAAAGCTTTCTTAGCAGAAATAACTTGAGATTTAAGCTGGGTCTTTCATGTTGCTTTATTTGTGCTTTCCACATTCCCTTTGCTGTATCCTCATTCCTTATGTGGATTAAGGATTAAGTGAGCATCATCCACTAATAGGCTGATGGTAGCTCTTGCTTGTCTATTTTTCTTATCCCATGTCTGATTATCCTCCTCAGGTCTATGTGTAGTGATTACTTCCCATAAATCATCTTTAGACAATAACATTTCTACTTTGAACTTCCATAACTGATAATTCTCATTATTCAGCTTAGCTACTGTGAGTTTTAGCTCTGTGCTACTTGTTATCTTTAACTTGTCTTACTTGCTTGGAGAGAATTGTACTGAAGAATTCTTGTGCATTCACCAGGGTCTTGCTGAGAGTTCCGGTGTCCTGGGTGTCTGGGCTCCTCGATGCCTGGGGTCCTCAGTGCCTGGGGTCCTCAGTGCCTGGGCCCATAACGTGTTGCACAGCTTCTGGATACCCACAGTTGCAGTAGAAAACTTCACAGAGCAGATTACATGGGATAACAAGCTTTTACTTCTCAGAACATGAGGAAAAGGAAAAATGCACAGTCACACAGTACTGCACCAGGAAGTAAGAACAAAACAAAAAATACAAGAGAGACTTTTTTCTTTTACAATACAGTAAACAATGAAACTTTACACAACATCGCTATCTACTGTCAGATCAGCATAAAGTCCTCCTTCACACAAAAAAGTCCACAACTGTTGCATATACCAACAATGGCTTGTTCACTATTATCATTAGGAAAGACTAGGTGAAGCAAATTTCCCAGCTTTATAAAAACTCAGCCTCCTTTAACCTTGTGCCAAAAAACAGCAGTCATGGGTTCTTCTAAGCATCTGCCTAGCACTCTGAAAATGAAAATGGTGGAGACCCACAAAGCAGGAGAAGGCTTTAATAAGATAGCAAAGATTTTCAAGTAGCCCTTTCCTCAGTTAGAAAAGTACTTAAGAAACGGCAGTCAACAGGAACAGTGGAGGTCAAGATATTGTCTGGAAGACCAAACAAAATTTCAGTGAGACGTTCTGATAGGATTGCTAGAGAGGCAAATCAGAACCCCTGTTTTACTGCAAAGGACCTTCAGAAAGATTTAGCAGACTCTGGAGTTGTGGTACATTGTTCTACTGTTCAGAGGCACCTGCACAAATATGACCTTCATGGAAGAGTCAGCAGAAGAAAATCCCTCCTGCATTCTCACCAAAAAATTCAGCGACAGAAGTATGCAAAAGAACATCTAAATAAGCTGGTGCACTGATGAGATTAAAATAGAACTTTTTGGTCATAATGATCAAAGGTATGTGTGAAGAAAAAAGGGCACAGAATTTCAGGAAAAGAACATTTCGTCAACCTTTAAGCATGGGGGTGGATCAATCATGCTTTGGGGTTGTGTTGCAGTCAGTTGCACAGGAAACATTTCATGTTTAGAGGGAAAAATGGAAATTTTAACACATTCTTGATGCAAACAGAACACCATGTGTAAAAAAGCTGAAGATGAAAAGAGGATTGCTTCTACAAATGGATAATGATTAGTGTTGAGTGAGCACTAAAATGCTCGGGTGCTCGAAGCTCGGGCCGAGCTCACAGTGATACTCGAGTGCTCGACCCGAGCAACGAGCACAATGTTAGTCTATGGGAGAACCGAGCATTTTTGCGGCGGCACCCCGGCAGTCTGTAGAAAGCCTAAAAAGTGCCGAAAACGATAGTGACAGTGCTCAAATGACATGGGGACAGCATGGGAATCGCCCCAGGAAGCATTTCTGACCCCCAGGTCACTGCTGTCAACAACGTGGTCAGAGGTATTAAGCCACTTTTACGGGCTCACAATAAAACGTTCAAAAACAAAACTGAAAATGTTTTCCTGTGAAATATGTTAAGGAACATCCTTTCCAGGGTAAAGACTTGTGTATAAGGTAAAATAAATAACCAAAAACAAAAATACTCCTCCACACCTTGGGCTATGTTCACAAGTAGCATTTTTTTATGCGTTTTTGCACTTTTGTATTGCTTTCAACCGTGACAAATGCATTCACCGGGAAATGTCATTTTAACATTTTACAACCTTATCTGGCCATGTGCTGTGTGACACATGCATACAGTGCTGAAAAGACATGGGAACAGCATGGGGAAGACCCCTGGAAGCATCTCTGACACCCAGGTCACTGCCTAAAAGTGTGCCCATCAGAAGTGATCCTTGCTGCATCAGAAGATGCAGACTTGCAACTATCCCCGTGCAAGTTCTTGTCCCAGGGCAGTGTTCAATTGTACCTCCCCCATTCCTTGCAATGCAAGCGCAAATATGCAGCCACCCACCCACCCACAGGCTGCAATACTATACTGCTAGCTTTCACTTTAGGGGCCTTTTAGTTTGGAGGAGGCCGAAGCTGGCCACTACCTCATGGCTACTTCGTCAGCGAGGTCTCCATACTCAGTCCCCAGCTGCCACTATTTGTCCCGGTAACCTTCCCCACACTTTTCTTAGCCTGGCCTGCTTTAGGGCAGCATTGGACGAGCCTACCAGACAACCAGAGACTCCTCCGGTGGGCCCTGGCTTCTCCATCAGGGGAGTTGAGAGTGCCAAGGTGAGGAGCATGATGATGATGATAGAAGTTAGCATCTGCTTTGTTTTCTTGGAATGCAAGCGTAAGTTTACAGCCTGCCACCCACCCACCCACAGCCTGCAATACCATACTGCTAGCTTGCACTTGAAATGGAGCCTTTTAGTTTGGAGGAGGCCGAAGCTGGCCACTACCTCATGGCTGCTTCGGCAGCGAGGTCTCCATACTCAGTCCCCAGCCGCCACTATTTGTCCCGGTAACCTTCCCCACACTTTCCTTAGCCTGGCCTGCTTTAGGGCAGCATTGGACGAGCCCACCAGACAACCAGACTCCTCCGGTGGGCCCTGGCTTCTCCATCAGGGGAGGTGAGAGTGCCAAGGTGAGGAGCATGATGATGATGATAGAAGTTAACATCTGCTTTGTTTTCTTGAAATGCAAGCGTAAGTGTGCAGCCTGCCACCCACCCACCCCCAGGCTGCAATACCATACTGCTTGCTTGCACTTGAAATGAGGCCTTTTAGGCTTGTGGAGGTGGAATCTGGCCACCATGTCATGGCTGCGTCGGTGGCCGGGTGTCCATACTAGGTCCCCAGCCGCCTGGGGGCGGCCGGGTGTCCATAAACGGTCCACAGCTGCCCCTATTCGTCCCGGTGCGCCTTATACACAAGCGCGCATACCAAAACATTACCTGTGCCCTCCCCAGTGCATTTAGTGGGAAGGACAGCCTAACCACAATCACGTGGACAAGTAAATGTGGCCAGGGATGGTCCATCTCACTGACGCCTTCACACTGGGTTAATATTGTGGAAGCCGGGACACAGTTGGACATTGGGATGCAACACGTCCTCCAGACATAGAGGATTGCGGGTCCTGGGTCAATCAGGCTTCAACACAAAGTTCATAATGTAGACAGCAGCAGTGGTCGGCCTCCTACACAACGAGTAAATTATTCATGATCATGAGGCCATCCATCTCCTTAGCTTTCTGTTCCTTGGAATGCAAGCGCATGTATGTAGTAGCGGCTAGGCCTGAGGTGGTCAGCGTTTTGGCGCATATCCTACCTCCTCCGAGGATTGCTGAATGTTTTCCTGCTACTATCCCAGTTCTATGACTCCCATTAAAACAAAGCTTCAGGTGATGAATGATGGATGAGGTGGTGGCAAAGGAGAAAGAGCAGGAGGAACAGGGACCATTCACATCAATATCAGGCCAGTCAACCACACATGTCTTGTAGGATATGTTTCTGTACCAAAAGGAGCGGTTCGGCTACACAGTTATAGGGCATACAGTGAGTGCAATGCCTACCAAAAATTTCGAGGCACTCAAATGCCCCTTGGAAGTGACATGGAGGTCAGAGGGCTTTAACTAAACCGTTTTTTCCATTTATAGCAACTGGGTCTCCTGTACATTATGAGGAACTGCAATGCCCCTTGAAACAAACGTGAATTACAGCGTACTAAAAACCTTCTACCTGTAGCATCGGCGTCTCTACCCCCTGCCAGGCAGAGATGCCGTCCCTCTCACCTCCCCGCTCCCCGAACGGCGTCCTCCTGCGCTTCCCTTCCTGCTGCTGCTGGCGCGCGCAGCTTCTCGGGCTGCTGCCGGTGCGCGCTCCCTCTCTCTTAAAGGGGCCACACGCGCCGTCCTAAGTAGTCCCCGGCCAATAGCCGAGGGTCCTCCCATATATAAGGCACCTCCTCCAAAATGGAGGTGCCCGAGCAAAAGTTGATGCACAGCATACTTACCTCTGCGTCAGCCCTCAGGTCCAGTTGCCAGCCTGATTACTGTTCCAGTACCTGGAGGTTGATGCTTCCTCCTCCGGAGCCGGAGCGGTGCTCACCCAAAAGTCTTCTTCCGGGAGAATAGTAACCTGCGGCTTCTTCTCCAAACTCTTCTCCTCCTCTGAGCGCAACTACTCTATAGGAAACCGAGAACTGTTAGCAGTTAAATTGGCGCTGGAGGAGTGGCGTTATCTGCTTGAAAGGGCTCTATACCTGGTGATCATCTATACGGATCACAAAAACCTGGCATATCTCCAGAAATCCCAAAGACTCAACCCGCGCCAGGCCCGGTGGTGTTTGTTCTTCGCCCGCTTCGACTTCGTCCTACACTTCCGCCCGGCGGACAAGAATGTCAAAGCCGACGCCTTGTCCAGATCCTTCCTGTCCTCCGATCAAGAGGAGGAGCCTATGCACATCATCAACCCCTCCAAAGTGATGAATGTGGCCCCCTTGGATCTGACTTGTCTTCCACCCGGTAAGACGTTTGTAGCAGTACTGGATCGTGAGAAGGTTCTTCGCTGGGGTCATCCATCTAAACTAGCCGGCCATGCTGGCCAAAAGAAGACCTTCCTGCTCATTGCCCGGCATTACTGGTGGCCTCCCCTGCGCAAGGATGTGGTAGACTTCGTCTCAGCCTGTTCGTCCTGTGCCCGCAACAAAGTTCCCAGACATCTACCAGCCCGTCATCTCCTGCCTCTTCCCGTACCTGATGCCCCGTGGCAACACATTGCTATGGACTTTATTACAGATCTTCCTGTCTCTGCCGGCTGTACAGTCATTTGGGTGGTCGCCGACCGCTTTTCTAAAATGGCCCACTTCATCCCTCTGCCTGGTCTCCCATCTGCATCAGTGCTAGCTAAGGATTTCTTCCTCCACATCTTCCGTCTCCATGGCCTACCCCTCCACATCGTGTCGGATCGAGGGGTTCAGTTCACCTCACTTTTCTGGTGAGCTATGTGTAAGCTGCTGGATGTCACCCTGGATTTCTCCTCTGCTTATCATCCACAGTCCAATGGTCAAGTGGAGCGGATCAACCAGATCCTTGCCAGCTACCTCCGGCACTTTGTTAACGCTCACCATACTGATTGGGTGGATCTCCTGCCATGGGCCGAATTCTCCTACAACAACCATGAGAGCGAATCATCTTCCAAGTCTCCGTTCTTTATAGTCTATGGTCAACATCCCCGGATTCCGTTTCCCGTCTCCATTTCTGTGGACAACCCTGCCACGGAGTCTCTGGTCAGTGAATTTTCCACCATTTGGGAGAATACTAGGTCCGCACTTCTTCAGTCCTCCGAGCGGATGAAGAGACATGCTGACAAGAGACGTCTGGATCCGCCTCAATTCCGTCCGGGAGACAAGGTTTGGCTCTCCTCCAAACATGTTCGGCTCAAAATACCCTCCTACAAGTTGGGTCCTCGGTTCATCGGTCCATTTGAAGTCCTTAAACAAATCAATCCAGTGGCCTACAAGTCAAAACTCCCAGCCACCTTACGGATTCCCAACTCCTTCCATGTATCTCTCCTCAAACCAGTAGTCTTTAATTCTTTCTCCAACAATCCAGGTTCTTCCCCTGCTCCGGTTTCTGCGGAGGACGTTTTTGAGGTAGGGAATATTCTGGCTACCAAAAGGGTAAGAGGAAAAACCTTTTTTCTGGTGGATTGGAAGGGGTTTGGCCCAGAGGAGAGAACTTGGGAAACCAGGGAGAACATCCATGCCCCGCTTCTCCTTGAAAAATTTCTTTCTGGCCTAAAAAAGAGGGGGCGTAAAGGGGGGGGTACTGTAGCATCGGCGTCTCTGCCCCCTGCCAGGCAGAGACACCGTCCCTCTCACCTCCCCGATCCCCGCGCGGCGTCCTCCTGCGCTTCCCTTCCTGTTGCTGCCGGCGCGCGCAGCTTCCCAGGCACTGTGCTTAGGGCGTGCGCGGCCCCTTTAAGAGAGAGGGTCCAGTTGCCAGCCTGACTACTGTTCCAGTCCGCCAGCCTGACCACTCTCCAGCCCGACAGTCTGCCTTCCGTTCTACCCGCCAGTCTGTCTATAAGCAAGTCCACCTGCTTACCAGGAAGCACCTGCCAGTTACCTGCCTGCTACCTGCCGTGCCTGCTAGCCCGCTCACCTGGGAGCACTCGTCTGTTACCTAGAGACTTCAACCTGCTCTGCCGTCACGTGCCGTGACCACCTGTCAACTATCCAGAGACTTCTGTCTGCCTGTTGTATCCATCCGCTATACCGGTCAGTCCCAGTCTGCGGACCCGTGGGAGCCACCTGCTCTCTTACAAGGTCATCCCCAGAGTAGCAACTGGTCCCTCTGCTCGGTCCCTCCCTGGTCGCGGAGTCGTTAGCCACCGTACGACCAGAGTCGGTCTGAGTTGATACTTAGTCAAGCCCCTCTGGGTCCCTCCTTGCACCGCGGCACAGAGGTTCCACCACCCAGATCCGTAACACTACCCATTATTGGGGAGTGGGTCTCCCTTAGTGTTCGCCTTTGCATTGAAAAGCAAAAGCTGACTAAAATTAGGAGGAAATGCAATGCCCATTGGAAGAGTCATGGAGGTTAGAGGTAATTAAAAACAACATTTCAATGCCCCTTGGAAGAGCTGTGGAGTTCAGAGTGGTTTAACAAGACTGTTTTAATGCACCTTGGAAGAGTCATGGAGGTCACAGTAGCTTAACAAGACGGTTTTAATGCCCCTTGGAAGAGACGTGGAGTTCAGAGTGGTTTAACAAGACGGTTTTAATGCCCCTTGGAAGAGACGTGGAGGTCCCAGTGGAATAAAAAGACAATATCAATGCCCCTTGGAAGAGTGGTTGAGGTTACAGTGAAATAAAAAGACAATATCAATGCCCCTTGGAAGAGTGGTGGAGGTCGCAGTGGAATAAAAAGACAATATCAATGCCCCTTGGAAGAGTGGTGGAGGTCCCAGTGGAATAAAAAGAGAATATCAATGACCCTTGGAAGAGACGTGGAGGTCACAGTAGCTTAACAAGATGATTTTAATAAGCCCCGGAGCATTTTCCGTTTTTGCATTTTCGTTTTTGCTCCCCTTGTTCCCAGAGCCATATCGTTTTTATTTTTGGGTCAATATGGCCATGTGAGGGCTTATTTTTTGCAGGACGAGTTGTACTTTTCAACGCCATTACTAGTTTTACCATATCCTGTACGGGAAAACAAGAAAAAAATTCCAAGTGCGGTAAAATTGCAAAAAAAAGTGCAATACCACAGTTGTTTTTTATTTATTTTTTTTACCACGTTCACTGAATGCTAAAACTGACCTGCCCTTCTTATTCTACAGGTCATTACAAGTTCATAGACACCAAACATGTATAGGTTCTTTTATATTTAAGTGGTGGAAAAAAATTCCAAAATTTGTTAAAAAAAAAAATCAAAAAATAGCGCCATTTTCTAAGACCCGTAGCGTCTCCATTTTTCGTGATCTGGGGCTGGTTGATGGCTTATTTTTTGCGTGCTGGGCTGACGTTTTTATTGATAACATTAGGGGTAGATCCGATGTTTTGATCGCCCGTTATTGCATTTTATTGCAATTTTGCGGCGACCAAAAAACGTAATTCTGGCGTTTAGAATTTTTTTCTCGTTACGCCGTTTACCGATCGGATAAATTCTTTTTTTATATTAATAGATCGGGCGATTCTGAACGCGGCGATACCAAATATGTGTATGTGGGGTTTTTTTTTATATATATATTTTATTTTGAATGGGGCGAAAGGGGGGTGATTTAAACTTTTATATTTTTTTATTTTTTTTTATATTTTTAAAAACTTTTTTTTTTTACTTTTTGCATGCTTCTATAGTCTCCATAGGAGACTAGAAGCAGCAACTATCCGATCGCCTCTGCTACATACAGGGGACGAGCAGGTCCCCTGCATGCAGCAGAAATGGTCCTGTGCTATGAGCGCCGACCACTAGGTGGCGCTCATAGCGACAAGATCATGACAACCACAGGCATCTGCTGCAGACCCTGGGTTGTCATGCACGCCCATCGGCGACCCGCGATCACGTGACGGGGTCGCCGGTGGGTGGGGCTTATGACGCGCTACCCGGAAGCGCGCGTTAAATGCTGCTGTCGGAGATTGACAGTGGCATTTAACATGTTAACAGCCGCGGGTGGATCGCGATTCCACCCGCGGCTGTTGCGGGCACATGTCAGCTGTAATAATCAGCTGACATGTGCTCCGTTCAGTGAGGGCTCAGCGCAGCAGCCCTCACCGAACGGGCAGTACGCAAATATGCGTACTAATAAGTCCCCGGTAAGTAAGGGGTTAATGCCCCTTACAAGAGCCATGCAGTACAGCATATTAAAAACATTATTGGGGAGTGGGTCTCCCATAGTCTTTGTCTATGCCTTCGAAGCAAAAGCTGCCAAAAATTAGGATGGAAGAACTTGCAATGCCCCTTACAAGAGCCATGCAGTACAGCATCTTAAAAACATTATTCCCATTATTGGGGAGTGGGTCTCCCATAGTCTTTGCCTATGCCTTCCAAGCAAAAGCTGCCAAAAATTAGGACGGAGGAACTTGCAATGCTGGCAACACGGACCACGCTCACCCTGGTGGCATAGTGGTGGTGGAGGCTGAGGATACGGAGAAGAGCAAAAAACAGCCGAAATGAGGAAGCATATACCCATGTGTGGGTGTGAAGCGGTGCATGGGAATACACCTCCCGAAATAACACAGTGGATTTGACTTTATGCTTCTCTGCTGTCATTTGGTGGTGTTGAGAAGTCTGGCCCAATCCAGCCTTTGTTCATTTTGATAAGGGTCAGCTTGTCAGCATTGTCAGTTGACATGCGAGTGCGCTTATCAGTTATAATTCCCCCAGCGGCACTAAAAACACGCTCCGATAACACGCTAGCGGCAGGGCAGGCCAGGACCTCCAAGGCGTACAGAGCGAGTTCATTCCAAGTGTCCAACTTGGATACCCAATAATTAAAAGGGACAGAGGAATCACGGAGGACGCTGGTACGGTCGGCAAGGTACTCCCTCACCATCTTTTGAAACTTTCCGCTCCTTGTGAAAGTACCCCGCGCCTCAGGGCCTGTAAGCTGGGCGAGTCTCAGAAAACTATCCCAGAATGTTGACAGTGTTACCCTGCCTCTGCTTGGATTGGAGGTGCGTCTCTCTTGCCTGTATGCCTTGGTTGGGCAGCGAACTGTGATCTCTGCCGCTAGCGTGTTCAGATGGGAATTTTTTTAACAGTTCTGCAACAAGGGCCTTCTGGTACTGCCCCATTTTTGTAGACCTCTCCACTTCAGGAATAAGAGAGTGAAAGTTCTCCTTGTAGCGGGGGTCTAAAAGTGTCACCAACCAGTAATGACTGTCACCCAACATTTTGACAATGCGAGGGTCACGGTTAAGGCAGCGTAACATAAAGTCAGCCATGCGTGCCAGACTGGTAACGGGCAAGACTTCCGTGTCCTCACCAAGATGACTCCTCCTCCTCCCCCCTGTCCTCAGGCCACCAACGCTGAACCAACGGTATGACAGTTGTACAGGTACTACCGTCTACAGCGCATGATACCAGCTCCTCTTCTTCCTCCTCCTCCTCCTCCTCTCCCTCATTGTCCCCCAATGCACGTTGGGATGAGATGAGGCTGGGCTGTGTGTAATCGCCCGCTACGGCTTCTTGATCTATCTCATCATACTCTGGCTGCAATGCCTCCTCTTTCATTCTCTGCAGAGAGGGTTGCAAAAGACAGACAAGTGGGATGCTGACGTTAATGATGGTGTCATCGCCACTCACCATCTTGGTGGACTCCTCAAAGTTTGTCAGGATGGTACATATGTCAGACATCCAGGTCCACTCCTGAGGTCTTATGTGAGGAGTCTGAACTAAATACCGACGGCCTTGTTGATGCTGGTACTCAACAACTGCTCTCTTCTGCTCACAAATCCTTTGCAACATGTGGAAGGTGGAGTTCCAACGTGTGGGGACATCACACACCAGTCGGTGTGCCGGAAGCTGAAAACTCTGCTGCAACATAGCAAGGGCGGCGGAAGCTGGTGCCGACTTCCGAAAATGAGCTGACAGGCGGCACACTTTGACGAGCAGACCTGGCAACTCGGGGTACGATTTAAGAAACCGCTGAAACACGAGGTTAAGCACATGAACCAGGCATGGTAGGTGTGTGATCTCGCCTCGCATCAGAGCCGCCACCAGGTTACGCCCATTGTCACACACGACCATGCCTGGATGGAGGTTCAGCGGTCTCAGCCACAGATCTGCCTGCTCTTTCACAGCTGTCCACAACTCACAAGCAGTGTGAGGTTTCTCACCTAAGCTTATGAGTTTCCACACAGCCTGTTGCCGTTTGGCTGAGGCAGTACTGCAGTGCTTCCAGCTTGTAACTGATGTGGTGATATCTGAGATGGAGGCTGAACATGAGGAGGAGGAGGAGGATGATGCTCAGGAGCTGTACTCTGTGGGGGAAACTCTGACTGACATAGGGCCAGCAATCCTTAGTGTGGGGAGGATATGTTCCGTCCCAAGGTCCGACTGGGTCCCGGCTTCCACTATGTTTACCCAGTGTGCCATCAGGAAGATGTACCATCCTTGGCCACAAGCACTTGTCCACGTGTCCGTTGTCAGGTGGACTCTCCCAGCAACTGTGTTGTTGAGGGTACGGCAGATGTTTTGGGACACGTGCTTGTGTAGTGCGGGGTTGGCACACCGGGTAAAATAGTGTCGGCTGGGGACTGAGTACTGAGGGACGGCCACCGCCATAAGGTTGCGGATGGATTCCGTCTCCACCAGCCTAAAAGGCCGCATTTCCAACGCAAGCAGTCGTGAAATGTGCGAATTTAGGACTGTGGCCTGTGGGGCGTTGGCTGAGAATTTGCGCTTTCGTTCAAAGGTCTGGGATATGGACAATAGAACGCTGCAGTGGGACGTGGACGTTGATGTTGTTTCTTGAGAAACTGCCATAACAAGTGAAGACTGAGAGGAGGGGGCATCTTTGCATGCAGTATGGACAGGGGATTGACTTACACGCACAACAGCGGAAGAAGCAGTGGTGACACCCGCTGACACTGGTCGTGGACCCTGGGGTTAGCCTCACAAAGTCGGGTGCTTTGCTGACATGTGCCAGATCACCCCTGCTGATGCTGGCCTGGCAGGTGGTACAAATGGCCTTTTTGGGCTTATCAGCAGAGTCTTTAAAAAAATTCCAGACTCTGGTAGACCTACCGGTTGTACTGGCAACGTCCCTCGTGTTGGTGTTACGGGGAACGGTTGCCCTCCTTCTGTCTGCGTCCACCACACTGCTTCTTCCTGCCTGTTGGGGTACTCTGCCTTCCTTCCCCCTGTGTGCTGCTGGCCTCGCTCTGCGTGTCCTCCTGCCACATTGGATCAGTTACTAGATCATCCACCACCTCCTCCTCTTCCACTTACGCACCACGGTCCTCCTCCTCACTTCGTGGCAATTGTGTCTCGTCATCGTCCACCTCTTGTGACAAATTGCCCGCGTCGCCTTCCTGTGGCCGTGGCTGTTCAAATATTTGGCCATCGCTACATGGGATCTCCTCTTCCACCACTTCAAGCAGCGAGGGGCCCAAATATGGAAATGGGCCAGTGAACAGCTCTTCAGAGTGTCCAACTGTTGGATCAGTTGCTGTCTGACGACACTCGGCATGGTGGGAGGAAGGAGCATCAGGGTGAGGAGGAGTATGCGGTCGAGACTCACGGCTACTAAGACTTGACCGTGTGGAAGACAGACCGGAGGTGGTGGTGCCCAGGTGACAGGAAGTATTATCTGCTATCCAATTAATAACCTGTTCACACTGATCAGTTGGCAATAGTGGTGTTGTTGTGCGCTTCCCTAGCAATTCTCTCAAGAACTGGGAGCGAGAAGATGTGCTGTTGGTTGTGGCACATTTTCACCTTGGCCACGGCCCCGTTCTCTCCACGCACCATTACCAGAACGTCCAGTTCCACGTCCCTTCCCACGCGCCTTGCCCATTGTAAATGAAGTAAAATAGCTTACACTCACACTATCAATGGCAAAAGGGTAATAAAAAGGAGATTAGAACCGTGGAAGAGGAAAACCACAGTTTTATTTCTCTGGCCTACACCAGAATCTTTTAAACAGATATATTTGTGTCTGAACAGTCAGAGAGACACTCAAACAGTTTTTTTTATGGAAAAAGGGCAAAAAGGTGGATTACACCCAGATTCGAACCGTGGAAGAGGAAAACCACAGTTCTAGTTATCTGGCCTACACCAGACTCTTTTAAACAGATATATTTGTGTCTGAACAGTCAGGGAGACACTATTACTGTTTTTTTTACAGAAAAAATGCCAAAAGCATGATAATACAGAGATTTGAACCGTGGAACTGCAAAACCAAAGTTCTAGTTATCTGCCCTACATGAGACTCTTTTAAACAGATATATTGGTGTCTGAACAGTCAGGGAGAGACTATTACTGTTTTTTTTTACGGAAAAAATGCCAAATGCAGGATAATACAGAGATTTGAACCATGGAACTGTAAAACCACAGTTCTAGTTATCTGGCCTACTCCAGACCCTTTTAAACAGATATATTTGTGTCTGAACAGTCAGGGAGACACTATTACTGTTTTTTTATGGAAAAAATGCCAAAAGCAGGATAATACAGAGATTTGAACCGTGGAACTGCAAAACCACAGTTCTAGTTCTCTGGCCTATACCAGACTCTTTTAAAAAGATATATTGGTGTCTGAACAGTCAAGGAGACAGTATTACTGCTTTTTTTTTACGAAAAAAATGTCAAAAGCAGGATAATACAGAGATTTGAACCATGGAACTGCAAAACCAAAGTTCTAGTTATCTGGCCTACACCAGACTCTTTTAAACAGATATATTGGTGTCTGAACAGTCAGGGAGACACTATTATTGGGTTTTTTTACGGAAAAAAATGCCAAAAGCAGGATAATACAGAGATTTGAACCGTGGAACTGCAAAACCACAGTTCTAGTTATCTGGCCTACATCAGAATCTTTTAAACAGATATATTGGTGTCTGAACAGTCACAGACACACTCAATTTTTTTTTTGGGGAGGGGGGAAATACCAAAAGGTTATTTGCGTGTAATTGTACAGTCTGACTGAGGAAAAAAAAAAAATAGGATTTAGATGAAAAAAAAAGGATTTTTCCTGGCCCCTGAGACCGGGGAATAAGTCTAGCAATTTGACCAGCAGGAGCACACAGGACTGTAATGCACTGTTTGCTGGTATAACCACTGCGTCTCCTATACAGCCTGCCTCCCTGCCTGATATCTGGGATGGATATTAGACCAGAGAAGGACTGTTTGTTTGATTTGGCAGGCTTTAGAGACCCTACACTAACTATTTCGGAGTATAAATCTCTCCCTAGCTCATCAGCACTGACCCTACACTGGCTGATCCAGAGCGACTGTGTCCAAGATGGCGGTGCCCGGTTTTTAATACTTGAGGTGACGCTGTGCGGCCAGTCAATCACTGTAATGCCCACAAACAACATGGCTGCGGCATTACAGTGACTGGCTGGCAATCCCTGCATGTTCATTGGCTCTGTAAAGAGCGCCAAACGTGCAGGGCGGAGACCCGAGCTCCCGCCCGAGTAACCTGGAAATGCTTGGTGCTCGCCGAACATCCCGAGTAGTGAGATGCTCGGGCGAGTACCGAGCAGTGTCGAGCATGCTCGCTCAACACTAATAGTGACGAGTTATTGGACGAGTTACTGGAGAGTCCGGCAAACAGAAAGAAATTATTGCCTTAACCAAAGATATTTAAGAAAAGGACTTCCTTTCATTCTCCATAAAACCAATCCCACAAGCTATGAAGCTATCCAAAATCAGGAACATAAAAAGAGTGGGAGGCAGGGTCTCAAAATGTTTCTCCTAGTGGCGGATCATTTCTTTAAACCAGTTGGTTCCAGAATCAATCAGAGAAGGACTAAAAATCTGATTATTCTCCTATCCTCCACAGAGTCTAAAAATAACTTCCCTTTCATCTCCAAGGTTACAGGATGCGCTGATGTCTGTGTTCCAGAACATGCAATCATTAAGGGTCGTTTGTCCAATCCCAGACATATACCAAGGCATGGATCGTTAATTATTCTTTGGATCATGAAACAAACATTTATGACATTCTTTGATACCATTCACACAGGACTAAATCTGTGACAAGGATGTATGATTTACTACAAAATCTGAGGAATCTCCGCCAGAGACAGGGAGGACATCAGGTCTCTGATCTTACATGAATATTGGGACATTAAAACTTTCACACCACTAATCTAATCTAAGCTAATGAAGGATTCACTCTCTGATCTGTTTGTTTTTGTTTTTTTAAAAAAACCAGACAATGTGAACTGAGGTCTAAGATGGCAGACATACAAGAAACAGAGGCATGTTCACACTAGCAAAAAAGAAGCAAGACAAAAATATATCTCAAACCCTACCATAATTATATATAAATGTAAAGCAAAGTTGCATAATAAATATAGGGTACTTAGTGAACTATTTTTGATCAAAAAAAGTATACAAGCCGTCCCACCAGCGGCAAGGTGACCCTAAATTGGGACGGTACCTATACTGCCTATATTAAAAACCTTACTGTATATCAAAGTTGAAATAATGCATATAAAAGGGTAGACAAATAGGACCGGGTCCCAACTCCAGACCACCTAGGCCCGTGGTAAGCTACATATATACCAATCAGCTCAACAAAGGGCATGCCACACCCTTAAATTGCACAGAATGCAAACAAGTCAAAAAACCAGACAATGTGAACTGAGGTCTAAGATGGCAGACATACAAGAAACAGAGGCATGTTCACACTAGCAAAAAAGAAGCAAGACAAAAATATATCTCAAACCCTACCATAATTATATATAAATGTAAAGCAAAGTTGCATAATAAATATAGGGTACTTAGTGAACTATTTTTGATCAAAAAAAGTATACAAGCCGTCCCACCAGCGGCAAGGTGACCCTAAATTGGGACGGTACCTATACTGCCTATATTAAAAACCTTACTGTATATCAAAGTTGAAGTAATGCATATAAAAGGGTAGACAAATAGGACCCGGTCCTATTTGTCTACCCTTTTATATGCATTACTTCAACTTTGATATACAGTAAGGTTTTTAATATAGGCAGTATAGGTACCGTCCCAATTTAGGGTCACCTTGCCGCTGGTGGGACGGCTTGTATACTTTTTTTGATCAAAAATAGTTCACTAAGTACCCTATATTTATTATGCAACTTTGCTTTACATTTATATATAATGATGGTAGGGTATGAGATATATTTTTGTCTTTTGTCTTTTGTAGGTTTTGTTTCTTTTTTGCTAGTGTGAACATGCTCCTATTTCTTGCATGTCTACCATCTTAGACCTCAGTTCACATTGCCTGGTTTTTTGTCTTGTTTGCATTCTGTGCAATTTAAGGGTGTGGCATCCCCTTTGTTGAGCTGGCTGGTATATATGTAGCTTACCACGGGCCTGGGTGGTCTGGAGTTGGGACCCGGTCCTATTTGTCTACCCTTTTATATGCATTACTTCAACTTTGATATACAGTAAGGTTTTTAATATAGGCAGTATAGGTACCGTCCCAATTTAGGGTCACCTTGCCGCTGGTGGGACGGCTTGTATACTTTTTTTGATCAAAAATAGTTCACTAAGTACCCTATATTTATTATGCAACTTTGCTTTACATTTATATATAATGATGGTAGGGTATGAGATATATCTTTGTCTTTTGTCTTTTGTAGGTTTTGTTTCTTTTTTGCTAGTGTGAACATGCTCCTATTTCTTGCATGTCTACCATCTTAGACCTCAGTTCACATTGCCTGGTTTTTTGTCTTGTTTGCATTCTGTGCAATTTAAGGGTGTGGCATCCCCTTTGTTGAGCTGACTGGTATATATGTAGCTTACCACGGGCCTGGGTGGTCTGGAGTTGGGACCCGGTCCTATTTGTCTACCCTTTTATATGCATTACTTCAACTTTGATATACAGTAAGGTTTTTAATATAGGCAGTATAGGTACCGTCCCAATTTAGGGTCACCTTGCCGCTGGTGGGACGGCTTGTATACTTTTTTTGATCAAAAATAGTTCACTAAGTACCCTATATTTATTATGCAACTTTGCTTTACATTTATATATAATGATGGTAGGGTATGAGATATATTTTTGTCTTTTGTCTTTTGTAGGTTTTGTTTCTTTTTTGCTAGTGTGAACATGCTCCTATTTCTTGCATGTCTACCATCTTAGACCTCAGTTCACATTGCCTGTTTTTTTGTCTTGTTTGCATTCTGTGCAATTTAAGGGTGTGGCATCCCCTTTGTTGAGCTGACTGGTATATATGTAGCTTACCACGGGCCTGGGTGGTCTGGAGTTGGGTCCCGGTCCTATTTGTCTACCCTTTTATATGCATTACTTCAACTTTGATATACAGTAAGGTTTTTAATATAGGCAGTATAGGTACCGTCCCAATTTAGGGTCACCTTGCCGCTGGTGGGACGGCTTGTATACTTTTTTTGATCAAAAATAGTTCACTAAGTACCCTATATTTATTATGCAACTTTGCTTTACATTTATATATAATGATGGTAGGGTATGAGATATATTTTTGTCTTTTGTCTTTTGTAGGTTTTGTTTCTTTTTTGCTAGTGTGAACATGCTCCTATTTCTTGCATGTCTACCATCTTAGACCTCAGTTCACATTGCCTGGTTTTTTGTCTTGTTTGCATTCTGTGCAATTTAAGGGTGTGGCATCCCCTTTGTTGAGCTGGCTGGTATATATGTAGCTTACCACGGGCCTGGGTGGTCTGGAGTTGGGACCCGGTCCTATTTGTCTACCCTTTTATATGCATTACTTCAACTTTGATATACAGTAAGGTTTTTAATATAGGCAGTATAGGTACCGTCCCAATTTAGGGTCACCTTGCCGCTGGTGGGACGGCTTGTATACTTTTTTTGATCAAAAATAGTTCACTAAGTACCCTATATTTATTATGCAACTTTGCTTTACATTTATATATAATGATGGTAGGGTATGAGATATATCTTTGTCTTTTGTCTTTTGTAGGTTTTGTTTCTTTTTTGCTAGTGTGAACATGCTCCTATTTCTTGCATGTCTACCATCTTAGACCTCAGTTCACATTGCCTGGTTTTTTGTCTTGTTTGCATTCTGTGCAATTTAAGGGTGTGGCATCCCCTTTGTTGAGCTGACTGGTATATATGTAGCTTACCACGGGCCTGGGTGGTCTGGAGTTGGGACCCGGTCCTATTTGTCTACCCTTTTATATGCATTACTTCAACTTTGATATACAGTAAGGTTTTTAATATAGGCAGTATAGGTACCGTCCCAATTTAGGGTCACCTTGCCGCTGGTGGGACGGCTTGTATACTTTTTTTGATCAAAAATAGTTCACTAAGTACCCTATATTTATTATGCAACTTTGCTTTACATTTATATATAATGATGGTAGGGTATGAGATATATTTTTGTCTTTTGTCTTTTGTAGGTTTTGTTTCTTTTTTGCTAGTGTGAACATGCTCCTATTTCTTGCATGTCTACCATCTTAGACCTCAGTTCACATTGCCTGTTTTTTTGTCTTGTTTGCATTCTGTGCAATTTAAGGGTGTGGCATCCCCTTTGTTGAGCTGACTGGTATATATGTAGCTTACCACGGGCCTGGGTGGTCTGGAGTTGGGTCCCGGTCCTATTTGTCTACCCTTTTATATGCATTACTTCAACTTTGATATACAGTAAGGTTTTTAATATAGGCAGTATAGGTACCGTCCCAATTTAGGGTCACCTTGCCGCTGGTGGGACGGCTTGTATACTTTTTTTGATCAAAAATAGTTCACTAAGTACCCTATATTTATTATGCAACTTTGCTTTACATTTATATATAATTATGGTAGGGTATGAGATATATTTTTGTCTTGCTTCTTTTTTGCTAGTGTGAACATGCCTCTGTTTCTTGTATGTCTGCCATCTTAGACCTCAGTTCACATTGTCTGTTTTTTTGACTTGTTTGCATTCTGTGCAATTTAAGGGTGTGGCATGCCCTTTGTTGAGCTGATTGGTATATATGTAGCTTACCACGGGCCTAGGTGGTCTGGAGTTGGGACCCGGTCCTATTTGTCTACCCTTTTATATGCATTACTTCAACTTTGATATACAGTAAGGTTTTTAATATAGGCAGTATAGGTACCGTCCCAATTTAGGGTCACCTTGCCGCTGGTGGGACGGCTTGTATACTTTTTTTGATCAAAAATAGTTCACTAAGTACCCTATATTTATTATGCAACTTTGCTTTACATTTATATATAATGATGGTAGGGTATGAGATATATTTTTGTCTTTTGTCTTTTGTAGGTTTTGTTTCTTTTTTGCTAGTGTGAACATGCTCCTATTTCTTGCATGTCTACCATCTTAGACCTCAGTTCACATTGCCTGGTTTTTTGTCTTGTTTGCATTCTGTGCAATTTAAGGGTGTGGCATCCCCTTTGTTGAGCTGGCTGGTATATATGTAGCTTACCACGGGCCTGGGTGGTCTGGAGTTGGGACCCGGTCCTATTTGTCTACCCTTTTATATGCATTACTTCAACTTTGATATACAGTAAGGTTTTTAATATAGGCAGTATAGGTACCGTCCCAATTTAGGGTCACCTTGCCGCTGGTGGGACGGCTTGTATACTTTTTTTGATCAAAAATAGTTCACTAAGTACCCTATATTTATTATGCAACTTTGCTTTACATTTATATATAATGATGGTAGGGTATGAGATATATCTTTGTCTTTTGTCTTTTGTAGGTTTTGTTTCTTTTTTGCTAGTGTGAACATGCTCCTATTTCTTGCATGTCTACCATCTTAGACCTCAGTTCACATTGCCTGGTTTTTTGTCTTGTTTGCATTCTGTGCAATTTAAGGGTGTGGCATCCCCTTTGTTGAGCTGACTGGTATATATGTAGCTTACCACGGGCCTGGGTGGTCTGGAGTTGGGACCCGGTCCTATTTGTCTACCCTTTTATATGCATTACTTCAACTTTGATATACAGTAAGGTTTTTAATATAGGCAGTATAGGTACCGTCCCAATTTAGGGTCACCTTGCCGCTGGTGGGACGGCTTGTATACTTTTTTTGATCAAAAATAGTTCACTAAGTACCCTATATTTATTATGCAACTTTGCTTTACATTTATATATAATGATGGTAGGGTATGAGATATATTTTTGTCTTTTGTCTTTTGTAGGTTTTGTTTCTTTTTTGCTAGTGTGAACATGCTCCTATTTCTTGCATGTCTACCATCTTAGACCTCAGTTCACATTGCCTGGTTACTTCCAGAAGTGGCCTAGTGAGGCGTCATACCACAGTTGGTGCGAGAGTGCGTGCAAGATTCCAGGAACACGTGTACCTGCCACAGAGACCAGTGGATGTCCTGGGTAAAGGCCGCCAGCCAGCCAGAGAAGTCCGGCAGCATGGAGGAGGTCATTAAGCACCTGGTCCAAAGCCAGCAGAGCATGTGTGTCACCCTGGCCTGGATGCCACAAGTGTAATTAAAGCTGTGTCTGAGAGCAAGGGGGAGGTTCTCTAGTCAGGGGAACATTAGCATGCAATGCCTCCTGTCTCAGGCCAGTAGGGGGAGCTGGCTGCCCCTATAAAAGCTGGTGCTGGGGGCAGGGTTAGAGAGAACTTGATGGCCTGTCTCAGCACTGAGACTTGTCCCAGAGCAGAGCAGGGACAGACAGTTGCACTGCACCTAAGAGGAAGTGTGGCAGGAGGAGAGCCACAAGCCAGAGACAAGAGGCGAAGCAAGCCTGTCTTGGCAGATAAGAGACTGACTTTACCAGACTTTGGTGTCTGAGGCTGAGAGGATTCTACATCCTCCAGCAGATAACCAGTCCGCAAGGGACTGTATATTCCTTGGCCTAAGAAGCCTGGAGGCCCTACCACAACCGAAGGGACCAGTAAAGCCGTACAAGGCTGGGAGCAGAAAGGAACCCACGTCGCAGGCCATACAGGCGAGAATACACGGAAAGCTCGGAAACGTGGGCTGTTACCCTATAACGAGGAGATAGCCAGAAGGAGCGCAGAAAGCACGGTAGGCCTACACCCTCACCCTGACCAGGGCCAATTTCCCCGTTGCTCTCAGACATCCAGGTCCCCTCCTAGCTGGGACTGTTTATGGGTCAGTTTACCTATTTTAGTAAAGACCCTGGACTGCAACTTGTTGTCTGTGTGCTCCTTGCTCCTCCAGCACTATCGGCACCGGGACTCTCACTACCATCGCTCCCACCATCCACCACACTGCCCTGGGGCCGCACTCTTCCCGTGGGGAGTCACACCATCCCAGCTGCATATATCATCAGCTCCAGCGGTCTGCCCTGCAGCGGCGGTTCCTAATGACCGCAAATCCACGGGTGGCGTAGTCGGACATAATCAATAGCACATAACGGACTACCACTGGCCTGACCACCCTGAGCCACGGAACCAGGTTGCCACTACTACCCCCATCGTTCCCCTACTGCCCGGATCCGAGTGCCCCACGGCCCAGGGGGTGAGTCAGCTTTGGAGTAGTCGGCAGGATTTCGTGCCCGCAACCACCGGGTACTGCATGCCTGAAAAAGACTTTTGTAACTTACCTGTGGCAAAGTTTCCCGCCATCCGGAGTCGTTTCCCGCCATCAGACGCCATCTTGGACCGTTTCCCGCCGTCTTCTGCCGTCTTCCCGCCATCCGCAGCTGTTTCCCGCCATCGGACGCCATCTTCAGGACGCCGCGCGGGAAGAAGAGGGGCGTGGACGTCAAAACCGCGCGAGATCCGAAGCTCCGCCCCACGCACCGACGCTGCGCAAGGTCCTGGAAGGGAGAGAGAGCGACGCTGACGTCATCAGGACGCGACGCCAGGTCCTCGTCCATAGCAGCAGCAGCGGAGCCGCGGCCTACAGAAGAGGATCGTCGGAAGGTAGGCCACGCTTAACTAGGGGGGAGGAAGATGTCGGACACAGAGGCGCCCATTACCACCAACGCGGCTGCAGCAGCAGTGATGCCCTTTTCCCTGCCCTACATCCCTGGAGCGGCCTGGCTGCCCAAATACTCAGGAGAGCCCCATGCCCTAACTGACTTCAAGGAAAGGCTATACAGTTTGTTCCACGTTTAACCCCTGACAGAGGAACAGAAGGTCAGCATATTAACAGGGCAGTTAACTGGGGCAGCCCAGCGGGAGGTAAAATCATGGCCCACTGAGGAGAAAAGGACTGTGAAGGGTATTCTGGCCCGGCTGTGGGGTACCTTTGACACACGTACCTCCGCTGAGATTAAAATGAGGTTCTATGGATGTAAGCAGCGGGCACAGGACAGCATCAGAGACTATGCCCTAAATCTGCAGGAAACCTTGAGGGCTATTCAACAAACTGACCCTGGCAGTGTGCAGGAAACGGATAAGCTGCTAACAGAACAATTCATAGAAGGTCTGCTGTCTAGCGCCCACAGGGCCCAACTGCGCCTCATGTTCTTTCAGAACCCTGACCTGACCTTTGCCCAATTTAAGGACAGGGCCATAAGGGTGCTCCGTGAATCTGCAACCAGTGGCGCTATAAACCCCCGGCGCCCTGCTCTCACCTACCACCAGGAGGCGGCGCCCTCCTCTATGGACCCCGTGGGGGCTGATGCACAGGCCCTGAACCAAGCCCCGTCGAAAGACCTGCACCACCAAGTCCAGGAGCTGACCAGGAGCGTCGCGGCGTTGACCAGGACCGTCCAGGCGTTGCAAGTGGACCCATCAAGACCCATCGAGCTGGCTTCAAGTCCGGAGGATGTCCCGTGGCGTCGACAGAGGAGGATCCTGTCGTTCCGAGGGAGGCCCACAGACCGCTACGCAGAGGATGGACAGCCCATTTGCCGTCGATGCAACCAGCCCGGACACATTTCCAGGTACTGTAATTTAAACGGGTCCAACCTGGGGCAGAGGGCCAACCCCCAGGCATAAGATCACCAGGCCCTTACAATTGGCGTAATAAGTACGTTGGGGGGCGCCCAGTTTTACCCGTGGTGCTGGACGGTATCCCCATGAGCGCCGTGCTGGATACTGGGTCACAAGTAACCATTATCCCTTATGTACTTTTTAAGCAGTATTGGACTGATGCTGATATCACACGGTATCCAGACAATAACTTGAGCATCATCGCCAGTAATGGCTTACCCGTGCCGCAGATGGGGTTCAAGGAGATGACCATTAAAATTGGTAAAGTTGAACTGCCGGCACAGGGAGTAATTATTGTGGACATTGACCGTCGTGAAAGTCACCCTAAAATAACTGTGGGTACTAATGTAATTGAAAATTGTCTTTCAGAGGTAATTGTAATCTTACAACAGGTGGCGGTGAATGCTAGTTCCAGCCAACAGAGAGTCCTCAACAAGGAGATAAAAGCCCTGATGAGACGGCAGCAGGTAGAACTGTCTGGTGGTGAGATCGGTAGCGTAAGACTGAGTGACCCATTCCCCATTTCCATGCCTCCCAAAAGTGAAATGATGATCTGGTGTCGGACTGCAATCGGGTTGAGAGGTAGAGACTACCAAGCCATGGTAGAACCCGTGTACTCAGACAGCAGGCCCACCATTTTGACAGCCCGGGGGGTGGTTGATGTCCGGCATGGGAGGGTGCCCGTCCGCATCCTCAACATTGGGGAGAGGGAAGTACACTTACCCAGGTACGCTACACTCGGCAAACTGTTTGTTGTCGAACACCAAGCTATCAGGGCCGTGGAACCCTTGCCTCCATCTCCACAGGCGGAGGGTAATGGCTCCCAGAAACAAAAGGAGGACTGGTGCCAGAAACTCCATGTGGGTGCTGACTCCACTCCCCTGCACCAAACACAAGGAGTCTACCGGGTGGTACAGGAGTACGAGAGAGTCTTTAGTAAGCACCCGCTAGACTTCGGCAGAGTAAAGGGGATAGAACACCACATCCCCACAGGGAGCCACCCACCAATAAAAGAGAGACACAGGCCTGTACCCCCTGTACATTATCAGAACGCCAAGGGCATGCTAAGAGAAATGAAAGAAGCTGGGGTTCATTAGAGACAGCTGTAGCCCCTGGGCAGCCCCCTTGGTTCTGGTGAAAAAGAAAGACGGCACCATGAGAATGTGCATGGACTATAGACAAATCAACCGTATCACCCACAAAGACGCATATCCGCTGCCTAGAATAGAGGAGTCTATAGCCGCACTAAAATCTGCTAACTTCTTTTCTACTTTGGACCTTACTAGCGGGTACTGGCAGGTTCCTGTGGCAGAGGCTGACAAGGAGAAGACCGCCTTCACCACCCCGATGGGACTGAGCGAATTCAACTGTATGCCTTTCAGGCTCTGCAACGCACCAGGGACCTTCCAGCGGCTGATGGAATGCTGTCTAGGGCACCGAAACTTCGAGACGGTCCTCCTTTACCTGGACGACGTGATTGTCTATTCGAAGACCTACGAGGACCACCTAAAGCACCTGGCCGAGGTGTTCGAAGCCCTGGCAGGCTATGGCCTGAAGGTGAAACCATCGAAGTGTCACCTGCTGAAACCGAAGGTCCAGTACCTAGGGCACGTGGTAAGTGCGGAAGGAGTAGCCCCCGACCCTGACAAGGTCACGGCAATCAAGAGCTGGCCAAGCCCCTCGAACATCAAAGAGGTGAGACAGTTCCTCGGGTTGGTAGGCTACTACCGAAGGTTCATCCCCGGGTTCACTAAGATGGCAGTTCCTATGCAGGACCTACTGATAGGACAGTCCAAGTCCAGAAGTCAAAAGCCACCCTTCAAGTGGGATAAACCGGAAGAGGAGTCCTTCCGCCAGTTGAAGATGGCCCTCACGGGGGATGAGATCCTGGCCTACCCTGACTATGGCCAGCCTTTTATCCTCCACACAGACACCAGTAATGTGGGACTGGGAGCCGTACTGTCCCAAAACCAACAGGGCAGAGAACGGGTGATCGCATACGCCAGCCGGAAGCTGAGGCCCACCGAGAGGAACCCGGAGAATTACAGCTCCTTCAAGCTAGAATTCTTGGCAGTGGTGTGGGCCATGACGGAACGCTTCAAGCATTACCTGGCCTCCGCAAAGTTCACCGTGTACACGGACAACAACCCGTTGACACACCTGGACAATGCAAGACTGGGTGCCCTGGAACAGCGGTGGATGGCCCGTCTCTCCAACTATGACTTCGTGATCAAGTACCGGGCAGGCAAAACCAATGCCAACGCGGACGCCCTATCAAGAATGCCTCATTTACCTGAAGGTGACGAAGACCCAGAAGAGCTGGTGGAGGTAGAACTCCCCGCGTTTCACTGGTATGGAGCCGCTCAATACTCCCACCGCGTGAAGGAGGAGGATTTAACAACCGTGATGATCAATCCCCTACCTCACCACAGCTGGGCCGAGACCCAAGATAGTGACCCTGCCATCCGCCTGGTGAAAGATCTGCTGACCCAGGAAGATGCCCGCATAGATCCGGATGCTCCAGAGGAAGCCAAGCAGCTATGGAAAGAGAAGAGCAAGCTGTTCCTCTACGAAGGCAAGTTGTGCAGAAGGATTGTCAACCACCGGACGCACGAGCTGACCTGGCAAGTCGTGGTCCCAAGACGGGATGCAGCCATGGTCCTGGGGGCTTACCATGACAGAGCGGGACACTTCGGTTGGAAGAAACTGGAGTTCCTGCTAAGAGGAAGGTTCTTTTGGGTCGGCATGAGAGGAGCTGTAGAAAAGTGGTGCAGAGACTGTGGCCCTTGTCACCTGAGGATGAAGGACAGTGCCAGCCAGAAGACACCCTTGAGGCCCATCGTCACCACGCAGCCTCTTGAGCTGGTAGCTCTAGACCACGTCAAGTTGGCTCCAAGCCAGTCAGGGTACATCTACGCCCTGACAATCGTGGACCACTATTCCCGTTTTCTCGTGGTGGTCCCGGTAAAAGACTTGACATCCCATACAGCGGCCAGAGCCTTCCAGCAATATTTCTGCCATCCACACAGGTATCCGGAACAGGTCCTGACAGACCAGGGTCCAGCGTTCGAGGCTGAAATCTTCCAGGAGTTCTGCAACCTCTATGGCTGTAAGAAGATTCGTACAACGCCTTACCACCCCCAAACCAACGGGATGTGTGAGAAGATGAACAATATAGTCATTGATCTCCTGAAGACGTTGCCCCTGGAGGAACGCAGCCTGTGGCCAGAAAAACTGCCGGACCTGATAGACCTATACAACAATATCCCGGTGAATGCTACAAACTGCACCCCGGCTTACCTGATGCGAGCCAGACCAGGTAAGCTGCCCGTAGACCTGGAGATGGGAGTCCTAATACCTGAGGACACCTCCCCGGATGCGGACTGGGATACGGAAAGGCAACTGCAGTACAAGAAGGTACAGGAGAGTGTGGAGAAGAGCCTGGCCCAGGTGAGAGAGAAGCAAGAAAGACTCTTCAATCAACACGCCCCTGCTGGTCCCCTAGAACCTGGTGAGCAAGTCCTAAAGCGAAAAAGAAGGCTACATAAGTTGGACGACCAGTGGGAAAGGGAACCCTACACCGTACTGCAGTCTGACCACGACAACCCAAAGGTGTGCGTAATCACCAAGGACGGAGGAGAAGCCACTAGTGTCGTCTCCAGAGACCACCTCAAAAGGTGCCCCGAGCAACTCCGTAGTGCAGAAGAGGATCAGAGTGACCTTGAACCCGCAGAGGACAAGGAAGAAATGATCAGCACCGTTCTCGGAGAGTTCCCTCAGTCCTGGACTCGCATAAATGATGCCATAGTGGTACCTGTCCTGCATTTCCTGCAACCGGCACAGCAACAACCAACACCAGAGCTGGAAGGTGAAGAGGAGCAAGCGGTTCCAGAGGCAGAAGAGCCTGTACCAGCAGCCCAGGAGAGTCAACCCTCTGCTGACAGTGAGCCTGCCATGCCTGCGGTAAGCCAAAGGACCCGCAGACAGCTGCCTGCCCTACCTGTACACCCAGCTGGTAGCTGTACCCCTAATGCTAGCAAGGAAAGCCAGGTTGGTCCACCACCAGACAGTGGGCTACGTAGGTCAACCAGGAGCACAAAGGGGCAGATACCCGCTCGCTGGAGAATATAGAGCGTGCAAAAATTGTAAATAACCCTGTTGCCAAATGTTGAATTGTTTGCCAAGTCACATGCATGTTTGGTAATTCTGTGTTTCAGTTTCTTGCAGTTACCGTAAGGACTCACAGGTTATGGACTTTTTATAACCGGGACCTGGTATGGACTGCGTTCGGAGCCTAACCCAGGAATGAACTAAGACTGTGAAGGACTTGGGGTAGGACAGACCCCCACCTGGTTAAGGCTCCCCGTTGTGTTGGTGATATGGACACCCGGTCACAGGCCACACTGTGACCTTAAGAACTCAATCTGTGCGTCACTTGTATACTAATGTTTTATGGTATGCATATTGTCTTTGTATATTGTTTAGTCCCGGAGTACTAAATTTCACTAGGGGGGAATGTGTCACCCTGGCCTGGATGCAACAAGTGTAATTAAAGCTGTGTCTGAGAGCAAGGGGGAGGTTCTCTAGTCAGGGGAACATTAGCATGCAATGCCTCCTGTCTCAGGCCAGTAGGGGGAGCTGGTTGCCCCTATAAAAGCTGGTGCTGGGGGCAGGGTTAGAGAGAACTTGATGGCCTGTCTCAGCACTGAGACTTGTCCCAGAGCAGAGCAGGGACAGACAGTTGCACTGCACCTAAGAGGAAGTGTGGCAGGAGGAGAGCCACAAGCCAGAGACAAGAGGCGAAGCAAGCCTGTCTTGGCAGATAAGAGACTGACTTTACCAGACTTTGGTGTCTGAGGCTGAGAGGATTCTACATCCTCCAGCAGATAACCAGTCCGCAAGGGACTGTATATTCCTTGGCCTAAGAAGCCTGGAGGCCCTGCCACAACCGAAGGGACCAGTAAAGCCGTACAAGGCTGGGAGCAGAAAGGAACCCACGTCGCAGGCCATGCAGGCGAGAATACACGGAAAGCTCGGAAACGTGGGCTGTTACCCTATAACGAGGAGATAGCCAGAAGGAGCGCAGAAAGCACGGTAGGCCTACACCCTCACCCTGACCAGGGCCAATTTCCCCGTTGCTCTCAGACATCCAGGTCCCCTCCTAGCTGGGACTGTTTATGGGTCAGTTTACCTATTTTAGTAAAGACCCTGGACTGCAACTTGTTGTCTGTGTGCTCCTTGCTCCTCCAGCACTATCGGCACCGGGACTCTCACTACCATCGCTCCCACCATCCACCACACTGCCCTGGGGCCGCACTCTTCCCGTGGGGAGTCACACCATCCCAGCTGCATATATCATCAGCCCCAGCGGTCTGCCCTGCAGCGGCGGTTCCTAATGACCGCAAATCCACGGGTGGCGTAGTCGGACATAATCAATAGCACATAACGGACTACCACTGGCCTGACCACCCTGAGCCACGGAACCGGGTTGCCACTACTACCCCCATCGTTCCCCTACTGCCCGGATCCGAGTGCCCCACGGCCCAGGGGGCGAGTCACATGCAGCAACTGAACTTGCAGACCCAGCACAGCATGCAGAAGACCCAGCAGAGCATGCATCAGCAGCATAGAGAGCAGCTTCAGCAGCAACAAGAGCAGCAGCAGGAGACAAATAAACTCCTGATACAGCAAATCCAGCAGCAGCAACAACAGATGGAGCTCCTAGCAGGGGAGATCCGTGGAAGGTGATGACGCACACGTCAGGAAAACGGTAAGGAGAATCTTACAGAAGATGACCGGGGGATGACGTTGAGGCGTTCCTGACTGTTTTTGAAAGGGTGGCGGAATGGAAGAGATTACCTCAGGAGCAGTGGGCGTAGGTTCTGGCGCTATATTTTACCGGGGAGCTGCAGAAGGCCTATTATGATCTGACTTTACAAGATGCAAAGGAGTACGCAAAATTAAAAGCCGAGATATTGGCTGTCAGAGCGCAAATGGGCCACCACTGGGCATATGCTGGCGACAAACCTCCACGCTCACAGATGTTCGACTTGTTACATCTAGTCCAGAAATGGCTGCAGCCAGAGCCTTCCACTCCTGCCCAGATGGTTGAGCGTGTGGTGATGGACAGGTTCATCCATTCCCTACCCAGGCCGGTGCAGACCCTCGGAATGTGGACGACATTGTGGGCCTGTTAGAGAGGTACCAAGTGGTCGAAAAAATGCATAGGGAAACCCGACATAATCACCTCCCCCTACTGGAGTGCCCAAAAGGCGGGTTCACCACGGAAGGGGTTCAGAGCCACAATTGGGTGGCGTCCCACATCCACTGAAGGTGCCGCAAGGACTGTTGTTAAGGATGTGATCTGTTGGAGGTGTCGCAATCCGGGACACGTAGCCGCCCAATGTCATACATCTGCTGAGCCAATGGACAGCAGCCTAGGCAGACGTTCATATTATGCTTACTCAGCCTGCAGTGTGGACTGTCAACCCAGCGAGGGCCCGCAGGCGTGTGCCGTATCCGTTAACGGAGTGATGGTCCTAGGGCTGTTGGACTCCGGGAGTCTGGTAACCTTAATCAGTGCCACCCTTCCCCACCAGCTGAACCCTACCAAATCTGTGGGTGTCCGCTGCATACATGGGGACGCCAAGAACTACCCAGTGGCCAGAGTGACAGTCGGAACAGACTGTGGCGCCCAATCCCATGAGGTCAGGGTGGTCAGGGACATGATACATCCCGTAATTTTGGGGCACGAACTTCCCTTGTTCTGGGACTTGTAGGGGAAGGGATCCAGACCGAGTCCCGTGGAAAAAGCCAGGACCCTAGAGAAATACCATGGTCGACATCGGAAGTGGATGAGTTCCCACTATGTGTTCTTGTCGGTGAAGAGGACGAGACTGTGTCTGAGGTGGTCAACCTCCCTGAATTAGAGGTGCCTGGAGAGAACTTTGAGTCAACTCAGGTTCGGGACTTGACCTTGAAAGGGGCGTGGGATAATGTTACTGTCTGTAATGGTGTTGCTCAAGAGCCAGGGCCGGACACCAGGTACACACACTTTGCAGTTCAGGGGGAGCCATTATACCGGGTGACCAAACTAAAAAGTGAAGAGGTAGTGGAACAGCTGTTAGTTCCAGGTTCATACTGTCAGAGGATATTAAACATGGAACACTCACATATTCTGGGGGGACACCTAGGGGTTGAGAAAACCCAAGAGAGAATAATGAGGAGGTTTTATTGGCAAGGATGTTATCAGGAAATCTTAAACTATTGTAGGTCCTGCCCCACCCGCCAGATAACCGCGCCCACCTCCCACTTCCATAGTCCCTTAGTTCCACTACCTGTTGTAAAGGTTCCATTTGAGAGGATTGCCATGGACCTCGTGAGTCCCTTAGTTAAATCGGCCTGGGGCCACCAATACATCCTGGTGGTCATGGGCTATGCGACCCGGTACCCCGAAGTGGTACCCCTAAGGAACTCGTCCAGTAAAAGTATAGCCCGAGAGCTAGTTCATATTTTTGCTCGGACAAGTCTGCCAAAAGAGATTTTGACAGACCAAGGAACCCCCTTCATGAGCAAGGTGATGAAAGAGCTATGCAAAGTCCTTCAGATTGCCCAGATTCGGGCCTCAGTTTATCATCCGCAGACGGACGGCTTAGTGGAACGCTTCAATAAGACCTTAAAGGCGATGCTTAGGAAGGTCGTTGAAAAGGATTAGTGAGACTGGGACTACCTGCTCCCATTTCTGCTTTTCTCTGTCAGAGAAGTTCCTCAAACCTCCACCGGCTTTACTCCATTTGAGCTCCTGTATGGATGGCATCCAAGAGGTCTCCTAGACATCGCCAAGGAAACCTGGGAGGCCGAGGTCACACCCCACCGGAGCATCATCGGACATGTCGCCCAGTTACAGGAGAGAATGGCGAAGGTGATGCCCATCGTGAAGGAACATCTCCTCCAGGCGCAGGAAGCCCAGGCGAGGGTGTATAACTGGTCGGCAAGACTGAAACAGTTCCAACCTGGGGATCACGTCCTGGTTCTTATTCCCACTGCTGAAAGTAATCTTCTGACTAAGTGGCAAGGCCCATATGAGGTGGTGGAGAAGCTTGGTGAAGTGAACTACAGAGTCCACCTACCTGGCCGAAGAAAGCCACACCAGGTGTACCATGTAAACCTGCTCAAGTAGAAAAAGAGTGTCTAGTCATAAAGTGGGCTATAGATACACTAAGATACTACCTACTAGGCCGGAAGTTTAAGTTGGTGTCAGACCATGCCCCGTTGAGATGGTTGAGGGAAAAGAGGGGTAAAAATGCCAGGGTAACTAGATGGTTCCTAGCTCTTCAGGACTTCAACTTTCACGTAGAGCATAGGCCCGGGAAGTTACACGAGAGCGCTGATGCCCTTTCTAGAATTCCCTGTCTGGTATCGAAAGGTGCCCAAACCCCCGGCTTTGGGTAGAGGGGGGGGAATATGTGACAGATTCACTGGTATGGTATATGAGGGGAGGTACAGTGGTGGCCAAAAGTATTGGCACCCCTGCAATTCTGTCAGATAATACTCAGTTTCTTCCTGAAAATGATTGCAATCACAAATTCTTTGGTATTATTATCTTCATTTAATTTGCTTGTGAGGAAAAAACACAAAAGAGAATGAAGCAAAAATCAAATCATTGATCATTTCACACAAAACTCCAAAAATGGGCCAGACAAAAGTATTGGCACCCTCAGCCTAATACTTGGTTGCACAACCTTTAGCCAAAATAACTGCGAACAACCGCTTCCGGTAACAATCAATGAGTTTCTTACAATGCTCTGCTGGAATTGTAGACCATTCTTCTTTGGCAAACTGCTCCAGGTCCCTGATATTTGAAGGGTGCCTTCTCCAAACTGCCATTTTGAGATCTCTCCACAGGTGTTCTATGGGATTGAGGTCTGGACTCATTGCTGGCCACCTTAGAAGTCTCCAGTGCTTTCTCTCAAACCATTTTATAGTGCTTTTGGAAGTGTGTTTTGGGTCATTGTCCTGCTGGAAGACCCATGACCTATGAGGGAGACCCAGCTTTCTCACACTGGGCCCTACATTATGCTGCAAAATTTGTTGGCAGTCTTCAGACTTCATAATGCCATGCACACGGTCAAGCAGTCCAGTGCCAGAGGCAGCAAAGCAACCCCAAAACATCAGGGAACCTCCGCCATGTTTGACTGTAGGGACCGTGTTCTTTTCTTTGAATGCCTCTTTTTTTTTCCTGTACACTCTATGTTGATGCTTTTTCCCAAAAAGCTCTACTTTTGTCTCATCTGACAAGAGAACAGTCTTCCAAAACGTTTTAGGCTTTCTCAGGTAAGTTTTGGAAAACTCCAGCCTGGCTTTTTTATGTCTCGGGGTAAGAAGTGGGTCTTCCTGGGTATCCTACCATACAGTCCCTTTTCATTCAGACGCCGACGGATAGTACGGGTTGACACTGTTGTACCCTCGGACTGCAGGGCAGCTTGAACTTGTTTGGATGTTAGTCGAGGTTCTTTATCCACCATCCGCACAATCTTGCGTTGAAATCTCTCGTCAATTTTTCTTTTCCGTCCACATCTAGGGAGGTTAGCCACAGTGCCATGGGCTTTAAACTTCTTGATGACACTGCGCACAGAAGACACAGGAACATTCAGGTCTTTGGAGATGGACTTGTAGCCTTGAGATTGCTCATGCTTCCTCACAATTTGGTTTCTCAAGTCCTCAGACAGTTCTTCGGTCTTCTTTCTTTTCTCCATGCTCAATGTGGTACACACAAGGACACAGAGGTTGAGTCAACTTTAATCCATGTTAACTGGCTGCAAGTGTGATTTAGTTATTGCCAACACGTGTTAGGTGCCACAGGTAAGTTACAGGTGCTGTTAATTACACGAATTAGAGAAGCATCACATGATTTTTCAAACAGTGCCAATACTTTTGTCCACCCCCTTTTTTAGGTTTGGTGTGGAATTATATCCAATTTGGCTTTAGGACAATTCTTTTTGTGTTTTTTCATTGAAGACAAATTAAATGAAGATAATAATACCAAAAAAATTGTGATTGCAATCATTTTCAGGAAGAAACTGAGTATTATCTGACAGAATTGCAGGGGTGCCAATACTTTTGGCCACCACTGTATGTGGCACGCAGGCTGCTGGCCTGTGTGAACTGAAACCAATAGACTTTCTGCCAGCATGTTATATACTGGAGGTTAACTCTTTTAAAGGGTGTGGTTTTATGGGAATGACGTAGAGATGGGAGGGAAGTCATTCCCCATACCTCCGCCTCAGGGTGTGGCTGAGCAGGGTTTAAATGCTCAGTTACCATTTTTTTTTCTGTTGTTGAGTTTGGAGTGGCAAAGACTCCAGACTGGGAGGCCACAGCTCAGAGAGGAGCTGGAATCTGGGACTACAACCTGTGTGGCTAATCCCACACTGCTATGGACTGTGTTATCATTTATCTTTTTGTTTTGTTGTTTTGCCAGTAATGGCCCCGTCACACATAACGAGATCGTTAGTGAGATTGTTAGTACGTCACGGTTTTGGGATCGCTGGAGAGTCGTTTCGTGATCGCTGGGGAGCTGTCAAACATGCGGAACTTCCCAACGATTTTGGCCGCCCAGCGATCTAACTAACAATCTCGGCGGTCGTTGGGACGCTTTCACACAGCAGCTATTTCAACGATCCACACCTTGATAGGGACTGTACTGTGTCACAAAGGCGTGCATAAAATCACTTTTCCGCGCCCCCTCATCTCCGATTGGTGGACGCTACTGCTTTCTGATTGGGCGGCCTTGGTTTAACATCGCTACTGCGTCTCCGGTCAGATGGGATCGCTACTGCGTCTCCGGTCAGACGGGAACACTGGTGTGTGCATTGTTCCTGTACAGATGTATGGATGTCCATATATTTACATGAATATATATATAGAGATGTAAATGGCCATTTATGTGTATGCATATCTGTATGTTTGAGAGTATGTATGTGTATATATAGTTATCTGTATACGTATGTGTATATGAGTGTGTGTATATATTTATGTACTTAAAAATATGTATGAGTACATGGATGAATCTGTTTACATATGAGTACACGAATGCATATGCGTGTCTGTATGTATGTATGTATGTATGTATCTGTATACGCATGTGTATACAAATGTATATATATATATGGATTGCTTACTGCGGTGACTACTGCTACTACTGAAAGAATGAGAAACAAAGCTTTTGCATAGTAGAACACACAGTTTATTAGACACATCAGTACAGAAATGTCAGTAGTGTAGAAACATGAGTAGTTGCCCACTATAGGTTCTGATGCTGCCAAGGAACAGCACCAGGACCGTAAAAATACTGGCAGTAGTTGTCGCGGCAGGTCTTCGCATCATGGGTGTTTCTGCCATGTCCCACTGGTTGAAGGCCTGCAATTGCAGGATCGTTTGCATGCCATTCACCGAGCTCCAGTTCCCCATTGGCTAGGTCCACAGAGTCCACGAAGCCAGGCGGACAGTACGTAATTGCATCACGTCGACGAAGAAAGTTGTGAAGCGTGCAACAGGCCAAAACAACAGAGTCTATTGATTTAAGCTTCATGTTAATTGGCGTGTGAAAAACTCTGAAGCGGTTGGCCAGGACAGCATGTCAGAAAACGTGCTGTGTGGGTGTGTGTGCACGAGACCCCTAAAATATATGCCCATGCAAAAGCATATATATACAGATCGAAGCCAAGCCCTCCCTCCCTGAAGAGCAATGATAGCAGATAATTGGTAGATGTCCTATAAATGAATTAAAAATGGAAACTCATTTGAGACCCCAAACAATACCTACCTCGCTAAAGATGTCTGATTTCTTCAAAGTGGAGTCACAGCCGGAGAACGCTGGTGGGATCCGAAAAACAAGGACGCTGTAGCGACCACCAATCGGGGACGAGGGGCGCGGAAAAGTCCAATTTATGCACGCCTACGTGTCTCAGTTCTGAATCGCTAACGAGGTCGTTGATAAGGTGTCAAATACAGCGATGCACACTGCCCAGCGGGAACGCAACGACGCAGGAATGGTCCAGGAAGCTTTGTAACGATCAGCGATCTCACAGCAGGGGCCTGATCGTTGCTACCTGTCAGACATAATGAGATCGCTAGCGAGATCGCTATTGCGTCACGAAAACCGTGACGTATCAACGATCTCGCTAGCGATCTCGTTATGTGTGACGGGGCCTTAAGGCTGTTTTTATTTTGCTGGAGTACAGAGCATTATGCCACATAATAAAGCCTGCAGAGAAAACACGGTTCCTGAGTCTACTTCCAAAAGTGGCCGAGTGAGGCGTCATACCACAATACTTGTGTTTCTTCAGATACTTTGTTATACCATGCCTGATGAAGAGACCTAAGAAGTCTCGAAAGCTTACTTTGTAATATCACTTATAATACATTTCAATGGCTAACAAAAATAAAATAACTCCAATATTATTATTTTGTTTCTCCCAGTAATAACAATGAATCATCCTCTTTCTCACTTTTAAAACAGCACACAGTACTGGTTCCTTAAAAAAATAGAAAACTTTTGGACAGCTTGTGATAAAGTTATTGCTCTTCTTTTAACAATGAACAAAAGAAAAGTTCTTGACACTTCCCAAACAAGTATAATTTTTATTCCAACCCATGTGAAAAATCAATGGCTTCTGATTGCATCGTCACACAGCAAAGCAAGCATCTGCGCTCAAAACATAATTTTTGGACAATTTTTAGGCTTTAAGTAGCCTAAAAAGTCTGTTAGTGCCTTGTTTGTTAAATAGGCTTTTGGTTACCATCAGTTACCATCCAATTTCCACTAGCCAGATGATAATGTCCAAGTGACCTCAACTTAAAGCTTTGTTTTCTTTAAAGAGCTCAAAAGGGGTTGAATACACAGTTCTAGGAAACCGAGTAAGTTACATTCAGCGTATGGCTTCAGGGGTGCTATTCAATTCATATATTTAATCCAGAAAGATAGGCAGAGTTTATAAAAAATAAACAAGATGATACAAAATGAGAGAAAACAATACAATATATACAATTACTGTACATGAAATAAAAAGGAATAACGGAAGAAAACTACTAAAATTGGTCATTGAAATGGCTCAGAGCTCAGCAAAAGGAAGCACTTTGGTTGCGAAAATGAACAGAACGTCCACAGCAAACTATGTCTTCCAAGGACTGACAATGACCCAAACCCAGATTCTGCTTTTTATCAGCTTCCTATGTTTTAATCAGTTTTTCTCACTTCCCCATATGTTCAATGTGAAGGCCTACTTCATGAGGTTGAATTGTCCGCTCTTCTCCCTTCTCTGGAGATGTATGTATGGATTTTAATTTTTTCTCTATGACAGTGAGGATAGGTTTAGCCATAGGTAGTCAACAGGTACCACTAAAAGGCAGTCTCCGGGTCTGCAGCAGCTGACTGGAGGGTCAGAGACAAGGGTATGAGGTACAGGAGGATGAAGGCAAAGACGTGGTCAGACAATCCGAGGTCAGGGCAGGCAGCACAGGATCAGAGTACAAAGCCGAGGTCAGGAGCGGAGAGGTCAGACAGGACGGGTATATACAGTACAGACCAAAAGTTTGGACACACCTTCTCATTTAAAGATTTTTCTGTATTTTCACTATGAAAATTGTACATTCACGCTGAAGGCATCAAAACTATGAATTAACACATGTGGAATTATATAGTTAACAAAAAAGTGTGAAACAACTGCAAATATGTCTTATATTCTAGGTTCTTCAAACTAGCCACCTTTTGCTTTGATGACTGTTTTGCACACTCTTGGCATTCTCTGGATGAGCTTCAAGAGGTAGTCACCAGAAATGGTTTTCACTTCACAGGTGTGCCCTGTCAGGTTTAATAAGTGGGATTTCTTGCCTTATAAATGTGGTTGGAACCATCAGTTGTGTTGTGCAGAAGTCAGGTGGATACAAAGCTGATAGTCCTACTGAATAGACTGTTAGAATTTGTATTATGGCAAGAAAAAAGCAGCTAAGTAAAGAAAAACGAATGGCCATCATTACTTTAAGAAATGAAGGTCAGTCAGTGCGAAAAATTGGGAAAACTTTGAAAGTGTCCCCAAGTGCAGTTGCAAAAACCATCAAGCGCTACAAAGAAACTGGCTCACATGAGGACCGCCCCAGGAAAGGAAGACCAAGAGTCACCTCTGCTTCTGAGGATAAGTTTATCCGAGTCACCAGCCTCAGAAATCGCAGGTTAACAGCAGCTCAGATTAGAGACCAGGTCAATGCCACACAGAGTTCTAGCAGCAGACACATCTCTTTAACAACTGTTAAGAGGAGACTTTGTGCAGCAGGCCTTCATGGTAAAATAGCTGCTAGGAAACCACTGCTAAGGACAGCCAACAAGCAGAAGAGACTTGTTTGGGCTAAATAACACAAGGAATGGACATTAGACCAGTGGAAATCAGTGCTTTGGTCTGATGAGTCCAAATTTGAGATCTTTGGTTCCAACCACCGTGTCTTTGTGCAACGCAGAAAAGGTGAACGGATGGACTCTACATGCCTGGTTCCCACCGTGAAGCATGGAGGAGGAGGTGTGATGGTGTGAGTGTGCTTTGCTGGTGACACTGTTGGGGATTTATTCAAAATTGAAGGCATACTGAACCAGCATGTTGCAGCGACATGCTATTCCATCCGGTTTGCGTTTAGTTGGACCATCATTTATTTTTCAACAGGACAATGACCCCAAACACAGCTCCAGGCTGTGTAAGGGCTATTTGACCAAGAAGGAGAGTGATGGGGTGCTACGCCAGATGACCTGACCTCCACAGTCACCAGACCTGAACCCAATCGGGGTGAGCTGGACCGCAAAGTGAAGGCAAAAGGGCGAACAAGTGCGAAGCATCTCTGGGAACTCCTTCAACATTGTTGGAAGACCCTTTCCGGTGACTACCTCTAGAAGCTCATCAAGAGAATGCCAAGAGTGTGCAAAGCAGTCATCAAAGCAAAAGGTGGCTACTTTGAAGAACCTAGAATATAAGACATATTTTCAGTTGTTTCACACTTTTTTGTTAAGTATATAATTCCACATGTGTTAATTCATAGTTTTGATGCCTTCAGTGTTTGGAGATACATTTATTGAAAAACAAGTAATTTTTCATTATTTTCTTCCATTTTGCTACTACTTCTGTGAAGCCCCTGGAGGGTTAACAAACTTCCTGAATGTGTTTTTGAATACAGTGAGGGGTGTCGTTGTTACAATGGGGTCATTTTTGGGGGCTTTCTGACAAAAGTGAAGTGGTCCCTAAAAAAATAGGATTTGTAAATTTCGTTAAAAAAAATGAAAACTTACTGCTAAACTTTTAACTTCCTAAATAAAAAAAAATGATGCTGACACAAAGTAAACATGTGGTAAATGTTATTTATTACATTTTTTGTGTGGGGGCATAAAAATTCAAAATGCAAAAATTGCAAATTCTTCAAAATTTGTTAGATTTTCGATATTTTCAGAAAAAACGCAAATCATATCGACCTAAATTTACTACGATCATGAAGTACAATGTTTCACGAAAAACAGTCTCAGAATCACTGGGATATGTTGAAGTGTCGCAGAGTTATTACAACATAAAGTGACACTGGTCAGAACTGAAAAATTTGGTCTGGTCTGGAAGGTGAAAACAGGCTTCAGCTAGAAGGGGTTAAGAAGGACAAACTGTAAGGATATGCAAATCAAAGAAGTAGGTGTCACTACATTTGGGAAATGAGAAAATCTTCAAGCACCTAGTTTCATTCTGTGGCATGTGGGAGGGGCATAAAATCAAGATTGAAGTTACCTTTTTTTTAGCCACACGAAACCTCAAAAATGAGATCCAGTCGTGTGGGATGATTGTGCGATGCCTCCTGTTCATTGACTTGCAAGTTATCGCCATTTATCACATGCGAAGAGGGACAGAATCATTGAACTTAGAGACTCTTGGTTTATCACTCCGTCAGATCGCTATGCGCATAGGCCCACGTGTCAGTACTGTTCATTGTTGCATGTCCCAGTGGTGGGGAGAACGACGACTAACTGGAACGATAAGAGGTGCACAGAGACGAGCCTCTGCATGGAAGGATCGTCAGTTTAGAAGAATGACGCATAGTGATCCATTCAGTACTGCAAGCGAAATTAGATTTCACATTTCAAGCCTAAGGCATCAGACACTATCTACCCAAACCATCAAAAGTTGTATGTATTACATTTGATTACGAGCCAGATGTCCAGCTCCAATTATTCCATTGAACGCATGCCAACGCACTCAAAGGCTATCATGGTGTAGAGCAAGGAGGTTAGAATGGAAGTCTATGCTCCTCATTAATTAATCCAGCTTTTGTCTTGGATACAATGATGGAAAGAGATGGTCTGGAGACCACATGGACAATGTCATGAAGACGCCTTCACAAGGGAATGTCACACCAGTCCAATTCCCGGGATTATGGTGTGGTGAGGCATAATTTACGGTACCCCTCTCGTCTTCATTACCGGTGCAATAATAGCTTGGTATTACATTAATTTGGTCATGGAACAAGTGGCATGGCAGGATCCATTTTTGAACATGACAATACCAGGTCAAATATTAGTCATGCTACTGTGAACAGCCTGTGTGGCCTAAACGTTCTACCATGGCCGGCAGCATTTCCTGACTTGTCTCACATCGCGCACATTAGGTACATTATTGGACAGCAATTATACAGTGGGTTACCACTAGCGGATCTTGATGATTTGTGTACCCGAATCCATTCAGCATGGCACAATATTCCTCAGAAAATCATTAATAACCACATTGATAACATGCCAAGGCATGTTAGAGAATGTATTTTTGTTCAAAGCGCTACTGAATAATTCAATATGGTTTGAATATTGGGTTTCCATTTTTTCATCACTTACATATCATTAACATTGGATCTATTGATCCTGTGATTTCCATAATTCCACAAATTTTGGTTTTGCATTTTCCATGTTGAGGAGTGAATATATCTGCAGGTAAATTTCATTTTTGGAGGTGACAGGCTCCTTTTAAGATGCATAACACAAGCAAGAAATTATTTGCTGTGAATCATCTAAATCCTATTGCATAGCATGCTACTGCCACCTAGTGTCGTCATAGAGAAATAAACATCTGATCTCTTCATTGTAACCTCACCGTCAGCCAGCCCTCATTATGACACATCTATTATTATCTAGTAGTTCTTCAAACACATGGAACACTGCTGTTTGACCTAACTTTTTCACGCAGATGTCACACCCTGTGCAGAATCTTATTCCCTGGTATATGCTCTATTGCTACAAAAAAAAAATCAATTCATGGTCAATTATGGCTTTAATAATTATTATTATCATTACCACTATGGGGCTGCTCATCTACGTACAACACCTTTGTGGACAAGTCTTGACGCATTTGGCAAGTAGACCAAAATTGAGAAACTCTGGCTGGCACCTATACATCTATATTGTCAAGTTTTTAGCAATAAGGTTGGGATACGGCTTTAAAGAAGGCAACCACTTGTAATATAATGCAATTTTATCTATAACGGTTAATTTGAAAGATAAAATATGGAATCATAGGAATAGTATGATATTATGATATTGCATACACTTTGGTAGATTAAAGGTTAAAAGGTTTAAATACCTATGAAGGTTACATACTTACTATTAGATAGAAGAAGAAAAAGATTTCCCTAGTAGCATGTACATCATCTGTCCAGAAACTTCAGCTGGAGAAGCGTTCAGCGATGGGCAGAGAATGCATACTAGGTCCTACACTGTGAAGAGCGTCCTCTTCACAGGTCCACAATGCTTCTGCCATAACTGAATTCTTCAACTGCTTTTATATTTTAGAAAAAGGCTTACCCAACCTAATATTACGTAAGCATGAAAGTTCATAGGTTGTTGTCCAACATTCCAATCCCGTGACAGTGGCCAGCTATCACAGATAAGCAATACCGGACAAGACCTGTTCACGGACCATTCTACTTCTGTCATAATGTTTACATATGATAAGAGTAAATCCTACACTGGGTTATAAATCAGAACAAGGTTTACTTCCCAGACAGTATATTGTGTTAAGAAGCTATGTATCAGTGAGATACATTCACAGATAAAGTATACCTTAACACAGAATATATAATCAGAATATTAATTAAAGGTTGGATACATCATAATGGGTTTCAGATAGCCACTTATATTTTTGGTACTACAATAAGCTTCTCCATCTTAAGCCATATGCCTGTAGTCTTGTTTACAATATTGTGCAATTGTCTGTGTCTGGTTCTACATCGGATCGCTCATGGCGTATACAAAGGTTAATTCCCTTCAGTAATAAAGATTAAACCTCAGACTGTTAGCAAACTTAATCTAAAGCTATGTTTTAGTATGTCTGGACTAATGACCCCTAGTCTACTGAAGTAGGATAAAAAAAAAATAAAAAAAATAAAAAAATTAAAAAAAAACAGTTGGGACCCGGTCCTATTTGTCTACCCTTTTATATGCATTACTTCAACTTTGATATACAGTAAGGTTTTTAATATAGGCAGTATAGGTACCGTCCCAATTTAGGGTCACCTTGCCGCTGGTGGGACGGCTTGTCAAAAATAGTTCACTAAGTACCCTATATTTATTATGCAACTTTGCTTTACATTTATATATAATTATGGTAGGGTATGAGATATATTTTTGTCTTGCTTCTTTTTTGCTAGTGTGAACATGCCTCTGTTTCTTGTATGTCTGCCATCTTAGACCTCAGTTCACATTGTCTGGTTTTTTGACTTGTTTGCATTCTGTGCAATTTAAGGGTATGGCATGCCCTTTGTTGAGCTGATTGGTATATATGTAGCTTACCACGGGCCTAGGTGGTCTGGAGTTGGGACCCGGTCCTATTTGTCTACCCTTTTATATGCATTACTTCAACTTTGATATACAGTAAGGTTTTTAATATAGGCAGTATAGGTACCGTCCCAATTTAGGGTCACCTTGCCGCTGGTGGGACGGCTTGTATACTTTTTTTGATCAAAAATAGTTCACTAAGTACCCTATATTTATTATGCAACTTTGCTTTACATTTATATATAATTATGGTAGGGTATGAGATATATTTTTGTCTTGCTTCTTTTTTGCTAGTGTGAACATGCCTCTGTTTCTTGTATGTCTGCCATCTTAGACCTCAGTTCACATTGTCTGTTTTTTTGACTTGTTTGCATTCTGTGCAATTTAAGGGTGTGGCATGCACTTTGTTGAGCTGATTGGTATATATGTAGCTTACCACGGGCCTAGGTGGTCTGGAGTTGGGACCCGGTCCTATTTGTCTACCCTTTTATATGCATTACTTCAACTTTGATATACAGTAAGGTTTTTAATATAGGCAGTATAGGTACCGTCCCAATTTAGGGTCACCTTGCCGCTGGTGGGACGGCTTGTATACTTTTTTTGATCAAAAATAGTTCACTAAGTACCCTATATTTATTATGCAACTTTGCTTTACATTTATATATAATTATGGTAGGGTATGAGATATATTTTTGTCTTGCTTCTTTTTTGCTAGTGTGAACATGCCTCTGTTTCTTGTATGTCTGCCATCTTAGACCTCAGTTCACATTGTCTGTTTTTTTGACTTGTTTGCATTCTGTGCAATTTAAGGGTGTGGCATGCCCTTTGTTGAGCTGATTGGTATATATGTAGCTTACCACGGGCCTAGGTGGTCTGGAGTTGGGACCCGGTCCTATTTGTCTACCCTGTTATATGCATTACTTCAACTTTGATATACAGTAAGGTTTTTAATATAGGCAGTATAGGTACCGTCCCAATTTAGGGTCACCTTGCCGCTGGTGGGACGGCTTGTATACTTTTTTTGATCAAAAATAGTTCACTAAGTACCCTATATTTATTATGCAACTTTGCTTTACATTTATATATAATTATGGTAGGGTATGAGATATATTTTTGTCTTGCTTCTTTTTTGCTACTGAAGTAGGATACCTACAAATGCTGACATGTCTGGTTCCTATTTTATTTCAATATGGATTTGAAATATAAAATAGCCATTTTTCATGTTCATACTACAACATTCCAACTCAATACTTTGGTTTGGCCATTATTCTCTTTATCCTTGACTTCTTTGGCCCTATGGCATTCACTGTGGAGGCTAATGTTGTAAAAAATTCCCTCTGTTTCCAAATTCATCTCTTTGTTATACCATCCCTCCCGATAGAATTGCTTGATATTAAGCTAAGACCTGGGATCATAGCGGTCTCTTTCACTATGCGTAATATATAACTGTGCAAAGGTTTTAGGTAGGGTAGGTAGGTAGGTATTTTGGGTGAAAAAAAGTGCTGCTGAGTAAGAAAGCTTTTAAAAATTGAAGGACTTGCAAGATAATTATCATATTCCTTTGTAAGGGTTAAACACAGTTTACTGTATTGTTGGAGATTTGTGATGTAATATATGATATGGCCAGTAGAAGGCAGCGGAGCAGCCAGAGTTGCAGCGCAGGGGTTTGGCAGTTGGTGACTGTTGCTAGGAGAGTTCATGAAAAGAGTGAAGCTGCACATCGTTTGAAAAAGGTCTGAATAGAGCGGTGCGACTCTGATCTGTTTTTGGTGACTCTGGGACGTGTTTTTTGGCTTGACATGAGCTGACTCTGTGAGGACAATCAAGGATACAGCATCTTGGGCTAGGCCACATGAGGACTTATTTCTAAGGACTTAGAGAGGCCCTGCGTTTAAGAGATCGGAATTCTCTAAGAGATTCAAGTCAACGTTTCTGATTATTTGGGACTCAGCCCAGCAAGGACACTTCAGTCTTAGGACGTACCAGTACCATATACAACTGAAAATATATGCGCATATATAAATAACTTTATGAAGGTCTAGTTAGTTATGAGAAAAGGCCTTTTCTGTAAGAGACACTTAAAAAAACTGCTCAGAGTATGCAATTACTAAAGTACTGGCACAACACTGTAATGTGAAATATGTATTTTCGCTTCTGTTGTAACCAAAAAGTGGCATATCTAGGAGAGAGGGCAGGCGGGGCTTATGCCCTGGGCACAGCCAGCAGAGAACACTGTCAGGCCACCTGCTGCAGCTGTACCAGGCGTTTCCCAGATGGCTGCCTTTTTGTATACCCCGCAGTGGAATTAGACAGTTCTCCAAGCTGGCTGACAGCTGGCTCAGAGAAGGTGAAAAATCGCCGGCTCCCAGCATTCAATTGTACTCGCATCTTTCAGGCATGAGTACTGTTGAAGCCCTGACTGACAGCACTTCTGGGTGAGGGTGAGGTCAGCAGCATGATTAGGTCAGCTAATGACACTCCTGCACCGTAGGGGAGGTGTTCGGTCTGAGATAAGAGACAGAATGGGCAAGAGGGGAAGCTTGGAATAATGTAAGAACACAGTATGGGGAGAGGGCTGGGAATGTGTGAGGAGACAGTATGGGCAGGGGAGGAATGTATTGGAGATAGAATGGGGTGGAGGGGAGTGTGCAAGACCACAATATATAGACTTGACAGTGTGGGGGGCAGTATAGAAATGGGGAGGGACAGTGTGAAGACACAGTATGGAGGGGACAGTATGGGTCAGAACAAAATGGCTACAACACCCCACCCCTCCTCAAAGGGGATCACCGGTGAGGCCAAATTATGGGACTATGCCCCCTCAGTCACGGGCACTCGGAAAAAAGAAATACACAGCAGTTGTGAGCAAAACAATTCTGTTCATTACCCTGTGATGAGGATTTTTATATCATTTACAGACAAATGTAGTTCCCATTGGAAATATCCATCAGCTGTGCCCTTCTCACAAACATGTTATGAGATTATAGCTAAAATAATGTCTTTTTCAGCCTACTACCCATAACACAGTTTTCTCAAAACATTGCATGTGAGATAGGAAATAGATTAGGCCAAATGTGAAACCTTAAAGGGACACTCTCAACACAGAATAACTATTCAAATTAAGTCGCACTGCTCAGTGCTTCACGGCGTGGCCAATCATTTAAATACACCTTCCTGCCTGCTTGTCTACCCCTACTCTCCACCCCACTCTTTGATTGACAGCTAAGGCTTCGTAGTACCAGAAAAAGGTGGAGATGGATAGAAACCCAGCAGGTGAAAAAGTGAAATTATTGGCCCCACCGTGAAGCACTTGGTTTGAGCACTCATTCTGTGCTGATAGAGTCCCTTTAAGAAAATATTAAACAAAATATAAGACTATGAGACTAGTTAATACTAAAAATACAGAATACAGAAACATATTAATCCTTCCATATCAGTTTCCCCCTTTTGTAAGTAGTATAACCTTTACCACAGGGTTAGTTGGTATCCACACATGGGCTTCTGTCTTTTGGATACCTATAATGGGACATCCTACCTGCTTCACCCATCTACCCTCTGTGTGGACACCCACTCCCTGTTGCAGTGGTTATATCGGGCCCATAATACACCACGGATGATTCCGTAATGGAACTCTTGACACACATACAGGTGCATCTTACAAAATTAGAAAATCATCAAAAAAGTTAAAATTTATTTCAGTTCGTCAGTACAAAAAGTGAAATTCATATAATATAAAGTCATTACAAACAGAGTGATCTATTTCAAGTATTTATACCCCTGTTAATGTTGATGATTATGGCTTACAGCCAACGAACACACAAGACATTATCTCAGTAAATTAGAATACTTTATAACAGCTTGAAAAATGTTTTTAAAATCCGAAATGTTGGTCGACTGAAATTTATGTTCAGTAAATGCCCTCAATATTTGGTTGGGGCTCCTTTTGCATCAATTGCTGCATCAATGCGGTGTGGCATGGAGGCGATCTGCCTGTGGCACTGCTGAGGTGTTATGGAAGCCCAGGTTCCTTTGATAGCAGCCTTCAGCTTGTCTGAATTGTTGGGTCTGATGTCTCTCATCTTCCTCTTGACAACACCCCATAGATTCTCTATGGAATTAAGGTCAGTTGACCAGGTATTGGTACTTTTGGCAGTGTGGACAGGTGCCAAGTCCTGCTGGAGAATGAAATTTCCATCTCCAAAAAGCTTGTCGGCAGAGGGAAGCATGAAGTGCTCTAAAATTTCCTGGTAGATGGCTGCAGCGCTGATTTTGGCTGATATTAGTCTTGATAAAACACAGTGGACCTACACCAGCAGATGACATGGTTCCCAAAACCATCACTGATTGTGGAAACTTCACATTAGACCTCAAGCAGCTTGGATTGTGTGCCTCTCCACTCTTCCTCCAGACTCTGGGACCTTGATTTCCAAATGAAAATTGGAACTCTGCAACCTTGTGGAGTGTTGTAATGACTGCCTTCTGGACATCTGTAAAGTCAGCAGTCTTCCCCATGATAGTGGAGCCTACTGAAACATACTAAGGGATCTTTTTAAATGCTTAGGAAGCCTTTGCAGGTGCTTTTTGTTAATTATTGTAATTTACTGAGATAATGACTTTTGTGTATTCATTGGCTATAAGCCATAATCATCAACATTAACAGAAATAAACACTTGAAATAGATGACTGTTTGTAATGACTCTATATAATATGAGTTTCACTTTTTGCATTGAACAACTGAAATAAATTAACTTTTTGATGATATTCTAATTTAGTCAGATGCACCTGTACTATTCAATAGCTTAGGTCAGTGTTTCCCAAACTCCAGTCCTCACGGACCCCAACAGATCAAGTTTACAGGATTTCCTTAGCATTGCACAGGTGCTGGAATTATCAAGGTATCAGAAATTGACACAGATTCTCTCACCTGTGGAACACTAAGGAAATCCTGGAAATGTGAGGACTGGAGTTTGGGAAACACCTGGCTTAGGCAATGCATATCATCAGCACTCTTACAGCTACATAGAGAAATAAACAAAATAAAATCATAATAATCAGCATGTCAGTCTGTATTTATGTGTATGCAGTGTGATGTAAATACATTCCACGGTTCAAGATGTAGGGCTAAATACAGTATAGTCCTGGAAGATATTGGACAGTGTGTAGATCCAACAGTCCTTTGGCTTCTCTCCTTCCATGTCCTTTAAAAGAGAAGTTTGGTGTCATATAAGTTTATTGTCCCAGTCCATATTTAAAAATGTATCCAGTGTCTTTGTTGCGGGAAATGACCCTGCTACTCCCAGCAGGACAATTAGTTGAACAGTCATTTTGTCGGTGGAGTGACCTTTTTGCAGTGACTGGCATGGATCCAGGTGGACTTTCGCTCAAGTTTCACTCAGGTGGATGTGGTCAGCTGGACTTGGAACGGGCCATCAAACTGTGGATCTAGGCTCGTTCTCACATGTCTGAGTATGACCACCCAATCACCTGGATTCAGCTGATGCACATCTGCACTTGTATTAGGATCTGGAATGGATGAGAATTCATTTATGCACCACATTAAGTCTTTCCTGCAAGGACTGGACATAGGCCGTCATACTACCGTGTTGCTTCTGAAACACTTGTAGAAAAGTACAAACCAGTCTTTGGGGAACTACCAAGAGGACTTCAAAAGGAGACAAGCCTGTCTTTGGAGTGTGTAGCTAAAAAGAGTGCAAGGGACAAGCACTCTATCTAGTTCTTTAATGTGTGGCCTTTGAATTTTTAGCTTAAGTGTCCTATCTAATCTCTCCACTTTTCCTCTGCTTTGTGGATAAGGGCCATGGAATATCTGTTCAATTCCCATGGCCTGCAAAATTTCCTTCATTATTTCTCCAGTGAAGTGTGTACCACTATCACTTTCTATGGTTTCTGGGACTCCATATCTGCAAATTAGTTCCTTCATTAGTTTGGCTGCAGTTGTTTTAGCATTAGCACATTTTACTGGATAGGCTTCCGGCCAACCAGAGAAGAGATCTACACATTCCAGGACATATTCATACACTCCTACCTTGGATAGTTGTATGTAGTCTATCTGCAGTCTCTAAAATGGGTAGAATGACTTGGGTGTTGCTTTCTTTGGGACTCTTACTAGTTTACCTGGGTTGTGTTGTGCACAGATGAGGCAGGACTGCATGTGTTTGGTGGCTATGTGACTAGATCCAGAAGGCATTTACCATGGGGTACAAATGTGACTTTTTGAGGCATGAATGGGGCCATGTGCTACTTGCGCCATTATTTGGAACAAAAATATATTTATATATATATATATATATATATATATATATATATATATATATATATATATAAATGGACTTTAATGAGCCCAAAGGCGACGTTTCGGTTCACAGAACCTTTCTCAAGCCTATATATATATATATATACAGTACAGACCAAAAGTTTGGACACACCTCATTTAAAGATTTTTCTGTATTTTCATGACTATGAAAATTGTACATTCACACTGAAGGCATCAAAGCTATGAATTAACACATGTGGAATTATATACTTAACAAAAAAGTGAGAAACCACTGAAAATATGTCTTATATTCTAGATTCTTCAAAGTAGCCACCTTTTGCTTTGAGGACTGCTTTTCACACTCTTGGCATTCTCTTGATGAGCTTCAAGAGGTAGTCACGGGAAATGGTGTTCCAACAATCTTGAAGGAGTTCCCAGAGATGCTTAGCACTTGTTGGCCCTTTTGCCTTCACTCTGCGGTCCAGCTCACCCCAAACCATCTCGATTGGGTTCAGGTCTGGTGACTGTGGAGGCCAGGTCATCTGGCGTAGCACCCCATCACTCTCCTCCTTGGTCAAATAGCCCTTACACAGCCTGGAGGTGTGTTTGGGGTCATTGTCCTGTTGAAAAATAAATGATGGTCCAACTAAACGCAAACCGGATGGAATAGCATGCCGCTGCAAGATGCTGTGGTAGCCATGCTGGTTCAGTATGCCTTCAATTTTGAATAAATCCCCAACAGTGTCACCAGTAGTGTTGAGCCACCCCCGTAGTGTTCGAGTTCGGTTCGGTTCGTCGAACACCCGTATGTTCGCCGAATTGTTCGTCGAACACCGTCGAACACCGTTGAAACCAATGGCAGGCAAACAAAAACACATAGAAACACATAGAAAACACCTTCAAAGGTGTCCAAAAGCTGACAAACTGCTCAGAAGACACAACTAACACATGGAAAAGTGACAAGTACATATAGTCATGCGAAAAGAAAAGAGGTGGAGGAGTAAAAGGAGGGGGAGACACAGATATAGGCATGTCATGCCCTTCTAAAACCAAAAAAGTGCAAAGCCGACACGGCCAGTCCGTTCCTGCCCGTGCGACCTCCGTGTCGCCGGGTTTGTGCCAGAGCCGCGGTGGACCCTGACGGCCAGTCCCCCTCTCCCAATACTGGTGCCTGTCCGCTGGTGGGTCGAGCGAGCCCCCCTGCGGTGGAGGCAGGTCTAATCTTTTTAATTTAGATTGTCTCTCTAATTTGAATGAGTACACTTTAAATCCTTTTACAAGGATCTATTGAAGGGCAAGTCTCATGCCAGCAGCCGCGGTAATTCCAGCTCCAGTAGCGTCCACTAAAGCTGCTGCAGTTGAAAAGCTTATATAAGGATCAAGCTTGGCGGTCCACTGCAAGGCGTCCTACCACCAGTCCCAGCCCTTGTGCCTTGGGGTGCCTCCCCGATGCTCTTCACTGAGTGTCCCGGGGTCCCGAACCATTTCCTTTGAAAAAATTAAGTGTCCAAACTACAGGTGGTGTAGCTTGCTTAACAGCTGGGATAATCCGCTGACTAGCAGACACTGCTACTAGGCACAAAGTATTTCCTGGGCTAGATGCAGTTAAAAATTTGTAATTAGATACTCTCGTTGGATGCTGAGAAAGCATTCCATAGAGTCTCCTGGCACGTCATGTATTATTCTCTTAAAAAGCTTGAGGTAGGGGTCTAGGGGACCCTTTTATAGCCAATATCACGGCCCTGTATCGCAATACGTCACCTAGGCTGAAGATAAATGGAACATTTTCATCACCTTTCATAACCACCAATGGGACAAGGCAGGGATCTCCTCTGTCCCCTCTCTTATACATCCTAGAGACGGAGCACCTGCTCTCAGCAATTCGCCATAACCCCAATATTAGGTGGATTGAGGTGGGAGGCACCGAGTACAAGTGCTCTGCATTTGCTGATGATGTCCTAGTATATATCACTCAATCACATATATCCATCCCTGCTGTTATGGCTGAAATAGATCACTTTGTTACATGGTCAAATTTTAAAATCAATGCAGCGAAGTCTGAGGCCCTCGATGTCTCCCTCCCCAAATCCATACAGGATTCCATCCAGTCCAACTTTCCCTTTGCCTGGCCCTCACAGGGTATCAAATACTTAGGAATTCCTATTCATAGAGACCTCTCCTGTCTATGTTATCTTAATTTTGGGCCCTTTATTGAACAACTCCATACAGACCATGGTTGGCAAGTTAGAACTGTAAGATTCACCTCGTGAACCACTGGTGTTTTGTGGAAAAGCACATGTACACTGTGTTCCAAATTATTATGCAAAAAGTGTTTAGGAGTGATAAGGGAAGAATTTGTTTGTTTGTCAGTTAAACTCATTGATGGTGATGTGTGTCAGGGCTCTTTATATCACTGTAAGCAATTGCAGACACCTGTGCTAATTAGTTTGGCAGGTGTGTCCAATGAAAGGCAAGACTACTTAAGAAGGCTGTAATGCACACGCCCGGGCTGAGCGGCGTGTGCGTGTATATTTAGTGATTCCACTGTGCCATGAACCGGAGAGTGCCTGGAGGGGCATAACTAAGTATCTGCCCGATCCGACCAAGGTTGCACGATGGCATACAATGCCAGTGCACCAGGGAGGAACCGGGCAGAGGGACCAGGTGCTACTCCAGGTCAGACCCCGGACACGGCTGTTGACCCACACAGGGGAATACTGGAACAGGCAGATTAGGCTGGCACACCAACTGGTGGGTATAGGCAGACACGGCTGGAATACAGACGGGTGGATGCTGGCGAGCACGACTGGTATGCAGGCAGGCGGGTATGCAGGCAGGGGGGTACAGGCAAGCATGGCTAGAGTGCAGACAGGGAGGCACTAGCAGGTAGGAACACAGGCGGGATAGGACCCAGTACACACTGGGACTCAGGAACAGAACCACAGATGTGGCGGACAAACACAGCAGAGTGAGGCTGGCCAGAGTGGTGAGCGAGAGCAGGGCAAGACGAGACCGCCTAGAGCGGTGAGCGAGAGCAGGGCAAGACGAGACCGCCTAGAGCGGTGAGCAAGAGAAGAGCAGGACGAGGCCGCCTGGAGCGGTGAGCGAGAGTAGAGCAGGACGAGGCCGCCTGGAGTGGTGAGCGAGAGTAGAGCAGGACGAGGCCGCCTGGAGCGGAGAGCGAGAGTAGAGCAGAGCGAGACTGTCGGAGCAGCGAGCAAAGGGTCAGAGCAGAGCGAGACTGCCGGAGCAGCGAGCAAAGGGTCAGAGCAGAGTGAGACTGCCGGAGCAGCAAGCAAAGGGTCAGAGCAAAGCGAGACTGCCGGAGCAGCGAGCAAAGGGTCAGAGCAGAGCGAGACTGCCGGAGCAGCAAGCAAAGGGTCAGAGCAGAGCGAGACTGCCGGAGCAGCGAGCAAAGGGTCAGAGCAGAGCGAGAACCGCAGGAGCGGAGAACGAGGCAGGGCAGAGGGGACAGGGCTCTGTTCACACGGAACAGACAGGAAGGGAAAGGCAGAGCCAGATACCCACAGGGTACTTGCAGTGAAGTAGCGAGTGGACCACAAACTCACAAACGGAAGTACAGTGACAACGAACAGGAGTAAGGTACGAGTTCAGACTCTGCAGAAAAAGGAAAGGTACGGACATAGAGAAAAACAGGAAACAGGCTAGAAGAGTATTCAGACAAGAACAGACACAGTAGCAAGATACAGGAGCGGGTCTAGGAATGCAGCCCCTAGAAGGCGGAAGGAACAGGCTAGGAGCGTGTTCAGACAGGACAGACAAGATACAGGAACGGGTCTAGGTATGCGGCCCCTAGAAGGCGGAAAGAACAGGCTAGGAGCGTGTTCACACAGGCCTGGATAGGCAGAAGACAACAGACTAGAAGATAATACAGACAGGACACAGTTCAGACACGGGAACTGATACCGAAGGCAGGAAACATAAACGGGACCTGGCATATCAGTGACCAGAAGCCAACTGACAGAACACAATGCTCAGGCAGGGTTTCCTGGGAGGAGCTGGGTTAAATACCAGGTGACAGACAGCAATAGGCTGAGGACGCACAAGGGGTGTGCCCGCAGCAGGTACAAGAAACAGGAAGTGATCGGGCGCCGCCCTTAAGCAGCAGAAACAGAGGCAAGCAAACAGCATGGAGGGAAGCCAGGCTAGCAGACTGGACTGGAGATCAAGTGCGCGCTCTTGCACAGTGGGAGATGGACCACTATGCAAGGACGCCGCCAGGTATGTTACAGTACCCCCCCCCTTACGCCCCGTCTTCTTCAGGCCTGCCAGAATGTTCCGCAGGGAATTCGAGGGCCAATCCTTCACTCCAAGGAGATCACTTCCACTGTCCACAGGAAAAACTGGTCTCATCTGAGTAGCTAGGATGCTACCTCCTATCCAGCCATCCTCAGCAACAGACGAAAGGAGTGGAGTACCAGGAACAGTACGCAAGGAAGTCTCTCTCCACATATTTTCAGGTGGCACCCCAGAGGGTTCAGGAGACAACTGGAAGTCCTCTGCCGGGTTGGAGGTGTGCAGAGACTTGGGGGTAACCTCTGCTTTGGAGTACACTAGGTCAGACTCGCTGGAAGAAGCGGGCGAGGTATCAGGTACTGAGTATAGGAGAGTCCCTGTCCATTCGCTATCAGGTAGCACCCCGAAGGGTTCAGGAGACAACTGGAGGTCCTCCGCCTGGACGGAGGGGTGTAGAGACTCGGGGATAACCTCTGCTTCGGAGTACACTAGGTCGGACTCACTGGATGAAGCGGCCGAGGTATCAGGTACCGAGTATAGGAGAGTCTCTGTCCATTCGCTACCAGGTAGCACCCCGAAAAGTTCTGGAGACAACTGGAGGTCGGAGGAGTGTAGAGACTCGGGGGTAACTACCGCTTTAAGGTACCCATTGTCAAGCTCACAGGATGGAGCGGACGAAGTATCGGGTACCGGGTGTAGGGAAGTCTCTCTCCATTTGTCATCAAGTGGTATCCCGGAGGATTCAGGAGGTAACAGGGGGTCCTCCGCCAGGTAGAAGAGGTGCACAGACTCGGAGGTAATCACTGCTTCGGAGCACCCTTGGACAGGCTCACCGGTTAAAGTGGGTGAAGTATCAGATGCCGGGTGCAGGCAGTCCTCCTGTGTGGATTCTGGGTGGGCAGTAGTCTCTTCGGGCAGGAGAACTGGTGCGCTACCCACGCACATTACCCGTCAGGGCTGCTCCGGGATACCGGAAAATGAAGCTTCAGCAGGAACCTCAAGGTTGGGATAAGGAGGTCTTTGGGAGGACAGACCCTGGCGTGACGGCTTGCCTCTATGCCTAGCACGTCTGGACTGCCTCTTGAGGTTGGGAGAAGTATTCCGGAGAGCGTAGTCATCCTGTGTGGATTCTGGGTGGGCAGTAGTCTCTTCGGGCAGGAGGACTAGTGCGCTACCCACACACATTACCCATCGGGGCTGCTCCGGGATTTTGGGAAGTGAAGCTTCAGCAGGGGTCTCCGGGTTAGGGTCATCGAAGACCATTAGAAAGGCCACCAGGAAGGCCTGAAGGTCCAGGAGGATAGGATCCTGTGTTTCCCATAGGTGGTTGATCCATTCCAAGGCATCACCCGCTAGGTTAGACATAATGAATCCCACCTTAACCCGATCGGTGGGAAAACAAAGAGGGTAGAACTTGAAGTGTAGCAAGCATTGCTCCACAAATGCACGGCTTTGTTTTGGATCCCCATAATACCGTGGCGGATCCGCAGGAACGAGTGCTGATAGATCCATCTGGATGGTTGCGTAATTCGCCTGGAACTCAGCTGGTAGCAAAAAAAAATAAATTTCCTCTAGATGCACGTATTCACTGGAAAAAGTCTCAGAGAGCGAAGGCCGTGGGGCTCAACGGGAACCATGGCCTGAGCATGCTGTAATGCACACGCCCGGGCTGAGCGGCGTGTGCTTGTATATGTAGTGATTCCACTGTGCCATGAACCGGAGAGTGCCTGGAGGGGCATAACTAAGTATCTGCCCGATCCGACCAAGGTCGCACAACGGCATATGACGCCAGTGCACCAGGGAGGAACCGGGCAGAGGGACCAGGTGCTACTCCAGGTCAGACCCCGGACACGGCTGTTGACCCACACAGAGGAATACTGGAACAGGCAGGTTAGGCTGGCACACCGACTGGTGGGTATAGGCAGACACGGCTGGAATACTGACGGGTGGATGCTGGTGAGCACGACTGGTATGCAGGCAGAAGGGTATACAGGCAGGGGGGTACAGGCAAGCACGGCTAGAGTGCAGACAGGGAGGCACTAGCAGGTAGGAACACAGGCGGGATAGGACCCAGTACACACCGGGACTCGGGAACAGAACCACAGATGTGGCGGACAAACACAGCAGAGTGAGGCCGGCCAAAGTGGTGAGCGAGAGCAGGGCAAGACGAGACCGCCTAGAGCGGTGAGCGAGAGAAGAGCAGGACAAGGCCGCCTGGAGCGGTGAGCGAGAGTAGAGCAGGACGAGGCCGCCTGGAGTGGTGAGCGAGAGTAGAGCACGACGAGGCCACCTGGAGAGGTGAGCGAGAGTAGAGCAGGGCGAGACTGCCGGAGCAGCGAGCAAAGGGTCAGAGCAGAGCGAGACTGCCAGAGCAGCGAGCAAATGGTCAGAGCAGAGCGAGACTGCCGGAGCAGCGAGCAAAGGGTCAGAGCAGAGCGAGACTGCCGGAGCAGCGAGCAAAGGGTCAGAGCAAAGCGAGACTGCCGGAGCAGCGAGCAAAGGGTCAGAGCAGAGCGAGACTGCCGGAGCAGCGAGCAAAGGGTCAGAGCAGAGCGATACTGCTGGAGCAGCGAGCAAAGGCTCAGAGCAGAGCGAGACTGCCGGAGCAGCGAGCAAAGGGTCAGAGCAGAGCGAGACTGCCGGAGCAGCGAGCAAAGGGTCAGAGCAGAGCGAGACTGCCGGAGCAGCGAGCAAAGGGTCAGAGCAGAGCGAGACTGCCGGAGCAGCGAGCAAAGGGTCAGAGCAGAGCGAGACTGCCGGAGCAGCGAGCAAAGGGTCAGAGCAGAGCGAGACTGCCGGAGCAGCTAGCAAAGGGTCAGAGCAGAGCGAGAACCGCAGGAGCGGAGAACGAGGCAGGGCAGAGGGGACAGGGCTCTTTTCACATGGAACAGACAGGAAGGGAAAGGCAGAGCCAGATACCCACAGGGTACTTGCAGTGAAGTAGCGAGTGGACCACAAACTCACAAACGGAAGTACAGTGACAACGAACAGGAGTAAGGTACGAGTTCAGACTCTGCAGAAAAAGGAAAGGTACGGACATAGAGAAAAACAGGAAACAGGCTAGAAGAGTATTCAGACAAGAACAGACACAGTAGCAAGATACAGGAGCGGGTCTAGGAATGCAGCCCCTAGAAGGCGGAAGGAACAGGCTAGGAGCGTGTTCAGACAGGACAGACAAGATATAGGAACGGGTCTAGGTATGCGACCCCTAGAAGGCGGAAAGAACAGGCTAGGAGCGTGTTCACACAGGCCTGGAAATACAGCCTCCAGGATAGGCAGAAGACAACAGGCTAGAATATAATACAGACAGGACACAGTTCAGACACGGGAACTGATACCGAAGGCAGGAAACATAAAAGGGACGTGGCATATCAGTGACCAGAAGCCAACTGACAGAACACAATGCTCAGGCAGGGTTTCCTGGGAGGAGCTGGGTTAAATACCAGGTGACAGACAGCAATGGGCTGAGGACGCACAAGGGGTGTGCCCGCAGCAGGTACAAGAAACAGGAAGTGATCAGGCGCCGCCCTTAAGCAGCAGAAACTGAGGCAAGCAAACAGCATGGAGGGAAGCCAGGCTAGCAGACTGGACTGGAGATCAAGTGCGCGCTCTTGCACAGTGGGAGATGGACCACTATGCAAGGACGCCGCCAGGTATGTTACAAAGGCTCACCCACATTATTAAGCAGCCTACATTTTCTGCCAAAATGGGAAAGAAAAAGGATGTGTCTGCTGCTGAGAAGCAACAAATTGTGGAGTGTTTAGGTCAAGGCATGACTACAATCAACATTGCCAAGACACTTCATCCTGATCATCGCACAATCAAGAAGTATGTAGCTGATTCACAGTACACACGTGTGCGTGCTGATAAGGGAAAATTGAGGACTCTTTCCTACAGGCAATTACGTCAGGTTAAAAGAGCAGCGGCAAAAAAGCCTGGTCATAGCAGCAGACAAGTTTTTGAAGCGGTTGGTGCCTCCAACGTCCCCCGAACAACAAGATGCAGGGTCCTTCAGAGGTTTGCAACTGTGAGTAAGCCATCCTGTCGACCTCCTCTATCCACTTTACACAAGCAGAAACGGCTCCAGTGGGCCAAACAATACATGAAAACTGACTTCAAAACTGTTTTGTTCACCGATGAGTGCCGTGCAACGCTCGATGGTCCAGATGGATGGAGTGGAGGATGGCTGGTTGATGGACACCCCATTTAAACATGGCTACGGCGCCAACAAGGAGGAGGTGGAGTAATGTTTTGGGCTGGAATCATGGGGAGAGAGATTGTCGGCCCCTTTAGGATCCCTGAAGGGGTAAAGATGAACTCCATAATGTATGTGGAGTTTCTCAAACAGCACTTCCTGCCATGGTTCAAGAAGAAGAACCGTGTATTCCGCAGCAAGATCATTTTCATGCATGATAATGCACCGTCTCATGCTGCACATAACACATCTGCATCTCTGGCTGATATGGGGACAAACTTATGGTGTGACCCCCATGCTCCCCTGACCTCAACCCCATTGAGAACCTCTGGAGCATCATTAAAAGGAGTGTCTATGATGGCAGGAGGCAGTTCACATCTAAGCAACAGCTCTGGGAGGGTATTCTGTCCTCATGCAAAACAATTGAAGCAGAAACCATCCAAAACCTGACAAATTCAATGGACGAGAGAGTTCAGAAGCTCCTTTCGAACAAGGGGTCCTATGTGCAAATGTAACATCACCTAGAATAAAGTTTTGAGTTGAAAACGGTTTGATTTCAGTTTGTAATAACCTGCTAATGCTTATAATTTCAAAAATGAGCATTTTTTTGTTCTTTATTAAAATGAAAAGGTTGATTGAAGAGTGTGGGGGATCTAAGAGTGTGGCAACCCAGTAGTCAGGATTATTTCGAATTCTGACAATCTGAGGGTCATGTTGCAGGTAGTGCAGCAAGAAGGCACTCATGTGTCTTGCGCATCTAAGAGCACCAAAATTATTTTCCGGGCTAGATGCAGCTAAAAATTATTATTAATTTGAAAGCTGGTGGAGCTTAGTATAGATGGCCTAATAGAATCAGTACTGCAAACTGCTACAAGGCCCAAATTATTTTCCAGCCAAGATACAGATAAACATGATTAGTAATTTTAAATCTGGTGGAGTTTAGTACAGATGGCCTAATAGAATCAGTACTGCACACTGCTACAAGGCCCAAATTATTTTCCAGCCAAGATACAGATAAACATGATTAGTAATTTTAAATCTGGTGGAGTTTAGTATACATGGCCTAATAGAATCAGTATTGCACACTGCTACAAGGCCCAAATTATTTTCCAGCCAAGATACAGATAAACATGATTAGTAATTTGAAAGCTTAAAATGGTTGGTGAGGTGATTTTAACAAATCATCAAGCTTTTACTCTCCTCAGGATGACACAGGGGTAGAAAAGTCGATTCGGATCCATGATTTGTTCATCTGTATGAACGTGAGTCTGTCTACATTATCAGTGGAGACCCGCGTGCGCTTATCTGTCAGCACACCACCAGCAGCGCTGAACACACGTTCAGACAGAACGCTGGCTGCGGGGCATGACAAGATCTCCAAGGCGTAAGTGGCGAGCTCCGGCCATTTATCCAGATTGGAAGCCCAAAAAGAGCAAGGGTTCAGTGACACAGTCATGGCTTCAATGTTTACTTGGAGATACTCCTGTACCATCGTCTCTAGGCGTTGACTATGTGTCAGACTTCTTGTCTCCTGTGGCCTTGCAAAGGATGGGCTAAAAAAGTGGTGAAATGATTCCGCAAAATTGATGTTACCAGCAGATACTGTGTTTCTGTTACGTTTTGAGTGCTGAACTCTTGACGGTCCCACAGTTGGCAAGTTGGAACTGTGAGATTCCCTACGTGCACCATTAGTGTTTTGTGTCAGATTCTGCAACAGTCTCTGCTGATAATCCTGCATGCGTGCATCTCTTTCTATGGCAGGAATAATTTCTGCAAATTTACTTTTGTACCGGGGATCTAACAGTGTGGCAACCCAGTAGTCAGGATTATTTCTAATTCTCACAATTCGAGGGTCATGTTGCAGGTAGTGCAGCAAGAAGGCACTCATATGTCTTGGGCATCCAGGAGCACCAAGTCCCTGTTGTGTCGGTGGCGAGGTAACAATCATGCTTCCTTCCTCTGCCCTCTCCCCCCAACCTCGCACAACAGAAATGTGATCAAGGTCTCCCTCATCTGATGAGTCTTCCATCAGTTCGTCCTCCACTTCTTCCTGGGCTCCTGCACCTTCCTCACTAGTTTGGCTGCTACCATGCGCCCTGGTAAAACCATCTCCCGCACCCTCACATGCCTGCCGCCTTGGTGCTGCCGACCGTCTGGACCATGCAGATGTTAGCCCTTCCGCATACAACTCCTCCTCCTCTACTTCCTCCACCTCCTCTTGTGCCACCACCTGACTCCGAATTCTGTTTAACATGTGCTCCAGCATGTAAATCACCGGAATAGTCATGCTGATAATGGCATCGTCAGCACTAAACATCTTCATCGCCATTTCAAAACTGTGCAGAAGGGTGTCACTGATCTGAGACCACTCCTCCAGCGTGATTTGCCCCACCTCTGGATCTCGTTGGCCCAGGCTAAACGTCACAACGTATTGCACCAGGGCTTGTCGGTGCTGCCACAGTCGCTGCAACATGTGCAGAGTTGAATTCCACCGGGTAGGCACATCGCATTTCAGCCGGTGAAGTGGCAGGCCCAACGACTTCTGTAGAGATGTAAGTCGCTGAGCTGCGGGATGCGAATGGCAGAAGTGAGCACACAGCGACCATGCCCTCTGCAGAAGGCCATCTAGTACGGGATAGTGGGCTAAAAATTGCTGGACAACCAGGTTCAACACATGAGCCATACAAGGCACGTGTGTGACATTGCCCCGGCGAAGGGCCACACCCAGGTTTGCAGCATTGTCGCACACGGCCTTCCCTGGTTTCAGGTCCAGTGGAGACAACCATTCATGAAACTGGTTCTCCAGAGCTGACCACAACTCCTCAGCTGTGTGACTCACATTTCCCAGACATTTCAAAGTAAAAACTGCCTGATGACGTTGAGCCCTGCTGCCAGCATAGTAAGGAGGTGTGCAGGATCCCTTCTGCGCAGTTAGAAAGCTTGTGGCATGACCTGACAGGCTTTGGGTGCAGGTGGAGGACCGAGAGGAGGTTGAGGAGGCAGAAGCAGTGGAGGAACTTTGACATAAAGAGGATTGACGCACAACTCGTGGGGACGGCAAGACTTGGACAGCAGCCCCTTGTCCTGCTGTCACCATAGTTACCCAGTGCCCAGTCAGCGACATGTAACGCCCCTGTCCATGCCTACTTGTCCAAGTGTCTGTGGTGAAATGCACCCTGTCACACACAGAGTTTCTCAAAGAAGCGGTGATGTTGTGTGCGACATGCTGGTGGAGCGCAGGCACACCTTTCTTTGAGAAGTAGTGCCGACTGGGCATCTGGTACTGGGGCACTGCGACGGACATAAGGTCTCTAAAATCCTCTGTGTCCACCAGGCGGAAAGGCAGCATTTCTGTAGCCAAGAGCTTGCAGATGGTGAAATTCAACCTCTTAGCTTTCTCATGGCTAGGAGGAAATGGTCTTTTACTTGTCCACATCTGAGGGACCGAGGGCTGGCTGTTGTGCTTAGACGGGGTTGAGAAGGGTGTCCCCGGCAAACTGACGGTCTGTGAGGAAGATGCAGGCGGACATGTTAGGTTGCCTTGATCCAAAGGTGGTGCTATCGATGTCGGACAGCGCTGAACACCAGCTGGTGTTTCCACCTCCAAAGAAAATGATGACCTGCCAATCACGCTGGCTGTTGCGGGTAAAGAGGTGGCAGGTCTGCGTTCCAAAACAGGTGTGACTGCTGTCCCCCCAGTCACAGAGGATGAAGAGGCCGCAGATGCACAAGATGTGGCAGACGGTGGTTGACCCAGCCGGCTAGGCCGCATTGTAGCACAGTGAGCTTCCCACTGCAACTTATGCTTCATATCCATGTGCCGGTTCATGCATGAAGTACTCAAACTATGTATTTTTTGGCCTCTACTTAGCTTTTGCTGACAAATGTTACAGATAACACGAGTTGGGTCATCTTTATCGATCTGAAAAAATGCCCAGGCTATGCAAGGCTTAGCACCCATGCGACCTGAAGAGCCACCACGACTTGTGGTCAGAGGCAGAGTTGTGTTTGAGGATGCAGTTGTTGATGTGTTTCCAGTACTACGTCTCTGTCCAGGAAGGCGCAACCTGACCTCGTCATCACTAGCATCCTCCTCCACCTCCTCTGCTGACTTCATCGACTGGCTGACTGTGGGTTGACAGTAAGTGGGATCTCCAACCTCGTCATCATCACCCTGTGTGTTATCACACCCGTCGTCCTCAGAGCCAACCTCTTCCTGCCCTGACAAAAAACTAAAGTTGTCACTCCAATCAGGTATTTGAGTTTCATCATCGTCTTCCTCATTGTCTCCACCAACAGGAGTTACAGTTTGGGAACTTGGGTCGACATTATGGTCAGAACCTTCTGCGTCTGGTCCTGGATCCGACTCATAAAGATTCTGGGCATCAGTGCAGATCCTTTCCTCGTCTGGATTCACAGAAGCTCTGGAGCCGACCTCTGATTCCCAGGCTATAGTATGAGTAAACAGTTCTGCAGACTCAACCATCTGTTCTACCCCATACTCAGACGGGCAGCTGGAGACTTGGGAGCTGTGAGGAAGCAAGTGCGATTGGGGTGACACCTCTGAGGACTGGAGTATTTGTGATGTTGAAGTTGAGGTGGGGGAGAGCCCACTTAAAGGAGCACTTGATAGCCGTTGAAGCACCTGCTGTTTTTGTGCCTCATCTGGAATTTGTAGCGATTGGCGTGGCCGTAAGAAAGGGATCTTATCACATTGTCCGCTAAAAGAAGTAGACATCTTAGTTTGGCTGGAAGATGGTCTTTCTTCTGCAGATGTTACTGTTGCTTTAACACCTACCCCATGGACACAACCTTTTTTTCCCTTCCCAACATGCCTATTCCCCTTTCCACCAGCAGCAGGCCTTTTTCAACTCATTTTGGTGGTTAACTAATTCACAACTCTGGAGTTGTTTGCACAAAAAACAATGGAAGGGAACCGAGCAGAGCTGAGTGGCCAAACTGTGGTATTAGCCCAAAAGTATTGGCTGGGTTAGATGCAGATAAAAATTATTTTGAATTTGCAACCTGGTGGAGGTTATTATAGATGGACTAATAGAACAAGTCCCACACACTGCTACAAGCCGAAATATTTTTTCAGAGCTAGATGCAGATATAAATTATATTGAATTTGCAATCTGGTGGAGGTTAGTATAGATGGTCTAATAGAACAAGTCCCACACACTGCTACAAGCCGAAATATTTTTTCAGAGCTAGATGCAGAAAAAAATTATATTGAATTTGCAACCTGGTGGAGGTTAGCATAGATGGACTAATAGAGCAAGTCCCACACACTGCTACAAGCGGAAATATTTTTTCAGAGCTAGAAGCAGAAAAAAAGTATATTGAATTTGCAACCTGGTGGAGGTTAGTATAGATGGACTTATAGAACAAGTCCCACACACTGCTACATGCCGAAATATTTTTTCAGAGCTAGATGCAGAAAAAAATTATTTTGAATTTGCAACCTGGTGGAGGTTACTATAGATGGACTAATAGAGCAAGTCCCACACACTGCTACAAGTCGAAGCCCAAATATTTTTTCAGAGCTAGATGCAGATATAAATTATATTGAATTTGCAACCTGGTGGAGGTTATTATAGAAGGACTAATAGAACAAGTCCCACACACTGCTACAAGCCGAAATATTTTTTCAGAGCTAGATGCAGAAAAAAATGATATTGAATTTGCAATCTCGTGGAGGTTAGTATAGATGGACTAATAGAACAAGTCCCACACACTGCTACAAGCCGAAATATTTTTTCAGAGTTAGATGCAGAAAAAAATTATATTGAATTTGCAACCTGGTGGAGGTTAGTATAGATGGACTAATAGAACAAGTCCCACACACTGCTACAAGCCGAAATATTTTTTCAGAGCTAGATGCAGAAAAAAATGATATTGAATTTGCAACCTGGTGGAGGTTAGTATAGATGGACTAATAGAACAAGTCCCACACACTGCTACAAGCCGAAATATTTTTTCAGAGCTAGATGCAGATAAAAATTATTTTGAATTTGCAACCTGGTGGAGGTTAGTATAGATGGACTAATAGAGCAAGTCCCACACACTGCTACAAGCCGAAGCCCAAATATATTTTCAGAGCTAGATGCAGATATAAATTATATTGAATTTGCAACCTGGTGGAGGTTATTATAGAAGGACTAATAGAACAAGTCCCACACACTGCTACAAGCCGAAATATTTTTTCAGAGTTAGATGCAGAAAAAAATGATATTGAATTTGCAATCTGGTGGAGGTTAGTATAGATGGACTAATAGAACAAGTCCCACATACTGCTACAAGCCGAATTATTTTTTCAGAGCTAGATGCAGATAAAAATTATTTTGAATTTGCAACCTGGTGGAGGTTAGTATAGATGGACTAATAGAACAAGTCCCACACACTGCTACAAGCCGAAGCCCAAATATTTTTTCATAGCTAGATGCAGATAAAAATTATATTGAATTTGCAACCTGGCGGAGGTTAGTAATAGATCGACTAATAGAACAAGTCCCACACACTGCTACAAGCCGAAATATTTTTTCAGAGCTAGATGCAGAAAAAAAGTATATTGAATTTGCATCCTGGTGGAGGTTAGTATAGATGGACTAATAGAACAAGTCCCACACACTGCTACAAGCCGAAATATTTTTTCAGCGCTAGATGCAGAAAAAAATTATATTGAATTTAAAACCTGGTGGAGGTTAGTATAGATGGACTAATAGAACAAGTCCCACACACTGCTACAAGCCGAAATATTTTTTCAGAGCTAGATGCAGATATAAATTATATTGAATTTGCAACCTGGTGGAGGTTAGTATAGATGGTCTAATAGAAGAAGTCCCACACACTGCTACAAGCCGAAATATTTTTTCAGAGCTAGATGCAGAAAAAAATTATATTGAATTTGCAACCTGGTGGAGGTTAGTAATAGATCGACTAATAGAACAAGTCCCACACACTGCTACAAGCCGAAATATTTTTTCAGCGCTACATGCAGAAAAAAATTATATTGAATTTAAAACCTGTTGGAGGTTAGTATAGATGGACTAATAGAACAAGTCCCACACACTGCTACAAACCGAAATATTTTTTCAGAGCTAGATGCAGATAAAAATTATATTGAATTTGCAACCTGGTGGAGGTTAGTATAAATGGACTAATAGAACAAGTCCCACACACTGCTACAAGCCGAAATATTTTTTCAGAGCTAGATGCAGAAAAAAATTATATTGAATTTGCAACCTGGTGGAGGTTAGTATAGATGGACTAATAGAACAAATCCCACACACTGCTAAAAGGCAAAATATTTTTTCAGAGCTAGATGCAGAAAAAAATTATATTGAATTTGCAACCTGGTGGAGGTTAGTATAGATGGACTAATAGAACAAGTCCCACACACTGCTACAAGCCGAAATATTTTTTCAGAGCTAGATGCAGAAAAAAATTATATTGAATTTGCAACCTGGTGGAGGTTAGTATAGATGGACTAATAGAATAAGTCCCACACACTGCTACAAGCCAAAATATTTTTTCAGAGCTAGATGCAGAAAAAAATTATATTGAATTTGCAACCTGGTGGAGGTTAGTATATATGGACTAATAGAACAAGTCCCACATACTGCTACATGCCGAATTATTTTTTCAGAGCTAGATGCAGATAAAAATTATTTTGAATTTGCAACCTGGTGGAGGTTAGTATAGATGGACTAATAGAACAAGTCCCACACACTGCTACAAGCCGAAGCCCAAATATTTTTTCATAGCTAGATGCAGATAAAAATTATATTGAATTTGCAACCTGGTGGAGGTTAGTAATAGATCGACTAATAGAACAAGTCCCACACACTGCTACAAGCCGAAATATTTTTTCAGAGCTAGATGCAGAAAAAAAGTATATTGAATTTGCATCCTGGTGGAGGTTAGTATAGATGGACTAATAGAACAAGTCCCACTCACTGCTACAAGCCGAAATATTTTTTCAGCGCTAGATGCAGAAAAAAATTATATTGAATTTAAAACCTGGTGGAGGTTAGTATAGATGGACTAATAGAACAAGTCCCACACACTGCTACAAGCCGAAATATTTTTTCAGAGCTAGATGCAGATATAAATTATATTGAATTTGCAACCTGGTGGAGGTTAGTATAGATGGACTAATAGAACAAGTCCCACACACGGCTACAAGCTGAAATATTTTTTCAGAGCTAGATGCAGAAAAAAATTATATTGAATTTGCAACCTGGTGGAGGTTAGTATAGATGGACTAATAGAACAAGTCCCACACACTGCTACAAGCCGAAATATTTTTTCAGAGCTAGATGCAGAAAAAAATAATTTTGAATTTGCAACGTGGTGGAGGTTAGTATAGATGGACTAACAGAGCAAGTCCCACACACTGCTACAAATCGAAGCCCAAATATTTTTTCAGAGCTAGATGCAGATATAAATTATATTGAATTTGCAATCTGGTGGAGGTTAGTATAGATGGACTAATAGAACAAGTCCCACACACTGCTACAAGCCGAAATATTTTTTCAGAGCTAGAAGCAGAAAAAAATTATATTGAATTTGCAACCTGGTGGAGGTTAGTATAGATGGACTAATAGAACAAGTCCCACACACTGCTACAAGCCGAAATATTTTTTCAGAGCTAGATGCTGAAAAAAATTATTTTGAATTTACAACCTGGTGGAGGTTAGTATAGATGGACTAATTGAGCAAGTCCCACACACTGCTACAAGCCGAAGCCCAAATATTTTTTCAGAGCTAGATGCAGATATAAATTATATTGAATTTGCAATCTGGTGGAGGTTAGTATAGATGGACTAATAGAACAAGTCCCACACACTGCTACAAGCCGAAATATTTTTTCAGAGCTAGATGCAGAAAAAAATTATTTTGAATTTGCAACCTGGTGGAGGTTAGTATAGATGGACTAACAGAGCAAGTCCCACACACTGCTACAAGCCGAAGCCCAAATATTTTTTCAGAGCTAGATGCACATATAAATTATATTGAATTTGCAATCTGGTGGAGGTTAGTATAGATGGACTAATAGAACAAGTCCCACACACTGCTACAAGCCGAAATATTTTTTCAGAGCTAGAAGCAGAAAAAAATTATATTGAATTTGCAACCTGGTGGAGGTTAGTATAGATGGACTAATAGAACAAGTCCCACACACTGCTACAAGCCGAAATATTTTTTCAGAGCTAGATGCAGAAAAAAATTATTTTGAATTTACAATCTGGTGGAGGTTAGTATAGATGGACTGATAGAGCAAGTCCCACACACTGCTACAAGCCGAAGCACAAATATTTTTTCAGAGCTAGATGCAGATATAAATTATGTTGAATTTGCAATCTGGTGGAGGTTAGTATAGATGGACTAATAGAACAACTCCCACACACTGCTACAAGCCGAAATATTTTTTCAGAGCTAGATGCAGAAAAAAATTATTTTGAATTTGCAACCTGGTGGAGGTTAGTATAGATGGACTAATAGAGCAAGTCCGACACACTGCTACAAGCCGAAGCCCAAATATTTTTTCAGAGCTAGATGCAGATATAAATTATATTGAATTTGCAACCTGGTGGAGGTTAGTATAGATGGACTAATAGAACAAGTCCCACACACTGCTACAAGCTGAAATATTTTTTCAGAGCTAGATGCAGAAAAAAATTATATTGAATTTGCAACCTGGTGGAGGTTAGTATAGATGGACTAATAGAACAAGTCCCACACACTGCTACAAGCCGAAATATTTTTTCAGAGCTAGATGCAGAAAAAAATGATATTGAATTTGCAACCTGGTGGAGGTTAGTATAGATGGACTAATAGAGCAAGTCCCACACACTGCTACAAGCCGAAGCCCAAATATTTTTTCAGAGCTAGATGCAGATATAAATTATATTGAATTTGCAACCTGGTGGAGGTTATTATAGATGGACTAATAGAACAAGTCCCACACACTGCTACAAGCCGAAATATTTTTTCAGAGCTAGATGCAGAAAAAAATGATATTGAATTTGCAATCTGGTGGAGGTTAGTATAGATGGACTAATAGAACAAGTCCCAAACACTGCTACAAGCCGAAATATTTTTTCAGAGCTAGATGCAGAAAAAAATGATATTGAATTTGCAATCTCGTGGAGGTTAGTATAGATGGACTAATAGAACAAGTCCCACACACTGCTACAAGCCGAAATATTTTTTCAGAGTTAGATGCAGAAAAAAATTATATTGAATTTGCAACCTGGTGGAGGTTAGTATAGATGGACTAATAGAACAAGTCCCACACACTGCTACAAGCCGAAATATTTTTTCAGAGCTAGATGCAGAAAAAAATGATATTGAATTTGCAACCTGGTGGAGGTTAGTATAGATGGACTAATAGAACAAGTCCCACACACTGCTACAAGCCGAAATATTTTTTCAGAGCTAGATGCAGATAAAAATTATTTTGAATTTGCAACCTGGTGGAGGTTAGTATAGATGGACTAATAGAGCAAGTCCCACACACTGCTACAAGCCGAAGCCCAAATATATTTTCAGAGCTAGATGCAGATATAAATTATATTGAATTTGTAACCTGGTGGAGGTTATTATAGAAGGACTAATAGAACAAGTCCCACACACTGCTACAAGCCGAAATATTTTTTCAGAGTTAGATGCAAAAAAAAATGATATTGAATTTGCAATCTGGTGGAGGTTAGTATAGATGGACTAATAGAACAAGTCCCACATACTGCTACAAGCCGAATTATTTTTTCAGAGCTAGATGCAGATAAAAATTATTTTGAATTTGCAACCTGGTGGAGGTTAGTATAGATGGACTAATAGAACAAGTCCCACACACTGCTACAAGCCGAAGCCCAAATATTTTTTCATAGCTAGATGCAGATAAAAATTATATTGAATTTGCAACCTGGCGGAGGTTAGTAATAGATCGACTAATAGAACAAGTCCCACACACTGCTACAAGCCGAAATATTTTTTCAGAGCTAGATGCAGAAAAAAAGTATATTGAATTTGCATCCTGGTGGAGGTTAGTATAGATGGACTAATAGAACAAGTCCCACACACTGCTACAAGCCGAAATATTTTTTCAGCGCTAGATGCAGAAAAAAATTATATTGAATTTAAAACCTGGTGGAGGTTAGTATAGATGGACTAATAGAACAAGTCCCACACACTGCTACAAGCCGAAATATTTTTTCAGAGCTAGATGCAGATATAAATTATATTGAATTTGCAACCTGGTGGAGGTTAGTATAGATGGTCTAATAGAAGAAGTCCCACACACTGCTACAAGCCGAAATATTTTTTCAGAGCTAGATGCAGAAAAAAATTATATTGAATTTGCAACCTGGTGGAGGTTAGTAATAGATCGACTAATAGAACAAGTCCCACACACTGCTACAAGCCGAAATATTTTTTCAGCGCTACATGCAGAAAAAAATTATATTGAATTTAAAACCTGTTGGAGGTTAGTATAGATGGACTAATAGAACAAGTCCCACACACTGCTACAAACCGAAATATTTTTTCAGAGCTAGATGCAGATAAAAATTATATTGAATTTGCAACCTGGTGGAGGTTAGTATAAATGGACTAATAGAACAAGTCCCACACACTGCTACAAGCCGAAATATTTTTTCAGAGCTAGATGCAGAAAAAAATTATATTGAATTTGCAACCTGGTGGAGGTTAGTATAGATGGACTAATAGAACAAATCCCACACACTGCTAAAAGGCAAAATATTTTTTCAGAGCTAGATGCAGATAAAAATTATATTGAATTTGCAACCTGGTGGAGGTTAGTATAGATGGACTAATAGAACAAGTCCCACACACTGCTACAAGCCGAAATATTTTTTCAGAGCTAGATGCAGAAAAAAATTATATTGAATTTGCAACCTGGTGGAGGTTAGTATAGATGGACTAATAGAATAAGTCCCACACACTGCTACAAGCCAAAATATTTTTTCAGAGCTAGATGCAGAAAAAAATTATATTGAATTTGCAACCTGGTGGAGGTTAGTATATATGGACTAATAGAACAAGTCCCACATACTGCTACATGCCGAATTATTTTTTCAGAGCTAGATGCAGATAAAAATTATTTTGAATTTGCAACCTGGTGGAGGTTAGTATAGATGGACTAATAGAACAAGTCCCACACACTGCTACAAGCCGAAGCCCAAATATTTTTTCATAGCTAGATGCAGATAAAAATTATATTGAATTTGCAACCTGGTGGAGGTTAGTAATAGATCGACTAATAGAACAAGTCCCACACACTGCTACAAGCCGAAATATTTTTTCAGAGCTAGATGCAGAAAAAAAGTATATTGAATTTGCATCCTGGTGGAGGTTAGTATAGATGGACTAATAGAACAAGTCCCACACACTGCTACAAGCCGAAATATTTTTTCAGCGCTAGATGCAGAAAAAAATTATATTGAATTTAAAACCTGGTGGAGGTTAGTATAGATGGACTAATAGAACAAGTCCCACACACTGCTACAAGCCGAAATATTTTTTCAGAGCTAGATGCAGATATAAATTATATTGAATTTGCAACCTGGTGGAGGTTAGTATAGATGGACTAATAGAACAAGTCCCACACACGGCTACAAGCTGAAATATTTTTTCAGAGCTAGATGCAGAAAAAAATTATATTGAATTTGCAACCTGGTGGAGGTTAGTATAGATGGACTAATAGAACAAGTCCCACACACTGCTACAAGCCGAAATATTTTTTCAGAGCTAGATGCAGAAAAAAATAATTTTGAATTTGCAACGTGGTGGAGGTTAGTATAGATGGACTAACAGAGCAAGTCCCACACACTGCTACAAATCGAAGCCCAAATATTTTTTCAGAGCTAGATGCAGATATAAATTATATTGAATTTGCAATCTGGTGGAGGTTAGTATAGATGGACTAATAGAACAAGTCCCACACACTGCTACAAGCCGAAATATTTTTTCAGAGCTAGAAGCAGAAAAAAATTATATTGAATTTGCAACCTGGTGGAGGTTAGTATAGATGGACTAATAGAACAAGTCCCACACACTGCTACAAGCCGAAATATTTTTTCAGAGCTAGATGCAGAAAAAAATTATTTTGAATTTACAACCTGGTGGAGGTTAGTATAGATGGACTAATTGAGCAAGTCCGACACACTGCTACAAGCCGAAGCCCAAATATTTTTTCAGAGCTAGATGCAGATATAAATTATATTGAATTTGCAATCTGGTGGAGGTTAGTATAGATGGACTAATAGAACAAGTCCCACACACTGCTACAAGCCGAAATATTTTTTCAGAGCTAGATGCAGAAAAAAATTATTTTGAATTTGCAACCTGGTGGAGGTTAGTATAGATGGACTAACAGAGCAAGTCCCACACACTGCTACAAGCCGAAGCCCAAATATTTTTTCAGAGCTAGATGCACATATAAATTATATTGAATTTGCAATCTGGTGGAGGTTAGTATAGATGGACTAATAGAACAAGTCCCACACACTGCTACAAGCCGAAATATTTTTTCAGAGCTAGAAGCAGAAAAAAATTATATTGAATTTGCAACCTGGTGGAGGTTAGTATAGATGGACTAATAGAACAAGTCCCACACACTGCTACAAGCCGAAATATTTTTTCAGAGCTAGATGCAGAAAAAAATTATTTTGAATTTACAATCTGGTGGAGGTTAGTATAGATGGACTGATAGAGCAAGTCCCACACACTGCTACAAGCCGAAGCACAAATATTTTTTCAGAGCTAGATGCAGATATAAATTATGTTGAATTTGCAATCTGGTGGAGGTTAGTATAGATGGACTAATAGAACAAGTCCCACACACTGCTACAAGCCGAAATATTTTTTCAGAGCTAGATGCAGAAAAAAATTATTTTGAATTTGCAACCTGGTGGAGGTTAGTATAGATGGACTAACAGAGCAAGTCCCACACACTGCTACAAGCCGAAGCCAAAATATTTTTTCAGAGCTAGATGCAGATATAAATTATATTGAATTTGCAATCTGGTGGAGGTTAGTATAGATGGACTAATAGAACAAGTCCCACACACTGCTACAAGCCAAAATATTTTTTCAGAGCTAGAAGCAGAAAAAAATTATATTGAATTTGCAACCTGGTGGAGGTTAGTATAGATGGACTTATAGAACAAGTCCCACACACTGCTACAAGCGGAAATATTTTTTCAGAGCTAGATGCAGAAAAAAATTATTTTGAATTTGCAACCTGGTGGAGGTTAGTATAGATGGACTAATAGAGCAAGTCCGACACACTGCTACAAGCCGAAGCCCAAATATTTTTTCAGAGCTAGATGCAGATATAAATTATATTGAATTTGCAACCTGGTGGAGGTTAGTATAGATGGACTAATAGAACAAGTCCCACACACTGCTACAAGCTGAAATATTTTTTCAGAGCTAGATGCAGAAAAAAATTATATTGAATTTGCAACCTGGTGGAGGTTAGTATAGATGGACTAATAGAACAAGTCCCACACACTGCTACAAGCCGAAATATTTTTTCAGAGCTAGATGCAGAAAAAAATGATATTGAATTTGCAACCTGGTGGAGGTTAGTATAGATGGACTAATAGAGCAAGTCCCACACACTGCTACAAGCCGAAGCCCAAATATTTTTTCAGAGCTAGATGCAGATATAAATTATATTGAATTTGCAACCTGGTGGAGGTTATTATAGATGGACTAATAGAACAAGTCCCACACACTGCTACAAGCCGAAATATTTTTTCAGAGCTAGATGCAGAAAAAAATGATATTGAATTTGCAATCTGGTGGAGGTTAGTATAGATGGACTAATAGAACAAGTCCCAAACACTGCTACAAGCCGAAATATTTTTTCAGAGCTAGATGCAGAAAAAAATGATATTGAATTTGCAATCTCGTGGAGGTTAGTATAGATGGACTAATAGAACAAGTCCCACACACTGCTACAAGCCGAAATATTTTTTCAGAGTTAGATGCAGAAAAAAATTATATTGAATTTGCAACCTGGTGGAGGTTAGTATAGATGGACTAATAGAACAAGTCCCACACACTGCTACAAGCCGAAATATTTTTTCAGAGCTAGATGCAGAAAAAAATGATATTGAATTTGCAACCTGGTGGAGGTTAGTATAGATGGACTAATAGAACAAGTCCCACACACTGCTACAAGCCGAAATATTTTTTCAGAGCTAGATGCAGATAAAAATTATTTTGAATTTGCAACCTGGTGGAGGTTAGTATAGATGGACTAATAGAGCAAGTCCCACACACTGCTACAAGCCGAAGCCCAAATATATTTTCAGAGCTAGATGCAGATATAAATTATATTGAATTTGCAACCTGGTGGAGGTTATTATAGAAGGACTAATAGAACAAGTCCCACACACTGCTACAAGCCGAAATATTTTTTCAGAGTTAGATGCAGAAAAAAATGATATTGAATTTGCAATCTGGTGGAGGTTAGTATAGATGGACTAATAGAACAAGTCCCACATACTGCTACAAGCCGAATTATTTTTTCAGAGCTAGATGCAGATAAAAATTATTTTGAATTTGCAACCTGGTGGAGGTTAGTATAGATGGACTAATAGAACAAGTCCCACACACTGCTACAAGCCGAAGCCCAAATATTTTTTCATAGCTAGATGCAGATAAAAATTATATTGAATTTGCAACCTGGCGGAGGTTAGTAATAGATCGACTAATAGAACAAGTCCCACACACTGCTACAAGCCGAAATATTTTTTCAGAGCTAGATGCAGAAAAAAAGTATATTGAATTTGCATCCTGGTGGAGGTTAGTATAGATGGACTAATAGAACAAGTCCCACACACTGCTACAAGCCGAAATATTTTTTCAGCGCTAGATGCAGAAAAAAATTATATTGAATTTAAAACCTGGTGGAGGTTAGTATAGATGGACTAATAGAACAAGTCCCACACACTGCTACAAGCCGAAATATTTTTTCAGAGCTAGATGCAGATATAAATTATATTGAATTTGCAACCTGGTGGAGGTTAGTATAGATGGTCTAATAGAAGAAGTCCCACACACTGCTACAAGCCGAAATATTTTTTCAGAGCTAGATGCAGAAAAAAATTATATTGAATTTGCAACCTGGTGGAGGTTAGTAATAGATCGACTAATAGAACAAGTCCCACACACTGCTACAAGCCGAAATATTTTTTCAGCGCTACATGCAGAAAAAAATTATATTGAATTTAAAACCTGTTGGAGGTTAGTATAGATGGACTAATAGAACAAGTCCCACACACTGCTACAAACCGAAATATTTTTTCAGAGCTAGATGCAGATAAAAATTATATTGAATTTGCAACCTGGTGGAGGTTAGTATAAATGGACTAATAGAACAAGTCCCACACACTGCTACAAGCCGAAATATTTTTTCAGAGCTAGATGCAGAAAAAAATTATATTGAATTTGCAACCTGGTGGAGGTTAGTATAGATGGACTAATAGAACAAATCCCACACACTGCTAAAAGGCAAAATATTTTTTCAGAGCTAGATGCAGATAAAAATTATATTGAATTTGCAACCTGGTGGAGGTTAGTATAGATGGACTAATAGAACAAGTCCCACACACTGCTACAAGCCGAAATATTTTTTCAGAGCTAGATGCAGAAAAAAATTATATTGAATTTGCAACCTGGTGGAGGTTAGTATAGATGGACTAATAGAATAAGTCCCACACACTGCTACAAGCCAAAATATTTTTTCAGAGCTAGATGCAGAAAAAAATTATATTGAATTTGCAACCTGGTGGAGGTTAGTATATATGGACTAATAGAACAAGTCCCACATACTGCTACATGCCGAATTATTTTTTCAGAGCTAGATGCAGATAAAAATTATTTTGAATTTGCAACCTGGTGGAGGTTAGTATAGATGGACTAATAGAACAAGTCCCACACACTGCTACAAGCCGAAGCCCAAATATTTTTTCATAGCTAGATGCAGATAAAAATTATATTGAATTTGCAACCTGGTGGAGGTTAGTAATAGATCGACTAATAGAACAAGTCCCACACACTGCTACAAGCCGAAATATTTTTTCAGAGCTAGATGCAGAAAAAAAGTATATTGAATTTGCATCCTGGTGGAGGTTAGTATAGATGGACTAATAGAACAAGTCCCACACACTGCTACAAGCCGAAATATTTTTTCAGCGCTAGATGCAGAAAAAAATTATATTGAATTTAAAACCTGGTGGAGGTTAGTATAGATGGACTAATAGAACAAGTCCCACACACTGCTACAAGCCGAAATATTTTTTCAGAGCTAGATGCAGATATAAATTATATTGAATTTGCAACCTGGTGGAGGTTAGTATAGATGGACTAATAGAACAAGTCCCACACACGGCTACAAGCTGAAATATTTTTTCAGAGCTAGATGCAGAAAAAAATTATATTGAATTTGCAACCTGGTGGAGGTTAGTATAGATGGACTAATAGAACAAGTCCCACACACTGCTACAAGCCGAAATATTTTTTCAGAGCTAGATGCAGAAAAAAATAATTTTGAATTTGCAACGTGGTGGAGGTTAGTATAGATGGACTAACAGAGCAAGTCCCACACACTGCTACAAATCGAAGCCCAAATATTTTTTCAGAGCTAGATGCAGATATAAATTATATTGAATTTGCAATCTGGTGGAGGTTAGTATAGATGGACTAATAGAACAAGTCCCACACACTGCTACAAGCCGAAATATTTTTTCAGAGCTAGAAGCAGAAAAAAATTATATTGAATTTGCAACCTGGTGGAGGTTAGTATAGATGGACTAATAGAACAAGTCCCACACACTGCTACAAGCCGAAATATTTTTTCAGAGCTAGATGCAGAAAAAAATTATTTTGAATTTACAACCTGGTGGAGGTTAGTATAGATGGACTAATTGAGCAAGTCCGACACACTGCTACAAGCCGAAGCCCAAATATTTTTTCAGAGCTAGATGCAGATATAAATTATATTGAATTTGCAATCTGGTGGAGGTTAGTATAGATGGACTAATAGAACAAGTCCCACACACTGCTACAAGCCGAAATATTTTTTCAGAGCTAGATGCAGAAAAAAATTATTTTGAATTTGCAACCTGGTGGAGGTTAGTATAGATGGACTAACAGAGCAAGTCCCACACACTGCTACAAGCCGAAGCCCAAATATTTTTTCAGAGCTAGATGCACATATAAATTATATTGAATTTGCAATCTGGTGGAGGTTAGTATAGATGGACTAATAGAACAAGTCCCACACACTGCTACAAGCCGAAATATTTTTTCAGAGCTAGAAGCAGAAAAAAATTATATTGAATTTGCAACCTGGTGGAGGTTAGTATAGATGGACTAATAGAACAAGTCCCACACACTGCTACAAGCCGAAATATTTTTTCAGAGCTAGATGCAGAAAAAAATTATTTTGAATTTACAATCTGGTGGAGGTTAGTATAGATGGACTGATAGAGCAAGTCCCACACACTGCTACAAGCCGAAGCACAAATATTTTTTCAGAGCTAGATGCAGATATAAATTATGTTGAATTTGCAATCTGGTGGAGGTTAGTATAGATGGACTAATAGAACAAGTCCCACACACTGCTACAAGCCGAAATATTTTTTCAGATCTAGATGCAGAAAAAAATTATTTTGAATTTGCAACCTGGTGGAGGTTAGTATAGATGGACTAACAGAGCAAGTCCCACACACTGCTACAAGCCGAAGCCAAAATATTTTTTCAGAGCTAGATGCAGATATAAATTATATTGAATTTGCAATCTGGTGGAGGTTAGTATAGATGGACTAATAGAACAAGTCCCACACACTGCTACAAGCGGAAATATTTTTTCAGAGCTAGAAGCAGAAAAAAATTATATTGAATTTGCAACCTGGTGGAGGTTAGTATAGATGGACTAATAGAGCAAGTCCGACACACTGCTACAAGCCGAAGCCCAAATATTTTTTCAGAGCTAGATGCAGATATAAATTATATTGAATTTGCAACCTGGTGGAGGTTAGTATAGATGGACTAATAGAACAAGTCCCACACACTGCTACAAGCTGAAATATTTTTTCAGAGCTAGATGCAGAAAAAAATTATATTGAATTTGCAACCTGGTGGAGGTTAGTATAGATGGACTAATAGAACAAGTCCCACACACTGCTACAAGCCGAAATATTTTTTCAGAGCTAGATGCAGAAAAAAATGATATTGAATTTGCAACCTGGTGGAGGTTAGTATAGATGGACTAATAGAGCAAGTCCCACACACTGCTACAAGCCGAAGCCCAAATATTTTTTCAGAGCTAGATGCAGATATAAATTATATTGAATTTGCAACCTGGTGGAGGTTATTATAGATGGACTAATAGAACAAGTCCCACACACTGCTACAAGCCGAAATATTTTTTCAGAGCTAGATGCAGAAAAAAATGATATTGAATTTGCAATCTGGTGGAGGTTAGTATAGATGGACTAATAGAACAAGTCCCAAACACTGCTACAAGCCGAAATATTTTTTCAGAGTTAGATGCAGAAAAAAATTATATTGAATTTGCAACCTGGTGGAGGTTAGTATAGATGGACTAATAGAACAAGTGCCACACACTGCTACAAGCCGAAATATTTTTTCAGAGCTAGATGCAGAAAAAAATGATATTGAATTTGCAACCTGGTGGAGGTTAGTATAGATGGACTAATAGAACAAGTCCCACACACTGCTACAAGCCGAAATATTTTTTCAGAGCTAGAAGCAGAAAAAAATTATATTGAATTTGCAACCTGGTGGAGGTTAGTATAGATGGACTAATAGAACAAGTCCCACACACTGCTACAAGCCGAAATATTTTTTCAGAGCTAGATGCAGAAAAAAATTATTTTGAATTTACAATCTGGTGGAGGTTAGTATAGATGGACTGATAGAGCAAGTCCCACACACTGCTACAAGCCGAAGCACAAATATTTTTTCAGAGCTAGATGCAGATATAAATTATGTTGAATTTGCAATCTGGTGGAGGTTAGTATAGATGGACTAATAGAACAAGTCCCACACACTGCTACAAGCCGAAATATTTTTTCAGAGCTAGATGCAGAAAAAAATTATTTTGAATTTGCAACCTGGTGGAGGTTAGTATAGATGGACTAACAGAGCAAGTCCCACACACTGCTACAAGCCGAAGCCAAAATATTTTTTCAGAGCTAGATGCAGATATAAATTATATTGAATTTGCAATCTGGTGGAGGTTAGTATAGATGGACTAATAGAACAAGTCCCACACACTGCTACAAGCCAAAATATTTTTTCAGAGCTAGAAGCAGAAAAAAATTATATTGAATTTGCAACCTGGTGGAGGTTAGTATAGATGGACTTATAGAACAAGTCCCACACACTGCTACAAGCGGAAATATTTTTTCAGAGCTAGATGCAGAAAAAAATTATTTTGAATTTGCAACCTGGTGGAGGTTAGTATAGATGGACTAATAGAGCAAGTCCGACACACTGCTACAAGCCGAAGCCCAAATATTTTTTCAGAGCTAGATGCAGATATAAATTATATTGAATTTGCAACCTGGTGGAGGTTAGTATAGATGGACTAATAGAACAAGTCCCACACACTGCTACAAGCTGAAATATTTTTTCAGAGCTAGATGCAGAAAAAAATTATATTGAATTTGCAACCTGGTGGAGGTTAGTATAGATGGACTAATAGAACAAGTCCCACACACTGCTACAAGCCGAAATATTTTTTCAGAGCTAGATGCAGAAAAAAATGATATTGAATTTGCAACCTGGTGGAGGTTAGTATAGATGGACTAATAGAGCAAGTCCCACACACTGCTACAAGCCGAAGCCCAAATATTTTTTCAGAGCTAGATGCAGATATAAATTATATTGAATTTGCAACCAGGTGGAGGTTAGTATAGATGGACTAATAGAACAAGTCCCACACACTGCTACAAGCCGAAATATTTTTTCAGAGCTAGATGCAGAAAAAAATTATATTGAATTTGCGACCTGGTGGAGGTTAGTATAGATGGACTAATAGAACAAGTCCCACACACTGCTACAAGCCGAAATATTTTTTCAGAGCTAGATGAAGATATAAATTATATTGAATTTGCAACCTGGTGGAGGTTAGTATAGATGGACTAATAGAACAAGTCCCACACACTGCTACAAGCCGAAATATTTTTTCAGAGCTAGATGCAGAAAAAAATTATATTGAATTTGCGACCTGGTGGAGGTTAGTATAGATGGACTAATAGAACAAGTCCCACACACTGCTACAAGCCGAAATATTTTTTCAGAGCTAGATGCAGAAAAAAAATTATATTGAATTTGCAACCTGGTGGAGGTTAGTATAGATGGACTAATAGAAGAAGTCCCACACACTGCTTCAAGCTGAAATATTTTTTCAGAGCTAGATGCAGAAAAAAATTATATTGAATTTGCATCCTGGTGGAGGTTAGTATAGATGGACTAATAGAACAAGTCCCACACACTGCTACAAGCCGAAATATTTTTTCAGAGCTAGATGCAGAAAAAAAGTATATTGAATTTGCAACCTGGTGGAGGTTAGTATAGATGGACTAATAGAGCAAGTCCCACACACTGCTACAAGCCGAAGCCCAAATATTTTTTCAGAGCTAGATGCAGATATAAATTATATTGAATTTGCAACCTGGTGGAGGTTAGTATAGATGGACTATTAGAACAAGTCCCACACACTGCTACAAGCCGAAATATTTTTTCAGAGTTAGATGCAGAAAAAAATTATATTGAATTTGCAACCTGGTGGAGGTTAGTATAGATGGACTAATAGAACAAATCCCACACACTGCTACAAGCCGAAATATTTTTTCAGAGCTAGATGCAGAAAAAAATTATATTGAATTTGCAACCTGGTGGAGGTTAGTATAGATGGACTAATAGAACAAGTCCCACACACTGCTACAAGCCGAAATATTTTTTCAGAGCTAGATGCAGAAAAAAATTATATTGAATTTGCAACCTGGTGGAGGTTAGTATAGATGGACTAATAGAATAAGTCCCACACACTGCTACAAGCCAAAATATTTTTTCAGAGCTAGATGCAGAAAAAAATTATATTGAATTTGCAACCTGGTGGAGGTTAGTATAGATGGACTAATAGAAGAAGTCCCACACACTGCTTCAAGCTGAAATTTTTTTCAGAGCTAGATGCAGAAAAAATTATTTTGAATTTGCAACCTGGTGGAGGTTAGTATAGATGGACTAATAGAACAAGTCCCACACACTGCTACAAGCCGAAGCCCAAATATTTTTTCATAGCTAGATGCAGATAAAAATTATATTGAATTTGCAACCTGGTGGAGGTTAGTATAGATGGACTAATAGAACAAGTCCCACACACTGCTACAAGCCAAATTATTTTTTCAGAGCTAGATGCAGATAAAAATTATTTTGAATTTGCAACCTGGTGGAGGTTAGTATAGATGGACTAATAGAACAAGTCCCACACACTGCTACAAGCCGAAATATTTTTTCAGAGCTAGATGCAGATATAAATTATATTGAATTTGCAATCTGGTGGAGGTTAGTATAGATGGACTAATAGAACAAGTCCCACACACTGCTACAAGCCGAAATATTTTTTCAGAGCTAGATGCAGAAAAAAATTATTTTGAATTTGCAACCTGGTGGAGGTTAGTATAGATGGACTAACAGAGGAAGTCCCACACACTGCTACAAGCCGAAGCCCAAATATTTTTTCAGAGCTAGATGCAGATATAAATTATATTGAATTTGCAATCTGGTGGAGGTTAGTATAGATGGACTAATAGAACAAGTCCCACACACTGCTACAAGCCGAAATATTTTTTCAGAGCTAGAAGCAGAAAAAAATTATATTGAATTTGCAACCTGGTGGAGGTTAGTATAGATGGACTAATAGATCAAGTCCCACACACTGCTACAAGCCGAAATATTTTTTCAGAGCTAGATGCAGAAAAAAATTATTTTGAATTTACAACCTGGTGGAGGTTAGTATAGATGGACTAATAGAGCAAGTCCCACACACTGCTACAAGCCGAAGCCCAAATATTTTTTCAGAGCTAGATGCAGATATAAATTATATTGAATTTGCAACCTGGTGGAGGTTAGTATAGATGGACTAATAGAAGAAGTCCCACACACTGCTTCAAGCTGAAATATTTTTTCAGAGCTAGATGCAGAAAAAAATTATATTGAATTTGCATCCTGGTGGAGGTTAGTATAGATGGACTAATAGAACAAGTCCCACACACTGCTACAAGCCGAAATATTTTTTCAGAGCTAGATGCAGAAAAAAAGTATATTGAATTTGCAACCTGGTGGAGGTTAGTATAGATGGACTAATAGAGCAAGTCCCACACACTGCTACAAGCCGAAGCCCAAATATTTTTTCAGAGCTAGATGCAGATATAAATTATATTGAATTTGCAACCTGGTGGAGGTTAGTATAGATGGACTATTAGAACAAGTCCCACACACTGCTACAAGCCGAAATATTTTTTCAGAGTTAGATGCAGAAAAAAATTATATTGAATTTGCAACCTGGTGGAGGTTAGTATAGATGGACTAATAGAACAAGTCCCACACACTGCTACAAGCCGAAATATTTTTTCAGAGCTAGATGCGGAAAAAAATGATATTGAATTTGCAACCTGGTGGAGGTTAGTATAGATGGACTAATAGAACAAATCCCACACACTGCTACAAGCCGAAATATTTTTTCAGAGCTAGATGCAGAAAAAAATTATATTGAATTTGCAACCTGGTGGAAGTTAGTATAAATGGACTAATAGAACAAGTCCCACACACTGCTACAAGCCGAAATATTTTTTCAGAGCTAGAAGCAGAAAAAAATTATATTGAATTTGCAACCTGGTGGAGGTTAGTATAGATGGACTAATAGAACAAGTCCCACACACTGCTACAAGGCAAAATATTTTTTCAGAGCTAGATGCAGAAAAAAATTATTTTGAATTTGAAACCTGGTGGAGATTAGTATAGATGGACTAACAGAGCAAGTCTCACACACTGCTACAAGCCGAAGCCCAAATATTTTTTCAGAGCTAGATGCAGATATAAATTATATTGAATTTGCAATCTGGTGGAGGTTAGTATAGATGGACTAATAGAACAAGTCCCACACACTGCTACAAGCCGAAATATTTTTTCAGAGCTAGAAGCAGAAAAAAATTATATTGAATTTGCAACCTGGTGGAGGTTAGTATAGATGGACTTATAGAACAAGTCCCACACACTGCTACAAGCCGAAATATTTTTTCAGAGCTAGATGCAGAAAAAAATTATTTTGAATTTGCAACCTGGTGGAGGTTAGTATAGATGGACTAATAGAGCAAGTCCCACACACTGCTACAAGCCGAAGCCCAAATATTTTTTCAGAGCTAGATGCAGATATAAATTATATTGAATTTGCAACCTGGTGGAGGTTAGTATAGATGGACTAATAGAACAAGTCCCACACACTGCTACAAGCTGAAATATTTTTTCAGAGCTAGATGCAGAAAAAAATTATATTGAATTTGCAACCTGGTGGAGGTTAGTATAGATGGACTAATAGAACAAGTCCCACACACTGCTACAAGCCGAAATATTTTTTCAGAGCTAGATGCAGAAAAAAATGATTTTGAATTTGCAACCTGGTGGAGGTTAGTATAGATGGACTAATAGAGCAAGTGCCACACACTGCTACAAGCCGAAGCCCGAATATTTTTTCAGAGCTAGATGCAGATATAAATTATATTGAATTTGCAACCTGGTGGAGGTTATTATAGATGGACTAATAGAACAAGTCCCACACACTGCTACAAGCCGAAATATTTTTTCAGAGTTAGATGCAGAAAAAAATTATATTGAATTTGCAACCTGGTGGAGGTTAGTATAGATGGACTAATAGAACAAGTGTCACACACTGCTACAAGCCGAAATATTTTTTCAGAGCTAGATGCAGAAAAAAATGATATTGAATTTGCAACCTGGTGGAGGTTAGTATAGATGGACTAATAGAGCAAGTCCCACACACTGCTACAAGCCGAAGCCCAAATATTATTTCAGAGCTAGATGCAGATATAAATTATATTGAATTTGCAACCTGGTGGAGGTTATTATAGATGGACTAATAGAACAAGTCGCACACACTGCTACAAGCCGAAATATTTTTTCAGAGCTAGATGCAGAAAAAAATGATATTGAATTTGCAATCTGGTGGAGGTTAGTATAGATGGACTAATAGAACAAGTCCCACACACTGCTACAAGCCGAAATATTTTTTCAGAGTTAGATGCAGAAAAAAATTATATTGAATTTGCAACCTGGTGGAGGTTAGTATAGATGGACTAATAGAACAAGTCCCACACACTGCTACAAGCCAAAATATTTTTTCAGAGCTAGATGCAGAAAAAAATTATATTGAATTTGCAACCTGGTGGAGGTTAGTATAGATGGACTATTAGAACAAGTCCTACACACTGCTACAAGCCGAAATATTTTTTCAGAGCTAGATGCAGAAAAAAATTATATTGAATTTGCATCCTGGTGGAGGTTAGTATAGATGGACTAATAGAACAAGTCCCACATACTGCTACAAGCCGAAATATTTTTTCAGAGCTAGATGCAGAAAAAAAGTATATTGAATTTGCAACCTGGTGGAGGTTAGTATAGATGGACTAATAGAGCAAGTCCCACACACTGCTACAAGCCGAAGCCCAAATATTTTTTCAGAGCTAGATGCAGATATAAATTATATTGAATTTGCAACCTGGTGGAGGTTAGTATAGATGGACTATTAGAACAAGTCCCACACACTGCTACAAGCCGAAATATTTTTTCAGAGTTAGGTGCAGAAAAAAATTATATTGAATTTGCAACCTGGTGGAGGTTAGTATAGATGGACTAATAGAACAAGTCCCACACACTGCTACAAGCCGAAATATTTTTTCAGAGCTAGATGCAGAAAAAAATGATATTGAATTTGCAACCTGGTGGAGGTTAGTATAGATGGACTAATAGAACAAATCCCACACACTGCTACAAGCCGAAATATTTTTTCAGAGCTAGATGCAGAAAAAAATTATATTGAATTTGCAACCTGGTGGAGGTTAGTATAGATGGACTAATAGAACAAGTCCCACACACTGCTACAAGCCAAATTATTTTTTCAGAGCTAGATGCAGATAAAAATTATTTTGAATTTGCAACCTGGTGGAGGTTAGTATAGATGGACTAATAGAACAAGTCCCACACACTGCTACAAGCCGAAATATTTTTTCAGAGCTAGATGCAGAAAAAAATTATTTTGAATTTACAACCTGGTGGAGGTTAGTATAGATGACTAATAGAGCAAGTCCCACACACTGCTACAAGCCGAAGCCCAAATATTTTTTCAGAGCTAGATGCAGATATAAATTATATTGAATTTGCAATCTGGTGGAGGTTAGTATAGATGGACTAATAGAACAAGTCCCACACACTGCTACAAGCCGAAATATTTTTTCAGAGCTAGATGCAGAAAAAAATTATATTGAATTTGCAACCTGGTGGAGGTTAGTATAGATGGACTAATAGAACAAGTCCCACACACTGCTACAAGGCAAAATATTTTTTCAGAGCTAGATGCAGAAAAAAATTATATTGAATTTGCAACCTGGTGGAGGTTAGTATAGATGGACTAATAGAACAAATCCCACACACTGCTACAAGCCGAAATATTTTTTCAGAGCTAGATGCAGAAAAAAATTATTTTGAATTTGCAACCTGGTGGAGGTTAGTATAGATGGACTAATAGAGCAAGTCCCACACACTGCTACAAGCCGAAGCCCAAATATTTTTTCAGAGCTAGATGCAGATATAAATTATATTGAATTTGCAACCTGGTGGAGGTTAGTATAGATGGACTAATAGAAGAAGTCCCACACACTGCTTCAAGCTGAAATATTTTTTCAGAGCTAGATGCAGAAAAAAATTATATTGAATTTGCATCCTGGTGGAGGTTAGTATAGATGGACTAATAGAACAAGTCCCACACACTGCTACAAGCCGAAATATTTTTTCAGAGCTAGATGCAGAAAAAAAGTATATTGAATTTGCAACCTGGTGGAGGTTAGTATAGATGGACTAATAGAGCAAGTCCCACACACTGCTACAAGCCGAAGCCCAAATATTTTTTCAGAGCTAGATGCAGATATAAATTATATTGAATTTGCAACCTGGTGGAGGTTAGTATAGATGGACTATTAGAACAAGTCCCACACACTGCTACAAGCCGAAATATTTTTTCAGAGTTAGATGCAGAAAAAAATTATATTGAATTTGCAACCTGGTGGAGGTTAGTATAGATGGACTAATAGAACAAGTCCCACACACTGCTACAAGCCGAAATATTTTTTCAGAGCTAGATGCGGAAAAAAATGATATTGAATTTGCAACCTGGTGGAGGTTAGTATAGATGGACTAATAGAACAAATCCCACACACTGCTACAAGCCGAAATATTTTTTCAGAGCTAGATGCAGAAAAAAATTATATTGAATTTGCAACCTGGTGGAAGTTAGTATAAATGGACTAATAGAACAAGTCCCACACACTGCTACAAGCCGAAATATTTTTTCAGAGCTAGATGCAGAAAAAAATTATATTGAATTTTCAACCTGGTGGAGGTTAGTATAGATGGACTAATAGAACAAGTCCCACACACTGCTACAAGGCAAAATATTTTTTCAGAGCTAGATGCAGAAAAAAATTATATTGAATTTGCAACCTGGTGGAGGTTAGTATAGATGGACTAATAGAACAAGTCCCACACACTGCTACAAGCCGAAATATTTTTTCAGAGCTAGATGCAGAAAAAAATTATATTGAATTTGCAACCTGGTGGAGGTTAGTATAGATGGACTAATAGAATAAGTCCCACACACTGCTACAAGCCGAAATATTTTTTCAGAGCTAGATGCAGAAAAAAATTATATTGAATTTGCAACCTGGTGGAGGTTAGTATAGATGGACTAATAGAACAAGTCCCACACACTGCTACAAGCCGAATTATTTTTTCAGAGCTAGATGCAGATAAAAATTATTTTGAATTTGCAACCTGGTGGAGGTTGGTATAGATGGACTAATAGAACAAGTCCCACACACTGTTACAAGCCGAAGCCCAAATATTTTTTCAGAGCTAGATGCAGAAAAAAATTATATTGAATTTGCAACCTGGTGGAGATTAGTATAGATGGACTAATAGAACAAGTCCCACACACGGCTATTGTGTCACCCCAAGCCTGGATGCCACAAATAAAGGCTGTGTCTGAGAGCAGGAGAGAGGTTCCCTGGTCAGGGACCAATAGCATGCAGCACCTCCTGTCCCAGGCCAGAAGGGGGAGCAGGCTGCCCCTATAAAAGCTGGAACTGAGGGCAGGGTTAGAGAGACCAGGACCCACTTCTGAAGCATCCAGAAGGGTTCCCAAAGGAAAGGGACAGGTCAGCAGCAGCTGAGGAGTCCGGGAGGCAGAGGAGGAACAGCAAGCCAGGGACAGAGGCGACAAGAGCCTACAATAAAGACCCTGGACTGTTTGAAGCAGACTCTGAACCCTTATTATTGTGGCCTGCACCATCACCCGCAACATCCTATTACACTGCCCTGAGGCTACACTGTTCCCGTGGGGAATTATCCTATCCCTGTGCTGCATATCAACATCAGCCTCAGCGGTCTGCCTTGCAGCGGCGGTCATCCCTGACCGCAATCCACGGGTGGCGTAGTATGACATTCAAAACCCTACAAATAGACTGCCACAGCATTTGGTCTGACCACCCTGAGCCACGGGATCGGGTTGCCACTACTACCCCCAACATTGCACTGAAGCCCGGTTCCGGGTGCCCCACGGCCCAGGGGGCGAGTCAGCTTTGGCGTAGTCGGCAGGATTGTGACCAAACCGCCACAAACGGGTATTGCGTGCCAGAAAAAGACTGTACACATAACTTAAAAAGAGATTTCCCACCATCTTCAGTCATTTCCCGCCTTCTTCAGCCGTTTTCCCGCCATCTTCAGCCGTTTTCCCGCCATCGGATGCCATCTTCGGGACGCCGCGCAGGAAGAAGAGAGGCGTGGACGTCCAAACCGCGCGAGACCTGAAGCCCCGCCCTACACACCGACGCTGCGCAAGGTCCTGGAAGGAGCGAAAGCGACGCTGACGTCACCAGGACACGACGCAAGGTCCTCGCCCGGAGCAGCACCAGCGGAGCCGCGGCCTACGGAAGAGGATCAACGGAAGGTAGGCCACGCTTAACTAGAGGGGAGGAAGATGACGGACGCAGAGGGACCTTCTACCACCAGCGTGGCTGCAGCAGCGGTGATGCCTTTCTCCATGCCCTACATCCCCGGAGCAGCCTGGCTACCCCAATACTCAGGGGAATCCCATACGTTAACTGACTTTAAGGAAAGACTGCACAGTTTATTTAAAGTTTATCCCCTGACAGAAGAACAGAAAGTGAGCATTCTGACGGGGCAGCTAACCGGTGCAGCCCAGCGGGAAGTGAAATCATGGTCAGATGAGGAGAAAAGGACTGTAAAGGACATTCTGACCCGGCTGCGGAGTACATTTGATACCCGTACCTCAGCAGAAATCAAAATGTGGTTCTATGGCTGCAAGCAGCGAGCCCAAGATAGTATCAGAGACTATGCCTTGAACCTGCAAGAAGCTCTGGGAGCAATTGAACAAGCTGACCCTGGCAGCGTGCAGGACACCGATAAACTGTTGACTGACCAGTTCATAGAAGGTCTGCTGTCCAGCGCCCACAGAACCCAGTTGCGCCTCATGGCCCTACTGTAGCCCGATTTGACTTTTGCGCAGTTCAAGGATAGGGCCATCCGGGTGCTCCGAGAACTCGCACCAAGTGGTGCTGTAGTTCCCCGGCGCCCTGCCATCACTTACCACCAGGAGGCAGCGCCCTACCCCGCAGACCTTGTGGGGGCTGATGCTCAGGCCCTAAATCCATCCCAGCCCGCAAACCTGCACCATCAGGTCCAAGAACTAACAAAGAGTGTGGCTGCATTGACCAGGACCGTACAGTCGTTGCAGGTGGAACCGTCAAGACCAATCAAGCTGGCTTCCAGTCCGGAGGGTGTCCCGTGGCGTCGACAGAGGAGGATCCAGTCATTCAGAGGGAGGCCCGCCGACCGTTACACTGAGGATGGACAGCCGATTTGCCGCCGATGCAGTCAGCCAGGACACATAGCAAGGTACTGTACTTTAAATGGGTCCGACCTGGGGCAGAGGGCCAACCCCCAGGCATAAGGTCATCAGGCCTGTCTAATTGGCGTGATAAGTATGTGGGGGGACGTCCAGTCTTACCCGTAGTGCTGCACGATATCCCCATGAGTGCCCTACTGGACACCGGGTCTCAAGTGACTACCATCCCCTACGTACTTTTCAAGCGGTACTGGAGTGACGCGGATATAACCCGTTATCCAGACGATGACGTAAGCATCATCGCCAGCAATGGCCAACCCGTGCCACAGGTGAGGTTCAGAGAGATGACCATCAAGATTGGTAAGGTGGAACTGCCGGCACAGAGAGTGATCATTGTGGACATTGACCGTCGTGAAAGTCACTCTAAAATAACCTTGGGTACTAATGTGATTGAAAACTGTCTTTCAGAAGTAATTGTGATTTTGCAGCAGGTGGCGATGAATGCGAGCTCCAGCCAACAGAGGGTCCTCCAGAAAGAGATAATAGCCCTGATGAGACGGCAACAGGTAGAACTGTCTGGTGGTGAGATCGGTAGCGTGAGGATGAGCGACCCGTTCCCCATTGCCATGCCTCCCAAAAGTGAAATGATGATCAGGTGTCGGACTGCAATCGGCTTAAGAGGGAGAGACTACCAAGCCATGGTAGAACCCGTGTACTCAGACAGCAGGCCCACCATTTTGACAGCCCGGGGGGTGGTTGATGTCCGTCATGGAAGGGTGCCCGTCCAGATCTTAAACATCGGGGAAAGGCAAGTACATTTGCCCCGGTACGCTACACTACCCAAATTGTTTGCCGTCGAACACAATGCTATCAGCGTCATGGAACCCTTGCCTCCATCTCCCCCGGTGGAGGGTAATGGCTCCCAGAAACACAAGGAGGACTGGTGCCAGAAACTCCATGTGGGTGCTGACTCCACTCCCCTGCACCAAAAACAAGGAGTCTACCGGGTGGTTCAGGAGTACGAGAGAATTTTTAGTAAGCACCCGCTAGACTTCGGCCGATTAAAGGGAGTAGAACACCACATTCCCACGGGGAGCCACCCACCAATAAAAGAGACACAGACCTGTACCCCCCGCACATTATCAGAACGCAAATGCTGAGAGAAATGAAAGAAGCTGGGGTCATTAGAGACAGCTGTAGCCCCTGGGCAGCTGGTTCTGGGAAAAAAGAAAGACGGTACCATGAGAATGTGCGTGGACTATAGACAAATCAATCGTATCACCCATAAAGACGCGTACCCGTTACCTAGGATAGAGGAGTCTTTTGCAGCCCTAAAATTAGCTAACTTCTTCTCTACTTTGGACCTTACTAGCGGGTACTGGCAGGTTCCTGTGACAGAGGCTGACAAGGAGAAGACCGCCTTCACCACCCCGATGGGATTGAGCGAATTCAACTGTATGCCATTCGGGCTCTGCAACGCGCCCGGGACCTTCCAGAGGCTGATGGAATGCTGTCTAGGGCACCAAAACTTCGAGACGGTCCTACTTTACCTGGACGACGGGATCGTCTATTCGAAGACCTACGAGGACCATCTAAAACACCTGGCCAAGGTGTTCGAAGCCCTGGCAGGCTATGGCCTGAAGGTGAAACCCTCAAAGTGTCACCTGTTGAAACCGATGGTCCAGTACCTAGGACACGTGGTGAGTGCTGAGGGAGCAGCCCCCGACCCCGACAAAGTTACAGCCATCAAGAGCTGGCCAAGCCCCTCTAACACCAAAGAAGTGAGGCAATTCCTCGGGTTGGTAGGCTACTACCGAAGGTTCATCCCCGGGTTCACAAAGATGGCAGCTCCAATGCAGGACCTCCTGATAGGCCAGTCTAAATCCAGAAGTCACAAGCCACATTTCAAGTGGGACAAGCTGGAAGAGGAGTCCTTCCGCCAGTTGAAGATGGCCCTCACGGGGGATGAGATCCTGGCCTACCCAGATTATGGCCAGCCTTTTATCCTCCACACCGACGCCAGTAATGTGGGGCTGGGAGCCGTACAGTCACAAAACCAACAGGGCAGAGAAAGAGTGATCGCGTACGCCAGCCGGAAGCTGAGGCCCACCGAGAGAAACCCGGAGAATTACAGCTCCTTCAAGCTAGAATTCTTGGCAGTGGTGTGGGCCATCACAGAACGGTTTAAGCATTACCTGGCCTCCACAAAGTTCACTGTGTACACGGACAACAACCCGCTGACACACCTGGACAACGCAAGACTAGGTGCCCTAGAAAAGCGGTGGATGGCCCGGCTATTCAATTATGACTTCACAATCAAGTACCGGGCAGGCAGGACCAATGCCAACGCAGACGCCCTATCAAGAATGCCCCACCTACCTGAAGGAGAAGAATGTTAGAACTCTCCTGTTAGGTTTTTTCTATTTTGCTGGTCACATGACCTTTTTGCCTATTTAATCCTGCTCCGCCCTTCTGGCCATGCTGGACTTCACTGTAATTTCTACTCTTAAGCTAGCCAGGTGCTTTGTAACCTTTTTCAGTCAGTTTAGCTTGGTCTTTTGACCTTTATGTTCTATGTTGTGTGTTTGTCTTTTTACTGCTACAATTTCTGCTAGGAGGTGTCCATCTTTCTCCCAGTCCCTAGTTCTTGTAGGGATCCCTCCCTCACATCTATAGGTCTTCGTTCAGACTAGCTGAGGACTTTAGCGAGTCTGATCACAGGATCAGGTTCCCCATTACATCGTAGGGATCTAGCTTAGTTCTATTGTAGGGACAGATCTCCTGTCTTTCCTTAGTGCTTGTAGCCTATCATAACAGTAAGTCCAGCCCAAAAATATCTCTAAGGAAAGACCTCCAGTTTCCATCATGGTGTCGGTTCAGGATTTGGCTCAACGCCTGCAAGGACTCTCTCTGGAGGTGGCCGAGCTCCAACAACACGTGAGTAGCTGTTCTGGAGCGCATTTTGTGGAGCCAAAGGTACAATTGCCTGATTTATTTTTTGGTGAACAACAAGATTTTTTTTCCTTTAAAAATGCTTGTTTATTGTATTTTCGTTTGAGACCCAGATCCTCTGGTGATGAATCACAGCGCATAGGGTTCATAATGTCACTTTTGCGCAAAGAACCTCGGGGATGGGCCATTTCTCTCCAACCTAGTGATCCGTGCTTTAGATCAGTGGATAGTTTTTTTCTGCTTTGGGGTTGTTGTATGATGATCCTGATCGTGTCTCATCAGCTGAGACGGAATTGAGACAGGGATCAGGTAATGTGGAAAATTATTGTACTCACTTCCGTCGGTGGTCTGCTCAGGTGGGGTGGAACGATTCAGCTCTGAAAAGTTTGTTTCTTGCTGGGCTAGGTGAAAGGGTTAAGGATCTGCTTATTGCTTATTCTACACCTGGAAACTTGCAGGAGGCAATGCAATTAGCTATACGGGTGGACAGGAGACTGCGTGCAAGGGTTAATGAGAGTAAATCCTTTGCCATATCAGCTCCTAGTCTTGAGAGGGTCTGTACTGACATTGGAGAGCCGATGGAGATTGGGGCGATGTCACCCCGCTCTCAGGAAAAAGACCGCAGGTTTTCTGAAGGTTTGTGCTTTTATTGCGGAAAATCTGACCATTTCATTAAGAACTGTGTGCTTCGTATGAACAAAGAAAAAAAAAAAAAAAGAGGTCAGTTACGCCCGTATAGCCTTTTTAAACACTAAGGGGTATTTCTTTCTGCTACTACTGCAGCTCAGGAAGAATTAATTGAATTTCGGGTATTTGTGGATTGTGGTTCTACTCTGAATGTGATTGATGGGGGATTCTTGGAAAAACTTAAATTAAAATCCAAACCTTTGTCATCCCCTATTGCCGTGGTTTCTGTCGATGGCTCTCCCTTGAAATGTGTTACTCACAAGGTTTATGAATTTCCCCTCACTATTAATGGTATTCACCAAGAAAATTTGGATTTGGTAGTATTAAATAATTTGCCTTTTTCAGTAATTTTGGGGTTACCCTGGTTAAAATTGCACAATCCTGTACTGGATTGGTCTACTAATGAAATTAAGTCCTGGAGCCCGAAGTGTTATGACAAGTGTTGTAACAGGCGCTTTACTGCTGTGGATAAAGGGGAATTACCTGTACCTATTCAGGAGTTTTGGAAAGTTTTTTCTGAGGAGGAGTCGCAAATTTTGCCTCCCCATAAAGACTATGATTGTACCATTGAATTTGTCCCTGGAGCGACTCTTCCTAAAAGTCGTTTATTTAATCTTACTATTCCTGAGAGAAAGGCTTTGGAGGAATACATACAGACGAGCTTGGCCGCCGGTCATATCAGACCCTCTAAGTCACCTGTGGCTGTTGGATTTTTTTTGTAAAAAAAAGGACGGCGGTTTACGTCCTTGTCTGGACTTTCGCGAGATTAATAAAATTACTGTACGCAATCCCTACCCACTGCCATTGATTCCTGATTTGTTTAACCAGTTAGTGGGGGCCAAGTGGTTCTCTAAAATTGATCTCCGGGGGACATACAATTTGTTGCGCATGAAGGAGGGTGATGAATGGAAGACTGCTTTTAACACTCCTGTGGGTCATTTTGAGAATCTGGTTATGCCTTTTGGTCTTACCAACGCACCAGCATTTTTTCAGAATCTTATTAATGACATCCTTAGACCTTTGATCGGCAAAAATGTGGTTGTGTATTTGGATGACATTTTGATTTATTCGCCTGATCTGGAGTCTCATTGGCGGAGCGTACGTGAGGTATTACAGTTATTAATTGACAATTCGCTTTTTGCTAAGCTAGAGAAATGTGAGCTCGCTGTACAGAGAATTAGTTTTTGGGGTACATTATCTCCAGCGAGGGCTTTGAGATGGACCCGGTGAAAGTTCAAGCTGTGCAGGAATGGCCTAGGCCTATTGGTTTGAAATCGATACAGAGGTTTTTGGGTTTCGCAAATTATTACAGAAAATTCATTAAAAAATGTTCTATTATTGTTAAACCACTGACCGATCTCACCAGGAAAGGTGCTAATACGGTTCAGTGGACTACTGAGGCCATTGAAGCGTTTGTGTTTCTAAAGGAGAGGTTCAGCTCTGCCCCCATCCTTATGCAGCCTGATGTGACTAAGCCGTTTTTGGTTGAGGTTGATGCTTCTTCTGTGGGGGTCGGTGCGGTGTTGTCTCAGGAAAACAAGGATGGAGTACATCCCTGTGCCTTTTTTTCAAAAAAAATTTCTGAGACTGAACTTAATTACGATATTGGTAATCGGGAATTGCTGGCTATTAAACTCGCATTTGAACACTGGCGTCATCTCTTGGAAGGTGCTGAATTTCCCATTCAGGTTTTCACTGATCATAAAAATCTGATCTATCTTGATGCTGCCAAGCGCTTGAATGCCCGTCAGGCTAGGTGGGCACTTTTTTTTTCGCGGTTTAATTTTTCCGTTACTTACATCCCGGGTACCAAGAATGTTAAAGCTGATGCGTTGTCTCGCAGCTTTTCTCCCATACTCGGTGCTGAGGAGGAGGAGAGCATTTTACAAGAAGGTGTTGTGATTGCTGCATTGGACTCCGTTTTGGAAGATGAGATTCTTAAAGCACAGGAGAATGCCCCATCTAACACTCCCCATGGGAGGTTGTTTGTGCCTAGGACCTTTAGGAGAGATTTGTTTGTTGAGTGTCATGAGTCTCGGTTGGCAGGTCATCCAGGAATTTCTGAGACCAAGAGACTTGTGGCAAGGTACAGCAATAGGGGTTCAAGAAAACCACACAGAAGAATGAGTATTAAAGCGAGTGTAGTGCTACAAAGAGTTAAAACTTAACATTTATTACAACTGAATAAAAAAGTAATACACAAGTCCAAAGGACCTAAAAACGAGTATAAGCCTGTCTGTGATAGTGAGTGACCCTAAAAATCAATAGCTCATTATGTCCAGGAATATAACCATATGTGATACCAACATAGTCTACCTGTAACATCACACAGAAAATGGCAGGAAAATAGTAACGGAGCTCTCAAGACAGTGTCTCAAACGTATCGTGTCTCAGCCCACAAGAACCTTAATACATTTACACAATTAATGGTGAGCCTTTAAACACCTATAAATATATTAATGGAACGACCTCACCAGATAGAATGTTGGTTCTTGCTCTCTGGCTTTAAGACAGCTCCATGTGATGGGGCATCCAAAACCTTATTCAGCCTCCGGCAACTCACAGCACACCGCTCCCAACGCGTTTCATTGCCTCAGCTAATCATCAGGGGAGAAGAGGGTGTCATGCGGTATAGAAGCTGGCATCAAACGCTCAGCTTATCCATTAGACAGTGCCGATAACAGGCAGATAGGTCCTCCTTTTGAATATGCCCGCGCTGACAAGCGGGCGCGTCACTTCCGGTTCCGGCCAGACGGCATCCGGTATGTGGAACGCAGGCGCCGGCCGTGACACGCAAACGTCACTTCCGGCTCGCGCGTCCCACAGGAAGCCAGTGCACAGACCAGGAAGCGACGAGTAGGGGGAATGAACACAGTGTGCCCACACATAGCACGCCGCGGTGGGTGGTAACAAGAACCCCCACCCACGCAAAATCACCCCCACCAGGAGGAGTGTCAGAAAAGAAGAGAACAATGTATGACACTCCTCCGGTCACATACCATATGCCGCGCAGTCTATAATAACCACGCTAGACATACCCCAGTGGTCAAAAGACTGGAGATACTTCACGGGTCAAGTCAGATCAGTGGTAATGAGGCAGAGGACAACCTCGCACACATAAAGCCCAAAAAGAAGGAAAGGCAATTTGTAAAAATAGGGAGAAAACTGGGGAGGACCGCACCTCCAGAGCAAGGGAAGGGGGAAGGGGGAGATGAGAAACGGGAGGAAGGAGAGTGGATAATGGGGCATAACGCAGGAAAAGATATTGAGCAAAAAATCAAAATCAACCAGATGAATACATCGAGGGGAGTAGAGACAGCAGAGGGGACTACACAGCCCTATTGATAAACTAGTGAGGACTGTCCCTACCTGTCAGTGGAGGTTGGCACCCTAAAACCTGCGCAAGTGGCGCCCCCACTCCACGGCGGCTATCCCTACTCTCCTTGCCCTATTTCGCCCTGCACTCATAAGAAGGACCTGTAGAACAACTGTTCATTTAGGCCCTGAGGGGCCATTGTCTGCAATCTAAAAATCCACTTAGTCTCCCTTTGGAGAATCAATTTGTCCCAATCACCCCCTCTTGGCGGGGCAGTCACTTTATCGATTCCCATGAATTGTATCACGTTTGTGTCGTTAGGATGCACGTTGTTCACATGTCTCGCCAGGGGGGTGTCTCTTTTCAGGGCTATATCCCGTTGGTGTTCCCCCACTCTTCTTCTTAGTTCTCTTTTAGTTTTCCCCACATATTCCACCCCGCACACACAAATGGCCATATAGATTATCTCCTTGGATCTGCAATTGATAAAATGTTTGACGACAAAGGTTTCTCCGGTGACATTGCTTCTAAAGTCCTTTCCTTGTATCATAACTTTACATGATACACATCCACTACATCTGAAACTACCATTGATAGAACTTATTAACCAATTGTTTCCCAGATGACCCGTGTAGTGGCTGTGGACCAATCTGTCCCTAAGGGATCTGCCCCTTTTATAGGTAATCATGGGTCTTAGATCGACCACATCACCAATGTCTTCATCCATTTGGAGGATCGGCCAATGTTTGTGTAGTATCTCACGAACTGTATGTGCCTGATTGGAGAAGGTAGTAATGAGTCTACATGGAGCACTATCTTTGCTCGGTTTAGGGGGTGGGTGTAGTAGGGAGGTGCGGTCACTAGCCAGAATCTCACCATAAGCCTCGGCCACCACCTTCCTAGGGTAACCCCTCTCGTGAAAACGCCGACAGAGGTCACTGGCCTGAGTTCTGAAAGTGACGTCATCCGAACAATTTCTTCGGATCCTCATGAACTGCCCCTTTGGTATTCCCTTCTTAAGGGGGACAGGATGGTTACTTTCCCACCTGAGAAGGGAATTCGAAGCAATTGTCTTCCTATAGGTACTTGTCACTATCTCACCATCCATACCTATCCGGATGAGGATATCGAGGATAGGCAGCTCATGAGGACCAAACTCAAAAGTAAAGTGTAGATTGAGATCGTTGTGGTTCAGTCTGTCGACGAGATCCCCGAAGGATTTTTTGTCCCTCTTCCACAATACTAGGACGTCGTCAATGTATCGAACCCACAACAGGATGTTTTCGCCACCCACCATAGGGATATCACCAAACATGACAGTTTCTTCCCACCAGCCCAGGTAAAGGTTAGCATACGATGGGGCACAGGGACTCCCCATCGCAGTGCCCCTGAGCTGGTGGAAATACTTCCCGCCGAAAAGGAACACATTTTTTGTCAAGCAGAACTGTAGGGCCTCCATCACAAAGTGATTATGTCTCTCAAATTGCTTGCCCCTCCCACTGAGGAAGAACCGTATCGCTTCCAAACCCCTGTCGTGAGGTATTGAGGAGTACAATGACTCGACATCAATACTAGCTAATGTCACGTCCTTGTCCACCGTTATACTTTCCAATTTACGGAGCATGTCATTGGTGTCGCCAATGAATGAATTAAGGCTTAGGACAAAAGGTTTGAGTACCTTCTCAAGGTATATTCCCAGATTTTGAGTTAGGTTATTCACCCCAGATACGATAGGTCCTCCTTTTGAATATGCCCGCGCTGACAAGCGGGCGCGTCACTTCCGGTTCCACATACCGGATGCCGTCTGGCCGGAACCGGAAGTTCCATTAATATATTTATAGGTGTTTAAAGGCTCACCATTAATTGTGTAAATGTATTAAGGTTCTTGTGGGCTGAGACACGATACGTTTGAGACACTGTCTTGAGAGCTCCGTTACTATTTTCCCGCCATTTTCTGTGTGATGTTACAGGTAGACTATGTTGGTATCACATATGGTTATATTCCTGGACATAATGAGCTATTGATTTTTAGGGTCACTCACTATCACAGACAGGCTTATACTCGTTTTTAGGTCCTTTGGACTTGTGTATTACTTTTTTATTCAGTTGTAATAAATGTTAAGTTTTAACTCTTTGTAGCACTACACTCGCTTTAATACAAGAGACTTGTGGGTCGCAGTTTTTGGTGGCCTGGATGGCAGAAGGAAGTCATTAAGTGGGTGCGTCAATGTACTGTGTGTGCTAGATCTAAGTCTTCTCATACTCCTGCTGCGGGGTTGCTTGGCCCTCTGGAGGTTCCTAGTGCACCTTGGACACATCTGGCTATGGACTTTATTACTGACCTTCCCTCCTCTGAGGGTTTCACGGTCATCTGGGTGGTCGTGGAACGTTTTAGCAAGATGTGTCACTTGGTTCCCTTCATCAAACTGCCCTGCGCTAAAACACTCGCTAAGGCCTTTGTCAAGGAAATTGTCAGACTCCATGGTGTTCCTAGTGACATTGTTTCTGATAGGGGACCTCAGTTCGTGGCTCGTTTTTGGCGTGCCTTTTGTGACAGGTTGGGAGTTCATTTGTCGTTTTCATCTGGATATCATCCTGAGTCTAATGGCCAGACAGAAATGAAGAATCAGGATGTTGAGCAGTTCTTGCGTTGTTTTGTGGCAGACAATCAAGAGGGGTGGTCTGAGTTTCTGCCGCTTGCTGAATTTGCTCTAAACAACCATACATCCTCTTCTGCTGGGTGTTCGCCTTTTTTTGTTGTTCTGGGAGACATCAGTCTTTTGGGTCATTCTCCAAATTGGTATCGGCTGTGCCGGAGGAGGAGAGCTTTTCCTGTGATTTGGAGAGAGTTTGGACGGATGTGCGTGGTAATCCTCAGGAGGCTAACAAAAAATCTAAGAGGTACATTGATAGGAAACGTCAAAAGGTTTTGTTTACGGTTGGTGACATGGTTTGGTTGTCCTCTAAGAATCTGCGGATGAGGATTCCTTCTAAAAAATTGGGTACCAAGTTTGTAGGGCCCTTTAAGGTGCTTCAGGTAGTTAACCAATCTGCTGTTAGGTTGGAGGTTCCTACCTCCTGGAAGATTAATCCAGTGTTTCATGTTTCTCTATTGAAAAAAGCTGATGTATCAGATAGAGACGCCACTGCCACTGTTCCTCCGGTGGTGGAGGACGGGGAATATGAAATTTCCCGCATCCTTAATTCTAGACGGTATAGGGGGAGTTTGCAGTATTTCGTCGCTTGGAAGGGTTTCGGTCCCGAAGATAACTCATGGGTGAGGGCGGATGATGTTTCAGCTTCCAGACTTGTCAGAGCGTTTCACAAGAGGTTTCCGGATAAGCCTGGGCCTAGGGGATCCGGAGGATCCTCTTAGAAGAGGGGGTACTGTTATAACTCTCCTGTTAGGTTTCTTCTATTTTGCTGGTCACATGACCTTTTTGCCTATTTAATCCTGCTCCGCCCTTCTGGCCATGCTGGACTACATTGTAATTTCTACTCTTAAACTAGCCAGGTGCTTTGTAACCTTTCTCAGTCAGTTTAGCTAGGTCTTTTGACCTTTATGTTCTATGTTGTGTGTTTGTCTTTTTACTGCTACAATTTCTGCTAGGAGGAGTCCATCTTTCTCCCAGTCCCTAGTTCTTGTAGGGATCCCTCCCTCACATCTATAGGTCTTCGTTCAGACTAGCTGAGGACTTTAGCGGGTCTGATCGCAGGATCAGGTTCCCCATTACATCGTAGGGATCTAGCTTAGTTCTATTGTAGGGACAGATCTCCTGTCTTTCCTTAGTGCTTGTAGCCTATCATAACAAAGAAGACTCGGAAGAGCTGGAGGAAGTAGAGCTCCCTGCGTTTCACCGGTATGGGGCCACTCAGTATTCTCACCGGGTAAGAGACAAAGACCTAACCACCGTCATGTTCAACCCTTTACCCCACCACGGCTGGGCTGAAACGCAAGATAGTGACCCTGCAGTTCGCCTGTTGAAAGACCTGTTAACCCAGGCAGACGCTAGCCCTGGCCCGGACACTCCAGAGGAAGCCAAGCAGTTATGGAAGGAGAAAAGCAGGCTATTCCTCTACGAGGGCAAGCTGTGCAGAAGGCTTGTCAACCACCGGACGCACGAGCTGACCGGGCAGATAGTGGTCCCAAGGCGAGATGCAGCGATGGTCCTGGAGGCCTACCATGACAGAGCGGGACACTTCCGGTGGAAGAGACTGGAGTTCCTACTGAGAGAGCGGTTCTACTGGATCGGTATGAGAGGGGCCATAGAGAAGTGGAGCAGGGACTGCGGCCCAAGCCACCTCAGAAGAAAGGACCATACCAGCCAGAAGACACCCTTGAGGCCCATTGTCACCAGGCAGCCTCTTGAGCTAGTAGCTCTGGACCATGTGAAGTTGGCTCGAAGCCAGTCCGGCTACGTCTATGCCCTCACGATTGTGGACCATTACTCCCGGTTCCTGGTGGTGGTTCCTGTTAAAGACCTGACAGCCCAAACAGCGGCCAGAGCCTTCCAGCAACACTTCTGCCGTCCACACGGGTATCCGGAACAGGTCTTGACAGATCAAGGTCTAGCGTTTGAGGTGGAAGTCTTCCAGGAGTTCTGCAACCTCTACGGCTGTAGGAAGATTCGGACAATGCAGTACCACCCGCAAACCAACGGGCTGTGTGAGAAAATGAACAATATCGTCATTGATCTCCTCAAGACGTTGCCCCTGGAAGAATGCAGCCTGTGGCCGGAGAAGCTGCCAGACCTGATTGACTTGTACAACCATATCCCGGTGAATGCTACAAATTGCACCCCGGCTTACCTGATGCGAGCAAGACCAGGTAAGCTGCCGATAGACCTGGAGATGGGAGTCCTGACACCCGAGGACACCTCCCCAGACGCGGACTGGGATACGGAACGGCGGCTACAGTACAAGAAGGTACAGGAGAGTGTAGAGAGGAGTCTGGCTCAAGCGAGAGAAAAGCAAGAGAGGCTCTTCAACCAACACGCCCCTGCTGGTCCCCTGGAACCTGGTGAGCAGGTCCTGAAGCGGAAGAGAAGGCTTCACAAGCTGGACGACCAGTGGGAGAGACCCGTACACAGTACTGCAGTCCGACCACAACAACCCGAAGGTATGTGTGATTACCAAGGATGGAGGAGAAACCACTAGCACCGTCTCCAGAGACCACCTAAAACGGTGCCCCGAGCACCTACAGAATCCAAGTGAAGATCAAGATGACCTTGAACCTGCAGAGGACAAGGAAGAAATGATCAGCACAGTTCTCGGAGAGTTCCCCCGCACCTGGACTCGAATAAACGATGCCATAGTGGTACCCATCCTACACTTCCTTCAGCCTACCCAGCAGAAGCCTACAGAAGAACAAGAGGAACAAGCAGCCCCGGAGGCAGAAGAACCCATGCCAGCAGCCCAGGAGAGTCAACCCTCTGCTGACAGTGAGCCTGCCATGCCTGCGGTAAGCCAAAGAACCCGCAGACAGCTGCCTGCCCTGGCTGTAAACCCAGCTAGTAGCTATACCCTTAATACTAGTGGGGAAACCGAGGTTAGACCACCACCAGACAGTGGGCTACGGAGGTCAACCCGGAGCACTAGGGGTCAAATACCAGCTCGCTGGAAGATCTAAATGTATAATGTATATATTTAATGTGTTATTTTTGTACCCCGGTTATTAATAATGTTTCTCCAGTTTTCCTAGATGCAATGGACTGACAGGTTATGGACAGTGAATAACCGGAACTACCATGTAGATAGTTGCACCTGGTGCCCTCTTGTGAAGTTGGCCACAGAAGAAAAACCTGTCCGGCGTGGCCTCCTTGTGGTCCAAAGTAGGTAGCTCAGCCTTGCCGCCACGCCCAAGGCCAGGAACTTGGGGTTTATAGGGACAGGTCCCCACATCGCTCAAAAACTTCGCCTTATTGGGTGAAACGGACACCCGGTCACGGATCATACTGTGACCCTCTTCTTTTGTTGGTGATATGGACACCCGGTCACAGACCATACTGTGACCTAAAGAACTCAAAATGTGGTGTTGTTTGTTATTTCTTTCCCTGTTGTGTTTATGGTCATGCATTTATACCCTGTATTTGTGTTTCTTGTTTAGTCCCGGAGTACTAAAATTTACTAGGGGGGAATGTGTCACCCCAGGCCTGGATGCCACAAATATTAAAGGCTGTATCTGAGAGCAGGAGGGAGGTTCCCTGGTCAGGGACCATTATCATGCAGCACCTCCTGTCCCAGGCCAGTAGTGGGAGCAGGCTGCGCCTATAAAAGCTGGAACTGAGGGCAGGGTTAGAGAGACCAGGACCCACTTCTGAAGCATCCAGAAGGGTTCCCAAAGGAAAGGGACAGGTCAGCAGCAGCTGAGGAGTCCGGGAGGCAGAGGAGGAACAGCAAGCCAGGGACAGAGGCGACGAGAGCTGGTCCTGGCTGAGAGAGAACTACACAACCAGACACTGGGGTCCGAGGCTGTCAGGGTTGCAAGTCCGGCAGCAGATAACCAACCCATGAGGGATTTCAGGTCCCTTGGCCTGAGAAGCCTGGAGGCTCCGCCACACAGAGGGACTGGTACAGCATGGAGAAGCAACAGGTACCTAAGGCCCGAGTCGCAAGCCATATGGGCGTAGTACACGGCCAGCTCAGGGACGTGGGCTATCACACCACGAAAAGGGGGATAGTCAGCAAGGGCAGAGAGAGAACGGTAGGCCTTCACACTCACCCTGACAAGTGAGGCTCGCCCGAATGCTCTCAGACACCCAGACCCATTCCTACCCTGTACTCCTGTTGGGTCATTAGTACTAACTACAATAAAGACCCTGGACTGTTTGAAGCAGACTCTGAACCCTTATTATGGTGGCCTGCACCATCACCCCCAGCATCCTATTACACTGCCCTGAGGCTACACTCTTCCCGTGGGGAGTTATCCTATCCCTGTGCTGCATACCAACATCAGCCTCAGTGGTCTGCCTTGACCGCAATCCACGGGTGGCATAGTCGGACATTCAAAACCCTACAAATAGACTGCCACAGCATTTGGTCTGACCACCCTGAGCCAAGGGATCGGGTTGCCACTATTACCCCCAACATTGCACTGAAGCCCGGTTCCGGGTGCCCCACGGCCCAGGGGGCGAGTCACTACAAGCCAAAATATTTTTTCAGAGCTAGATGCAGAAAAAAATTATATTGAATTTGCAACCTGGTGGAGGTTAGTATAGCTGGACTAATAGAACAAGTCCCACACACTGCTACAAGCCGAAATATTTTTTCAGAGCTAGATGCAGAAAAAAATTATTTTGAATTTGCAACCTGGTGGAGGTTAGTATAGATGGACTAATAGAATGATGCTATGCCCAAAAGGTTTTACTTCACTAGGTGCAGTAAAAAAAATGATATTCTATACACAGGTGGTGTAGCTTGGAACACAGATAGGCTACTCCACTGACTAACACACTGCAAAAGGCCAAAAAGGATTTGCTTTGCTAGATTTAGCCAAATGCTGTGAAAAAATCTTGCTCAGCACTAAAACAGACCTGCCTGGCAAAAAGTGATAGGAACTGATGTAACCTAGCCCTCAAAAGGACTGCAATTACAATTAGTCTTTACTCCCAACCTATCTATTTAAGAGCACAGACCTGCCTGATAAAAGTGATAGGAACTGATGTAACCTAGTCCTTAAAAGGACTGCAATCACAACTATTCCCTACTCCCAAGCTATCTATAGATTTGTGCGAAAATTGGCATGAAATTAACAAAGTATAGCGCACACAGCAACAGCGGTGCGGTCTAACACACAGCTGCAGCAGTGAGAAAATGGTGGCGACAGGGAAAATGGCTGGGTCTTATAGGGCAAGGACATGTGACATACACTGCCAATGACACATGCCCTTGCTTGTGTGAAAAAAAGCAGTTCGCTCCGTGTGTGCGCTGCTGATAGGCTGACAGATTGCACCTCCCCACTGTAAATGCGGGAAAGAGAAAAAAAAATGCAGATCTTCATTATTTATGCAGAGATCCATCCCCTGCCCCTCCCCCCGCCCCGCTGTACACTCAAACTGCGTATTAACATTAATTTTCAGCATTACTGAGAAAAAATCCAGTTATGATTTTGGTGCACGAACAGTTATCGAGCATAACCTCTAACAGCCGAATTTTTTTCACATTGTTCGTGTTCACCGAACGGCTCGAACACCGCCCAAAACAGCTCGAATTTGAGATTGGCGAACAGTTTGAGTCAAACACCGCTCATCTCTAGTCACCAGCAAAGCACCCCCACACCATCACACCTCCTCCTCTATGCTTCACGGTGGGAACCAGGCATGTAGCGTCCATCCGTTCACCTTTTCTGCTTCGCACAAAGACATGGTGGTTGGAACCAAAGATCTCAAATTTGGACTCCTCAGACCAAAGCACAGATTTCCACTGGTCTAATGTCCATTCCTTGTGTTCTTTAGCCCAAACAAGTCTCTTCTGCTTGTTGCCTGTCCTTAGCAGTGGTTTCCTAGCAGCTATTTTACCATGAAGGCCTGCTGCACAAAGTCTCCTCTTAACAGTTGAAGAGATGTGTCTGCTGCTAGATCTCTGTGTGGCATTGACCTGGTCTCTAATCTGAGCTGCTGTTAACCTGCGATTTCTGAGGCTGGTGACTCGGGTAAACTTATCCTCAGAAACAGAGGTGACTCTTGGTCTTCCTTTCCTCGGGCGGTCCTCATGTGAGCCAGTTTCTTTGTAGCGCTTGATGGTTTTTGCAACTGCTCTTGGGGACACTTTCAAAGTTTTCCCAATTTTTCGGACGGACTGACCTTCATTTCTTAAAGTAATGATGGCCACTCATTTTTCTTTACTTAGAATTTGTATTATGGCAAGAAAAAAGCAGCTAACAGTCTATTCAGTAGGACTATCAGCTGTGTATCCACCAGACTTCTGCACAACACAGGTGATGGTCCCAGCCGCATTTATAAGCAAGAAATCCCACTTATTAAACCTGACAGGGCACACCTGTGAAGTGAAAACCATTTCCGGTGACTACCACTTGAAGCTCATCAAGAGAATGCCAAGAGTGTGCAAAGCAGTCATCAAAGCAAAAGGAGGCTACTTTGAAGAACCTAGAATATAAGACATATTTTCAGTTGTTTAACACTTTTTTGTTAAGTATATAATTCCACATGTGTTAATTCATAGTTTTGATGCCTTCAGTGTGAATGTACAATTTTCATAGTCATGAAAATACAGAAAAATCTTTAAATGAGAAGGTGTGTCCAAACTTTTGGTCTGTACTGTATACACACAGTGAAGGAAATAATCATTTGATCCCTTGCTGTTTTTGTAAGTTTTCCCACTGACAAAGACATGAACAGTCTATAATTTTAAGGGTAGGTTAATTTTAACATTGAACGATAGAATATACCCCCCAAAAAATCAAGGAAATTACATTGTATCAATTAGATAATTTTTTTTGCATTTTGCAGTGAGAAATAAGTATTTGATCCCCTACAAACCATTATGAGTTCTGGCTCCTACAGACCAGTTAGATGCTCCTAATCAACTCGTTACCTGCATTAAAGACAGCTGTCTTACATAGTCACCTGTATGAAAGACTCCTGTCTACAGACTCAATTAATCAGTCAGACTCTAACCTCTACAACATGGGCAAGACCAAAGAGCTTTCTAAGGATGTCAGGGACACTATCATAGACCTGCACAAAGCTGGAATGGGCTACAAAACCATAAGTAAGACGCTGGGTGAGAAGGAGACAACTGTTGGTGCAATAGTAAGAAATACAAAATGACTGTCAATCAACATCAATCTGGGGCACCATGCAAAATCTCAACTTGTAGGGTTTCCTTGATCATGAGGAAGGTGAGAGATCAGCCTAAAACTACACGGGGGAACTTGTTAATGATTTCAAGGCAGCTGGGACCACAGTCACCAAGAAAACCATTGGCAACACATTACGTCTTAAAAGTTTAAAATCATGCAGTGTCTGCAAGGTCCCCCTGCTCAAGAAGGCACAGGTGCAGGCCTGTCTGAAGTTAGCCAAGGAACACTGGATGATTCTGTGAGTTATTGGGAGAAGGTGCTGTGGACAGATGAGACAAAAATTGAGCTCTTTGGCATTAACTCAACTCGCCGCGTTTGGAGGAAGAGAAATGCTGCCTATGACCCATAGAACACCGTCCCCACTGTCAAGCATGGAGGTGGAAACATTATGTTTTGGGGGTGTTTCTCTGCTAAGGGCACAGGACTACTTCTCCGCATCAATGGGAGAATGGACGGAGCCATGTACCATAAAATCCTGAGTGACAACCTCCTTCCCTCCGCCAGGACATTAAAAATGGGTCGTGGCTTAGTCTTCCAGCAAGACAAGGACCCAAAACATACAGCCAAGGCAACAAAGGAGTGGCTCAAAAAGAAGTACATTAAGGTCATGGAGTGGCCTAGCCAGTCTCCAGACCTTAATCCCATAGAAAACTTCTGGAGGAAGTTGAAGCTCCGAGTTGCCAAGCGACAGCCTCAAAATCTGAATGATTTAGAGATGATCTGCAAAGAGGAGTGGACCAAAATTCCTCCTCACATGTGCGCAACCCTCATCATCAACTACAAAAAATGTCTGACTGCTGTGCTTGCCAACAAGGGTTTTGCCACCAAGTATTTTGTTTGCCAGAGGAATCAAATACTTATTTCTCACTGCAAAATGCAAATAAATGTATCTAATTTATACAGTGGGTATGGAAAGTATTCAGACCCCTTTAAATTTTTCACTCTTTGTTTCATTGCAGCCATTTGGTAAATCTAAAAAGTTCATTTTTTCTCATTAATGTACACTCTGCACCCCATCTTGACTAAAAAAAAACAAATGTAGAAATTTTTACAAATTTTATTAAAAAATTAAAACTGAAATATCACATGGTCATAAGTATTCAGACCCTTTGCTCAGACACTCATATTTAAGTCACATGCTGTCCATTTCCTTGTGATCCTCCTTGAGATGGTTCTACTCCTTCATTAGAGTCCAGCTGTGTTTAATTAAAGTGATAGGACTCGATTTGGAAAGGCACACACCTGTCTATAGAAGACCTCACAGCTCACAGTGCATGTCAGACCAAATGAGAATCATGAGCTCAAAGGAACTGCCCAAGGAGCTCAGACAGAATTGTGGCAAGGCACAAATCGGGCCAAGTTTACAAAAGAATTTCTGCATTACTCAAGGTTCATAAGAGCACGGTGTTCTCCATAATCCTTAAATGGAAGAAGTTTGGGACCACCAGAAGTCTTCCTAGACCTGGCCGTCCAGCCAAACTGAGCAATCATGGGAGAAGAGCCTTGGTGAGAGAGGTAAAGAAGAACCCCAAGATCACTGTGGCTGAGCTCCAGAGATGCAGTAGGGAGATGGGAGAAAGTTCCACAAAGTCAACTATCACTGCAGCTCTCCACCAGTTGGGCCTTTATGTAAGAGTGGCCTGACGGAAGCCTCTCTTCAGTGCAAGACATATGAAAGCCCACATAGAGTTTGCTCAAATACACATAAATGACTCCCAGACTATGAGAAATAAGATTCTCTGGTCTGATGAGACGAAGATAGAATTATTACCAAAAAGTTCTAAGCAGTATGTGTGGCGAAAACCAGGCACTGCTCATCACTTGCCCAACACAATCCCAACAGTGAAACATGGTGGCAGCAGCATCATGCTATGGGGGTGTTTTTTCAGCTGCAGTGACAGGATGACTGGTTGCAATTGAAGGAAACATGAATGCGGCCAAGTACAGAGTTATCCTGGATGAAAACCTCTTCCAGAGTGCTCTGGACCTTAAACTTGGCCGAAGGTTCACCTTCCAACAAGACAATGACCCTAAGCACACAGCTAAAATAACAAAGGAGTGGCTTCAGAAAAAATCTGTGACCATTCTTGACAGGCCGAGCCAGAGCCCTGACCTAAACCCAATTGAGCATCTCTGGAGAGACCCTTAAATGGCTGGCCACGAACATTCACCATCCAACCTGACGGAACTGGAGAGGATCTGCAAGGAAGAATGGCAGAGGATCCCCAAATCCAGATGTGAAAAACGTGTTGCATCATTCCCAAGAAAACTCATGGCTGTACTAGCTCAAAAGGGTGCTTCTACTCAATACTGAGCAAAAAGTCTGAATACTTATGCCATGTGATTTTTTCTTTAATAAATTTGCAAACATTTCTACATTTGTTTTTTTCAGACAAGATGGGGTGCAGGGTGTACATTAATGAGAAAAAAAATGAACTTTTTAGAATTTACCAAATGGCTGCAATGAAACAAAGAGTGAAAAATTTAAAGGGGTCTGAATACTTTCCGTACCCACTTTTAAGCAAATAAGAAAAAGATCTTCAGCTCACCTGGCCTAGCCTGCCCAGTCCTCCTTTCCATGATCTCGGTACTTTTCACTTTCGCTTTCCGTACTGTAATGCAGCGGCTTGCTTGGCATTACGGTAATGGTCCAGGATGTGTTTTGGGCTGACCATGTACCTTCCCCCTCAGATGTCTGATCACATGACTGTGACATCAGCACAGGTCCTGTGGGTGTGTAATACAGGATATATAAACCCTGGTAGTCTTGAGACGGGGTGTGTGTAAGGCGCGAGGCCTGTTCCTGTGTGGGACACTACTAGAGTGTGAGGCCTATTGAAGCCTGGTGAAGCCTGAAAGGCGGAGGCTGGATCCTTAGCTGTGTAAGCAATCCCAGTAGACTTGGAAGGCAAGAGCCTGAAAGGCAGAGGCTGGATGTTGGCTGTGTAAGCATACCAGTAGCCTTGGATGGTACGAGGGCTGGAGACCCCCATCTGGGAACCCATAAAGCCACAGTGGTGGCAGAATACACCTGAAGCAGCTAAAAACCCGCCAAAGGTAAAAACACTGCGTTATATGGACTTTTATGTTGTTGCCTAGCTGAGGGCTGTAACTGGAGCCAAGTGGACGTGACTCTCGCTGGGAAGGCTCCCGAATGTTATGTGTGTAATATGCCGGGGAGCCACTAAGATGGACTGTGTGATAAGCAATTATGAAGTGCAATAAACTGCTGAAGTGTGAAAACTGAAAAACGTGGCTGGTGTGCTTTAATTGACCCGGCGCAGCGAGTATCCCGCAATATGATGACTAGCGCTGCCTTACAGTACCCACTGTATAAATTAGATACATTTATTTGCATTTTGCAGTGAGAAATAAGTATTTGATTCCTCTGGCAAACAACACTTAATACTTGGTGGCAAAACCCTTGTTGGCAAGCACAACAGTCAGACATTTTTTGCAGTTGATGATGAGGGTTGCGCACATGTCAGGAGGAATTTTGGTCCACTCCTCTTTGCAGATCATCTCTAAATCATTCAGATTTTGTGGCTGTCGCTTGACAATTCGGAGCTTCAACTCCCTCCATAAGTTTTCTATGGGATTAAGGTCTGGAGACTGGCTAGGCCACTCCATGACCTTAATGTGCTTCTTTTTGAGCCACTCTTTTGTTGCCTTGGCTGTATAATTTGGGTCATTGTCTTGCTGGAAGACTAAGCCACGACCCATTTTTAATGTCCTGGCGGAGGGAAGGAGGTGGTCACTCAGGATTTTACGGTACATGGCTCCGTCCATTCTCCCATTGATTCGGAGAAGTAGTCCTGTGGCCTTAGCAGAGAAACACCCCCATAACATAATGTTTCCACCTCCATGCTTGACAGTGGGGAAGTTGTTCTATGGGTCATAGGCAGCATTTCTCTTCCTCCAAACACAGCGAGTTGAGTTAATGCCAAAGAGCTCAATTTTTGTCTCATCTGACCACAGCACTTTCTCCCAATAACTCACAGAATCATCCAGTGTTCATTGGCAAACTTCAGACAGGCCTGCACCTGTGCCTTCTTGAGCAGGGGGACCTTGCAGGCACTGCAGGATTTTAAACCTTTAAGGTGTAATGTGTTACCAATAGTTTTCTTGGTGTCTGTGGTCACAGCTGCCTTGAGATCATTAACAAGTTTCCCCTGTCTAGTTTTAGGCTGATCTATCACCTTCCTCATGATCAAGGTGAGATTTTGCATGGTGCCCCAGATTGATGTCGATTGACAGTCATTTTGTATTTCTTCAATTTTCTTACTATTGCACCAACAGTTGTCTCCTTCTCACCCAGCACCTTACTTATGGTTTTGTAACCCATTCCAGCTTTGTGCAGGTCTATGATCTTGTCCCTGACATCCTTAGAAAGCTCTTTGGTCTTGCCCATGTTGTAGAGGTTAGAGTCTGACTGATTATTTGAGCCTGTAGACAGTAGTCTTTTATACAGGTGACTATGTAAGACTGTAAAATAAATACTTCTTTCTGTATAATTTCTATCAAGGACTTCTCTATCACGATATTCATATAAAAAATGTATCTATTTATTCTAGGATTGTCCATTAAAAAGAATAATTGCAGAAGGTACATACAATAGTTAAATAGTTAGAGTAATTGTCAATTTGTCCATAAATGGCTTAATAGTTGAGATTCACCCATCCTTCCCTGGGATTCTGGATGGTAGATTGCGTCTGTCTGTGTCCAGCACGTGTGTCCTGGGCCTACATCAGCAGCTGGTTTACACACAGACCCTCGTCCTGTGGAATGGCAAGAGCCCCCCCGTCCCCCGTCTCTAACATGGGCTTTTATTGCACCTGTCATTCCACATATGGTAGTGAACTAAAAATACACACACAAATAGCGCATGTCATCTAGAAACAATGGCTGATGCAATCAGTATGGTACAGAATTCAGAATAAAATGAATATCCATAATTAATATTTAACAATTCCCCATTTTTTGAGGATGACCGACATCAACTGAAATACTCAAAGAAGATAGGTTCATCATTAGGATAACAGGATCATTTTTTTCTTCTCTTCTTCCTTGGTATTATCATTTAATGTCCATAATATTATTAATAATAATAATAACATCAATATCGGATTATTGTTATATAAATGATGTGAATTCATGTTATGGTAAGCCGTGACTAATATTCATTTAACATATATAATTATACTTCCCTAAATCTAAATCGAAGTAATCACGGGTCCAATCATCATCATCTGATGTCATCGGGTCTTCGTCTCGTCTTCTTCTTGGTTCTTTTAAAACACAGTCTTTAGATGAAAACTCCTTTGAAATAAATTATAGCGTGTAGATATTGTGCAGTCCATAAACTGTACTCTTTATTAGAAAGATCATGTGTGTCAATTGATAAGAAAACAAAGTCCATGGATGAAATGTAGCTTTAATATCTGTGCAGTGTCACCTGGACTTACGTTGGATTGTCTTTGGATAATTCTGGAATCCTCCGTGTCATCCGCACTTGTCTCGTGTCACTTTTGGAACAGTTGCAACGTCTTTGGTCAGCAAAGCAAGGGTTAACTTGACACTTCCCTGCTTTATATAGCACCATAACAAGTACTCATTAATGTGCAGGACACATATGTCAGGCTGGCCAAATCCTGTCACTCCATTATTCACCAGCTTTCAGGTGGTGGGAAATACTGGAACGTGATGAAACTTGAACACAACTCAGTTCATTTAGGATCATCGTCCTCTAGTCGTGGTTATCAGTGGTGAGAATTGTATTTGACACAGTCTATTATAACACTCAGCATTCACAACATCTTTACCTTCTGAGATTTCCGGATAGCGGTTGCTTCTTGTAACTTTTGAGAATCTCTGATTTATAAACATGAAAAGTCTTTATTAAGATAAAATTCATAATTGCGATGTCTTGGTTGAAGTCTTCATTCCCTAATCTGATACCAAATCTGGCAATTTTCCTAACCTATAACATCACAGCGTACCATAGCAATCAATAATATCCATCTAATTATCAAAATATTAAAATAAATTATGTTTGGAATAATAAACTAATAGTAATTCATTATTAATCAAGTTCTTCATGTGATAAAATATTCTATGTCATAGTTGTAATTACCTTTTCCAACCCATAGGTGTCAGTGTGTTTTGAAACAAGTGTTTATATCTTTATTAAACCAATAATACCAAAGAATGTATACTCCTGAACCAAAATGAATAAATATATTAATGAATGAATGACTTGTGTTAACTCAGAAAATGTAAACATTTTCCTTCTTATATTGGAACCATATCAGGTGCCATATCATCATATTTAATGAAGCAATATTCTTGTATTAGACATTACTTTATTAAATATTAATGTGTTTTCTCAATTGAGATATTGAACTGAAATAATAAAATCAAAAAATGGGAATTAAAAATGAAAAAATAAGAAAATAAAATTTAAAAAATGAAAAATAAAATTAAGTGTAAAAATAAGAATAAAAATTAGGCCTTTATATGTTGATGACAAATTCAGAGTAATTATATTCTTCATAAAAATTGTAATGCACACGCCCGGGCTGAGCGGCGTGTGCGTGTGATTCCACTGGACAGTGCCGGAGAGTGAATGCCTGGAGGGGCGTAACTAGGTATTCACCCGATCCGACCAGGGTCGCACGACGGCATACGACGCCAGTGCACCAGGGAGGAACCGAGCAGAGGGACCAGGTGCTACTCCAGGACAGACCCCGGACACGGCTGTTGACCCACACAGGGGAATACAGGAACAGACAGGTTAGGCTGGCACACAGACTGGTGGGTATAGGCAGGCACGACTGGTATGCAGGCAGGCGGGTATGCAGGCAGGGGGGTACAGGCAAGCACGGCTAGAGTGCAGACAGGAAGGCACTAGCAGGTAGGAACACAGGCGGGATAGGACCCAGTACACACTGGGACTCTGGAACAGAACCACAGATGTGGCGGACAAACACAGCAGAGTGAGGCCGCCCGGAGCGGTGAGCAAGAGCAGGGCAGGACGAGACGGCCCGGAGCGGTGAGCAAGAGCAGGGCAGGACGAGACGGCCCGGAGCGGTGAGCAAGAGCAGGGCAGGACGAGACGGCCCGGAGCGGTGAGCAAGAGCAGGGCAGGACGAGACGGCCCGGAGCGGTGAGCAAGAGCAGGGCAGGACGAGACGGCCCGGAGCGGTGAGCAAGAGCAGGGCAGGACGAGACGGCCCGGAGCGGTGAGCAAGAGCAGGGCAGGACGAGACGGCCCGGAGCGGTGAGCAAGAGCAGGGCAGGACGAGACGGCCCGGAGCGGTGAGCAAGAGCAGGGCAGGACGAGACGGCCCGGAGCGGTGAGCAAGAGCAGGGCAGGACGAGACGGCCCGGAGCGGTGAGCAAGAGCAGGGCAGGACGAGACGGCCCGGAGCGGTAAGCAAGAGCAGGGCAGGACGAGACGGCCCGGAGCGGTGAGCAAGAGCAGGGCAGGACGAGACGGCCCGGAGCGGTGAGCAAGAGCAGGGCAGGACGAGACGGCCCGGAGCGGTGAGCAAGAGCAGGGCAGGACGAGACGGCCCGGAGCGGTGAGCAAGAGCAGGACAGGACGAGACGGCCCGGAGCGGTGAGCAAGAGCAGGGCAGGACGAGACGGCCCGGAGCGGTGAGCAAGAGCAGGGCAGGACGAGACCGCCCGGAGCGGTGAGCAAGAGCAGAGCAGGACGAGACCGCCCGGAGCGGTGAGCAACAGTAGAGCAAGACTGCCAGAGCAGTGAGCAAAAGGATAAGAGCGGAGCGAGACTGCCGGAGCAGTGAGCAAAAGGGTCAGAGCGGAGCAAGGCTGCCGGAGCAGTGAGCAAAAGGGTCAGAACGGAGCAAGGCTGCTGGAGCAGCGAGCAAAAGGGTCAGAGCGGAGCAAGGCTGCCGGAGCAGCGAGCAAAAGGCAGAGCAGGCTAGAACCGCCGGAGCGGTGAGCAAGGCAGAGCAGGGGGGACAGGGCTCTGTTCACATGGAACAGACAGGAAGGGAAAGGCAGAGCCAGATACCCACAGGGTACTTGCAGTGAAGTAGCGAGTGGACCACAAACTCACAAACGGGAGTACACAGACAACAAGCAGGAGTTAGGTACGAGTTCAGACTCTGCAGAAAAAGAAAAGGAACGGACATAGAGAAAAAACAGGTAAAAGATAGGAGAGAGTTCAGACTGGAACTGAGTGTACGGAGGAGACCGACACTGCAGCGGAATACAGGAGCGGGTCTGGGAATACGGCCCCCAGAGAGGCGGGACGAACAGGCAAGGAGCGTGTTCAGACAGGCCTGGAAATACAGCCTCCAGGATAGGCAGACAAGAGAACACAGAACGGGACCTGGCACCTTCAGAGTGAAAGCACACACTGAATGAAACACAATGCTCAGGCATGGGTTAATTGGAGCAGCTGGTTTAAATACCAGGTGACAGACAGCAATAGGCTGAGGACGCACAAGGGGTGTGCCTGCAGCAGGTACAAAAAGCAGGAAGTGATCGGGCGCCGCCCTTAAGCAGCAGACACAGAGGCAAACAGACAGCATGGAGGGAAGCCAGAGAGACATTCTGGATTGGAGATCAAGTGCGCGCTCTTGCACAGTGGGAGATGGACCACTATGCAAGGACGCCGCCAGGTATGTAACAAAAATACCCTTATATTTCCATTATCTGGATGATTTCATATTTCTCATAACCTTGTATTACCAAAAATGATTAAATTATGCAACTTTGCATATAATACCCTTCTTAGTTATACCATTGTACCTTATTTTTCACACATTTTAATGAAGAAGAAATATTAATAAGTATTGATCAAAAAACACTTTTTTCCCCCCTTAATACCAAAAAATATAATTTAATAAAATAATGTATATATCAGACCCAAATTAAAAATAATTATTATTCTATAAATATTTTGCATAAATTTCATATCAATGTGCAGCATAGATTTGTCTGAAGCGGTGTGTACCTATTTAGGTAACCATTAAAAATAATATCCTTGAATACTATAAAATTATCATGTGGAAAAATTATTCTAAATGTAAATTTGCTTTGTAAACCATATTGATGTGTGGTTGCCCTTATCCACTATTAGCTAAATCAAGAAATAATAATTACTAAAGAAATATAGAAATATATATTATGTAGATAATTATGTATCATAATTTTCTCAGAATTAAATATATTTGTGTACCTTCACATAGAAACGTTTCTTTTCCTAGCATACATGAGGCCTCACACGCAGTCAGTTAGCAGCTGTTCATTTACTCATCTGTCATTTTCACTCTGACATTCACAGATCTGTTCAACTCAAACATTCCACATATGAAATTATAGATATATATATATATTTAACCCAAAATTTTTGTAGAATTTATCAATGCGCATAGTAAACTATTAAATTTAATGTCTTAATATTTCTTTGAATATTCCCCAAGTACATATAATATAATATGAGTGTAATTCACTGAAATTTAGGAAACTTGAAAAAAAATACTCTTGACCTGCAAAAATAGAAATGTCTTAGATTCTTTTTTTACTGGCTACCAGGTTTTAAGTTACGTCAGCTGAAAATAGAATGAATGGGATTCTATACTATTTGCTCAAAGTTCAAAGGCTGCAGCTGTCACACGTCATGCAATAAAGTTACTTTAGTTATAAAGCACAAAAGAAATAATTAATAAGTGTTACGCATAATATAGTTCAACTAGTTATATTGTTAATTTTTTAAAATGTTATACACATAAAATCATGCAATTTTTCCAACTTCCTGTGTGAATAAAGAAATAAATCTATTTTAGAGTTGTTTGATCAAATCCTGCTTTGGAATGAAAACTCTAAGGAAACATAAAAATAAAATTAAATATCAAATTCATACAGAAACAGAATTATTTAAATATCTTATACATATATTGATTCTAATGCAATTCAAAATATTGCTACTTTAATTTATATATGAGGTTCTAATTTATGAATTAATATTTTGCTTATTATATTACTATAAATATATATATATATATATATATACACACACAATTATACACAATCTCTTCTTAGACAAGTATATATATATATATATATATATATATATATATATATATATATATATGTATACACAGTTATATGAAAAAGTTTGGGCACCCCTATTAATCTTAAGCTTAATGTTTTATAAAAATTGGTGTTTTTGCAACAGCTATTTCAGTTTGATATATGTAATAACTGTTGGACACAGTAATGTTTCTGCCTTGAAATGAGGTTTATTGTACTAACAGAAAATGTGCAATCTGCATTCAAACAAAATTTGACAGGTGCATAAGTATGGGCACCTCACCAGAAAAGTGACATTAATATTTAGTAGATCCTCCTTTTGCAAAAATAACAGCCTCTAGTCGCTTCCTGTAGCTTTTAATGAGTTCCTGGATCCTGGATGAAGGTATTTTTGACCATTCCTCTTTACAAAACAATTCCAGTTCAGTTAAGTTTGATGGTCACCGAGCATGGACAGCCCTCTTCAAATGATCCCACAGATGTTCAATGATATTCAGGTCTGGGGACTGGGATGGCCATTCCAGAACATTGCAATTGTTCCTCTGCATGAATGCCTGAGTAGATTTGGAGCGGTGTTTTGGATCATTGTCTTGCTGAAAGAGCCATCCCCTGCGTAACTTCAACTTTATCACTGATTCTTGAACATTATTGTCAAGAATCTGCTTATACTGAGTGGAATCCATGCGTCCCTCACCTTTAACAAGATTCCCGGTGCCGGCATTGGCCACACAGCCCCAAAGCATGATGGAACCTCCACCAAATTTTACTGTGGGTAGCAAGTGTTTTTCTTGGAATGCTGTGTTTTTTTGCCACCATGCAGAACGCCTTTTTTTATGACCAAACAACTCAATATTGGTTTCATCAGTCCACAGGACCTTCTTCCAAAAAGAAATTGGCTTCTCCAAATGTGCTTTTGCATACCTCAGCCGACTCTGTTTGTGGCGTGCTTGCAGAAATGGGTTCTTTCGCATCACTCTCCCATACAGCTTCTCCTTGTGCAAAGTGCATTGTATAGTTGACCGATGCACAGTGACACCATCTGCAGCAAGTTGATGCTGCAGCTCTCTGGAGGTGGTCTGAGGATTGTCCTTGACTGATCTCACCATTCTTCTTCTCTGCCTTTCTGATGTTTTTCTTGGCCTGCCACTTCTGGCCTTAACAAGAACTGTCCCTGTGTTCTTCCATTTCCTTACTATGTTCCTCACAGTGGAAACTGACAGGTTAAATCTCTGAGACAGCTTTTTGTATCCTTCCCCTGAACAACTATGTTGTATAATCTTTGTTTTCAGATCATTTGACAGTTGTTTTGAGGAGCCCATGATGCCACTCTTCAGAGGAGATTCAAACAGGAGAACAACTTGCAAGTGGCCACTTTAAGTAGCTTTTCTCATGATTGCATACACCTGGCTATGAAGTTCAAAGCTCAATGAGGTTACAAAACCAAAAAAGTGCTTTAGTAAGTCAGTAAAAAGTAGGTAGGAGTATTTAAAACAAGAAAATGATAAGGGTGCCCATACTTATGCACCTGTCAAATTTTGTTTGAATGCAGATTGCACATTTTCTGTTAGTACAATAAACCTCATTTCAAGGCAGAAACATTACTGTGTCCAACAGTTATTACATATATCAAACTGAAATAGCTGTTGCAAAAACACCAATTTTAAGAAAACATTAAACTTAAGATTAATAGCGGTGCCCAAACTTTTTCATATAACTATATATATATATATATATATATATATATATATATATATATATATATATATATATATATATATATATATATATATATATATATATATATATATATATATATATATATACACACACATACACATACAGGGTGGTCCAAAAGTAGGTGGACAGAAAATAACATTTATTTTGATTTATATACAGTACAGACCAAAAGTTTGGACACACCTTCTCATTTAAAGATTTTTCTGTATTTTCATGACTATGAAAATTGTACATTCACACTGAAGGCATCAAAACCATGAATTAACTCATGTGGAATTATATATTTAAAAAAGTGTGAAACAACTGAAAATATTTCTTATATTCTAGGTTCTTCAAAGTAGCCACCTTTTGCTTTGATGACTGCTTTGCACACTCTTGGCATTCTCATAATTTTGATGCCTTCGGTGTGAATGTACAATTTTCAAAGTCGTGCAAATACAGAAAAATCTTTAAATGAGAAGGTGTGTCCAAACTTTTGGTCTGTACTGTATAAAATTATAATTTACTAACACAAGCATAACATTGACAATTAAATTTTATTCTGAACAATAATACAAAAGCCCTTAAATTTTATCAACGCAGGTGCTCAAACTGTTTTCCATTACAATTTACACAACTTTGAAGTCTGCCTCTTACGCTTCGACAAACTTTTTTGCACAAGTCTCTTTGGGTATTAATTTCTTGAAATGCATCTCTTATGTAATTTTTCAAATCACTGACACTTTTTGGTTTTCGACAATAAAATTTGTCCTTGAGTACTCCCCAAAAGAAAAAATCTATTTTCATCCAAAATCCATCCAAATCCATCCAAATTGGGGTCAAGTCTGGTGACCGTGCAGGCCAATCAAGTGGGCCTCTTTGGCCAATCCATTTATTAGGAAATGTTTCATCAAGATACTCGCGGACTACTCTTGAATAATGTGGAGGTGTCCCATCTTATTGGAAATAAAGGTCATTTGAATTAGGCTGTTGATGTAACTGGGGAACAATTTGATTCATTAGAATTTCGAGATACTTATCTCCTGTGACTGTTCCATAACCTTCATAACCTTATTACACTTTCTGTTCACCTACTTTTGGACCACCCTGTATATATATGAACTAACAGATTATATATATATGAACTATTAAAAACTATGTAACTACAATTTTACTGTATAAGAGAATAAATAACTAATGATACATTGTATAACACTTTGACACAACATATAATTATAATTTTTTCTTACTCCCTAAACCAAATCTTCTGTCTCTGTCAAAAATCTCCAGAAAAGCTCAGTTTAGAAAATACATCTTTCTATCCTTCAAAAGCTCAGATAATTGCCTGTTTTTCAGTCCACATTCCATGTCACTCTCAGCTGGTTGTCTCACCTGCCTCTGTCCGTCAATTTCGGCCATTTTCCTTTTTAGAGAGTCACAGTTCTGACTGAGTGTTAACTCTTTCTGTGAAGAAATTCACTTTTGAATCATCTGATATGGCTTATAACATATATGAAATCTTCTGCGTATTTCATAGATTTAATTTCGAGGATGACTCAGTCTAGGAGAGTTTAATATTGGCTTTTGGTAATATTTCTTTTCTGGTTTTACAAATTTAGCTTGATTTATTTTATTTTCACGATTTTCATGTTTTCTAACAAAATCAAGCAACTGCGCACATTCAAATAAAGGAGCTTTTAGTCATGCAATAACTCGAGATACTGGATTTAAGAATTTGAATTTTTGTACAAAAGTTGTTATCATTTGTTGTAATTTTCCATTTTTAATGAGAGCTTTGTACAACCGTTCAAATATGGACATGAATGTATATGTACATTCTTTCCTACCAATCCTTAATTTTTGTAGATCATCTATGTTGGGGAAATCCTTTGTGGCACAATAAATCAAATATTTTAATCTGTCCGAATCATTTTCCCATTCATTAGGAGAGTCATTTTCACAGGGCATTAAATTTAAACATCTGGAAAATGTCACAGGAATCCACATTTTAAATAATTGATTCCTGTCCTCATTGGATAAATCAAACTTATCAGAAAAGCTCTCAAATATCTCTGAATTTCTACAGACATGGATTTTGACATCATATTTTGGCATGATTTTGTAGAATTTTAGCAAATTTTTCCTCATTTTAATTTTGAAGTTGGGCCTTGGTCGCTCCTAACTTTTCTGCTATTTTTAGTGGCCCTTGTACGTCAGCTCCTCCTACATCACTCATGTCTCCGCCCACATCACCTAATGTGTCAGTCTCTCGTATGTCAATCATGTCTCCTCCCATGTCAGTTTTTTGTATGTCCGTCTCTTCGTCAGACCCAAGGTCACCTTCAGTTACAGACACGTGTCTTACTTCTTGCTCAGTTTCCACATTACAGTCAGAATCAGTATCACCATTTGACATTATTTCTACACTATTGTCCTGCTTAGACCTCTATCACCAGACGATGAAATACATGTATCAAATGTAGAATATTCCTCAATTTGTGTTTGTCTCTATTTACCAATTTAGAAGTTAACTGTAAATTCTGAAATTCACATTCTCTATATAAACTAAGCCACAAAACAGTCATTTCCTTCATTAACTCTGAATTTAATCTTAATTTGTTTAGCAAAAGAAGAAATTATATCCATATTTTGCTTACCTTCAGATTTCTTAGCTTCTGATGATCAGCACGTACTATCCTCAGTTCGTCTGATCTGATCTTTGTAGTACCTCTGGTGCCTGTCAGTCCATCTGTAGAAAAGATCAGTCCTCACTCTGTAGGTTTTTCTGATTCTTGTGACAAAGTTAGTGGTTTTCCTGACACGTGAACAACAGCTGTTCAGCTCGTCTCGTCTCTTCTCTCCCCCCTTTGTTCAAGAAGGAAATTCACTTAAAAACACAAAAAATCAGGACTGGCTAAGGCTCGCCAAATGTAAAATAAATACTTCTTTCTGTATAATTTCTATCAAAGACTTCTATATCACGATATTCTTATAAAAAAATGTATCGATTTATTCTAGGATTGTCCATTAAAAAGAATAATTGCAGTAGGTACATACAATAGTTAAATAGTTACAGTAATTGTCCATTTGTCCATAATTAGCTTAATAGTTGAGATTCACCCATCTTTCCCTGGGATTCTGGATGGTAGATTGCGTCTGTCTGTGTCCAGCACGTGTGTCCGGATGACACCATGAATCCGGGTAAAGAACGTGTTTCCTGGACCTACATCAGCAGCTGGTTTACACACAGACCCTCGTCCTGTGTCCTGTGGAATGGCAAGAGCCCCCCCCCCTGTCTCTAACAGGGGCTTTTATTGCTCCTGTCATTCCGCATATGGTAGTGAACTAAAAATACACACACAAATAGAGCATGTCATCTAGAAAATATGGCTGATGCATTCTGTATGGTACAGAATTCAGAATTAAGAATAAAATGAATATCCATAATTAATATTTAACAAAGACAGCTGTCATTAATGCAGGTAACGAGTTGATTAGGAGCATCTAACTGGTCTGTAGGAGATCAAATACTTATTTCTCACTGCAAAATGCAAAAAAAATATATCTAATTTATACAATGTGATTTTCTTGATTTTTTGGGGGGATATTCTATCTCTCAATGTTAAAGTTAACCTACCCTTAAAATTATAGACTGTGTCGTTGTCAGTGGGCAAACTTACAAAAACAGCAAAGGATCAAATAATTATTTCCTTCACTGTGTGTGTGTTATATATACACTGCTCAAAAACATAAAGGGAACACTCAAATAACACATCCTAGATCTGAATGAATGAAATATTCTCATTGAATACTTTGTTCTGTACAAAGTTGAATGTGCGGACAACAAAATCACACAAAAATCATCAATGGAAATCAAATTTATTAACCAATGGAGGCCTGGATTTGGAATCACCCCCAAAATTAAAGTGGAAAAACACACTACAGGCTGATCCAACTTTGATGTAATGTCCTTAAAACAAATCAAAATGAAGCTCAGTATTGTGAGTGGCCTCCACGTGCCTGTATGACCTCCCTACAATGCCTGGGCATGTTCCTGATGAGGTTGCGGATGTTCTCCTGTGGGATCTCCTCCCAAACCTGGACTAAAGCATCCGCCAACTCCTGGACAGTCTGTGGTGCGATCACTGTGGTTGGTGGATGGAGTGAGACATGATGTCCCAGATGTGCTCAATTGGATTCAGGTCTGGGCAACGGGCGGGCCAGTCCATAGCTTCAATGCCTTCATCTTGCAGGAACTGCTGACACACTCCAGCCACATGAGGTCTGGCATTGTCCTGCATTAGGAGGAACCCAGGGCCAACCGCACCTGCATATGGTCTCACAAGGGGTCTGAGGATCTCATCTCGGTACCTAATGGCAGTCTGGCTACCTCTGGCGAGCACATGGAGGGCTGTGCGGCCCTCCAAAGAAATGCCACCCCACACCATTACTGACCCACTGCCAAACCGGTCATGATCAATATTTCAGCATTGATGCCAATTTATTTTCTTAACCGAAACCAAATTTGGGAGGGTTTCAGCTTTCAAAAGAGTAATTTATATGGATGAATTTAACGTCAGGTTATAAGTTTTATTTACATAACATGGATAAGCGACATAAATTCTGTCAGGGAGTGTACGCTGACAGACACCGCAAACCTTCTTGCCACAGCTCGCATTGATGCGCCATCCTGGATGAGCTGCACTACCTGAGCAACTTCGGTGGGTTGTAGAGTCCGTCTCATGCTACCACGAGTGTGAAAGCACAACCAACATTCAAAAGTAACCAAAACATCAGCCAGAAAGCATTGGTACTGAGATGTGGTCTGTGGTCCCCACCTGCAGAACCACTCATTTATGGAGTGTGTCATGATAATTGCCAATAATTTCCATCTATTGTCTATTCAATTTGCACAACAGCATGTGAAATTGATTGTCAATCAGTGTTGCTTCCTAAGTGGACAGTTTGATTTCACAGAAGTTTGATTTACTTGGAGTTATATTCTGTTGTTTAAGCGTTCCCTTTATTTTTTTGAGCAGTGTATATAATAAAACATATCCTTACTTTCCCATACTCCATTTGAATTCAATTTAGCTCCCATTTTCTCCCAGTGTTCCTTCTCTGTTTGCACAGCCTGTCGCTGGAGGGATTTTCGGACATCTAGGCACACCGCGGATGGGACTATGTGGATCGGTACCAACAGTGCCTCCATTAATTGTTTCACATTTTGACAGAGACAGTGGAGTGCAGTCATCCGAGTTTACTCACTGTTCTTTTTAGGTTCCTCGGGTACACTGTCCAGGTGTCAGACTCCCGCGTCGCACTGCGTTAGCCAGGCAGGGGTTCAGCACTCCTTCAGGTAGATTAGAAGCACTTAACGGGACCCCCTTTCTTATGTTCCTTCCTTGACCGACTTCACGCGCTGGGTCTTCTCCCTCCTGCCCTGCGCTCCCCACACACAGTCCCGATCGGGTGCTCTGAAGTCCCCTCTGGGCAACCTGGAGTTCCCGGACATACTTGATGCCCTTCACGGTGACTAGGGTGAGGCTGTAGCAACTGCACCATGGAAGTGCAGAAGCCTCCGGTTTTTCCAGCCGAGACCTGGAGTAACACGGCTGGTCCAGGGACCGGTTCCCTTCCTGCGGCCTGATCCCTCTGACACCTGGCAGATTCGGGGCATACGGTACACCGTACCACCTGGGATCCCTTCTGTTCCCGGAGCCTTTCTCTCTGACTCCCCTCTCACTCCTGGGCCTCTCTTACTAGGCCCCACTATGGAGCAGAGCTCCTGAAGAGACTCTGCTCCCCTCCTCTCCTCTCCTTACTACTGCACTGCACCCACTAACTAAGATGGCTTCCTTTTTTATATCCATTTTCTAAGTGCTCCCCTGTTCTACGTCCTCCACCCACTACTGGTTCCCCCTCTCTTTGGTTCCCCCCACTCCAGCCAGGGACAAGGCAGCAGAAAAAGTGCATAATGCCCTTCCAGCCGGCCTGGAGTAGTGTAGTGTAGAGTGCAGGTGTTGGGGTCCAGGCAGTACTTCCTCCTTACCTGAGAGAAGGAGATGCCACACCTCTGGGTGAGGTGCAGTACCTCTGTGGCGACTGAACCCTCAGGGGCGCCACAGAACCACTGACCTGCATGCTGGACCAGAGACCCATAAATTGATCCGCTCATCTCTAGTCCCAACAGTCTCGGATGCAGTGGATAGTCCCGGATTTGGGTCTATGCCCTGCAGTCTCGAGCAACTGCTGAATGTCCCTCATTACCAGTGCCCCTCTGACAACTCCTCCTGCAGGGGGAGAAAGAGAATGATAAATGGGCATGGATTGTAGTGTGGCCACTGGCGTGGTCAAAATATTGCCGTCATGCACTATGCACGCTTCTTGTTGTGTCCCTCTTTCGGTTCTTTTAAAGTTGGAAGGTATGGTGTTGGTGAGGCGACAGCTCAAGTAGTGGTGAGGTGGCGGTGGGATCATTGCACTCTGTAAGCTGTTCTGAAGAGATGGGTTTTCAAATTTCGCTTGAAACTTCAGAATGTAGGGGATAATTGGACGTATTGGGGCACAGAATTCCAGAGAATGGGGAATACTCGGGAAAGGTCTTGCAGGCGAATGGGTGAGTAATGTACGAGTGTGGAGCAGAGAAGGTGGTTTTTGGAGGACAGGAAATTACATGGTGGGAGATATCGGGAGATTAATTCAGAGATGTATGGGGGAGACAGATATATCATCCTTTTTATAGTCTGCGAGCAGACTATACACTTTATCTATCAAAAATATGGACATCATGATTATTACCAAGTTTAATGTTTTATCATTTTTAAAATGACAATCATCTCTCATTATCTCAGTTATACTATTTTCGAATGAAGATTGCTCTCAGTGGGAAAAACAAGATAATCTTGTAGTTATGATACCTTTTAATGGCTAACAAAAATAAAATAAATGATGTTACAAGATTTCAGAACAACTTGGGTCCCTTCCTCAGGCATGGTATGGTATAACATATATATACATAAACATACACAGTATATATATATATATATATATATATATATATATATATATATATATATATATATATATATATATATATATATATATATATATATATATATATATATATATATATATATATATATATATATATATATATATATACACACACACACACACACACAGGCACCATATATATTGTTGTATACAAATGTATTTCTATGGAGAGGTTTACTCTGCTTGTGGATTTATTGCCTGCAATATAGAAGGCAAGATAGCCAAATTTTACTACTATCTCTGTCATTATGGGCTGTAGCTCAGTGGTTATAACATGATCTATGAAGAAACACAAATATATGCAGACAAAGGAAAAAAAAAAAAAAAAAAGGAAAGAAAAGCCTTGGAGAGGCGAGTATAAGCTGGGAGAATAGCTGTGATGTGATGGGACGTGGGACTGAGCCCTCAAATGGGGACAGTCCAGTAGCGTAGCTACCGGGGGGGGGAGGGGGGCAGAGTGGGCGATGGCCCCGGGCCCCACACTCTGAGGGGGCCCACCCGAAGCTACACTACTGTAACTGTATAGGCGTGCGCAGCACGTCGATACAGTTACATTCAGGGCAGAGCAGGGAGACTGTATGCCCCTGCACTGCCCGGCAGATGATATGCGGCCCTTAAGCAGGAGGTGGGGGGGCCCGGTGCCAGCATCGCCGTAAGTTCACTGATGAGAGAGGGAGCGGGACGCTCCCTATCCCATCAGTCCCCTCTGAGTCTAACATCAATGAAGTCACCTGGCGCCCGGCCCGCTGTGCGGAAGATGTATGGGCCAGGCGCAGCACTCAGAGCAGTGAGGGAATGAGGAGGAGAGGCGAGTATCGTGCTTATTCATTTTTTTGCCGGGGGGGTGCCGACATTATACTACAGACTCTGCCTATGAGGGGAGGGGGGCACATTATACTACAGACTGCCTGTGAGGGAGGGAGGGAACATTATACTACAGACACTGCCTATGGAGGGCACATTATACTGCAGACTCTGCCTATGAGGGAGGGGGGGCACATTAATACTACAGACTCTGCCTATGAGGGGGGCACATTAATACTACAGACTCTGCCTATGAGGGGGGGCACAGTAATACTACAGACCCTGCCTATGAGGGGGGGCACATTATACTACAGACTCTGCTTATGGGGGGGGGGCGCACATTATACTACAGACTCTGCTTATGGGGGGGGGCGCACATTATACTACAGACTCTGCCTATGGAAAGAGGGGAGCATTATAGTACAGGCTCTGCCTATGGGAAGGGGGGAGCATTATACTACAGACTCTGCCTATGGGGTGTAATGCAGCGGCTTGCGGCATTACTGTAATGGTACAGGGTATGTTCTGGCTGACCATGTACCTCTCCCTCAGGTGACTGATTACATGACTGTGGCATCATCACAGGTCCTGTGCACACAGAAGGACTGATCACATGATTGTGACATCATCACAGGTCCTGTGCACACAGAAGGACTGATCACATGACTGTGACATCATCACTGAAGGATATATAAATCCTGGTGCTTTTGAAACAGTGTGAAAAAGGCGTGAGGCCTGTTCCCTTTGTGTGGGACACCGTTAGCCTGGAGAGGCAAGAGAGAGAGTGAGGCCTAGAGAGGCCTGGTGAAGCCTGAAAGCCACAGCGGTGGCAGAACCGAGCTGAGAGAGGCAGCTAAAACCCGGCAAATGTAAAAACGCTGTTTGTTGTGGACATTGATAGTTACCTTGCTGAAGGCTGTATCTGGAGCCAAGTGGACATATCTGTCACTGGAAAGGCTCTTGGACATATGTGTAATATGTCGGCAAGCCACTGAGATGGACTACGTTATGAGCGGTTTATGATAAGTAATAAACTGCTGGATTGTGAAATACTGGAAAGGCGTTGTATATGTGCTTTAATTGACCCAGTGAAGTGAGTACCCCTCAGCATGATGAATAGCGCTGCCTTACATGTGGTTGGAGAATGCGGGCAACTGCAGCCTGGTTGCTAGGGGTAATGGCACAGGACGACGAGTGTGGATGCAAGCATCTTGCTGTGGCTCGGCGGGGTTACGAAAATTGTCCTCGCACTCAAACCTGGTTTGCTGTGGCTCGGCGGGGCCACGAAGATTAAAGCATCTGGCTGTAACTCGGTGGCGTTACGAAAATTGTCCTCGCACTCAAACCTGGTTTGCTGTGGCTCGGCGGGGCCACGAAAATTTTCCGGGAAAAGCGGTGTGAAGTGTCGCGCCCCCAGGGCAATAGGGTACTCTGAGTCGGGGCCAATAGATGCTGGGGGAAAGGGATATGTCACAGTGGCTGGCCCGGTCCGTGGCCCAGGGCGGTCAACTAAAAGGGGGGGTAAGTTTATAGGGGTTTATAGTTCGATTGTGACGCCACCTGTGGTTTCTGGTAATTTGTACCAGCGCTGCTGCAGACCTCTGAGGCAGTTGATAAGGCAGCTGGGATGGAACGGCTCCCCACAGGTGAAACGGGCCTCAGGGCAGGGTAGAGTTTTGATGGTGGGTGGTGATGCTGGGACTCATAGTGCAGAGGGAGAGATGGTGCAGCTGAAATAATTGACGGAGGCAGTACAGTGCAGTCATCCGAGTTTTTACTCACAGTTCTTATGCGAGTTCCACAGGTACACTGTACGGGTGTCAGCCTACCACGTCGCGCTGCGTTCACCAGACCGGGGGTTCAGCTCTTCCTCAGATGTGTCTGGAGTGCTTAACAGAACCCCGCTTTCTTATGTTCCTTTCCTTGACCGACTTCACGCTGGGTCTTCTCCTTCCTGCCCTGCGCTTCCCCACTCACAGTCCCGCTCGAGTGTTCTGAAGTCCCTCTGGGAAACCTAGAGTTCCCGAACCTACTTGACCCTCACGGTGACTAGGATGAGGCTGTGGCAACTGCACTATAAAAGTCAGAAGCCTCCGTTTTTTCCAGCCGAGACCTGGAGTAACACGGCTGGTCCAGGGGCCAGTCCCCTTCTTGCGACCTGATCCCTCTGACACCTGGCAGATTCGGGGCATACGGGTGCTGTCCTGCACTCGCCGTACCCCCTGGGATCCCTTCTATAGAGCGGAGCCTTACTCCTCTGCTCCCCTCCTGGGCCTCTATCACTAGGCCCCACTTGAGGAGCAGAGCTCCTGAAGAGACTCTGCTCCTCAGACTGCTCACTGACTGTTCTCCACTGACTGACCAGCCACCCTAAGATGGTTTCCCTTTATATACCCTCCTATGATGGTGCTCCCCTACTCTACTTCCTCCACCCACACCCACTACTGGTTCCCCCTACATTTGGTTCCCCCCACTCCAGCCAGGGACAGGGCTCAGCAGGAAAAACATTGCATCTTGCCCTTCCAGCCGGCCTGGCGCAGTGTAGTGTTGAATGTGGGTGTTGGCATTCCGGGCAGCACTCCCTCCTTACCTGATAGAAGGAGATACCACACCTCTGGGTGAGGTGCAGTACCTCTGTGGTGACAGAATCCTCAGGGGCGCCACAGAAGCATCTAGTGTGAACAGCGTACCGCGATGGCTGTGAACAGAGCAGCAAATGAGACTGAAGCTATTGAGCGATTAAAGTGCCGGTTAAAACCGCAGCAGGTATTTGAGAAATGTCTACAGGACATGGTGCAGGAACGGCAGGATCTGTTGGCACCATATAGAATGGCGGCAGCGGACCATTATGTGAGTTCTCCTGGGGCGCCGGTATTGTCCGAGAGTGCCTGGGGAGGTGATAAGAGATGTTGTGAACTGGGTCCTAAGATTATTGCTGATTTTTTTTGTAAAGTACCCCCTACCGGTGTGGTTGTTAAAAGGGGGCGGAGTCAAAAAGGGGTGGAGCATACAAAACCAGAATTGGTTACTGAACGTGTGATGGTACCGCCTAGAAATGACAATTGGACCGTTGATAACGGAGTAGCTCCAGTAGAAGGGGTTGACGTCAAGGTGGGAGGTGACTTGTTGGTCCACGACACCATGGGGAGTAACACAGACCCCACAACTGATGGTGACGCTATGAAAGTAGAAAGAGAATTCAGTCAGGAGGGGCTAGACGAGGGGAGAAAGTCCCCCTCTCGTCATCGACGGCGCAAGGACCACAAAAAGGTTGCTCCTGTAGTCTTTGCTGAAAGTGAAAATAAAGAAAATGTAATGCTGTGTGCCTTTGTTCCAAGTGTGGATCCTCATTTAGAGGCAGAAGAGGAGGTGACGTTGCCAGTAGCAACCTCCGGTACAGTACGGAGACAGAAGGATCAGGATCTGACAGCCCTGAAAGAGGGAGGTGGCCAGTCATGACCAAGAGCTAGAGCCTATCAGGCAGCAGTATCAGAGTGACGTGCAGCAACTAAGGGAAAACCTGGAGAACGGGTCCTCAGACCAGCTGAGCCTGGAGTCTGAACGCAGAAAATAAACCAGGTTGTAAGGAACTTGCAGCGAGAACTGGAAGAAAGCAGCGAGGAAATCAACAAATGGAATGAAATGTTCCAGAAAAATAAAGAGGAGGTTTCTCAATTGGAGCTTGACAAAGCAGAGTGTGAAGATGAGTTGTGCGAGGTGAAAGGTCGCTTCTCCCTAGTATGGTTAGAGCTGAGGCAGGTGAAGCAAAAGCTGGATGAGGGTCTACACCAGAGGGATAGGGAGCTGTCTGCCCTAAAAGAGGCGCTGCAGGATGAAGTTTCTGGACGTGATCAAAACCTAGAACGACTGCGCAAACAGTTCAACCAGGAGCTGTGTGAATCCAAGAAGGAGTGTGGTGAACTCAGTAAGGAACTGCAACAAATTAAGAGAGACTATGAGGATCTCCTCAAGGTTAAGGAAAAACTAGAGAAGGATAAGGCTGATGCAGAGCACAGGCGCCAAGTGATTGAGACCACTCTGCAGGACACCCGTGATTAAAATGATGATCTCCGCAGAAAGACCCTAGGTCTGGAAGCTCAGGTGTAGGAGCTGCAGACGTTCTGTGATAACCTCCAGAGGGCAGAGACGTACCTTAAGGAAAGAATCAGCAAGATGGAAGCTGAGTGGAAAAAGATGGAGGAGTCTATCGGAGAAGCCACAGACCAGGGCCAGGAGTTGGCCACTGGAAATGGGAGGTATGAAGCAAATACCTCCTTGAATAATGCGAGCTCGGATGATTCAGTGGATGTAAGAGCCGAGATCAAGGAGCTCAAGGAGACGCTACAAGCCCATTTGAAGCAAGAGAAGCTTGAGAGACTGGCTGGTGAGAGCCGAGTGGGCGCATTGGAGACAGAGAGGTCTGAGAGAACTCTACTGTTAAAGGAGCAGTTGAAGCAGGAAGAGCTTCAGAGATGGGCTGCTGAGAGGCAAGTAGCTGAGCTAGAGGAAGAAGTTTTCGAGCTCAAAGGTCGCCTGGCAAAGTATCACTCAGTGAACGAGGCCTCCTTGGAGAAGGAAAAGGGCAAACAAGTTGAACTTACTCCTTTATACCATGAGAAGGTGGACCTGAGGAGAGCTAAGAGAGTGTTAACAGAAGATAAGTATGAAATGGAAGTGGTCAAGACGAAAATTCTTGAATTTGTAGCTGCGAGTCAGCTCAGGGGAAGCTTACAGGGTGAAGAAGCTGAAAGTCAGTTGCCCCTGAAACCTGAGCCAGATGATCGTTTGGAGACCACTGGTGAGACAGAAACCTCTCGGTACAAGTGCCTCATAGATGTACCCGAGGATTTGAGAGAAGAATGCACCAGCGAGTCCGTGCATGAAGAGTTTAAGAAGGCCGTGGGAGCCTGTAAGGTGTACTCAACCTCAGAAGCTAAACAAATGGTGGTCCTGTCCACAACCGAAGTCACAGTGAAGAGGGTGGCTATCCTAAGTGACATGCACTGGCGATGTATTCGCACAAAGCGGTTGGTCCGGTTGAAGATGGAACAAGCCATTAGAGAACTGGAGCTTATGAGAAAAGCTCAAAGTCTGCGTGAAGAGGTTATCCGGGTGCCTCAGGCTCTGGTAAGAAAGCTCATTTGGAGAAATGGCCGAACCATGCAAATGATGGTAAAGAAGTCTGGTGTGATGAAAGTAAGCAGTCCACGTGATCATCAGGACTGGATACCAGATGAAGACGGCATGGTGTCATTCTCCGCTGTAGGAACGGAAGAAAGTCTTGCATATATACGCATGCTGATGGAGTACTGAGTGACCTACCTGCGAGAGGTAGAACAGTTGAATCTCGCCAGACTGCGAATGGAAAGGCAGCATCGCCTGAGCAGCAGAAGGTGGCAGCCGTCTAGAAATTGTGAGACTAGACAGATAAAGGGCCCCCTAAATAACAGAACAGCTACAGCTACAGCTACAGAGACCTTTCAAGATGTCCTGAGAGTAGTGGGCGTGGGTTTAGAGGTAGTGAGACCTCCAGTAACTTAGGTCTGAGAGGCCCATACAAACGACCCAATAGCGTAAGGGACAGTAGGGAGTCGAACCGGACCTTAAATACAAGGGCAAGTGAGTCACACTGCTGTATTGACCGCTGGGAGCGGGGGAGGTCTGACAAGGTTATGACTGACCGCTGGGAGCGGGGGAGGTCTGACAAGGTTACAACCCGGAAATGTGTCTTGACGAAGTCAGTGACAGTGACAGATGGTAGGTCCCTAAGAAATGGGCTAATGTCGATGACTAATGTTCCAGGGGCTGAGCAGCGCAATTGTCAAGTACATGGTCTCTGTGTGAACTGTGGGTTATAATGTGATTGTGTATATTATGTGTTCAACCCCACAAGTTTGAACAGAGGAGGGGGATATGTAATGCAGCGGCTTGCGGCATTACTGTAATGGTCCAAGGTGTGTTCTGTCTGATCATGTACCTCTCCCTCAGGTGACTGATCACATGACGGTGACATCATCACAGGTCCTGTGTGCACTGAAGGATATATAAATCCTGGTGCTTTTGAAACAGTGTGAAAAAGGCGTGAGGCCTGTTCCCTGTGTGTGGGACACAGTTAGCCTGGAGAGGCTAGAGAGAGTGAGGCCTAGAGAGGCCTGGTGAAGTCTGGTGAAGCCTGAAAGGCAGAGGCTGGATCCCTGGGTGTGTGGGGGATCCAAGTAGCCTTGGAAGGTGAGAGGCTTGGAAGGCAAGAGTCCTGGAAGGCAGAGGCTGGATGTTATTTGTGTAAACATACCAGTAGCCTTTGAAGGTACGTGGCCCGGAGGCCCCATCTGGGAAGCCATAAAGCCACAACGGTGGCAGAACCGAGCTGAGAGAGGCAGCTAAAACCTAGCAAAGGTAAAAACACTGTTTGTTGTGGACATTGATATTGTTACCTTGCTGAAGGCGGTGTCTGGAGCCAAGTGGACATATCGGTCACTGGAAAGGCTCTTGAACATTATATGTGTAATATGTCGGCAAGCCACTGAGATGGACTGCGTTATGAGCGGTTTATGATAAGTAAAACTGCTGGATCGTGAAATACCGGAAAGGCATTGCATGTGTGCTTTAATTGACCCGGTAAGCAAGTGCCCCTCAGCATGATGAATAGCGCTGCCTTAAAGGGGGGGATTATACTACAGACTCTGCCTATGGGGGGGCATTATACTATATGTAGGCTATTTGTACAGGGTGGGGATTACAGTTAGGGTCATACAGTGTGGGAGATAATGTGGGGTCTTTGCACAGTGTGGGGGCCATCTTACAGTGTGGGAGATAATGTGGGGTCTTTGCACAGTGTGGGGGCCATCATACAGTGTGGGAGATAATGTGGGGTCTTTGCACAGTGTGGGGGCCATCATACAGTATGGGAGAAAATGTGGGGGCCATCATACAGTGTTGGAGCCATCAGTTTGGGGGCTGCTAAGGGGTCAGTATACTGTGTGGGGGGTACTATACAGTGTAGGGGAATTATACTGTGTTTAAGAGAGAATCATACTGTGTAAAGGGGAGCTGTACATGAGGGGAGACTCAGAACATTATTAAATCTTGAATAGACACTTATTATAGGGGAACTCAGGTTATTGTGACTGTCAGAGGGGCACACAGAGGGCATTATTACTTTCTAGGGTTCAAAATGTGGTCACTGTTTTCTAGGACACTTACACATGGCATTACTATATACTAGAGGGTTCTTTTACCATCTAGAGAGCGAACAGCAAGTGTAGTAATAGGGACACATACCCCAATACTGAGCCGCTGTTGCTGTATCAGCAGGATAAGGGGTTTGTGCAGGATGGAAATAGATGGGGACGGGGCCTGAAATGTAAGGAGTCAAATGTTGTTTTTGTTGTTATCTCTGTAGACCTGAGACTGAGTCCTGGATGGAGGAGTTGTCGTGTCGGTCTGGGCCAGATGGAAAAGATGGGAAAAGTGAACAATTTAATCAGAAAGAACGTCAGCTGTAAGTAACTATATATAATTGTGCTGTGATCTCTTATATGTTCTGCAGGACTGGCATCAATATATGTCACCACATGGCGGTAATATCAGTGCTGGTCTTTGTATAGAGATTATTTTCAGTAACAGCCTGGTCATCTGCTGAGGCTCCCCTACATCCACTCTCTGGGTGCGCCACCATAGCTGTAATCAGAGTTACCTGGTTAGGGGCCCACTCAAAAGTTTCGCCCCCCCTGAACCAAAACCCTAGCTACGCCTCTGGGACAGTCCCACCGAATCAGGGACAGTTGGGAGCTATGCCAACCTACTGTTTCCTTCCTCACTATCATGTAGAATGTAAGCCCGCAAGGGTAGGGTCTTGTCCCCTCTGTACCTGTGTGTCACTATTATTGTAATTAATTGTAATTTCTATTTGTATATAGTATGTCACCCCTTCTCATGTACAGCACCATGGAATCAATGGTGCTCTAAAAATAAATAAATATTAATTGGTGAGACTGAATTTATGACCATTAATTTGAGTAATGAATGATATGATCATATGGACCATTTGTACATACTTGGATATATATAAATATATTTAGCCTTTTTACATCTTCTTAAAAATTGAGAATTGTCCATTTCCTTACCTGTCCTCCTTTGGTGTCTTATAGTATGTATGCCCCTAATAGATATGTGGCGCCCCTGAGGGTTCGACCGCCACAGGGATGCTGCACTTCTCTAATGGAGTGTAGTGTTCCTCCTCTGAGGTAAGAACAGTGTGATAGTCGGGACCCTTCCTTTTCATCCAACACCACATTTCTCCACCAGAGGGGGCTAGTATGCACTAGGTGCTGCTCCCCTGGTTACAGGGAGACTGGGGAACCAAGAGTTAGGGGAACCAGTTAGTGGGTGAGGGTGGAGGACTCACAAGTTAGTTACACCTTAAATTTCATATTTAATAAAAAGCCATCTTGTTCATTGGTTCTTGGGCAGTTAGTCTGTCCTTAGTAATGGTTCTTTGATCGTTCTCTGACTGACGGTGGTAGTCAAGTCTGGCACTGTGACCTCCCTCCCGGAGCGCAGATCCTGTGTGGGCCTACATCGGAGGGAGACACAGCCCTCGTGCCCCGGCCTTGGGACGAGGGGAAGGTTGTAGACAAGGAATGTCTTGACCCGGTCAAGAACCAGGACCAAGAAGGCCCGGAGCTTAAGAGTGTGGACTCCACAGCAAATGAATCCCAGGCAGGATGCAGACGGAGCGGTGTACGCCACATGTCCTCACCATGCTGACATATTCAGAGGGAGTCCGGCTGCAAGAGGGGTACCGGCCCCCGACACCCGACCTTGCTACTCCATGTCCTGGTCGGGAAAGCCCGGTAGGCCCTGATGATCCCACCGGGTATCGGACGGAGCGGAGCTGCCACCCGTGCCCTTGTTCTGAGAGGAGCTCAGAGGGAGACCCGGCCTATTTGCACACACACGGACAGGAAAGGATTTGGTCTGTAGTTCAGGAACACTCTGGTGTAGGGTCCCGACTGAATGCTGGACTTACTCGGAGGTTGTCGGACCCCCGTCCCTGGTGTCCACAGGACTCCGTGGGGAGCAGGGAGTCGCCTTCCTTCTGCCAACTCTAAAGTGAGTAAAGCCTTGGAAGTTCACCCCTATGGCCTCCGGACTGTTATTTCTGCGCCACACCACGAGACGCGGCGCCCGTCTTCCTCTACTACTACCCCCTCCATCCTGTCCCTCTGCCCTGAGGCCTTGCTCCGCCTGTGGGGAGTAGTAAGAACTTTGGCCGCCATAACATCATGCCTCAGCGGACTGAAGCGGCGCTGGTGGACTTCACCAGGCACCACAGGTGGCATAGTCGTAAATCAGCCACTCAACCCGGATAAGCCCACACCATCTCCTTTTTAATGTGACGGCCCTGAGCACGGGTCGGGTCCGGGCCACTGCTGCACCCCATCTCTCCATCACAGGACCCGACTCAGAGTCCCCCATCTCCCAGGGTAAAATAAAGGGCTTTTCGAGTAGAGGCGTCACAGATAGATTAAAATTTTATATGTATTATTATTGTCTATAGCAGATACCTAGAGAAAAGTCCCATGATATGTGTATTGATAGTTTTGTTTGGTCAAAGTCCCATTACTTGCGCCTCGAATGGTTAGCATCAGAGATTACATGCTATGACATTCACATTGACATTTATAGCCCTTTCTTTTTCAAAGTCCCTTGACATGCGCATTAATGTTTTCTTTCCAGATTTGGACTAAGTTAGAAGACCTGCGCACTGCGATGTTAACCGCAGCGCGCATGCTCGGTGATGTCAGATTGGATTCTATTGGTCTGATATTGCGATGACGCATGACCTGCATAGACCTATAGGATGCGGACACTGCACACGCCCCTATTTCAAAGTGATTGGATGGCGAGTTGATCCAATGGGGAAAGAGGTCAACTATGACTGATGTCAGAGCATTCGCTAATGTACTTGTCCTGATGCAATTCTATTGGCTGACACCGAACAAGAGTATTGGCTCTTCTCTTCTCTGAAGTGATGATGTGGTTAGGGAGGAGGTGAGTGTATATAGAACTGTCCAATGATAGGTGGCTGGATAAGCTAAATGCATTAAAACTGGCCATCTGGAAGTAAATGAGGATAGAACAAAGGCTTTAAGAGGTCCAGCATCTCATTTCATAACGGATTATAGCCCAAGCCCCCTGAGGAAGCCTGTCAAGGTGAAACTTGTTGGGGAGGCTATGATTTATTTTTAGTTGCTCTAGCGGTTTTTGTATAGAATACTATTGATACTCTTGTTGAGCCATGGACTACAGCCATAGGTAGTTAGGATAGCTAGTTCTAACAATTTGTTTAGAAAAACTTGCAGAATGGTTAGGATTCTCTAATCTAGGAATCTAATTTCATACAAAAGAAATTAATACAAGATCACTTCAGCAATTTTAAACGTTATACACCACTTTGTAATTAAAATTTAATAAAAGTCAGTTTTATTACATCCCTTAAAATAGGGTTTATTTACCCGTTTGGGTAATTTGTTGATAACAATCATGTAATCGTGTCCTTCAGCTTGTAATAATGTCCCCTGTCCTATAGTAATGTCCCCATCAATGTGCCCTTCTTGTAACAATGTCCCCCATTCTGCTGTTCTTTATATTATATACACTTAAAAATAAAAATTCTTCTCACCTGACCTCGCTCCCTCGGCAAACAGCATCCTCTTCCTCCTCCACAGCCGGGGTGCTTAGCAATGATGTCATGTGCGGCCGCACCTGGATGCAGACGTCAGCTGCTGCCTCTGATTAGCCAGTGGCTGGTATTACGGTGCAGAGAGCTTGTCTCTGCACTTCAATACATTATAATTGAATGTGCGTCTGAGAACTCTCATTGAGTTGAAACGAAGAGCTGATATCTGCCCCCTGGCTCGCTGGACACTATTGTCTCAGGGTCCCGTGGGCCGCACAACGGAGCCTCAGGGGCCACGCAATTGAGACCCCTGATGTAGATGATTTATTCTGCACTGGATATGCGGTAGTATCCTCACACAAGGTCATCCAGGCTGAACCACGTCCTTGTTAAATGTCAGCACAGAAGGCAGAGTTGAAGGCACAAAAGGTAAAGGCAAGAAGTAAAACTGTTAAACAATTAAACGAGAAACAATTAATGGAGGCACTGTTGGTACCGGTCCATGTAGGCACAATCGAGGTGAAATAATTTACGAAAGGTGGATCCCTGGAGGTAGAGGGCAACAGAAAGGTGGATGAGGCTGTTAAAACAGTGGCAAGGCAGCCTAGGTAACAGGGACGATGGCAGTCCCATCTGTGGTGTGCCTAGATGTCCGAAAATCCCTCAAGCAACAGGCTGTGCAAACCGAGAAGGAACACTGGGAGAGAATGGGAGCTAAATGGCATAATATAAATATAAATATATATATATATATATATATATATATATATATATATATATATATATATATTGACAGTCTCACTGGTTTTATATGTGAGGGGAGGTATGTGTCACTCAGGATGCTCTCCTGTGTGAACCAAGACCTACTTTATTTCTGCCAGCATGTTATATGCTGGTGGGTTTACTCTGTTAATGGGTGTGCGGTTTTATGGGAATGGCAAAGAGGGCGGGACGCCATTCCCCCTACCTCCCCTCAGGGTGTGGCTGAGCAATGTGTGAAAGCGGAGTCCCTTTTTTTTTCTCTGGAGTGTGGTCTGGAGAGTGAAGTCTCCAGACAGTATTGTGGAAGCTGCAGAGCTTTTCACAAGGACTTTGTTGTGCAGTTTGTGCTACCGAGTTTAACCCAGAGGGGTCTTGTTTATTTTTCCTGTGGAACCCTGCATGAGTTTTTGCCATAATAAACCAGCAGAAAGGTAACCTGAGATCGTGCGTCCTGAGTCTGCCTCCGGGAAAGCCGAGCGAGTCGTCTTGCCACAGTTTGTGTGAGAGTGCATGCAGGATTCCAGGAACACGTGTGTACCTGCCACAAAGACCCGTGGATGTCCTGGGTGAAGGCCGGCAGCCAGCAAAAGAAGTCCGGCAGCATGGAGGAGCTCTTTAAGCACCTGGTCCAGAGCCAGCAGCAGCAGCACCTGCAGAGCCAGCAAAGCATGCAGCAGGCCCAGCAGAGCATGCAGCAGGCCCAGCAGAGCATGCAGCAGCACCCAGCAGAGCATGCAGCAGCACCCAGCAGAGCATGCAGCAGCACCCAGAAACGACCAAACTGTTGCTTTAGCAAATCCAGTTGCAGCAAAAGTCGCAGCAGCACCAGAAGGAGGCGCAACAGCAGATACAGCTTCTGGCGGATGCCATCCAGAGCAGGGCGGCCGCCCCACCCCCAGGGCCGACTGAGGATTCTCACGTCAGGAAGGCGGTAAGGCGGGCCATGCAGAAGATGACCCCTGAGGATGATGTAGAAGCATTTCTGTTTTTGATAGGGTGGCTGATCGGGAGAAACTTCCACCAGGACAGTGGGCAGAGGTTCTGGCGCCATATTTAATCGGGTGAACTCCAAAAGGCATATTTCGACTTGGCGCTGCAAGATGCTAAGGAGTATCCCAAGCTAAAGACAGAGATCTTAGCACGCCTGGGAGTAAATATGGTGGTGAGAGCCCAACAAGTTAATCACTGGGTGTATACTAGCGACAAACCCCCTCGCTCGCAGATATTTGACCTACTGCATCTTGTTCAGAAGTGGCTACAACTGGAGTACTCCACTCTGGCCCAGATAGTTGAGCGGGTGGTGATTGACAGATTCATGCATTCCCTCCCCAAGCCAGTATAGACCTGGGTTGCCCAGGGTGATCCCCAGAATGCAGATTACTTCATCGGCCTGGTAGAGAGGTACCAGGTAGTTGAGAGATCCCTCGGGAAACCGGATGCAGTCATTTCTCCGTACTGGGATACCCAAAAGGGGGCGGGTTCAGCACGGAAGGGGTCTAGAGCTACCACTGGGGGACGTCCCACTCCCACTGAAGGTGCCGTTAGGACTGTTGGTAAAGATATAGTCTGCTGGCACTGTCACAACCCTGGACACGTAGCCGCCAGGTGTCAAATATCCCCTGAGCCCATGGACTGCAGCCTACGCAGAGGGGTCTCCTATGATGCCTATCCAGCCTGTAGCAGGGACTGTCAACCCGGCGAGGGGCCGCAGGCATGTGCAGTGTCCATTAATGGAATAAAAGTGCTTGGGCTGTTGGACTCCGGAAGTCTGGTGACCTTGATCAGAGCTACCCTCCCCCACCAGTTGATCCCTTCCAAAACTGTGGGCGTTCGGTGCATCCATGGTGACGCCAAGGACTATCCTGTGGCCACAGTGACAGTGGGGACAGACTGTGGTGCCCAGTCCCATGAAGTCGGGGTAGTGAAGGACCTGATTCACCCCATCATATTGGGCCGTGATTATTCCTTATTTTGGGACTTGTGGGGGAAGGGAACTGGACTAACTGGACTTGGAGAAGAATCCCCGATGAAGTCTCAGGTGGAGGAGTTCCCACTGTGCGTCCTTGTCGGTGATGAGGGTGAGACGGTGACCGAAGAGACCGACCTCCCTGAGTTAGATATGTCCGGAGAGAACTTTGGGACTACTCAAGTTTGAGACCTGACCTTAAAGAGAGCATTTGCCCAGGTTACTGTATGTAATGGGGTTGCCCAAGAGCCGGGGTCCGACCCCAAACTAATGGGCAGTGAGATAGTGATACAGCTGTTAGTGCCGGGGCCATACAGACGGAGGGTACTAGATATGGCCGATTCACATGTTCCGGGGCGACACCTAGGGGTCGTGAAAACTCAGGAGAGGATACTGAGAAGGTTTTATTGGCCAGGGTGTTACCGAGAAGTTCAAAACTATTGTAGGTCCTGCCCCACCTGCCAAATAACCGCTCCCTCCTCCCACTTCCATAGCCCTTTAGTCCCACTACCTTTGATAGAAGTTCCCTTTGAGAGGATTGCCATGGACCTCGTGGGCCCCTTAGTTAAAGCAGCTCAGGGCAACCAATATATCCTGGTCATCATGGACTATGCGACCTGGTACCCTGAAGAGGTTCCCCTAAGGAACTCATCCAGTAAAAAGTATAGCCCGAGAGCTGGTCCATATTTTTGCTTGGACAGGTCTGCCAAAAGAGATTCTGACAGACCAAGGGACCCCCTTCATGAGCAAGGTGATGAAGGAGCTTTGCAGAGTCCTTCAGATAAACCAAGGTCCAAATCTGAGTTATCAACAGACGAACGAACTAGTGGAACGATTCAACAAGACCTTAGAGGCAATGCTCAGGAAGGTCGTTGAAAAGGATGGGCGAGACTGGGACTACTTGCTCCCATTTCTGCTTTTCTCGGTCAGAGAAGTTCCTCAAGCCTCCACTGGCTTCTCTCCATTTGAGCTCCTATATGGGCAGCATCGAAGAGGTCTCCTAGACATTGCCAAGGAAACTTGGGAGGCCGAAGTCACGCCACACCAGAGTATCATCGAACTTGTCACCCAGTTACAGGAGAGCATGTCAAAGGTGATGCCCATCGTGAAGGTACATCTCCTCCAGGCGCAGGAAGCCCAGTCGAGGGTATATAACCGGTCTGCGAGACTAAGACAGTTCCATCCCGCAGACCGTGTTTTGGTGCTAATCCCTATCATCAAGAGCAAGTTCCTCGCCAAATGGCAAGGTCTGTACGAGGTGGTGGAGAAAGTCAGTGAGGTTAACTATAAAGTCCACCAGCCTGGCCGAAGAAAGCCGCATCAAATATATCATGTGAATTTGCTCAAGCCGTGGCAGGACCGGGAACCTGTGGAAACTCCTTGCCTGGGAGCCACACCAGAAGGCAAGGTGGAGGAGGTCACTATTGCAGAAAATCTATCACCAGCCCAGAAGCAACAGTGTCGAGAATTACTACAGCGGAATGGGGAGCTGTTCTCAGAGTTGCCGGGGCATACTCAAGTGGTAGAGCATGACATGCTAACAGAGTGAATTTGAAGACGTATCGGATTCTGGAAGCACACCGGGAGGTGATCTCGGCTGAGGTGAAGACGATGTTAGACCTCAGGGTAAAAGAGGAGTCAAAGAGTGGGTGGTCGAGCTCAATCGTCCTCGTGCCGAAACCCAGTGGAGAATGGAGGTTTTGTAATGACTACTGCCGGCTGAATGAGGTATCCTAGTGTGACGCGTACCCTATGCCCCGCGTCGACGAACTCATCGAGAGGCTTGGACCGGCGAGGTATATCACCACTCTTGACCTGACGAAGGGCTACTGGCAGATCCCCATGTCCCCGACGGCCAAGGAGAAGACTGCTTTCTCAACACCTGATGGGTGTTTTCAATACACGTGGATGCCGTTCCGACTACAGGGGGCCCCAGCCACTTTCCAGAGGGCTATGGATCGGATCCTAGCCCCACATAAGAAGTATGCCACAGCCTACCTTGACGACATTGGGGTCTTTAGCCCAGACTGGGCTAGTCACTTACCTAAACTACAGGCCATTCTGGAGGTGCTAAGGAAGGCAGGATTTACCATAAATCCGAGAAAGTGTGTCATCGGAAAAGAGGAGGCCAAGTACCTGGGCTATGTCGTTGGGAGAGGCTAAATAAAGCCGCAAATCAAGAAAGTGGAGGCAATACAAACCTGGCCGCAACCGCTCTCAAAGAAGCAGATGAGAGCGTTCCTGGGAATGGTGGGATATTACCGGCGGTTTATCCCGAATTTCGCCATGATGGCCACGCCACTAACGGATCTTCTAAATGGCACCAAATCAACCATGGTGAAATGGACTGAAGAAACGGAGACCGCCTTTCAACAGTTGAAGCTAACACTGTTCAATCAGCTGGTCCTGGTCGCGCCAGCCTTTAAGAAAGAATTTGTGGTCCAGACGGACGCTTCAGAGGTTGGTCTAGGGGTTGTACTCTCTCAAGAGATAAATGGGGAAGAACATCCCATTCTCTATCTGAGCCAAAAGCTGTCCTCCTGTGAGAAGAACTACGCCATAGTAGAGAAAGAATGTTTAGCCATAAAATGGGCCGTGGATACACTGAAATATTACCTACTAGGCAGGAAGTTTAAATTAGTATCAGACCATGCCCCGTTGAGATGGTTGAGGGAAAAGAGGGGTAAAAATGCCAGGGTAACTAGAAGGTTCCTAGGGCTCCAAGATTTTAACTTTCATGTGGAGCATAGGCCCGGGAAGTTACATGGGAACGCAGATGCCCTCTCTAGGATTCCCTGCCTTGTGTCAGAAGGTGCCCAAACACCCGGCTTTGGGCAGAGGGGGGGGGCCATGTGACAGTGTCACTGGTTTTATATGTGAGGGGAGGTATGTGTCACTCAGGATGCTCTCCTGTGTGAATTAAGACCTACTTTATTTTTGCCAGCATGTTATATCCTGGTGGGTTTACTCTGTTAAAGGGTGTGCGGTTTTATGGGAATGGCAAAGAGGGCAGGACGCCATTCCCCCTACCTCCCCTCAGGGTGTGGCTGAGCAATGTGTAAAAGGTCAGTCCTTTTTTTTTCTCTGGAGTGTGGTCTGGAGAGTGACGTCTCCAGACAGTGTTGTGGAAGCTGCAAAGCTTTTCACAAGGACTTTGCCTGTGCAGTTTGTGCTACCGAGAGCAGGCAGAACCCGCTCACCTATGGACTGAAGCTATATTTTGTTTTGTTTTCCAGTTTAACCCAGAGGGGTCTTGTTTATTTTTCCTGTGGAACCCTGCATGAGTTTATGCCATAATAAACCAGTAGAAAGGTAACCTGAGATCGTGTGTCCTGAGTCTGCCTCTGGGAGAGCCGAACCAGTCGTCTTGCCACAATATATATCTATATATCTCACACACACACAGTGAAGGAAATAATTATTTGATCCTTTGCTGTTTTTGTAAGTTTGCCCACTGACAACAGTCTAAATTTTAAGGGTAGGTTAATTTTAACATTGAGAGATAGAATATCCCAAAAAAAATACTTTTTTTTGCATTTTGCAGTGAGAAATAAGTATTTCATCCCCTACAAACCATTAGGAGTTCTGCTCCTACATACCAGTTAGACGCTCCTAATCAACTCGTTACCTGCATTAAAGACAGCTGTCTTACATAGTCAGCTGTATAAAAGACTCCTGTCTACAGACTCAAATAATCAGTCAGATTCTAACCTCTACAACATGGGCAAGACCAAAGAGCTTTCTAAGGATGTCAGGGACAAGATCATAAGACCTGCACAAAGCTGGAATGGGCTACAAAACCATAAGCAAGACGCTGGGTGAGAAGAAGACAACTGTTGGTGCAATAGTAAGAAAATGGAAGAAATATAAAATGACTGTCAATCGACATCAATCTGGGGCACCATGCAAAATCTCACCTTGTGGGGTTTCCTTGATCATGAGGAAGGGGAGAGATCAGCCTAAAACTACACGGGGGGAACTTGTTAATGATCTCAAGGCATCTGGGACCACAGTCACCAAAAAAAACGCTGGCAACACATTACGCCTTAAAGGTTTAAAATCCTGCAGTGTCTGCAAGGTCCCCCTGCTCAAGAAGGCACATGTGCAGGCCTGTCTGAAGTTTGCCAATGAACACTGGATGATTCTGTGAGTATTTTGTAGTAGGATGAAGTAGGTGCTGGTAAAAAATCCGCGCTCCTCCGTAGTGAAGAAATATGACGAGAGATTGTATAATTAAACAATCTTGTGGTTTATTGTTAAAAGCTACGATTACTACGCGTTTCGTGGACGTCCCGTCCACTTCCTCAGGTACATAGCTGATGTAGACCGATTTATCAAACGGTCTTATATACATAAAACTACACGTGGTGAAAAAAAAAAAAAGAGAAAAGCCCGCTGTTATTCTTGGCGCCAAGACCAACCAACGGTTTACAGAGAGACAGTGAAATTATTTATAAATAGATTAAATAAAATTATTGGTCGACTAATTACACTCTTATGCAGATAAAATGAAAACCATAGAACAACAGTCATCTCTACATGCCCGTCCTCCCTCCTTCCCCCCCTTTCCTCACTGACAAACACCTCATACCCAATACACCAGTAGCAGGCTTGCACCTTCTGCCATTCCTTCAGCTCTTGGTTTTCTGCCTGTCAGCCGACAAGGTGTGAGGTCTGGCAGAGCGGTCTGGACTCTCTGATCTTTCACACATGATACAATATAGCTAGGACTTTGGGATCGCATACACTGCGGTCCTCGATCAACTACAAATGTTTTATCCCATGTGCTTTAATATAAATGTTATAAAACATTTGGATCATTACATTTCAGAGGTCATTTTAATTATTTGTTCTATGGTTTTCATTTTATCTGCATAAGAGTGTAATTAGTCGACCAATAATTTTATTTAATCTATTTATAAATAATTTCACTGTCTCTCTGTAAACCGTTGGTTGGTCTTGGCGCCAAGAATAACAGCGGGCTTTTCTCTTTTTTTTTTTTTTTTCACCACGTGTAGTTTTATGTATATAAGACCGTTTGATAAATCGGTCTACATCAGCTATGTACCTGAGGAAGTGGACGGGACGTCCACGAAACGCGTAGTAATCGTAGCTTTTAACAATAAACCACAAGATTGTTTAATTATACAATCTCTCGTCATATTTCTTCACTACGGAGGAGCGCGGATTTTTTACCAGCACCTACTTCATCCTACTACAGACTACCTACAAGATCCCTAGGGATTCTGTGCTGGCTGCAGCCCTTCGTCACTAATTCTTACATGAGTTGTGCATTTCACAACTCATTAAGGTGAGCACATTTTCTTTTTACCCACGTGGTTGTTGTTGGATAACAGCGCTATTGCGCCCCTATCTTTCTACTTATTTTCTGTGAGTATTTGGGAGAAGGTGCCATGATTTAGAGATGATCTGCAAAGAGGAGTGGACCAAAATTCCTCTCGACATGTGCGCAACCCTCATCATCAACTACAAAAAATGTCTGACTGTTGTGCTTGCCACCAAGGGTTTTGCCACGAAGTATTAAGTGTTGTTTGTCAGAGGAATCAAATACTTATTTCTCACTGTTAAATGCAAATAAATTTAACTAATTTATACAGTGGGTATGGAAAGTATTCAGACCCCTTTAAATTTTTACTCTTTGTTTCATGGCAGCCATTTGGTAAATTCTAAAAAGTTCATTTTTTTTCTCATTAATGTACACCCTGCACCCCATCTTGTCTGAAAAAAACTGAAATGTAGAAATGTTTGCAAATTTATTAAAGAAAAGCTGAAATATCACATGATCATAAGTATTCAGACCCTTTGCTCAGTATTGAGTAGAAGCACCCTTTTGAGCTAGTACAGCCATGAGTCTTCTTGGGAATGATGCAACACGTTTTTCACACCTGGATTTGGGGATCCTCTGCCATTCTTCCTTGCAGATCCTCTCCAGTTCCGTCAGGTTGGATGGTGAATGTTCGTGGCCAGCCATTTAAGGGTCTCTCCAGAGATGCTCAATTGGGTTTAGGTCAGGGCTCTGGCTGGGCCTGTCAAGAATGGTCACAGATTTGTTGTGAAGCCACTCCTTTGTTATTTTAGCTGTGTGCTTAGGGTCACTGTCTTGGTGGAAGGTGAACCTTCGGCCAAGTTTGCGGTCCAGAGCACTCTGGAAGAGGTTTTCATCCAGGATATCTCTGTACTTGGCCGCATTCATGTTTCCTTCAATTGCAACCAGTCGTCCTGTCCCTGCAGCTGAAAAAACACCCACATAGCATGATGCTGCCACCACCATGCTTCACTGTTGGGATTGTATTGGGCCGGTGATGAGCAGTGCCTGGTTTTCTCCACATATACTGCTTAGAACTTTTAGGTAATAATTCTATCTTCGTCTCATCAGACCAGAGAATCTTATTTCTCATAGTCTGGGAGTCCTTCATGTGTATTTGAGCAAACTCTATGTGGGCTTTCATACGTCTTGCACTGAAGAGAGGCTTCCGTCGGGCCACTCTTACATAAAGGCCCGACTGGTGGAGAGCTGCAATGATAGTTGACTTTGCGGAACTTTCTCCCATCTCCCTACTGCATCTCTGGGGCTCAGCCACAGTGATCTTGGGGTTCTTCTTTACCTTTCTCACCAAGGCTCTTCTCCCATGATTGCTCAGTTTGGCTGGATAGCCAGGTCTAGGAAAACTTCTGGTGGTCCCAAACTTCTTCCATTTAAGGATTATGGATGCCACTGTGCTCTTATGAACCTTGAGTAATGCAGAAATTCTTTTAGAACCTTGGCCAGATCTGTGCCTTGCCACAATTCTGTCTGAGCTCCTTGGGCAGTTCATTTGAGCTCATGATTCTCATTTGGTCTGACATGCACTGTGAGCTGTGAGGTCTTATGTAGATAGGACTTGATTTGGAAAGGCACACACCTATCAGTTTAATTAAACACAGCTGGACTCCAAAGAAGGAGTAGAACCATCTCAAGGAGGATCACAAGGAAATGGACAGCATGTGATTTAAATATGAGTGTATGAGCACAGGGTCTGAATACTTATGACCATGTGATATTTCAGTTTTTCTTTTTTAATAAATTTGCAAAAATTTCTACATTTGATTTTTTTTCAGTCAAGATGGGGTGCAGGGTGTACATTAATGAAAACAAAAACCAAACTTTTTAGATTTAACAAATGGCTGCAATGAAACGAAGAGTGAAAAATTTAAAGGGGTCTGAATACTTTCCGTACCCACTGTATAAATTAGATAAATTTATTTGCATTTTGCAGTCAGAAATAAGTATTTGATTCCTCTGGCAAACAACACTTAATACTTGGTGGCAAAACGCTTGGTGGCAAGCACAGCAGTCAGCCATTTTTTGTAGTTGATGATGAGGGTTGCACACATGTCAGGAGGAATTTTGGTCCACTCCTCTTTGCAGATCATCTCTAAATCATTCAGATTTTGAGGATGTCACTTGGCAACTTGGAGCTTCAACTCCCTCCATAAGTTTTCTATGGGATTAAGGTCTGGAGACTGGCTAGGCCACTCCATGACCTTAATGTGCTTCTTTTTGAGCCACTCCTTTGTTGCCTTGGCTGTATGATTTGGGTCCGTGTCTTGCTGGAAGACTAAGCCACGACCCATTTTTAATGTCCTGGCGAAGGGAAGGAGGTTGTCACTCAGGATTTTACGGTACATGGCTCCGTCCATTCTCCCATTGATGCAGAGTAGTCGTCCTGTGCCCTTAGCAGAGAAACACCCCCAAAACATAATGTTTCCACCTCCATGCTTGACACTGGGGACGGTGTTCTATGGGTCATAGGCAGCATTTCTCTTCCTCCAAACACAGCGAGTTGAGTTAATGCCAAAGAGCTAAATTTTTGTCTCATCTGACCACAGCACCTTCTCCCAATAACTCACAGAATCATCCAATGTTCATTGGCAAAATTCAGATAGGCCTGCACATGTGCGTTCTTGAGCAGGGGGACCTTGCAGGCACTGCAGGATTTAAAACCATTAAGACGTAATGTGTTGCCAATGGTTTTCTTGGTGACTGTGGTCACAGCTGCCTTGAGATCATTAACAAGTTCCCCCCCGTGTAGTTTTAGGCTGATCTCTCACCTTCCTCATGATCAAGGAAACCCCACAAGGTGAGATTTTGCATGGTGCCCCAGATTGATGTCGATTGACAGTCATTTTGTATTTCTTACTATTGCACCAACAGTCTCATTCTCACCCAGCGTATTATTTATGGTTTTGTAGCCCATTCCAGCTTTGTGCAGGTCTATGATCTTGTCCCTGACATCCTTAGAAAGCTCTTTGGTCTTGCCCATGTTGTAGAGGTTAGAGTCTGACTGATTATTTGAGTCTGTAGACAGAAGTCTTTCATACAGGTGACTATGTAAGACAGCTGTCTTTAATGCAGGTAACGAGTTGATTAGGAGCATCTAACTGGTCTGTAGGAGCCAGAACTCAATGGTTTGTAGGTGATCAAATACTTATTTCTCACTGCAAAATGCAAAAAAAAATATCTAATTTATACAATGTGATTTTCTTGATTTTTGGGGGGGATATTCTATCTCTCAATGTTAAAATTAACCCACCCTTAAAATTATAGACTGTTCATGTCTTTGTCAGTGGGCAAACTCACAAAAACAGCAAGGGATCAAATGATTATTTCCTTCACTGTGTATGTATGTATATATATATATATATATATATATATATATATATATATATATATATATATAAATAAAATATATATTATTGTTCCCAATAATGGCACAAGTAGCACATGGCCCCATTCATGCCTCAAAAAGTCACATTTGTACCCCATAGTAAATGCTTTCTGGATCTAGTTACATAGCCACCAAACACATGCAGTCCTGCCTCATCTGTGCACAACACAACCCAGGTAAACCAGTAAAAGTCCCAAAGAAAGCAACACCCAAGCCATTCTACCCGTTTTAGAGATTGCAGACAGACTACATACAACTACCCAAGGTAGGAGTGTATGAATATGTCCTGGAATGTGTAGATCTCTTCTCTGGTTGGCCGGAAGCCTATCCAGTAAAATGTACTAATGCTAAAACAACTGCAGCCAAACTAATGAAGGAACTAATTTGCAGATATGGAGTCCCAGAAACCATAGAAAGCGATAATGGTACACACTTCACTGGAGAAATAATGAAGGAAATTTTGCAGGCCATGGGAATTGAACAGATATTCCATGGCCCTTATCCACAAAGCAGAGGAAAAGTGGAAAGATTAGATAGGACACTTAAGCTAAAAATTCAAAGGCCACACATTAAAGAACTAGATAGAGTGCTTGTCCCTTGCACTCTTTTTAGCTACACACTCCAAAGACAGGCTTGTCTCCTTTTGAAGTCCTTTTGGTAGTGCCCCAAAGACTGGTTTGTACTTTTCTACAAGTGTTTCAGAAGCAACACGGTAGTATGACTGCCTATGTCCAGTCCTTGCAGGAAAGACAATGTGGTACATAAATGAATTTTCATCCATTCCAGATCCTAATACAAGTGCAGATGTGCATCAGCTTGTGAGAGTGTGAACTGTGGGTGTCTGCTGTGTGAGGGGCTACACAGGAAGTCTGTGAGAACTGATCTGGAACAAGATGCTGTCTCTACAAGCTTCCCTGTGGAGATTGTTAACCCCTGTCCCTGGTGAAGCTGTGTCCCTGCTTAAGAACAAGGGCTGAGCTGGGGAAAGCTGTGTGGCTTTTTGGAGTTTTGTGGAAGTCCATGCTGAGTGGACTAGAGACTTTGTGCTGAAGGAGCCAAGTGTCGACTGAGGAATCCATCTTTGTGACGGAGCACGTGGTCGGTGGTCTGGAAAAGAGTGAGTGACTGCGAGAGGAGAGAAGGGGTCCAGTGCCATTCACATTGAGAGGATACTGACAAGCCTTGTGAAGAGATCTTCCCAGACCTTAACCTGAGGCTACAGGACTAAAGTCCCTGGCGTGTGGGCTCGGCCTCGGCCGACAAGACAAGGAACCTTTGCTGTTTTTGTGAACGTTGCTTTTGTTTTGGCGCTAAAGTTTTCTGGGACTAGCTGCAGCCACCGCGATTCACAGGCCTGTGATAGACCACATTTGAGGTTAACGGTACCGTCATAAGCGGATTATAATGAGGACGATCTGGGCTACCGCCCGGGGCCCCGAACCTCCAGGGGGCCCGGGGTGTCTATGGCAAGATTGTCCTCATTATATGTGCGGCGCCGTGGCACATACTGGCAGACAGTGGCGGTGGGGTGCCCCCGGACCGCTCCCCCAGCAGCGGCGCACGGCTGCTGCTTCTTCAGCCGGGCCAGCACTGCAGCAGTTAACTTCCCTGTGCTGGCCCGGCCGCATCACTGCTAGGAGACATGGCCCTGTGCGCAGCCGTGTCTCCTAGCTGTGACGTCACACAGTGCGCACCCGGCCTGCAGTGCTGCACCGGAAAAGAGCAGGACTGGAGCAGAGCCGGGGGATGGTGAGAGAGAGTGTGTGTGTGTGTGTGTGTGTGTGTGTGTGTGTGTGTGTGTGTGTAGGCAGATATCATTGTGTGATGTCTGTTTATATGTATTTGTGTTTCAAATGTGTTTATGCATGTATGTATATGTCTGTATATGTTTGGGTGCGTGCGTGACTGCGTGCGGCCTCCTGCTGAGTATAGATGGCGCCGTGCGGCCTCCTGCTGTCTCTGGGGGGGTGGGGCACCGTGCGGCCTCCTGCTGTGTATAGATGGTGCCGTGCAGCCTCCCGCTGTGTATAGATGGCATCGTGCGGCCCCCTGCTGTGTATAGATGGCATCGTGCGGCCCCCTGCTGTGTATAGATGGCGCCGTGCGGCCCCCTGCTGTGTACAGATGGCGCCGTGCGGCCTCCCGTTGTGTATAGATGGCGCCATGCGGCCTCCCGTTGTGTATGGATGGCGCCGTGCGGCCTCTTGCTTTCTCTGGGGGGGCGCCGTGCGGCCTCCCGCTGTGTATAGATGGCGCCGTGTGGCCTCCCGCTGTGTATAGATGGCATCGTGCGGCCTCCCGCTGTGTACAAATGGCGCCGTGCGGCCCCCTGCTGTGCATAGATGGCGCCGTGCGGCCTCACGTTGTGTATAGATGGCGCCGTGCGGCCTCTTGCTGTCTCTGGGGGGGGGAGCCGTGCGGCCTCCCGCTGTGTATAGATGGCGCCGTGCAGCCTCCCGCTGTGTATAGGTGGCGCCGTGCGGCCTAACGCTGTGTATAGATGGCTACGTGCGGCCTACCGCTGTGTATAGATGGCTACGTGCGGCCTCCCGCTGTGTATAGATGGCTACGTGCGGCCTCCCGCTGTGTATAGATGGCTACGTGCGGCCTCCCGCTGTGTATAGATGGCTACGTGCGGCCTCTTGCTGTCTCTGGGGGGGGAGCCGTGCGGCCTCCCGCTGTGTATAGATGGCGCCGTGCAGCGTCCCGCTGTGTATAGGTGGCGCCGTGCGGCCTACCGCTGTGTATAGGTGGCTACGTGCGGCCTAACGCTGTGTATAGATGGCTACGTGCGGCCTCCCGCTGTGTACAGATGGCTACGTGCGGCCTCCCGCTGTGTACAGATGGCTACGTGCGGCCTCCCGCTGTGTACAGATGGCTACGTGCGGCCTCCCGCTGTGTACAGATGGCTACGTGGGGCCTCCCGCTGTGTACAGATGGCTACGTGCGGCCTCCCGCTGTGTACAGATGGCTACGTGCGGCCTCCCGCTGTGTACAGATGGCTACGTGCGGCCTCCCGCTGTGTACAGATGGCTACGTGCGGCCTCCCGCTGTGTACAGATGGCTACGTGCGGCCTCCCGCTGTGTACAGATGGCTACGTGCGGCCTCCCGCTGTGTACAGATGGCTACGTGCGGCCTCCCGCTGTGTACAGATGGCTACGTGCGGCCTCCAGCTGTGTACAGATGGCTTCGTGTGCTCAATATTGAGTCATACAATTAATGTAAGGTTATGTGCCCACTATGCAGAGATGCTCCGGATTTTTTTTGAGCATTTCTGCATCTCCCTGGCAGAAATAACCCATGTGGATTGTACATGCAGATTGTACATGCGTTTTTCCTGCCAGGGACTTGCTGATGTGAAGCGTTCTTCACATGCATTTCTGCATGCGGGTTGACAAGCACTTTCCAAGCGATTTTAGCATCACTTGGAAAGTGCTTGACAACTTGGTCACACTATATAAATCCATGCAACCGGCATGGATTTATATAGTGTGACCGTAAAAGAATGGTAAAAAATAAATATATTTGGCCTGCCGACGTCAGCGGTCGCGTGACCCGTCACATGACTAAATGACGTCACTTTTCAGACCATCGCGAGCTGCCGGCAAGCCAGGACGCATCGGATAAAGACACCGGGGGCCATCAGAAGGTAAGTATAATATTTATTTTATTCATTTTTTTCAGGTTCTATGGTACCCGGGTCCGGAGGAGAGTCTCCTCTTCTCCAAACACGTGTACCATCCGCACATTGAAACGCATGGATTCTGCATGTACAGATGCAGTGATGCGAATTCCATGTGTTCCAATGCAAGTCAATGGCGGCGAAAGCGCCGCGCTTCCGCAAAATAATTGGCAGTGCTGCGGATTTTTTCCGCAATGATAATCCGCAGCATGTGCACAGCACATGCTGCGGAAATTTCCGCAGCATGTGCACAGCACATGCGGATTATCATTGGGGAACATGGCAGACCTTCTACCAAGCGTTTTTAAGCATTTCTGCAGCGGAATTGCCACTGTGGAAACACTTAAAAAATGCATAGTGGGCACACAGCCTAAAAAAATTATTATAATTAATATTGTGCCAAATTAATTTCTCGTGAACTATCACATGATGTATCACAGGTGATCATGTGACATGTCACGTGATACATCAGGTATGTGTGTGGGGGGGGGGGCGCGCCTTCTAAACTGCCCGGGGCCCTTGCTTTTTTTTTTTTTTTTTTTTTTTAAACCAATTATTTTTATTTAGGTTTCAAAAATTTACAGCAAACAGTTATCAATATACATATAACAATTCACATAACGTGTAGTAATACAGTTAAAACCCTCTCCCCCCTCCCCCCTCCCGCCTATACTCCTTATGCCGGGCATACCTGGGAACATTGACAATCATATTACCGCCATCCATGCGGACCATATTTTCCCAAAAGTTCTCTCTCCATGCCTCCGCCTGTAAATGCTTTCCTCTAAATGCATTACCGTACGTGTCTGAGCAATAAATTCCCTCCTAGTGGGGGGTTCCGAATCTGTCCATTTTCGTGCTATTAGTTTGCGTGCCACATATAGCAATCGCGCTATCGCCACTTTGTAATGTTCTGAGACAGGTATTCCATCCACCTCCCCCAAAACACACAGCACCGGGTTTCTGTCAATTGTACATGTATAAGCCCTCTCAATTTTGTTAACAACGACCAACCAATAAGCCACTAGCCGTGGGCATGACCATAGCATGTGTAGCAGTCCGTCCTGGTCCGTGCCACATCTAGGGCAACTGGAATCTCCCCTCAAGCCCGCCTTGTACAGGCGCAGCGGTGTTTTGTATGTCCTATGTATTATGTATAATTGGGAGATCCGTGCCTGCTCTCTTAGAGAGATCTTCGGGACATATTCTAGAATTGCCTCCCATTGTTCTGTTGTGAGGGTACCCACCTCCCTTTCCCATTTACTCTTTGCAATGAAGTGATTTCCCCCCAGATAGGAGTGCAGTAGGTCATGATATAAGCTCGATATGACTCCCCTCGTCCCTCCCTTCATACATATAGAGTCTAGTACAATGTCACCCTGAACCGTCATGGCTCCCAATCCACACTGTGCCCTCCAAGCATGTCGAAGCCTATAGTATTGAAATCCCCATACCAAAGGCAAATCAAATTCTTCTCTCAATTTCTCAAAGGTCTTCAGGTCCGTTCCACTCTGCAGCTGGCACACATATCTCACTCCTTGCGCCTTCCAATTGCCCATTTGACACAGCTTATTAAGTTCCGGCAGATGTTCATTGCCCAACACCGGTGAGTACTTAGTCAGCCCGTCCACCCCCCTGATCTTTTTAATAGTGTCCCATACCTTCTGAGTCAAGCCTAAAGTAGGATATATTGCTCCCAATTTCTTAAAGGTACCATCCTCTAACGCCTGGACCAGTGGGCGTCTCCCCGACACATGTACCAGCACCCGGCAAGCTGCCCCTCCACAATCGGGTTCTCTCCATCCCCTGACATGCTGGCCCTGTACTGCCAAGAAATAGACCCAGGGATTGGGTGCGGCCAATCCTCCCTCCTCCTTCCCATTTTGCAGCGTTCCCAATTTAATCCTTGCCTGCCTCTTGCCCCATATCAAGGATCTGAAGATAGAATCAATACCCTGAAACCGTTTTTTTGGTAGCCATATCGGTGAGTTGTGCAAAACGTACATTAGTTGTGGCATAAGGACCATCTTAATCAGGTTAGTTCTACCCGTCACCGTCAAAGCCAATTGGCACCATGCGCCTATTTTCTTTTTAAATTTCTCTAGCAGAGGAACTAAATTCAGATCCGTGAATCGTGTCAATGGAAGCGCCACCCATATCCCAAGGTATTTAAATTGTGAAACCAGCTGGAGCTGCTTCCCCCTCTCATCTATCTCCTCCGCTTTTATTGGTCTATCTACAGCCATGACATAAGACTTGTGCCAGTTTATCTCCAGTCCCGAAATGCTCCCAAAGTGTTTAATTACATCCATCGTGCACCCCAATGTCTCTCCTGCATTTTCCAGAAATAACAGGATGTCATCGGCATACAGTGATATTTTTTCTTCCAGCCTCCCAAATTTAAATCCGACCACTCCTCTCTCAGCTCTTATTTTGGCCGCCAGGGGCTCCACTGCCACCGCAAACAATAGCGGGGACAGCGGGCACCCCTGCCTTGTGCCCCTATGTAAGTCAAACATCCCGGACCGTTCACCATTCACCTTAACTACCGCCCTTGGGGATGAGTACAATAACTTCACCCAGGCCATGAATGCGGGGCCAAATCCCATTATTTCCATGATTTTCCATAAATATTTCCATTCCACGCTATCAAATGCTTTTCTAGCGTCCAATGACATCACTATTCTCCCGCCACCATTATCAGCAGGCAGCTGCATATTAAGAAATAATCTTCTCAAGTTAACAGCCGTGGAGCGGTTGGGCATAAAGCCCGACTGGTCCTCGTGAATAACAGTATGCGCAACCCCGGTGAGCCGGGTGGCCAGGATCTTAGCGAGTATTTTGACATCCGTTGTCAACAACGATATGGGCCTATACGACTCCGCATCCATGGGGTATTTCCCCTCCTTTGGCAGAACCACTATCACCGCTTCCTCCATTGATCTCGGTAACGCCCCCTTCACCAAAGCCTCATCAAACACAGATTTCAATTTTGGAGCTAGCAGTTCCACCAGCTCCCTGTACACCTCCCCAGGTAGACCATCAGCACCCGGTGATTTGTTATTGGGCATAGACAGAATTGCACATTCCACCTCCTCCACACTCACAGGTTCATCCAACCTCATCCTATCTTCCTCAGACAATTTAGACAGTGAGATGCCTTCCAAAAATTCCTCTACGGCCCCCTCCGTGTCCCGTACTCTTGAATTGTACAGTGCCATGTAATATTCCTTGAAGACCTCCAATATGTCCTTTGTGTCTGTCAGAGTCGTCCCCGTTTGGTCTCTCAACCTGTACACCCTGGAAGACTCCCTCTGTGCCGCAGATATCACCGCCAACAAGTGACCCACTCTCTCTCCTTCCTCAAAGAATTGGGCTTGCTGAAATGCCCTTTTCCTCTCAGCTTGCATCATGTGCAGTTTATTAACTGCCTCCTGTGCCAATTTTAGTCTATTGTGAGCTACACTCGTTGGCGCCAAAATCATGTCTGCCTCTGCCCTTGTCAAGTCATCCTTTATTTGTTGATCTGCCAATTTAGTTTTGGTCTTACACCGTGAGATCTCACTTATAAAGAGTCCCCTCGTAAATGCCTTCATAGCCTCCCACACCACTGTGGCCTCAGCACTCCCTTCATTCACTTGGAAGAAGTGCTCTAGTTCTTTGGTTATGCCACCCATATCCACCACTTTAAGCCACGTCGGGTGAAGACGCCAACCTCCCCTCTGACCCTGAGCAGATCCCACTAGAAGCGCGACAACCATAGGACTATGATCCGATAGAGTCCTCTGTAGGTATTCCACCTCCCCAACCATCCCATCCATAGCAGTATCCCCAAAAGCCAGGTCTATCCTTGACAGTGTTCCGTGTGTAGCGGAATGACACGAGAAGGTCCTCTTACCCTCATTTCGTACTCTCCACAGATCCACCAGCCCCAGCTCCCCCACGTAGGTGCCAAATGCAGTCATTCCGTCCCGTCCAGCTTCCATACCTGCCGGACGTACTTTATCCCAGTAATCATTTATGGTGTTGTTAACATCTCCCATAATCAACATCGGAGCCTCCCCCCATCTGGCCGTCAAGTCCATTACTGCTTGAAGTTCCTTTTTAGAATAAGGTGGAGGGATATATAAAGCCACTAAAATCATTTTGTGTCCATACAATCTGCACGCAATCCATACATACTGCCCTTCACTGTCTACTTGCACTGCCAGCTCTTCATAATGTGCGTTTTTGTGTATTAAGACTGACACCCCCCTGGAGTACGAGGAATAAGTGGAATGATATGTCTTTAACATCCACCCTCTCGATAGCCAGTGCCTAGTATCTCTAGTGAGATGGGTCTCCTGTAAGCACGCAATCATAGGATCACAAGATCTGATGTGATTCAGAACTGCTGCCCTCTTAATCCTGTCAGATATACCACGTACATTCCAACTTAAAATCCGAACCGTACGGTTACTCATTGTGCATTAGAAAAAACAATCCACCATCATCAAGTAACATCTTTCCATTTTGTTCCCAAGCATACCAGGTCAAACAGCATAAGCAACCCCATTTTCCCGCAAATCCAACCCATCCAACTCCCCCCCTCCCTCCCCCTCCCCCCACCCTTCTCTTGTCACTCTCTTCCCAACGTGAGAGTGGGAGCTCAAAGAACCTGAGCAACATCGTAGTATACCGCATATCAACATGCGCCGTGTCCTCCTCCAGCATTGGCAGTCTCTCCACCACATAATCAATAGTATGCATAGTCCCGAACCATTAATCAAACAAATTAACTATAAAACGTAGATCCCAGCGGGGGTTTCTCCCCCTCCTCTGCGGTTTCGCAGAGCAATGCAGAGCCACAACCCTGTCCAGTGGTCAGGATAGCAGGGTCGTGCATTCACCGTGCCGAGTCCTCAGCTTCTCTCAATTTGCTCCGGTTCCGCTCCAACCACGAGGCGGCCTCTACCGGTGACGGGAAAAAATTGACCTTTCCAAAGGCTTCCACTCTTAATTTGGCAGGATAAATTGTAGAGTATTTCACATTCAAAGAGCGGAGCTGTTTCTTCACTTCACCATACCGTAGCCGCAGCTTTTGCACCTCAGCCGAGTAATCCGGGTATATTTCAATGCGTTTGCCCTCCAGGGTAAGATCTGTCAATTTTCTGGCCTTACGTAAGATAGTGTCCCGGTCTCTGCAGTTCAGGATTCTGGCTAACATCGTACGAGGGCCCTCTCCAGGCACTGGGGGTCTCATGGGCACTCGATGGGCACGCTCCACAGCAAACACCCTCGACAGGATATTAGACCCAAACTTTCCCAGCAGCCAGGTTTCAACAAAGGTCGTGGGGTCAGCACCCTCAGCTCTTTCAGGGATGCCCACAATACGCAAATTGTTCCTGCGTGACCGGTTTTCCAGGTCATCGTTTTTGTTAGCCACTACCGTGATCCTCTGAGTGTGCTGTTGCTGCGTCTTTTGCACTGAGGTTAAATGATCTTCTGTTACACCAACTCTGCCCTCCACCTCAGTCAATCTGGCTGTAACTTTCTGCATAGAAGCCTCAATGCCTCCCAAGTCGGCTTTCAGACCATTCACCTGCTTTGTCAGAGCAGTTAAAGCAGTCTTGCAGTATAAGACAGCCTGGAATACATCTCGCAGAGTCGGCTCTGCCTCATCTGAACTTTCAGCTGCCAGCACAGTGTCACCATCCCCCTCCTCCTGCTGTTCATTATGTAGCACAGGCACAGGCATCTCCTCACCATCTTCCTTCTCATCTCCATGCTTCTCACTGCCTTCACTTCCTTCTTCATCTGCCTTCATGCCCCTCGCATACCTGTGCAGCCGTGCTGAAGCCTCCAGCCTCCGTGCATAGGCTGTGTTCCTCCTTCCCGCCTCTTCCTCTGTCTCGGTGCCATCTTGGGCTGAGGCACTGCTGCAGGCCCCGGCATCCTTCTGCCTTTTGCGGCCCATGTTGGACTCTCTGAGTCTGGCAGAAGCTCGCCTCTGACTCCCGGGACCCTCAGACAGCAGTTCCTGATAAGGGATTTGGCTGGTTCAGGCTCTGTGCAGGATAATTGAAGCTAATGGTGGTGGAGAGGCACTGCCACCCGACCTCTCACATCAAGAGCTAGGCCACGCCCCCGCCCGGGGCCCTTGCTACTCTTAATCCACCCCTGGGTACCGTAACTTTAAGATACCCGGGCATCCTTATAATAGGGGTATAAGAGCAATTGGTATAGTTTCATGCATTGTTATTGTTAATAGTGATAGGATTGTACTCAGTGTGCCATCGCAGGGGGTCCCCATAGACCGCCCTCACTAGACTGACACTGTGTTTAGGTAAAATTGTTCCAGATCTTTAGAATAATTCACATAAGCTGGAAACCTTGAGATTGGCACATTGATTTCAGCTTTTGCTGATTGTGTGTATTTAGTAGGGACAGTGTCCCAGGTAGAACCTGAGACTGATTCATTCAATACTGAATTTTAGTCTAATCCCTGTTTTAGTAAAGAAAGTGTTGTTTATTTCTGTCTCTGTCTCAGTTTGTGACTCACTGGATCTCTCTCGGACCTCCGGTCATTACAAGCTGAATCCAGGTGATTGGGTGGTCATACTCAGACATGTGAGAACGAGCCTAGGTCCACAGTTTGATGGCCCGTTCCAAGTCCAGCTGACCACATCCACCTCAGTGAAACTTGAGGGAAAATCCACCTGGATCCATGCCAGTCACTGCAAAAAGGTCACTCCACTGACAAAATGACTGACTGTTCAACTAATTGTCCTGCTGGGAGTAGCAGGGTCATTTCCCGCAACAAAGACACTGGATACATTTTTAAATATGGACTGTGACAATAAACTTATACGACACCATACTTCTCTTTTAAAAGGACATGGAAGGAGAGAAGCCAAAGGACTGTTGGATCTACATGTGGCACCCCAGGGGTCTGGTTACCACAGTAATAGAAATATTACGTCTGAGAGCAAGTGGGAGGTTTCCTGGTCAGGAGCCCTTAAACATGCAACACCTCCTGTTCCAGACCAGATAGGGGAGGAATCTGCCCTATATAAACTGGATCTGGGGCGGGGTTAGTTCAGTCAGAGCCTGGAGTTTGTTCCAGACACAGGGAAAGTAACAGCGAGGAGCTCTGTAGGAGCAGGAGCTGAAGACCAGGGACTTGAGCTAAGCGGAGTTCGTCCTGGCAGAAGACGCTAAGAACCGGACACAGGAGTCCAAGGCTGTGGGGACTTATATATACCCAGCAGCAGAAACCCGCCGGCAGGGGATTTCAGGTCCTCTGGCCATAGAAGCCCGGAGGCTCAGTCACGAGCAAGGGACCAGCACCGCCATCGAGGAGTGGGGGCTATCAGAAGGCCCCAAGTCACCAGGCATACGGGTGAGCACCACACGGTACACTCAGGGACGTGGGCTACTTCCACTCGCTTACAGCAAGGTAGCCAGGAAGAGTGCAGACAGATGGGGAGGCCTACAACTCCACCTGGCCAGGGGAACTCCTGTTTGTTCACAGACTGACCAGGCCTCTTATGCTAGCCAGTACTCCCGGGAGGGTCTGCCTTATCACCATCAGTAAAGACCCTGAACTGCACTGCAAAGACTCTGAGTCGTTCCTGCTGCGCTCGTGCACCATCACTCCCATCATCCACACTCACTACCCTGAGGCTATACTCCTCCCGTGGGGAGTTATACTACACTCTGCTGCCCTCACAACATCAGCCTCAGAGGTCTGCTCAGCAGCGGCGGTTCTTATTAACCGCAATCCACGGGTGGCGTAGTCGGACATTGCATTATACTGATACAGAGACTGCCACAGCCTTGATCTGACCACCCTGAGCCATGGGACCGGGTCACCACTACTACTCCCAGCATTGCCCTGAAGTCCGGTCCCGGGTGCCCCACAGCCCAGGGGGCGCGTCATACACACAGTCCAATATCTTCCAGGACTATACTGTATTTAGCCCTACCTCTTGAACCGTGGGATGTATTTACATCACACTGCATACACATAAATACAGACTGACATGCTGATTATTATGATTTTATTTTGTTTATTTCTCTATGTAGCTGTAAGAGTGCTGATGATATGCATTGCCTAAGTCAGGTGTTTCCCAAACTCCAGTCCTCACATTTCCAGGATTTCCTTAGTGTTCCACAGGTGAGAGAATCTGTGTCAATTTCTGATACCTTGATAATTCCAGCACCTGTGCAATGCTAAGGAAATCCTGTAAACTTGATCTGTTGGGGTCCGTGAGGACTGGAGTTTGGGAAACACTGACCTAAGCTATTGAATAGTACAGGTGCATCTGACTAAATTAGAATATCATCAAAAAGTTAATTTATTTCAGTTGTTCAATACAAAAAGTGAAACTCATTATATAGAGTCATTACAAACAGTCATCTATTTCAAGTGTTTATTTCTGTTAATGTTGATGATTATGGCTTATAGCAAATGAATACACAAAAGTCATTATCTCAGTAAATTACGATAATTAACAAAACACACCTGCAAAGGCTTCCTAAGCATTTAAAAAGATCCCTTAGTCTGTTTTCAGTAGGCTCCACAATCATGGGGAAGACTGCCGACTTGACAGATGTCAAGAAGGCAGTCATTGCAACACTCCACAAGGTCCCAGAGTCTGGAGGAAGAGTGGAGAGGCACACAATCCAAGCTGCTTGAGGTCTAGTGTGAAGTTTCCACAATCAGTGATGGTTTGGGGAGCCATGTCATCTGCTGGTGTAGGTCCACTGTATTTTATCAAGACTAAAATCAGCCAAAATCAGCGCAGCCGTCTACCAGGAAATTTTAGAGCACTTCATGCTTCCCTCTGCAGACAAGCTTCTTGGAGATGGAAATTTCATTCTCCAGCAGGACTTGGCACCTGTCCACACTGCCAAAAGTACCAATACCTGGTTTAAAAACAACAGTATCACTGTGCTTGATTGGCCAGCAAAGTCAACTGACCTTAATTCCATAGAGAATCTATGGGGTATTGTCAAGAGGAAGATGAGAGACACCAGACCCAACAATGCAGACGAGCTGAAGGCTGCTATCAAAGCAACCTGGGCTTCCATAACACCTCAGCAGTGCCACAGGCTGATCGCCTCCATACCACACCACATTGATGCAGTAATTGATGCAAAAGGAGCCCCAACCAAGTATTGAGGGCATTTACTGAACATACATTTCAGTAGGCCAACATTTCGGATTTTAAAAACATTTTTCAAGCTGTTATAAAGTATTCTAATTTACTGAGATAATGTCTTGTGTGTTCGTTGGCTGTAAGCCATAATCATCAACATTAACAGAAATAAAAGCTTGAAATAGATCACTGTCTGTAATGACTTTATATTATATATGAATTTCACTTTTTGTACTGATGAACTGAAATAAATTTTAACTTTTTTGATGATTTTCTAATTTTGTAAGATGCACCTGTATGTGTGTCAAGAGTTCCATTACGGAATCATCCGTGGTGTATTATGGGCCCGATATAACCACTGCAACAGGGAGTGGGTGTCCACACAGAGGGTAGATGGGTGAAGCAGGTAGGATGTCCCATTATAGGTATCCAAAAGACAGAAGCCCATGTGTGGATACCAACTAACCCTGTGGTAAAGGTTATACTACTTACAAAAGGGGGAAACTGATATGGAAGGATTAATATGTTTCTGTATTCTGTATTTTTAGTATTAACTAGTCTCATAGTCTTAGATTTTGTTTAATATTTTCTTAAAGGGACTCTATCAGCACAGAATGAGTGCTCAAACCAAGTGCTTCACGGTGGGGCCAATAATTTCACTTTTTCACCTGCTGGGTTTCTATCCATCTCCACCTTTTTCTGGTACTACGAAGCCTTAGCTGTCAATCAAAGAGTGGGGTGGAGAGTAGGGGTAGACAAGCAGGCAGGAAGGTGTATTTAAATGATTGGCCACGCCGTGAAGCACTGAGCAGTGCGACTTAATTTGAATAGTTATTCTGTGTTGAGAGTGTCCCTTTAAGGTTTCACATTTGGCCTAATCTATTTCCTATCTCACATGCAATGTTTTGAGAAAACTGTGTTATGGGTAGTATGCTGAAAAAGACATTATTTTAGCTATAATCTCATAACATGTTTGTGAGAAGGGCACAGCTGATGGATATTTCCAATGGGAACTACATTAGTCTGTAAATGATATAAAAATCCTCATCACAGGGTAATGAACAGAATTGTTTTGCTCACAACTGCTGTGTATTTCTTTTTTCCGAGTGCCCGTGACTGAGGGGGCATAGTCCCATAATTTGGCCTCACCGGTGATCCCCTTTGAGGAGGGGTGGGGTGTTGTAGCCATTTTGTTCTGACCCATACTGTCCCCTCCATACTGTGTCTTCACACTGTCCCTCCCCATTTCTATACTGCCCCCCACACTGTCAAGTCTATATATTGTGGTCTTGCACACTCCCCTCCACCCCATTCTATCTCCAATACATTCCTCCCCTGCCCATACTGTCTCCTCACACATTCCCAGCCCTCTCCCCATACTGTGTTCTTACATTATTCCAAGCTTCCCCTCTTGCCCATTCTGTCTCTTATCTCAGACCGAACACCTCCCCTACGGTGCAGGAGTGTCATTAGCTGACCTAATCATGCTGCTGACCTCACCCTCACCCAGAAGTGCTGTCAGTCAGGGCTTCAACAGTACTCATGCCTGAAAGATGCGAGTACAATTGAATGCTGGGAGCCGGCGATTTTTCACCTTCTCTGAGCCAGCTGTCAGCCAGCTTGGAGAACTGTCTAATTCCACTGCAGGGTATACAAAAAGGCAGCCATCTGGGAAACGCCTGGTACAGCTGCAGCAGGTGGCCTGACAGTGTTCCCTGCTGGCTGTGCCCAGGGCATAAGCCCCGCCTGCCCTCTCTCCTAGATATGCCACTTTTTGGTTACAACAGAAGCGAAAATACATATTTCACATTACAGTGTTGTGCCAGTACTTTAGTAATCGCATACTCTGAGCAGTTTTTTAAGCATGTCTTACAGAAAAGGCCTTTTCTCATAACTAACTAGACCTTCATAAAGTTATTTATATATGCGCATATATTTTCAGTTGTATATGGTACTGGTACGTCCTAAGACTGAAGTGTCCTTGCTGGGCTGAGTCCCAAATAATCAGAAACGTTGACTTGAATCTCTTAGAGAATTCCGATCTCTTAAACGCAGGGCCTCTCTAAGTCCTTAGAAATAAGTCCTCATGTGGCCTAGCCCAAGATGCTGTATCCTTGATTGTCCTCACAGAGTCAGCTCATGTCAAGCCAAAAAACACGTCCCAGAGTCACCAAAAACAGATCAGAGTCGCACCGCTCTATTCAGACCTTTTTCAAACGATGTGCAGATTCACTCTTTTCATGAACTCTCCTAGCAACAGTCACCAACTGCCAAACCCCTGCGCTGCAACTCTGGCTGCTCCGCTGCCTTCTACTGGCCATATCATATATTACATCACAAATCTCCAACAATACAGTAAACTGTGTTTAACCCTTACAAAAGGAATGATACTTATCTTGCAAGTCCTTCCATTTTTAAAAGCTTTCTTACTCAGCAGCACTTTTTTCACCCAAAATACCTACCTACCTACCCTACCTAAAACCTTTGCACAGTTATATATTACGCATAGTGAAAGAGACCGCTATGATCCCAGGTCTTAGCTTAATATCAAACAATTCTATCGGGAGGGATGGTATAACAAAGAGATGAATTTGGAAACAGAGGGAATTTTTTACATTAGCCTCCATAGTGAATGCCATAGGGCCAAAGAAGTCAAGGATAAAGAGAATAATGGCCAAACCAAAGTATTGAGTTGGGATGTATAGGTGCCAGCCAGAGTTTCTCAAATTTGGTCTACTTGCCAAATGCGTCAAGACTTGTCCACGTAGGTATTGTACGTAGATGAGCAGCCCCATAGTGGTATTGAGAATTATTAAAGCCATAATCGACCATGAATTGATTTTTTTTTGTAGCAATAGAGCATATACCAGGGAATAAGATTCTGCACAGGGTGTGACATCTGCGTGAAAAAGTTAGGTCAAACAGCAGTGTTCCATGTGTTTGAAGAACTACTAGATAATAATAGATGTGCCATAATCAGGGCTGGCGGAGGGTGAGGTTACAATGAAGAGATCAGATGTTTATTTCTCTATGACGACACTAGGTGGCAGTAGCATGCTATGCAATAGGATTTAGACGATTCACAGCAAATAATTTCTTGCTTGAGTTATGCATCTTAAAAGGAGCCTGTCACCTCCAAAAATGAAATTTACCTGCAGATATATTCACTCCTCAACATGGAAAATGCAAAACCAAAATTTGTGGAATTATGGAAATCACAGGATCAATAGATCCAATGTTAATGATATGTAAGTGATGAAAAAATGGAAACCCAATATTCAAAACATATTGAATTATTCAGTAGCGCTATGAGCAAAAATACATTCTCTAACATGCCTTGGCATGTTATCAATGTGGTTATTAATGATTTTCTGAGGAATATTGTGTCAAGCTGAATGCATTCGGGTACACAAATTATCAAGATCCGCTAGTGGTAACCCACTGTATAATTGCTGTCCAATAATGTACCTAATATGCGCGATGTGAGACAAGTCAGGAAATGCTGCCGGCCATGGTAGAACGTTTAGGCCACACAGGCTGTTCACAGTAGCATGACTAATATTTGACCTGGTATTGTCATGTTCAAAAATGGATCCTGCCATGCCACTTGTTCCATGACCAAATTAATGTAATGCCAAGCTATTATTGCACCGGTAATGAAGACGAGAGGGGTACCGTACATTATGCCTCACCACAACATAATCCTGGGAATTGGACTGGTGTGACATTCCCTTGTGAAGGCGTCTTCATGACATTGTCCATGTGGTCTCCAGACCAGTGGCGTACCGCCAATGGCGGCAGACCACGCGACTGCTATGGGGCCCATGAGCCGGGGGGGGGCCCCATAGCAGTCCAGGGGTGGACATACCGCCGCCGGTGCAGCTGCGCCGGGTCCCCACCATGCAGCTGCACCAAGGGCCCCGCAAGGTGCAGCTGCTCCCTGTACGCGGCGGTCAGGGAGCGATCCCTGCAGCTCCGCTGCTGTCAGGAGGAGAATAGCAGAGGAGCTGGAGGGTTCATCCTCTGCTTCCTCCCTGACCCAGGCGCGCGCAGCTTGATGACGTCATCATGCAGCGCGCGCCTGGGTCAGGAAGAAAGCTGCCGGCAACCAGGAGGATGCTGCTGCAGGGGAGCAAGCTGAGGTAAGTTGTTTTTTTTTTGTTTGTTTGTTTTTTTTACTGAAATGCTGGGGAGGGGAGGTGGGGGATGGTGGGGCTGGGGAGAGGAATGATGGGCTGGGAAGAGCAATAATGGGGCTGATGGGACTGGGGAGAGCTATGATGGGTCTGGGGAGAGAAATATCGGGGCTGGGGAGAGGGCTGATGGGGCTGGGGAGAGGAATAATGGGGTTGATGGGGCTGGGAAGAGCAATAATGGGGCTGGGGAGAGGAATGATGGGACTGGGGAGAGGAATAATGGGGTTGATGGGGCTGGGGAGAGGAATAATGGGATGGTAGAGCTAGGGAGAGCAATAATGGGGCTGGGAAGAGCAATAATGGGGCTGATGGGACTGGAGAGAAATATTGGGGCTGGGGAGAGGGCTGATGGGGCTGGGGAGAGGAATAATGGGGTTGATGGGGCTGGGGAGAGCAATAATGGGGCTGATGGGGCTGGGGAGAGGAATAATGGGGTTGATGGGGCTGGGGAGAGCAATAATGGGGCTGATGGGGCTGGGGAGAGGAATGATGGGGCATGGGATATGAATAATGGGACTAATGGGGCTGGGAAGAGCAATAATGGGGCTGGGGAGAGGAATAATGGGGTTGATGGGGCTAGGGAGAGGAATAATTGGATGGTGGGGCTAGGGAGGGCAATGATGGGGCTGGGAAGAGCAATAATGGGGCTGGGAAGAGCAATAATGGGGCTGATGGGACTTGGGAGAGCTATGATGGGGCTGGGGAGAGAAATATTGGGGCTGGGGAGAGGGCTGGGGAGAGCAATAATGGGGCTAATGGGGCTGGGGAGAGCAATGATGGGGAAGGTGGGGAAGGGGAAAGCAATGACATGTTGCTGGGAGAGAGCAATGATGGGGGTGCTGGGACAGAGCAATGGTGGGGGGCTGGGAGAGAGCAATGATGTGGGGCTGGGGGAGAGCAATGATGGAGGTGCTGAGAGGAAATGATGGAGGTGCTGGGAGAGAACAATGATGGGAGTGCTGGGAGAAGCAATGATGCAGGTGCTGGGACAGAGCAATGATGGGGGTGCTGGGACAGAGCAATGATGGGGGTGCTGGGACAGAGCAATGATGGGGGTGCTGGGACAGAGCAATGATGCGGGTGCTGGGACAGAGCGCAATGATGGGGGTGCTGGGAGAGAGCAACGATGAGGGTGCTGGGAGAGAGCAATGACGGGGGTGCTGGGAGAGAGCAATGACGGGGGTGCTGGGAGAGAGTAATGACGGGGGTGCTGGGAGAGAGCAATGACGGGGGTGCTGGGAGAGAGCAATGATGAGGGTGCTGGGAGAGAGCAATGATGAGGGTGCTGGGAGAGAGCAATTATGGGGGTTTCACTTTGCTTGTACTGTGAAGCCTTGTATGTTTTCTGTGTGCACATAGCCTTACAGTTAATTGGGGAGAGTCACAGAGACTGAATAATTTATATTATTGGCCGGTGCAGATTATAGTTAATGGGGGGAACAGTGCTGCTTATCACTTTATATTTGATTACTAAGTGGCTAATAGTATATTAATGGGGGGGGTTACATATCTGTATTCGAGGACACAGAGCGGGGGAGACACATGTATACACACAATATGTGACCTTGTTATTTTCTAGGCTGGAGATCATCGTGACAAGACGAGACGTGGCTGGGAGATGTCGACATGAAGGTCCGACCAGATGGAGAAGAAGCAGCAGAAACAGGCTCTAATCAGATGAGACGTCAGCGGTAAGTGCCTGGATGTAAATATTATTCTGCATCTGCACTCTGTGACTTGGAGTGATAATGTTATCTGTAAAATCCCTTAGGCCACATTCTCACATTTGTGTGAAATGTCCGTGTGCTGCCAAATCTTTTTATCGGATGGTCCACAGACTCGTACAGTTTTATAGATCCATTCACACATCCATCAAAATCACAGATCTGAGAATGAGATCTAAGAGGGTCAGAGAATGTCCTGTTCTGATCTGATTTTGAGGATTAGAATAGGACATGCTCAATGCGTCAGTAAAACAGGGCAGCACACCGACACTGCACACAGATGCAGGAATGTAGCCTTATTATGTATAGCACAGTCCCTTAGTATATAGTGTACTCACTTATTATGTATAGCACCATCCTTAGTTATATAGTTTCCTCTTTTATTATGTATAACACCCTCCCTTATTATGTACCATCCTCTCTAGTAGCTCATACTGTGTTGGGGTCAGCATACTTTGCCCCGGAAGTTGAGGTGCGGCACAGTAGGGTCATCATACTGTGCATGTGGAGGAATTCACCATGGGGGTATCATACTGTGTTTGGGGGGCGCTTTTATTGGCATCACACTTTATGGGGCAATGAAAGAGATCTAGGACGTCAGCAGGAGGAAAATTACTATGTAAAGGATGGAAAGTTGTGAGATCTGATCTTTGGTGACCCCGACAATTATTTTAATTTTTTTTTTTTGGGGGGGGGGGCCCCAATTAGAGCTTCTGCTATGGGGCCCCATGATTCCTATGTACGCCCCTGCTCCAGACCATCTCTTTCCATCATTGTATCCAAGGCAAAAGCTGGATTAATTAATGAGGAGAATAGACTTCCATTCTAACCTCCTTGCTCTACACCATGATAGCCTTTGAGTGCGTTGGCATGCGTTCAATGGAATAATTGGAGCTGGACATCTGGCTCGTAATCAAATGTAATACATACAACTTTTGATGGTTTGGGTAGATAGTGTCTGATGCCTTAGGCTTGAAATGTGAAATCTAATTTCGCTTGCAGTACTGAATGGATCACTATGCGTCATTCTTCTAAACTGACGATCCTTCCATGCAGAGGCTCGTCTCTGTGCACCTCTTATCGTTCCAGTTAGTCGTCGTTTTCCCCACCACTGGGACATGCAACAATGAACAGTACCGACACGTGGGCCTATGCGCATAGCGATCTGACGGAGTGATAAACCAAGGGTCTCTAAGTTCAATGATTCTGTCCCTCTTCGCATGTGATAAATGGCGATAACTTGCAAGTCAATGAACAGGAGGCATCGCACAATCATCCCACACGACTGGATCTCATTTTTGAGGTTTCGTGTGGCTTAAAAAAAGGTAACTTCAATCTTGCTTTTATGCCCCTCCCACATGCCACAGAATGAAACTAGGTGCTTGAAGATTTTCTCATTTCCAAAATGTAGTGACACCTACTTCTTTGATTTGCATATCCTTACAGTTGGTCCTTCTTAACCCCTTCTAGCTGAAGCCTGTTTTCACCTTCCTGACCAGGCCAAATTTTTCTGTTCTGACCAGTGTCACTTTATGTTGTAATAACTCTGCGACACTTCAACATATCCCAGTGATTCTGAGACTGTTTTTCGTGAAACATTGTACTTCATGATCGTAGTAAATTTAGGTCGATATGATTTGCGTTTTTTCTGAAAATATCTAAAATTAACAAATTTTGAAGAATTTTCAATTTTTGAATTTTGAGTTTTTATGCCCCCACACAAAAAATGTAATAAATAACATTTACTACATGTTTACTTTGTGTCAGCATCATTTTTTTTTTTTACTTAGGAAGTTAGAAGGGTTAAAAGTTTAGCAGTAAGTTTTCATTTTTTTTAACGAAATTTACAAATCCTATTTTTTTTAAGGACCACTTTACTTTTGACAGAAAGCCCCCAAAAAAGACCCCATTGAAACAACGACCCCCCTCACTGTATTCAGAAACACATTCAGGAAGTTTGTTAACCCTTCAGGGGCTTCACAGAAGTAGTAGCAAAATGGAAGAAAATTAAAAATTACTTGTTTTTTAATAAATGTTGCTTTATCTCCAATCTTTTCATTTTCACAAGGGTAACAGGAGAAAACTGACCACTCAATTTGTTGTGCAAAATCCCCTGAGTATATGAATGCCCCATTTGCGGGGGGAAACTGCTGTCTAGGCAGACAACTGGGCTTGGAAGGGAAGGAGCACTATTTCACATTTCGAGTGGAGATTTGACTGGAATATATTAAGGATTCTATGTCACATTTGAGGAGCCACTGTGGTGACAAAATAGCAGAAACTCCCCACAAGTAGCCTCATTTTGGAAACTACACATCTTGAGGAATTTCTCTAGGGGTATAAGTGAGTATTTTAAACCCACTGAGGATTCACAGAATTGTGCAACACTGGGCTGTGTAAATGAAAAATTACATTTTTGTCCACTAAAATGTTGCTTTAGCCAAGTTCGTGATTTTCAAAAGGGCTAATAGGAGAAACCAGATCATATAATTTGCTACACAATTTCTCCTGAGTATCCCAATTCCATATTATATATACAGTACAGACCAAAAGTTTGGACACACCTTCTCATTTAAAGATTTTTCTGTATTTTCATGACTATGAAAATTGTACATTCACACTGAAGGCATCAAAACTATGAATTAACACATGTGGAATTATATACTTAACAAAAAAAGTGTGAAACAACTGAAAATATGTCTTATATTCTAGGTTCTTCAAAGTAGCCACCTTTTGCTTTGATGACTGCTTTGCACCCTCTTGGCATTCTCTTGATGAGCTTCAAGAGGTAGTCTTGAGTACTGTTTTGGGGAGTACTCAAGGACAAAGTCTATAGTCGAAAACCAAAAAGTGTCAGTGATTTACAAAATTACATAAGAGATGCATTTCAAGAAATTAATACCCAAATAGACTTGTGCAAAAAAGTTTGTCGAAGCGAAAGAGGCGACTTCAAAGCTGTGCAAATTGTAATGGAAAACAGTTTGAGCACCAGCGTTGATAAAATTTAAGGGCTTTTGTATTATTGTTCAGAATAAAATGTAATTGTCAATGTTATGCTTGTGTTAGTAAATATAATTTTATATATAAATCAAAATAAATGTTATTTTCTGGCCACCTACTTTTGGACCACCATATTACATATATATATATATATATATATATATATATATACACACACACACACATACACACATACACAGTACAGACCAAAAGTTTGGACACACCTTCTCATTTAAAGATTTTTCTGTATTTTCATGGCTATGAAAATTGTACATTCACACTGAAGGCATCAAAACTATGTATGAAGTAACACATGTGGAATTATATAGTTAACAAAAAAGTGTGAAACAACTGAAAATATGTCTTATATTCTAGGTTCTTCAAAGTAGCCACCTTTTGCTTTGATGACTGCTTTGCACACTCTTGTGAACAGGTGCAAGCTGCAGAAACTGTTTCAATTAAATGGTTTTATTGTCTTTATGTATCTTGGCCATAATGGAGTGCTGCTGCGCTTCCTTTTTATATATCTTATGCAGTTTCTGCAGCTTGCACCTGTTCACATTTGGGATCTGCTGGTCAGTTTTTTTTGACATACATACATACATATACACATATATATATATACACATATATATATATATATATATATATATATATATATATATATATATATATATATACACACACACACACACACACACACACACACACACACACACATATATACACACACTGCTCAAAAAAATAAAGAGAACACTTAAACACAATGTAACTCCAAGTCAATAACACTTCTGTGAAATCTACCTGTCCAGTTTTGAAGCAACACTGTGAATCAATTTCTCCTGCTGTTGTGCAAATGGAAAATGGAACAGAAACTGGTAGAAATGATAGGCAATTAGCAATATACCCCCTATAAAAGGTGGTGACCACAGTCCATTTCTCTATTCTCATCCTTTTTGGCTGTTTTGGTCACTCTTTCATTTTGCCATTGCTCTCACCCCTAGAGATACAGTAACATGAGGCGGCGTATACAGTACAACCCACAAAAGTTGCTCAGGTAATGCAGTTCATCCAGGATAGCACATCAGTGCGAGCTATGGCAAGAAGGGTAGCTGTGTCTGTCAGCACAGTGTCCAGAGCATGGAGCAGATACCAGGAGATGTGGAGGGAGCCATAGGAGGACAACAACCCAGCAGCAGGACCGTTACCTCCTTTGTGCAAGGAGAAACAGGAGGAGCACTGCCAGAGCCCTGCAAAATGACCTCCAGCAGGCCACAAATGTGCATGTGTCTGCACAAACGGTTAGAAACAGACTCCATGAGGGTGGTATGAGGGCCCGACAGCCACAGATGGGGGTTGTGCTCACAGCCCAACACCGTGCAGGACGCTTGGCATTTGCCACAGAACACCAGGATTGGCAAAGTCGCCACTGACACCCTGTGCTCTTCACAAATGAAAGCAGGTTCACACTGAGCACATGTGACAGACGTGACAGAGTCTGGAGACGCCGTGGAGAGCGATCTGCTGCCTGCAACATCCTTCAGCATGACTGGTTTGGCAGTGGGTGTAGGGTGGCATTTCTTTGGAGGGCCGCACAGCCCTCCATGTGCTCGCCAGAGGTAGCCTGACTACCATTAGGTACAGAGATGAGATCCTCAGACCCCTTGTGAGACCATATGCTGGTGCGGTTGGCCCTGGGTTCCTCCTAATGCAGGACAATGCCAGACCTCATGTGGCTGGAGTGTGTCAGCAGTTCCTGCAAGATGAAGGCATCGAAGCTATGGACTTGCCCGCCTGTTCCCCAGACCTGAATCCGATGGAGCATGATGTCCCAGATGTGCTCAATCTACCAACGTCACGTTGCACCACAGACTGTCCAGGAGTTGGCGGATGCTTTAGTCCAGGTCTGGGAGGAGATCCCACAGGAGACCATCCGCAACCTTATAAGGAGCATGCCCAGGCGTTGTAGGCAGGTCATACAGGCACGTGGAGGCCACACACAATACTGAGCCTAATTTTGACTTGTTTTAAGGACATTACATCAAAGTTGGATCAGCCTGTAATGTGTTTTTCCACTTTAATTTTGAGGGTGACTAAAAATCCAGGCCTCCATTGGTTAATAAATTTGATTTCCATTGATGATTTTTGTGTGGTTTTGTTGTCAGCACATTCAACTTTGTACAGAACAAAGTATTCAATGAGAATAGTTCATTCATTCAGATCTAGGATGTGTTATTTGAGTGTTCCCTTTATTTTTTTTTGAGCATTATATATATATACAGTTAGGTCCATATATATTTGGACAGAGACAACATTTTTCTAATTTTGGTTCTAGACATTACCACAATGAATTTTAAACAAAACAATTCAGATGCAGTTGAAGTTCAGACTTTCAGCTTTCATTTGAGGGTATCCGCATTAAAATTGGATGAAGGGTTTAGGAGTTTCAGCTCCTTAACATGTGCCACCCTGTTTTTAAAGGGACCAAAAGTAATTGGACAGATTAAATAATTGTAAATAAAATGGTCATTTCTAGTACTTGGTTGAAAACCTTTTGTTGGCAATGACTGCCTGAAGTCTTGAACTCATGGACATCACCAGACGCTGTGTTTCCTCCTTTTTGATGCTCTGCCAGGCCTTCACTGCAGTGGTTTTCAGTTGCTGTATGTTTGTGGGCCTTTCTGTCTGAAGTTTAGTCTTTAACAAGTGAAATGCATGCTCAATTGGGTTGAGATCAGGTGACTGACTAGGCCATTCAAGAATATTCCACTTCTTTGCTTTAATAAACTCCTGAGTTGCTTTGGCTTTATGTTTTGGGTCATTGTCCATTTGTAGTATGAAACGACGAACAATCAGTTTGGCTGCATTTGGCTGGATCTGAGCACACACTATGGCTCTGAATACATCAGAATTCATTCGGCTGCTTCGGTCCTGTGTCACATCATCAATAAACACTAGTGACTCAGTACCACTGGCAGCCATGCATGCCCAAGCCATCACACTGCCTCCGCCGTGTTTTAGAGATGATGTGGTATGCTTTGGATCATGAGCTGTACCATGCCTTCACCATACTTTTCGCTTTCCATCATTCTGGTAGAGGTTGATCTTGGTTTCATCTGTCCAAAGAATGTTCTTCCAGAACTGTGCTGGCTTTTTTAGATGTTTTTTAGCAAAGTCCAGTCTAGCCTTTTTATTCTTGATGCTTATGAGTGGCTTTCACCGTGCAGTGAACCCTCTGTATTTACTTTCATGCAGTCTTCTCTTTATGGTAGATTTGGATATTGATACGCCTACCTCCTGGAGAGTGCTGTTCACTTGGTTGGCTGTTGTAAAGGGGTTTCTCTTCACCATGGAGATTATTCTGCGATCATCCACCACTGTCGTCTTCCGTGGGCGCCCAGGTCTTTTTGCATTGATGAGTTCACCAGTGCTTTCTTTCTTTCTCAGGATGTACCAAATTGTAGATTTTACCACTCCTAATATTGTAGCAATTTCTCGGATGGGTTTTTTCTGTTTTTGCAGCTTAAGGATGGCTTGTTTCACCTGCATGGAGAGCTCCTTTGACCGCATGTTTACTTCACAGCAAAACCTTCCAAACGCAAGCACCACATCTCAAATCAACTCCAGGCCTTTTATCTGCTTAATTGAGAATGACATAACGAAGGGATTGCCCACACCTGTCTATGAAATAGCCTTGGAGTCAATTGTCCAATTACTTTCGGTCCCTTTAAAAACAGGGTGGCACATGTTAAGGAGCTAAAACTCCTAAACCCTTCATCCAATTTTAATGTGGATACCCTCAAATGAAAGCTGAAAGTCTGAACTTCAACTGCATCTGAATTGTTTTGTTTAAAATTCATTGTGGTAATGTCTAGAACCAAAATTAGAAAAATGTTGTCTCTGTCCAAATATATATGGACCTAACTGTATATATATACTACCGTGACATCATTATCTGCTGCCAGTGAAACTACATGCCTCAGCTGGCCCTTCTGCAACATCTGGTGCCTCCCCAGTGGCCCACCACACTAGCATAAGGTAATCACTATTTATCTAAGCAGTCTTACATTGCACTGCAACCAGTGCCACTCATTTGGCAGATCATGGCTGTAAATCCACCACACAAACCGCATCCATTTATGTGTGGTCAGTGTGGATGATCGCTTATGGATACAGCAGCTGAGTAGCTGCAGGCGCAGTCTCTCTGATTCAGTAGCCACGCCGAAGTGAATTGTGATCGGCGTGCTATACATGGCAGACTGTCAGTCTGTCCTCAACTAATTGTGCCGCACTGCTGTAACGGTTCACATGGACATGTGCTGTCTCATCACTGGGACCCTATCTGAAATCACCACTTAGCATAAGATCTGGACGATGTCCCTGATGCGCCTTTCGCCTGCTATTCAGCCGCTTTATCCATACGCGATCATCCACACTGATCGCACATAAATGGATGCGGTTTGTGTGGTGGATTTACAGCCGTGATCTGCCAACTGAGCGGCGCTGATTGCAGTGCAATGTAAGACTGCTTAGATAAATAGTGATTACCTTATGCTAGCCGCATACAAATGGAAATGTATCCAGGTGTTGGATTTAATTGCGGCTCGGATCTTGTTGCTAAAGTCGCACAGTGGCAGCACTATAAATCTACCTAACATCTTATATTAACCAGAAACATGATTTGCTTGGTTTGATACACTGACATGTAAATTATAAATCTACCTAATATAATTTACACCAGCCATATATTAATATGAACTATATGTTTGGATATGTGAATCTTATACTGGCTAGGATGATATAGCTGCAGTGAATAATTTACCCTACAGCATTTGTTACTAATCATAACTTAAAGGGATTGTCCGGTACTTTAGATTACCCCCCCCCCCCCCATGTATCCCCCCAGGTCCCTAAGACTTTTTGTAAATACCTTCTGCTGTTGATAATGCCTGTGAGTGGCGCCATCAGTGGCCGCTCACAGGCATCACGTGACCCCCGGCTGCAGCCGCCTCTGACATCCACTGATGTCATGACAAGGGGTCACGATCTTCCTGGTGGATGCCAGGCTGTGGGCGGGGTTACCCCCCCCACACCCACGTCACACCCAGCATCCACCGCACGCACTGCCTCTCCCCATTCATTGGGAAGCGCGCGGTGGATGCCGGGTGTGATGCGGGGGGTAACCCTGCCCACAACCCAGCAGCCACCGCGGGGAGCCCAGCGCCGAGTCACACCTCACTTGTCGTGACGTCGGCGCGGTGGTCACGTGATGCTTGTGAGAAGCAGAAGGCATTTACAAAAAGTCTTAGGGACCTAGGGGGGGGTGGGAAGATACATGGGGGGGTAATCTAAAGTACCACACAACCCCTTTAATCTGGGATAGGTAGATACTTTAAAAAAATATTTGGGGATGTTCTCAAAATTGGTGACCCTATACAATTTTTATGGAGGTTTAATAGACTGACCAATTCTTATCTAGGGATTATAGTCAGTTACCTTATCTGAATACACACTATTTTCACACCATAGCACACAATGAGGATCTAGTGGGTGACTGCTGTGATTACAAACTTATAGCTGTGACCTTATATACCGTACATCCGTAAGGGATGTATGTGAATTTTATTTTATTATATTGATAGAAATAAAAGTTAAAATTTTAATTTATTCACACTTTTCCTCATTCCCCTTCCTATTAGTCCAGAGTCTTACTGGTGGTGAACACCCATGTGAATAAATGTCTGATGAGATATGACCATTGTATTAAACCATAACCCATATGATAAAAACCATTAAAGAATAATAAAACATGGCAAAAAAAAAAAAAAGATGATCAAAAAGTCACATAGAAAAATAATGTTAATCACTGAAGACGTAATCTTCTCCCGCAAAGAGCGCAGTCATTCATAATTAAATTTTTTTATACTTGTGGCCCATTTCTAGACATGAGCGAACATTTCCATGTTCGGTTCAGAAAAGTTTGCTAAACAAATTGATATTCACCGAATGTTCATCGAACATTTCCAAATCCCATAGGAGTCAATGGAGGACCAAAACAATGCATAGACAACACCAAGAAACTAGACCAAAACCTGCCAAAACACATAAAATTAGGTGTAGACACCAGGGAAGTGCCATAAATTGACCAAGAGTACAAGTACTATAATTATTATTACTGTGACAGCAGCATTTATTCAGTTGTGCTTTACATGTCAAAAGGGGTCACCGACTGGTACAACAGGAGAGAGGACCCTGCCTGCGAGGGCACACTGTCACAGACGTTGTTTGTGGAACCACTGTGCCACGGACCCCGGAGAGCCTGGAGGGGCGTGACTAAGCAAGCACCGGACTGTTCACTAGAGCCTCCGATGGTGAGGTTAGACTTGGCTCCCGATGAACGCCAGGTGCCACTCCAGGACAGACCAAAGGAGATGCAGCAGCTGGACCCAGTAGGACGGACTAGATGGTGCAGCAGGCAGAGTCTGTATCGGGAGTGCAGCAGGCAGAGTCTGTATCGGGAGTGCAGCAGGCTGAGTCTGTATCGGGAATGCAGCAAGGACTGGTACGCAACCTTACATAACTTAGACTGCAGAACAGGAAGGTTCCACTACAGCCAACCCAATAGATGGAGACCCAATCAGGATTCCCCACATTTAAAAAAAATAGTGGCAGACGCCAGCAAAGTGGCATCAATTTCACTACTGTAGAAATAGTGTAAATAAGACCCACACCTCTTCCAGTACAGACAACCCAGGAGATGGAGACCTAACCAGGAGTGTTCACATAGCCCTAAATGAGGGCCTAACACCACCGAAGTGGCATCAATCTCATCAGACTACAAATAGTTTAACGTGGAACCATACCTGTCCCACTACAGCCAACCAAGGAGATGCAGACACAATCGGAAGTGTTTACATTTAAAAAAAAATAGGGCCTCAGACCTCCATTTCCGTGGCCAACAGATTGGAGACGGTGGAGATCAACCTCTTAGGTTTGTCATCTGTAGGATGAAAATCTTTTACGTGACCACAACAGCGGGATTGAGGGCTGGCTGCAGTGCTGAGAGAGGGCAGAGTGCGGTAAAATGGACAAACCGATAGACCGCGAGTGAGGTGCAGGCGGAGATGTTATGGTGGATTGAGAAACGTGTGGTGTGATCAGTGAGACAAACACAGCAGGCATGTCTGCTTCACTTACAGCTGACGGGCTGTCACTCAGCCTAACTGCAGTGGGTATACAGCTGGTTCTGTCGGACACCTGTATGACAACTTGGCACGGTAACAGAGGTGGAGGAAGAAGCAGCAGAGGTGTTTGATGCGGCGGCTGATGGTTGTTTATTGAAAATCAATTTAGAGTTTATCATGTTTGTGTACCCTTTTGGGGAGAATAATATCTGCCCTAAATGCTCAATTTCACTACAGTATAACTCTAGAAATGCATGGAGACTAAAAAAAAAAACCTCTTCCACTACAGTCAACCCAATAGATGTAGACCCATTCAGGATTTCCCACATTTCAAAAAATTAGCGGCAGACACTAGCAAATGTCTAATCAATTTCACCACAGTAGAAATAGTGTAAATAAGACCCACACCTGTTCCAGTACAGCCAACCCAGGAGATGGAGACCTAACCAGGAGTGTTCACATTGCCCTAAATGAGGGCCTAACACCACCGCAGTGGCATCAATTTCACTAGAATATAAGTATTGCAAAGGAGGCCTAAACAGTTCCACTACAGCCAACCCAATAGATTGAGACCCAATCAGGATTCCCCACATTTCCAAAAATTAGCGGCAGACACTAGCAATGTCTAATCAATTTCACTACTGTAGAAATAGTGTAAATAAGACCCACACCTCTTCCAGTACAGCCTGCCCAGGAGATGGAGACACAATCAGAATTCTCCACATTTCCCAAAATTAAGGCCTAAAACCTGCAGCAGCAAGAGCAGGCACAGGAGCCATATCACAGACTGCAATTTCAAGTGATCAATGCAGCACACTCAGCATGCACACTCAAAACGTCAACATCTCCTAGTCTGTACAGTCGGCAATTGGGATGCAAAAGTCCTTGCAGATCCATTACTTGTTCATCTTGATGAAAGTTAGGCGGTCTACACTTTCAGGGGACAGCCAGCTGCTCTTATCCGTCAAGACACTACCAGCAGCGCTGAAGACACATTCAGAGAGAACACTGGCTGCCGGCCAAGATAAAACCTCCAAGGCTTGAGAGGCGAGCTCAGTCCACTCATCCATTTTTGAAGACCAAAATGTAAAAGGGTCCAAACCCTTCCTGATGGTATGAATATTGAACTCTAGATACTCCTGCACCATCCTCTCCAGTCGTTCACCACGTGTCAGACTTCTACTCTGTTGTGCTGGTGCAAAAGATGTGTGAAAGGACTCACAGAAATTGCTTCTGCCACTTACTCTGCTGCTAATGTTTTGGCGTTGACGAACTGACGTGCCGGAGGTTGAAAGACTACAGCTGCGATGCGCACTGTGTTCCTCACTGTTATCTTGGGGAAAAACTCTATTAAGGTTACTTAAAAGCTTGTTTCAATACTCTAACATAAGCGGGTCCCTTTCCAGGGCGGGAAGTATCTGGCACAATTGACTCTTATAACGTGGATCTAATAGAGTGTCAACCCAGTAGTCAGCATTATTTCGAATCCTAACTATACGGGGATCATGTTGCAGATTGTGAATCAAGAAGACACTCATATGTCTGGCTCTTCCAGGAGGTCCAAAGCCAGGCTATATTGTGGGCTGCGTAACACTGATGCTTGTTTCCTCCGTCCCCTCCAGCCAACCACGTTCAAACGAGAGGGGATGATTATTCTCTTCATCCTCTGACAGCTGCTCACCCATCACCTCTTCCTCCTCCATTAGTTCCTTGGCTCTTGCACCTTCACTAACAGTTTGCCTGGTATCACCAAACCCCCTTGATCGCTGTAATCCACCATCACTTGGCATCCGCCTGTGTGACGACAGTCTGGAAATTTGAGACATTGGCATCCCTTCCGCATCCTCCTCTTCTTCTGGGGCTACCACCTCCTGCCGCAGGTTAATCAAAAGTTTGCTCCAGCATGTATATGACCGGAATAGTGATGCTGATGACGGCATAGTCATCGCTAACCAGTTTAGTAGCCATTTCAAAACCGAGCAGAAGGGTGCAGAGGTCCTTAATCTGTTCCCACTCCCCAAACGTGATATGCCCCAAGTCTGTACTGCGTTGACATACTACGTCAGAGCTCATTGCTGCTGCCACAGTCTCTGCAATATGTGCAGAGTGGAATTCCACTGCGTCGGCACATCGCAGATCAACCTGTTAACTAGCACGGACCTCTGTATTGATGAAAGTCGATGACATGAGGGGTGCGAATGGCGGAAGTGAGCACACAGCTTCCGTACTTTGTGAAGCAGCTCATCCAGGCCAGGATAGTGGCGGAGAAATCGCTGTACCACCAGGTTGAGAACGTGAGCCATGCAAGGCACGTGTGTGAGCTTGCCTTGACCTAGGGCCGCTAACAGGTTAGCACCATTATCGCACACGGCCTTCCCTGGCTCTAGGTTCAGCGGAGACAGCCATTGCTCAAACTGAGCCTGCAGAGCGGCCCACAACTCTTCACCTGTATGACTGCGATCTCCAAGGCATATTAATTTGAAGAATGCCTAATTGCTGTGAGCCCTGACTGCGCAATACAGAGGTGGTCTGTATTCGCCCCGCACCCTTGGAACGCTTGTCTCATTAAGGCAGAGGTAGAGTGCGCAGGTGGAGGACGCAGAAGCAGCGGAGGAAGTGGGAAATACAGAAGTTTCTCCTGCAAGCCTTGGGAATTCCAAGATTTGTGGAGCAGCCCCTTACCCGCCAACCCCCACAGCCACCAGAGTCACCCAGTGCCCAGTCAGCGAGATGTAACCTTGGCCATGCTTACTCGTCCAGGTGTCTGTAGTGAAATGCACCCTGGCACACATAGATTTAGACAAGGAACTGGTGATGTTGTCTGCGACATGCTGGTGTAGCGCAGGCACAGCTTTCTTGGAGAAGTAATGGTGACTGGGCAACTGGTACTGGGGGACTGCCACGGCCATCAGTTTTTGGAAACAGTCTATCTACCATGCGGAAAGGCAGAATTTCCATGGCCAACAGATTGGAGATGGTGGAGTTCAGCCTCTTAGCTTTGTCATGCGTAGGATTGAGCAATCTTTTACGTGACCACAACTGCGGGACAGAGGGCTGGCCAAGGATGCTGAGTGAAAGCGGAGTATGGTGAGCCGGAAAAACTGGTGGAGCGTGAGTGAGGTGCAGATGTTACGGTGGATTGAGAAATATGCGGTGTGCTCTGTGAAACAAACACAGCAGGCGTGTCCGCTTCTGTTACAGCGGACGAGCTGCCACTCAGCCTGACTGGAGCGGGTAAAGAACCAGAGTTTCTGCGATGGGAGACCTGCATGACAATACTTGGCACGGTAACAGAGGAGGAGGAAGAATCAGCGGATGCATTTGATGGGGCAGCTGAGGTGCGCTGGTCCGCATTTCAGCGAGGTAAGATTACCAGCATAAAGAACGTTGCTTGAGCATGTGAACATTCATGCATGTAGTAGTCAAATTATTGCAGATTTCCCTCTACTGGAGTTTTTTTTATCCCAAAGTTTGCAGATAACGTGAGTTGGCTCATCCTTTGCAGTAGCAAAAAAGGCCCATGCTAGGCAACCCTTGCTGCCCCTGCGAGCTGCAGACCCGTGACCGCTGCTGGCCACAGCCACGGTTGTGGCTAAGGATGCATTGCTCCTCGTGCCTGCATCACTCAGTGTCTGCGCCATAGGGAGAAATGTAACCTCCTAGTCTTCCTCCACCTCCTCAGATAAGCTACTCGGCTGCTTGACTCTGGGTTCACACCAAGTAGGATCTTCAACCTCATCATCATCCAATGTGTTATCCCATTCCTCGCCCTCAGAGTGACCCCTCTCCTCTTGTTGTCCTGACAGCACAGTACAGTCCGCATGAGCCTCAGGTATCTGAGTCTCATCGGGATCACCTCCGTCCCCTGCGGTTAACGTCTGGTGATGAGGGTCGGGAAACTGCTCGGACCCTACTTCGTCCTGCCCCGAATCCAAGCTAAAAAAAATTTTGGGCATCGGTGCAGATGCCTTCCTTCCCTTGACTCTGTGACTGGAGTACACTTCTGATGCTCATGGTGTAGAATGGGTGAAGAGTTCTACAGACTCAGCCTTCTGTGGTTCGCTACAGTCAGTTGGGCAGTTGGCCAGTTGTGATGCGGGGGGAAGCATGGGTAATTGGGGTGCCACCTCTGTGGACTGTACTGCGTGTGATGTTGAGGTGGAGGAAGAAGATGAGAGGCTACTGGAAACAGAGCTTGCCATCCACTGGAGCACCTGCTCTTTCTGGGCCTTATCAACAAGGCATATCGCTGTGTGGCTGCCAAAGGAAGGGAGTGCAGTAGGCAGTCCAGTAACAGAAGTTGTCAGTTGTCTTTGGATAGGACCTGTTTGTGTTGGTTCACTAGTGCTTTCACTAACATTACCACGTACCCCACGTACACAAAGCCCTCTCTTTTTCCCACTCATGTTGGTCAGATACACTGGTAGGAGAACACAATTAAAGAAAAATACGTTTTGTTAGTGTGCATAAGGCCGATAAAACCTACGAGATATTCTCCAAACAATTTCAAACTGAGATGTACCCTGCTGTATTACCTTTAGGAACAGAAGAAATGTGTTTTTTTTAATGTGGATGAGGCCAGTATGACATAGAATATATGCTCCTAAAGATTTCAAACTCCGATCTAGTCAGCTGTATCACTTTACTCAGAGCAAAAATATTTTGGGTTACTCTGCATAAACTCTGCATCCAGCTGACTTTGACCGTCACTGACTTAGTAGCTGGCTTATAGCACTGAATGACTTTTGGCACAGGAAAAAACATTTTTTGGACTGGGCGTAGCAAGAGAAAAAATGTATTTTTTTTACTCTGAAACCACCTGAAGTTCAACTCCACTAAAATAGGATCTGACACTAAAAAAAAAACTTTAGTGCGCACAGCTTTCAATATCACAATAGCAACAGAAAAAAAAACAGATTTTGTGCTCTGCAATAAGAAGCTCTGCAGACTGTGCAGAGCACAATTTCAACCCCACTAAATGAAAAGGTGCACTGCGCTTGCTTGATCACATTAGCAAGAGCAAAAAAAGATTCAGGGTATACTGAGACATGGAGCTCTATACCAGCGGTGCACAGCACTATTGTATGGCATGGGCTCTCTATTTCTGTCAGAATCTCAGTACTCGCACAAGAGCACCAAAAATGTGCTGCACCAGCGGCTGCAGAGGTACACAAGCCAGGAATTATCTACACTATCTGACTACCACACAAGCGCCCATCTATCTAGCTAATATCTCTCATTACACAAGAGAACACTGAGCTGCGTCTGTCTCCAGCAGTGACATGGATACAATGGTGCTGAGGGAACATGGTCGCTTTTTATATTGAGAGGACATGTGATTTCTGCAGCCAATTGCAGAAGCCCTTATGTCTGGACAGTGTAGATGCTTCCTGCACTATGATTGGCTGGCCGCGCTTTCCTCAGTTAAAGTTAACGCCCACAGGAAACCCCCCCCCCCCCCAAAAAAAAAAAAAAAAAAAAAAAAACAGTGCACCGCTGATCTGACCTGTTCTATGCTCTCCACAGCCCCCACACTCACCTGGCACATGTCACCCCTCATCATACACTTGCACTATGCTTACAAAACTGTTCAAAATACCGTGGTTGCCCTGTATTTGTGGTCCCGCGCAAATTTGTCAAACTTTTCAGATTAAGAAAATTTGCTCGCCTTGCTCGAATCCGAATGTGACATATTCGTGCCGAATTTTAAACTTTAGAACATTTGCCGAGCAAATTCGCTCAACACTACCCATTTCCCCGGCTGACTGAAACCCTCGATCTACGTGGTATCTGGAGCCATCTACAAAAAATTCAAGATCAGCATTAGCAATTAGTTCATTAGTAACATGAGAATCTCCTACTGTTTCCTTTTTCATTATTGCTGGAACAGTGTTGCTCATGTTCCTCCTCAATTGTATCATTTTCACTGCCCACCAGCTGTGCTAAACTCCCTCTCTTTTGGATTCAGAAGCAACAAAGTAGCTGGATTGAAAACTGCACATCTTTTAAGGGTCCGTGCCCACGATGCGTTTTTCAAGCATTTATGCTGGGGAATTTTTTGCAGCGTAAACGCTTGGGAAACGCTTGGTAATCCTTCCCCCAATGTCCCCAATGAAATTCCGCACTTTCAATGCCCATGCTGCGGATTTTTCCGCAGCGTTTTTAATGCGCTCAAAAATCCGCAGCATGTCCATTATTTGTGTGTTTACGCATGCGGAATTGCCATCTACAATGCATTAGAAAACGCATGGCAATTCCGCATGTGCAAAACGCGTGTCAAATTCCGGACGCGTTTTTCCGGGCAAGGAGATGCAGAAATGAAGCGGAAATTTTCTGCTTCATTTTTGCATCATGGGCACATACCCTTAGAGTCACTTGAGAGAGTAGCAGCAGTTGCTTGCAGTTTTATTAGGCAAGGCAGTTGAAATTACACTTGCCTACCTTATCACATGATGCACATTTGTCAGTGGGGTTCTGACTTCCTATGGCAAATGTGATGGAAAATCAGTCTGCTCCTTTCTGGGGGTTTTGCACCATCTGGAGAAACGTTTCCCAAACTAGCCCTCACCGTGCCCCAACAGATCATGACTTCAGGATTTCCTTAGTATTGCACTGGTGATGCAATTGCTATCAAGGTAGCAGAAACTGCCACAGGTTCTCTTACCCATGCAATACTAAGGAATCTTGAAAACATGATGTTGTGGGGGCCGAGAGGACTGAAGTTTGGGAAACCTTGATCAGGAGTACTGTCTATTTTCCCCACAGTTCCAACACTGCACTATTTCTAGGTCACAAGATCACCCTTGATTTCCCTTTGCCCTATTATACATGATCCTTGTCTGTTCAAATCTCTTAGCTACTTGCAAAAGGTCTTTTGGGTCCATGCTTCTACATTCAGGTCTGTGTCTGTGCTGCCTCCCACAAAACCTTATTCATACCATCAATGAATGCATGCATCAGTATTTTAATATCAAGGGGTTTCCTGGGACTGCACCCCATATCTGCCAACCTCAAATGTAACCATCCAAAGTAAGCCTCTAGATTCTCGCCTACAGGAGTACAGACTGCTTTGTTTGTTTCAGTGCAGCCCATTTTGTCAGCGCAACAGTACATCTCTCCAGACTGCTCATTCATTGAGAGCCTTACATCCTTTGCCATGTCTGTATGCGTCCTGATTATATGTCCCATAAAGTCACCTGCCTTTGCAGTCACCAAACTTTTTAGGTCAGCCCAAGTGCACTTATATGTCCTATGTATTATCTGTATTTATCTATAAAAAGGGGACAGGTTGGTTCTCGGCATCAGGCAACTGTTTCAACATAGCTAACTGGTCAGAGAGGCTCTAAGAATAATAGTCCTCTATCTGATTCTAGTCACTAGTCTCAGCCCTGATGTGACTACTGGTGTGGCGGTAGTGACAGGACGTTCCACACTTCTCTCCCTCTCAGAGTTAGTCGCATTCCTCCCCAAAAGTCAGTGCTCCCACTACTCCCATGTCAGCATCTACTGTAACTACATGTGATCTTGTCAGAACATGATTCAGTGTGATTCAATTAGGGTGTTGGGGGGCACCACATGCCACAAGTTTTTCCAGTCTGAGTTTTGCTGACCACAATGTTTACAAGTCCATCGTCTGATCTTGGATTCTGATTATAGGGAGGTGGGACGATAGTCACGGTCTTAGATTTTGGTGCATAAAAACATTCATAATACACCTTACATGCTATTGTGCTCTCTTTACACCCATACTGCTGCACTTCCTCAGCCACACACCACCATTTATTCACTTGCTGCTCTTTTCCTTCGTCTTATTATTTGTTTAGCTGTTTTGGATCCCATTGGGGGCTCATAGCTTCAACTTATTCCTCCAACAGGCCACCTTTCTACAAATGCCCTCTCAGTGTCCACAGGCCACATTCCTATGGCAAGTCAGAATGAGCTCTCAAGGTGTAGCAGGAAGGCTCACACAGCTCTCTTCCGCTAGACCAGCTGACTAAAGTAGGAAGGCTCACATGAGACCACTCTCTCACCTACTAGACCAGCTCCATATACAATTGAAAGGCCCACACGGCTCGCTGACCCACTACGCCAGGTGTGCAGTTGGGTTTTCCCCTACGCTGATCCTTAACTATCCTGTACATCAACCAGATGAGAGAAGCAGGTACAAACACACACAGATGACCAAAACAATCACTTCCAAGCCTTTTATAAGTAGGCACAATATTATTTTTGATTTCTTTTAAGTTTGTCTCTACATGTTATCTTCAGGTTAAAGCCTAATGGCCAGTCTTGCTGCACAGCATAGTCTGTGCACAGGCAAGGACAATACTCAGTTCTCTGTGCTAGCAATCACCTTCCCCTCCACCCAGCAGCGGCAGAGCAGAGTTTGTTTATCAAAATAAGGACTTATCCCTCATTCTCCCTAAAGAAAGAATGCAAACATGTCCTCTTTCAACTACTTTTAACCCCCAAGTGTAAAATTAAGACCATGAATCCTGAGGTTTAAACCTGCAGCAGACCAGGCAGTTTCTATATTCAACTTAAATATTCCACAAACCATCTGTTCTCCTTTTCAGGATGAGAAAACCCAAAAGGTACCATACTATAAGGGCAGATCACTGACAGGCAGATCTGGCCACTTCTGCCTGATCAGATCCAGGAACTTATACAAACACTACACCTTAAGAAGGACGGGGTATTGACGGATATTCTCAGGTGTAGATTAAAATATCTATAACATTACTTTCCTAGACCAATTATGATGGTTGGGAAAGTCTTTAGATCAGGTAGCCACATGAATATCTTTGATGGCTCCGTCCCTTCAGATTTTACAGTCAGAATACCTTTGCACCTTTCAGAGTATGGTATGTGACAATTCATTCACATGTGGTCATTTAGGGATCTACTTCCCAGTGATCTGAAGTGATCTGACTGCTTTACACAGAGTCCCTCATCTCAATCAGGTCATCTGATATTCAGCTCAAAGCGAATTGAATTTTCTCTGTCACAGACAGTGGACCATACCTAATGGAATCTCAATCAAGAACTTATTTGTCCCTCATACTCAGTTACTCACCATTCATGTCAGTCAGAGGTTCTCATGAACATAAATACAAAAACTCACAGCCTGCCTACTTTACCTAGGGGTTAATACAAAAACTTATAGGGACTGTAGTACTCACTGATACTTCAGGAACACCCAAAGCCGCTTACACAGGCCAGTGGACAGTTATGGCCACAGCTATGGAATCGTACAGAAACTGCCCCAACACTGTACTACGCAACCAGTTAGTAGACAGATAATACTGATCTTATTACTGTATTATTCAACTCTTATACGGACATACATAAAATCACACAACTCACTGGTGATGCCAGTTCTTGAACCATGTTTACAGCCTTATTCAGAAGTCCAGAGAAATCAGGGATTGAAATCAGAATGTAAGAGTGAAAAGGTTCTTACCATGCTGCAGCTGGAAGTTTCAATATTTAAGGACTCCCTCATAAAGCTTCCGAATAGACTGGTTGGCCACGGCCTCACGTTTAGCTCCAAAAACTGTTGTAGCTGTTTGTTCTGGCCCAAAGTCAGATTATGGGATCGAACGAGTGTTACAAACACTCGGAGAGAAGAAATGCACACCAGTTGTGAGCAAAGCAATTCTGTTAATTACCATGTGAGCATTATTCTTATACTATTTACAGACAAATGTAGTTCCCATTGGAAATTTCCATCAGCTGCCTCTTCACACAAACATGTTATCAGATATTTTAGCGATTAGGTCTTGCTCAGCGTACTAGAGACTGGGAAGTATAGGGGGGCCCAGTATGGAAAAAGAGAGGACTGTGTGGAGTCCATGTATCATAAGATGAACAGTGTGGGTGTCATCTTTTGTACAGGGAGCACAGTGAGACAATTACTCAGGGGCACAGCGTAGGGCAGATATTTTTACTCAGGATCATTATGATGACACATTTTTTAGGGCACAGTGTTGAGATGTGCTACAGAAGACCGGAGAAGATGGAAGTTTACAAAGACTAGCTATGGATGTGAAAAGTCATCATGGCATCTGGACAAGATGGAGAAGAAAAGAAAAAGAATGACTCCAGTCAGAGAAGAAGCCACATATAAAAAGGTACCTGAAAGTAAGTGTGTATTTGTGATACTGACTACATCTCATCAGTACTGTGGTTCATGTATGGTCCACAGTTTGATGATGGCTGGTAACAACTACTCGCAATATCTACTTACCATTGTTGGGGAATTGCAGGTTTATGTGATATAATTGTACAGTTAGGTCCATATATATTTGGACAGAGACAACATTTTTCTAACTTTGGTTCTAGACATTACCACAATGAATTTTAAACAAAACAATTCAGGTGCAGTTGAAGTTCAGACTTTCAGCTTTCATTTGAGGGTATCCACATTAAAATTGGATGAAGGGTTTAGGAGTTTCAGCTCCTTAACATGTGCCACTAAACATTGAGAGCATTGAGAAGAGCAGCTAGTAGGCCGAGTAAATATGCAGATTGCATATGAGAGGACACATGATGACTACTCAAACTGCTTAAGCTGTGTATAGGAGAGGGGCGCCAAACAATGTATACGCCAGGTAAAGGAAAACCTACATTCATCTCTGACAACAAACTTTTCAAAACAGAGACAGCATTTTAGTTTCACTTGCATTTCTTTCATGCAGTTGCCTCCATTAGCTGAAGTATCTGTATACCAGGAATAATCATCCAGGTTCATAATACTTCTTATAAAGCAAAGGGCACAAAATGAAATGAAAAGGCAGTCAAAAATTGTTGGTTAGGGGTAATTACTAACTGCATTTATTTTGTCCAAATTTTCACCAAATTGTAAGGAATGTAAATGAATCTGAGGCACTGCCTCAAAAAAAAAATTGGGGGGGGGGGAAACAACTCTTCTTACTATTGTTTTACAAGCCATAATGTTTTTATAACAGGTTTTTTTTTTTGCAAATCACTTAACTTCATCTAATACTAAAGCATTAAGTCGATTTTTTGTATGATATGAAAAAGAGGATATTGTATTGTGCTAAATAACCTTATACTGTAGTGTCGTCTCTTCCTCCTAAATCTGTTTGGGCAGTGGCGGAAAAGAGCATAGACAATAATTTAAGTGTGATCATCATGATGGAGCCACTTAAGTTCTGATTTGTGCACAGTAAATAAGATTTTCAGTGTGCATTGCTGATCTACAACCCCTTGGAAAAATTATGGAATCACCGGGCTCGGAGGATGTTCATTGATGTGGTTTAATGTTGTTGAAAAAAAAGCAGATCGCAGACATGGCACAAAACTAAAGTCATTTCAAATGGCAACTTTAGGGCTTTAAGAAACACTAAAAGAAATCAAGATTAAAAATGTGATACTCAGTAAGGGTCATTTTTTTCAGACCAAGCAGAGGGAAAAAATTATGGAATCACTCAATTCTGAGGAAAAAACTTAAGGAATCATGAAAAACAAACACACAAAAGAACACTCCAATACATCACTAGTATTTTGTTCCACCACCTCTGGCTTTAATAACAGCTTGCGGGAATGGACTTAATGAGTGACAAACAGTACTCTTCATCAATCTGGCTCCAAATTTCTCTGATTGCTGTTGCCAGATCAGCTGGTTGGAGCCTTGTCATGGACCATTTTCTTCAACTTCCACCAAAGATTTTCAATTAGATTTAGATCCGGACTATTTGCAGGCCATAACATTGACCTTATGTGTCTTCTTTCAAGGAATGTTTTCACCGTTTTTGCTCTATGGCAGTATGCATTATCATCTTGAAAAATTATATCATCCCCAAACATCCTTTCAATTGATGGGATAAGAAAACTGTCCAAAATATCAATGCAAGTTTGGGCATTTATTGAAGATGTAATGACAGCCATCTCCCCAGTGCCTTTACCTGACATGCAGCCCCATATCCTCAATGACTGTGGAAATTTGCAGTTTCTCTTCATGCAGTCATCGATATAAATCTCATTGGAACGGCACCAAACAAAAGTTCCAGCATCATCACCTTGCCCAATGCAGATTCGCGATTCATCACTGAATATGACTTTCATCCAGTCATCCACAGTCCACAATTGCTTTTCCTTAGCCCATTGTAACCTTGTTTATTTCTGTTTAGGTGTTAATGATAACTTATGTTTAGCTTTTCTGTATGTAAATCCCATTTCCTTTAGGCGGTTTCTTACAGTTCGGTCACAGACATTGACTCCAGTTTCCTCCCATTCGTTCCTCATTTGTTTTGTTGTGCATTTCCTGTTTTGGAGACATATTGCTTTAAGTTTCTGGTCTTGAGTCTAGTGTTGAGCGAGTATGTTCTATTAACTCTTTCGCCAAGGACGCTCAGGCCGAGCTCCGAGTATTTATAGCTGCTCGGTGATATGGTTGAATCGCTCCGTGTGCATGATTTGCGACTGTTTGACAACTTTATTACATGTGAGGAATGTCTATTTCTTACACATTCCTCACATGTAATAAAGCTGTCAAACAGTTGCAAATCATGCACACTCGAGCGATTCAACCATATCACTAAGCAGCTGTAAATACTCGTAGCTCGGCCCGAGTATACTCGGACAGAACATACTCGCTCAACCCTAGTTTTGACGCTTTGATGTCTTCTTTGGTCTACCAGTATGTTTGCCTTTAACAACCTTCCCATGTTGTTTGTATTTGGTCCAGATTTTAGACACAGCTGACTGTGAACAACCAACATCTTTTGCAACATTGTGTGATGATTTACCTTTCTTTAAGAGTTTGATAATCCTCTCCTTTGTTTCAATTGACATCTCTCATGCTGGAGCCATGATTCATGTCAGTCCACTTGGTGCAACAGCTCTCCAAGGTGTGATCACGCCTTTTTAGATGCAGACTAACGAGCAGATCTAAATTTGATGCAGGTGTTCGTTTTGGAAATTAAAATTTACAGGGTGATTCCATAATTTTTTCCTTCTGTTTGGTCTGAAAAAATTACCCTTACTGAGTACCACATTCTTAATCTTGATTTCTTTTAGTGTTTCTTAAAGCCCTAAAGTTGCCATTTGAAATTACTTTAGTTTTGTGCCATGTCTGTGATCTGCTTTTTTTCAACAACATCTTCAACAACTGAATGAACATCCTCAGAGCCCGGTGATTCCATAATTTTTGGCAGGGGTTGTATGTGTGGAAGGTGTATGGCAAAGGCAGTTAATATCTATACAGACCTAGTCAGATCATAATCATATCGTTAAGGTAGAAATGCCTGACAAGCTTCAATGAAGGAAACTCAAAGTCCATGAAATCAATGGAAGAAATAAAGCTGGTTACTTATCAAAAACTTTTGGCAAAAAGGTGTTCTAAAGGGTATTTATAATTTATGTAAGCTTGTCATCCAGACTGTCTAAAATTTAAATTAAGACAGCAACCAAGCAGGTATGTTTATTTCAATTAGGCATGTGGAATTGAGCTACTTATCTTCCAAAAAATATCAGGTGACTTCAAATCCAACATCTCAAACTTCCTTCATAGCTGAAGTGGTCAGTGGATCAATGAAAGACTGCAAGTTAGTTCACAGCAAAAAATCTGCAGCTGAAGTTCTGATTTCTAACAGATTTTTTGCATTGCAGTTCAATTCATCCAATCCATAGCAGTTTAATGTTTATGTGCTACATTAGGAATAATCACAGGTTAGGTGGTAAATTTGCTGATCGTAAACTACTGATCCTGAGAACGGGGCTCTGAAATGCCAAAATTAGAATGTAGCAGTTGTCTAAGATTACTGAAGATGACGCAAAGCTGTACTCCATTATTTGCAGCAGTCTGTGTGCAAATACCCTAATTGATATCCATAAAACATCAACCTGATAAAATGAAGGGCTCACCCATGCAGGCAAATGTCTTGTGATTCCACTCAATGCTAGAATAAGGCTATGTGCCCACGAAATACTCCGGATTTTTCCTGAGTGTTTCTGCATCTCCCTGGCAGAAAAAACGCATGCGGATTTTACTACATGTAGTCATGCGGATCTTATGCGATCCAATGCAAGTCAATGGTGGCGATTTTGCAGCGAAATCGCACTAGAATTGGTTTTGCTACGGGTTTTTCCGCAAAGCGAATTCACAGCGGAAATTTCTGCATGATATACACAGCACATGCGGATTTGCATTGCAGTAAATGGCAGACCTATTACAAGCAATTTTAATGCATTTTCGCATTGAAAATACGTTGGAAAAACGCATTAAAATCGCTTTGTGTGCACATAGCCTAAAGCTTGCTTTGCATTTCAGACCTTCCAAGAAAATATAAAGTAGTTTGCCGTATGCAGAATATAATGCTATATGATCTGGTAGATACTGTCTGGATAAAGCATGAGAGGAGTTCAAAATATTTGCAAAACGGTTTAAATTTATTTTAGGTCAATATACTAATTCATATAAATGTTTGGAGGGGAAAAAAAAAAAAATTCCCACCTATACATATCACAAAACATAGATAAAAGGGTAAGTTGTGATTTTTAAAGGTTGTCCAAGCAATGAAAATAAGCATTGCTAGTATTCTACATGTTTGCACCCTTTTAGATAAATTTGTCCAATTGCTTTATTATGTGACATGGTATAAACTAATATATTAGTAATAAAACCTATTATATGTGAGGTTCTTAAGCTACACAAAATTATTTGTCAAACTACTGAATGTGAAAGAAGTTACAAAAAAAACAAAAAAAAAAACAAAAACACAAAAACAGAACAAAGCAAAGAAAGCTAGAAAAATCTCAAAAGGGTAACCAAAACCACTTCTAATAAAGAAAAAAAAACTTGAGAAGTTTAGAAGAGTGGGAATGTGTGTTTTGTGTGCACCAGTTTCACCAATAATTGTCAGAAGTTTTTTTTTTCCCCTTCTCTTTAATCAGCTGCCCTTAAAAGCAAAGAGACATTCATCAATGCCTTAGAACAAGTTTCCCTCGACCAATACTATTGTGAAATCCTTTACTTCCATCCGGCCCATGTGGAAGGCGAAGTACTCCAGTTGGAACCCCAGGTGAGACAGGGTTTTTTTTCATAGCCAATGAATTGCAGGGAAGGAATGCATTCTCCATATGTACATCGTAAGCAGCAGCTTTTCGTTTCTGTACCCATGGGCTGGAAGAGTAAATGCCACTGTCATGAGCATTCTCTGGAAACCTTTGACAAACTTCTGGGCTTGTTCCTGGGCTAGAAAGAAATCTATTTCCAAGATCTGTGGCCAAGGGAGAAAAGTTGTGGTATGGTTGGGGGAAACATTTTCGTGTTAGTACTGGAGAAGATCGAGGACTGCTGAATAATTGTGGTCTAAAAGCAACATCAGCATTTGTAAAATTGACAGGGGCTAGATAATGAGGTCCCAAAACTGGTGAGGATGGAGCACTATCAGACTCAGAGGAGTTATAGCAGGACGATTCTTCTATTGTATGTCTAAACTTTCTAAGAACTCTATGTTTTTTTACCAACTTCTTATCAGGCAAATCAGAGTTTTCAATTTCATCGGACTTCATGCCACTTTTTTTGCATGTTCCTCGCCCACTTACTGGTATCACCTTGAAGGAACTGGTGTTACACAGATTGGAGTTGAATGTATCTAATGCCCTCCTGGCCCCTTCTAGAGTATCATATTCTATAAGTGCAGAGCTTCTTGTAGCAAGGTCAGGGTATTTAGACAAATATTTTTTAACGTCGCAAGGCATTTCCTTATTAGGTTTTATGATGCGCACTGAAATGATAGCGCCATATGAAGCAAACATACATGTAACAGTCTCCAAAAAGTTTTGAGGTAAAATTTTCTCTCCATTATCTAGATTCCAGGCCAACAATTGTTTGGTGGGAGGAAGAGCAAGAAGACTCTCTGGAATTGGCTTTTTTCGCCTTACTTTAGTTTCCTCCTCATTAACCTCTAAGGATTCAGAAAACTGAAGCGCATACAAGGTTTGTCTCCAGTCTCGAGTTAGAGACTTAATCTGAAAAAAATAAAAGTACAAATGACGTAAATAATAGCGAATACAAATAGTGGTGTATTCAATTCTATTTTGTTGATATATTCTAGAGAGATAATTAAATGCAGGTTTCTAACTACATTGATGCCCTCAGAAATGACAAGATAGCCTAGCATAATGGCTTTGTATTTAATCATGTAGTTTAATTATCGGCACCACAGCAAATAGGGAATGTGCCTAGGACTGCGAGTAGTTAAAAGCTAAAGGCTGGAATGATACTTCAAAATGGTTACAGGGGTCCTGTGGAAGTGCAGGACACTGGATTGGAAGAAAAGAGGTCAGTGGAAGGGTCAAAGGAGTATAAGAAGGCAGGTGTGGTACAAGGCTACTATACCTCATCGCTGGAAGAATCACCCACCCTCCCTCTGTTTTTTTCAGGTGGTCACAGCTGGCGTTTTTTTTCATGCGCACTGCCTCGTGCAGCGACATTGGCATGGCTTTTGTTTGAATAAATTACACGATGAATAAATTGAAACTTTAAAAGTGGATGTTATGGTAATCAATAAAATATAGGAAAAATAAAGCTGTGGCCATTCATTCACCCAACATCGGTCTGGGTGTTTTTTCTTAATTTACAAAGCCTTTTTTCAGGCAGGTCATTGGAAGCAGTCTTTATTATTTAAGATGGTGAAATGATTAATGAGGCTAGCCATACACTTGCACACTTTTGACCGACCATCTCTCCTGACTTATCCATACACCTGATTGCTCAGGTCAGCCCAGCATTCATGTGTTTTAGACAGGGACAGAATAGAAAGGCGGTGTTGAAACGCAAACTATCTGATCAGCTGTCAAGGGAGAGTCAGGAGGCCTCCATACGGATAAGGGGTAGGAAATTAACAGTCATTTTATATAATAGGTTAAGAATTATTTACAGGTTTTTTATGATTCTGAATAGCTTGCAAGCAATTTCTTTGGGAGCTCACTGCATATGAATTTATAGAGGTCCTATAAAACACTGCAAATTCATCGCTAAGTGATAATATTCCTAGCATTTAACTTTAAGTCTTCCCCCTGAACAGTTTTAAAAGGGGTTGCCAACTACTTTTATATACTTTTTTTTTAATGGAGCACAGGGTGGTTTGTCACATAACCACGATAGCTGATTGGCTGCAGCCTTAAAGTTCTGTCTCCCCCTGTACACACGAGAGAGACCTGTTAGTCAACAGTTCTATCGTCTGTGGTTTGTTCAGCATGTGCGTGTAAATATGGTGGACAACCCCTTTAACCACCCCTTGAAGTGCTCCTCTACCTGTTTTAAGTTGGGTATAACACCAATTTATAAATAGTGCTTTCACTTCTACAATGTACTGCTGTATTTTTTTCTATTATGATTTTTCATATTACATCAATTCTATTAAAAGGGTTTTAATATAGATAGGTAAAAGGGGAGCAAATGGCAAAGTTTTGTTTGAAATACTCCCCGATTAAGGATTTAAATTCTTGTTAAAGGGGATTTCCCACGAACAAAAGTTCATTTTAATCAATAGATCTTGGAATAATAATAATTTCCACAATTGAATGCTTTTAAATAAAATGTTCCTGTGCTGAGATAATCTTATAAATGTGCCCCTGTTATGTACTGTGTAATGGCTGTGTCTGACTGTGCACGAACATGGTCTGATCATACCACAGCTCCTGGGCAGGGGAGGAAGCTAAAGAGTATACAGACATTACAGCAGGGGATCACAGCTGATTCTTTCTTTGAAGTAAAACTTTGTTTAAAAACAGGCAGGGAAATGTTTTACCTCACAGAAAAAATCATCTGTGATCCCGTGCTGTAATGTCTGTATACTCTCTTGGTTCCTCCCCTGCCCAGGAACTGTGGTATGATCAGACCATGTTCTGTACACGGTCAGACACCGGCCATTACACAGGGGAATATTTATAAGATTATCTCAGCACAGGAACATTTTATTTAAACACAATAATAAGTTCCACAATTGGATATTCCAAGATCTATTGATTCAAATGAACTTTTGTTTGAGGGAAAACCCCTTTAAGTGGAGGACTGGACAAGGAATATCAAGAAAACAGTACTGTAGGATGGAATTTTCTTTAAAGAGAATGTGTCAACCAGGCTTTTGCCATCTCCTTTGAGTGCAGCATAATGTAGGGACAGATACCCTGATTCCAGGTCTAGCATTTACTAAAGCACTTGCTGTAGTTTTGATAAAACACTTATAAGCATGATATCATATCTGAGAGGACTAGTGCTGCCATGTAATCCTCCATATTTATGTTCTTCTTATAACTGACAGTTTTGGTCTACACAGAGCATAGGCAGAAAGCTGCAAAGTTTGTGGGAACTGTCATTTTACAATTCACTCTGAATGCTGTTAATGTTTTCATTTTAGCATTATGGGCTGCAATCATATCCCTTACTCATGACTTAGTATTGTTTTCCAATGTGTCTGAAAATAAGATGTAGTTACTTACCGGTAACGGGATTTCTCTGAGCCCATGACAGCACCATGGAGAGAGGGGATCCGCCCTTCAAAGACAGGAAACCTACAGATAAAAAAGGGCGGCACCTCTCCCCGCATCAGTTGTTTACAGGGCACGAGAGGACCTCCAAATTATTACAGCAAAAAATATCATCATGGTATTGCTTCATCACGTGTGGAGGGAGGGAATATACGAGTGCTGTCCTGGGCTCAGAGAAATCCCGTTACCGGTAAGTAACTACGTCTTTCTCCCTCCCCCATGACAGCACCACGGAGAGAATTACAGAGAATTGTACTCTAGGGAGGGACCACTGCTTCCAGAACCCTTCTCCCGAAGGTGAGATCAGAGGAAGAAGCTAGGTCCAGCCTATAATGTTTGAAGAAAGTAGAATGGTATGACCAAGTTGCAGCTTTACATATCTCCTCTATGGAGACGCCTGCTTTTTTCGCCCAGGAGGTTGCCACTGCCCTTTTTGAAGGAGCCTTCAATCCCTCCGAAGTGGTTTCCCCGCTTGATGAATATGCTAGGGAAATGGCGTCTCTTATCCACTTCGCCAGTGTGCACTTCGAGGCCATTAACCCTTTACAAGGACCCTAAAAACATACAAAAAGAGCCCTATCCTTCCTACACTCCTTTGTGGTTGCCAGGTATTGGATTAGACACCTTCTCACGTCTAGAGTATGGAGGTCTTTTTCTCCTTTGTTTTTGGGATTGGAGCAAAAAGGAAGAAAGGTTGACTTCTTGGGATCTATGAAATCGAGAGGTCACTTTGGGCAAATATGCTGGGTCAGGTTTGAGAACTACTCTGTCCTCCAAAATCTGTGTAAAGGGCCTGGATATCACTAACCCTGCATGCTGATGTTACCGCCAATAAAAGTGATGTCTTGAGGGGCAGTATTTTTAGCGACCCACAGTTTAAGGGTTCGAAGGGGGGCTTAGTCAAGGCCATAGGAAGTAAATTTAAGTCCCAAGGTGGTAGTTTTTGACTAGCTATAGGTCTGGATCTGGCCGAAGCTTTGATGAACCTGGCTATCCATCTGTCCCTAGCCGAATCACAATTATACAGTGCCCCTAAAGCTGTGACCTGGACCTTCAGGGTGCTAGTAGCTAAACCTTGCTCTAACCCTTTCTGTAAGAATTAAAGCATGGTCAGCACTGGAGCTTTTCCCATTATGCTAGACCCTGAAAAACCCAGGAACTTCCTCCAAGTTTTCACATAGAGCCTAGTAGTAACTAGTTTACTACTCTGGAGTAGGGTGGCAATTAGATTTGGGGAAAAATCTCTATCTTTTATAAATCTTCACTTTATGCTTGGTCTTGCTAGCACTTTTCCCCGTCTAAAAAACGAGAGGGAAAGGGGCTAATTATAATACGAACTTTCACAGAGATCACTTACCAATCCAATGCGAACAGGGGTACCGGTTTAGGAAAAGGGATCACATCCTCCGTGGATTTCCCTTTGCTGGATGGGGACTTGACTATGGTGGAATCTTTGCTGTGCCTGGTGGATTTTGCCGAACGCCCACTTCCATTGCTGCCGTGACTATGGTGCTGAAAGACGTCAAGGTGCCGCGGCTCCTGCTGTCTCCGTTTCTGTCGCTGCTGCAGTGGTGCATCTGGATCCGGGCTCTGCTCATCCAGCGGGCTTAGCTGATCCTGGGACAGCTCTCTCCTGGTCGACCCCCTTATATTATAGAGAGGACCGCCAGAGAACTACTCAGGGCCTTAACCATGGCTCCTTTTTATGTGGAGCAGTCTCCGGCGTCCTCCCAGCGCTTACCAGCCTCCTGTGCCGGGTTACTTCCGGTCACGTGCCCCCTCCGTCCACGTCATTAGAAAGAGCCTCCGGCACATCACCGCACATGCGCAGTCGGACGCCTGGAAGCCCAGCACCGCAACATGGTGCGGCAGCTGCGCTACTACTACCACTCATGAAGGCCCGCCGGACCCAGCGGGCCTTCTTTTCTTCAGGTACCACTCCTACACTGAAGGTTCCCCATCAAGGACAGGAAACCAACTGTTGTGGAGAGAGGTACCGCCCTTTTTTATCTGGTTTCCTGTTCTTGAAGGGTGGATCCCCTCTCTCCATGGTGCTGTCATGGGGGAGGGAGAAAATGTTAGCAGCAGATTAAACTACAGCAATCTCTGTACATACAGTCATGGCCTAAAGTTTTGAGACTGACAAATTTTGGTTTCTACAAAGTTTGTGGCTTTTATAGTGGCAATTTGCATTAACTCTAGATCAGTGTTTCCCAAACTCCAGGTTCTCTCACCTGTGCAATACTAAGGAAATTCTGAACACATTATGTGTTGGGGGGGGGGGGGGGGCGTAAGGACAGGGTTTGGGAAACACTGCTCCAGATTATTATGGAGAGAGATCAGATGAATTGAAAAATATTGCACAGTCATTCAATCATGAAAAATTAACCCCTTCTCGCAAAAGGACATTATATTCACGCTTTGAGAAGGGGTCTCTAACGGCCACAGCTGGAGCAGAGTTCCGGCAGTGGCCGTTAATCATTTTATCTGCTGTAAATCTCTGACAGCGCATTAGAAAAAAAGAGGATCCAGCACCTTCAGTCCGGAATTTATTTATTTTTTTTAAAAAAAACATTTATTGAAAAACTTGAACACTGAGTTCTTAGTCCTAGTAAGACACTACTAGGACTAAGAACCCAGTGTTTGAAACGCGTCAGTTGCATGCTCCTGACAAATAGCACTTTTTATCATGAATTTTTAAATCAAGTTTTTCAATAATTTTTTTTTTTTTTTTAATAAATAAATAAATACATTTCCGGACTGAAGGTGCTGGAGCCTCTTTTTTCTAATGGGATATCTACCTTGTTTGCTGACTCAAGCTTCATGATCCGTGCACGGCCGGAATGAACATTATACAAGGACTGGTGAGAGCTGATACACTAACAGCGGTATTTAAATGGAAAGCATGCATGCGCCTGTAACTCACTGGCTCCCTGCTACGCAATTGCGGGGAAAATGGGTTAATATGACCCATTTATGTTTTGCTGAAGACCCCAGTCACTGTAATCCTCAGTTCTCCTGTGAAGCGCTGTTGTAGGCTGAGCTCAATAGCAGGCAGAGATTTTCATTATATACTGCAGTATATAGTATAAGCGATCAAACAATCATAGGTTCAATTCTCCTGACTGAAAAAAACAAAAACAAAAAGGAATAAAACAAAAATATAAAAAGTTCAAGTCACCCCACCATTTCGCCCATAAAGAAAAAAAGAATACTGCCATTAATAAAGAATTGTATCTAAACATCCTACAAAAGAAACTTCTCCCAATCAAGGAGCAATTTGGTGATGAACATTGCTTTTTGCAACATATTGAAGCACCAAATGAACAAGGGAAAGTGATAACTAAATGGCTTGGTGAAGAAAACGCTCACATTTCGGTTCCATGGACAGAAAACTAATTAGATTTCAAGCCTATTGAAAAACCTATGGTCAATCCCATAAAATAAAAATAAAAGAAATTAAAAAAAAAAAAAAAAACAGAAATTGTGATAAACTCCAAGCACTCATTAGGCAAGAATGGGGTATCATCCGTAAGGATTTGGCCGAGAAGTGTGTATCCAGCATGTCAGGACGAATTGCACAAATCCTGAAAATAAGTGTCAACACTGTAAATATTGAGTCTTTGAATAAACTTGATGTATTTAGCATAACTCTAGTATTGCAGATGGCGGCCATTATCCACCCCCTTAAGGTTCATGCCCACTCACCCCAAAATTCCCTAAAGAATGACAGACGAGTCTTTTGGATTAAATTTGCCAAAACAGCCTTTATTACAAACAAAATAAACACAATTTAAACTAAGGAGGTTCTTGGAGCTCCAAATGCCTGGTGGTACCCAAGATGTAGCATTCTTGCATTATCCGCAGTCGCAAATGCAGGCTATGTTATATCGCTGAAAACCCATTGCCTTATCACTGACTCCCAGGGACCCCACGCTTTTGAGTCCCAAAATTTCCAATACCAAATTCCAAAACACAATTCTACTCTATGCCAAAAGTTGCAAAAAAATTCGGCCCATAGGCATAATTCGGCATGCTATCTTTTCCAGGCAACAATTGAAGATTGGGCAATTTAATTTTCTTAATCATACAAGCATCCTGAACTCCATCTGCACAAAATCAATGGTGATGCAAAAAAAAAAAAAAACAACACTAAAAAAGGGAGTGAATGGACCCCTCAGGTTTTGTTTAAAACAGCGGACAACGCACTATCATTGCCAATAACAAACCAGGGATTCTGGAGATCCAAAGCACAAAAAAAAAATCTGTGAAATCATGATTAACTGATGAGATCCTAGTAACGTCACATACCACCCATTCTAGGAATGAGCTGAACAAAGTACACAAAATCGAGCAGCCCATTAGAAAGCACCAATCCACAAAATAACCACCCTCACAAAAGCAACCCAACAAATATAAAACCCTCAAGATGAAAGGGCAATAACCGAAAAGCAGACCGTTTTCACCAACAGCGCCCCCCCTCTTCACCAAGTGTCACATCAAAAGAGGTAAAAACCATGGAGCAAAGGTCCAGGGTCTAGTCCATTGTTTATCAAATGACCTTTTGGACAAGATAGATGGTGAGAGACACAAAATTGATTCTGCTCCTTCTTAGGTACCACTCACAGCAGCAATACTACCAAGTTGGGAAAGGGAGGAGACTAAAAAGGCCCCACCATTCAATTCTGTCAAAACTCTGACAGCGGCATTTAACTTGCGCTTCTGGGAAGCGTGTTGTTGGCTCTGCCCATCGACAACCCCGTCACGTGATCGCAGGTCACCGATGGGTTGGCATGACAACCCGGGGTCTGGATGAGACCCTTGTGGTTGTCATAGCCGATCTGCTATAAGCGCCACCCACTGGTCAGCGTTCATAGCAGATGAGCACTTTCGTTACACATAGCATTGCTGAAGCCCTGCTATGTGTAACAGAGGCGATCGGACAACTGCAGTTTCAAGTCTCCTAAGGAGACTATTGAAGCAAGTACAAAAAAAAATGTTTTTAAAAATGTTAAAAACATTAAGTTGAAATGACCCCCCCTTTCGCCCCATCCAAAATAAAATAAAAATAAAAAAATAAAAATATTCACATATTTGGTATTGCCACGTTCAGAACCGCCTAATCCATCAATATAAAAAAAATAAATAAATCAGATTGGTAAACAGTGCAACGATAAAAAAAATCTAAACACCAGAATTTTTTTTGTCACCACAACATTGCAATAAAATGCAAATAAATAAAATGCAACAAAAAACAGGCGATCAAAACATCGTATCTGAATCAAAATGGCATCAATAAAAACGTCAACTCGGCGCGCAAAAAATTAAGCCCTCACTCGGCCCCCAGATCCCAAAAAATGGAGACACTACAAGTCTTGGAAAATGGTGCCTTTTTTACTTTGTTTAAAAAATAAAAAAAAATTTGGATTTTTTTTTCACCACTCAAATAAAAAAATAACCTATACATGTTTGGTGTCTACGAACTCGTAATGACTTGGAGAATAATCATGGCAGGGGTCAATTTTACCATGTAGTGAACAAGGTAAAAAAAAAAAATTGTGGAATTGCATTTTTTTGCAATTTCACCGCACTTGGAATTTTTTTTCCAGTTTTCCAGTACACGTTATGCTAAAACCAATGGTGGCGTTCAAAAGTACAACTCGTCCCGCAAAAAACTAGACCGAAAAATAAAAAGGCTAGGGCTCTGGGAAGAAGGGGAGCAAAAAATGAAAACGCAAAAACGGAAAAGGGCTGCAGCGTGAAGGGGTTAAAATCAGCTGCCACCTACGCCTCTCCTCCTCATACATACCTCTATTTTTTCCCATTATCCAGATTAAAATTTCTTCAAAAGGGAGAAGAAAAAATATTTCCATGTATTTGTCCCTCAAATTTTTTTCCTTTACTTTTTTTTCAATGGGCTTAAAGAGGACCCATAAAAAAATAAACCTCTCCTTTTGCGCGATTATCCAAAATGATTTTAGGACAATCCTTATCAGTCTGTATTGACACCAAAACACTACTCCTACTTATAGCCTCCCCCACAGTGAGATTAGTAACCTGCCCTGAGATATTGTACCCTGAACCACAAATGGGGAAACCAGTTAGCCCACTGCTTGCGAAGTCCAAATACTTCAGTAACTTCTGTACACTCCCTAGCAATTTTTTCCAAAAGCTCCTCTTCCCCTCTCTAAATCCTGTAACTCCATGCTAAGCCAACTAAGGGTACTACCCTGTGATAAATCCTGTTAAAAGTTTGCCCAGGGAACATATACCCTAGAAGAGGATGGACACCACATAGAGAGAGGTAATCACCAGGCTGCAGTGGTGCTTGAAACCCACCAGACAAAACTCCAGCATTCAGATGATCCTCATCCTGCTATCCAGAGCTTAACCATTCAATGGACTATCCACTACCTTCAGAACAGGCCACACAGCTCCACCCCAGACCAACATCCTGGAAGTCTGCTGCCAGCTGCATGCAGACCCTGTGTGATCCACCAACAATTTGCAGTGGTCCACTTTGTTGCCTAGTAAACCCCAGTCCTTCCAGATCAGGTGCCGATTGTAGACAGGAATCACTTGTAGAAAAGCAGGCCCAATGACCGGAACCTCGACGAATGGACACGCTGCCATGCTGGAGGAAACTGAAATTCGAGTGTTAGTAGGCCTAGCCACCTGGTAAACTGCAGGCCTACACTGCTCTGCCGACACCGACGACATGGAAGGAGTCCTCACAGACCAAGATCTGTGATCCGCAGCAGAAGTGGACGGATCCTTACCTGAAGGGTCCTTGGTGGGATCCCTGTGGAGCAAATGAGGCGTTGGAGCCACATCCACGGCATACTGCCCTCCAAGAATCTCCTGAATGCACAACCTCAGACATAGTTCACCAAGACCAGCTGCAGCCCTGAGCTACTCCAGGATGTCTTATACCACCACCTTCACAGTCAAGGACACTAGAAAAGGAGAAACCAGGATGTATGCGAGGCATGGGAGGACCTATTCTAGTGGTACCTCGATGCAGTCTGAAATCCCAACCATACTAGTTATATGCCCGTGCTTTGGTTGATCCCAGCCCTCAACTATTAACTCTTTAAACTCCAACATACATTAAACTAACACCAAAGCAGCCCTATATAAACTTTCAAGTGAATATGTCAGTAGGATCATCTCTCCTAAGCTATCTATATGGGCATGCAGTCATAAAAAGTTGAATAAAATGATACCTTGATATCTGCATTCCAATGTCTTATTCCAGAGAAATCCACATTTTTCTTATATGTAAATGCACTGTTTAGAACTATAGGTAGGACACTGATCTGCATCCAGAGCTCATTTTAAATGAAAACTTGCTTATAATTGTATTCCAGTAACCATAGAAACATCTGAGTAAGAGAACGAACACTGAAGCAGAAAACTTCTTGAAAACCAAAATTTGTCTGAGTCTCAAACGTTTTAGCCATGACTGTACATTATACTGTTTTCAGATAAGGTAGAAAAAAACCTGGTGACAAAGTCCACTTTAAAATGCTACTAACCTGAACAATACAAAATATTTTCCCCCGACTAGTGTGCTACTTTCCCACAATGGAATACAAATACATACCTTTTTGAAGGAAGTGATTAACTTGATGCTTACATAGCCCATTTTGTTTTTTTGGACATGTTTGAGTAAAAATGCATCATTAGACAAGTTTTCATCTGACAAGTAGAATTCCACTCTGTTTACAATTTTATAGATTAGTTTCAAATCAGGAATTGAATAACCTCCATCATACGAATCATCATCCAAAGTGTCATACAAGTCACAGAAACTTCTGGAAAGAGATATGAGAAAAAAATTACAAATCTGTCACTTACATAAAATTCATATAGCCATGAGAGGCATATCTGATGAATTTTGGCCTAAAAGCTTTGAAAAATCATAAAATTTTGCAAATTTTGGAATCTTTACATCAGTTTCTCCCAGCTCCACCAAAATGGGCAGAGGTGCAACAGGGGCGTGAGGCTGTAAGGGATATGGACTGAATTGTCACATTTCTACCCCTGAAAACACCAATCGCGTCATCTGTATTGTATGATGTGAATTAGGTCTTCCATCTTTTGTATATATAGTGTCATGTTAATTTTGTTATGTATCTTGCCATGAAATATGTTTCTGTGTGGTGTAGTAATGTACAGTATTGGATAGTGTAGAGAGATGGAAAGAGAGACTAAGTAACTATAAGAAAACACCACCCTTTGCTGGAACAAACTGAAAATGAAAGTAAACAAAGAATTGTGCTAACAGGAACTAAATGTTGCTGGCAGATGGGCAGGGGGAGAGACTTTGTGGCTGGACCTGATCATGTGACTCAGTTTCCTTGGTATAAAGGCCCTGCGTGCCAGATTGCAGGTGTGGCGCCCCTGAGGGTTCAGTCGCCACAGAGGTACTGCACCTCACCCAGAGGTGTGGTGTCTCCTCCTCTAAGGTAAGGAGGGAGTGCTACCCGGGACCCCAACACCCACATTCAACACTACACTGCTCCAGGCCGGCTGGATGGGCAAGATGCATTGTGTTCCTGCTGAGCCCTGTCCCTGGATGGAGTGGGGGAGAACCAAAGAGAGGGGGAACCAGTAGTGGGTGTGGGTGGAGGAAGTAGATAAGGGGAGCACCATTGTAGGAGGTATATAAAAGGGAAGCCATCTTAGGGTGGCAGGTCGGTCAGTCAGTCAGCGAGCAGTAGGGAGAGGAGGGGAGCAGAGTCTCTGCAGGAGCTCAGCTCCATAAGTGGGGCCTAGTAATAGAGACCCGGGAGGGGAGCAGAGGAGAAAGGCTCCGGTAACAGAAGGGATCCTAGGGGGTACGGTGAGTGCAGGACGGCACCCGTACGCTCCGAGTCTGCCGGGTGTCGGAGGGATCGGGCCGCAGGAAGGGAACCGGTCCCTGGACCGGCCGTGTTGCTGCAGGTCTCGGCTGGAAAAGCCGGAGGCTTCTGCACTTCCAAGGTGTAGTTGCCACAGCCTCACCCTAGTCGCCGTGAAGGGCATCAAGTAGGTCCGGGAACTCCAGGTTGCCCAGAAGGGACTTCAGAGCACCCGATCGGGACTGTGTGTGTGGGAGAGCGCAGGGCAGGAGGGAGAAGACCCAGCGCGTGAAGTCGGTCAAGGAAAGGAACATAAGAAAGGCGTTAAGTGCTTAAGGTGTTAAGTGCTTCTAATCTACCTGAAGGAGTGCAGAGCCCCTGCCTGGCAGATGCAGTGAGGCGCAGAGGCTGACACCCGTACAGTATACCTGAGAAACTTGATCAAGAACTGTGAGTAAAACTTGGATGACTGCACTGCACTACCTCCGTCAGTTGTTTCTGCTGCGCCGTCTCTCCTGCACTACAGGCCCCAGCATCACCACCATTTGCACCTACACTGCCCCGGGGGCCCGCTCCACCTGTGGGGAGCAGAAACATCCCAGCTGCCATCCCATCACCCCCCGGAGGTCAGCAGCAGCGCCGGTAACCATTACCAGAAACCACGAGACAAATGACGCGCCCCCGGGGCAATGGGGTACTCGGCAGCCAGGCCTATGGATGCTGGTGGGGGATATGTCACAGTGGCTGGCCCAGTCTGTGGCCCAAGGCGGTCAACCAAAAAGGGGGATTGTAACTTGGATAGGAAAAATAAAATAAAGTAAATAGTTCGTGACGCCACCTGTGGTACCTGGTAAGGTTTACCAGCGCTGCTGCAGACCTCCGCGGGGTGATGGGATGGCAGCTGAGGTGTTTCTGCTCCCCATAGGTGGAGCGGGCCCCCAGGGCAGTGTGGAGTTTGATGGTGGGTGGTGCTGGGAATTGTAGTGCAGGCAGATGACGCAGCAGGAGTAACTGACAGACAGGGGATTCGCTTCAATACCTTTACTGGTGCGGATGCCAGGTATGGTCCAGGGTACTCAGTAGGATGGGTGCACTTCAGGACTTCTCCCCAGGGAGCGGGTATAAGGCCTCATGGTCCGTGTCTGCCTCTCTGTATGCTACTGGCCAGCCTGCAACTGGGCCTAGCTTATGCGTCGTGCTGTTCCTTCACCTGTTGCTCGTTAGTAGGACCTTCTGCTGGCAACCACTATCCCTGGTAACGCTGGGGCCTTCGTGGTTCCTGGTCCTGTGTGGGTCAAGCTTCAGGTCAGTAGTAGTTCTCCTGGGATGCCAGTTATCCCTACTAGGTATAAAGGACCCTGTAGGCGCGGACCCGGTTTGTATATCGGGGTGAGCCTATGATGCTCCTCTGCCCCCTCAACTCCTCTCTCTTTTCTCCGCTTGCCGTCGGCCACACTCGGGGCCCTCAGAACTCAACTCGTGCTGTAGGCCTTGGCTCGCCTAAGCACAGCAGCCAGCGTGCTGCGTCTTCACTGGTCTCAGCGCCAGCACGCTCTCAGACTCTCTCTCTGTCTGACTACTAACAACTAACTGAACTGCCTGGCTCCACTCTCCATATATATATCCCTAACGGGCTCCCTCTGGTGGTATGAGGTGGAAGGGTGGAGGTGTTTGTATGTAATGAGGGCCTCTTGTGGAGAAGTCCGTCCATGCACCCTGGGTCCTGTGGTACCTGTGCACAGCAGGGTGCCACATTCCCCCCTAGTACAATTCAGTACTCCTGGACTGAAGCATTTTGTAAAACAGGTTAACAACGATAATAACATTTAGTTACAGTAAGTCCCGTAAAAAGGTGTCCATTTCACTGATAAAAGAACATGAGGGACCAGACTGAAAACCCTCAACGTAGGCCCTGGGCGTGGCTACAGGGCATAAGTGATCCAGGTGCTCGACCACGTCTTCGGCCACGCCAAAAGGGTTTTTGTTCAGTGGTCAATTAAGGGGGCACTTTGATAAGTGCAAACTATATACAAGAACAGTTTTTGGCAGCTCACAGTCCTCAGCCTACAAGTCTCTGTACCCTGACGGGTAACTAAATGCACACATATTATTGACAGTTTATACAATAAATAATAGTCAATACCCAACTGGGTAACTATTTACAATTTAGGCACTTCATGCTTATTCCCTAAACCAGGTAGGGATCTGTCCTTGTGTGCTGCGTGTGGACCTTCGTAGCACTGGGGTGTCACTAGTGTCTGTGCGTGCACTTTGTTAATCTAGCAGGTGTACGAGCTGGTAGATTATATAACTGCCTTAATCTCTCTATGGGACTGGCAAATACACTGTCCACTGGGCCTGCAGGCTCTGTTTCAACGGGTGATCCTCCTCTTACTGGGGACTCTTCCTGTTCCTGAGCAGGCTCTTCCAGGGTGCTTACAGGTTCTTCTGGTTGTTGATAGAAGTGTATCACCGGTACTATAACTGCTCCATCAAGTTGAGGCCAGTCCGCAGGGAAATCTCCTAGAACTGTGTGAAGCACTTCTTCCTTGGTTTCTTCCGGTGTTATAGGAGTTACTTCTTCCTTCGTTGTCTTCAGTAGACCTGGGCACACTTTCAGATGGTCTCTTGAGACTGTTGCAGTGTTTTTTCCTCCATCTTTGCTAATCAGGCAGGTTTTACTGTTGTCAAACTTGGAGTTCAACACTGTGTAGGGCTCTCTTTCCCACTGGTCATCAAGCTTGTGACTTCTTCTCTTCCGCTTTAGCACTATCTCTCCAGGTGCCAAGGGTCCTGCTGGTGCATGTTTATTGTACTGTTCTTCCTGCCTTTCCCTTACTCTGTTCAGACTGTCTTCGACACAGGCCTGTACTCTCCTGTACTGCTCTTACCGATTTGTATCCCAGTCTTCAGTGGACATATCTGCTTCAGGTTCTACCACTCCGAGTTCCAGGTCCATGGGCAACTTTCCGGGTCTTGCTCTCATGAATTACGCTGGAGTACAATTAGTAGAACTCACAGGAATGTGATTGTACAGATCTACCAGGTCAGGTAGTTTGTCTGGCCACTGATTTCTTTCTTCCAAGGGTAAGGTTTTCAGCAGGTCTATGATGATGTTGTTCATTTTCTCCCACAAACCATTGGTCTGAGGGTGATACGGTGTAGTCCGGATCTTTTTGCATCCATACAGGTGGCAGAATTCTTTAAACAGCTCGGCTTCAAAAGGCAGAGCCTTGATCCGTCAGCACTTCGTCCGGGTATCCATGGGGCCTGCAGAAGTATGCTTGGAACATTCTTGCTGCAGTTTCTACTGTCAGATCCTTGACAGGGGCTACCACCAGGAACCGGGAATAATGATCCACCATGGTCAGTGCATAGGAGTAGCCTGACCTGCTGGGTGACAGCTTGAAGTGATCCAGAGCGACGATCTCCAGGGGCTGGGTTGTCTTGATGGACTGCAAGGGTGCTTTCTGGCTGCCGTAGTCTTTTCTTCTGAGGCTACAGGGCCCACAATTCCGGCACCACCTCTCTATGGAGCTCCGCATTCCAACCCAGTAGAACCGGTCCTTCAGCAGGGTTTCCAGCTTCTTCCAGCCAAAGTGACCTGCTTGTTCGTGGTAGGCCTCCAACACCATCTGGATATCCGCTCTGGGTACAACAATCTGCCACACCATTTCATGAGTCTTGGGGTTGACATATCTTCTGCACAGCTTCTCTCTATAGATGAACAGCCGGCTTCTTTCATTCCACAATTGCTTGGCTTGTGGAGGAGCATCCTTCTCCAGGTGAGAACCTTGCTGGGTGATCAGTCTTTTGATAAGGCTGACAACCGGGTCACTGTCCTGGGTCTCCTTCCAACTGTGGTGGGGCAGAGGATTCAGCGTCCTTCCCTGACGTCTTCTGGTGACGTGTTGCTCATGGACCACTCCGCTTCGGTGGAAAGCAGGTAATTCAACTTCCTCTAAATCATCCACTTCATCCTCGGTGTCTGACTGATGAGGCAAGGGATTGCGGTCAGTAAAAGCTGTGAATTTCGTTGAGGCTAGGTAATGCTTGAACCTTTCAGTGATAGCACAGACCAAGGCCAGGAACTCCAGCTTGAAGGAACTGTAGTTCTCCGGGTTCCTCTTGGTAGGACGTAGCTTCCTGCTGGCATACGCAATTACCTTCTCTCTTCCATTCTGCTTCTGGGACAACACAGCTCCCAGTCCCTCGTTGCTGGCATCGGTATACAACAGGAAAGGCTGGCTATAGTCAGGGTAAGCCAGGATTTCTTCACCAGTCAGGATTTCCTTCATTACTGCAAAAGATTCAGCCTGTTCTTTGCCCCACTGGAATGGGGGACTCTTTCCTCTTTTGGACTGTCCTACCAGGAGGTCTTGTAGAGTTGCTACCTTTTTGTTATAGTCCTTTATGAACCTCCTGTAGTACCCGACCAGTCCCAGGAATTGACGTACTTCTTTGATGCTTCTCGGCTCAGGCCACTTCTGGATGGCAGTGACCTTCTCCGGGTCTGGTGCTAATCCCTCCGAGCTGACTACGTGCCCCAGGTACTGAACCTTCTGCTTGAGCAAGTGGCATTTAGAAGGCTTTAGTTTCATCCCATACCGGGACAATGCTTCAAATACCTCCGCCAGGTGCTTCAGATGGTCCTCGTACGTCCTTGAGTACACGATAACGTCATCCAGGTACAGCAGCACTGTCTCGAAGTTCCGATGTCCCAAGCAACACTCCATCAGCCTCTGGAACGTTGCGGGTGCATTGCAGAGTCCAAACGGCATACTGTTGAACTCGCACAGTCCCATCGGGGTGGTGAAGGCAGTCTTCTCCCGGTCTTCCTCAGCAACAGAGACTTGCCAGTACCCGCTAGTGAGATCCAGTGTAGAGAAGTAATTGGCAGATTTTAGTGCAGCCAGGGATTCCTCTATACGGGGCAAAAGGTATGCATCTTTATGTGTTATGCGATTAATCTGTCTATAATCTACACACATCCTCATGCTACCGTCCTTTTTCCTGACCAGGACCAGGGGAGCTACCCAAGGGCTACAGCTATCCCTTACTACCCCTGCCTTTTTCACGTCACGCAACATTTTCTTGGCTTGCTGATAATGTGCTCGTCGTATGGATCGGTAACGCTCCTTAATGGGTGGATGGCTACCGGTGGGTATGTGGTGTTCAAAGTCAAGTGGGTGTTTACTAAACACTTGTTCATATTCCTGAACCACTCTGTAAATAGTGTTTTGGATGGACAGGAGTGGCGTCAGTCCCAACATGAAGCTGTTGACACCAATCCTCCAGCTGAGCTTCGGAGTCTTTGTCCTCCACTGCATCTGGTGGGGTCAAGGATTCAACTGTGTGTATGGCATCATCATTCACAGTCTACAATCTAGCAACAGTGGCATACCTTGCCAATTTGACTTCCTCCTCCCCACAATTTAGGAGTCGTACGGGCACCCTCCCATTGCGTACGTCAACTACCCTTCTAGCAGTTAGGAGTGTAGGTCTGTGCTCTGAGCAAATGGGCTCCACTACCGCCTGGTAGTTCTGTCCCTTGAGACCTATTGCTGCCCTACACCAAATCAGCATCTCACTCATTGGGGGAATCACAATGGGTATCGGGTCTGTCACCCGTACATTACCAATCTCACCACCTGTTAGCTTTACCTGTTGCTTGTACCAGGAGGGCTCGAATCTCTCTCTGGAGCACCTTCCTCTGCCCTGGTTTGGCAGGGTCAGCAATCTGTTGGAGCAAAAACAACACTTCTCCCAAACAGTTACCAACAATATTTGTACCAAGTATCATATACAAGTCTGTATCACCAGGGTTAGATTCCACTACAATCAGTCCTTGGTCCTTTAGTTCCACTCTCCCCACCTTCACTGTCACGTCCTTAACCCTGACTAGGTTAAGAGGAAGGCCGTTCGAGGCATACACAGAGAGGTTCGGGGCTGGCGGGCAGAGTTTATCTATGGACCAGTACCTTTTGTAGAGGACATCAGGTATGATGGTTACCTGTGAGCCGGTGTCCAGTAACGCAGGTGTTGCAATGCCGTCCAGCACGATGGACAGGAAAGGCCTTCCTCCTACGAACCGGTGGTACCAGCTTGATGGGCCTCGTTGATTCACTCCTGGGCGTCGGCCCTCGGCCCCAGGGTTTGCCCGTTTAAAAGGACAGTTCCGCGCGGTGTGGCCTGCCTTGTGGCAACAATAGCAGATTTAGTCTCCTGGAGGGCGACGTTGGTTGTTGGTCCTCCTAAGGGGTGGGTGTTCTCCTCCTAAGGGGTGGGTGTTCTCCTCCTAAGGGGTGGGTGTTCTCCTCCTAAGGGGTGGGTGTTCTCCTCCTAAGGGGTGGGTGTTCTCCTCCTTCTTCTCCTCATCCAGGGGACATCTTCAGGACTGTCGGCGAGTAGGATCCTTCCTTCTGGCTCGGGCTCCATCTGTAGCTGCAGGGTGCTCAGGACAGTGGCCAGTGTTTTAAATAGCTGACGCACTTCAGAGCGCAGGCTGTCAAGTTCACTAGGGGGCACTGTTTGCATTTTTGTTTCAGCCATCAATGAAGGAGCAGTGGGTGCTGCGGGCAATGGGGTGGCCCCACCCTGGTAACGCTGGATAGCAGTCCCTGATGTTTCCAGGGGCTGTAGACCCTTAATAGCCATGTCCTTCAGGGTGTCAAAGGTGGCGTCTGGATGATCTAAATTCCACCACCGTACAGTTCTGCTCTCCTCCTGGGACCTCAACCCCCGGATGAACTGTTCCATCAGCATTTATTCTCATCTCGTATGCTGGCTGGACTAACCTGTTTCAGGGCCCGCAGGGCTTCCTGTAAGCGCCAGGCATAGTCCCAGATACTGTCCTCAGGTTTCTGGACACAGTGGTAGAACCTCATCCGGAGATCTGTCTCAGTGCGGTTTTCAAACACAGTTTGCAGTCTCAAAGATAATGGATACCGATTCCTGGTCTTCGGCTGGCCAGGTTTCAACTTCCCGCTCTGCGGCACCAGTCAATTGTCCCAGCACAACAGCGGCTCTCTGCTTACCAGTCATTGAGTACATGTCCAGTACACCGCATATTTTTCTCTTGAACCCAGACGGGGGGTCTGGTTTGCCATCATACTGGGGAAGTCATTTTGCTCCAGGGATATACGGCAGGGCCATGGGTATCAACGGAGTCACGACCCCTGCTGGTGGGGTGGCCGCTCCGGCCTGAGCAGCGCCGGGCGCAAGTTGAGCATCAGGAGTGTTAACCGGTGCTCCGGCGGCTTGCTGGTCGTCGGCCATGGTTGCGCCCCCCTAGTAAACCGTAGCCTACCTCCTTTACTTGGATCGGGTAGGCCGCAGCTCCGCAGGCGACGGTCTCCTTCCAGGACCTTGCGTCTCCCTCGCGGCTGACGTCAGAGTGTGCGCTTGACAACGGTCTCCTTCTAGGACCTGACGCTTCCTGGTTCGGCGTCAAGGCTTCGCGCTCTTTCAGTGGTTACGCCTCTCCGATTCCCGCGGTTACGCCCCTCTTCTTCCTGCGCGGCGCCAGGAAAATGGCGGATAATGGCGGGAAACCTCGGGAATGGCGGGAAATCTTCACCACAATAAGTGTTACAGTCTTTTAAGGTGCACAGTACCCGGTGGAAACGGGCACAAAATCCTGTTCGTGACGCCAGAAGCTGACGCGTCCCCAAGGCAATGGGGTCCTCGGCAGCCGGGCCTATGGATGCTGGTGGGGGATATGTCACAGTGGCTGGCCTGGTCCGTGGCCCAGGGCAGTCAACCAAAAAGGGGGATTGTAACTTGGATAGGAAAAATAAAATAAAGTAAATAGTTTGTGACGCCACCTGTGGTACCTGGTAAGGTTTACCAGTGCTGCTGCAGACCTCCGGGGGGTGATGGGATGGCAGCTGAGATATTTCTGCTCCCCACAGGTGGAGCGGGCCCCCGAGGCAGTGTGGAGTTTGATGGTGGGTGGTGCTGGGACTTGTAGTGCAGGCAGATGGCGCAGCAGGAGTAACTGACAGACAGGGGATTCTCTTCAATACCTTTACTGGTGCGGATGTCAGGGACGGTCCAGGGTACTCAGTAGGATGGGTGCACTTCAGGACTTCTCCCCAGGGAGCGGATATAAGGCCTCATGGTCCGTGTCTGCCTCTCTGTATGCTCCTGGCCAGCCTGCAACTGGGCCTAGCTTATGCGTCGTGCTGTTCCTTCACCTGTCGCTCGTTAGTAGGACCTTCTGCTGGCAACCACTATCCCTGGTAACGCTGGGGCCTTCGTGGTTCCTGGTCCTGTGTGGGTCTAGCTTCAGGTCAGCCAGGGACTTGTAGTTCTCCTGGGATGCCGGTTATCCCTACTGGGTATAAAGGACCCTGTAGGCGCAGACCCGGTGTCCGGTTTGTATATCGGGGTGAGCCTATGATGCTCCTCTGCCCCCCTCAACTCCACTCTCCGTCGGCCACACTCGGGGCCCTCAGAACTCAACTCGTGCTGTAGGCCTTGGCTCGCCTAAGCACAGCGGCCAGCGTGCTGCGTCTTCACTGGTCTCAGCGCCAGCACGCTCTCAGACTCTCTCTCTGTCTGACTACTAACAACTAACTGAACTGCCTGGCTCCACTCTCCATATATATATCCCTAACAGGCTCCCTCTGGTGGTATGAGGTGGAAGGGTGGAGGTGTTTGTATGTAATGAGGGCCTCTTGTGGAGAAGTCCGTCCATGCACCCTGAGTCCTGTGGTACCTGTGCACAGCAGGGTGCCACACAAAACCCCTTTTTAAACAGAGACCCAGAGTACGGGCCCGGGAGCCCACTGCCGTGACCTCCTAAACAAGGTAAAAGGCCCGGGTACCGAGTCCCCTATATTCCCCCTGGGTGACACACAGGGGCTTTTTGGCACCAAGAGAGCGTAGGGTGCGGATGTGCACCACAGGAGATGCTGCAGCCAGAGAGTTTTGGTGCCAGACTGTAGAGTGGAGCAGACGTGCTCCAGAGGGACAGTAGAGACCAGCACGACAGGCCTCAGCCAGAGGGCTGCTCTGCACCAGAGTTGGTCATCGTCTGAGAGGCTCCACACTCCTCACAGAAGCACCCTGAGCCCTGCACATGCTGGTCAAAGTCAGGACCTGTGCCCCACACTGATTAAGTTTCTGGGATCCGACGCCGCTTGTCAAGAGCCGAGGTCAGGACCCCCATTCCCCATGCGTGAGAGACCTCCGCCGACAGTCAAGCCGAGAAGATCTGAGAGTGGACCGCGACAGGAAAGACGCGCCAGCAGCAGCGGAGGAACCGCGCAAGTGAACAGAGCTGTCACTTACAACTCTCACCTATGGTACAGGGGACAGTTGGGATTAGGATTTCAGGTTGGGAGGGGACTGTTTGGTGCGCGGGAGTCTAAACGGGATCTGATAAACTTTATACGGAAGAGACTTGCGGCCTAGCGGGAATAACCGGTGATCCCTGTTAGGGCCATATAAAGAGAAAACTCAGGTGGTGTCTCCCATGACTGGGTGCATCACACTGTTGCAAAGGACTGTACTGTTATTCACTGAAATATTTCTAATTGCTATTCCAAGTTTCTGTTTATTACCCTTGCTACTAACCCCCTTTGTAGAATAGTTGTTATACATATAAAGTGGTTATATCAATCCCTGACTGTTCTCGTCTTGTGTCTGTGTGTTGCATTCCGGCACCTGCATTACAATAGCATACGGTAAGATATAGGTTAGCGCTTAGGACATTAGAAAAGTAGCATAGATAGTGACTTTAGTTAGATAGTGACATTTGGATAAGTTCGGAGTGAATATTTGGGATTAGCTTATAGTGGGACGCATGGGCTTACCCACCGTGGGGCAGGAGGGGGGCAGCTGCACCCCCTAGAAGCAGGGACGCACGCCGCTATAGGCGGAATATAATGAGGGCAATCTGGGCTACCGCCCGGAGCTCCGGGGTGTCTATGGCCAGATTGCCCTCATTATATGTGCGGCGCCGCGGCACATACCGGCAGACAGTGGCGGGGGGCCCCCGGACCGCTCCCCCAGCAGCGGCACACGGCCGCTTCTTCTTCAGCCAGGCCAGCACTGCAGCTGTTAACTTCCCTGTGCAGGCCCGGCCGCGTCACAGCTAGGAGACACGGCCCTGTGCGTGGCCGTGTCTCCTAGCTGTGATGTCACGCAGTGCGTGCCCGGCCTGCACTGCTGCAGCGGAGAGGAGCAAGAGGACTGGAGCCGGGGGATGGTGAGAGTGTGAGACAGAGAGAGTGTGAGACAGAGAGAGTGTGAGACAGAGAGAGTGTGAGACAGAGAGAGTGTGAGACAGAGAGAGTGTGAGACAGAGAGAGTGTGAGACAGAGAGAGTGTGAGACAGAGAGAGTGTGAGACAGAGAGAGTGTGAGACAGAGAGAGTGTGAGACAGAGAGAGTGTGAGACAGAGAGAGTGTGAGACAGAGAGAGTGTGAGACAGAGAGAGTGTGAGACAGAGAGAGTGTGAGACAGAGAGAGTGTGAGACAGTGTGTGAGTGCGTGTGCGATTGAGTGAGTGTGTGTGCAGGCAGATCTCATTGTGTTTATGCGTGTATGTATATGTCTGTATAGGTTTCTGTGTGCGTAACTGCGTGTGGCCTCCCTCTGTCTCTGGGGGGGGCGCAGTGCGGCCTCCCGCTGTGCATAGATGGCGGCGTGCGGCCTCCCGCTGTGCATAGATGGCGGCGTGCGGCCTCCCGCTGTGCATAGATGGCGGCGTGCGGCCTCCCGCTGTGCATAGATGGCGGCGTGCGGCCTCCCGCTGTGCATAGATGGCGGCGTGCGGCCTCCCGCTGTGCATAGATGGCGGCGTGCGGCCTCCCGCTGTGCATAGATGGCGGCGTGCGGCCTCCCGCTGTGCATAGATGGCGGCGTGCGGCCTCCCGCTGTGCATAGATGGCTACGTGTGCTCAATATTGAGTCATACAATTAATGTAAGGCTATGTGCCCACGATGCGGAAATGCTCCAGATTTTTCCTGAGCGTTTCTGCATCTCCCTGGCAGAAAAAATGCTTGCGGATTTTACATGCATTTTTCCTGCCAGGGACAAGCGGAAGTGAAGCGTTCTTCACATGCATTTCTGCATGCGGGTTGACAAGCGCTTTCCAAGCGATTTTAGCATCACTTGGAAAGTGCTTGACAACTTGGTCACACTATATAAATCCATGCAACCAGCATGGATTTATATAGTGTGACCGTAAAAGAATGGTAAAAAATAAAATATATACTTACCTTCTGATGGCCTGCCGACGTCAGCGGTCGCGTGGCCCGTCACATGACTAAATGACGTCAAGGCAGGTCCTTTTCAGACCATCGCGAGCTGCCGGCAAGCCAGGACGCATCGGATAAAGACACCAGGGGCCATCAGAAGGCAAGTATAATATTTTTTTTTTATTTTATTATTTTTTTACAGGTTCTATGGTACCCGGGTCCAGAGGAGAGTCTCCTCTTCTCCAAACGCATGGAATCCGAATGTACAGATGCAGTGATGCGGATTCCATGCGTTCCAATGCAAGTCAGTGGCGGTGAAAACGCCGCGCTTCCGCAAAATAATTGGTAATGCTGCGGATTGTTCCGCAATGATAATCCGCAGCGGAAATTTCCACAGCATGTGCACAGCACATGCGGATTATCATTGGGGAACATGACAGACCTTCTACCAAGCATTTAAGCGTTTCTGCAGCGGAATTGCCGCTGCGGAAACGCTTAAAAAAACGCATAGTGGGCACACAGCCTAAAAAAAATTATTATAATTAATATTGTGCCAAATTAATTTCACGTGAACTATCACATGATCTATCACAGGGGATCATGTGACATGTGATATATCAGGTGTGTGTGTGTGTGTGTGTGTGTGTGTGTGTGTGTGTGTGTGTGTGTGTGTGTGTGGCCTTCTATACTGCCCGGGGCCCTTGCTACTCTTAATCCACCCCTGCACGCCGCACACACACTTAGATCACCGGCGGTCGCGGTCAGCGAAAGTTCCCTCTGCGGCTGGCTGCATGTGAGTGCTCTGCACCCGGCGGCCGGAACTGCGCAGTGTCACTGCATGGGGTCCGGCCGGGATTACCTTTAACGCACGCTGAGTGACACTGCCAGTGACTGTGGCAGCCAGCCAGTGTAAATTACACAATACACTCACTCACTCACTGTGTAATTATTGAAATTTGGAAGGGCCTGGGGCCTGGGCCTTGGGAGTAGGAATCGGACCTGGAGAAAGGTCAGGTGGTTAATGCTGGGCCAGCTTGGATGGGGGGGGGGGGGGGGTTAATTATTATAGCAATAGCACTATTATATATAAATAAACTATGAATAAAATCCGGTACCCCGAATGTCAGTGCCATTCTCCCGCACCCCGAGTGTCAGCGCCATTATCCTGTACCCCCTATGTCGGCGCCATTATCCTGCACCCCAAGTGACGGTGCCATTATCCTGTACCCCCAGTATCGGTGTCATCCTGTACCCCCAGTGTCAGCGCCATTAATCCGTACCCAGAGTGTCAGCGCCATTATCCTGTACCCAGAGTGTCTGCGCCATTATCCTGTACCCAGACTGTCTGCGCCATTATCCTGTACCCAGAGTGTCTGCGCCATTATCCTGTACCCAGAGTGTCTGCGCCATTATCCTGTACCCAGACTGTCTGCGCCATTATCCTGTACCCAGAGTGTCTGCGCCATTATCCTGTACCCAGAGTGTCTGCGCCATTATCCTGTACCCAGAGTGTCTGCGCCATTATCCTGTACCCAGAGTGTCTGCGCCATTATCCCGTACCCAGAGTGTCTGCGCCATTATCCCGTACCCTGAGTGTCTGCGCCATTATCCCGTACCCTGAGTGTCAGCGCCATTATCCCGTACCCTGAGTGTCAGCGCCATTATCCCGTACCCAGAGTGTCAGCGCCATTATCCCGTACCCAGAGTGTCAGCGCCATTATCCCGTACCCAGAGTGTCAGCGCCATTATCCCGTACCCAGAGTGTTGGTGTCATTATCCCGTACCCCCAGTGTCAGTGTCATCCTGTACCCCGAGTGTCAGGGTCATTATTCTAGGCTATATGTAATTACACTACGGGGAGGCCTCTATATGTGATTACCTGGATTGGTGCTCTAAATGTAATTCTCCTGCTCAATCTTATACTCACCCTCCGGTGTGTTATCTGTTTCCAGCATTGCACCTTTTTCGTTTTAAAATTTTACAACCTGAACGACCATGGCTTGCCCCCCCCTAGTTTTGATCCTGGGTACGCCCATGGTGGGACGGGCTTAGTATTAGGGAAAGAGATGACTTCCTAGTAGTTAGGCAGATAGACGTTCAAGTGGAAGTAGGAAGTGTCTGAGCAGTGCTGCTGTTAAGGGTGAACTACAGCAAAGGAAACTAAGGGACTAGGGTAACGTGACCTGGAAATGACTGAAGAGGCAGAGTGGCCTTATGAGGAGAGAGGGGTCTTTGGATAGGACGATGAGTCACGATAAGCCCTGAGCTTGGTGAACACCGAAGGCAACAGGACTGAATTCGTGGGACAAGTGGGTGGTCCCGAGCATTAGATCCAGGGCACCAGTAGGGGAAGAAATAGGAAGCGGAACCTCTGAGCAAGTAGAGAGAGACTTGCTGATCAGGACTGTGGTGATGAGATGGACTGTCTGCTTCACCGGCCCTGGAGTAGACTGCAGTGTTTGGAAACCATGTGTGTGAAAATGCTTTACACTGTGAAGGAATGGTCCATTAGACTTTGTACCCTCTGTCCCTTGTATACAACCCTAAGGCCACGTTCACACATTTAGTATTTCGTCAGTATTTTACATCAGTATTTGTAAGCAAAAACCAGGAGTGGAACAATCCAAGGCAAAGTATAATAGAAACACGTCCCCACTTCTGCATTCTTTACCCACTCCTGGTTTTAGCTTACAAATACTGGTGTAAAATACTGACCAAATACTGAATGTGTGAGCGTGGCCTTACCCAGTTACGGTTCAGTAAAGACTGTGTTTTAGAAAGGGAGTCGCCTTTATTGAACTTTGAAACCTACAGTGCTGGCCAGCCAACACCATCGGCTACAGGCGGCCTGCACGGGCGCAAGACCCTCACAGCACCAACACCCAGCCAGGACCCACTCTTTCATGTAGCACGCCAGGGCATCACAGGAGAAGACAAGTGCCTCGCCCGCAGCTACTGCCCCGCGCTATAATGTCACAGCTTGTCTAATTCACAACAAACTAACATCCCGTACCGGAGAAATTTCACCGACTTGAGTGTCGTGCACCTCCATGCACCATGTCACAAATCTCACTTGTCAGACACTCCAGACACTTGCACCGTTTCATGAATCAGGATTATCAGAATCCAGCACGCCCCCTCATCAAGATCATCATGAACGCCGGTCTTGATGAATCGGGCCCTATGTGTAAGTGTAGCTAGAAGAATTGATGCTTTGATGCAGTTTTGAAGGCACAATGTGGTTCACACCAAAAATTGATTTGATTTAGATTCAGGTTTTGTTCATTCACTTTGCATTTTGTGAATTGATGAAAATAAACTTAACACTATTTTGTTAACGTATTCTTACTTTGCAAAAAAATTTGTTTACACCTGTGTCTAAAACTTTGCCAGTACTGTACATAATACTCACTGAACTAATCTTTTGAAATTCGAATTTGCCAGCTTCACTGAATTTTTCCAAGTCATTCGATTTGTGGCAAATCCATTCATTGCCAATTTCCCTGAAAGATGTGTATAAACACTGTGAGGTCTCCTTAGGCTATGTGCCCACGATGCAGAAATGCTCAGGATTTTTTCCTGAGCGTTTCTGCATCTCCCTGGCAGAAAAAACACATGCGGATTGTACATGCGTTTTCCTGCCAGGGACATGCGGATGTGACGCGTTCTTCACATGCATTTCCGCATGCGGGTTGTCAAGCGCTTTCCAAGCGATTTTAGCATCACTTGGAAAGTGCTTGACAACTTGGTCACACTATATAAATCCATGCAAACGGCATGGATTTATATAGTGTGACCGTAAAGAATGGTAAAAAGTAAATCTATACTTACCTTCTGATGGCCTCCGCAGTCTTTATTCGATCCATCCTGGCTGCCGGCAGCTCGCGGTGCACTGAAGGACCTGCCGTCACATGACTAAATGACGTCAGCGCAGGTCCTTCAGTCCACAGCGCACTGCCGGCAAGTGAAGACGAGCGCAGCGGGGGCCATCAGAAGGTAAGTATAATATTTACTTTTTATTTTATTCTTTTTTTCACAGGTTCTATGGTACCCGGATCTGGATGAGAGTCTCCTGTCCTCCACACCCGGGTACCATCCGCACATAGAAACGCATATTATCCGTGTGTGCAAATGTGCTGACACGAATAATATGCGTTTCAATGCAAGTCAATGGCGGCAATTACGCTGCGTGTCCGCAAAATTAATGGACACGCTGCGTATTTTTCCGCAATGATAATCCGCTGCGGAAATCTCCGCATGTGCACAGCACATGCGGATTATCATTGGGGAACATGGCAGACCTTCTACCATGCGTTTTTTAAGTGTTTCTGCAGCGTTTTTGCCACTGCGGAAACGCTTAAAAAACGCATCGTGGGCACACAGCCTAAGAGTGTACCCAATCCCTTTCAAGCTCTTTAATGCAAACACAGCCTTAGTAATGTCCAGGTGACCTTAATGTATCTCGCCATGTGTAAACAGATGGTAACCAACAGTGACAGACAGTTTTGGCCTTTATGACCAAGCCCCATTTTTCAGATTTGACCAGTGTCGCTTTATGTGGTAACTCTAGAATGCTTCTACATATCCCAGTGATTCTGAGATTTTTTTTTTCATAGCTCATTGTATTTTATGTTTGTGCTAAATTTAGGCCAATTTGTTTTGTTTTTTAATTTAAATATCTGCTAATTTTTCTAAACTTTCTTCAAATTTCAATTTTCAAATTTTGAACGCTTATAATCAACCTAGAGATAGACGTACCACACAAACTAGTTAGTAAATCACATTTACCACGTGTCTACTTTACATCAGCCTCATTTTTCAAATGTCCTATAATATTGTTAGGATGATAGAAGGGTTCAAAATTTAGTAATTATTCATTTTCTCAAGGAAATTTACAAATGCTAATTTTTTATGGACCTGTTCAGTTTTGAAGGGACTTTGAGGCATCTATAAATCAGGAAACACACAAAAGGTTACTTAAAAAAACTGAATCCCTCAAATTATTCAAAACTTCTGTCAAGAATTTGTTAATCTTGCACTTATTTAACAGGAATTAATGCAAATTGGAATGAAAAAGAAAAATTTTTTTTTGCACCAAAATATAAAATTTAGCCCCAGATTTGTCCTTTTCACAAATTTGTTAGTCAACTTCCCCAGAATGTGGCCACATTCCATATGTGGTCAAAAACTGCTGTTTTGGCATAGGGCAGGGCTCAGTAGGGAAGAAGAGCCATTTGATTTTTGGAGTGCGAATAGATCGCAGACACCATGTCGCATTTACAGAGTGCCCAAGTTGTCTGAACCGAAGAAACCTCCCATTAGTGAGCTCACTTTGGAAACTAGACCCTTCAAGGAATTTATTGTAAAGGTGCTGTGAACATTTTATACCTACTGGTACTTCATAGAAAGTATGGGACCTGGACATTTAGGATGGATCCACATAGGATTAGAAGCATCAAAAGACTTAACATCTGTAAGGTTATTAGTGTTTGGTAATCTCTTGCGACTTTTCATCTCTGCTTTCCCACCTAAAGTGAGGACAGTATTGTTGCTTGGTTGCAACTGGCACGGATTGGGCCATTACCTTGGTCTATGCCCATGCAGTTGCTGGGGAGGGGGCTTAAATAACTTTCTGCTTAGTGATATCAGTTCATAGGGCAGTAAGTCATAAGGTGACCTTTGTAAAATATATAAATTAAGGGGAAGAAGGCTGTGTAGCTTCAAGAAAGCGCTGCTGTTAGTGTACTGCTTCCTACCCTCCCAACTTCTATCTTTTATGTTGTCACAGCATCTTTATTAGAAGGAAGGGGTAAGTCACTCGTGGTAAGCAAGTCGACCATTACAAATTTATTGATGGTCAGGTCCGAACTTATGGTTTATTGGTTATGACCAATTTTTTCTTATGCTGGTTCTTAAACATTTAAAAATATGGAACCTCCCATCGTGGGCCAGGTCCCAGAATGGCGCCAAAAGCATACCCTGCCCCTTGCAACTGTGACTGTCCGGCTAGATGTGTCCGTCAAGGCAGGAAGTCAGTCACAGGGAGTAACCGACAGCAAATCGCCATGGGACCGCCCCCAAAAGAGGAGAGGAGGAGGAGAAAAGGAATGGAGACAGGGTGTGGTCTCAACCAGTCTAGCCAGACCGCACCCAGCAGCCAAGATGGAAGGGAGCAAAAACCAAGCCTCTGCCTCTGGCCTGCCGCAGCACTGAGCCACCCCTTCCACCATGGAGGAAGATATGGAGAAGCTATCCCCGGAGGATGTAGAGTTCCTCGAGAGCGAGGTCCTCGAGCTGGGCCAGCAGGTGGAGCGAGCCCAGCAGGCAGCGGTTGCTCGGTGGAAAATTGAGCTGCTAGAGAAACTAGCCGCCCGCCGGAAAGTGAGACCGGATGGCAGCAGCCGAACACCAGCCCTGGCGGAGCTCGCAGGAAACCAGGAGGCCGTGTGGGACACAGGAGCAGGTAGGAGAGAATCCCCCGCCCCAGGCGCTGCCAGCGCCAACCAGCTCCTGAGCATCCAGCCCCCATCATATGATGCCGCACTCTGACCAGAACCTGTATCCGGGAGACAGAGTCAAGTTCACCCGGCACCATGGTGAGCATGGCTGGTATGCCCTGCAAGTGTACCATGCCAGCAAGGATGCACCGCTGCAGGAAGTCCCTCGTGACCCGGCTGGGTCAGGGAAAAACGAAGAATACCCCAGGAGGGGTCCCCAGTACTAGGCGTAGTACTGGGACTGTGTAACTGAATATAGTCACCCGCCCGGGTGCTGAGTTCATAATGTTGTTTTATAATAGGTCTTCTTAGGTACCCATAAGGGTATAGAAACAATAGGGAAGAGGACAGTGATCTCCCTACAAACTTTCCCTTGTAAATAAGTTTAGCACTTCAAAAAGTGCCCCCTATTGGTTTTATAAGTGCAAATGTAGCACCCCGAGGGCTCGGTTGCTACAGAGGTATTGCATCTCATCCAGATGTGCGATATCGCACTTCCAGGTAAGGATGGAGTGTGGATCAGGACCACGACACCTGCATGCATTACACCACATTTCCGGGGGGCAGGGCGACCGATATGCTCCAAGTAGAGCACGACAGTCCCTGTCCCTGGCTGGAGTGGGGGGAGGGAACACCGAGGAAGGGGGAACCCTGTAGTGCATAGGAGGGAGAGGGCAGTTACTGGGTGCACCTAGAGGGAAGTATAAAAGGGGGGCACCATCTTAGAGATAGAGAGAAGTTGAGTACAGACAGAGAGAAGAGGGAGCAGGAGGCGGGAGCAGAGGCTCTGCATGGGCTCTGCTCCGCAGGCAGGCCTAAGAGAGAGGCCGGGGCCTGGAGGAAGCAGAAGGAAGGAGAAGGAAGGAAAAGGAGCAGAGGAGGCTCCAGGAACAAGGAATGAAGGGACCCCAGGGGTGTGGACCGGTGAGTCGCCACCACACGCCCGAATCTACCTGCGTAGAAGGGTCAGGCCAAAGGGGGAGACCGGTCCCCGAAACTAGTGGAGGCGGGGGAACTACCCTCCGCTAGAAACCGGAGGCTGTGACATTTCACGTGGCGCAGCCCCTCGCTACATCTGCTAGGAAGGCACCATATAGAGTCAGGGAAACTGGCGCCAAGGTTTACTAGAGAAGGCCCGAGGCAGCCGGACAGAAGCGAGGTTACTGGCGGCGTATGACAGGCCAAAGAAAGGACACACAAAGGGGGTCCTGTGAAACGCTCCAAAGTTATCTGGGAGTAGGCAGAGCCCCTCACCTGGTGAGCACAGTGCGACGTGGGACATTATGACCAGCTGTAGTAACGTGGATAAAGAACTGTGAGTAAATACCCTGGACTGCATTACAGGACTCTGTCGTTTCTGCTGCTCCCGTGCACCATCACCCCCAACTTCCACACTTGCTGCTCTGAGGCTATACTCCTCCCGTGGGAAGTTATACTATCCTCTGCTGCACCCACAACACCAGCCTCAGCGGTCTGCCCTGCAGCGGCGGTTCACTCTGACCGCAATCCATGGGTGGCGTAGTCGGACATTCAGCTTATAGACTGCCATTTGGGTTGACCACCCTGAGCCATGGGACTGGGTCCCCACCACGCAAGGACTACAACCACCAGCATCCACAACGGGTCCGGTTCCGGGTATCCCCACACACACACGGCCCAGGGGGCGCGTCACAATCCTTACCTCAGAACAAAAACCGGTTTGGCGTGGCGGAAGACGAGGTCCAGTATCTGGATCACCTATGACCTGCAGTCACGCCCAGGGCCTACGTTGAGGGTTTGCGGACGGGTCCCTCATTCTGCTGCTGTTGCACCCTGGTGCAGAAACTCTCTTGCAAATGTTTTACATGAAAAGTATTTTATATGAAAAGTGCTCTTATAGTGTTTTATAAATGTAACGTTTAAAGATGATGTGCCTCCCATAAAGGGAAGAAAGTTTTACAGTCTTATATGTGAATGCATTCAAAAATTTTGTATGTCAAGTATCCTTGTTTTTGCTTTATTCCAGCGCGCGGACGTGCTGTGTTTTACCGGGGGGAAATGTGGCGCCCCTGAGGGTTCGGTCGCCCCAGAGGTACTGCACCTCACCCAGAGGTGTGGTGTCTCCCGTTCTCTCAGGTAAGGAGGGTGTGCTGTACGGAACCCCAACACCTGCATCCAACACTACACTACCCCAGGCCAGCAGGAGGGGCAAGACGCAATGTAGTTTTCTGCTGAGCCCTGACCCTGGCTGGGGTGGGGGGGAACCCAAAGTTAGGGGGGAACCAGTAGTGGGTGTGGGTGGAGGAAGAAGTTCATGGGAGCACTCGTACAGTAAAAGGTATAAAATAGGGAAGCCATTGTAGGGTGGCAGAACAGAGTCTAGTAGCTGGAGTACAGTCAGGGAGCAGAGTCTCTCTAGGAGCTCTGCTCCACTACAAGGGCCCAGGACTGAGGCCCAGGAGGGGAGCAGGGAGTAGGCTCCGATATACTGAAGGGATCCTAGGGGGTATGGCGAGTGCAGGTGGCACCCGTACACCCCGAACCTGCCAAGCGTCAGGAGGATCTAGGCCACAAGTAAGGTCGAGCAGGTCTGAGCAACTCCGACGGACAGGGGGGGGGGGGGGGGGACTTCGCAGCACCCGAATAGGATTCACAGTGAGAAGCACAGGGCAGGAGGGAGTAAAGACCCAGCGTGAAGTCGGTCTAGGAAGGTACATTTGAAAGTGGGGTTCTGCCAGGTACACCTGAGCTGCCTGAGGAAGGACCGAACCCCTGCCCGGTGAACGCAGTGCGACGCGGGAGGCTTGCACCAGTACTGTACACCTGAGGAACTTGTACGGAACTGTGAGCTCGGATGACTGCACTGGACTGCCTCCGCTCCTTCATTTCGCCGGTACCTTTTCCCTCCCTGCACTACAAAGCCCAGCGCACCTCCTCCATCTTAGCCTACACTGCCCTGAGGCCTGCTCCACCTGTGGGGAGCCGCTCCACCTGTGGGGAGCCGTTCCACCACAAGCTGCCCTACCACCTGACTCAGAGGACTATTGCAGCGCTGGTGATCCTCACCAGACACCACAGGTGGCGTCACGACAAATCCCCTATAAATATTCCCCCTTTTTCAGTGACCACCCTGGGCCACGGACCAGGCCAGCCACCGTGATATCCCCCGGCTACCGGAGGCCCGGCTGCCGAGTACCCCACGGCCCTGTGGGCGCGTCATATATATCCCATGATTTTTCCTTCTACACACCACGTGAATCAAACACCACGAAGGAAATGAAGTGATCAACTTCTACCATTGACAGGAGGGAATATAAGGGTGCTGTCATGGGCTCAGGAAAATCACATTACCGGTAAGTAATTTAGTGTTTTTCTATCACCCATGACAGCACCACAACGAGAGATTTACAGAGAAAAAAACTTTAAAGTTAGGGTGGGACCACAGTCTGCAGAACAGTTTTCCTAAAGGAAAGGACAGCAGAAGATCCCAGATCAAGCCTATAGTGTCTATAGAAGGTGCAAGGTGAAGACTGAATCGCAACCTTACATAAATGCTTGTTGGGGACATCCACTTTTCTTTTTCTGCCATGGATTCCCCGGATTAGCACAGAAAGTAGGGTGCACAATTTCCTGACTTCTATGGAAATTGGAAGCCATCTTCGGAATATAGGGTCGCTCCGGAACCGGCCCATCTTCTAGGATCTGTATAAACAGAGGATTAACCGACAAAGCTTGAATGTCACTAACTTACCATGCTGAAGTCAGGGCCACTGGGATAATAGTCTTTAATGTGAAGACCCTGAATCCATGGGGATGACAACTCGGCGCCCGGGCCTTGCTGTTAGTTTTGGGGGATGTCGCGGTGGCCGGCTCCCGGGCCCGTACCCTGGGGTCACTCTTAAAAGCAAGGGATAATGGGGGAAAGGTGTATGGGATAGGAAAAGTTTGTGACGCCACCCGTGGTGTCTGGTGAGGATCACCAGCGCTGCTACAGTCCTCTGAGGCCGGTGGTCAGGCAGCTTAGTTGGCGCAGCTCCCCACAGGTGGAGCGGAACCTCAGGGCAGCGTAGGAAAAGGGATGCAGGACAGAGGGGACCCAGCCGGGTCAGAAGAAGAATAGGCACTCACAACAGTTCACTTCAGTACCTTTACTGGTGGAGTTTCAGGCACGATCCAGGGCACTGTAGGGTGAAGGGTCCATTTCAGGACTCTCCCCAGTAAGCGGGTGTGGGGCCTCCTGTTTCTTGCCTTTTCCTGATAAGTTTATGACCTGCCTGGAGCTAGGTCTAACTTGGTCTCTGTCTTGCACCTGCTGACCTGGTGGTAGGGCTTTCTGTTGGAGATCACACTCCCTGGTCTCTTGGGCCTCTGTGATACCTGACCCTGGGATAACGGTCAGCTTTTGGTGTTCCTGGGACATATAGTTCGCCAGGGGTTCCGGTTGTTTCTGCTGGTCCTAGAGATCCTTGCAGACACAGACCCGGTGTCCGGTATATGGTCTTGGGGTGAGCTGGCTAAGCTCCTCTGCCCCCTATGTAGCTCGCTTACTCCACTTGCCTTATTCCACGCTCGGGGCCCTCACTAGGCTTCACACTGGCAGTAGGCCTCACTACTCTTCACCGCTCTTATGGCGTCGGCACGCCTTAGGCTCACTAACCTGAGCTCTCTGAGTCTTGACTGTGCTCCACTGCAGGATGGCTTCTGCAGGAGCTCCTCTCAACAGGCTTCCTTCTACAGACTGGATTCTCACAGACTGGAACTAGCTCTGTCCCCTGAGGAAACTGTTCTCCAGACTAACAGCCTAGCTCCACCTTCCCTTTTTATATCCCTATCCAGGCTCCCTATGCTGGTCTGAGGTGGAAGGTGGAGGTGTGTGTATGCTGTGAGGGCCTCTTGTGGAGGAATCCGTCCATGCACCCCTCTAGGATCTGTGGCACTAATGCGCAGCAGGGCGCCACACTTGTTAGAGCCATAAGCACTGGATTCAGATCCCAGGGTGCCATCTTTGGACTGGAAATGGGCTTAGATCCAAAGCTCACTTTAATATTCCTTGCTTACTCAATGCAGGTTTGACACTGTTCCAGTAGTCTAAAGCTAAAAAGGTCCACTTGCAATTCTCTTCCTCTTTATATGAGGTGCTGTTAAAGATAAAAGATGAGACTTCGCCATCTGAACTGATTAGACAGTGTCATTAGGCATCTTGGCCGAGTTCCTCCATAATGGTTTATGTAAGCTAAAGCTACTCTGTTGTATGACAAGACCTTTACATGGTGACCATGTATAGATGAATGGAGCTTTCTTATATACTGCCTAAAGCTTCTTTAGGTTAGAGGAACCGGATTCTTAAGCAGCCCACGGGTGTGTACCTGTGACCATGCTACTACTGAAATGTAGGAGATTAGAGTAGTTTTAACAAGGTTCCTCCTCAAGGACAGGAAATCAACTGAAGGAGCAGTCAGGCTTATAAACCAGGAAGAGAGTAGAGTAGAACCCCAACTCCCTTTCGGATGCTGGGACTTCCACCAGGACTGCCTTCTGAACCAAGTCCAGCACCTCCTTTTGTAGGGCCAGTTGCTCTATCTCGGAGGAACGGACCGGGGTCAAGATGAATCTCTCATGAGGGATCGCCTGGAACTCGAACCTCAGACCTCGAACTTATCAGATCAAGGATCCAGTTTCTGGCTGAAATATTTGTCCAGGCAGGTAAGAAGCCCAACAACCTCCCCCCTACCTGGGCTACAGAGTCATTGACTCAGCTTCCGGGGCCACCGAGTAGAAGAACAACCGAACAGAAGTTCTCTACCTTTCGGCCTACGATCTTCCCACTTATCCTGATCCTTCTGCGGTCTTTTATGTACAAATCTTCTGTCCATGCCTACTTATAAACATGCTTTCCGTAAAAGATTAGGGAATCCTTTTTTTGTATCGCTTGCCTTGTCCAATATCTCGTCCAGAGCTGGTCCAAAAGAGATGTTCCCCCTCACAGGGAATAGAGCACAGTCTCGTTCTGGCCAACACTTAAGCCATATGGTTCTACAGGCCGCATTGGACATGGCGGCTGACCTTGCCGCCAACCTTGCCACAGAGGAGTCTGCAGCTCCCTGCATGAGTGGGATGTCTTATATCATCTCCTTTCTGGATGTCTTATCTTTTAGATGAGACTCAAGCTGTTCCAGCCATATCAACGACCTGGCCATAGAAGTTGCTGCAACCACCAGCTTTAAGGCTCCAGCTGTTTCCCAGGTTCCTCTAAGAAATGTATCAGCTTTTCTGTCCAATGGGTCCTTAAGGGCTCCCATATCATCGAAGGGGAGAGATTTTAAAGATGATTTTGATATAGCTAGATCTAGTCTCAGCGCTTTCTCCCAAGAGGATCAGGCTGAATCCTCAAAGGGGTATTTCCTCTTAAAGGAAGGGGGAAGAGAGCCCTTTCTCTCTGGTCTTTGCCACTCCTTATGTATCAATCCTTGAAGTTTATCATTAACCGGGAAACATCTCCTCTTTCTTTGTCCCAGGCCCCTGAGCATAACGTCTTGGACCGATTTTCTGGTCTGGTGTCCATAATGCCCATAGTTGAGCGGACGACTAAGCAGTAGAGATGAGCGTTGTTCTACTCGAACTGTTCGCCAATCTCAAATTCGAGCTGTTTTGGGCGGTGTTCGAGCCGGTCGGCGAACACAAACAATTTGAGAAAAATTCGGCTGTTCGAGGTTATGTTCGATAACTGTTCGCGCACCAAAATCATAACTGGATTTTTTCTCAGTAATGATGAAAATTAATGTTAATACGCAGTTTGAGTGTACAGCGGGGCGGGGGGAGGGGCAGGGGATGGATCTCTGCAGGAACAATGAAGATCTCCATTTTTTTTTCTCTTTCCCGCATTTGCAGTGGGGAGGTGCAATCTGTCAGCCTATCAGCAGCGCACACACGGAGCGAAGTGCTTTTTTTCACACAAGCAAGGGCATGTGTGATTGGCAGTGTATGTCACATGTCCTTGCCCTATAAGACCAAGCCATTTTCCCCGTCGCCACCATTTTCTCACTGCTGCAGCTGCGTGTTAGACGGCACCGCTGTTGCTGTGTGCGCTATACCTTGTTAATTTCAAGCCAATTTTCGCACAAATATACAGATAGCTTGGGAGTAGGGAATAGTTGTGATTGCAGTCCTTTTAAGGACTAGGTTACAGCATTTCCTACGACTTTTATCAGGCAGGTCTGTGCTCTTAAATAGATAGATTGTGGGAGTAAAGACTAATTGTAATTGGAGTCCTTTTCAGGACTAGGTTACATGAGTTCCTATCAGTTTTTGCCAGGCAGGTCTGTGCCAGTGCTGTGCAAGTTTTTTTCACAGCATTTGGCTGAATCTAGCAAAGCTAATCCTTTTTGGCCTATTACAGAGTGTGTTAGTCAGTGGAGTAGCCTATCTGTGTTGCAAGATATACCACCTGTGTATAGAATACCAATTTTTTTACTGCACCTAGTGAAGTAAAATCTTTTGGGCATAGCATCATTCTATTAGTCCATCTATACTGACCTCCATCAGGTTGCAAACTGAATATAATTTTTTTCTGCATCTAGCTCTGAAAAAATATTTGGGCTTCTAGCAGTGTGTGGGACTTGGTCTATTAGTCCATCTATACTGACCTCCATCAGGTTGCAAATTAAAAATAATTTTTTTCTGCATCTAACCCAGCCAATAGTTTTGGCCTAATACCACAGTTTGGCCACTCAGCTCTGCTCGGTTACCATCCATTGTTTTTTTGTGCAAACAACTCCAGAGTTGTGAATTAGTTAACCACCAAAATGAGTGGAAAAAGGCCTGCTGCTGGTGGAAAGGGGAATAGGCGTGTTGGGAAGGGGAAAAAAGGTTGTGTCCGTGGGGTAGGTGCAGAAGAAAGACCATCTTCCAGCCAAACTAAAATGTCTACTTCTTTTAGCGGACAATGTGATAAGATCCCTTTCTTACGGCCACGCCAATCGCTACAAATTCCAGATGAGGCACAAAAACAGCAGGTGCTTCAACGGATATCAAGTGCTCCTTTAAGTGGGCTCTCCTCCACATCAACTTCAAAATCACAAATACTCCAGTCCTCAAAGGTGTCACCCAAATCGCACTTGCTTCCTCACAGCTCCCAAATCTCCAGCTGCCCGTCTGAGTATGAGGTAGAACAGATGGTTGAGTCTGCAGAGCTGTTTACTCATACTATAGCCTGGGAATCAGAGGTCGACTCCAGCGCTTCTGTGAATCCAGACGAGGAAATGATCTGCACTGATGCCCAGAATCTTTAGGAGTCGGATCCAGGACCAGACGCAGAAGGTTCTGACCATAATGTAGACCCTCATTCCCAAACTGTAACTCCTGTTGGTGGAGACAATGAGGAAGACGATGATAAGACTCAAATACCTGATTGGAGCGACAACTTTAGTTTTTTGTCAGGGCAGGAACAGGTTGGCTCTGAGGACGACGGGTGTGATAACGCACAGGGTGATGATGATGAGGTCGGAGATCCCACTTACTGTCAACCCACAGTCAGCCAAGAGATGAGGTCAGCAGAGGAGGTGGAGGAAGATGCTAGTGACGACGAGGTCAGGTTGCGCCTTCCTGGACAGAGACGTAGTACTGGAAGCACGTCAACAACTGCATCCTCAAACACAACTCTGCCTCTCACCACAAGTCGTGGTGGCTCTTCAGGTCGCATGGGTGCTAAGCCTTGCATAGCCTGGGCATTTTTTCAGATCGATAAAGATGACCCAACTCGTGTTATCTGTAACATTTGTCAGCAAAAGCTAAGTAGAGGCCAAAAAATACATAGTTTGAGTACTTCATGCATGAACCGGCACATGGACATGAAGCATAAGTTGCAGTGGGAAGCTCAGTGTGCTACAATGCGGTCTAGCCGGCCGGGCCAACCACCGTCTGCCATATCTTGTGCATCCGCGGCCTCTTCATCCTCTGTGACTGGGGGGACAGCAGTCACACCTGTTTTGGGGCGCAGACCTGCCACCTCTTTACCCGCAACAGCCAGCGTGATTGGCAGGTCATCATTTTCTTTGGAGGTGGTAACACCAGCTGGTCTTGAGCGCTGTCCGACATCGATAGCACCACCTTTGGATCAAGGCAACCTAACATGTCCGCCTGCATCTTCCTCACAGACCGGCAGTTTGCCGGGGACACCCTTATCAACCCCGTCTAAGCACAATAGCCAGCCCTCGGTCCCTCAGATGTGGACAAGTAAAAGACCATTTCCTCCTAGCCATGAGAAAGCTAAGAGGTTGAATTTCACCATCTGCAAGCTCTTGGCTACAGAAATGCTGCCTTTCCGCCTGGTGGACACAGAGGATTTTAGAGACCTTATGTCCGTCGCAGTGCCCCAGTACCAGATGCCCAGTCGGCACTACTTCTCAAAGAAAGGTGTGCCTGCGCTCCACCAGCATGTCGCACACAACATCACCGCTTCTTTGAGAAACTCTGTGTGTGACAGGGTGCATTTCACCACAGACACTTGGACGAGTAGGCATGGACAGGGGCGTTACATTTCGCTGACTGGGCACTGGGTAACTATGGTGACAGCAGGACAAGGGGCTGCTGTCCAAGTCTTGCCGTCCCCACGAGTTGTGCGTCAATCCTCTTTATGTCAAAGTTCCTCCACTGCTTCTGCCTCCTCAACCTCCTCTCGGTCTTCCACCTGCACCCAAAGCCTGTCTGGTCATGCCACAAGCTTTCTAACTGCGCAGAAGGGATCCTGCACACCTCCTTACTATGCTGGCAGTAGGGCTCAACGTCATCAGGCGGTTTTTACATTGAAATGTCTGGGAAATGTGAGTCACACAGCTGAGGAGTTGTGGTCAGCTCTGGAGAACCAATTTCATGAATGGTTGTCTCCACTGGACCTGAAACCAGGGAAGGCCGTGTGCGACAATGCTGCAAACCTGGGTGTGGCCCTTCGCCGGGGCAATGTCACACACGTGCCTTGTATGGCTCACATGTTGAACCTGGTTGTCCAGCAATTTTTAGCCCACTATCCCAGACTAGATGGCCTTCTGCAGAGGGCACGGTCGCTGTGTGCTCACTTCCGCCGTTCGCATCCCGCAGCTCAGCGACTTACATCTCTACAGAAGTCGTTGGGCCTGCCACTTCACCGGCTAAAATGCGATGTGCCTACCCGGTGGAATTCAACTCTGCACATGTTGCAGCGACTGTGGCAGCACCGACAAGCCCTGGTGCAATACGTTCTGACGTATAGCCTGGGCCAACGAGATTCAGAGGTGGGGCAAATCACGCTGGAGGAGTGGTCTCAGATCAGGGACCTATGCACCCTTCTGCACAGTTTTGAAATGGCGACGAAGATGTTTAGTGCTGACGATGCCATTATCAGCATGACTATTCCGGTGATTTACATGCTGGAGCACATGTTAAACAGAATTCGGAGTCAGGTGGTGGCACAAGAGGAGGTGGAGGAAGTAGAGGAGGAGGAGTTGTATGCGGAAGGGCTAACATCTGCAAGGTCCAGACGGTCGGCAGCACCAGGGCGGCAGGCATGTGAGGGTGGGGGAGATGATTTTACCAGGGCGCATGGTAGCAGCCAAACTAGTGAGGAAGGTGCAGGAGCCCAGGAAGAAGTGGAGGACGAACTGATGGAAGACTCATCAGATGAGGGAGACCTTGATCACATTTCTGTTGTGCGAGGTTGGGGGGAGAGGACAGAGGAAGGAAGCATGATTGTTACCTCGCCACCAACACAACAGGGACTTGGTGCTCCTGGATGCGCAACACACATGAGTGCCTTCTTGCTGCACTACCTGCAACATGACCCTCGAATTGTGAGAATTAGAAATAATCCTGACTACTGGGTTGCCACACTGTTAGATCCCCGGTACAAAAGTAAATTTGCAGAAATTATTCCTGCCATAGAAAGGGATGCACGCATGCAGGAGTATCAGCAGAGACTGTTGCAGAATCTTACATGTGCTTTTCCACAAAATACCAGTGGTGCACGTAGTGAATCTCACAGTTCCAACTTGCCAACCGTGGTCTGTATGGAATTGTTCAATAAAGGGCCCAAAATTAAGATAACATAGATGGGAGAGGTCTCTATGAATAGGAATTCCTAAGTATTTGATACCCTGTGAGGGCCAGGCAAAGGGAAAGTTGGACTGGATGGAATCCTATATGGATTTAGGGAGGGAGACATCGAGGGCCTCAGACTTCGCTGCATTGATTTTAAAATTTTACCATGTAACAAAGTGATCTATTTCAGCCATAACAGCAGGGATGGATATATGTGATTGAGTGATATATACTAGGACATCATCAGCAAATAGAGAGCACTTGTACTCGGTGCCTCCCACCTCAATCCACCTAATATTGGGGTTATGGCGAATTGATGAGAGCAGGTGCTCCGTCACTAGGATGTATAAGAGAGGGGACAGAGGACATCCCTGCCTTGTCCCATTGGTGATTGTGAAAGGTGATGAAAATGTTCTGACGCACCCCTTGGGCCTTGGGACACCCGGAGCCGGACCCTTTTTGGTGGATGCTGGTGGTTGTAGTCTTCGTGGCGGCGATCCGGTTCCGTGGCTCAGGGCGGTCAAACCAGTGGCGGAACTATTTATGTGGTTTTGATGTTTAAATGTCCGACTACGCCACCCGTGGATTGCGGTCAGAGTGAACCGCCGCTACAGGGCAGACCGCTAAGGCTGGTGTTGTGGGTGCAGCAGAGCGTAGCATAACTCCCCACGGGAGGAGTATAGCCTCAGGGCAGTGTATGCGGAGGATGGGGGTGATGGTGCAGGGCAGCAGCAGTAACGACACGGAGTCAGTGATGCAGTTCAGGGCCTTTACTCACAGTTCTTATTATCCAGACCACGTCTGCAGGTAACGGCTGCCCACGTCGTACTATGCTCACCAGGTGAGGGGCTCAGACAACTCCCAGATAACTTTGGAGCGCTTCACAGGACCCCCTTTGTGTGTCCTTTGTCTGGCCTTTCTTACCAACACTTCTGTCCGGCTGCCTCGGGCCTCCTCTTGGTAAACTTGGCGCCAGTTTCCCTGACCCTATGTGGTGCCTTCCTAGCGGGTGGAGCAAGGGGCTGCGCCACATAAAATGTCAGAGCCTCCGGTTTCTAGCTGAGGGTCGTTTCCTGCCTCCACTAGTTCGGGGACCGGTCTCCCCCTTTGGCCTGACCCCTCCACGCAGGTGGATTCGGGCGTGCGGTGGCGACTCGCCCGTCCGCACCCCTGGGATCCCTTCATTCCTCGTTCCTGGAGCCTTCTCCACTCCTCTTCCTTCCTTCTCCCTCTTGCAGGCCTGGGCCTCTGTTACTAGGCCCGCCTCCGGAGCAGAGCTCATGCAGAGCCCCTGCTCCCTGCCACTTCTGCTCAGACTTCTCTGCACTGAACTAAGATGGTGCCCACCTTTTATACTCCCTTCTCAATGCACCCAGGAACTGCTTCCTCCCTGCTCCTGCACTGCAGGGTTCCCCTTCCTCAGTGTTCCCTCCCCCCACTCCAGCCAGGGACAGGGACTGTCGTGCCCATCTCAGGGGCATATTGGTCGCCCTGCCCCACGGCAATGTGGTGTAATGCATGCAGGTGTCGGGTCCTGATCCACACTCCATCCTTATCTGAGAGTGAGATATCACACCTCTGGGTGAGGTGCAATACGTCTGTAGCAACCGAGCCCTCGGTGCTACAGTTCCATTTATCTTCAGCCTAGGTGACGTATTGTGATACAGGGCCGTGATTTTGGCTATAAAAGGGTCCCCTAGACCCCTACCCCAAGCTTTTTAAGAGAATCATATATGGCGTGCCAGGAGACTCTATGGAATGCTTTCTCAGCATCCAACGAGAGTATCTAATTACAAATTTTTAACTGCATCTAGCCCAGGAAATACTTTGTGCCTAGTAGCAGTGTCTGCTAGTCAGCGGATTATCCCGGCTGTTAAGCAAGCTACACCACCTGTAGTTTGGACACTTAATTTTTTCAAAGGAAATGCTTCGGGACCACGGGATACTTATTGAAGAGCATCAGGAGGCACCCCAAGGCATAGGGGCTGGGACTGGCACTAGGATGCCTTGCGGTGGACAGCCGAGCTCGATCCTTATAAAAGCTTTTTAACTGCAGCAGCTTTAGTGGACGCTACTGGAGCTGGAATTACGCGGCTGCTGGCATGAGACTTGCCCTCCAATAGATCCTTGTAAATGGATTTAAAGTGTATTCATTCAAATTAGAGGGACAATTTAAATTAAAAAGCTTAGAGCTGCCTCCACCACAGGGGGGCTCTCTCGACCCACCAGCGGACAGGCACCAGTATTGGGAGAGGGGGGCTGGCCGTCAGGGTTCACCGCGGCTCTGGCACAAACCCGGCGACACGGAGGTGGCACGGGCAGGAGCGGACTGGCCGTCTCGGCTTCTCACTTTTTGGATTTTAGAAGGGCATGACATGCCTATATCTGTGTCTCCCCCTCCTTTTACTCCTCCACCTCTTTTCTTTTCGCATGACTATATGTACTTGTCACTTTTCCATGTGTTAGTTGTGTCTTCTGAGCAGTTTGTCAGCTTTTGGACACCTTTGAAGGTGTTTTCTATGTGTTTCTATGTGTTTTTGTTTGCCTGCCATTGGTTTTAACGGTGTTCGAAGGTGTTCGACGAACCAAACCGAACTCGAACACTACGGGGGTGGCTCAACACTACTAAGCAGACCATCATTCTCATTTAACGGGAAACAATGTTGCCCTGAGCCACTATCTGAGGATGAGGAAGAAGATGACTGTCAGAGTCCTCCTCATAGTTCGATGGGAGGGAGACATCAGAGACTGGGGAGACCTCACAATCCGTATCCTGCATTCTCTATACTTTTTTATAGAGAAGACCTTGTTGATCTCTGACTTTACCAATGATTTTAATCCTGAAGCGAAACTATGGGTCTCATCTGCCAAAGTCTGATTGATACAGGAGCCAATAGGGCTTTACACAACGCACACTCTTTGTGCTTACCTTTGGTGATGCACTTCTTCCCCTAGTAAGAATAAACAGAAGAAGGGACACCCTATTAATAAGTGAATTTTCTCGAAGATCACTTACCCAGATGGCTCAAATGGCTGGTACCAGTTTAGAGGAAGGACCTGTTTCAGCTGAGGGATAGTCCCTGGAAGCTGAAGATTCATCCATCCTGGAGGAGCTTCGATGACTGGACCTGCTCGCAGATCCTAGTCTTCCTGAGGTCCGGGTATGACCGGTAACCCGAAGGCATAGTTTCTCCTGGGGATTCCCAAGCAGCCGCTGAGATGGTGATGGTGGTGGCTGCTGCTGCTCACTTTCAGTGTCCATTTTATGATAGGAACAGAAGTAGTCGGGAAGCATGGAGCTATGGTGCCTAAATGCTTTTAATCGCAGCACCCGCTACCTCCCCTTTTTTTTTTTCCTCTCTTCAACTTCCGAGGTTTCGCTCTATTTTTCCATAATAGCAGGTGCGACAGCCCTCTGGGCACGCCACCTGCTGGCAATAGGGGTCTAAACTGCGTTTTCCCAGTGACTGAATGCACATGACCGGAACTTCCGGCTGTCACGTGACCGGATCCGGAGGCCCCTGCCTTCATACAGAGCCTGGATGCGTGCAGCCATGCTACAGAAGGGACCCAGAAGCCGCCGCAGTGTGCGGCGCTGGAGCTGCGGACCCCAGGCAGGGGCGCCGCTCCACCATCCACCGAAGTCCCGGGCGATGCTGGAGCTGCGGACCCCAGGCAGGGGCGCCGCTCCACCATCCACCGATGTCCCGGGCGATGCTGGAGCTGTGGACCCCAGGCAGGGGCACCGCTCCACCGATGTCCTGGGCGATGCTGGGGCGCCGCCACGGCTCCTGTGCTCCATCTGCTGTGCCGTGATGCTGGAGCTGTCAACTCCAGGCAGGGGCGCCGCTCGACAGCTGCATCTACATCAGATGAGCCGATCCAAGCGACGCTGGAGCTGCCGTCCATTAGAAAAAGTCCGGCATCTTCGACAGGTAAGTCTGTCACAGGTTCCCCCATCAAGGACAGAAAACCAAACTGAGGCGGGAAAGAGGTGCCGCCCTTTTAAGCCTGTAGGTTTCTTGTCCTTAGTGGGCGGATCCCCTCTCTCATGATGCGGTCATGGCCGACCGATAAAATTTGCCTATTCATCATTACCGCTGAACAAAAGGGTAAATAAAACACGATCAAAAAGACTAATGTAAATAAAAATGATATCGCTGAAAACGTCATCTTGCCCTGCAAAAAAACTAGCCTCCAAACAGCTCCATCCCAACCATCGCAATAAGGCTCAGCTCACATTTATCCTGCGCTCTAGGCTGAGCGCTTACATCGTGTTTTTTGTGTAAATCTCTGAAATACGTGATTCAGACAGAACCCACGGCTGAAAGTTGATTGAGGCACTGTGGACTTTGTTCTACGATCCATTGGTGTCCGTCTTTTAAAGCATGCATAAAAGTGCGGTTGACCACAATTTTGTGTGCTTCCAGAAAGAATGACAATGCTGAACAGAGGGGAGAGGAGTCCCGATTAACATTGCTGTCTTATTATGGTGAATTGATCCGTCGTGGGTGGGTTTAACCTGAATCACGTCACTTGGAGATTTAAGTGGAAACCCCAATGTAAGTGCTCAGTGTAAAGCGCGGGATAAACATGATCCAAAAGGTTATGTAAAATGTTCCCAATAAAAGCTTCAACTTTACTCACAAAAAACAAGTCCCCACTAAGGTCCATCATCTGTTAATGGAAATATAGGGGGTTCGATGTTACTGGAAGTACAAAGGCTCTGGGAAAGCCAAATGGCTCCTCGCCCCCCAAAAGAAGTTCAGTAAATTCTGTCCTCCCAAATCCAAATGTCCCATTTAGCATCCACGTTTGGCATTTCTGTAGTGATGAGAGCCCACCTAATTTACTTGTGGGCGTCTTCGGAAACACCAGCTGGGCACAAGGTATGAAACACTTTAATGTACAGACACTACAATGGCAGATTTGCAATTTTCGCTCAGCAACACCCACTGCTGTTTGTTTCTGGAAAACATCCATGGGGTCAAATGATCACTATACCTGTAGATAAATTCCCAAAGGGGTATAATTTCCAAAATGGGGTCACTTGAGGGAGGATTCTGCTCTTCTAGCACTTAGGGGCTCTGTATATGGAGTCTGCACACTATTCTAGGAAAATCTGCACTCCAGGAGGCAAATAGCGCTCTGGGCCTCCTCAGTCTCACCGTGTGGCTAAGCAGTACTGTACAGCCACATATGGGGTATTTCCATGTTCAGCAGAAACTGTGTGTCAAATTTTGGTGACATTTTTACCCCTTTTCCTGTGTGAAAATGTAAAATTTGGGGCTAAAAATATATTTGTGGTAAAAATGTAGTTTTTTCTTCACTGCCCAATGGTATAAAATTCTGTGACCCACCTTTGGTGTCAATAAGATCACTGCACCCCTCAATGAATTCATTGAGATGTGTAATTTGCAAAATGGGGTCTCTTATGGGGGGGGGGGGGGTTCTGCTGCTCTGGCACCTCAGGGGCTCTGCCAATGTGACAGGTCACTCAAAACATTCCGGCAACATCTGAACTCCAATATGGTGCTTCTTCCCTTCTTAGCTTTGCACTGTGCCTCAAGAGTAGTTTTCGACCACATCTGTGTGTTCAGGAGAAATTGCACAACCAATTTTAGGGTCCATTTTCTCCGGTTACTCTTGTGAAATTAAAAAATTTAGGTAAATAACATTTGTGAAAAAAAGTAAAAAAAATGAAATTTTTTTCCTTCCACATTGCTTTAATGCCCATGAAGCACATGAAGGGTTAATGAACTTATTGAATGTGGTTTTGAGCACATTGAGGGGTGCAGTTTTTAGAATCGTGTTATTTTTGGGTATTTTCTGTCATAAAGACCCCTCAAAGTCACTTCAAATGTGATGTGGTCTCTAAAAAATGGATTTGTACATTTTGTTGGAAAAATGAGAAATCACTGGTGAACTTTTAACCCTTATAACTCCCTAGCAAAAAAACAATATGGTTCAAAAATGATTATATAAAGTAGACATGTGTGAAAAGTTGTTTATTAACTATTTTGTGTGACATCACTCTCTGACTTAAGGGCATAAGAATTAAAAATTTTGAAAATTGCAAAATTTACCAAATTTCCGATATTTCACAAATAAACACAAGTCATATTTAACAATATTTAACAAATTTTACCACTATAATGAAGTTCAATATGTAATGGAAATTTTTTCTCAGAATCAGTGGGATCCGTTGAAGCGTTCCAGAGTTATTACCTCAAAGTGACACCGGTCAGAATTGCAAAAAATTGCCCTGGTCATGAAGGTGAAAACAGGCTGGGGGTGAAGCGCTTAAATGGTTAAAAATAATTGCCAATCATAATTCAAAAATATGATTTAAAATAATAGGTCAGTTTCTGGTGACATACTCCCTTTACCAGACTCAATTTGTGAAGTATTAGGTAAATTAGGCTACCGTACTTGCGTTTTAATTAATTACATGCATTTTTATCACATTTTTGATCCTGTGTTGTTGTTTTCTTGTTGGTATGTCAGTTTAAATAAAGCTGCTTTGTTTCTGATACATCCTGGTATTTGGCTTTGACAAAAAAAAAACTTTATTGATACGGTGATGTGCGGATTACATGTGTTTTTAGTGCATTTCCGCAGTGTATGCACATGTGTTTTTACCTGTGGACCTTCCACATCTAATGCAATTGCACATAAAACTCAGTGTACTCACAAGAAAAATTGACAGTGCAGATTTTTAAACACCACAGGTCAGTTTATGCTGCATAAAAAAAGAAAACCCACAGTGGGCATAAGATTTCTATAAATCCCATCTACTTTGCTGGAACTGTAAAATGCTGCATTTTTTGAGCAGTAAAAATACACAGGGTCCAACATTCACTAAAAACTCATTGTGGGATCTTTACTGGGCTGCCTGCTAGAGTTTTGATAAAACACTGTTTAAACAGCAGGAGATCACTAGAGGGACTAGTAAACCTCCTACCATGTAGTGCTCCATATTTATGAGCTCCGCATAATCCCGCCCCCACCACTTATTGGCGGCTAGGTGCACTTTGCATAGGCAGAAAGCTGCCAATCAGTGGTGTGGATAGGGTTATACTGAGCGGATCATTCAGTAGAATGTGTGCAGTAAAATATAGATGCATGTGAAAGGGACACACAGAAATCAAGGTTATATAGATATAACAATATTTGGAAAAATTCCAATATAATGCTAGTGCATATAATTGGGGAAGCCTGACCAGACATGATATGCTGTGGGTACGGCTACGACCACCTCAATGTGCGTTTCGCACACAATGCTTTCTCAAGGGGAATATATATTGTGCATTAGTATAGGTTTTTAACTATGTTTAATAAAACTGATATATATTTTATATGTGTTAGTGGTTTTGTGAATACCTTTGGTATTCATATGTAGGAGTTATCCACCCCATTGATTATTTCTAGTGATTGATCGAGAGACTTAACCCAATATGTCTCTTGCCAGAGTTAATAACCATATATGTTTTTTGAATATCTATATGTATGTATCCTCTTTGTACCTATTCTCTTTCAGTAATAAGGGGAGCAGGGAGCAGTTGAGCATTTGGTCCGTAACTGTAAGCCAAAATCAGGAGTGGAACAATCAGAAGAAAAGTAGAATAAAAACACGTCACCACTTCTGTATTTCTTACCCACTCCTGGTTTTAGCTTACAACTACTGGAGGTAAAAATGTCACCAAATACTGATAGCGTGCACATTACAGTAATTGCTCACCATACTGTGAGCGGTGGCTGTAATTCGGCCCCTGAACTTTGATAGCCAGGCTGTTAAAGGATAGTGGAACAATTAGAGGCGCTGCTCACAGTGTAGTCAGCAGCATTTCCCAACATGGTCGGTTCTCTTTAATAAAGATTTGTAGAAGGATTCATTATTCACACTTCGTAGTTTTCTTCACTTTGAGCTTACATCTGTGGCATCTACTTCTCGTCTTGTTCGGCAGAGACTTGTGATTTATTTCTGCCAAGATTAAACTAGTGGTGCAAGTTAAATCATTATCAAGGTCTTGTCTTAAAGCTCATTTAATTATATTTAGTACTCCACTGTCACCCCAATGCCATACTTTTATCACTAACTAGATAGCCTTGTTTATGAAACCTTCAAGAGCCTTTAAACTGGTTGCCCTATAGTACACCTTTGAGGGCTACGAAGGTCAAATGCTGTGACAAGGCTATACTCACTTTTTTTAATTTATTGCAAAACTTAAAAAGGAGCAACAGTTGCGTGCTATTCTAAGCAATGAGCGTTTTTTTTTGTTTTTTTTTTAATTTTAGAATATTCGTTCTGACTAGTGATGAGCGAGCACCAAATTATTTGTAATGAGCTTTCCATAATGCTTGAGTGCGCATCTCAATTAACGAGTATAATGGAAGTCAATGGGAAACTCGAGCATTTTTACGGTGGACCTTCACAGGAGGTCTGGGAGGCATTAAAATTGCTGACATAGATGGGAAAAGTGCTCAAATGTAATGGAACACAATGCCTGGACACATCTGACTCCTATGTCACTTCTGGGAACAATGTTGTCAGAGTATTACGCCACTGGCAATAAAACAGACAAACCCGAAGCAAATATGGATTTTACAGGAAAAATTATTAGGACAAAGTCTTTCCTATATAAATGGCAAAATAAAAAAAAAAAAAAAAAAACACTCATCCACCCCTTAGGCTAAGCATTCACTCCATCTGTTGGAAATATCTGCCGTGGACGCAATAGTCCTTCTCCGGTCTCCAGACTTCCCTGCCGGTCTGTCTGTGCTGGGGCAGAGCTGTCGCGCACTTGGATGGTACAACTACACATGGTGGTTTCTCGTGTGTGGAAGTAGTGAGTGATGTGGGGACGCGGGACGTTGTGCTTCCCACTTGTTTCGCGGCCCGGGAGATACGGGATGCTGTGTCTCCCGCTTGCCAGAGAATGCAGGACACTGCCTTATCTGTTGTAAGCCAATGGAGGAAATGTGTGCACCCTGCGGTTCAGGTGAGCAGGGAGTAGCTCCATGGATATGATTGAGAGGAATGTATCACCTGATTTTTATCTTTAGAATTTGGCTGGCCATTTAAAGCCTGCTACTTTACAGTACAGTGCTGTATATTAAGTTCCCTTGCGTAGTGATGGGGTGAGTTCTTCCTGGTGAAGTTCAGTTTTTTTCTCAGCAGTTGCTTATGGCCTTTTCCTGTTATTCTTCCTTAGCTTTTGTTTTTTGGTTCCCTTTTGGTTTAATGCTGCTAGCTTATGACTTACTGTGGTATCCTAAATAACATTGTTCGTGTCAATAGGTGCCAGTTACCCTGCAACAGCAGTCTGAGAAGGGCTCTGTAAAGCCCCCTTTCCTTATTAGGAGTGGGTGAAGAATATCCCTGCCCTTTGGACTTGCCTAGCAGTGGTGGCTTGCACTAAGTGCGTCTGACTGCGCATTTGCTGGTCTGGTGCAAGATTATAGTAGATTAACTTGTGCGCAAAACACCTTATTTAATAAAGCACACACACACATTAATTATCATCTAACAGGAAAACAGCTGTCCAGACCTGTATCTCCACCACAAGAACCACTCCGGAGTAATCCCTGGAGAATTAAGTCATCCTCCGTGACCAAGTGAGGGGCTACGTGCCCCCCTGTGGTCTCAGGTTATTGACTTATCTAAGAGTGCTGCTCAAACTGTTGGGGTACAGCTGTGGGACCCTATTTTCCGAGATTTTGTCCTCCACCCAACTCTCAAAAATCTGAAAGGGCCTTCAGTAGAGATGGGTAGTCGAGCTGGGCTATCAGACGGTCACTTCTGTAGCTATGCTGTTATCCTTCCCATGGTTAATAATTTTTATAGGGCCATCAGAGGCAGTAGGGTGGCTAGAAGGATAAGGCAGGCAATTGTTCCCCAGAGCAACCATACATGGAAATTTCCCTCATCAAGGTTTAAGTGTTCCTTTTTTTTCTTGTGTATTCCTATGCCCATGCACTCCGTCCCACCTAAAAAAATGTCTGTTTTGGGGTTTTTTGTCCTCCACCATATCCACACAGTGTCATTATGCGGCCCTCAAACAATATTTAGAGGGCCATCTGAGGCTGTGGGGTCTCCAGAGGGAGAAGATGTCCAACTGTTCCCCAGAGGACCCACATGTGGCGGGGTCCCACAACAAGGACTAGTGTGTTCCTCACCTCTTCCCAAATCAAAGGGAATACTGTTGAGGTTTTTTTTGACTTCCTCCACCATATCCACAGAGTCATCATGAAGCCCTCAGTCAATTTTTAGAAGGCCATGAGAGGCAGAGGCAGTGGGGTGTCCAGAGGGAGAAGGCAGCCAGTGGTTGCGGCCATTTCTGCAAGTCTACAACAGCTGCCGCGGCGCTTGCAAATGCCAACTCACCGACTGGTTTGTGACCTGCCCACACACTGGAATTCAATATATATACACATATTAAATATGTACTTGGCAAAGCATTGTGACCAGTAGTTGAATACTAGTTCCAAAATGCCTGCCGGTATTTCGCTCAGCCCGATGTATGACATCTGTGAGAAATCAACCAAGTTGGTGTGCGGAGAGATGGCAATCATCCCACTTGTGTGTCTACTTAAACGCTCCCTGCTCACAATTAAAGAGGACGGTTTGCATGTGGACCAGGCAGAAATTGAGGAAGAAAGTACACAGGGTGCTACGGGCTTGCCAACCCCCTGTCTAGGACGCAGACGTGTCCAGGACTGCAACAGTCGTTGCACATTTGCAACCTTGTCAACCTTTTTTGTCCCAGCACAGCGTTCAGCTGTCTCTAACTCAGGCCTTGAAACGCGAAACAAAACTACCCAAATAAACAGGCCAATCACTAAATTGTCATATTTACAGACTGCCTGCCCTGGAAATCTTGCCGTTTAGGCTTGTGGACACTTTGGCTTTATGCAACCTGATGGCGGCGCTCGTCCCTCGGTACTCAGTCCCCACAATTTTTACTCCGTGTACCATCCCCGCCTTACTCCAGCATGTGTCTCATAACATGAACCATGCCCTAATCAATGCAGTTATTGTGAATGTCCACCTAAGGACCAACATGTGGACAAGTGCTTGTGGCCATGGTAGCTATGTTTCTTTGATGACTGCATCCTTATACAGACCCAAAGGATGGACAAGTCAGGGTAGATAGAACCAAAGAACCCTAAACCAGCCCCAGATTTGTCCCTGTCTGATCACTGAGGTTGGCAGCCTAAAATTATGCAATTGGGCCACCACTCAATGTCGGCTGTCCCTGACTGTCCTTAACTGCATCCTAAACTATAAACAAAGTGTAACACAAAGAAACAAAAAACAAATGAAGTGCACACAGGCAGAGGATGATACACAGGGCTAAAGACGTGGAGGAAAAAAAGGAGAGTTATTAAATGCAACATGGGTAAACTAACAAAAACCTAACAAAAAGAAAAACACAGCTAAAGCAACACTGTTCTCAATCTAAATCACTTAGCTGTAGGGCTGTATCTCTAAACAGAAGCTACATAGGAATGAATATAATCAGCAAAGCCTCCTACGTCTCCCAATTGCCATCTCGGTTTACATCATCCATATCAGTCGCAGGATGAAAGTACTGTAGCACTGCTTCGGTAAAGCGGCAACAGGCTCTGCAGAAACTAATTTCTTTCGGTGACACCACACTGACGCAGAGTTTTTGAAAGGTATAACAGACCAGACAGAACTGACTCTGGTTGCTTAATCTACAATCAGGCATGGTCATGTGTGATAACAGCCATAACCTGGTGGCAGCTCAGAAGCTTGGCAAGCTGGCACAAGTACCATGCTTGTTCCACTTGCTCAACTTAGTGGTTCATCGGTTTCTGAAAACGTACCCAGACTATCATGAGCTACTTGTGAAAGTATTCTGCTTGCGTGCCCATTTCAGAAAATCACCTACAGTGCTGCAGCTGCGCTTGCAATTGCCACATCACTGACTTGTTTGCTACCCAACCATGTGCTGAAACTCCACATTACACATTTACTTGGCAAGGCTTTGTGAGCAGCAGAGGACAGTAGTTGAATACCAGCTGCAACATACCAGTCGGTATTCCGCTCATCCTCTGCACATAAGAACCGACGAGTGGGCATAGATGTAGGACATCTGTCAGGTTCTAAAAAAAACTTTGAGGAATCAAATGGTGGGCAGCGATGTTTCCATAATCAGCATAACCATCCTGCTTCTGTGTCTACTCAAACACTCCCTGCTCACAAATTAAAAGGAAGGTTTGCATGTGGAGATGAAGGAAGAATACATGTGACATGCAGAAGTAGTGCTGTTGCTTTATAAGCATTTAGCAACTATTAGAAGCAATACAAATACAGGAGACCGGAAGTGTCGTGCTCCAAAAGCATCCAGCAACTAGAGGGGTTAACAGTCTCAGGAGAAGGGGAGTGTTTTAGCAGAGCCCCAGGGGGGATTGTGGGGAAGTTATTTACTGTCTGGCTGGAGCCGAAGAGATTGGTGTTGTGTGAATGATCTGTATATCACAGAAGGCAAGGGAACATAATTCAGGTCAGGAGGGGAGCTAAACAAAGATCAGTTAGACTCCCTGAGCTAACAGTGTAGAGTGTTAATCTGCCAGGAAAATAAGGACTGGAAGGAAACCCGTCATAGGGATCATCTCCCTCATCAAACCCTGCCCCCCTCCATTTACATGCAGGATAAAGAAGGATGTGTACAATTGAGTCCTTGTGAAGGAAAAGCCTGTGGTTGTGTATGCATTAAAACTCTTGTCATTGCACATTTGCAAGAACCATCAGCAACGTTGTCCGATTTTTTTGTCCCAGCCCAGCCGTTAGCAGTCCCTACCCCAGGCCTTGAAATGTAAAGAAAATACCCAGCCACAGGCCCAAACACTAAACATGCCCATTTACAGACTGATTGCCCTGGAAATCTTGCTATTTAGGCTTGTGGATACTTTGAGTTTCAGCAACCTCATGATGGCATACGTCCTTTGGTACTCTGTCCCCATCCGCCATTATTTTTCATGGCGTACATTTCTTTTACGACTGCATCCTTACACACATAAGGATGGACAAAGCAGGTGAGATATAACCAAAGGATAAGAGTTAGGCTAAGAGTTGAAAAAAACCTGACCCCGATTTGTCCCTGCCTGACCATGGAGGTTGGCACCCTAAAATTACACAATTGTGGCGCCCAGCTGCTCTTGGTACCACAGATCCTAGAGGGGTGCATAAACGGATTCCTCCACAAGAGGCCCTCGCAGCATACACACACCTCCACCTTCCACCTCAGACTACCAGAGGGAGCCCGTTAGGGATATAAATAGGGAAGGTGGAGCTAGGCAGTTCAGTTCCTCTGGAGAGTTCAGCAAGTACAGATCTGAATACAGAGTTGAGCTCAGTCTGGTCTGGAGTCAACAGAGAAGGAAGCCGGTTGAGAGGAGCTCCTGCAGAAGCTATCCTGCAGTGGAGCACAGTCAGACTCAGTTGAAGCTCAGGTTAGTGAGCTAGGAGCATGCCGACGCTCAGAGAGCGGCAGAAGAAGCAGCCAGCTAGCTGCCGGTGAGTATAGCCTAGTGAGGGCCCCGAGTAGGCCGAAGGCTAGAGGAGTGAGTAGCATTGGGGGCAGAGGAGCTGTTCAAGCTCACCCCAGAAAACATATACCAGACACCGGGTCCGCGTCTACAGGGCCGTATACCCCCCTGTAGAGACAACCGGAGACCCCTGGAAGACTTCAGGTCCCAGGAGTCACGGAGGCCCCGCAAGCTGGGAGCGCGTACTCCAAGAGAAGGCCGTACCACAAAGTCAGCCGGTGCAGGACAGAGACAAAGTTAGGCCTAGCTCCAGGCAGGTCAGAAACTTACTACACAAAGGCAAGAAACAGAAGGCCCTATACCCGCTCACTGGGGAGGATCCTGATATGCACCCTTCATCCTACAGTGCTCCGGGATGTGCCTGAATTTCCATCAGTAAAAGGTACTGAAGTGACTATCGTGTCCGTCCCTGTTCTTGTTCCGACCCGGCTGGGTCACATCTGTCCTGCATCCTTACATCCACGTTGCCCTGAGGCCTAGCTCCACCTGTGGGGAGCTATACCACGCAAGCTGCCTTAACACCGGCCTCAGTGGGCTGCCGCAGCGCTGGTGATCTTCACCAGACACCGCAGGTGGCGTCACGAACTTGTATATATAATTATCTATCCACCCTTTTTAAAGAGAGGCCCAGGGTACGGGCCCGGGAGCCGACCACCGCGACATCCCCTAAAACCAAACAACAAGGCCCGGACGCCGAGTCATCCCCATCCCCTGGGCTACACACAATGATGCCCCCACTGAACGTCAGCTGGCCCATAAGTTTGGGAGGGTCATCAGCCGGCCCTCAGCTAGAATTTTTGGAGGGCTATGAGGCGGCCCTCTTCTATAAATTTGGGAAGGCCTTCAAGCTCTCAATTTTGTGAGGACAAAGGAGGAGAAAGAGGAGGAGGAGAAAAAGGAGGAGGAGGAGAGTCCTCCTTGTGGGGACAGGGAAGAAGTCTTGATTATTGGGACTCTGGCAGACATGGCTAACTTCATGTACTGCTGCGTTTCCTTTGACCCACGGTGTTATATGCAGTTTGGACAACACTCACACCCTTCTCGACCCATGCTTCGAGGTGAACTCAAATATTTTGGAGCACAACCAATATGCTCATTCACAGATTCCTGTCCCACCTTGCAGAGGAGCATGGAACACCACTAAGGTAGAATCTACATCAGTTAGAGTCTCAAGCGGTTGATGAGACAAAGTTAACAACAAGTGATGTTAAGTAGTGATGAGTGAGCACTAGAATGCGCTCAAAAAGGGTGCTTCTATGCAATACTGAGCAAAGGGTTTGCAAAAATTTCTACATTTGTTTTTTTTCAGTCAAGATGGGGTGCAGAGTGTACTTTAATGAGGAAAAAAAAAAAGATTAGAGATTAGGATATACACACACGCGCAAGATGATTTTACAGGTATTCCTTTAAAAGTTATATAGTAGGGCATCAGACACTCTTGAAAAATTAGGAGCAACAGTCGAATCATGACCCTCTAGATATGGTGGAGGAGGAGGACACTAAAAATGATAAAACTAGAAATGAATGTCATTGTTTGGGTGGGAAAGGGTGCATGGGAATAACAGCTTAAAAAAAATACAACTTTATGTTCCGCTACTCTCATCCAGTGGTGTTGAAAGGTCTTGGCCAATGCAGGCCTTGTTCATTTTGATGAGTGTCAGCCTGTGAGCATTTTCAGTTGACTGGTGGATGAATTTATCAGTTATTATGCCCCCAGCGGCACTAAAAACCCTTTCTGACAAAACGCTAGCAGCAGGGAAGGCCAGCACCTCCAAGGCATAGAGGGACAGTTCATTCCATGTGTCCAGCTTGAACGGCACAGAGGAATAACGGAGGACGCTGATACGGTCGGCTAGGTACTCCTTCATTAAGTTTTCCCTCCTTATCAGAGTACCCAGCAAATCATGGCCTGGGCGCTGGGAGGGTCTAATGAATCTGTCCCAGACCTTTTATAGTGTTCCCCTGCCTCTGTTGGACCTGTTGTGCGTCTCCCTCCTCTCTACTCCTTGGTTGTCAGACCTCTGCCGCCAGCATTGTCAGATGGGAATTTTTTGACCAATTCTTCTGAGGCATTCCAGTATTGCGCCATTTTATTAACCCCGGAAAGGTGGTGCCAAAAATCCGTATAATGCGAGGGTCACGTGAAAGGCAGTGGGACATGGGAGTCTGCCATGTGTGCCAGACTCCCAACAGTCAAGTGTTCACTGTCCCCACCAGGAGGACTACTCTCCTTCTTTTCAGGCCATCCACGCTGAACAGACAAGAAGCTGGCATTAGTAGTATCCTGTGTAGGCAAGGAAACCATCTCCTGTTCCTCCTCCTCCTCCTCATTATCACCTAATGCACACGGAGATGAGGAGATACTACCCAGCCCTGCTTTATCACCCGGTCTTTCTTCCTTCATCGCCACCTGGTCTGCATGCAAAGCTTCATCTTTCATTGTGAGCACCAAGTGACTCGCCCAGGGGGATGGGGACGACTCGGTACCCGGGCCTTTGCCTGGCCTTGGGGATGTCGCGGTGGTCGGCTCCCAGGCCCGTACCCTGCGGTCAGCTTTTAAAAGGGGATTATTTGTTAATTTTATGAAAGTTTGTGACGCCACCTGTGGTTTCTGGTGAGAATCACCAGTGCTGCGGCAGTCCACTGAGGCCGGTGATAAGGCAGCTCGATGGTATAGCTCCCCACAGGTGGAGCTAGGCCTCAGGGCAGTGTACGGAGAGGGGGGATGCAGGACAGGCGAGACCCAGCTGGGTCCAAGCAAGAACGGGGACGGACATGGTAGTCACTTCAGTACCTTTTACTGGTGGTAGTTCAGGCACATCCCGGAGCACTGTAGGGTGAAGGGTGCATATCAGGATCCTCCTCAATGAGCGGGTGTAGGGCCTCCTGTTTCTTGCCTCTGCCTAGTAAGTTTCTGACCTGCCTGGAGCTAGGCCTAACTTTATCTCTGTCCTGCACCGGCTGATGTTGTGGTAGGGCCTTCTCTTGGAGTGCACGCTCCCAGTTTGCGGGGCCTATGTGTCTCCTGGCTCTGTTACGTATCAGCTCTCTGGTGAACCTGAGACCTGTAGTTCTCCAGGGATTCCGGTTATGCCTTACTGGGTCGTAGAGATCCCGGTAAGCTCGGACCCGGTGTCCGGTATATGTTTCGGGGTGAGCTGGGAAAGCTCCTCTGCCCCCTCTGCTACTCACTCTCCACTCGCCTTCGGCCACGCTCGGGCCCTCACTAGGCTACTCACACTAACGGCAGCTTGCCGCTATTCACCGCTCTTACAGGCGTCGACACACCTTGGGCTCACTTACTTGAGCTCCTGAGTCTAGACTGGGCTTCAGGACCGCTGGAGGTCTAGCTTGCCTACACAGCAACCCACGTGCTTCTCTGTGCACTCCAGACTAACTCACTGCCTAGCTCCACCTTCCCTATTTATATCCCTAACAGGCTCCCTCTGCTGGTCTGAGGTGGAAGGTGGAGATGTGTGAATGTTTATGGGGGCCTCTTGTGGGGGATTCCAGTAATACACCCTTCTAGGATCTGTGGTACCAAGCGCAGCTGGGCGCCATACAAGCATTTCAGTAGACAGAGAAGCGGGATGGTCATGCTAATTATGTAGTCATCACCGCTCACCATCTTGGTTGAGTCCTCAAAGTTTGAGTACTGCAAAGATGTCACAAATCCATGGCTACTCATCAGTTATGCGCAGAGGTTGAGCAGAATACTGATGGGCATGTTGGTATTCAATTACTGTCCTTTACTACTCACAAAGCCTTGACAATATATGCAAATGTTGAGTTCAAGCACGTAGGCTGGCCGCAAACCAATCTGTGAGGTGGCAGTTGCAAGCGCTGCTTCAACACTGTCAGAATGGCGGCAGCTGTAGTTGACTTGAGGAAATGTGTGCACACGCGGCATACCTTGACAAGTAGCTCAGGCAAATCAGTGTAGGGTTTTAGAAAGTGCTGAACCACTAAGTTGAGCACGTGGGCCAGGCATGGTACATGTGCAAGGTTGCCAAGGTTCAGAGCCGGCACCAGTTTACGGCCATTATCACACATGACTATGCCTGGTTGAAGGTTCAGCGGCAAGAGCCATAGATCTGTCTGGTCTGTTAGAACTTTCAACAACTCTGCCGCAGTGTGCCGTTTGTCACCTAAACAATAACATATGAGTTTAAGCAGAACCTTCCTGTCCCAATTACTAGGGGACCAAAGAACTCCACGATTGAATGTCAAAAAGTTGTTGGTTGGATAACAGATAATGCTTCGTCACTTTGCCACCATCACCACCAACACCCTGTCTTCCACACGGTCAAGTCTCAGTAGCCATGAGTCTGGACCGCATATTCTTCACCCTGATCCGCCTTCCTCCCACCATGCTGAGTGCACGTAGACAACTGATCCCACACTTGGTCACGCCGAAGAGCTGTTCACTTTTCCTTTTATAAATTTGGGCCTCTCGCCCGGCCAGCTTCAAGCGAGTCAAGAGGAGAACACGGGTAGCGATGCCCAAATATTTGAGCTGCAAGAGTCACACAAAAGCAACAGTGGGAAAGTGCAATTACTGTCGCAAAAGGTGGATGATGAGACAATTGCCAGAAATTCAAGAGGAGGACCAGGGTGCGGAAGTGGAAGACGAGGTGGTGGATGATATAGTAACTGACTCAACCTGGCAGGGGGACATGCAGAGCGAGGACTGCAGCACACAGGGGGAGGTAGGTGTAGCACCAGAACAGGCAGGAAGAAGCAGTGTGGTGGCCGCAGACGCAAGGCGGGAAAGCACTCCCTGTAACACCAACACGACAGAAGATGCCAGTACACCTGTTAGGTCTTCCAGAGTCTGGTTGTTTTTTAAAGACTCTGCAGATAACCTCAAAAAGGCCATTTGCTCCACATGCCAGGCCAGCATCAGCAGGGGTAGCAAAACTATCAGCCTGACCACCACCAGCATAATCAGGCACATGGCAGCAAAGCACCCTACTAAGTGGGCCGAACCCCTGGGTCCAGAAACCATGTCTGCGGGTGACACCACAGCTTCTTCCGCTGTTGTGCATGCATGCCAAGCCCCTGTCCATGGCGCATGCAAAGATGCCTCCCGCCCTGCACCTGCCGTTGCACACTCAACTAGCACCATCTGCAAGCACGTCCTTGTCCCAGCGCAGCGTTCAGTTGTCCCTACCCCAGTCCTTGGAACACAAGCGCAAATACGCAGCTAACGCCCCACAGGCCATACTATTTAATTCACACATTTCGTGAATGCTTGCGCTCAAGATGTTGCCTTCTAGGCTCGTGGAGATGGAAGCTTTCCGCAACCTCATGGCGGCGGCCGTCCCTCGGTACTCGGTCCCCAGCATTACACAACTCCCGGTGTGCCGCCCCCGCATTACACAAGCACGTGTGCCACAACATTAGCCGTGCCTTCAACAACGCAGTTACTGGGAAAGTCCACTTAACCACAGACACGTGGACAAGTGCTTATGGGCAGGGATGGTACATCTCACTGATGGCACACTTTGTTAATATAGTGGAAGCCAGGACCCAGTCGGACCTTGGGACGGAACACGTCCTCCCGACGCCAAGGATTGAGGGCCCTGGATCAATCATGGTTGCCCTTACATTCTACATCTCCTGCACCTCCTCCTACTCCTCTTCAGTCTCCATCTCAGAAATGACCACATCAGTAACAAGCTGGAAGCACTGCCTCGGCCAAGCGGCAACAGGCGGTGCTGAAGCAAATATGCTTAGGTGACAAACCGCACAATGCTGAAAAGTTGTGGACAGCTCAGAAAGAGCAGGCAGATCTGTGGCTGACACCATTGAACGTACAGCCAGGCATGGTCGTGTGTGACAATGGCCAGAACCTGGTGGCGGCTCTGAAGAGAGGCGAGCTCACACAGGTACCATGCCTGCCCCATATGCTTAACCTCGTGGTTCAGCAGTTTCTCAAAACCTACCCAGATCTGCTTGTACGCCGCGTGTGTGCTTATTTTATAAAGTCAGCTACAGGTTCCGCCGCCCTTGCCGTGCTTCAGCAGCGTTTGTAGCTTACTGCTCATCGACTGGTGTGCGATGTCCCCACGCATTGGAACTCTACATTGCAGATGTTGGGAAGGATTTGTGAGCAGAAGAGGACAGTTGTTGACTACCACACAAGACCTCAGGAGTGGACATGGATATCAGACATATGTACCATCCTCCAAAACTTTGAGGACCCCACCAAGATGGTGAGCGGTGATGACGCCATAATAAGCGTCACCATCCCGCTTCTCTGTCTTATGAATCGCTCTCTGCTCACAATTGAAGAGGGTGCATTGCAGGCGGAGCACAATGAGATGGAGCAAGGAATCATACAGGGCAATTACACACAGGCCAGCCTCATCTCATCCCAATGTGGATTGGGTGCCGAGGAGAAGGAAGAACAGGAGCTAGTTTCCTGCACTATAGACAATACTACCTGCACAGCTTTCATACCATCTGTTCAGCGTAGATGGCCTGAGGACAGGGAGGAGGAGGAGAGCATGGTCAGTCATCCTCTTGGTGAGGACACGGAAGTCTTGCCTCTTTGCAGTCTGGCACAGATGGCCGAGTTTATGTTGCGCTGCCTTTCCCGTGACCCTCACATTGTCCAAATTTTGGGTGACAGTCATTACTGGCTGGTGACACTTCTAGACCCACACTACAAGGAGGCAGAGGTCACAGTTCGTTGGACGACCAAAGAATACAGGTGAGAGAGACAAATGCAATCCAACAGAGACAAAGTTCTGGAACAGTTTTCTCAGACCCTCCCATTGCACAGGCCCTGATGTGTGCAGCACTCTCACAAGACGGGAAAAGTTTGGGAAGATGCTGAAGGAGTACCTTGCCGACCATACCAACATCCTCTGTGCTTTATAATTATTGGGTATCCAAGCAGGACATGTGGCATGAACTGGCTCTCTACGCCTTGGAAGTCCTGGCCCGCCCTGCCGCTAGCGTTTTGTCAGAGGGGGTTTTTAGTGCCGCTGGTGGAATTATAACCAAAAGGCGCATCCGCTTGTCAACTGAAAATGCTGACAGGCTGATTCTTATAAAAATGAACATGGGCGGGATTGGGCCTGACTTCTCAACACCACCGAATGATAGCAGTGTAACAAACTCAAATCCAGTGTCTTTTCTTTGGGAGGTCTAACTCTATTCCCATGCACCTCTTCACACCAAGACATGGGTATACGCTTCCTGATTTTGTCTATTTGGGCTTGTCCTCCTCCTCATCCTCTACCACCATATCTACGGCTCTTGCAAGGAGCATTGGAGTGCCTCCAATTTTTTGACAGCCATTGCAGTCACTGCATAGGCAAACAGTATGGGAGACCCGCTCCTTTCTAATGGGAACATGTCATTACTAAGGCCCACCTCTATGTGTCTTTAAATTGTTATTGGGGTTTTTCCTAAATTTTGGCAGCCATTGTACTCACTGCATACCCTATAACTGTATAGCATACCCACTCCTTTCTAATGGGAACATGTCGTAATCGTTACTGTGGCCCACCTCCGTGTCTGGGGTTTTCCCAAATTTTGGCAGCCCTTGCAGTCAATGCATACGCAATAACAGTATAGGCGACCCACTCATTAATAAAAAGGGAACAGCAAAGCATATCCGGCTGATTGCTCTCTAACAATAGTAAGGGCCGCCTGATGGCCCTATAAAAATAGACTTTGTGACTTTGAGTCCCTCCATCATAAATGAAACAGGATGTGTCTGATCAGGACTCTCACACCACATGGCCAGAACGAAGCTAAAATAGCACCCCACTGTTCACTGTAGTGGCCACTCAGGTGCTGCAGCTCAGCTACCATTAAAGTGAATGAGAGCTTTAAACATTTCACAAATCTATTCCATGGGTGTAATTAGTGTAGGGAAGCATCAATAAAAACCCTTTGTAAAACATTAAGTTTACTAGATATACATGAAAAACTGAAGCTACCTCTTTAATGAAGGATAAAGCAGCAGCAAATATCTATTTAAATATGTATTAATAAAAGATACCCACTGATACATGGATTAATTCAATTTGTCACAACATTGACCGGGAGTTACACTGGGGAAAATAGTTCCTGCAAATAAGCGCAAAATGCAATACTCGATTCTGCGTCAATCTATGGCTAAGGTTAGGTCATACGGGTGCATATGTGTCACCCCAGGTCTGGATGCCACAAATATTAAAGGCTGTGTCTGAGATCAGGAGGGAGGTTCCCTGGTTAGGGACAATTAGCATGCAGCACCTCCTGTCCCAGGCCAGTAATGGGAGCAGGCTGCCCTATAAAAGCTGGAACTGGGGCAGGGTTAGGGAGACCAGAACCCACTTCTGAAGTGACCAGAAGGGTTCCTTAGAGGAAGGGACAGGTCAGCAGCAGCTGAGGAGTCCGTGAGGCAGAGGAGGAACTGCAGGCCAGGGACAAAGGCGACAAGAGCCGGTCCTGGCTAAGAATTAATCTAACCGGACATTGGGGTCCAAGGCTGTAAAGACTCTAAGGCCAGCAGCAGAGAACCAATCTGCGGGGGATTTCATGTCCTTTGGCCTAAGAAGCCCGGAGGCTCCGCCACAACAGAAGGGACCAGCAAAGCCGAGAGAGGCCAGAGGTAAAAGGAGCCCAAGTTGCAAGCCATACGGGTGAGAATACACAGCAAGCTCAGGGACGTGGGCTATTTTACCACTAAAGGGGGAAATAGTCAGAAAGAGCTTAGAGAGCACGGTAGGCCTACACCCTCACCCTGACCAGAGGGGCTTCCCGAGTGTTCTCAGACATCCAGGCCCTCTTCTAGCCGGTACCGTTGTTGGGTCATTACCATCTGTTATAATAAAGACCCTGAACTGTTTAAGCAGACTCTGAATTCTGACCATCGCGGCAGGAACTATCACCCCCACCATCCACCTACACTGCCCTGGAGCTACACTCCTCCCATGGGGAGTTATACCATTCCTGTGCTGCTCACCAACACAAGCCCTAGCGGTCTGTCCTGCAGCAGCGGTTATCCCTGACCGCAATCCACGGGTGGCATAGTCGGACTTTCACATTCACAAATCTATAAATAGACTGCCACAACATTGGTCTGACCACCCTGAGCCACGGGACCGGGTTGCCACTACTACCCCCATCAGCACCGTACACCAGAAGACCCGGTTTCGAGTACCCCACGGCCCAGGGGGCGAGTCACATAACACATTAAATGTTTGCTGGTTCTTTAAAACATGCATATTGTAACCTTACAGTCATCCCCCCAATTTTTACTGCCCTGAGTTTAATTGGCATTTTTCCTAATATACAGTACAGACCAAAAGTTTGGACACACCTTCTCATTTAAAGATTTTTCTGTATTTTCATAACTATGAAAATTGTACATTCACACTGAAGGCATCAAAACTATGAATTAACACATGTGGAATTATATACTTAACAAAAAAGTGTTAAACAACTGAAAATATGTCTTCTATTCTAGGTTCTTCAAAGTAGCCACCTTTTGCTTTGATGACTGCTTTGCACACTCTTGGCATTCTCTTGATGAGCTTCAAGAGGTAGTCACCGGAAATGGTCTTCCAACAATCTTGAAGGAGTTCCCAGAGATGCTTAGCACTTGTTGGCCCTTTTGCCTTCACTCTGCGGTCCCGCTCACCCCGAACTATCTCGATTGGGTTCAGGTCTGGTGACTGTGGAGGCCAGGTCATCTGGCGTAGCACCCCATCACTCTCCTCCTTGGTCAAATAGCCCTTACACAGCCTGGAGATGTGTTTGGGGTCATTGTCCTGTTAAAAAATAAATTATGGTCCAACTAAACACAAACCGGATGGAATAGCATGCCGCTGCAAGATGCTGTGGTAGCCATGCTGGTTCAGTATGCCTTCAATTTTGCATAAATCCCCAACAGTGTCACCAGCAAAGCACCCCAACACCATCACACCTCCTCCTCCATGCTTCACAGTGGGAACCAGGCATGTACAGTCCATCCGTTCACCTTTTCTGTGTCGCACAAAGACACGGTGGTTGGAGCCAAAGATCTCAAATTTGGACTCATCAGACCAAAGTGCAGATTTCCACTGGTCTAATGTCCATTCCTTGTGTTCTTTAGCCCAAACAAGTCTCTTCTGTTTGTTGCCTGTCCTTAGCAGTGGTTCCCTAGCAGCTATTTTACCATGAAGGCCTGCTGCACAAAGTCTCCTCTTAACAGTTGTTGTAGAGATGTGTCTGCTGCTAGAACTCTGTGTGGCACTAACCTGGTCTCTAATCTGAGCTGCTGTTAACCTGCGATTTCTGAGGCTGATGACTCGGATAAACTAATCCTCAGAAGCAGAGGTGACTCTTGGTCTTCCTTTCCTGGGGCGGTCTTCATGTGAGCCAGTTTCTTTGTAGCGCTTGATGGTTTTTGCAACTGCACTTGGGGACACTTTCAAAGTTTGCCCAATTTTTCGGACTGACTGACCTTCTAAAGTAATGATGGCCACTCGTTATTCTTTACTTAGAATTTGTATTATGGCAAGAAAAAAGCAGCTAACAGTCTATTCAGTAGGACTATCAGCTGTGTATACACCTGACTTCTGCACAACACAACTGATGGTCCCAACCCCATTTATAAGGCAAGAAATCCCACTTATTAAACCTGACAGGGCACACCTGTGAAGTGAAAACCATTTCCGGTGACTACCTCTTGAAGCTCATCAAGAGAATGTCAAGAGTGTGCAAAGCAGTCATCAAAGCAAAAGGTGGCTACTTTGAAGAACCTAGAATATAAGACATATTTTCAGTTGTTTCACACTTTTTTGTTAACTATATAATTCCACATGTGTTAATTCATAGTTTTGATGCCTTCAGAGTGAATGTACAATTTTCATAGTTATGAAATTACAGAAAAATCTTCAAATGAGAAGGTGTGTCCAAACTTTTGGTCTGTACTGTACATACAGTACATATTTCCATATACAAAATGTTACATGGATTAAGAAATGTAAAACCAACCAATAACCCCTCTGAGATGGTGGGTGACAAGGGCATTCATAAGGTTCCTCTGACAGATTTATAGATATATTTTAGGTGGACAGTGATGCTTAAAATCAGGAAAAGCATAAAATTTGATGAATGTATACAAAAAGGGTCTAGATTTTAAGTATCACATCATAGGACAATTCTAATCATTACTTCCGTAGACACAAATTAAGGATGGATGTTGTACAGTGGTGGCCAAAAGTATTGGCACCCCTGCAATTCTGTCAGATAATACTCAGTTTCTTCCTGAAAATGATTGCAATCACAAATTCTTTGGTATTATCTTCATTTAATTTGTCTTCAATGAAAAAACACAAAAAGAATTGTCCTAAAGCCAAATTGGATACAATTCCACACCAAACCTAAAAAAGGGGGTGGACAAAAGTATTGGCACTGTTTGAAAAATCATGTGATGCTTCTCTAATTCGTGTAATTAACAGCACCTGTAAATTACCTGTGGCACCTAACAGGTGTTGGCAATAACTAAATCACACTTGCAGCCAGTTAACATGGATTAAAGTTGACTCAACCTCTGTCCTGTGTCCTTGTGTGTACCACATTGAGCATGGAGAAAAGAGAGAAGACCAAAGAACTGTCTGAGGACTTGAGAAACCAAATTGTGAGGAAGCATGAGCAATCTCAAGGCTACAAGTCCATCTCCAAAGACCTGAATGTTCCTGTGTCTTCTGTGCGCAGTGTCATCAAGAAGTTTAAAGCCCATGGCACTGTGGCTAACCTCCCTAGATGTGGACGGAAAAGAAAAATTGACGAGAGATTTCAACGAAAGATTGTGCGGATGGTGGATAAAGAACCTCGACTAACATCCAAACAAGTTCAAGCTGCCCTGCAGTCCGAGGGTACAACAGTGTCAACCCGTACTATCCGTCGGCGTCTGAATAAAAAGGGACTGTATGGTAGGATACCCAGTAAGACCCACTTCTTACCCCGAGACATAAAAAAGCCAGGCTGGAGTTTGCCAAAACTTACCTGAGAAAGCCTAAAACGTTTTGGAAGACTGTTCTCTGGTCAGATGAGACAAAAGTAGAGCTTTTTGGGAAAAAGCATCAACATAGAGAGTGTACAGGAAAAAAAAAAAAAGAGGCATTCAAAGAAAAGAACACGGTCCCTACAGTCAAACATGGCGGAGGTTCCCTGATGTTTTGGGGTTGCTTTGCTGCCTCTGGCACTGGACTGCTTGACCATGTGCATGGCATTATGAAGTCTGAAGACTACCAACAAATTTTGCAGCATAATGTAGGGCCCAGTGTGAGAAAGCTGGGTCTCCCTCATAGGTCATGGGTCTTCCAGCAGGACAATGACCCAAAACACACTTCCAAAAGCACTATAAAATGGTTTGAGAGAAAGCACTGGAGACTTCTAAGGTGGCCAGCAATGAGTCCAGACCTGAATCCCATAGAACACCTGTGGAGAGATCTCAAAATTGCAGTTTGGAGAAGGCACCCTTCAAATATCAGGGACCTGGAGCAGTTTGCCAAAGAAGAATGGTCTACAACTCCAGCAGAGCATTGTAAGAAACTCATTGATGGTTACCGGAAGCGGTTGTTCGCAGTTATTTTGGCTAAAGGTTGTGCAACCAAGTATTAGGCTGAGGGTGCCAATACTTTTGTCCGGCCCTTTTTTGGAGTTTTGTGTGAAATGATCAATGATTTGATTTTTGCTTCATTCTCTTTTGTGTTTTTTCCTTGCAAGCAAATTAAATGAAGATAATACCAAAGAATTTGTGATTGCAAGCATTTTCAGGAAGAAACTGAGTATTATCTGACAGAATTGCAGGGGTGCCAATACTTTTGGCCACCACTGTACAACATCCATCCATAATAAAAATTTTACTTAATAAAAAGTAAAAATTCCATCTGCTTGAACAGTTCATCTGCCTCAGTCTCTTGCCTCCCCGGTCTCCTTCTGCACCAACATCACGTGAAACGTTGGCTACATCAAGCACCACCAGAGGGAACAGGGAGAAACTACATTTAACCCCCACGCCCAGAAAGCCCGAGTGCCTATCTTTACAGTAGCTTGGGAGTGCCAGGCATGGCCACCACCAACCATGTCAGCAGGGACTCAGAGGATCCAACCCATGCCTGGCATACTGGAGGGTTCCACCCTGTGCTCCGGAGTGTTACACTACCAGTGTGAGACATGTAGATCAGGAGAGTAAACTGTCAGTCATTACATGTCTCGCATTTTTCAAACCTCCTTTAATTTCATTAAGATGTTAGAAGGGTTAACGTTCAGCAGCAATTTTTCATTTTTTTCAAATAATTTTGCAAATCTCATTTTCACAGGCAGTTTTGAAGTGACTGAGAGTCCTACATATCAGAAAACCTCCATACGTTATACCATTTTAAAAACTGAACTCCTCAGGGGCATGGACTAGGCACCAGCAGGAGAAGACAAGTCTTGCACAAGCTCCTTTCCCTAGGCTTTATAAAAACTTTCCCAGATTTAAAATTAATCCCCCAACCCTCCCAGCACCTCTCCTGGGACCTCCTACCTACTTGGGAGCAAGATAAAATCCCCAGTTATCAGATCAAGAGATCTGCTGGAACACCCATGGTGAGCCTGTGGAGGAGGGGAGGACATGCTGTAGACCCCAGGAGATAAAAGCATAAAATTTCCATCACCAACCAAGAGACATACCGGATGTGATCCCTGGCGGTGGAGTGAGCGAATTTGAGTGCCAGGAGGGTCAGGTGCAGTTCACGCAGAAGATGTCGGGTACTGTCGTGGAGTACAGAGGAGGAGGTAGGAGCGGGAATTCCCCGACTGCCAGAGCGAGTGTGCCGGTCCTTGCTGCACCACCCCATCCCGGTCAGCGGTGTAGTGATCGTGTGGCCCCTGAGGGTTCAGTCGCCACAGAGGTACTGCACCTCACCCAGAGGTGTAGTGTCTCCTTCTCTCAGGTAAAGGAGGGAGTGCTGCCCAGAACCCCAACACCTGCATCCAACACTACACTGCTCCAGGCAGGCTGGAAGGGCAAGATGCAATGTGTTTTCCTGCTGAGTCCTGTCCCTGGCTGGAGTGGGGGGAACCGAGAGGTAGGGGGAACCAGTAGTGGGTGTGGGTGGAGGAAGCAGTTTAGGGGAGCACCATAGTAGTAGATATAAAGAGGGTGGAGAACAGTTCAATAGGTCAGTGAGAGAAGTCTGGGAGTCTCTTTAGGAGCTCTGCTCCACAAGTTGGGGCCTAGTGCTAGAGGCCCAGGAGCGGAGCAGAGGAGTAGGCTCCGTTCTAGTAAAGGGATCCCGGGGGGTACGGCGAGGGCAGGACGGCACCCGTACGCCCCGAATCTGTCAGAAGACAGTGGGATCATAGGCCGCAAGAAGGGGACCGGTCCCTGGACCAGTCGTGTAACTCCAAGTCTCGGCTGGAAAAACCAGAGGCTTCTGGCTTATATAGTCAGTTGCCAAAAGCCTCATTCTAATCTCCGCGAGGGTCAAGCAGGTCTGGGAACTCCAGTGAGATAGGAGGGACTTCAGAGCACCCGAGTGGGATTGAGAGTGGGGAAGCGCGGGGCAGGAGGGAGAAGACCCAGCGTGAAGACGGTGTAGCAAGGAACACAAGAAAGCGGGGTTCCGTCAGGTGCTCCTAACTTGCCTGAGGAAGAGCTGAACCCCTGCCTGGTGAGCGCAGCGCGACGTGGGAGGCTGTAAGCTGGATAGTGCAACCTGAGGAACTTAACAACTGTGAGTAAAGACTCGGATGACTGCATCGCACTGCCTCCGTGCAGCCGGAACTTGACGTGAAATCAGCGGATGTCAGAGCCGACTGCAGCCGGGGGTCACATGGTGCACATAGTGTATATGTGGCGCCCTGCTGCGCATTGGTGCCACAGATCCCAGAGGGGTGCATGGATGGACTCCTCCACAAGAGGCCCTCATAGCATTCACACACCTCCACCCTACCACCTCAGACCACCAGAGGGAGCCCGGATAGGGATATATATACTGGAGGGTAGAGAACAGTTTCCTCAGGGGACAGAGTTAGTTCCAGTTCCTGCAGAAGATGAGCCTGAGAGAGGTCAGTCTGCAGTGGAGCGCAGTCAGTTCCTCTAGAGAGAGTTCAGACTCAGTGAGCTCAGATTAGTGAGCCAGAAGCGTGCCGTTGCTCAGAGAGCGGCAAAGAGTAGCGAGGCCTACTGCCCGTGTGAAGCCTAGTGAGGGCCCCGAGCGTGGCCGAAGGCGAGTGGGGTAAGCAAGCAACATAGGAGGCAGAGGAGCTTAACCAGCTCACCCCAAAACCATTTAACGGACACCGGGTCCGCGCCTACAGGGGGCCTATATCCCCAGCAGGAATAACCGGAACCCCTGGAGAACTATACGTCCCAGGTTCACCAGAAGCTGACTGTTATACCAGGGCCAGGAGTCACGGAGGCCCAAGAGACCAGGGAGTGTGATCTCCAAACAGAAGGCCCTACCACCAGGTCAGCAGGTGCAAGACAGAGACCAAGCCAGGCCTAGCTCCAGGCAGGTCAGAAACTTACCAAGGAAAGGCAAGGAACAGGAGGCCCCACCCCGCTCACTGGGGAGAGTCCTGATATGCACCCTTCACCCTGAAGTACCCTGGACCATGCCAGAAACACCACCAGTAAAGGTACTGAAGTGAACTCCCGTGTGCGTGCCTGTTCTTCCTCTGACCCGGCTGGGTCCCCTCCGTCCTGCATCACTACACTTACGCTGCCCTGAGGCTCCGCTCCACCTGTGGGGAGCCGCACCAACTAAGTTGCCTAAACACCGGCCTCAGAGGACTGTCGCAGCGCTGGTGATCCTCACCAGACACCACAGGTGGCGTCACGAACATGCCTATCCCATATAACTCCCCCCCCCTTCTTTTAAGAGTGACCCCAGGGTACGGCCCGGGAGCCAATCACCGCGACATCCCCCAGACCCAGGCAACAAGGCCCAGGCGCCGAGTCGTCCCCATCCCCTGGGCGCGTCATATACATTGGGGAGATAATAAAAAGTACTGGACAACTTCTTTAATGCTGAAAGTTGCATATTACCTTCTTTATCTAAATGCTATTGCCACCTACTGGTCGATAGATATTACCACAAGTGACCAATACCTTTGCTCTTTTTTTTTTTTTTCACATCACTCGTGACTAGTGAGGAGGGAGCATGCTTGAGATGCTCGGCGTTCGCCGAATATTTCCGGGTTGCTCGGGCGGGAACTCTGGTCCCCTCCCTGCATGTTTGGCGCTCTTTAGAGAGCCAATGAACATGCAGGGATTGCCTGCCATGCACTGTAATTCCATAGCCATGTTGGTTGTGGGCATTACAGTGATTGGCTGACCGCACAGCGTCAACAGGTCTATATCAGACCTGGCGCCGCCAAGCTCGCCACAGTCACTCTGGAATCCGACAGTGTAGGGAGAGGTGCTGCAGCGTCAGGGAGAGATTTGCTTGTGTATTATGTAGTGTAGGAAGAAAAACCGTACATTATACATATCCATCTCAACAAACAGTCCTTCTGAGGACTAATCCATCTGCAGAGATATCAGGCAGGCAGGGTGTATAGGCAGGAAGTGTATATAGCAGACTGCAGTGCATATAGCACAAGAGGCTCCATTCCAATTCTGCCTTCTGCTGCTGTTAAATATTTTTATACAAAGGCCAAGGTCTCAGGGGCCAGGAATACTTTTCTTTGGATCTTAGTCCTCATTATTTGCTTAAAAAGCAATCCAGAGAACACCGTTTTTCTGTGCCATTTGCTTGTTGGCACTGCAGAATACTTCTAGGTCCTTTCCATATTACAGCGCTAGAAATCCAGCTATTTAAAACTGTGTTTTCTCCATCACACGGATCACATATAAGTTCGCTCCAAACTCAGTCATTTGTAGTGAGCGTGGAAGATACTGTCCTCCATTTAAAATGGGCAAGGCACGTGGCAAGGGATGGGGAACTGGACGTGATGGTAATGGTGCATGCAGAGGCCGAGGACAAGGCCGTGGCCAAGCCGAAATTGTGCCACAATAAACATACACATCTTCTCGCCTGACCTTCCTGTCCCAATTTCTAGGGGACCGCAGCACACCACTATTGAACCTAGAGCAGTGTCAAAAGGTTGTTGGTTGGATAGCGGATAATGCTTCTGTAGCACCCCGAGGGCTAGGTTGCTACAGAGATATTGCATCTCAACCAGATGTGCGATATCTCACTCTCAGGTAAGGATGGAGTGTGGATCAGGACCCCGACACCTGCAAGCATTACACCACATTTCCGGGGGGCAGGGCGACTGATATGCTTCAACCAGAGCACGACAGTCCCTGTCCCTGGCTGGAGTGGGGGGAGGGAACACCGAGGAAGGGGGAACCCTGTAGTGCAGGAGCAGGGAGAGAGCAGTTCCTGGGTGCACCTAGAGGGAGGTATAAAAGGTGGGCACCATCTTAGTTCGGAGTGGAGTTCAGTACAGACAGAAGAAGAGGGAGCAGGAGGTTGGAGCAGAGGCTCTGCATGGGCTCTGCTCCGCAGGCAGGCCTAAGAGAGAGGCCGGAGCCTGGAGGAAGCAGAAGGAAGGAAGGAGGAGCGGAGGAGGCTCCAGGAACAAGGAATGAAGGGACCCCAGGAGTGTGGACCGGCGAGTCGCCACCACACGCCCGAATCTACCTGCGTAGAAGGGTCAGGCCAAAGGGGGAGACCGGTCCCCGAAACTAGTGGAGGCGGGGAACTACCCTCAGCTACAAACCGGAGGCTGTGACATTTCATGTGGCGCAGCCCCTCGCTACACCCGTTAGAAAGGCACCATATAGGGTCAGGGAAACTGGCGCCAAGTTTACCAAGAGAAGGCCCGAGGCAGCCGGACAGAAGCGAGGTCACTGGCGGGGTATGACAGAGAAAGGAAACACAAAGGGGGTCCTGTGAAACACTCTGGAGATACCTGGGAGTCGGCTGAGCCCCTCACCTGGTGAGCACAGTATGACGTGGGCAGCCGTTACCTGCAGAAGTGGTCTGGATAATAAGAACTGTGAGTAAAGACCCTGGACTGCATCACTGACTCTGTGTCGTCACTGCTACTCCTGCACCATCACCCCCATCCTCCGCATACACTGCCCTGAGGTTGCACTACTCCCGTGGGGAGTTGTATTACACTCTGCTGCACCCACAACACCAGCCTCAGCGGCCACCCATAAATAGGCCGCCATTTGAGTTGACCACCCTGAGCCACGGGACCGGGTCCCCGCCACATGAGGACTACAACCCCCAGCATCCGCAACGGGTCCGGTTCCGGGTATCCCCTCACATGCGCGGCCCAGGGGGCGCGTCACTTCCAGTCACTTAGCCACCACCACCACACGGTCAAGTTTCAGTAGCCGTGAGTCTGGACCGCATATTCTTCACCCTGATCCTCTCATCTCCCACCATGCCGAGTGCCCGGAGACAACTGATCATACACTTGGATACTTTGAAGAGCTGTTTACTTTTCCATTTAAAGATTCGGGCCTCTCACCCGGTCCACTTGAAGCAGGGCAAGAGGAGATCGCGTATAGCGATGCCCAAATATTTGAGCAGCCACGGTCACACGAATGCGACGGTGGGAAAGTGTCACAAGAGGGGAATATGATGAGACAATTGCCAGAAAGTCAGGAGGAGGACCAGGGTGTGGAAGAGGAAGACGAGGTGGTGGATGATATAGTAACTGACCCAACCTAGCAGGAGGACATGCAGAGCAAGGACAGCAGCACACAGGGGGAGGGAGGCAGAGCACCCCAACAGGCAGGAAGAAGCAGTGTGGTGGCCGCACACAGAAGTCGGGCAACAGTTCCCCGTAACACCAACAAGAAGGAAGTTGCCAGTACAACTGTTAGAGTCTTTAAAAAACAACCAGACTCGGGAAGACCTGCCGATAACCCCAAAAGGGCCAATTGCACCACCTGCCAGGCCAGCATCAGCTTTGTGGGCCGAACCCCAGGGTCCAGGAACAGTGTCTGCGGGTGGCACCATTGCTTCATCCGCTGTTGTGCATGCAAGCAAGTCAATCCCCTGTCCATGGTTGCACACTCAAGTAGCAGCATCAGGAAGCACGTCCATGTCAGTTGTCCATACCCCAGTCCTTGGAACGCAAGCGCAAATATGCAGCCAACGCCCCACAGGCCACACTACTAAATTCTCACATTTCACGACTGCTTGCGCTCGAAATAATGCCTTTTAGGCTCGTGGAGACAGAAGCATTCCGCAACCTGATGGCGGCGGCCGTCCCTCGGTACTCTGTCCCCAGCCGCCACTATTTCTCCCGGTATGCCATCCTGTGGCGCCCCTGAGGGTTCAGTCGCCACAGGGGTACTGCACCTCAGATAGAGGTGTGGTATCTCCTCTTCCAGGTAAGGATGGAGCATCACCCAGAACCCCAGTTTACACTCAACACTACACCACTCCTGTCCTGCAGGGGGCCTAAATGCACCAGGGTGATGCCCCATTCCGGGATAGAGGAGATGGGGGGAACCAAAAGATAGGGGGAACCAAGTAGTGGGTGAGGGTGGAGGAAACACTTACAGGAAGCACTTATAGAATCATATACAATATTTTGCCATCTTAAGTTCAAGGTCTTTTGATTGTGGGTCTTCTGTCAGGGTCCAGCAAGAGTCTGTAGCTGGCTGAAGAATCACGGTCCTCGCTCTCTGGCCTAGAGACGAGGAGCGGGTCAGAGTTAACAAGTTTCTCTGCCCGGTCAGGGTCCCGTTCTAAGAAGGCCTTGGAGGGGAGCAGAGGAGATAGGCTCCACAGGCGAAAGGATCCCAGGGGGATACGGACGGAGCGGAGTCGCCACCTGTATTCTTCACTCTGGCCTAGCCAGAGGGACTCCTGCCACAAGAGGGATGGCTGGCCCCCCGATATCTGACTGTGAACTTCACGTCACTGTTGGAAAAGCCCGGCGGCTTAGTGGATTCCAGGGAGGAACACAAGCAAAAGGAAGTGGGAGAACTCAATAAGAAGGAGAGGAACACACCAACGGGGTCTTGACAGATGCTCCTGATCTACCTGGGAAGTGCTGAACCCCCTTCCTGGTGGCCGCATTATGCCGTGTGTAGCAGAGAGAAGCTTTGGAGGCTGAAAGTGCATCTAAAGTGAGTAAAAACCTGGATTACTTCATTTACCGCCTCCGCTTGTTTATTCCTGCACGGCACTGCACCAACCATACCTCCACAACTCTCCAGATTATTCTCTCTGCCCTGAGGCCTACTCTGCCTGTGGGGAGTAGTACCAACCAAGCTGCCAGAACATCAGCCTCAGAACTGTTGCAGAGCTGGTGGCCATCACCAGAAACCACAGGTGGCGTAGTCGAACAACCACTCAAAGCCCATTTTTCATGTGACAGCCCTGGGCACGGACCGGGTCACGGCCACGACGACATCCCACACCACCACCATACATTGACCTGGCACCGAGTAACCCCACCGCTCAGGGAGGGCGAGTCAGTCCCCGCATTACACAAGCACGTGTCCCAAAACATTAGCCGTGCCCTCAACAACGCAGTTACCGGTAAAGTCCACCTAACCACGGACACATAGACAAGTGCTTGTGGGCAGGGATGGAACATCTCGCTGACGGCACACTGGGTTAATATAGTGGAAACCGGGAACCAGTCGGCCCTTGGGACGGAACACGTCCTCCCGACGCCAAGGATTGCGGGCCCCAGGTCAATCAGGGTTGCCGCCACGGTCTACAGCTCCTGCACCTCATCCTCCTCCTCCTCTTCAGCCTCCATATCCAAAATGACCACATCAATCACAAGCTGGAAGCACTGCAGCACTGCCTCTGCCAAGCGGCAACAGGCTGTGCTAAAGCTAATATGCTTAGGTGACAAACCTCACAATGCTGAAGAGTTGTGGACAGCTCTGAAAGAGCAGGCAGATCTGTGCCTCACACCGCTGAACCTACAGCTAGGCATGGTCGTGCGTGACAATGGCCAGAACCTGGTGGCGGCTCTGAGGCAAGGCGAGCTCACACACATACCATGCCTGGCCCATGTGCTTAACCTCGTGGTTCAGCGGTTTCTCAAATCCTACCAGGAGCTGCCAGATCTGCTTGTTAAAGTACACCGCCTGTGTGCCCATTTTAGAAAGTCAGCTACAGCTTCCGCTGCCCTTGCCGTGTTTCAGCAGCGTTTGCAGCTTCCGGCTCACAGACTGGTGTGTGATGTCCCCACGCGTTGGAACGCTACACTGCAGATGTTGGGAAGGATTTGTGAGCAGAAGAGGGCAGTTGTTGAGTACCAGCATCAACAAGGCCGTCGGTATTCAGTTCAGACTCCACACAAGACCTCAGGAGTGCACATGGATGTCAGACATATGTACCATCCTCCAAAACTTTGAGGACTCCACCAAGATGGTGAGCGTCAATGATGCCATAATTAGCGTCACCATCCCTCTTCTCTGTCTTCTGAAATGCTCTCTGCTCACAATCAAAGAGGATGCATTGCAGGCGGAGCACAATGAGATGGAGCAAGGAACCATACAGGGCAATTACACACAGGCCAGCCTCATTTCATCCCAACGTGGATTGGGTGACAATGAGGAAGAAGAGGAGGAGGAAGGACAGGAGCTAGTTTCATGCACTATAGACTGTACTACCTGCACAGCTGTCATACCGTCTGTTCAGCGTGGATGGCCAGAGGACAGAGAGGAGGAGGAAAAGGACAGAGAGGAGGAGGAAAAGGACAGAGAGGAGGAGGAAAAGGACAGAGAGGAGGAGGAAAAGGACAGAGAGGAGGAGGACGACAACGGTCAGTCATCCTCTTGGTGAGGACACGAAAGTCTTGCCTGTTAGTAGTCTGGCATGCATGGCTGAGTTTATGTTACGCTGCCTTTCCCATGACCCTCTCATTCTCAAAATTTTGGGTGACAGTCATTATTGGTTGGTGACACTTCTAGACCCACACTACAAGGAGAACTTTATATCTCTTATTCCTGAGGTGGACAGGTCTACAAAAATGGGGCTGTACCAGAAGGCCCTTGTTGCAGAACTATTAAAAAAATTCCCATCTGAAAACGCTGGCGGCAGAGGGCACACTTCCTTGGACAACCAAGGAGTACAGGCGAGAGAGAGACACAACTTTAATCCAGCAGAGGCAGGGGAACACTGTCAAAGTTCTGGGAGAGTTTTCTCAGACCCTCCCATCGCACAGGCCCTGAGGCGCGGGGTACTCTCACAAGGAGTGCAAAGTTTGGGAAGATGCTGAGGGAGTACCTTGCCGACTGTACCAACGTCCTCCGTGATTCCGCTGGGTATTATTGGGTATCCAAGCTGGATACGTGGAATGAACCAGCTCTCTATGCCTTGGAGGTCCTGGCCTGCCCTGCCGCCAGCGTTTTATCAGAGCGGGTTTTTAGTGCTGCTGGTGGAATTATAACTGATAAGCGCATCCGCCTGCCAACTGAAAATGCTGACAGGCTGACTCTTCTAAAAATGAACAAGGGCTGGATTGGGCCAGACTTCTCAACACCACCGAATGATAGCAGCGTAACAAACTCACATCCCAAGAAAAGGACACTGGATTTGTATTCCCATGCACCTTTTCACACCCACACATGGGTATACACTTCCTGATTTTGGCTATTTGCTCTTGTCCTCCTCCTCCTCATCCTCCACCACCATATCACCAGGGTGACCGTGGTCTGTGATGCAACACCCAATTTTTTTAAATGGTGTTTACGATGCCCGTAAAAAAAAGTTTTATACAGTATGTTCATGTATATCTCCCAGAGGTAAAGGTTTGTCAGCCCATACACTTAGTGCATGGGCATTACAAGTATAGGAGGCCCGCTCCTTTCTAATGGCAACATTTTTTTTTATGAGGCCCTCTTCCACATCTCTTCCAAGGTGCATTGAAGTGCCTCCAAATTTTTGGCAGCCCTAGCATTCACTCCATAGGCCAACACTATGGGAGACTCTCTCCTTTCTAATGGGAATTTGTCATTACTGTGGCCCTGCTCTATGTCTCTTTAAATTCTTAGTGGGGTTTTTCCGAAAATTGGTCAGCCGTTGGACTCCCTGCATACCCTATAACTGTATAGCAGACCCTCTCCTTTCTAATGGGAACATTTTTTTTTTACTGAGACTCTCCTCTGTCTCTTCAAAGGGGTATAGGGTTGCGTCCAAATTTTTGGATGCCCTTGCAGTCACTGCATACGCAATAACAGTATATGAGACCCACTTGTTAATAATGGGAACAACAAAGCATAGCCGGCTGATGTCTCTCTAACAATAGCGAGGGCCGTCTGATGTCCCTATAAAAATAGGCTTTATGACTTTGAGTCCCTCCATCATAAATAAAACAGGATGTATCTGATGATGTGTCACACACCACATTGCCAGATAAGGTTATAAAATGTTAAAATGACATTTCCCGGTGAATGCATTTGTCTTAAAAAATAACGTAGCAAAAACAATAGGATCTTTCTTTAGTATAAAAAAAAAAAAAAAAAAGAGCGTCACCAATTTAACCTAAATGTAATCACATTGTTCAGCTCATGCACCTCCTCCTCCATCTCCGAAATGACCACATCAGTCACAAGCTGACAGCACTGCCTTGGCCAAACGGCAACAGGCTGTGCTGGAGATAACATGCTTAATTGACAAACCGCCCAGTGCTGCAGAGCTGTTGAAAGCTGTAACACAGCAGCCCGATCTGTGGCTCTCACCGCTGAACATACAGCCAGGCATGGTCGTGTGCAACAATGGGCGGAACCTGGTGACGGAGAAATGACAGCTGGAGTAGATACGGTTTCCCTCTATGCCAGCCCTTTCACCGAGCTAAATACAACTCTCAGCAAAAAAAGTTGTGGACTGGCTCCGTACCGTCCCTGGCCACATTCACCTGTCCACGTGTTTGTGGTTAGGCGGTCCTTCTCAGTAAGTGCACTGGGGAGGGCACGGGTAATGTTGTGGGACCCATGCTTGTGGAAGGCGAAGGCGACACCAGGAGAAAACAGTGGCGGCTGGGGACCAAGTATGGACACCCGGCCGCCACCGGCATGAGGTTATGAAAAGCTTCCGCCTCCACGAGCCTAAAAGGCCACATTTCAAGTGCAAGCAGCTGTCAAAAATTTGGTAGTATAGTATTGCACCTGTGGGTGGGTGGGTGGCTGCATACTTACGCTTGCATTCCAAGGAATGGGGTAGGGACAACTGAACGCTGCACTGGGACAAGGACGTGGACGGTGATTGTTTCAAGTCTGCAACGACAGGTGCATGGCGGGAGGCATCTTCGCATGCGCCAAGGATCACTTATGATGGGCACACTTTTAGGCAGTGACCAGGGAGTCAGAGGCTTCCAGAGGTCTTCCCCATGCTGTTCCCATGTCTTTTCAGCACTGTATGCATGTGTCTGATGATATCTCACACATCACATGGCCAGATAAGGTTGTAAAATGTTAAAATGACATTTCCCAGTGAATGCATTTGTCTTGGTTGAAAGCAATGCAAAAGTGCAAAAACGCATCAAAAAAGCTACTTGTGAACATAGCCCAAGGTGTGGAGGAGCATTTTTGTTTTTGGTTATTTATTTTGCTTTATATACATTGTACATGTCATGGAAAGGATGTTCCTTAACCGGTTCAGGACCGCCCACTGTACATAAACGTCGGCGCTGCCTGGGCTCTGTGCAGCGCCGACGTTTAAAAACGGTGGGTGGTCCCGCAGCGCTCAGGACCCCCAGGGTCCTGCTAGCGCTGCGGTACCGGTTCAGAGCGATAGCTCTGACATGTGGCATCATGGGGACCTGATTGGATCAGGTCCCCATGATGTTAACCTGTTCCTATCTTCTAGATGCCGCGATCCATAGCGATCGCGGCATTTAAAAGATAGGGACAGCCGGTGGTCGGCGATCGGGACCCCCCACATACCTGTCAGCGGCGGGGATCCCGGTGCTGTGACCTCTGACATCGAGACCTAATTGGCTCAGGTCTCGATGTCAGCGTCACACCAGCCAATCAGAGAGATCACCAGGGAAGTTTGTTTTAGCAACAAACTTTCCCGGGCGATCTGCCTGATAAATGCAGTTTCTCCTCTGATCTCAGTGAGAGAGCAGAGGAGAAACAGTGTGACAAGAGCTGTCAGCCTTGCCACTGTGAAAGTAAAAAAAATAAAAAAGAAAGTAAGAGTTAGGGTTAGTGAGTCAGTCAGATGAGTCCAGTCAGTCAGATCTGTCAGATGAGTCCAGTCAGTCAGATCTGTCAGATGAGTCCAGTCAGTCAGATCTGTCAGATGAGTCCAGTCAGTCAGATCTGTCAGATGAGTCCAGTCAGTCAGATCTGTCAGATGAGTCCAGTCAGTCAGATCTGTCAGATGAGTCCAGTCAGTCAGATCTGTCAGATGAGTCCAGTCAGTCAGATCTGTCAGATGAGTCCAGTCAGTCAGATCTGTCAGATGAGTCCAGTCAGTCAGATCTGTCAGATGAGTCCAGTCAGTCAGATCTGTCAGATGAGTCCAGTCAGTCAGATCTGTCAGATGAGTCCAGTCAGTCAGATCTGTCAGATGAGTCCAGTCAGTCAGATCTGTCAGATGAGTCCAGTCAGTCAGATCTGTCAGATCAGTCCAGTCAGTCAGATCTGTCAGTCAGTCCAGTCAGATCTGTCAGTCAGTCCTGTCAGATCTGTCAGTCAGTCCTGTCAGATCTGTCAGTCAGTCCTGTCAGATCTGTCAGTCAGTCCTGTCAGTCCTGTCAGATCTGTCAGTCAGTCCGTCAGTCCGTCAGTCCGTCAGTCCTGTCAGATCTGTCAGTCCTGTCAGATCTGTCAGTCCTGTCAGATCTGTCAGTCCTGTCAGATCTGTCAGTCCTGTCAGTCAGATCTGTCAGTCCTGTCAGTCCGATCTGTCAGTCCTGTCAGTCAGATCTGTCAGTCAGTCCTGTCAGATCTGTCAGTCAGTCCTGTCAGATCTGTCAGTCAGTCCTGTCAGATCTGTCAGTCAGTCCTGTCAGATCTGTCAGTCAGTCCTGTCAGATCTGTCAGTCAGTCCTGTCAGATCTGTCAGTCAGTCCTGTCAGATCTGTCAGTCAGTCCTGTCAGATCTGTCAGTCAGTCCTGTCAGATCTGTCAGTCAGTCCTGTCAGATCTGTCAGTCAGTCCTGTCAGATCTGTCAGTCAGTCCTGTCAGATCTGTCAGTCAGTCCTGTCAGATCTGTCAGTCAGTCCTGTCAGATCTGTCAGTCAGTCCTGTCAGATCTGTCAGTCAGTCCTGTCAGATCTGTCAGTCAGTCCTGTCAGATCTGTCAGTCAGTCCTGTCAGATCTGTCAGTCAGTCCTGTCACATCAGTCCGGTCAGTCCAGTCCGGTCCGTTCAGTCCAGTCAAAAAATATAAAAATAAAATGGCCCGTCAGACTTATACCGCAGAGGAGGTGTATGCCCTGCTGTGTTCTGACACTGATGACAGCGCAATCTCAGATGGAGATATGGATTTTGAGGGCTTTAGTAGCGGCGACACTGAGAGCCCAGAAATGAGCAGTGATTCTGTTCCATCCTCAAGCCCAAGGACCAGTACAGCAATAGGGGCAAATAGCGCTACTGGAGAAACGTCTCCAAATCAGGGAACACTGCCCAGTACAAGCGCTGTCCCTGCTACTAGTGAATTGGCGAACGCCAGTGTACAAGGGGCGTTGCCACATGATCTAGCATTTCCCAGATGGGAGGCTTCAGATTCGGCTGCTCCATTCAGCCCTGATTTCAACGCCATTCCTGGTATAAATGTGGAGGTGGAAGATTTTGGACCAATTCATTTTTTTACAGACAGCTTGCTAGAGCATATTGTCGTGCAATCAAATTTATACGCGTCCCAATTCATAAGCCAGAATCCCCGATCTTACTATGCTAGGGCAAATTTATGGACACCAACTAATGTCCCGGAAATAAAAAAAATTTTAGGACTTACATTTGCCATGGGGCTTGTTAAAAAACCGAGCATTCGATCCTACTGGTCCAACCACCCTGTTCAAGCCACCCCTATGTTTTCAGTCATTCTGCCTAGGACCCGTTATGAAATGCTCATGCGGTTTTGGCATTTTAACGACAATAGTCAATGCCTGCCCAGAAATGCCCCAGAACATGACAGGTTATATAAAATTAGACCCATCATTGAAAATTTGTCAGAAAAATTCTTAAGCCTCTACACCCCAACACAAAATATTTCTATAGATGAGTCCCTTGTAAAATTCAAAGGAAGACTGCACCTCAAGCAATTTATCCCATCTAAAAGGGCAAGGTTTGGAATAAAGATCTATAAAATGTGCGAAAGTTCAACCGGATACACATCCGCTTTTCGCATATATGAGGGGAAAGATAGCCAACTAAACCCACCAGGATGCCCTACTTATCTGGGGACATCTGGAAAAATTGTTTGGGAGCTGATAAGTCCATTTTTTCAAAAAGGCTACAATCTATATGTGGACAATTATTACACCAGCATACCCCTATTTAAAAGTCTGGTTGAACACAACATCGGGGCTTGTGGGACCATCCGTAAAAACCGTCAGGGGTTTCCACAACCATTGGTCAACCAAAAGTTTCAAAAGGGGCAGTCAGGGGCTGTACGCAACGGAGAGCTGCTTGCCCTGAAATATAGGGATAAGAGGGATATTTTTGTCCTCGGCTCGATCCACACAGATGCCACAAGGGCCACTGTAGAACTAGGATCCACCACTCCGAAGCAAAAACCTGTGTCAGTCATTGACTACAACAAACACATGGGGGGTGTGGACCTTGCAGACCAGGTTCTACAGCCATACCAGGTATCAAGAAAGTCCTATACCTGGTATAAAAAGTTGGTTATTTATTTGTTTCAGGTGGCCACATACAATTATTTTGTGTTGTACAAAAAAGCAGGAAATTCAGATCCTTTTCTTGATTATCAAGAAAAGGTAATTGAAAATCTTGTCTTTCAAAGTGTTAGCCCCGCTCATCCATTAGAATCTGAGGATGTGAAAAGACTCACTGAGCGACATTTTATTGCACTTATTCCAGCAACGGAAACCAGAAGGAACCCCCAGAAAAGATGTCGTGTATGTACTAAGAGAGGAATGAGGCGTGATACCCGCTACTATTGCCCACAATGCCCATCATTGCCAGCCTTATGCGTCACTGACTGCTTTAAAATCTTCCACACAGAACCACGTTTTTAAACTGTAAAAATGTATCCCAATTTGTCATTCAAACATTTGGTTCATTTAGTGAATGACACATTCGAGTAGAGCTCACTTAATTTCCAGGGGGGGTTCTCCAGAATCTAAACCTTCCATTGCGTGCTTGTTTCTGGAAATCATCCATTGAGTTAAAATGGTCACTAAACCCATAGATGAATTCCCAGAGGGGTTTCATTTCCAAAATGGGGTCACTTCAGGGGGGATTCTTTAGCTCTGGTACTCTGAAAAGTGCCAGAACAGCATAATCCCCCCTGAAGTGACCCCATTATAGAAATGACACCTCTGTGGGAATTCATCTATGGGTTTAGTGACCATTTACCTATCTACTTATTTTCCCACCACTAGATTAATTTATACAGAGGAGTAGATTGTAAAATTCGGTCACTTGTTGTGGGTTTCCTCTGTTTAGGCACCTCAGGGGCTCTCCAAATGCAACATGGCGTCCGCTATCCATTCCAGTCAAATTTCCATTCCAAAAGTCAAATGGCGCTCCTTACCTTCCAAGCCATGCCGTGCGCCCAAACAGTGGCTTTGCACCACATATGGGGTATCAGCGTGCTCAGGAGAAATTGCACAACACATTTTGGGGTCCATTTTTTCTGGCTGCCCTTGTAAAAATTAAAAATTTGAGGCTAAAGTAGCAGTTTTGTGTTAAAAATGTGTTTTTTTATTTTCACACTTCAACATTATAAAATTCTGTGAAGCCCCTGGGGGTTCAAGGTGCTCACCACACATCTAGATAAGTTCCTTGAGGGGTCTAGTTTCCAAAATGGGGTCACTTGTTGGGGGTTTCCTCTGTTTAGACACCTCTGGGGCTCTCCAAATGCAACATGGCGTCCGCTATCCATTCCAGTCAAATTTCCATTCCAAAAGTCAAATGGCGCTCCTTACCTTCCAAGCCATGCCGTGCACCCAAACAGTGGCTTTGCACCACATATGGGGTATCAGTGTGCTCAGGAGAAATTACACAACACATTTTGGGGTCCATTTTTTCTGGCTGCCCTTGTGAAAATTAAAAATTTGAGGTTAAAGTAGCAGTTTTGTGAAAAAAAGTTAAATGTTCATTGTTTTCTTCCACATTCCAAAAATTCCTGTGAAGCACCTGAAGGGTTAATAAACTTCTTGAATGTGGTTTTGAGCACCTTGAGGGGTGCAGTTTTTAGAATGGTATCACTTTTGGGTATTTTCTGTCATAAAGGCTCCTCAAAGTCACTTCAAATAAGATGTGGTCCCTAAAAAAAATGTTTTTGTAAATTTTGTTGTAAAAATGAGAAATCGCTGGTCAACTTTTAACCCTTATAGCTTCCTAACAAAAAAAAATTTTGGTTCCAAAATTGTGCTGATGTGAAGTAGACATGTGGGCAATGTTATTTATTAACTATTTTGTGTGATATATCTCTCTGATTAAAGGGCATGAAAATTCAAAGTTTGAAAATTGCAAAATTTTCAAAATTTTCGCCAAATTTCCGATTTTTTCACAATCAAACGCAAGTGATATCAAAGAAATTTTACCACTATCATGAAGTACAATATGTCACAAAAAAACAATCTCAGAATCAGGGGGATCCGTTGAAGCGTTCCAGAGTAATTACCTCATAAAGTGACAGTGGTCAGAATTGAAAAAATTGGCCCGGTCACGAAGGCAAAAACAGGCTCTGGCGCGAAGTGGTTAACATATTTCCCAGGAAAATCCATTTTGGTTTTGCTTTGGTATGTTTTATTGTGAGTCCGTAAAAGTGGCATAATACCTCTTCCCCATGCTGTTCCCATGTCATTTGAGCATTTTAGTGCTCGCTCATCACTACTCGTGACACATCACTCATTATTTTATATGACGACTTTATTAAAACTATAAAAAAAATTGACCAAAAGAAATGTTCTTATAAACAATCTCTGATGATCACGTTGTGATTCTGCATGAAGCACGCCTACAGATCATAATGGTCAAATCAAATAAACAGCGTGTCAAAGATTCCATGGAAGGAGTTTCTTCTCGTAAACAAGGAGAATGTGACAAGTTTCTTAAGAAAAAAAAAAAAAAAAAAAAAAAAAAAAAAAACACACACTTTCCTCCCAAAAACTCATAAAAAAAAAAAAAAACACTTGCACAGTCTATGGAACCAGCACAGATTGAAGATACAGACTTTAGCAATGATGACTCAGAAAGCGAGTCATTATCCGCAGTTTCCGTACCCATCTCCAGATCTCAAAAGATCCCTGACCCAGGCCATGAAACCTTTGCTGCAAGAAATAACTGGTTTTAGATTAGACCTAATGCACATAGGCCACAAAGTCAATTCTCTAGAATCCTCACACTCAAACCTCATGGAATACACCAGTACGTTAAAAGAACAAGTTTCCTACCACCAACATCAACACAACACAACTATGATGGCCTTGGAGGAGCAAGAAAATAGAAGTAGATGTAAAAACGTAAGGATCAAAGGAATTCTCAAAACTTCCACACCAGAATCTTTGGAAAAAGTCACAAATTAAATTTTTGCCTCCATCGTTGGCTCTGAAAGGGCTGAAGTGTATAGCGCCGGCGTCTCTGCACATTTCCTCCTCCCCATGGTAGAGATGCCGGCTTACTCACCACCGTGGCCTCCATCTCGCTCCTCCTCCTGCTGCTGCTGCTGCCTGGGGTCTGCGCACTGCTCGTGGATCCCCAGGGACAGTGCTTAGGGGGCTCACGCGCGCGCCCGCCCATCCTGTTAAGGGACAGCATGCACAGTCCTAAAGTGGCTGGGAGACACTTTGTATATAAGGCACCTCCACCTGTTGTGAGGTGCCTGATCAATGTGTTTAGTCAGTGTCAGCATGCTTGCAAGTTGTCAGATGCCCAGTACCCACCAGTCTGTTACCCCTCCTGCACCTGTCTGTACTGTATTTCCATAGTGTCCGCCTACTCTTCAGCTGTGCCCACCACCACCAGCTCATCAGCCAACCCTGCCTCCACTTGCCATGCCAGTAAGTATACCAGCTGTTCCTGCCTGCACTCGCATCAGAAAGATCAGTAGGATATAATCTTCTTCTACCTGCGGACAGTGAAGACCCTCCTGACATCTACGGCCGTATCCGCACCTCCCCAATCTGCGGCAACTTTGGCCGTGCCAGATAGGTTCCTGGTTCCGGACCCAGTCTGTCAGCTCTTCCACGCTATGGCAGTGATCCTGCCCCATGTCAAGGATTCATCAACAAATGCACACTGCACTTTGAACTCTTGGCCCATCAGCTCACTTCAGATTGTGCCAAAGTGGCTTTTATCATGTCTCATCTCACTGGCTTGGCTCAAACCTCTATGAGAGTGAGGGGACCACCTTGTCTCTAACCTTCAGGCTTTTTTTTTTTTTAGCAGGTTTTTGACTAGCCTGGCAGGGTTTCCTCCACAGCATCCTCACTTCTCAGGTTGCGTCAAGGTAACCTCAAAGTGGGCCAGTTTGCCGTTTGTTTCCAAACCCTGTCCGCCAAACTCTCCTGGAATAACAAGGTGCTAGTGGCCGCCTTCTGAGAGGCATTACTGGGATCCTGAGTGGTCGCTTCTGTCACGTCCGGAGCCCGAAGTCTGGCATAGGGGCTACCGGACAGCGTCCTCTGGCGTACAGTGGAAGATGGAAAGGGACCCGCATAAACGGAAGGTGATGGCCGGTTCCAGGTGCACGGCTGAGGTGGAAAGGAAATCCCTGAGGCTGAGTGGGGTTGGGGGTAGTCCAGGATTAACTAGTTACAGGACTGAAGAGGAGTTGTACTAAGGAAGAAGAAAATGTGAATTGCTGTGCACTATCCCACTTGTCACCACCTGATGAATTTAAACTGACCAGTAAACATTTGCCTGTTGTAAAGTACTTTGTGTCCCTCGAGTTGTGTGCGGCGGCTCCTGAGGACAGACACCTGGAGTGAAGGTGATGCACCCTACACCCGACAGCACACTAGGACTGGAACACCATTATTTTTTATATGTTAAGTGCCAGAGCGAAATGGGACAGCAGCTCAGTCATGACTAACACTCTGCAGCACTTTACACTTGTCTGAGGGTTCGGGCAGTAAGATACTGGGGGGAAAAAAAAATAAAACACGGCCACACTAAAGCTTAGAGCAGGTTTCTTAGTGTGAGACAAATAACCTATAAGTCTAAGCCCCACTAAATGACCTAATGTCCCATCCCGTGATTATGCCGTTTTATCAGTGAAATATGTTGGTGGGGGACATGTGTCGCATGTTTGTGAGGCGCCCCGAGGGTTCGGTTGCCACAGGGGTATTGCACCTGAACCAGAGGTGTGATATTCCACTCCCAGTTAAGGATGGAGTTTGGACCAGGGCTCAGTTAGCTGCATACACACACTCACCCCATTTCCGGGGGACAGCTCGACGGTGATCCCATTTATGCAGGCACAACTGACCATGTCCGTGGCTGGAGTGGGGAGGGGGGAGAGAACCCAGTGATGTAGGAGCAGTAGGGGATGGTTTCTGGAGCATAGGAAGGAGCTCATTGGGTGCAGGTCACCTGAGCTCAGACACAGAGGTAGATAAAAGGTGGGAGCCATCTTAAGTCAGAAGAGAGTGGAGAGCGGGAGAGTTCAGTTCTCAGGGGTAGTTCAGCCAGAGCTGACAGGGAGCTGTGGCTCAGCCTGAGCTCAGCTCCACGAGGAAGGCCTGGAGAGAAGGCCGGGGCCAGAGAGGAGAAGAGGAGAAGAAGGAAGGAAAGAGGAGAGACAGAGGAGTAGAAAGGCTCCAGAAACAAGAAGGCACCCTAAGAGAGCAGAACGGACAGCAACAGTTGCAAGCCCGCGTTATATCGGGTGAAGGGTCAGGCCGTGGAAGGGTACCAGATTCCCAAGTTGGTGGAGGTAAATCATCCCTCAGCCAAGAACCGGAGGTCGTGATCATTTATTGGTGCGACCCCTTGCTACACCCGCTAGGAAGGCACCACATAGGGTCAGGGAAACTGGCGCCAAGTTTTACCAGAGAAGGCCCGAGGCAGCCGGACAGAAGCGTGGTCACTGGTGGGGCACGAGAGGCCAGAGAAAGGATAGAAGGGGGTCCTGTGCCACACTCCTGAGTTGCCTGGGGGTTGACTGAGCCCCTCACCTGGTGGACGCAGCACGGCTTGGGCAGTCATTGCTGACGGAGGTGACTTGGATATCAACTGTGAGTAAAAGGCCTGAACTGCACCATTGGACTCTGTGTGATTTATGCTGCGCCTGCATCATCACCCCCAGCATCCACCTACATTGCCCTGAGGCTACACTCTTCCTGTGGGGAGTTATCCTATCCCTGTGCTGCACACCAACACCAACCTCAGTGGTTAGCCTTGCAGCGGCGGTCATCCCTGACCTCCATCCACGGGTGGCGTAGTCGGACATTCAAAACACTGATAAATAGACTGCCACAGCATTTGGTCTGACCACCCTGAGCCACGGGATCGGGTGGCCACTACTACCCCCCAGCATCGCACAGAAGCCCGGTCCCGGGTGCCCCACGGCCCAGGGGGCGAGTCATTTGCATTTTATAATTCCTCATTTATCTATTATACACTGATGATACTTCAAGCTGCTATCATAAAATATTGAGTTGAACGACTGTCACTCAATATAATCCAATTATTTAAATCACAGCAATTATAATTGATATTAATATAAAAAAGAAATCCTATCAATAAAAGTTATGTTTTAGTGACCTGTCAGCGAGGTGCCCTATAGGTTCTTTATCAATATTGTACCCTCTCAGGTCACTGCATCTCCTATAGTCCCAGTATATATTTTCTAGTGTGAGACATGTAATAACAGCCAGCCATTCTCTTAATGCAGAGCTGCTTGTAATTAAAAAGGGGGAGCAGAGATGAGTGATTATACACTGCTCAAAAAAATAAAGGGAACACTCAAATATCAAATCCTAGATCTGAATGAATGAAATATTCTCATTGAATACTTTGTTCTGTACAAAGTTGAATGTGCTGACAACAAAATCACACAAAAATCATCAATGGAAATCAAATTTATTAACCAATGGAGGCCTGGATTTGGAGTCACCCCCAAAATTAAAGTTGAAAAACACACTACAGGCTGATCCAACTTTGATGTAATGTCCTTAAAACAAGTCAAAATAAGGCTCAGTATTGTGTGTGGCCTCCACGTGCCTGTATGACCTCCCTACAACACCTGAGCATGCTCCTGATGAGGTTGCGGATGGTCTCCTGTGGGATCTCCTCCCAGATCTGGACTAAAGCATCCGTCAACTCCTGGACAGTCTGTGGTGCAATGTGACATTGGTAGATGGAGCGAGACATGGTGTCCCAGATGTGCTCAAATCGGATTCAGGTCTGGGGAACGGGCAGGCCAGTCCATAGCTTCAATGCCTTCATCTTGCAGGAACTGCTGACACACTCCAGCCACATGAGGTCTGGCATTGTCCTGCATTAGGAGGAACCCAGGGTCAACCGCACCAGCATATGGTCTCACAAGGGGTCTGAGGATCTCATCTAATGGCAGTCAGGCTACCTCTGGCGAGCACATGGAGGGCAGTGCGGCTCTCCAAAGAAATGCCACCTCACACCATTACTGACCCACTGCCAAACCGGTCATGCTGAAGGGTGTTGCAGGCAGATCGCTCTCCACGGCATCTCCAGACTCTGTCACATCTGTCACATGTGCTCAGTGTGAACCTGCTTTCATCTGTGAAGAGCACAGGGCACCAGTGGCGACTTTGCCAATCCTGGTGTTCTTTGGCAAATGCCAAGCGTCCTGCATGGTGTTGGCTGTGAGCACAAACCCCATCTGTGGACGTCGGGCCCTCAGAGTCGGTTTCTAACCGCTTGTGCAGACACATGCACATTTGTGGCCTGCTGTGGTCATTTTGCAGGGCTCTGGCAGTGCTCCTCCTGCTCCTCCTTGCACAAAGGCAGAGGTAGCAGTCCTGCTGCTGGGTTGTTGCCCTCCTACGGCCCCCTCCACGTCTTCCCGTAGCGCCTCCAGCCTCTGGACACTACGCTGACAGACACCGCAAACCTTCTTGCCACAGCTCGAATTGATGTGCCATCCTGGATGAGCTGCACTACCTGAGCAACTTCTGTGGGTTGTAGAGTCTGTCTCATGCTACCACGAGTGTGAAAGCACAACCAACATTCAAAAGTGACCAAAACATCAGCCAGAAAGCATTGGTACTGAGATGTGGTCTGTGGTCCCCACCTGCAGAACCACTCCTTTATTGAGGGTGTCTTGATAATGGCCAATAATTTCCATCTATTGTCTATTCCATTTGCACAACAGCATGTGAAATTGATTGTCAATCAGTGTTGCTTCCTAAGTGGACAGTTTGATTTCACGGAAGTTTGATTTACTTGGAGTTATATTCTGTTGTTTAAATGTTCCCTTTATTTTTTTTGAGCAGTGTATACACCTTCAGCTTATATCTCATGCTGGCCAGTGTGAGGGTAGTCAGATAAAGCTCCGCTGTGTTTCATTACAAATGTGTCTGCAGCTCTCCTCTCACAGTGCTGTCAGCTCAGCTGTATCCCATCTGATCCATACTGACTGCCGTGAGATGAAATCTGTAGGTGTTAGTAAAGTCTGCTCTACTCCTGGCACTATGGTGTTACTTATATTTTATTTTCAGATATATTAAAAAAACATTTATAAATGTAAAAAGACCAAAACTGTAAAAAAAAAAAAAAAAAAAAAAAAAAAAGCAATCAAAGATGTACCTGTCTGAGCAGTTCACATCATCACTTTGAGACTCCAAGCTTCGACCTCTGCACATTGGGTTAGAATCAACTGGTTGCACATCAACTGGAAGGCTACATATATTTTTATGACAGCTTGGATTAACATAACCTGAGAAGGCCATGGCTTACAAAAGGATCTAAAAAAAACAAGTAAAAACTAAATATACTAAAAGTAAATAAATGTAAAAAATATGTCACAGCAATATACCAATATTGTTACATTAGAAGAAATAATTAAGTATTAAAATAAGTAATCATAATATTAATGTGTTTGTATTATTGGTAATAAGTTATTTGTATTTTAATTGCAGTTCTTTTTTTTTGACAGGTATTACATCTACAAAAACAGACAATTCAAATTGTATTATTACATTGACAATGTAATAATTTAATAAAATAATGAAGCAATAAAATATAGCATTAATGTAGAAGTAGTATTACTACATTATTTTTGTTCACTACTACAAAATAAAATAATGTAGTAGTAAAATTTGATATGGCTACAATCAGATATTTTATGGCTTCATTAATATTTAGTTGTGGTAATTATAAAATAGCTACTGCACAAACATTTCTAGCAGTGCAATCGTTATTTTGGCTATGATGTGATGGGTGCAATGAATGAAGGGAGACTGTAATTATAACTATACAATTCAATACCGTAGTAGTGTGGACATAGAACAAGTGTTTTTGTTTTTTTTTTCAATTTCATTTACTGGAAACAAAAACGGAATCACCCTTTTTCACTTGGCAGCCTGTCAATCAGCCCAAAATTATTATTGGATAAAAGGATAACAATATATAGGCCATGTTTCCCCATCTACTGAAAGCTAAAATCATGATAGGAAATATGGCATTAATATCTCCCGCCTGTGACATCCAGGTGGGCAGATTTCCTGAAAATCAGGGATCTCAATTTTCTGGAGCCTAGCCATATCCCATTGACCAACCCCGATATGAGCTGACGAAGGGGGAGGTATGTGTGAGTGACATATCTGATAAATATAGATTCTGAATTATAGTCAGTCCTGGAAGATACAGTTCGCTGTAATTCTGTACAGTTTTCAAAGGAGAGCTTCCCTCCGTAAAGATCAGAGCCATTCCTGCAACCACAGGTTTAGTTATTTTCTTTTATCATTTATTATATGTAATGGTCTATGTTCTATTATTTTGCCCCCCTTTGCATATTTTTATAAACACTGCCTACTTTTTGAATTAACATGTAATAAATTGCTTTCTTCTTGCTCTATAAACCACATCTCTGAAGCCATATGCTACCCCTAATGGGGAGACCGCACAATTTATTTTAGGGTCCTCCCCATTTTAATAACCAGCAAAGGCAAAGCAGACAGCTGTGAAGTAAAAGGCTGGGAAGCTCCATGGTTATTGGGCCTTCTCAGCATGATAAGACCAGCTCACAGCCAATAGAAGCCTGAACTTTTGTGCTGTAAAATGGGGAGTAGTAAGGGGTAGGGGGCTGCAAAAGGAAGTGAAGTGGGGGTAAGAGCAGGACAATTGCCCTGCAAACAAATTTGGATAGGGAAATCACTTAAAATAACAGAATAAAAAATATATATTTTTGAACCAGGAGCCGAAGGTCCAAGTGGAGGAAGAAGGTGAAGGTGGACGTTGACGTGGCGGTGTAGGTTAGAGAGGCGGAGGAGGAGGTAGCCAACACTGTTTCGTTTAGTTTTGTGGCTTCCCCAAATAAAAAACGAATGGCAAATAGAGTATATTTCATAGTTCATTTTAATGAACGTTAGCTTCCCCATGTTGTCTGTGGACAGACGGATGCGCCTGTCCGATCACACCCCCTGATGTGCTAAACACAAGTTCCGACAGTACATTTAGCACAGGGTAGGCCAGCACCTCCAAGGCATAAAGGGCAAGCTCAGGCCATGCGCAAGGGCGTACATAGAAATCATGGGGCCCCATAGCAGAAGTTCTAATTGCACCCCCCCCCCCCCCCCTCAAAAAAAATAAAAAAATTAAAATAATTGTCGGGGTCACAGAAGATCAGATCTCACAACTTTCCAGCCTTTACATAGTAGTTTCACTCCTGCTGAAGTCCTAGATTTCTCTTTTGTTGCCTCCATAAAGTATTATGCAAACAAAAGTGCCCTCCAAACACAGTATGATACCCCCATGGTGAATTTCTTCACATTAGCCTCTACATGCACAGTATAATGACCCTACTGTACCCCACCTCAGGTCCCAAGGAAAAGTATGGTGACCCCCACACAGTATGACCCCCCCCCCAATTGTGACCCCCACACAGCTCTCCATGCACTATAATTGGCCTACATACAGTAGTAGTATAATGGCCCACATTAGCTCCCCAAACAGTATAATGTCCCCCACACAGTATGATGGACCCACACAAACCTTCACATTGTATAATTGCTTGCATACAATAATGGGCCCACACTTCATAATGCACCCCCCCATGGTCCTCCACACAGCATAATGCACCCCCCCCATGGTCCTCCACACAGCATAATGCACCCCTCCCATGGTCCTCCACACAGCATAATGCACCCCCCCCATGGTCCTCCACACAGCATAATGCACCCCCCCCCATGGTCCTCCACACAGCATAATGCACCCCCCCCATGGTCCTCCACACAGCATAATGCACCCCCCCCATGGTCCTCCACACAGCATAATGCACTCCCCCCATGGTCCTCCACACAGCATAATGCACTCCCCCCATGGTCCTCCACACAGCATAATGCACCCCCCCCCATGGTCCTCCACACAGCATAATGCACCCCCCCCCCCGGTCCTCCACACAGCATAATGCACCCCCCCCCCTGGTCCTCCACACAGCATAATGCACCCCCCCCCGGTCCTCCACACAGCATAATGCACCCCCCCCCATGGTCCTCCACACAGCATAATGCACCCCCCCCCCATGGTCCTCCACACAGCATAATGCACCCCCCCCCCCCATGGTCCTCCACACAGCATAATGCACCCCCCCCCCATGGTCCTCCACACAGCATAATGCACCCCCCCCCCCCATGGTCCTCCACACAGCATAATGCACCCCCCCCCCATGGTCCTCCACACAGCATAATGCACCCCCCCCCCATGGTCCTCCACACAGCATAATGCACCCCCCCATGGTCCTCCACACAGCATAATGCACCCCGGTCACTGATTTAAAAAAAATACATACAGTACTCACCTCTCCTAGTTCCACTCGATGCTCCAGTCTCCTCAGCATGCGGAGTGAAGCGCTGGACATCTCAGAGCAGCGGGCACCCTGTAATGACCCTGCGATGTCAGACGCCGAGGAAGAATGATGGGGATGGAAGAGTCTGCTGACGCTCCCTCCTCCATCAACATTGCTCACACTGGGCCGTCGGCGCGAGCAATAATGATGGAGCAGGAAGCGTCAGCAGGCGCTTCCATCATCCTGTGCGGGCGGCCAGGCAGTGCGGGTGCTAATTTGCGGAGGTGGGGCCCGCTGCGGGCCCCCTGACTCACGGGCCCCATAACAGTGCCATGGCCTGCCGCCATTGGCCATCTGTCCAATTTGGAGACCCAGAAGGTAAATGGGACAGACCCATTTATTAGTACGTGGAGACATGTACTTTTGCACCGTGTTGTTCTAACGCTGCCTCCTGATAATACGGACTGTATCAGATGGTGGTGCCAGATGTTGTGGCGTGCTGAGGAAGTTTTGCCACATTTCGGCCATGCTAACCCAGCCTTCCGAGGTGGTGACGGTGCCCCAGCTGCATTGGTGGCTTCCTTTTCCTCTGTCTTGTTCTTCCACTGAGACCCTGCTGTCAGTGCCTCTACCAGCATGCGCTTGTATTCACGCATTTTGCGATCCCGCTCCAGTGACGGAAGTAATAATGGTGCATTGTCCTTGCATCGATCCAGCAGGGTGGCCACCCAGTAATCAGCAGTGGTATCAATCCAGGCAACTCGTTGGTTGTTGCGCAGGCACAGCAGCATGTTTTGGCTCATGTGTGCCAGGCTGCCCAAAGGAAATGACAACCTGTCCTTGGTGGGAGATGTAAAATCTAGGTCATCCATTTTAGTGATGCTTTGAGAGCTACCCTGCTGTGAACACAGTTCTCCTCCTCATCCACCAAAACAGTCCCCTGGCTGGACAGTTGTGTACCTGTCTGCTGTTGGTACAGGAACCCACCCTCAGGGCCATGTGTGGACGACAGCCCTGATAACGGTGTGAATGGTCCCTGTTTCTGCTGCTCTTCTTCCTCCTGTGCCACTACCGCATCCATCATCACCTGAAGTGTTTTTTCAAGCAAGCATAGAAGTGGTATAGCAACGCTCATGTTGGCGTCATCAGCGCTGGCCATGTTGGTGGAGTATTCGAAGCAGTGTAACACAGCACATGTTCCGCATGAAGGCCCATTAATTGATGGTGAAGTAGTATTATTCTGCAGAGCTTCTCAGCTGTGCTTGCTGCAGCAGAATCTCCACTATTGCGTGCTGCTTCTTGCACAGTCTCTCTAGCATATGCAAGGTGAAGTTCCAACTTGTTGGAACGTCGCATATTAGCTGGTGAGCGGGAAGGCAGAAGTGATGCTGCAGCACAGACAAGCGAGCAGCAGCAGGGTGAGAACGCCGAAAGTGCGTACACACTGCCCGCACTTTCAGCAGCAGCTCTGACTTATGTGGGGAATTTTTAAGGAAGCTCTGCACCACCAAATTCAGCACATGTGCTAGGCAATGGATGTGCATCAAACCAGCTAGGCCCAGAGCTGCTACGAGATTTCGCCCGTTATCGCACATCACCACAAGGCCGGGCTTGAGGTTCACCGGCACCAAGCACTCATCTGTCTACTGTTTGATCCCCACCCACAGCTCCTGTACACTGTGGGATTTGTCCCCCAAACAAGAGTTTCAGAATAGCTTGCAGTAGTTTGCCCCTGACTGTGCTGAAGTTGGTGGCGCAGGTCTTACTCTGACCAGATGAGGAAGCGGTGGAGGAGGACATAGAAACGTCCAGCAATCCTCGGTGGTGATAGGACATGTGCTAGAACGCCTTCCGCCTCTGTCCCAGCCGCCACTACATCTATCCAGTGGACAGTTAGGGAGATGTAACATCCCTGACCATGCTTACTCGTCCACGTATCGGTGATTATGTGGACCTTGCCACCAGGGCCGCCGTCAGGGCATTACTGCCCTTACTGGTGTGTGGGGCCCCTCTGCTCACTGGGCTCCAGGGAACTGAACTTGCATCCTTGCTCGGACGCAGGTTCACTTTAAAGCTATTGCATTGCGGGAGTCTTCCCGCACGGCAATAGTTGACGGCCGCCAGCCAATCACAGGCCAGCAGCTGACGTCACGCGCACGTCACTGGCATATGACGTTAGTTCCGGCCTATGACTGGCTGGCGTCTGCTCTTCACATCAGGAGGAAGGAGCGTAGTCGCTAGAACAGCAAGGTAAGGAGGAATGGTTTGGAGGTTTTTTTTGGAGACATATGGGGGGGGGGGGGATGCAGAGACATATGGGGTGCAGAGAGCGGAGACATGACATGAGGGCAGGATGTGGGACATTATTACTGTAGGGGTTATTATTACTGCTGTGATGTATTTTATTTTTGAGGATACTGTTTTCAGTGGGGAAGGGGGTCCTGTTACTGTGCAGGGCGACAATATGTCACTTTTTTTCTTCATCTGGTATAGTGTAGAAGTTGGGGAAAAAGTGGGGAATGTGCTCAGGAAACTGCTGTCGATAACTGATATTTTCTGCAGAGACGAGTCTTGGATGGATGAAGTGGTGGTGGTCTGTGTTGGATGCACAAGAAAAGCGAAGATGGAAGGACTTCATCTAGAGACGTCACTGGTGAGTCAGTGTGTTACCTGTACACTGACACTATACACAGGGCTCCTGTATATAATGTCACTGGTGATCTTTGTATTACCTGTACACTGACACTATACACTGTATATTATGTGCAGGGCTCCTGTGTATAATGGCACTTATGGTAATATTAGTATTGTGTTTTTTTTTTTTGTATTAATGATCAGTATTGCTGTAGTCAGTCACTATGTCATGGTATGGCGGTATTCCTTGTATGCGGTATTATTCGGTCACTATGTCGTGGTAATATGTGGTCTGGTCATGGTGTGGTGGTATTTGTTCATTCTATGTGGTATTATTGGTCATTTTTTTAAAATGTTAGTTTTATATTATTAGAGTATTGGGTATTATAAGAAATGTTTAATAGGTTAGAGTAGAGTAGGATACGGCCAGAAGAGTCTACCTTGTCCTGGTAGCGGCTTAAGAAATCTTTTGGCCAAAACAAAAGCTGCTGGTTATGTGTGTGATCTGGTGTTCAATAGGAACTGTTAATGTGTGATTGGTGAGGACGTGGTACAGAAGTGGAGTTTTTCCAAGACTGGGTGGTGGGACTATGGAAGGTTTGAGGGATGGAGGTGGAGCTGGGGTGGCGCCTGGGATGGAGTCTCAGGGGGGCCCGAAAATTTTGCCAGCATGGGACCCTGAAATTCTTAGTGGCAGCCCTGCTTGCCACTGATGGCGTTGCACAGTGCACATCTGATTTGGTCTGCAACATGTTTGTGCAGGGCAGGAATGGCCCGACTGGAAAAGTAGCAGCGGCTGGGAACAAGGTACTGTGGGACAGCCACCACCATCAGTTTTTGGGCTTTTTTTGTTTTGTTTTTTAAACTTTGCGTTTCCACGAGCCATAATGGCAGCATTTACCTAGTTACACTGACCGTAACTTATTAGACACAGTGAACAAGTACACGATATATACAGCACAAACAATTATCACTTCACAAACATGTCAGGAAAGAAATCATTTTATTGAATGCTTACTACACCCATCACTCATCTACAATACGTTTCAGGGGTTCTGCAAAAATGCAATAATATGGGCTCCGTTTTGTTCTTCTAACTGCAGCCCGTCCTGGCCATGTCTAAGAGATTCTGCTCCCAAGACATTGTCTCAATGCTAGAACAAAGGCATTATAAACACACACACACACACACACACACCTCAGTGACACCTCAGTGAGCTGCCTGACTAGGGCTGTAACATGAGAATAAATCACCTCACTGACTGAGTACAAAGGATTTTTTTCTTCTGCAGAAGGACTGAGGCTGGAGAAATAAAAAACCTTTGTGCTCTGTCACGGAGGAGATTTATTTCTTCTCATGTCACAGCCTTCCTAAGGCTTAGTGCCCATGATGCAGAAATTTTCCTGAGCATTTCTGCATCTCCTTGGCAGAAAATCACATGCGAGCTTTACATGCGTTTTTGACGCGTATTTGCATGCGTTTTTCCAAATACGCATGCAGAAACGCACAAGAATTGGTCATGTCCGTATTTTTTCTGCGAGTAAGATCTGCGCAGAAAAAATCCTGACCATGTGCACAGAACTTGCACAATGTCATAGGAAGTCATAGGATAAGGTATGCAATGCGTTTCTGGAGCGTTTACACGCTGCAAATATGCACCAAAAGCGCATCGTGGGTACACAGCCTAATACTTTAAGACTTCAAAGCTTCATAAAGGGGGAGGATTCAAAAATCTGAATATGGTAACACACTCTAGATCAAGGAAATAGAGATTTTTGGTTTAAAGCCACAGCCCCACTATCAGTATTTTTTCTCAGGAGTGGGAGCCAAACCAGATGAGGAACAATCAGAGAAAAGGTATAACAGAAACAAGTCACCAATTCTGCATTTATCACCCACTCCTGAGATAAAATACTGACTGAATACTGACAGTGGGACTTCTACATTTTTTCTGTTATATTGTGAAGTACAGCAGAAGCCACAAGATGGTTGCTACTAGCCTAGTACAAGACCAATAAAGTTCCCTCTTACTTCTACATACATATTTTCTATAAATATTCTATAGCTTACTAATTAATTCTTCAATGCTCCATGATGGATATATACATCATGGAGTTAGTCAGGGTGTGTGGAGAAGACTCAGAATCTGAACCTGTTGCACCCATGGCAGATGGCAGCCGTGTACACAGACTGCATCTGTGTCTAACAGCAGCAACTGGCACTAGCGTCAATCACTTGTTAACCCCTTAAATGCTGCTGTCAATTAAAGACAGCAGCATTTAAGTGCCAAGATCAAGCCAGGGTGCTAGTTTAGGGGCTCAATTACCCCCTTCCAGCAAGGAGTGCTGATGGCTTGCCACTGAAGTTCGGTTTGGCGGAAGGCCCCCAATGCCTGTCATATTGATTCTCCTGTGATGATCCACATCATAGGAGACCACGATTTTTACTACATTCTGAAAAACGGCAATACAAGTGATCAAATGATCACAGGGTGAAAAAAGTAATACTTTAATATTAAAAAAAAAAAAAATGTACTTTAATAATTTGAATCAACTCTCATTTCCTCCAGTTAAAAATAAAAGGTCAAATTAAAAGCCTGGTTGCCACACTATTCTCTATGGGGCTGACGGAAAATGCCAAATGGAGCAGCAGACAAACGTGCACTATTGCTCCATTCTAAAACAGCGATAAAAAGTGCCATATACTGATCAATGTGGGACCAGCAGACAGACACCCATCAACAAATTGTAACCTTTCCTGTGGACAGGCAATTACTGGTTTTCTGTAGACAAAACCTTTAAAAGGGGTTAAAGACTGAGAAACCATACAGAATAAGAATTCATTCAGACTTCAGTTTCTCAGATAGCACTCATACCTATGATAATCTGAGGTAGTTAACATGACAGATTTTTTTTCTCAGACAGAGATGTCCATACAAATGCAGAGAGACATGTTTTGATATTGATCCGATTCTCAGATTAAAATTGCTAATGAAAGTCTACAAGTTAGTGGGGGGAGGCCCAACTTGAAATTTGGAGGCCATCTGAAATTTAAAAAAAAAAACCACCACACTAATGAAACTCTGATCAAAGGCATTGATGAAACTCAAAAACATTTTTTGTGTACAAGAAAAATCATAGACATCTGAATGAGCCTTTGGGTTTGGCATGGCATGAGTACCTGACAATCACAAAGCATGCATGTAAATTGGATGGCTTTCATCCATTCAGGCAGTTCCCCTCCCTGATTCACATACATGTACTGTCCTTCGCTATACATTAATACAGATTCATTGCAGTTTGTTTAAACTCACCAAGCAATGGCTGCTTTACCATTCACCTGCCAAATAAACCATTTTTTTCCCCACTAAGAAAAACAAAGCCCGCTGCTTTTCACTCAGTCAGTTAATCTAATGAGATCATTTAAATAACTAATTCACAGCACATGAATCTTTCGCTCTCTGTCCATTACTTTAACCCCTTCTCAACCAGCGATTTTCCGATTTTATGCTTCTATTTTTTTCTTCACATTTTTCCAAGAGCAATAATTAATTTATCATTCCACTGACATACCCATATGATGGTTTTCATTTTTGCAGGATGTTTTGTAGTTTTCCATTCATTTCACAATACAACATACTGAAAAACAGGGAAAAAATGATGAAATAGTGAAAAAAAACGCAATCCTGCCATTGTGTTTTGGGTTTCGATTTTATATGATTTTCCATGTCAGTACGATTACGATAATATCAAAAATGTATAGTTTGTTTTCTCTTAACATAAGTGGTGAAAAAAAATAAGAAAAATTGTAAAATACATTTTTTTGCTTGTGTCGCCATGTTCTGAGACCCATAACTTTTTCACTTTTCTGTCAATGTAACTATGTGAGGGGTAATTTTGCATTCAAATGAATGGGTCTGTGCATACCTCAGTGTGTTTTCACACTGACCGTGTGTCCATATGCTCCACACGCTGACATGTCCATTTTTTTTTTGCGGCTACACGGTCCGCAAAAGTGCCTCACGCTGAACACACACGGATGACATCCGTGTGTCATCAGTGTGGCACAGACCGGCGCCGGGAAATAAGCACTACAGTTAGCACTGTTTCCAAGCACCAGGTGCTGAACGCTGCCCTCATCATGGTTCCCTGCTGGCGCTGCGATCAGCACCAGCAGGGACCATGATGAGGGTAGTGGTAGTCTGATCCCGCAGTGTCCCCACCTGTAAAAATAAGAATAAAATAATAAAATCCATGTATTCACCTCTCCTAGATGTCCCCCGCTGTAAGTCATGCAACCGCTGCTGCAGAGGAGAAGGGGAGAATGAGCGGCTCCAGAGCTGCGCTCAGTGAATGACAGGACACCGCTCCTGAGCTGCAGCTCCGGCTCCTCTGCTGATCGGTCGCATGGATTACAGCAGGGGACACCTAGGAGAGGTGAGTACATGGATTTTATTATTTTATTCTTATTTTTACAGGTGGGGACACTGTGGGATCAGACTACCACTACCCAGTGGTGTAGCGCCAATGGCGGGAGGCCACGCGACTGCTATGGGGCCCGTGAGCCGGGGGGGCCCCATAGCAGTCTCCCCCCTCCTGCACCCCCTGCTCCGCTGCTTGATTGCCGCCGCCGCCCGCCGGCACTGTCTTCAGGCATGACAGCGTGCAGTGCGGCTGTGTCTTGTAGTAATGACACGGCAGGGGCAACACTGCGCCTTTAATTGTGCTTGTGTCGCCCCTGCCATCATCACTACAAGACACAGCCACACAGCGCACTGCGTGCTGTCATGTCTGAAGACAGTGTCGGCGGGCGGCAGCGGCAATCAAGCAGTGGAGCTGGGGGTGCAGGAGGATGACCCTGTTGAAGGAAGGCCCCAAGGGGTCCTGTTGAAAGCAGGCCCCGAGGGGTGCCCTGTTGAAGGGAGGCCCCTGGTGAAGCGGGGCCCTTTTGAAGGGAGGCCCCAAGGGGGGCCTTAATGAAGGGAGGCCCGAGGGGGGCCCTGTTGAAGGGAGGCCCCGAGGGAGGCCTTGATGGAGGGGGGCCCTGATGAAGTGTCGGCAATTAAGCAGTACCGGCAGAGCGGGGGGTGCAGGAGGGGGGCCCCGATGAAGTACCGGCAATCAAACACCGCCGGAGGTCCTCCCTGCGGAGATGCTGGGGGAGCGGTCTGGTCTCCGACGGCGAGTGGGCCTCTCTGATGGTCCAGGGCCTGTGATGGGCATCAGACAAGCTGGCGGCCCTGCAAAGCTGGACCGAACACAGGACAAGGGGCAGGTAAATAAGGCTTGTAGCCAGATTACCCAATCACCATATTAAATATATTTCTAATGTGACGTGTGTATGTCAGTGTGTATGACTGTGTATATATATATTTGTCTGTTTTATATGTGTTTTTAAGAATGTGTTCAAATATGTACGTATGTCTGTATGCGTACGTATCTTTTTGTGTATGTGCGTGACTGCGTAATGTATACGTGCATGTTTGCTTACCGTGTGTGTGCGTGCATGTCTGCTTACCGTGTGTGTGTGCATGTCTGTGTACAGTGTGTGTGTGCATGTCTGCGTACCGTGTGTGCATGTCTGCGTACTGTGTGTTTGTGCATGTCTGCATACTGTGTGTGTGCATGTCTGCGTACTCTGTGTGTGCGCATGTCTGCGCACTGTGTGTGCATGTCTGCGTACTGTGCGTGCATGTCTGCGTAATGTGTGCATACATGTCTGCATACTGTGTGTGTGCATGTCTGCGTACTGTGTGTGCATGTCTGCACACCGTGTGTGCATGTCTGCTTACTGTGTGTGTGTGCATGTCTCCGTACTGTGTGTGTGTGCATGTCTGCATACTGTGTGTGCGCACATGTCTGCGTACTGTGTGTGTGCGTGCATGTCTGATTACTGTGTGTGTGCGCGCATGTCTGCGTACTGTTTGTGTGCGCGCGTGTCTGGGTACTGTGTGTGTGCATGTCTGCATATGTGAAGGATGAGGGGACAGCCTGGGCCCTTTGTTGTATACCTATATTTCTCCGCTGTATCTGTGTATCATGAATTGCGGTATGCATTAAAGGAGCCCACTGAGACTCTTTCGCCCGGGGCCCACTAAAACCTGGAGCCGACCCTGGTTGAAAGCAATGATGGAGGAGGGAATATCATGTGACACTCCTTCTCCCATCATTCCTCCTCAGCATCTGACACAGCGACGTGATGACGCGCCACGCTATGTCAGACAGTGGAGCTGTCCAGCGGGGAACGAGGAACGGTAAGTATGTATTTATTTATTTATTTTTAAATCAGTGAGTACTGATAATACTGGAGAACTGTGTGCATGTCTGTGTACCGTGTGTGTGTGCATGTCTGCGTACTGTGTGTGTGCATGTCTGCGTACTGTGTGTTTGTGCACGTCTGCGTACTGTGTGTTTGTGCACGTCTGCGTACTGTGTGTGTGTGCATGTCTGCGTACTGTGTGTGTGTGCATGTCTGCGTACTGTGTGCACGCATGTGTGCATGTCTGCGTACTGTGAGTGTGTGTGTGCATGTCTGCATACTGTGTGTGTATGTCTGCGTACCGTGTGTGCATGTCTGCATACTGTGTGCGTGCATGTCTGCATACTGTGTGCGTGCATGTCTGCGTACTGTGTGCGTGCATGTCTGCGTACCGTGTGCATGTCTGCGTACCGTGTGCATGTCTGCGTACTCAGTACTGTATGTGTGCATGTCTGCGTACTGTGTGTGTGTGCATGTCTGCGTACTGTGTGTGCATGTCTGCATACTGTGTGTGCGCGCATGTCTGTGTACTGTGTGTGTGCGCATGTCTGCGTACTGTGTGTGTGCGCGCATGTCTGCGTACTCTGTGTGTGCGCGCATGTCTGCATACTGTGTGTGTGCGCATGTCTGCGTACTGTGTGTGTGCACGCATGTCTGCGTACTGTGTGTGTGTATTTATTTATTTATTTTTAAATCAGTGAGTACTGATAATACTGGAGGACTGGGGCTGCATTTTACCCTATGGGGGGCTGCATTATACTGCGTACAGGACCATGGGGAGTGAATTATACTGTGTGGAGGACCATGAGGAGTGAATTATACTGTGTGGAAGACCATGAGGAGTGCATTATACTGTGTGGAGGACCTTGGGGAGTTCATTATACTGTGTGGAGGACCATGGGGAGTGTATTATACTGCGTGGAGGACCATAGGGAGTGCATTATACTGCATGGAGGTCCATGGGGAGTTCATTATACTGTGTGGAGGACTATGGCAAGTTCATTATACTGTGTGCAGGACCATGGGGAGTGCATTATACTGTGTGCAGGACCATGGGGAGTTCATTATACTGTGTGGAGGAACATAGGGAGTGCATTATACTGTGTGGAGGACTATAAGGAGTGCATTGTACTGTGTGGAGGACCATAGGGAGTGCATTATACTGCGTGGAGGACGATGGAGAGTGCATTATACTGCATGGAGGACCATGGAGAGGGCATTATACTGCATGGAGGACCATGGGGAGTGTATTATACTGTGTAGAGGACCATGGGGACTGCATTATACTGTGTGGAGGACCATGGGGAGTGCATTATACTCTGTGGAGTGTGAAGGTTTGTGTTGGCGCCATTATACTGCATGTAGGCCCCTTGTACTGTATGGAGGACTGTGTGGGGGATCATACTGTGCTAGAGTCACCATACTTTGCCCTGGGAGTTGAGGTGGGGTACAATAGAGTCATTATACTGTGCATGTGGAGGAATACACAATGGGGTTTCATACTGTGTTTGAGGGCACTTTTGTTGGCATCATTCTTTATGGGGCAATGAAAGAGTAATCTAGGACTTCAGCCGGAGGAAAATTACTATGTAAAGGCTGGAAAGTTGTGAGATCTGCTCTTCTGTGACCCCGACAATTATTTACATTGGGGTTTTTTTTTGGGGGGGCGGGGGCAATTAGAACTTCTGCTATGGGGCCCCATGATTCCTATGTACGCCCTGCCACTACCCTCATCATTGTACCAGGAACCATGATGAGGGTAGTGTTCAGTACCCGGCGCTAGGGAAAATCGCTAACTGTAGCGCTGATTCCCAGGCGCCGTCCGTGTGATCCTGATGCGGCACACGGGCAGCACACAGTTGCCACATGTGTGACACACACAGACACACGGACATCTCCGGTACCGTTTTTTCCGGTACCGGAAATATCCGGACGTGTGAAACCGTCCTAAGGCTGCATTCACACATTCATGTGAAATGTTTGAGTGCTGAGTGATTATTTTATCAGATAGCACACATACAAATAGGCCCTGATTCATCATTGCCTTTGCTACTGTTTTTCGTCTAGTTTTGTGTGTTTTGAGTCTTTTTTTGTTTTCACTTAATTCATTATTCTTTTTTGTGCCTTTTTTGAGTCCATTCTATATGCGCTAGCCTGTTTTTTTCCCACTTTGTGAGCAACTGATTCATCAATTGTGACTTTTTAAAAAGTTCCAAAATTTGCCGCAATTTCACTCCAGTCCTCATTTGGTGTATTTCCAAGTATGCCAGCACTTTGGTGCAATTTTTGCAGAAGTAATTCAAGAGAGGAAAATGTTTGACTTTGCGCCAAATTCATGAATCGCGTGCGCCAATAATATAAGCATCGAAACGGACAGAAGAAATGGGAATTGGGGCCATAGAGTAGAATGGATGTATTCACATATCTGTGAAAATCCATGAGACTCACGCATGCCCGATTCTCATCTGTCTTGGAGGATCAGACTCAGTCTCAGTCATACAAGTCGGTGAGGATCTATGAGACACGGATGCAAATTGTAAAGATTCCGATTACCTTCCATTTTGCATTAAAGTCTCACTCCCTCTAGTGTCTGACTCCTCTAACTATACCTCCCTATCTATAGACAGTCTCTTCATACTACACATCTCCCTCTAGTGTCTGGCTCCTCACACTATACCTCGTGCGTAGAATATTCAAGATAATCCCATGTCAATCATTGTGCCCTGTTTGGCGGGGATGATAGAGCTCTTTACTGTATAGTGTAATTCGACAATTCTGCAAGGAAGGGGGCCGAGAGGCAGGGAGTGACATACCTCACAGCAGCTGTGACCTGCACAGGAAGACCCCTTGTGGACACCCAAGCCATGCAGTCCTTTGTGTCAGATACTATAATTCAATACCAAGTTATGGGAATACGATACATCCTATAAATAGATTTTTAGAAACCCAAGAGAATGGGGAATGTCACCCTGGCTTTCAGCACAGTCCAGCGCATAGGGAAAGGGAGATACACGGCACAGCCTTGCGGGAGCCCCTAGGGCCCTGATGCTTGGTAACCACACGTAGCAGGGGCCCGGCTGGCTCCGATGACACCTGAACCGGCTTCCTAGGAACGTCCATTAAGGAGGTATAGCCCATTTTAGTTTTTGGGAGTTTTTAGCTGAGAGAGACTAGGGGTGGAGACTTAGGCTCAACCAGGGGGCAGTAAGTGGAGTAACCCAGAGAGGTAAAGAGCCCCTGCAGCTAGAGCCCAGTGTCTTTTTCCCTGGCAGGTCGTGACAACACATCGTGTGGGAGAAGTCCTGCAACAAAGAGAGAGGGCCCCACAAGCCTACCTTGTGGCAGCCCCTCCCCCGAAAGCCAGACTTCCATCTGACTGGTAACTGACTCTTAAAGCAAACCTGTCATGTCCTATCTACTATCTACACTGCCCCCATTGCTTTGTTAGTGATGCAATTCAGTAAGGAGTGGGCGCCGCATTCAGTCACTGCTGGTACCGCCCAATATTTGAATATTGCTCCAGGCAAGCGCTGATATTATTGGGGTGCTTGCGCATTTCTACATGTCCAGCCGCTGGTTCTGCGCCTGCGCAGTGAGGCTGTGGGGTTACCAGCTTCAATGCGCACGCTCTATGTCCCCCCGCATGCGAAGTGAAGCTGCAAACTACACAACCTCACTGCGCAGGCATGGGACCAGCGGCCGGACATATAGAAATGCGCAAGTGCCCCAATAATATCAGCACTTGCCAGGTGCAATATTCAAATACGTGGGCCTCACGAGCAGTGACTGAATGCGGCGCCCGCCCCTGACTGAATAGCAGAATCACACCCCTATGACTGAAAACGAGCAGGTAGGATATAAGTACATAAAATTATATAAAATTATTATACTACCATCAATTTTAATGAAAAATGGTTGTTAGTGATGCAAATTGCATCGCTAACAAAGTAATGGGGGCAGTGTAGATAGTAGCTAGGACATGACAGATTCGCTTTAAGTTCTGCTTATATCTTTTGTACCACTACTAGGGTGTTTGCATCTCTGACCATTATGTATGTATAACCCTTATGTATATAGTGTAATGTCTAGTGTGCCCTTACGGTGATTAAATACACTGCTCAAAAAAATAAAGGGAACACTTAAACAACAGAATATAACTCCAAGTAAATCAAACTTCTGTGAAATCAAACTGTCCACTTAGGAAGCAACACTGATTGACAATCAATTTCACATGCTGTTGTGCAAATGGAATAGACAATAAATGGAAATTATTGGTAATTATCAAGACACCCTCAATAAAGGAGTGTTTCTGCAAGTGGGGGCCACAGACCACATCTCAGTACCAATGCTTTCTGGCTGATGTTTTGGTCACTTTTGAATGTTGGTTGTGCTTTCACACTCGTGGTAGCATGAGACGGACTCTACAACCCACAGAAGTTGCTCAGGTAGTGCAGCTCATCCAGGATTGCACATCAATGCGAGCTGTGGCAAGAAGGTTTGCGGTGTCTGTCAGCGTAGTGTCCAGAGGCTGGAGGTGCCATCAGGAAACAGGCCAGTACAGGAGACGTGGAGGGGGCCGTAGGAGGGCAACAACCCAGCAACAGGACCGCTACCTCTGCCTTTGTGCAAGGAGGAACAGGAGGAGCACTGCCAGAGCCCTGCAAAATGACCTCCAGCAGGCCACAAATGTGCATGTGTCTGCACAAACGGTTAGAAACCGATTCCATGACGGTGGTATGAGAGCCCGACGTCCACAGATCGGGGTTGTGCTTACAGCTCAACACCGTGCACGACGCTTGGCATTTGCCACAGAACACCAGGATTGGCAAAGTCGCCACTGGCGCCCTGTGCTCTTCACAGATGAAAGCAGGTTCACACTGAGCACATGTGACAGATGTGACAGAGCCTGGAGATGCCGTGGAGAGAGATCTGCTACCTGCAACATCCTTCAGCATGACCAGTTTGGCAGTGGGTCAGTAATGGTGTGGAGTGGCATTTCTTTGGAGGGCCACACAGCCCTCCATGTGCTCGCCAGAGGTAGCCTGATGCCATTAGGTACCGAGATGAGATCCTCAGACCCCTTGTGAGACCATATGCTTGTGTGGTTGGTCCTGGGTTCCTCCTAATGCAGGACAATGCCAGACCTCATGTGGCTGGAGTGTGTCAGCAGTTCCTGCAAGATGAAGGCATTGAAGCTATGGACTGGCCCGCCCGTTCCCCAGACCTGAATCCGATTGAGTACATCTGGTACATCATGTCTCGCTTCGTCCACTAATGTCACGTTGCACCACAGACTGTCCAGGAGTTGGCGGATGCTTTAGTCCAGGTCTGGGAGGAGATCCCACAGGAGACCATCCGCAACCTCATCAGGAGCATGCCCAGGCATTGTAGGGAGGTCATACTGGCACGTGGAGGCCACACACAATACTGAGCCTCATTTTGACTTGTTTTAAAGACATTACATCGAAGTTAGATCAGCCTGTAGTGTGTTTTTCCACTTTAATTTTGGGGGTGACTCCATTCAACTTTGTACAGAACAAAGTATTCAATGAGAATATTTCATTCATTCAGATCTAGGATGTGTTATTTGAATGTTCCCTTTATTTTTTTGAGCAATGTATATAATTTAACCTTGAGCTGCTCTTTTACCTCGATCCACCAACCCACACGTCCGTTGTTCGGCTTAATCCTCTTGCTACCGGAGCGGGTTTCTGGCCTGATATAATTCCTGTTAACGGACCGGGGACTTATATCTAATAGAAACTAGTGGCAGCTCTCCCAGGCCGACAAGGTTCTGCTTCACTGGTTCTAGTGAAGGAGTCTCTCAACCTCTCAGGGGTGTGAACGAGTGTGGTGCCACATAAGTGACTGAGCGGGCCACCTCTTCTCACTCCCTGGTGCCTTCCTGTGGACAGGGGGTGTCTGTATAGAACTGCACCAAACTGACCTTACGCGTCCTCGAGGGGGTGCGGAAAGACAAGTTGGTGCAAAGGGCAGATCCGTATCACGTGATCCGTCTGATATAATAGTGACGTCAGGCAGTTGGTGCGGAGTGGATCCATCACAAGTGGTGGCAGAGGTGGGATTCTACGGGGTCTCTCGGCTGCTATCTCTTCACACCTCCCTATCTGCTGTCAGTCTCTTCATACCACACATCTCCCTCTAGTGTCTGGCTCCTCACATTACACCTCCCTATCTGTAGTCAGTCCCTTCATACCACACATCTCCCTCTAGTGTATGGCTCCTCACACTACACCTTCCTATCTGTGGTCAGTCTCTTTATGTCACACATCTCCCTCTAGTGTCTGGCTCCTCACACTACACCTCCCTATCTGCGGTCAGTCTCTTTATGCCACACATCTCCCTCTAGTGTCTGGCTCCACACGCTACACCTCCCTATCTGCGGTCAGTCTCTTTATGTCACACATCTCCCTCTAGTGTCTGGCTCCTCACACTACACCTTCCTATCTGCTGTCAGTCTCTTTATGTCACACATCTCCTTCTAGTGTCTGCCTCCTCACACTACACCTCCTCACACTACACCTCCCTATCTGCGGTCAGTCTCTTTATGCCACACATCTCCCTCTAGTGTCTGGCTCTTCACACTACAACTCCCTACTGCGGTCAGTCTCTTTATGTCACACATCTCCCTCTAGTGTCTGGCTCCTCACACTACATCTCTCTTATTTGCTGTTAGTCTCTTTATGTCACACATCTCCCTCTAGTGTCTGGCTCCTTACACTACTCCTCCCTATCTGCTGTCAGTCTCTTCATGCCACACATCTCCCTCTAGTGTCTGGCTACTCACACTACACCTCCCTATCTGCTGTCAGTCTCTTCATGCCACACATCTCCTTCTAGTGTCTGGCTCCTCACATTACACCTCCCTATCTGCTGTCAGTCTCTTTATGTCACACATCTCCTTCTAGTGTCTGGCTCCTCACACCACACCTGTCTATCTGCGGTCAGTCTCTTCATTTCACATCTGCCTATAGTGTCTGACTCCTCACACTACACCTCCCTATCTGCTGTCAGTCTCTTTATGTCACACATCTCCCTCTAGTGTCTGGCTCCTCATACTACACCTCCCTATCTGCTGTCAGTCTCTTTATGTCACACATCTCCCTCTAGTGTCTGGCTCCTCACACTACACCTCCTCACACTACACCTCCCTATCTGCGGTCAGTCTCTTTATGTCACACATCTCCCTCTATTGTCTGGCTCCTCACACTACACCTCCCTATCTGCAGTCAGTCTCTTTATGTCATACATCTCCCTCTAGTGTCTGGCTCCTCACACTACATCTCTCTTATCTGCTGTTAGTCTCTTTATGTCACACATCTCCTTCTAGTGTCTGGCTCCTCACAATATACCTCCCTATCTGCTGTCAGTCTCTTTATATCACACATCTCCCTCTAGTGTCTGGCTCCTCACACTACACCTGCCTATCTGCGGTCAGTCTCTTTATGTCACACATCTCCCTCTAGTGTCTGGCTCCTCACACTACACCTCCCTATCTGCTGTCAGTCTCTTCATACCACATATCTCCCTCTAGTGTCTGGCTCCTCACACTACGCCTGCCTATCTGCAGTCAGTCTCTTCATTCCACACATCTCCCTCTAGTGTCTGGCTCCTCACACTACACCTCCCTATCTGTGGTCAGTCTCTTCATTCCACATATCTCCCTCTAGTGTTTGGCTCCTCACATTACACCTGCCTACCTGCGGTCAGTCTCTTTATGCCACACATCTCCCTCTAGTGTCTGGCTCCTCACATTACACCTCCCTATCTGCTGTCAGTCTCTTTATGTCACACATCTCCCTCTAGTGTCTGGCTCCTCACACTACACCTGCCTATTTGCGGTCAGTCTTTTTATGTCACATATCTCCCTCTAGTGTTTGGCTCCTCACATTACAGCTGCCTATCTGCTGTCAGTCTCTTTATGCCACACATCTCCCTCTAGTGTCTGGCTCCTCACACTACACCTGCCTATTTGCGGTCAGTCTTTTTATGTCACACATCTCCCTCTAGTGTTTGGCTCCTCACATTACACCTGCCTATCTGCGGTCAGTCTCTTCATACCACACATCTCCCTCTAGTGTCTGGCTCCTCACATTATACCTCCCTATCTGCGGTCAGTCTCTTCATACCACACATCTCCCTCTAGTGTCTGGCTCCTCACATTACACCTCCCTATCTGCGGTCAGTCTCTTCATACCACACATCTCCCTCTAGCGTCTGGCTGCTCACACTACACCTGCCTATCTGCGGTTAGTCTCTTCATTCCACATCTCCCTCTAGTGTCTGGCTCCTCACACTACACCTCCTTGTTTGCACCCAGTCTCCTCATTCAGCTTGTTCATCTCCCTCACGTGATCTGGTTCGGTCTGCAGCCCATTCGCCCGGCTGGTTCCTGTCATTAGACCACGCCCCCTAGCCAGAGTCATCAGACCCTGTGTTGTGCTGGGGACCTGTTCGCAGCTGCCGCGTTTCGGTCAGGTGACTGGCATGCCCCGCCCCCGCTGACGTTGCGCTCTGGTTTGTCCCCACGTCGCCTGCACTAGCAGAGCAGTAGCCGGGCGGGCGGACCATGGCGGCGGCGTTGCTGAGTGCGGTGCTCCTGCTGTGCCTTAGTAATCACATTCGGGCTGAAGCCGCCGGGAACACGGAGGAGTTCGATGTGAAGCCGGGAGGCCTGGACCACTCGTATACAAAGAAGCTGGTCAGACATGTTTAGCTTCAGCCAGAGCAGCCTCTTCTGCTGTTGTGTCATGGCTTCCCATACAATTCCTTGCAGGGATAACTGTGATGGAAGGTTTCAGGAAAGTGAGCCCCCAACTGTGTACAATGCTTAACATTAAAGCTCAGCAGGTCATCACCCTCCCCAGGTCCAGCGCTGGCTCCATGCTTTGGTTTGGCTGCAGCGGTGACTTCATGTCAACAGTGCGTTGTCACCTCTGCAGCCGATCACTGAGCTTGTGCGCCAAGGTTGACGACACACGATGTCACCGCCGTGGTCGTAACCCCGGTCCGGAGCGGCAGTGAAGAGTGCAGAAAGGGCGAGAACCTGGTGAGGCTGTTAACTTAAGTATTTTGCACAGTTTGGGGCCCAATGTCCTGAAAGTGAACAACCCCTTGTAAGATTGCACCTTTTAGGCCACGTTCACACGTTCAGTATTTGGTCAGTATTTTCCATTAGTATGTGTAAGATAAAACCAGGAGTGGGTGATAAATCCAGAAGTGGTGACGTGTTTCTATTATACTTTTCCTCTGATTGTTCCACTCCTGGTTTTGGCTTACACATACTGAGGTCAAATACTGGCCTTATACTAAGGCTATGTGCCCACGTTGCATTTATGAAGCAGAAAATTTCTGCTGCATAAATGCAAGTCCTCTCCCGGAAAAACGCATGCGGAATTCCGCACGCGTTTATCGCGCTTTTTTCGCGCGTTTATCACGCGTTTTCCACATGCGGAATTGCCTTGCGTTTTTTATGCATTGAACAAAGGCAATTCTGCTTGCGGAAACGCAAAATTAAATGACATGCTGCGGATTTTTGAGAGCAGCATAAACGCTGCGGAAAAATCCACAGCATGTGCATAGAACTTGCGGAATCCCATTGGGGACCATGGGGTGCGTGTTACCAAGCGTTTTACAAGCGTTTCCGCTGCGGAAATTCCGCATCAAAAACGCTTGAAAAATGCTACGTGGGCACACAGCCTTAGTGTAACAATGTTTTTTTAAGTTCTGTGCTTGCAGGTATCCTATTGAAACCTTCATTATTTACCCAGTGGTTAAGATCTTTCCTGGGTTATGTGATGATTTCCCAGGGAGTTTAGTCTGTCCTGCACCCGTATGTCCGTCACATGATCAGGACAGATTAAGATCTACTGGTAGTCACTAGTTACGGTTTTTAAGAGCTGATCTGAAGAAATGAAAAATGTTAAACTTCGTTATACAATAAATAACCTTTTATTTGTTGAAACGTGTCCTAAATCTGGGATCAGTGTCTTATATCTGCACCTCATTAGACGGCCGTATCGGACACGCTCTCACTTATTTCTCCAATTTCTTTAAAAATGTCTTGAGATCCTACTTAAATCAGGGTTTTGTTACATGTAGTTTTTTTGTAATATTTTAATTTCCCATATCACAATCAAAATATATATGCACAATAACAAATCTTGCATTTTTTTTATCCTGGGCACTGGGACCTTTTCTTTTTGTTATTCTTTTTACATGTACATTAACCATAATCATAAACATACAAAAACCAACATCTATGGGAATAGGAGCAGCGTCTGCTCTGATATCAACTATTGTGATTGGTGGATCGAAATTCTGAGTTAACCCCTTTCTGACATGATTTAATAGTATTCAAATTCTCGGGTCCATGCCTTTGCATCTTCATGAATTGTTCTGGCTTCTTTGCTGTCTGATGATGACTGTGTTACACAGACATCATCTGCCTCTAGCTCAGTCCCTCCCTTTGCTTTTAGCCCCTTTAATATGTTAGAGTGGCCTTTAAAGACCACAAACTGGGCAGGCGCTTTTCCACGCACTTATCGGCCCCAATAGGTTACCTTGAAAGACTGACTGGCACCTGTGTATGCCATGACAGTACTCCTACTAAGACAATCCTGTAGCTGACGTTCAGAAAAGACCATACATTTTATTATATACTGCTTTTTCAGTATATGGTACAAGTAATTGGGCAATTGCAGCTTCATGTTCCATAAGGGGACTCAAAAAAAAGAAGTAGAAATTGTAAAAATAATCATGTTTTTAAAAATATAGAATTGAAGATAATATATAAACATTTGAATCCACCCTCCTTTTCTTCAGAATAACTAAAAAAAATAGAGTCTGTAATCAAAATAAATATTAAAATATGAAATTCATTAACTTGATCAGTTAACACTGTAAGGAGAAAAACGATAAAAACACCAGAATTGCATTTATTCATTCGCTGCAACTCCACAAAAAAGCGCAATAAGAAGCAATCAAAATAGTATCAATACAAATGTCAGCTCGCTACCCAAAAAAGCCCTAACACAGGTACAAAGATCAAAAAATGAGAACTTTATTGGTATCGGAAAATTGTTACAGAAGCAATTTCTCTTTCAAAGAATGTTTTGTTTTTTTCATTATAAAAATATATATATATATTTGAAACTTACAAAAAGGCTCAAATTAAAAGAAGAATTTGATACAAATCAAAAACACCAGAAAAACAAAGAAGGAACAAAAGCAATAATAAATGGGGCACTTAAAGAGGGCTATCACCTCTTTATTACTAGTAGAAAAACTAAGCTAAATTCTAAACATAAGTCATTAATAAAATCAATGAGGAAAGGGCTATTATTAATGTGGAATAAATATGCAAACTCCCTGCCAAATCAACTATTTTTAATAAGTTTGAAAATCATCCGACCATACGGTATAAGGTCCGTAATCCCTATAACAATAGCATAACCAACAAGAAGGACATATTGGAGAGGGAGGTTTATACGTGGAGGAGAAGAAACCTCTAAGTAAGAGTAAATACCTCAGTATACCTATAAGTAATCTCCAAAATAGCACAGAGGGGATTATTAATCATAAAAATATATACTTTATTGAGAAAAATTCATATAGTGCACAATATTAGTCAGATATAAATAGTAGGGAAGGGGTATTTAATAAGTGCCGCCATTTCTCGTCAGTGACGTATCTGTCCTGTGCAGCACGGCCTCACTGTTCAGAGCAGATGGCATCTTCAGTGTTGTGGAGTGAGCCCTTCTCCCGGGGACATGCTGCGTCTTTATTCGAAGACCTTTTCCTGCCTCTCTTCAGCTTCACTATCTATCACTTCATCACTGGTCTGTGTCCTATCGGAGCGAAAACACGCTGATCAGAGCAAAGACCAGTGGACACCCTGCACTTTCTGAGAAGACTGATCACAGCCGCTCCTGCAGCCTTCAGTATAGTACAGTTGTCCCTGCCGGTCAGCAGCTTCTGTCTATCACTATCAGACTGGTCTTTGCTCTGATCAGCGTGTTTATGCTCCGATAGAACACAGACCAGTATGACATTGATAGGTAGTGAAGCTGCAGACAGGCAGGGAAAAGTTTTCAGATAAAGTAGTGATATGTCTTGGGGAGCAGCGTGTTTCCAGTCTCTCTGCACAGGCGCATTACAGACATACATGTTGTAGAAGGATCAGTGAGAAACCGTGCCATCCAGAAGAGGGCAGCACACTTCCATTGAAAAATGGGTACAAAAAACAAAGGTTTTTAGGTAGATACTGAATTTCAAAGCAGTCAGTATCTCTCTAAAATAAGTAATCATATAATTATATTTTTTAATGAAACTAGATTTTTGGTGATGGGTCCTCTTTAAGGTTTTATTCCCACAATGAGTATTTGGAGAGTTTTTGATGTTATTATTATTTACTGTTATAGCACCATTTATTCCATGGCACTTTACATGTGAAAAGGGGTATACACAGCAAACAACAAGTACTATAATCTTGAACAAAAACGAGTCGGCGACTGGTACAGGAGAGGAGAGGACCCTGCCCGCGAGGGCTCACAGTCTACAAGGGAAGGGTGAGGGTAGAGCTGGTCATGCAGTGGTATGGTGGAGCGGTGGTTACTGCAGGCTGTACACTTGTCAGAAGAGGTAGGTCTTCAGGTTCCTTTTGAAGGTTTCCACGGTAGGCGGCAGTCTGATGTGTTGGGGTAGAGAGTTCCAGAGTAGGTGGGATGCATAGGACAAATATTGTATGCGATTGTGATAAGAGGGGAGTAAAGAAGGAGATCTTGTGAAGATCGGAGGTTGCATGCAGGTAAGTACCGGGAGACTAGGTAATAGATGTATGGAGGAGACAGGTTGTGGATGGCTTTGTATGCCATGGTTAGGGTCTTGAATTGGAGTCTCTGGGTAATGGGGAGCTAGTGAAGGGATTGACAGAGAGTAGAGACCGGGGAATAGCGGGGGAACAGGTGGATTAGTCGGGCAGCAGAGTTTAGGATAGATTGGAGGGGTGCAAGAGTGGTAGAAGGGAGGCCACAGAGCAGGAGGTTGCAGTAGTCAAGGCGGGAGATGATGAGGGTGTGCACTAGTGTTTTTGCAACTTTTATGCACCTATTAGCTACATTAAGTTTCTTGCATTTTTCTTTCATTGCTTTTTTTTTGTGGGGGGGTTTTACATGCGTTTTTGTTGCTGCTTGTTGGTGTCATGCTGTAAATAAAGCTGCTTTGATTTTAATCCTTCTTTGATATTTGGCTTCGACTAAACTTTATTGATACAGTCATGTGCAAATTACGCACTTTTTTTAGTGCGCTTCTATAGTGCATGTACATCTTTTACCTGCAGATTTTTCACATCTAATATAATTCTATTGGAAAATCTGCACATAAAACTCAGCATACCCGCAACAGAAATTGACATGTTGCAGATTTTGACACGCACAGTAGGTCAGTTTACCCTGCATTAAAAAAGAAAAAAAAAAGCACAGCGGGCATGAGATTTCTATAAGGCTGTGTGCCCACGATGCATTTTTGTTGCATTTTTTGGTGCGGATTTGCAGCGCGGAAACGCTCCAGAAACACATTTCATACCTTATCCCATGACTTCCTATGACATTCTGCAAGTTCTGTGCATATGGTCAGGTTATTTTCTGCGCATATTTTACTCGCAGAAAGGCTGTGTGCCCACGTAGCGTTTTTCAAGCGTTTTTGATGCGGAATTTCCGCAGCGGAAACGCTTGTAAAACGCTTGGTAACCCGCACCCCATGGTCCCCAATGGGATTCCGCAAGTTCTATGCACATGCTGCGGATTTTTCCGCAGCGTTTATGCCGCGTTCAAAAATCCGCAGCATGTCATTTAATTTTGCGTTTCCGCAAGCAGAATTGCCTTTGTCCAATGCATTAAAAACGCAAGGCAATTCCGCATGTGGAAAACGCGTGATAAACGCGCGAAAAATGCGCGATAAACGCGTGCGGAATTCCGCATGCGTTTTTCCGGGAGAGGACTTGCAGAAATGAAGCAGAAATTTTCTGCTTCATAAATGCAACGTGGGCACATAGCCAAAATCCCATCCACTTTGCTGAAACTGAAAATTGTGGCACTTTTTGAACAATGAAATACTCATCGTCAAAAACTCCCCAAACTTTTCATGGTGAGGACTTGGCGTAATGATTAGCTGTATACTGTGAGGCTGCCTCTGGGTCCCATTTACAGTAGGGCTCTGTGCTCACTACTGAGCACTTCCCTCCAGGGCAGGCGTGCACAACCTTTTCTAGTCTGAATGCCAAATTCTTCGTTTAAGGCTGTATTCATACATCCTAGTGCTGTACGGAGAGATCCTACTTCTGTCAGACACTTATGGCATATACCAATAATTCCTAATGTATCCTAATGTCAAGGCAGGGGAGACAGGCTGGAGCTATAACTCTCCGCAGTGCACTGAGGCTCTAGTCTAGACTCTCTAGGGTGAGTATGCACAGCAGTTCCTATCTAAGGCCACAGCCCCACTATCAGTATTCGGTCAGTATTTTTTCTCAGGAGTGGGTGATAAATGCTGAATTGGTGACTTGTTTCTATTATACCTTTTGTCTGATTGTTCCTGCCCTTAGTAAAAGTTCACACAACCAAACTGGTTGTATTTTACCCGTCTATATTACGGCCATTAGTTTGGGTCTTTAGATGTAGCCGATCCGTACTATAGACGTGTTGTTTTCACTAAAGGTTTGTCCTGAAGAACCAGATTTTTTACAGTTCCTTGAATCACTAAATATTTCATTTTTGTTTTTTCCTCCATAGGGTGACTTCTCCTGCTGTTTTCATTACGCAGCCCAGGGAGGTACAAATGAGGTAAGCGAATACAGAAATGGGACTGTATTGATTTTTAAAATCCTTAAAGCGATTGTCTCAAGTTCTTTAAAGGGTAAAATTCCGAAGTGCTTGTAAAAGTAATCAACTTTGCAATTTACCTCTTATTAAATATCCCCTCCGTTCTCAAGAATGGGGGATTTTTAATTTTATAGTTACCTAAATTACCGACCCCCTACAGTCTGTGTCCGGTCACTTATGTAAAGAGTACACCGCTTTCAGGCTCCATGCTTTCCAGCCTACTCTGAAGCTCGCTGAATCTGATCAGCCATCACGTTCCTGATTATTCTACCATGCTGCAGAGGCAAAGCTACCTCTATTTCCAGCCTTAGAGAGGGGTCAGTGGCACGACCATGCTCCTATTTTGGAATCCTCAGGAGCGTACCACCACTTGCCAGGACCAGTGCGCTCCTGAAGAAAAGAAAATGAGAATCCTTCAATAGATTTTCTCATTTATGGGTAGTGGGGATTTGACATTTGCAATCCACACCAATCCTGAGAATGAAGGAGCTTAGAGCTCAGTATTGCTGCACACCCTCTCCCCTCCCCCCTTATCCTCATCCCCCACTATTATTGCCTGCACAACTTTTTAGCTGGGGCTCTACTGAGTAGGTAAAACATAGAAGAGGGTGCAATGCTAAACCATTACTTTGAGACCCTTCATTCTCATGATTGGTGGGATACCCATGATTTATAAAGTGATGGCATATTACTAGGATAAGTTTACACAAGCGTATAGCGTATAAAGTCATCACATTTTCATCCAGAAAAAACGGCCTGTCACCCGTATGGCATCTGTATGCAATCCATAAGTCTGTTCTTTACATGGGTAAGGCATTTGTCTTTATACATCAGCAGTGAATAAAATGTACCACACCAAATTGAGTTTCCTCTGATACAGAGGTTGTCCGGTCTTAAACTGCAAGTCTGCAGTCACTCTTTAAATGACTGCAGATTAGTGAATCCTCACATTGCACACACTGCACGCTGGGAGCGGTGGTCATGTGACCACAAGTGTGCGACAAGTATGCATGTCTCATAGTTGTGGTCACGTGACCCACATTCCCGTTGTTGACACCAAGAATCCTCACAGTGTTCAGTGTGCGCGATGTAAGGATTCACAAGTCTGCAGTAGTCTGGATATAGAGTGGTTGTAGACTTGCAGTTTGGGAACGGACAACCCCTTTAATAATGGCAATGCATGTTATACAGTTGATACGTATGCACCCACATTCGGGGCGTGTAGAAAAAAAATGGTCATATGAACAGGTCCGTTAAATAACATTGGTCCGACTGCTTTCCGTCTGAGATCAGATTTTTTTCGGCCAGCACTTGGACTGAATATATGGTTGTGTGAATGTAGCCTTTTGAGGGTATGTGCACACAATGTCTTTTAATTGCCGACATGTTCATTGAGTTTTTCAGATGTTTCCGTAAAATACAGTCGGTGGTTTTCCTGAAAGGTCTTCAGAGTTCTTTTGTCTCGACTGCTGTCGGCGTTATTTCTTTTTTAAAATTGTATGTACGGTATTAATAGTGAATGCCATTAAGCAGAATCCGCCAGAAGAAAGGAACAGTCGCTTGTTTTACCCACCTTGCGGCTGTCTAAGCCTGAAAGAAGTTAAAGACTGACCGTATACACAGCAAGTCATATTACATTGCGATGCATATGTGCATTCTTTTTGGTGTTTGTTTTTTTTTCTCAGGCGTTGTGCACATATCCTATGACTGGAACACCTTGTTTAGGGCTGTTACTATGTGAGGCAGCATCATCATTTACCTCCATGAATCAAATTGAAGAGTAAAATATTGTTTAAAGAGGTTTTCCCACAAACAAAAGTTCATTTTAATCTATAGATCTTGTAATAATAATAAGTTCCCCAATTGGATGTGTTTAAATAAAATGTCCCAGTGCTGAGATAATCTTATAAATGTGCCCCAGCTATGTACTGTGTCTGACCATGCAGGAACATGGTCTGATCATACCACATCTCCTGGGCAAGGGGGGGTGGGGAGAGAATATACGGACATTACAGCACAGGATTGCAGCTGGTTCTTTTTCTAAGATAAAAATTTTCCCTGACTGTTTTTAAAGAATCTCCCCCCCCCCCCCCTGCCCAGGAGCTGTGGTATGATCAGACCATGTTCCTGTACGGTCAGACACAGCCATTACACAGTACACAGCAGGGGCACATTTATAAGATTATCTCAGCACAGGAACATTTTATTTAAACACATCCAATTGTGGAACTTATTATTATTCCAAGATCTATTGAGTAAAATGAACTTTTGTTCGTGGGAAAACCCCTTTAAGTTTAAAAAAGAAAACATTTAGAAATATCACTCTCCTTTTCCTATTCTTTAAAAAAAAAAAAAATATATATATATATATATATATATATATATATATATATATATATATATATATATATATAATTTTGTACTGCCATGTACAGTCATGGCCAAAAGTATTGAGAATGAGACAAATAGTAATTTTTCCAAAGTTTACTGCTTCATTTTTTGTAATGGCAATTTGCATATACTCCTGAATGTCAGAGTGATCAGCTTAACAGCAATTACTGTACTTGCAAAGTCAATATTTGCCCAGAAAATGAACTTTAACCCCCAAAACACATTTCAACATCATTGCAGTCCTGCCTTAAAAGGAGCAGCTAACATTGTTTTAGTGATTGATCCATTAACACAGGTGTGGGTGTTGATGAGGACAGGGCTGGCGATCAATCAGTCATGATTAAGTAAGAATGACATCACTGGACACTTTAAAAGGAGGCTGGTTCTTGGTATCATTGTTTCTCTTCAGTTAACCATGATTATCTCTAAAGAAACACGTGCAGCCATCATTGCACTGCACAAAAATGGCCTAACAGGGAAGAGTATCGCAGCTACAAAGATTGCACCTCAGTCAACAATCTATCGCATCATCAAGAACTTCAAGGAGAGAGCTTCCATTGTTGTCAAAAAGGCTCCAGGGCGCCCAAGAAAGACCAGCAAGCGCCAGGACCGTATCTTAAAACTGTTTCAGCTGCGGGATCGGACTACCAGCAGTGCCGAGCTTGCTCAGGAATGACAGCAGGCTGGTGTGAGTGCTTCTGCACGCACTGTGAGGCGGAGACTCTTTGAGCAAGGGCTGGTTTCAAGGAGGGCAGCAAAGAAGCCACTTCTCTCCAGAAAAAACATCAGGGACCGACTGATATTCTGCAAAAGGTACAGGGAGTGGACTGCTGAGGACTGGGGCAAAGTCATTTTCTCTGATGAATCCCCTTTTCGATTGTTTGGGACATCTGGAAAACAGCTTATTCGGAGAAGAAGAGGTGAGCGCTACCACCAGTCTTGTCTCATGACAACTGTAAAGCATCCTGAAACCATTCATGTGTGGGGTTGCTTCTCAGCCAAGGGAATCGGCTCACTCACAGTCTTGCCTAAAAACACAGCCATGAATAAAGAATGGTACCAGAATGTCCTCCAAGAGCAACTTCTCCCAACCGTCCAAGAGCAGTTTGGCGCTCAACAATGCCTTTTCCAGCATGATGGAGCACCTTGCCATAAAGCAAAGGTGATAACTAAATGGCTCATGGAACAAAACATAGAGATTTTGGGTCCATGGCCTGGAAACTCCCCAGATCTTAATCCCATTGAGAACTTGTGGTCAATCATCAAGAGACGGATGGACAAACAAAAACCAACAAATTCTGGCAAAATGCAAGCATTGTTTATGCAAGAATGGACTGCTATCAGTCAGGATTTGGTCCAAAAGTTGATTGAGAGCATGCCAGGGAGAATTACAGAGGTCTTGAAGAAGAAGGGGCAACACTGCAAATATTGACTTGCTGCATTAACTCATTCTAACTGTCAATATAACCTATTGGTACTCATAATATGATTGCAATTATATTTCTGTATGTGATATAAACATCAGACAAACACTAATAAAAACCAGAGGCCAGCAGATCATGAGAAAATATAATTTTGGAGTCATTCTCAAAACTTTTGGCCATGACTGTACGTAGAAGTCATTGCAACCAATAAAATGACCAGAATTACTGTGTTCCTGTTGTGCTTAAGAATTATCAATGGGAAAGTAAAGTTATGGGTCTCAGAACATAGTGACACAAACCAAATTTTTATTTTTAAAAGCCTAACACTAAAGTTTAAAAATATGTTTTTTGAAGAATAAAGTTAACCTGCCATTTTTACTGCACTGTGAACACCATGAAAGAGAAACCTGTTGATGCATCTGATCTTCCGCAATGGCGCAAGGATAGTTTCTCTTTTTTCAATGAATATAGGGGTTGTCCAGATTTAGGAAAAGATGGCTTTTTATTTTCAGGAACAGTGCCACCCCTAAACATGGATTTGTGTTTCATTGCAACTCATTCTCCATTAAAATGAATGAAGGTTGTAATACTAGACACAACGCATGGTCATAGTGGCACTGTATCTGACTGAAAGCAGCCATGTTTTTTCCAATCTTGGATCCAACCAAAGCATGCTTGATGCTTTAATCTTTCCAAATCCTACTTTCTAAAAAATAAAATAAAAAGTTTGCTGGACATGTCTTTCAACAGTGTTTCAGGAAGTGAAAAACTGTCTTCACTAAAACAGGGCATCAAAATTGTTAAGAAGAGTTGTTGAATTTCTGCTCGCTTTGGGCACCATGATGTTTCAGTTGAGGCAGTCTTGTATGCCCATTTACCTCTTTTCTTAGCAGCAGTTCCCTTGTTGGATCGTTCCTCGGATTTGTTCAGTCAGCAGATCCTTGTTCCCTAAGAGGTTTGCCACTTCCTATAATGGTGCCTGCTGAACCATTTTCTGCACTTGCTCATTGCTGCCTCTTCAAGGGCTTCTTCTCCTCACAGATGCTCTAGGATTGGTGGGATCCTTCCAGAATCTCATGGTCTACAATTTGATTTCTTTTGTGCATTTGCACCATGGGATAGCTCTGACTGACGGCCATGTCCAGACAGACAACCCCATTGATATGCAATATAGGGCTATGGTGGCCCTTGGTTATCAATGAAGAGCCTGGTGTGTGTTGTACACTCACATCCGTGCAGGACTGCGGCACTGAACACTTCCCGTTCTGTTCTCCAAGCAGGTTTGGGAAATGAAGGATTTGTGCTGATGTGGTGCGGTGTCCCATGGGTGGAAGAAGTCTCCTACCAGTGTGTGGAGCTAATTCCTTTATTAGATTCTTCAAACATTTATTTATTTATTTTACTCACTTATATAGCATCATTAATTCCACAGCGCTTTACAGACATTACCATCGCTGTCCCCATTGAGGCTCTCAATCTACATTCCCTATCAGTATGTCTGGAGTGTGGGAGGAAACCCACACAAACACGGGGAGAACATACAAACTTCTTGCAGATGTTGTCCTTGGTGGGATTTGAACCCAGGACCCCAGCGCTGCTAACCACTGAGCCACCGTGCTGCCCATGAACTGGATTTTGGCTCCAGAGCCTTCAGGTGTGAATACAATACAGCAGTAAAGGGTGGGTTAAATAGCGTTTTTTGATTTTTTTTTTATTTATTTTTATTTTTTTTATTTTTTTGCTGTAAAATTATATAGTTTGTGACAATTACACACATATGGTAATTTTATGCTTGGTTTATTTACCAGTACAAAATGTTGTTAAAATAGTGAAAAATAAGGAAAAATTTAAATAAGTTGTAATATAACATATAAATTACAATAAAATAAAAAAAAAGTCATCCAGTAATGTCCTATATCAAAAGTCCTTGTGTTTAGTTGTTTCTTTCCTCCAGAAAGAGTTCTGATAAAAAATTGTAACAAAACGTATCATGCAAGTGTCAAGTTCATTGTAATTCATCTTTTGTCCATTAGGTGTCACTTCCCCTTTCAGCAGAGAATTGCTTCTTTCACTTCATTAAACCATAGGGGCAGATGGTTTTCAGTTTGTACAGCCACAAAATGTCTCGTCTTTTTAGCAGTTCGAAATCTGTTTAATTTGTGGTTGGCTATTTGGTCACTTGGCATTATGGAAACTGGGTTGGGATGTTTTGTGTGAAAAAATGTGCAGTGTCTGGATACCCCGTGTTTCATAAATTAGTTTTCAATGTTGGATCTATGTTTGTTTAATCTGTTGTGTGGTCCTTCCTGTGTATTGTATGATGCAGCATGTTATTACATACTAGCTATTGAGCCCGTTGTACGCCCGGGTGGCGAGCATTTTTATCGGTATATGGTCTCCCATCCTGGTATTTGTGCTGCCCCATCCTGGTATTTGTGCTCCCCAATCCTGTTCCCCCCATCCTGTTATGTGCTGCCCTCATCCCTATCCTGGCATGCATGGCACCCCTCATCCCCAATCCTGGCATGCATGGTGCCCCTCATCCTGGCATGCATGGCACCCCTCATCCCCAATCCTGGCATGCATGGCGCCCCTCATCCTGGCATGCATGGTGCCCCTCAACCTGGTATGCATGGCTCCCTCATCCTGGTATACATGTTACCCCTCACCCACCAATCCTGGTATGCATGGTACCCCTCACCCACCAATCTTGGTATGCATGGTACCCCTCACCCACCAATCTTGGTATGCATGGTACCCCTCACCCACCAATCTTGGTATGCATGGTACCCCTCACCCACCAATCTTGGTATGCATGGTACCCCTCACCCACCAATCCTGGCATGCATGGTACCCCTCACCCACCAATCCTGGCATGCATGGTACCCCTCACCCACCAATCCTGGCATGCATGGCACCCCTCACCCCCAATCCTGGCATGCATGGCGCCCCTCATCCCAAATCCTGGCATGCATGGCGCTCCCTCATCCTGGCATGCATGGCGCTCCCTCATCCTGGCATGCATGGCGCTCCCTCATCCTGGCATGCATGGCGCTCCCTCATCCTGGTATGCATCGCTCCCTCATCCTGGTATGCATCGCTCCCTCATCCTGGTATGGATGGTACCCCTCATCCCTATCCTGATATGCATGGTAGCCCTCACCCACCAATCCTGATATGCATGGTAGCCCTCACCCCACCAATGCTGGCATGCATGGTAGCCCTCACCCCACCAATGCTGGCATGCATGGTAGCCCTCACCCCACCAATGCTGGCATGCATGGTAGCCCTCACCCCACCAATGCTGGCATGCATGGTAGCCCTCACCCCACCAATGCTGGCATGCATGGTAGCCCTCACCCCACCAATGCTGGCATGCATGGTAGCCCTCACCCCACCAATGCTGGCATGCATGGTAGCCCTCACCCCACCAATGCTGGCATGCATGGTAGCCCTCACCCCACCAATGCTGGCATGCATGGTAGCCCTCACCCCACCAATGCTGGCATGCATGGTAGCCCTCACCCCACCAATGCTGGCATGCATGGTAGCCCTCACCCCACCAATGCTGGCATGCATGGTAGCCCTCACCCCACCAATGCTGGCATGCATGGTAGCCCTCATCCCCAATGCTGGCATGCATGGTAGCCCTCATCCTGGCATGCATGGTGCCCCTCAACCTGGTATGCATGGCTCCCTCATCCTGGTATACATGGTACCCCTCACCCACCAATCCTGGTATGCATGGTACCCCTCACCCACCAATCCTGGTATGCATGGTACCCCTCACCCACCAATCCTGGTATGCATGGTACCCCTCACCCACCAATCCTGGTATGCATGGTACCCCTCACCCACCAATCTTGGTATGCATGGTACCCCTCACCCACCAATCTTGGTATGCATGGTACCCCTCACCCACCAATCTTGGTATGCATGGTACCCCTCACCCACCAATCTTGGTATGCATGGTACCCCTCACCCACCAATCCTGGCATGCATGGTACCCCTCACCCACCAATCCTGGCATGCATGGTACCCCTCACCCACCAATCCTGGCATGCATGGTACCCCTCACCCACCAATCCTGGCATGCATGGCACCCCTCACCCCCAATCCTGGCATGCATGGCGCCCCTCATCCCAAATCCTGGCATGCATGGCGCTCCCTCATCCTGGCATGCATGGTGCTCCCTCATCCTGGCATGCATGGCGCTCCCTCATCCTGGTATGCATCGCTCCCTCATCCTGGTATGGATGGTACCCCTCATCCCTATCCTGATATGCATGGTACCACTCACCCACCAGTCCTGGTATGCATGGTACCACTCACCCACCAATCCTGGCATGCATGGCACCCCTCACCCCCAATCCTGGCATGCATGGCGCCCCTCATCCCAAATCCTGGCATGCATGGCGCTCCCTCATCCTGGCATGCATGGCGCTCCCTCATCCTGGCATGCATGGCGCTCCCTCATCCTGGCATGCATGGCGCTCCCTCATCCTGGCATGCATCGCTCCCTCATCCTGGTATGCATCGCTCCCTCATCCTGGTATGGATGGTACCCCTCATCCCTATCCTGGTATGGATGGTACCCCTCACCCACCAATCCTGATATGCATGGTAGCCCTCACCCACCAATCCTGATATGCATGGTAGCCCTCACCCACCAATGCTGGCATGCATGGTAGCCCTCACCCCACCAATGCTGGCATGCATGGTAGCCCTCACCCCACCAATGCTGGCATGCATGGTAGCCCTCACCCCACCAATGCTGGCATGCATGGTAGCCCTCACCCCACCAATGCTGGCATGCATGGTAGCCCTCACCCCACCAATGCTGGCATGCATGGTAGCCCTCACCCCACCAATGCTGGCATGCATGGTAGCCCTCACCCCACCAATGCTGGCATGCATGGTAGCCCTCACCCCACCAATGCTGGCATGCATGGTAGCCCTCACCCCACCAATGCTGGCATGCATGGTAGCCCTCACCCCACCAATGCTGGCATGCATGGTAGCCCTCACCCCACCAATGCTGGCATGCATGGTATCCTCTGCACACATACAAAAAAAATAAACAGTTATACTCGCCTTTCTTCCCTGTGCTCCAGTGCTGCTGTGTCCTCTTCTGCTGGAGGCCGGGGGAGGAGTATGGCGCCGGAGCACCCCACTGTCCGGCGCCATTTTGCTGAAGACACACTGCAAGTGTGTCTTCAGTAAAATGGCGCCGGATAGCGCTGTGCGCATGCGCCGATCCGACGCCTTCACTCCTGCCCCGGTCTCCGGCGAAGAGAGGTGCTGCGGCAAAGCTCCTCCCGGTCAGGTAAGTATGTAAGTATGGCGCCGGAGATCGCAATATGCATTCAGTGTCTACGCATACCGCGATCCCTGGCGCCATACACTCCTCTTACCAAGCGTTCTTCTATCTGGAGCCAGACTGCGCATCGCGGATGTGCAGTCTATACAGGCTTCAGACAGAGGGACGCTTGGCCGATTTATAGTATAGATATCGCATAGTTTCATGATAAATGTTGTTTTTTTTTGTGTGTGTAGAGAGATGAAGGTGTCCATGTTATTCGGGATGATGTTGCAGCATAGACATCGTGCATTTATAACTACCTGGTTGCATAATGTATGTATGTTGTTTTTTTGTTGTTGTTTTGCTAGTATGGTTTTTAGGCCTCATTCACAAATCAGTATTTTACATCAGGGTTTGTATGCCAAAACCAGGATTGGAACAAACAGAGAAACTATAATTGAAACATTGACACCTGTTCTGTATTTTGGAGACACTACTTGTTTTTTTAATACAAATACTGATGAACCCACCCAATACTGCTGTTTTATATACCCACCTGACGAAGGCTTCGGCCCGGACCCAAAAACCAGTGTGTGTTTGAAGAATCTAATAAAGGAAAGGAATTATGTCCACACGCTGTTAATGATTTCTTTCATCTGACGGACAGCGTACTACTGTACCCCAGCAGCACATATCCTTGAACACCATGAATGCGGCTTACCTCAACCATCATAGTGGCACCCGCAGTGCAGCCAGCATGGAGGTAGTGCCCACAGAGCACTGTAGTTCACATCACGGACTTCAACAGCTAGGTCATTATGATCCAGTACTCTCACCATCCAGACACCTTCTCCACTCCAGGTTGTACTTTCCAGACTAGACCTGATGACAACCAGGTTAATATGCAGGACTCCTTCCATCATGTCCCGGCTGTAGAAGCTCTGGTAATCGCTTAGCATCCCTTTAGGCTGCTGTATGTCTTCTTGCACCTTCCTCTCTTACACAGGATTCTCAAACTGGCCAAAGTAGAATCGCTTCTATTAACTGGTAACTCTGGAATTGCCCTAAGTGTGATAGCAGCAAAGGCCTTGTGACGCCTACCCCTGAGGGTCCTTATCTCACAAAAATCTTTCTCCCACCAGTGTCTACATTCAGTGGCATGACTACTGAAGCTATTGACTATGGTTAAAGCCAAGGGGATCAGTGCTCCATGCACGTACCAGTACTCCTGCGACGTACATGCATGGGCAGGAAGGAGACATAATAAATGTGATCTTTACAATATTCAGTACTGGCTGTTATCTTTTATCAGGGAGTGACAAAATTATACAAGAACCTACATAATTAAGATCTTTTTCTTTAACCGTAATAACCAGGCCAAATACCCAACAATTCTTCTATTCTACCCATGACAATAGTTTCTTTCCCCTGCACTTTTTTTTTTTTTTTTTTTACTGTTCTTTAGACAAAATTGAAGGCCGGAAGGGTTTTTTTTTTAGATAGTGCAACCTGCATAGACGCTCTTTAAAGGAAACCAGTCACCAGGTATTTGCTACCCCAGAGGAGCATGATGTAGGGGGAAAGACCCTGCTTCCAGTGCTGCAGTTTTGATTAAAAACTGTTTTATCTGCTTCAGATCTACCAGTTATCTGAATGCTGAGCTCTGCATAATTCCACCCAAACCAGCTTTCTGTGTACACTGTGCATAGGCAGAATCAGTAGTGGGTGTGGGGATTATACAAAGCTGATGAATGTGAAGGACTTCCTGGCAGCTGGTTTACTAGTCCTCTAGTGATAATCTCCTGTTGATTAAAATACTGATATTATTTATTTTATTTTTTTTATCAAATCTGCAGCAAGTAGCCCAGAAGGGATACATCTCTGGAATCAGGGTCTCTGTCTCCACATTATGCTGTTCTTACATTAGGTGGCAAAAACCTGAAGACATTCCCTTTTAACCAAAAATGCAGTCCCTATGATGGTATACACACTCTGCATAACAAACCTGTGAACACTCCAGGAGGCACCCTTTTTTCTTGCTTCTTGGAGAGACTCTTTACTACATGTGTGGTTTTAATTATGTTTTTTTTTCCAATCCTTACTGAATGAGTTAGAAACCTGTTTGTGCTTCTTTATAAAATCAGAGGCACATTACGAGCGTAGCAGACTGGGCACCGTACTCTAAATCTGCCCATGATCTTAAGGCCAGGCGTTGTAAAAAATCAGAAAAGATGATCTAATAATTGCTATCAGTGTTATCCATGGATGGAATGAGAAGCATATAAGTTTTTGTATCATTATGTATGTTTTATTCCTTAAAAATTGATGTTTTAAATAAAGAACTTTTCCAATGCCATCTGTACCCTAATATTCATTGTCCTGCTTTGCTTTGTTACAGAAATGGCATATGAGTGTTGGAGTAGATGAGGAAAGCAGATATTTCTCTTGCTCAATATGGCGGTAAAGTATCATAGCCTCAACCATTTATTCCAGCCCTCGACTGTGTTTTTGTTTTTTTAATTTTTTTATATTAATGATGATTTTTTTCTGTTTTATCTTGATAGGCCGCTGGGAACATCCTATTTGTTTTTCACAACATTCAAAGTTGAAGTGTCTGGAGGGAGTATAGAATTCTTTGAAGCTTATGTAAGTGTAACATTATAAATTGAAAATATTAATTGTCTCAAGCCTCCTTGATGACACGGTAGGAAATCGTTCCAACATGGACCTCATGTTTTTTCCTATCCAGTAACTAAAAAGGTATACTTTCTTATGCCAGCCCAGGAACACCAAAACGACACTCTTGGCATCTGTTAGGATATATATCATGTTTGCAATGTACATGCTGAATATATGCTTGCAGTGGGAATATAGAGTAATACATATGTCACATGACAAACGACTTTGTTTTAAAGGGAATGTTGCAGATCACTAAACCTCAGCATAAACCAGCATACCCTGCTTTGGACACCCCAACCCTCCTGGTGATGTGTGCTTTTGTCTGTATGTCATGATGCCCTAGATGACAGTACGCCTTCACACTACAATGGCGTATATGTTCGCCATGAACGTTTGTTAATAAGTGCTCCATAGTGGATATATATGTCATGCTGTTCCACTGGTAATACCTCTGTACCCAAGCAGTCAAAACCTCACACAGCACTGTTAACAGCGAAACAAAAAGAGATAGAGATTTTTAAGTATTATTATGCAAAGGTAAAGGAAAATCTGTGTGTATTTGGTATCTCCTTTAATTGTACTGACTTGTAGAATAAAATGTTACTTGTGCCTTATTCGCCGCAAAGAAACCAGCATATTTATGAAAATACAAAATTGCTATTGTTTAAAACTTTTTTCTGAACACACTTCAACTGAAAAAAGTCCTATAATGGCCACGTTGACTGAAAAATACATTTGAACCACATTTGCTCTTGGAACACTATCTCTTCAAAGCTGCATCCTGACGGGGTGAACCCTCGAGCAATATAGGTCAAGGTCCTTGTACGAGAAGCGAAGTGGCCATGAATGTGCTTGCCTATATCCTTAAGGCCAGGTTCACACAAGCATATTTCACGGTCCGTATACAGACTGCAATGCCTGGATTGACTGGGTCTCCCAACCCGAACTTACAACCTCATAGATGCATACGAGCCTGTGAGGTTGGATCCAGAGACCCATGGTCAGTCCAGGTATTGTGGTCCGTATGCAAACTGTAAAATAAGCTCATGTGAACCAAGAAGTAAATTAAAATAGTCGCATACATGTTCAGCGATCTTTCCATTTGTCATCTGCCTGCAGCAGGGGACCTACATCTATCAGACATTTCTGTCACAGCCATGCATATACCAAAAGTGTCTGAGATGAGAATACTGCTCTAAAGGGAATCTGTCAGCAGGTTTTTGCTACCTCACCGGAGAGCAGCATAATGTAGGAAGAGACAGCCTAATGTGATACATCGTTGGCATCAGGGTATGTTAACATGTCCAGTAATCATCAGTTAGAATACATCTAGCAGCAAGCCTTTAAAAAAAAAAAAAAAACTTTTGTCCTGCAAAAAAAAAAAATTGATTTCAAGTGGATCCTTTTTTTTTAACATTGAAGTCTATGGAACACAATCCGTTAAATAGCCATCCATTTTGTTCCATTTGAAACTGATTCAGTAAGCAAAAAACAGACCCTAATCAAATGAAAGAAAAATTGATGGCTATTTCATAGAATGTTAGAGTTGGAAGGGACTTCCAGGGTCATCGTTTCCAACCCCCTGCTTAACCACTTCGCACCAGAGCCTGTTTTTGCCTTCGTGACCGGGCCAATTTTTTCAATTCTGACCACTGTCACTTTATGAGGCAATTACTCTGGAACGCTTCAACGGATCCCCCTGATTCTGAGATTGTTTTTTCGTGACATATTGTACTTCATGATAGTGGTAAAATTTCTTTGATATCACATGCGTTTATTTGTGAAAAAATCAGAAATTTGGCGAAAATTTTGAAAATTTTGCAATTTTCAAACTTTGAATTTTTAAGCCCTTAAATCAGAGAAATATGTCACACAAAATACTTAATAAATAACATTTCCCACATGTCTACTTTACATCAGCACAATTTTGGAACCAAAATTTTTTTTTGTTAGGGAGCTATAAGGGTTAAAAGTTGACCAGCGATTTCTCATTTTTCCAACAAAATTTACAAAAACATTTTTTTAGGGACCACATCATATTTGAAGTCACTTTGAGGGGTCTTTATGACAGAAAATACCCAAAAGTGATACCATTCTAAAAACTGCACCCCTCAAGGTGCTCAAAACCACATTCAAGAACTTTATTAACCCTTCAGGTGCTTCACAGAAATTTTTGGAATGTGGAAGAAAAAAATTAACATTTAACTTTTTTCACAAAAATGTTACTTTAGACCCAATTTTTTTTATTTTCACAGGGGTAACAGGAAAAAATGGACCCCAAAATTTTTTGTGCAATTTCTCTTGAGCGTGCTGATACCCCATATGTGAGGGAAAACCACTGTTTGGGCGCACGGCAGGGCTCGGAAAGGAAGGAGCACCATTAGACTTTTTGAATGTAAAATTTGTCTGAATAATTAGCAGACACCATGTTGCGTTTGGAGAGCTCCTGATGTGACTAAACAGTGGAAACCCCCCACAAGTGACACCATTTTGGAAACTAGACCCCTTAGGGAACATATCTAGATGTGTGGTGAGCACCTTGAACCCCAAGGTGCTTCACAGAAGTTTATAATATTGAGCTGTAAAAATAAAATTTTCACATTTTTCCCACAAAAACGTTTTTCATCCCTTAATTTCCATTATCATAATGGTAATAGGATAAATTGCACCATTAATTTTGTTGTGCAATTTCTCCTGAACACGCCGATACCCCATATGTGGGGGAAAACCACTGTTTGGGCGCACGGCAGGGTTTGGAAGGGAAGGAGCGCCATTTGACTTTCTGAATGTAAAATTTGTCTGAATAATTAGCAGACGCCATGTTGCGTTTGGAGAGCCCCTGATGTTCCTAAACAGTGGAAACCCCCCACAAGTGACACCATTTTGGAAACTAGACCCCTTAGGGAACTTATCTAGATGTGTGGTGAGCACCTTGAACCCCAAGGTGCTTCACAGAAGTTTATAATAATCAGCTGTAAAAATAAAATTTTCACATTTTTCCCGCAAAAACGTTTTTCATCCCTTAATTTTGCATTATCTTAAGGGTAATAGGATAAATTGCACCATGAAATTTGTTGTGCAATTTCTCCTGAACACGCCGATACCCCATATGTGGGGGAAAACCACTGCTTTGGTGTACGGCAGGGTTCGGAAGAGAAAGGAGCGCTATGTTGGCTGGGATAGGCAGCAGACACCATGTCACATTTGAAGAGTCGCTGACATGCAGAAACAGCAGAAACCCCCACAAGTGACCCCATTTTGTAAACTACACCTCTCAAGGAATTCATCTAGGGAAGTAGTGAGTATTTTTTAATTTTTAAATTTATACCATTGGGCAGTGAAAAAAGCATAATTATATTTTTACCACAAAAAAATGTTTTACCCTCAGATTTTACATTTTCACACAGGGCAATGGGTAAAAATGGTGCCGAAATGTGTCACACAATTTCTTCTAAAAGTGCCAATACCCCATATGTGGCTGTATCGTACCACTTAGCCATACGGCGAGATCTGGGGGGGACGGAGTGCTATTTGACAATTGGAGAACAAATTATTGTAGAATAGGCATTTGGATTTGGGAGCACAAAATTTTTTGAATTTCTTTTGGGGGGCAAGGGCCATTTCGCTTTTCCAGAGCCTTTCTGCTACCAGTAACTTGGAAGTCCCTTATATTTTTAACAGATGACGGACCTGAGTGGGGACTAGCTTTTTTTGAGGACTGAGTTGAAGCCTTTATTGGGAACATTTTACGTAACATTTATCCGGCGCTCTAGGCTGAGCACTTACATCGGGGTTTCCATCTAAATTTCCAAGTGATGTAATTCAGATGAAACCCCTGCGGGATCCATTCACTGTAATGAGGCAGCAGAGTTACTCTGGACTCCGTCTGGCCTCTGTTTAGCGGTGTCCTTTTTTTCAGAAGTGCACAAAACTGTGGCCAACCGCACTTTTATGCACGCCTAAAACAAATGACACCGTGGGATCACAGGCCAGACGGCATCCACAGTGGCCTATATCTGCCTCATTACAGGGAATCTTCCGTCATGGGTTCCGGCTGAATCACATATTTCAGAGATTTACATGGAAACTCTGGCGTAAGTGCTCAGCGCAGAGCGCAGGATAAATGTGTGCCGAGCCATACTGCGATCTTTGGGAGACATAATAAACAAATCAGTAGCAGGTGAAGAATTGGTTTTATTTATTTTTTTACGCCGTTCCTAGTGTGATATAACTGATTAGATTACTTTATTCTTCGGGTCGGTGCGATTACAGAGATACCAGATTTATATCGGGTTTTTATGACTGACAGCTGTCACACACTAAGAGACGCTTTTTTTTTGCAAAATCTAGTTTTTGCATCGCCATATTTTGAGAGCTATAATTTTTCCATATTTCGGCCGACAGAGTCATGTGATGGCTTGTTTTTTGCGGGACGAGTTGACATTTTTATTGGTACCATTTGTGGGTACGTGACATTTTTTGATCGCTTTCTATTCCGTTTTTTTGGGAGGTAAAATTAACAAAAACCAACAATTCAGGAATTGTTTTTTGAGGTTTTTTTTTATGCCGTTCTGCGTGTGGTAAAAGTGATCAGGCAGCGTTATTCTTCGGGTCAGTACATTTACAGCGATACTACACTTACTGTATATTTTTTTATGTTTTGGCGCTTTTACACAATAAAACAATTTTAAAGAAAAAATATTTTTTTTGCATTGCTTTATTCTGAGAGGTATAACTTTTTTATTTTTTGGCTGATGGAGCTGTATAGTGGCTTGATTTTTGCAGAACAAGATGACGTTTTCAGCGGTACCATTTCTATTTCCATTTTGCTTTTTGATCGCATTCTTTTCCACTTTTTGTTTGGCGATATGAGGAAAAAGCATAGTTTTTTGCTCCGTTTTTTATTTATTTTTATTACGGTGTACACATAAGGAGTTAATTAGTGTGACAGTTTTATAGCTCGGGTTGTTTCGAACGCGGCAATACCAAATATGTGTACTTTTTTTATTTTTGCATAACTGTATGGATTTATCGGTTTAATATTTTATTTATTTATTTTTATTTATTTTGTATTTTTTTTTTAACAGTTTCAAAACATTTTTTTATACTTTTTTTACATTTTTACTTAGTCCCTGTATGGGACATTAATTTTTATTTTTCTGATCCCTGATCTCATGTAATGTAATAGACATATATTACATTACATGAGATCTTCACTGACTCTTTCAGTCAGTTTCCTGTCTGGCATCAGCTACATACAGGCTGAAGTCAGACAGGAAGGACACCATATATGGCAGAGCTGGAGGCGGTCATGTGACCTCCAGCTGCCATAGCAGCGCCAGGTCCTGAAAGCAATCAAGGGGTCGTCAGAGAGGTAAGTGGACGACCCCCTCTCCTCCTGCTGTCTCCTATATGCCGCGATCACTATAGATCACAGCATATAGAAGACAGCAAAGGGTTAACATCACTGGGACCTGATCTAATCAGGTCCCGATGATGTTCCCTGTCAGAGCTAACGCTCTGCACCGCTCTCACAGCGCTTGCAGGACCCAGGGGGTCCTGAGCACTGCGAGACCACCCACCGTTTTTAAACGTCCGCGCTGCACAGAGCCCAGGCAGCGCGGACGTTTATCTACAGTGGGCGGTCGGGAAGCGGTTAATGCAGGATTCACTGAACCATCTCAGACATATGTCTGTCCGGCCTATGTTTGAAGACTTCCATTGAAGGAGAACTCACCACCTCTCGTGGCAGCCTGTTCCACTCATTGATCACCTTCACAGTCAAAAAGTTTTTATCTAATCTGTATCTTCTCCCTTTCAGTTTCATTCCATTGCTTCTCGTGTTTCCATGTGCAAATGAGAATAAGAATGATCCCTCTATACTGTGACATCCCTTCAGATATTTGTAGACCGCTATTAAGTCTCCTCTTGGCCTTCTTTTTTGCAAGCTAAACATTCCCAGCTCCTTTAACTGTTCCTTGTAGGATGTACTTTCCAGTCCACTCACCATCTGGGTAGCTTTTTTCTGAACTTGCTCTAGTTTTTTGTTTTACATATGGTGCCGAGAACTATACACAGTATTCCAGATGAGGTCTGACGAAGGAGGAGTAGAGGGAGATAATTACTTCACGTGATCTAGACTGTATGCTTCTCTTAATACATTCCAGAATTGTGTTTGCCTTTTTTGCTGCTGCATCACACTGTTGACTCATGTTCAGTCTGTCATCTTAGTATGCCTAAGTCTTATTCACACGTGCTGTTGCTTGGTTCTATTTCATCCATTCTATAGATGTCAATTTCGTTTTTCTTGCCCAGATGTAGAGTCTTGTATTTCTCCCTTTCAAATGCCTTTCTATTGGTCACTGGCCATTGTTCACGCATATCTAGATCCTTCTGAATTCTTTCTGTCTTCTCTAGTGTTAAGGCCACGTCACACATAACGAGATCGCTAGCGAGATCGTTATTACGTCACGGTTTTGGGATCGCTGGAGAGGCGTTTCGTGATCGCTGAGGAGCTGTCAAACATGCAGAACTTCCCAACGATTTTGGCCGCCCCAGCGATCTAACTAACGATCTTGGCGGTCTTTGGGACGCTTTCACACAGCAGCTATTTCAACGATCCACACCTTGATAGGGACTGTACTGTGTCACAAAGGCGTGCATAAAATTACTTTTCTGCACCCCCTCATCTCCGATTGGTGGACTCTGCTGCGTTCTGATTGGGCGGCCTTGGTCGCTACAACGATCCGCAAAATCAGGACTCAGTCGAATGAACGGATATCAACAGCCCGGAGAATTCTGCTAGGATCTGCAATCCAGCACGAGGTCAGAAACAAAGGATGGAATCGCTATTCTGTTGCCTTCTTTATGCACGGCGGAAAATGAGAACGCTGTAGCGACCACCAATCGGGGACGAGGGGCGCGGAAAAGTCCAATTTATGCACGCCTATGTGTCTCAGTTCTGAATCTCTAACGAGGTCGTTGATAAGGTGTCAAATACAGCGATGCACACTGCCCAGCGGGAGCGCAACGACCCAGGAATGGTCCAGGAAGCTTTGTAACGATCAGCGATCTCACAGCAGGGGCCTGATCGTTGCTACCTGTCAGACATAACGAGATCGCAAAAACCGTGACGTATCAACGATCTCGCTAGCGATCTCATTATGTGTGACGAGGCCTTTAGCCATCCCTCCTAGCTTTGGATTGTCTGCAAATTTGATTAGTTTACCTTCAGTTCCCTTGTCTAGATCAGTTATAAAAATTTTGAACAACACTTGGACCAGAGCAGATGCTTGTGGTACCGCACTTGAAACACTCTTCCAACTGTATGTGCAACCATTTCTTACCACTCTTTGAGTACGATCACTGAGTCAGTTATGAATCCACCTAACCGTAGCATTGTCTATCCCATACCTGGTAATTTTTTCAATAAGTATTGGAAGCACGTCTGACTAACAGCTGGCTGCAATGCAGAGGGTGTGTCATTCAGTGCCGGGAGCGCTGTTACAGCCGTCGCTCTGTATACTCAGAGCAGTGACTGAACCGGCAAGCCCCCATGACTGAATACCGAATGCTGGTTGGGAGAATGAAGTTCGTTTTCTCCCCGCTGCATTTGGCTGCGTGCAGGCGCCGGGCGGCATAATAACCCTATTAACCTGCAGATTAACCCCATATCTGCAGGTTAACAGCGTTATTTCTGGTGACAGGTTCACTTTAAACTCATGAATTCCTTCAAGAAATCTAAGCGTCTGTTTTTTTAAGTTCATGTTTGTAGCTAATAGCTTGACTGAAGCAGAACCTGTAGTGCAGATGACCTCCCGAACATAAAAGATGAAGTGCAAAGTTGATAAGTTTCACTTATATAAACCTATGTCTACATGTACATGTCATCACATGTACACCAGAACTAAATCTCAATGTTCTACATGCCAGTAAACATTGACTCCTAGTCAACAAATGGTGCTGGAGGCATTCATGTGTGCAATTGCCTCTCCTGTTTCTCCTTTAGTAAAAGAAAGAGGGAAAAGAAACAAAACCTTTTCCTCTTGTATGTGAAAATCAGGAAGCACATATACTACCTGATTGGTAAGGGTGGTGGTGGTAACTTCAATAAAAGTTATTTCTTCCCCTCTATTTTGTTCTCACTGGAGGCTGTACAGGGGAAGAAGTAAAAGTAACCAGTAGTGTTTGATCTTACTGATGTCATTTGACCCTCCACCCTTTACTTGCAGAGACCTCAGGCCCCCCATACACATTTGATTGCCGATGACCAAATGATCATTTGGCCGACAGCTGTTTCTTCCAACTTGGAGAGAGTCCCTCCCAGAATCATTTGGCAGTGACATCTCTCCTAGGAGAGTCGAGAGGTCCTCATACACATTAGATGCTCGGTCAATCTCTGAAAATGATGGATTGTGTTGACTTATATCTAATGTGTATGAGGGCCTTCGTGAGCAAGATGGAAAGGTTAAAGGGAACCTATTTCCTTGTATATCGCCATTAACTGGGATATATAGAGTTAATTTGCACCTTAATAGCATTAGAAAGGTGTCTGACCGCCATCCTGAAAGTGCATCACTGAGGTACAGCAGGGCTGGTTGTTAATCTTACTGCCGCCGCTCACAATGCTCCGTGCAGTGACTGTAGCCGCTCTGGGCACCCCTGTATGACTTAAAGCTGTCGGCTATCGGGAGCAATTAAGTTATTTTTTTTATCTCGGGAGCCATAGTTTCAGCACGGCGGCCAGGCACCTTCCTAATGCTATTAACCTTATATCTTCCAGTAAATGGCGTGACCGGTTCCCTTTTAAGTTTTTCTAGGCTTTCAATGAATGTTTCATCCTAAATCTTACAGCTATTGGTTTTGTATGGTAAGATTCTGGGGATTAATAAGATAGTAGTGTCTAAGCTCTAGCTCTTATTTAAACTCCTACTAAAGTATTTGGTATGTTCCCATGAACATTTATGGGACATTCACTTAGTTTGGGATAGTCAACCACTTTTAATCAGAATTTTGGTGATGACATCCCTATTATTCTGAGACTAACATTGTTGATCCCATCCCACTCGGTCAAAATGTTTACCTAAGGGAGCACGAAATGTTGGTGAGCTAATTACTGATGTCTCATTTATGCCAGTAATTGGCAGACATTCATTTCAATGACTCCCTCCTGTACAATGTGAACCCTTCAGAAAAGTGTATGATAGTTGGAAGCTTCTTCAGGTGCTAGTCCACGTAATGTCCCCTTTCAATGTTTCAGGTGTACATCCTAGCTTTCATGCCTTTAACTTTCCTATATCTTATTTCTCAGTCCCAGGCAGACAAACCGCTGAAAAAGTCCGAATATGTAATAAAGGACACAACTGGTAAGTCGGAGATGATTGTTACATAACATTTTATTCGATCCTTTCTGTTTTTACATAGTGGCAAGCAAAGAGGTGTATAAAACATTATATAAAACAGTACTGATCAGTGGTAAGCTGTACTAAAAGAAGCAAGATAAAATACATGGATGTATGTCTAGTTGGTCCTCACTTACCACTTCTTGGCTAGGCAGAATGAAAGCTGTCCACATGACAGTACTTCCAAAGCTTCTTTCCCTTTTATTGGGGTTTTTACCCCCATAGGCAGGATGTTAGGTGATTGAGAAGTCACTTTGCCTGACCCCATGTATGTAGGTACAAAGTGAGGGCAGTACAGTGTACATTTTGTCTTGGGTGAAGGAAAGCCTTTGTCTGCTCTGAAAACGGGTTGTGAGAATTTGTGGGGTGTATGGCACAATGTTCCTGAGAAGGATCATGAAATATCACTGGACACCACGTTTCATCCCCCAGTTATGACAACAAACACTGCACTTCCTGGTATACTTTGGTGCACAAGTAGGACCCCGATCCTTTAAACAGTGTACGAAAGACTTGCACTCGCTTCTTCAAACAGACCGAATTATTTTATTCATAGAAATTCCAGATTTAATAAAGACGTTTCGGTCAGTAAGACTTTCATCAGTCGTTTGGGAGTTGATTACACTGCAGCAGGCAGCCCTGAAAAGGTGTCTGTAGTATCCACCGCTCAGACAAGTGGCACATCCCCCAGTTAGGCACTTTTGGAGCGGTCTATTGAGTTCCGTTATACCCTTTTTGCATAAGTGTATTCAGGTACATTCGTATTAGGAGAATTTTCAGATAACATTTATTTATGGATAGACTGTCGGCTGGAACCTCCACTTAGTCCTTGTCCTAGTCCTTGTAAGTCAAACCTCCGAGTCCAACTCCTCAATTTCCACGACTCAGACTCCCTCATCCATGGCCCATGTTTAAGTGAGAAATTTACTGTATCACAGATTCATCTCAGCTAAAAGTCTAGACCCTTAGATCAGGAATAGGACAGACATTTATAGGACATTTCATAACTTTCCCAAATTCTTATGGAAAAATATTCCCCACAAACTGCATTGAATTACTGTACCCAATTTATTATATATTTTAGGAGTCGGAGTCGGTACATTTTATACCGACTCCACCAAAATGGGCTTCGACTCCACTATTCCCACTCCATATCCCTGCTACATATATTAAGAAATATATCTTAGACTTGATGAGGTTGGTGTCATTTCTTTAAAGGGAACCTGACAGCTGATACATTTATCAGACGCCGGTTGTAGGATTTCAGCCATACATGTTTAATTTTGAAATAATGCGGCGCTTCAGAGAAAAACAGATATCAGGCAGGTTCCCGGGGTTGTCCAGTCCAAATCGATAAGTCTGCAGTCACTCTGTGTGACTGCAGACTTATGAATCCCCCCAGCGCAGGCACTGTGAGGATTCACCGGTTTCTGAGTCGGGACAGGAGGATATGTACGAGTTATACATGCTCTCGGCCAGAGCCCATCTAGTGGGCACGGCCTCGCCCATTAGATGGGCTCTGGCTGGCAGTATGTATAACTCGTACATATCCTCCTGTCCCGACTCAGAAACCGGTGAATCCTCACAGTGCCTGTGCTGGGGGGATTCATAAGTCTGCAGTCACACAGAGTGACTGCAGACTTATCGATTTGGACCGGACAACCCCTTTAAGAAACACTAGGTAGCTATACCATTTTTCTACAAATCATTGTTTGTTTGCTAGTGTTTATCCACTATATCTGTACCTACCCTAAAATCCAAGCTAACATACACCTCCCATAATGCATAGTTATAAAATAACTTGTAGCTCATTGTGGTTTCTTTTCAGTTTCAGATGTTCCTGGTTCCTTCTCTTCATCTCTTTCTAAGCTAACCATCATGGCTAGGTCACCTCATGCAGAATTGTGATGCAATTAGAAAAATCGTAAACACTTTTTCCCCACGTTTGTAAAAGATGAGATTACCATGCCTTTTGAATCATGTAAATAGAAGAACACAACTGGTTTTTGTTTTTTTGTAATATAATTTTTATTAAAGTTTAATGAAATTTTACATGAATTTTCATTGTGCATTTTTCTTGCTACTAACCTCACTTTTGTTGCTGTATAAGCTACTGTAGCATTAAAGGGGTTTTCCAGTCTTAGAAGAAAAGTCTGCACTCTGACCGTGCGCACTGAGTACACTGTCATAATTTAGGTCTCATTCACACATTGGTGTTTAAACACGTACGTCAAAAAATAGTACCGGTGTCATCTGTGTTTCACCATCAGTGTGTCCGGGTTTCACCATCAGTGTGTCCGGGTTTCACCATCAGTGTGTCCGGGTTTCACCATCAGTGTGTCCGGGTTTCACCATCAGTGTGTCCGGGTTTCACCATCAGTGTGTCCGGGTTTCACCATCAGTGTGTCCGGGTTTCACCATCAGTGTGTCCGGGTTTCACCATCAGTGTGTCCGGGTTTCACCATCAGTGTGTCCGGGTTTCACCATCCGTGTGTCATCTGTGTTTTTCATGGATGGATAAAGAAATAAATTACAAAGCTTCTCCTGCAGACTTTTCTTCTTAGACTGGATAACTCCTTTAAGTGATGATGTCTACAGCTCAGGATACAAATATGAAAATATTAACAGCAATTTCTGTTTACTATAAAATAACTACATTCACAATCTGCTCCTTCAGCTTCAAAATAATCACAGATTGATTTTTTTTCAACATGGACCTTGAAATAAAGTCTTGTATTTTTATGAACCGTATATGAATTTACTGATGGTTGACAACCGATTACCACAACAACTGGTATAGTAAAGTTCTACTGGTTTAAAATTAACCTAGAATGAAAAATGAGAATTCAAGATGACTGTGATTATTGGAAAAACTTGAAATAAACTTTTGTATAGTTTTTGTATCTGTATTTCCTACATCTTCCATTACACCATGCTTTATGAATTGATCATTTGGGTTTCCTAAAAAATGTACACGGAATCTTCAGTTCCTGATATGGTAACACTTACTTACTATTTGAGTTGCATTAACTAGCTGATCATACAAATCATATACTACTGTTCAAATGATTACAGCATTAAAGGGTTTGGCACAAAAGTCTGCAGTCACTCTGTGTGACTTTTTTTTTTTTTGTTAGAAAGTTAAAAGGATTAAAAGTTGACCAGCAATTTTTCATTTTACAAAACCATTTTTTTTAGGGACATATCACATTTGAAGTGACTTTGAGGGGCCTATTTGACAGAAAATACCAGAAAGTGACAGAATTTTAAAAACTGCACACCTCAAACTGCTCAAAACCACCTTAAGAAGTTTATTAACTCCTCAGGTGCTTCACTGGAAGTAAAGCAATGTGGAAGGAAAAAATGACCATTTTAATTTCTCCTTCCCCCATGACGGCACCACGGAGAGAGGGGATCCGCCCTTCAAGGACAGGAAACCTACAGATAAAAAGGGTGGTACCTCTCTCCCGCATCAGTTGGTTTCCTGTCCTTGACAGGGAACCTACAGTCAGTGTACCTTTTCAAGAAGAAATGGGGTCAGTGGGCCTCTAGGGTGTGCGAGGAGTAGGCAGCGGAGGACTTGAGATGCTGCTTCCCCACCGGGTTTTTCACTGCCAGCGCTGGTAAGCAGTGCACAGGAACTTCCGGGATCCAGTGCGCGGGCGGGGCGTTGCCTTACGAAATGATTTCCCATGACGCGGCGCGCCGCCTGACTGGGATCCGGGCCTGTGTGTTTAAAAAAAAAAAAATAAAAATAGTATGTGCACAGCGGAAGTGCTGTGAATTGTGGGGGCACCAAGTATAAATATTTGATAGTGAGCAGGAACAGCGTGCTTCTGACAGCGCTCGGACAGTCTCCCTATCGGCCATGAGCGACCAGGAGGTACAGATTTTGCATCCCCAATCTTCACCACCACAGCTACAGTTGCAGCAGCAGAGGAGAAAGTGGGATAAAGAAATGGGACGTCAGGAGGACCCTTCCCATTATCACGAGCATGGTAACAGTGGGAGCGGGCGTTCCGGCAGATCGTCCCAGCACAGCAAGGACATCGGCGTGGCATCAAACCCGAGAGAGAACCCATCCACCAAAGCGGTTCCTCCTCCTAACCCGGTACCTCTTCTTCCGTCTGGATGGTGAGTGATCTGCGTGAAAGTTCACCTTATAATTGGGGCCCTTTTTCTCTTCTCTCATTGGGAAAGAAAAAGTGCAACCAAGACTAAACACTTTGCACAGAAGAGTTACCCACTATGTGGGAAAAAAGACTCTGTAGCTCTTGTATAGAGCGAACCATATATGAAGAAACCCCAAAATTTCGTCCCAAAAGATCTGTCCAGGATATTATGTTTGGGGGCCTGGAACAAGAAAAGGAGATCTTTTCCCCTTAATGATAAAGTCCACTCTTTAATTAAAAAGGAGTAGAAAAGACCAGAAAGGAAAGGCCTTTTATTCCCGAAGAGAAAATACCCATTTGATGACCCGGTATGTTCCTTTTGGGAAAAAGAGGCCAAAATTGGATGTGGCTATAGCTAAGGCCTCCAACAAAGGTTCACTCCCCTTTGAAGATATGGGTGTATTGAAAGATCCTATGGACAAAAAAGCAGACACCTTCCTGAAAGGTTCATGGGAAGCCGCCAGGGGGAAATTGAGTCCCACGGTGGCAGCCACTTGTACAGCTAGGTCCCTGATGGTCTGGTTGGATCAGCTAGAGACACAACTAAGGGAGAAAACATCTAGAGATACTATTTTAGACTCCATCCCTTTAATGAAAGAAGCCGCTGCTTTTTTAGCTGATGCTTCCTCTGACTCGGTCAGGTTAGCAGCCAGGGCAGCAAGTTTTTCTAACGCAGCCCAGCGGACCATCTGGCTTAAGTGTTGGCCAGGAGATCTCCAAACAAAGTTGAGGTTATGCACCATTCCCTGTGAGGGTGAATTTTTGTTTGGTCCTACTCTGGACGATATCGTAGACCAAGCCAGGGATAATAAAAAAAAAAAAAAAAAAAAAACGCTTCCCTATTTTGTCCAACCATTCTTATAGGAAATCTTTTCGGAGTAAGAGATATATCCGTAGAAAAACCCCTAGGGACCAGGATAAGTGGGAGGATAAAAGGAAGAAGACCAAGGGGTTCCTGTTCAGCAGACCTCCTGATGATAATAGGAAGCCTGCCCAATGAAGGTATTTCCCGGGTGGGGGGGGGAAGGCTATCCTTGTTTCTCCTGACCTGGGAAGGCATATCCAACAGCCCCTGGATCCTAAACATAATAAAATCAGGGCTGAAATTCCAATTCAGCTCAAACCCACGTCCAAACTTTATAGTGACTCCCTAAAGATCCTCAAACATAGAGCAGCTAGCCTTAGAGCAGTAGGTTATAGGTTTGATAGAGAAATCAGTCCTTCAAGAAGTCCCAGCCCAGGAAAGAGGCGAAGGATTATACTCCCCTCTGTTCTTGAGGAGAAAACCAGATGGGACTTACAGGACGATTGTAAACCTCAAGAAATTGAACAGACTGTTGAAGGTTCAAACCTTCAAAATTGAGTCAATAAAGACGTCAGTAAAAATACTGTTTTATGATTGTTCTGGACCTGAAGGACACTTACTACCATGTCCTGATCCACAAGGATTATCAGAAGTTTCTCAGGGTAGCAATATCCATGAGTGGGATAGTCAAGCACTACCAGTATATGGCTCTCCCATTAAGCCTAGCCATAGCTCCAAGGGTATTTACCAAAATAATTTCAGAGGTAACTGCACACCGGAGCGAACAAGATGTACTGATTGTCCCATACCTGGACGATTTTCTGATAACAGGCAGTTCTTTCCAGCATTGCAGGGACCAACTATCGAGGATCATGAATTCCTTGATCAGCTTAGGTTGGCTTTTAAACCTAGAAAAATCCTGAACCGAGCCGAACCAAGTACAGGAATATCTAGGCATCATACTAGATTCGAAAAATCAAGAATGTAGTCTCCTGACTGGAAATATTCAAAAGATCATAGCCCAGGCTTCTCGGGTAAAGGATCACCCGTCGATGTCTTTACGAAAACCTATGTCCCTCCTGGGTTCCTTGACCGCCTGTTTTTCGGCTGTTCAATGGGCTCAGATACCTACGAGACAGTTGCAGGGGGAGATTCTAGGAGCCGAAAGCTCTCTAAAAGGGCATTTAGAAAGTCAGCTAATCTTGTCAGAAAAAACTACGTCTTCTCTGGGATGGTGGATGAGGACTGACTATTTAACCCGGGGTATTCCGTGGGTGATTTCAGACCATCAGATCCTGACCACAGATGCAAGCCCCAGGGGCTGGGGTGCTCACTGGAACGATCAGGTAGTGCAGGGGTTTTGGACAAAGGATCTGAGTTCGGCATCCTCAAACAGGAAGGAATTGCTAGCCGTGGAATTTGCTCTTTTGGTATTCCTGGACTCTCTGCGAGGTCACCACGTAAGAGTGTTCTCGGACAACCGGGTTGTAGTGGCATACTGGAACCACCAGGAGGAATTCCCTGTCTGCCCGACACACACAAGGGAGGTGGAAAATTGCCGGGCAGACTACCTGAGCAGAACCCAGCTGAGACAGGGCGAATGGTAATTGAAGGAATCAGTGTTCAGTCAGATCGTAAAGTTGTGGGGTCGTCCTGCTATAGACCTATTCGCCAACAGTCAGAACAGGAAAGTGGAGGTGTTATGTTCAATAGACCCCAGAGGGAATCCTGTAGCTTTGGCCGCCTTCACGATTCCATGGAATTTCCCTCTTGGCTACGTCTTTCCTCCGATTGCTCTGATTCCGGCAGTTCTAAAAAAAAGATCAGGACGGACGGAGCAAAGGTGATCTTCATAGCCCCCTTTTGGCCGAAGAGGACATGGATCTCTTGGTTGAGGATGATGTCCATCTCCGACCCCTGGGTTCTCCCGGAACTTCCGGACCTTCTTTCTCAGGGGCCAGTCTGTCATCCTCAGGTAAAAAAAACTTTCATATGACGGCCTGCAATTTGAAAGGGCTATCCTGAGGAATAAAGGTTTTTCCCCAAATTTAATCTCCACACTACTACAAAGTAGTAAGCCAATAACCATGCAACTTTATGGGAAAACCTGGAGGAAGTTCCTTTCATCGTCAGGTCCCGGGTTGGAAGGAGGGGGTCCATTGTCTGCTATCTTAGAATTTCTGCAAAAGGGGTTGGAAAGGGGCCTAGCCACGAGTACCCTGAAAGTTCAGATTGCAGCATTGGGGGCTCTATATAACTGCGACCTGGCTAGGAATAGATGGATAACTAGGTTCATCGGGGCATCGGCTAGATCTAGACCTATCCCCTCTCAGATCACGCCTCCTTGGGATCTAAACTTAGTTCTCACATCTCTAACCCAGCCTTTCTTCGAGCCCTTGACAGACACATCTTTAAGAACCCTGTCCCTTAAAACATCACTACTAGTAGCCCTCACGTCAGCACGCAGGGTCAGTGATATCTAGGCTTTATCTGCAGGCCCTCCATTCACACAAATCTTGGATAGAGTTGTCCTTAAAACAGACCCAGCATACCTACCAAAAGTGGCATCACTTTTTCATAGGTTTCAGGAGATGTCCCTCCCTTCTTTCTGCCCCAACACCAGAAACAAAGGAGAAAGGGGTTAACACACAATAGACATCAGAAGGTGCCTGATGGAGTACCTAGCGGCCACACAGCAGTGTAGGAAGGACAGGGCTCTTTTTGTGTGCTTTCAGAGACCTCAAAAGGGGCGGAAAGCTTCTAAAGGCACGTTGGTGCGATGGATTAGAGACTCCATCACCCTGTCATACTCCTCACATGGGGAAGCCACCCCGGAGAATCTGAAGGCTCACTCGACAAGAGCAGTAGCAGCCTCCTGGGTGGAAAGAGCTGGGGCTTCAATAGAACAGATATGTAGAGCTGCTACATGGTCATCTCCCTCTACATTCTTTAATCATTATCGGCTGGACTTAGCCTCTTCTTCAGATCTTACTTTTGGTAGAAGGGTTCTGGAAGCAGTGGTGCCTCCCTAATTTTACACTTCTCTGTAATTCTCTCCGTGGTGCCGTCATGGGGGAAGGAGAAAGACTTAGTTACTTACCGGTAACGGGATTTCTCAGAGGCCATGACAGCACCCGTACATTCCCTCCATTCACGCATTGGTGTGCACACTTACTTTTGTAGTTTATATATAGTCACATGGTGTTCCTGATAAGTATCATAATAATATGGTATATTGTGTTCTTAACCTGGGGGTCCTCTCCTGCTCTGTAAACAACTGATGCAGGAGAGAGGTACCGCCCTTTTTATCTGTAGGTTTCCTGTCCTTGAAGGGCGGATCCCCCTCTCTCCGTGGTGCCGTCATGGGCTCTGAGAAATATCTGTAAGTAACTACATATTTTTTTCCCACTAAAATGTTGCTTTGGCCCCAAATTTTTTTTAATTTTCACAAGAGTAACAGGAGAAAATAGACCACACAAATTGCTGTGCAGTTTCTCCTGAGTATCTCATGTGGTGGAAAACTACTGTTTGGGCGCATGGCAGGGCTCAGAAGGGAAGGCGCACCATTTGACTTTTGGAGTGCAAAATTGGCTGGAATAGAGAGCGGATGCCATGTCGCGTTTGGAGAGCCCCTGATGAGCCTAAACAGTGGAAACGCCCCACAAGTGACCCCTTTTTGGAAACTAGACCTGACAAGGAACTTATCTAGAGGTGTAGTGAGCACCTTGAAAATTAAAAAAACAAATTTCTCCTGAGTACACAGATATGTGGTAGAAAACTGTTTGAGTGCACGGTAGGGCTCAGAAAGGAAGGAGCCCCAGTTGAATATTGGAGCACAATTTTAGCTGGAATAGATCGCGGAAACCATGTCACATTTGAAGAGCATGCTAAAGCAGCAGAAACACCCCACAAGTGAACCCATTTTGGAAATTACACCTCTTGTGGAATTCATCTAGGGGTGTAGTGAGTATTTTTAACCCTCAGGCGCTTCATAGAATTGTATAACATTGGGCTGAGTACATGGAAAATTACTAATGTTTCTACTAAAATGTTGCCTTACTGCTAAGTTTTTAATTTTTAAAAGGGATAGTAGGAGAAAATGAACAGTACAATTTCTTACACAATTTATCCTGAGTACAACAATACCCCATATGTGGTGAAAAACTACTTTTGGGTCACAGTGCAAAGCTCAGAAGGAAAGAAGTGCCATATTGGAGTGCAAATTTTGCTGGAATGGTTTGAGGGTACCATGTCACATTGGCAGAGCCCCTGAGGTGCCAGAAAAGCTGAAACCCCCATAAATGACCTCATTTTACAAACTACACCCCCCCCCCAATGAATTCATCTAGGGTTGCAGTGACCATATTGACACCATGGGTGTGTCACAGAATTTTCTACCATTGGGCAGTGAAGAAAGAATAATTACATTTTTACCAATAAAATGTTGTTTTAACCCAAGTTTTTAATTTTTTATAAGGTCTAATAGGAAAAAATGGGCTCACAGTTTGCTGTGCAATTTCTCATGAGTTCGCCAATACCCTACATGTAATCAGGAACTACTTTTCAGGCACAGTGCAAAACTCAAAAGAGAACGAGCGCCATATTTTAGTGCAGATTTTACTGTAATGGTTTGTGGGTGCCGTGACCACTGGGAGAGCCCCCTGAGGTGCTAGAATGGCAGAACCCACCGCCCTAATAAGTGACTCCATTTTATAAACTATACCTCTTAATGAATTCATATAGGAGTATAGTGATCATATTGACACAACGGCTGTGTCACAAAATTTTATACCATCGGGCAGTATAAAAAAAAATTGTTTTAGCGCCAGATTTTACATTTTCTCATGGGGAAAAATGTCACCAAAATTTGCCACACAATTTCTGCTGAACGTGGAAATACCCCATGGGGTTACTGCTTAGCCACACGGCGAGACTCGGGTGGGACAGGGCACTATTTGACTATTTAATAGTTTGCAGACTCCATATACAGAGCCGTAGTGACTATTTTGACTCCATGGGTATTTTCCAGGAAAAAGCAGTAGTGAATGTTACGGAATGAAAACTGCAAATCTGCCATTGTAGTGACCAGTATGTTGTGCTCAGCTCGTGCTTCTGGAGACATGCACCCCTAAATTACGCTGGCGCTCATTGCTACAGAAATTCCAAACGTGCACTCTAAATGTGGGTTAGGCACACTGTGGGGCTCAGAAGGGAGGTGGGGCATTTGGATTTGGGAGCTCAGAATTCACTGGTTTTCTTTTGGGGGGCGAGGAGCCATAGCGGTTTTCCAGAGTCTTTGTGCTACCAGTAATGTGGAAGCCCCCTATATTTCCATTGACAGATGACGGACCTGAGTGCGGACTTCCTTTTTTGTGGATTAAGTTGAAGCTTTTATTGGGAACATTTTACATAACATTTATCCTGCACTTTACGCTGAGCACTTACAGGTGCATCTCACTAAATTAGAATATTATCAAAAAGTAAATTTATTTCAGTTCTTCAATACAAAAAGTGAAACTCATATATATAGTCATTACAAACAGAGTGATCTATTTCAAGTGTTTATTTCTGTTAATGTTGATGATTATGGCTTACAGCCAATGAAAACACAAAAGTCATTATCTCAGTAAATTAGAATACTTTATAGCAACAGCTTTAAAAATTATTTTAAAATCCGAAATGTTGGCCTACTGAGATGTATGTTCAGTAAATACACTCAATGCTTGGTCGGGGCTCCTTTTGCATCAATTACTGCATCAATGCGGCGTGGCATGGAGGCATCAGCCTATGGCACTGCTGAGGTGTTATGGAAGTCCAGGTTGTTTTGATAGCAGCCTTCAGCTCGTCTGCATTGTTGGATCTGGTGTCTGTCATCTTCCTCTTGACAATATCCCATAGATTCTCTATGGGGTTAAGGTCAGGTGTGTTTGCTAGCCAATCAAGCACAGTGATACTGTTGTTTTATGAAAAATCTGATTTTATTAGAACATCTTATGAACAATTAACATCACATCTTGTTTTGACATTTGATACTAATATGATTTTAGCGAACAACTTCAATAAAAAAAAAATATATAATGCACTTTAAGAAGCAAGGGCTTTCAACGTCGTTTTCCAAATTTAAGAGGAAGAAAAAGAGAAGAAAAAGGGTAAGGCTGCTTGCCCACGTTGCGTATTACAGGCGTATATGCTGCGGAATTTCCGCAGCGTAAACGCTTGTAAAACGCATGTATATCCGCACCCCATGGTCCCCAATGGCATTCCGCAATGTCAATGTCCATGCTGCGGATTTTTCCGCAGCATATATGCTGCGGTCAAAAATCTGCAGCATGTTCATTAATTTTGCGGAAGCGCAGCGGAATCAATGTGCGGATGGTACCCAAGTCTGGATGAGAGGAGACACTCATCCAGACCTGGGTACCAAAGAACCTGTAAAAAAAAGAAAAAATAAAGTTTATACTTATCTTCTGATGTCTTCCCGGTGTTTTCCCGCCATCGCGCTGTTGTGTGAAGGACCTGCCACGTCATTGAGTCATGTGACCCATCACATGACTCAATGACGTCACCGCAGGTCCTACACACAACAGCGTGAGCCGCTCAAGACTCCGGACGGGGCAGAGAATGCATCGGAAGGTGAGTATAAACTTTTTTTTTTTATTTTTTACCATTCTGATTCTTTTTTTTTTAACTATTACTTGGTCACTCTATATAAATCCATGCTGGTTGCATGGATTTACATAGTGTGAACAAGTTGTCAAGCACTTTTCCAAGTGATGCTTAAATCACTTGGAGAAGTGCTTGATAACCCGCATGCGGAAATGCATGCAAAGACGCCTCACAAACGCTTCTACCTGGCGGGAAAACCGCATGTAAAATCCGCATGCGATTTTCCCGCCAGGGAGAAGCGTAAAAAATATGCTTCAGTTCCGCAACGTGGGCACTTAGCCTATGAGCGAAAGACCAAAATAAGAGAAAGAAGGTAAAGAGAAGAGGGGTAGTAGGGAGGGGTTATGGGGAAGAGGGTCCCTAGAACCTTGAGTACACCGTTACACATTGTCCTATGTCCCTATATAGGTCAACAGAAACTTTGGAAGTCAGATGTGTCTTGAAATAAAATCCATCCGCTCCATATTCTACTAAACTTGTCGTTTGTGTCATTATGGTCTGCTGATAGTTCCTCCGTTTTACATATTTTGACCATTTCTCCATGCCAGACAATTATATTAGGGGGATCAGTTAACTTCCAAAGCACAGAATCACCATCCTTGCAGCCGTTTGGCAGAACCTAAGACTATCTTTTTTTTTCGTTCCTATTGAAGACGGTAATATTGATAGAAGGGCTATTTGAGGTAATCTCTCTACTCCATTTCCTGTAATCCATTGATAGTTATCAAACACTTTTTCCCAGAATGGTTTAATCTTGGAACATTCCCACCAAATATGGATCAAAGAGCCTCTTTCACACTCGCATCTCCAACAGGTTTCTGAGGTAGCAGGGTATAAGAGGGGTAATGGTACCACCTCGCAAGAATCTTGTTCTTCTCCTGAGCTATGCAAGCATTAGAAAGTTTGAGTAAAGAGAAAACTTCTCTCTCAATCTACAGGGGATAACTCCACCCCCAGCTCCCTTTAATTTTCCAACTCCTCCCTCGTTTCTTAAACCCCCATAAATCACTGATATGGTGTGTTCAGGATCAACTTCCTGTACGTACAATTTTTCATAGAAGGTGAAATTTGAAATCGAAAATTTATCAGATTTGTGTGCTACCAAAAAAGATCATACAGGGTGGGCCATTTATATGGATACACCTAAATTAAATGGGAATGGTGTAACAACGGATACTGGAAGCCTGTGCTAGCAATTCTTCTGCGGTGTTGCTATCAGTGTGTCAAGAGTGAGAGGAGGGTTCCATTGACCATCCAACATAATGGGCAGCACTTTGAACACATTTTATAAGTGGTCATAAACTTGTAAAAAACTCATGAAAGAATAAAGTTACATTAAAACCAAGCAGAGCATTGTTTTTCTTATGAAATTCTCAATAAGTTTGATGTGTCACATGACCCTCTTCCCATTGAAACAAATAAAGTTGGATCCAAAATGGCTGAATTCAAAATGGCCGCCATGGTCACCACCCATCTGGAAAAGTTTTTCCCCTCCCATATACTAATGTGCCACAAACAGGAAGTTCATATCACCAACCATTCCCATTTAATTTAGGTGTATCCATATAAATGGCCTACCCTGTAGTTGCAAATATTCAAACCACTTGAGTTTCTTGTTTGGAGACTGATCCCGCATAGAAACAAAAGAGGGCAATTTACGATCTCTAGTATCTGGTATAATCGAGTAACCTCCACTGCCCTCCCGACCAACAAAAAAGCTGCGCATGTATCCAAGTAGGAAAGATGGATTGAAGAAAAGTGATGTAAGTGGACTAATTAATCTTTCAGGAAACCTTTTTCTCCTCAAGGCAAGCCATGTCCTAAGTGTGTTTTTAGTAAGGTTGCATCTGACCGGGGACATCAAGTTTTCTGAACACCACTTTATCAATACGCCTTCCATGGCAGCATTGGAGGATGTTGTCCACGCCCTATTGGGGGACAGGAACACAGAGAGGTTAAAAGCCCCTCCCCACCATCAATCCCCAGTGTTTTCCTGTCCCCCTTGGGGCCATGGAGAGGTCCTGCAGTGCTGTCGGCCGGCAGGCAGCATTGTATCAGGCTATACTTGCCGGGCAGTGGTCGGTCGGGGCTCTCCCTCCTCCCTCCATGCTGCTCCCATTGGGACCGTTTTGGGCTTCCTGCGCCCCATAGAGGGTAAAGCAAGCCGGGTGTGTTTATGCCGGGGACCTGCTCCAGCTCCCTGGCATCTCCTCCTTCCGCCGGTGTTCTGGGCGCGCGCATCGGAAGTGACGTCAGCGCAGGTCCTGTCTCTTCTGGCATGTGCGTTCCACGCTGGGACGCACGGTGTGGGCGCTCCCAGAGCCGGCAGGCGCGGTCTGGGCGCGCGCGCACCTGAGTGACATCTCCGCAGGTCCTGCTTCCGGCCTGTGTGCGCCATGCCGGGACGCTGAGATTGAGCGCATCCCAGGGCTGGCAAGGCCCATATCGAATCGAAGTGGCCCTCAAAGTGACCGGAAGGGGGAGGGGACTGAGGTCCCTTGCTGGGAGGCATGGTTTTTCCATATAAAAACCCACCTGAAGACGCCAAAGGTAAGGCTATCTCCACCATGGAACGTGACAGATCCAGTATCCCTGCATCTGCAGAGCCCAGCACGCCCTCCACTACAGTGAGTAGTACCTGGGTGGTCACTAAGGGGTGATCTAGTGTCTCCTTTAGATGACACTAGATCTCCCCTCCTTCTAGGTACATGGGTCCCCTTCTCTTCCCCTTTCTTAGGAAGACAAGGCCCCCGCTTCTAAGAAGGATAAAGACCAGCCCCGTAGATGTGGCAGATTTCCGTTGGAAGGTGAGGAATTTGATTGGGATGTCCCTAAGGTGGACATCCACGTGGCAAGGGTTGTGAAGAAAACCTCACTTCCCTTTGAGGATTCATCCCAACTGAAGGACCCATTACACCGGAAAATGGAAAGTGTCCTTAAAAAATCATGGGAAACCTCTTCTGCCTCTCTCAAGACGAATATTTCATCGACTTGTGTGGCCAGATCCCTCTTCAAGTGGCTGGCCCAACTAGAGGAACATCTGTCTCAGGGCACCTCCAGGGCAGACCTGCTAGACTCCATCCCACTCCTTCAAAAAGCCACAGGCTTCTTAGCGGACGCCTCGGCTGAATCAGTCCGGATCGCGGCTAGAGCAGCTGTCCTATCCAATACTGCCCGCCATGCGATGTGGCTCAAAACATGGAGTGGGGATGTTACCTCTAAGATTAAACTCTGTTCCATTCCATTTCAAGGGAAATATGTATTCGGGCCAGCACTGGATGATATCCTGGAGAAGGCCTCGGATAGGAAGAAAACCCTTCCTGAACAGAAACAACCTAAAAACCGTCCCTTTCGACCTTCCCAGAGTCACCCCTCACAATATAGAGGAAAGGGAAAGTCTGGGCGCTGGAGCTATCCTAAGGGCGGCAGGGGTCGTAACATCCTTGTTCCCCAGCAACAACACCAGCAGCAGGACAAGAAATGACCTGCGCCGTGTAGGGGGGTGTCTCTCGGATTTCTTTCCCCAGTGGCAGGCAATTTCTTCCTGCCAGTGGATCCTCAATACTATCAAGGGGGGTCTTCTATTGGAATTCGAGAGTCGCCTGCCTCGGGTCCTGAGGGTCACGTCCCTTCCCTCTCGGGGGGCTTGGGAGTTGCTCTCAGTCGGTTTACAAAACCTGTTAAAAGCCGGAGCAGTGTCTCCGGTCCCCCCTGGCCAGGAGGGTACAGGTCATTACTCAAAAATTTTTCTAATAAAGAAACAGTCATGCATCCCACGCATCATAATCAACCTGAAATCCCTAAACCATCACATCAAATACAGGCGATTCAAGATGGAGTCCATAAGGTCAACTATTCCCCTAATAGGGAAGGATTATGCCATGGCAACCATAGACCTAAAAGATGCATACCTCCACGTGCCGATTCATCCGACCCACAGAAAGTTCCTGCGCTTTGTGATTTCCAGGGACAACATAACAGAACACTACCAGTACAACGTACTGCCTTCGGCATCTCTTCAGCACCTCGGGTGTTTACGAAGATTATGGCGGAAGTCATTGCACTCATCCGAAGACAAGGGGTCTGCATAATTCCATACCTGGACGACATGCTGATCGTCGCCCCTTCAGTGGGGATTCTCAATCTTCATGTCTCCATAGCCCTAAAAACCCTCCGCTCATTAGGTTGGGTTCTGAACCTGGGAAAGTCGGAACTCCTTCCTTCGTCGAGGAGGAAGTTCCTTAGTGTCTTACTGGACTCCAACAGACAAATGTCCTGTCTTCCATTGGAGCATCAAACAGCTCTCAGAACCAAGATCTCAAATTTCAGACACCAGAAGAATCCAACATTGAAACTGCAATGTCTGTATTGGGGTCAATGACGGCCTGTATCCAGTCAGTATCATGGGCTCAGGCCCACTCAAGGTCTCTCCAGGATCATATCCTAAAATCATGGAACAGACAAAGGGACTCATTAAACAAACGGACAAGGACTCCTGGCCGGGTAAAAGCTTCCCTTTCTTGGTGGTTAAGCACCCAAAATCTTCGGAAGGGGATTTCTTGGACCCAGGACCCTCTAATCACAGTGACTAACGACGCCAGTATACGAGGATGGGGTGCCATAGTGGCCCAGACTCCTTTTCAAGGCAGATGGAGTCCCAGGATCAGTGCCAGATCCTCCAACTTCAGGGAGCTGAAGGCAGTAGAAAAAACGCTCAGAGCAGCAGTCAACCTAATCCAGGGTACTCACATCAAGATACTCTCGGACAATGTGACTACAGTCGCCTTCCTGCGTCATCAGGGAGGTACGAGGGTAGACAGCTTAAAACAAATCGCAAGTTGAATATTTTCCTGGGCAGAACATCATCTCCTGTCAATTTCGGCGATCCACCTGAAAGGCTCAAACAACATTCAAGCAGACTTTCTGAGCAGGGAAAACATTCAGCCAGGAGAGTGGAGCTTGAATCCTCAAATATTCCAGTCACTGGTAGCAAAATGGGGTCTCCCCAAAGTAGATCTCTTTGCCAGGCGCCTAAACGCAAAACTTCCCCTCTTCTTTTCATTGGACAGAAGAGACAATGCCATGAATCTAGATGCATTAGCCCAACCCTGGCATTTCAAACTGGTGTATGCGTTTCCTCCAATTCCTCTGATAGCAAGAACTATCCAGAAAGTCAGGTTAGAGAGGGTGGCAACAATTCTAGTGGCCCCTCTGTGGCCCAAAAGAACATTGGTTCGGCGCCATCACGGAACTTTGCCTGGACGGTCCCGTGATACTTCCACCGGTCAACGACCTTCTCTCACAAGGTCCCCTATTTTAACCAAATCCTCAGTGGCTAAACTTTGCAGCCTGGTTACTGAAGCCGAGATCTTAAAATCCAAAGGTCTCTCTGAAAAGGTTATAAAAACTCTTCAACAAAGTAGGAAACCAGTAACCAATGCTATATACGGCAAAATATGGAAAAGATTCCTATCATGGTATGCCCTGGATATTCCTGACACCTCACACTCCAACATTGCTCGGATCCTTGATTTTTTGCAGAATGGATTGGAGTTGGGTCTCAAACCTAGTACTCTCAAGGTGCAGATTTCAGCCCTAAGTTCCATATTCGACCAAGATTTGGCCTCTCACAGATGGATCAAAAGATTCATAACTTCGGCACTCAGACTTCACTCAAAAAAATCGATCCCATGTCCCATCCTGGGATCTTAATGTGGTGCTCCGGGGTCTAACCCTCTCTCCCTTCGAGCCTCTGTCCTCCAGCACAATACAGACTCTCTCTCATAAGACTGCCTTTTTAGCAGCCATCACTTCTCCACGGAGAGTAGGAGAACTGCAAGCTCTCTCCATCAGAGAACCTTACATGACTGTGACTGAAGATAGAATTACTCTTCGTTTTGACCCTTCCTTTCTCCCAAAGGTCGTTACAGATTTCCATCGTTCCCAGGAGGTCATCCTTCCCTCCTTCTGCCAGAAGCCTTCTAATTCAAAGGAAGCAGAGTTCCATCTCTTAGATGTCCGCAGAGTTGTTCTTTATTATCTGCAACAGACTGCGTCTTGGAGATTGGATGAAAACCTATTCATACAACACTCAGAGCATAACAGGGGAAGGAAGGCAGCTAAATCCACTATAGCAAACTGGATTAAAAAAGCGATCGAGGAAGCCTATGTCAATCAACAGTTGGATCCACCGATCGCCTTAAAAGCTCACTCCACCAGATCCACATCAACTTCTTTGGCCGAAAGAGCGGGCGCTTCTACGGAGCAGATTTGCAGGGCAGCTACATGGTCTTCCCTTCACACATTTTCTAAACATTATAGATTAGACTTATCGTCCATTGGGGATTTATCCTTTGGTAGGAAAGTCCAACAAGCTATTGTCCCTCTCTAATAAAATATTGTTGGTTTTCCTCCAATGCTGTCGTGGAAGGCGTATTGAGAAAATAGAATTAGTCCTTACCGGTAATTCGGTTTCTATAAGCCTTCCACGACAGCACGAGTTTCCCTCCCTATGGATTCCATATAACTGTCAGGTAACCATTTTTCCAGGTGATCTTGGTAAACACTGGGGATTGATGGTGGGGAGGGGCTTTTAACCTCTCTGTGTTCCTGTCCCCCGATAGGGCGTGGACAACATCCTCCAATGCTGTCGTGGAAGGCTTCTAGAAACCGAATTACCGGTAAGGACTAATTCTATTTTAAATGTCTTAAGAGTATATCTGATGTAGATCTAAATGTGGGGAACAGAGCGCACAATAGGGTGATACCCTATGGAGGGAGAGTAAGAGAGTGCTGGTTACACTCACCTGATGGATTTGTGACAGGCACAACTCATATGAAGGCATGAAGAAAAACAGCTGCTGCTGCCCCGTAGCTGGAAGATAAATCCTCCAGGAGATATTGGATCCAGTCGGATAAACACGTTGGTGGGCTGCACTGCTGAAGTAAATCAATTCTTCAGAGATGATGATGATGATGAAAAGGCTTTTTATTAACAATGCGTTTCAACGCCGTACCGATGTCTTTTTCTAGTAAAAAAAAAACAAATGTTGTACAGCATGAGAATGGATGTGATGCGCCCCCTGGGCCGTGTGTGGGGGAATACCCGGAGCCGGGTCTCTGTGTAATGTCGGGTTGTAGTCTCCGTGGCGGCGACCTGGTCCCGTGGCTCAGGGTGGTCAAACCAGTGGCGGATCTGTTTACTTGGTTTTTAATGTTGAAATGTCTGACTACGCCACCCGTGGATTGCGGTCACTGAGAACCGCCACTGCGGGGCAGACCGCTAAGGCTGATGTTGGGTGCGCAGCAGAGGGTAGTATAACTCCCCACGGGAGGAGTATAGCCTCAGGGCAGCGTGTGTAGATGGTGAGGGTTGTGGTGCATGGGCGCAGCAGAAATGGCTCAGAGTCCGTGCAGTGCAGTTCAGGGTCTTTACTGTTGGTAATCAAGAAGGCCCTGCCGGGAGTACTGGCTAACATTAGAGGCCTGGTCAGTCTGTGAGCGAACAAGAGTCCCCCTGGCCAGGTGGAGGTGTAGGCCTTCCCGTCTGACTGCACTCTTCCTGGCTACCCTGCTGTAGTCGTGTAGTAGCCCACGTCCCTGAGTGTACCGTGTGGTGCTCACCCGTATGGCTGGTGACTTGGGGCCTTTGGTGCCTCGATGGCAGTGCCGGTCCCTTGCGTGTGACTGAGCCTCCGGGCTTTCTATGGCCAGAGGACCTGAAATCCCCTGCCAGGTGGTTTCTGCTGCTGGATGTGGATATCCTCACAGCCTCGGACTCCGGTGTCCGGTTCTCTGCGTCTTCTGCCAGGATGAGCTCTATCAGCTCCAATCCCTGGCTTTCAGCTCCTGTCTCCTACAGAGCTCCTTGCTGCTCCTCTGTCCCTTCCTCTGGAACTCACTCTACTAACACCGCCCCAGATCCAGTTTATAAAGGGCAGGTTCGTCCCCTCCCTGGACTGGGGCAGGAGGCGTTGCATGTAATTGTGCTCCTGACCCGGAAAACCCATGCTCGCTCTCAGACATGGTATTTCTACCACTGTGGCAACCAGACCCCCTGGGGTGCCACAGATGGGTTTTTAAAATGGCTGCCAGTTACATAGGGAACACCCACAGGAACACTTAAACCGATGGGGAAATTAGGAAGGGAGGGACGTTCAACTGGCAATTTCAAATAGATTAAGGTTGGGGGGGAGAAAGGACCATCCTTAATACTGATAAAATTTGAACAGTTGAATGATTGCAATGTGGGAGAATTGGGATAAGAACCCAGGATGGTGCAGTCAATAGAAGCTGGTGAGTGAATATTTAACAGGTGAGCCATCCAGGCACAGGGGGGAAAGGGGGGAAAGGGGGGAAAGGGGGGAAAGGGGGGAAAGGGGGGAAAGGGGGGAAAGGGGGGAAATGCACATATAAATGGTACCACATAAATAAAAGACAAATTGTTGAGGAGAAGCAATTGAAGTGTAGAAGAAATGTGATTAGAACCTGGGATTTGGCAGTGTTTGGACATCAAAAGGGCAACATTTAACAGAGGAGCCATCTAGGTGGATGAGGGAAAAAATGATACAGAAAAGGGAGCTATACTTATAAATGAATAAAAAGGACAAAAAGTGTTGTAAAGACTGCAGGAGAAGCCAGAATTGAACTCAAGTGAGCCATTGAATAGGGGCCAGAAAGTGCCACGAAAGGCGTAGTGAGACTAATGGGTGGAAACTAACAAAAAAAAAGTTAAAAAGGGGGATGAAAAATGAAATGGGGATAATAATTTTCATAAATACAAAATCATGGACAAGAATAATAAAACAATAAGCAGGGAATAATTTAAAATAAAAAAAAATAAAAAATGAATTTTCAAGAATGGATAAATGGGATCCAAAATCATGTGTATATTGATTATTTAGGATAAGACACAATGTGATATAGAATTAAAAATGGGGATATTAATAGAAATTAATATTAAAATAACAATCAGAAGGGTATTAAAATACATAAGAAAAAGTACCTAAGAAAATACATAAGAAAAATGATCTGTGACCCTATGCAACGACTGTGCAGAGATAAAATAGAATAAAATTAATAAATAAAAATCTCAGTAATTTCATTCCATAGGGTTTAAGGATGCTGATCCTGTATATCCAATATATTACTTTTCTCTTCAGGGTTTCCATAGGGTTTGGGAGATCAAGGGAAATGGTTTCAATTGGTGTGATAGAGATGCCTGTGGCATTCTTACCGTGTACCAATGCGCAATGACAGGATAAACCGTGCTTCATGAAACCTTTTACAATATTGGAGCGATGAGAGTTAAGCCTTCTTTGTAGTGTCTGGGTGGTCCTGCCCACGTACTGCAGGCCCCATAGGCATTCTATGAGGTATACAGTCATGGCCAAAAGTATTGAGAATGAGACAAATAGTAATTTTTCCAAAGTTTACTGCTTCATTTTTTGTAATGGCAATTTGCATATACTCCTGAATGTCAAAGAGTGATCAGCTTAACAGTAATTACTGTACTTGCAAAGTCAATATTTGCCCAGAAAATGAACTTTAACCCCCAAAACACATTTCAACATCATTGCAGTCCTGCCTTAAAAGGAGCAGCTAACATCGTTTTAGTGATTGATCCATTAACACAGGTGTGGGTGTTGATGAGGACAGGGCTGGCGATCAATCAGTCATGATTAAGTAAGAATGACATCAATGGACACTTTAAATGGAGGCTGGTTCTTGGTATCATTGTTTCTCTTAAGGTTAACCATGGTTATCTCTAAAGAAACACGTGCAGCCATCATTGCACTGCACAAAATTGGCCTAACAGGGAAGAGTATCGCAGCTACAAAGATTGCACCTCAGTCAACAATCTATTGCATCATCAAGAACTTCAAGGAGAGAGCTTCCATTGTTGTCAAAAAGGCTCCAGGGCGCCCAAGAAAGACCAGCAAGCGCCAGGACGGTATCTTAAAACTGTTTCAGCTGCGGGATCGGACTACCAGCAGTGCCGAGCTTGCTCAGGAATGACAGCAGGCTGGTGTGAGTGCTTCTGCACGCACTGTGAGGCGGAGACTCTTTGAGCAAGGGCTGGTTTCAAGGAGTGCAGCAAAGAAGCCACTTCTCTCCAGAAAAAACATCAGGGACCGACTGATATTCTGCAAAAGGTACAGGGAGTGGAATGCTGAGGACTAGGGCAAAGTCATTTTCTCTGATGAATCCCCTTTTCGATTGTTTGGGACATCTGGAAAACAGCTTATTCAGAGAAGAAGGTGAGCGCTGCCACCAGTCTTGTCTCATGCCAACTGTAAAGCATCCTGAAACCATTCATGTGTGGTGTTGCTTCTCAGCCAAGGGAATCGGCTCACTCACAGTCTTGCCTAAAAACACAGCCATGAATAAAGAATGGTACCAGAATGTCCTCCAAGAGCAACTTCTCCCAACCGTCCAAGAGCAGTTTGGCGCCCAACAATGCCTTTTCCAGCATGATGGAGCACCTTGCCATAAAACAAAGGTGATAACTAAATGGCTCATGGAACAAAACATAGAGATTTTGGGTCCATGGCCTGGAAACTCCCCAGATCTTAATTCCATTGAGAACTTGTGGTCAATCATCAAGAGAAGGGTGGACAAACAAAAACCAACAAATTCTGGCAAAATGCAAGCATTGATTATGCAAGAATGGACTGCTGTCAGTCAGGATTTTGTCCAAAAGTTGATTGAGAGCATGCCAGGGAGAATTACAGAGGTCTTGAAGAAGAAGGGGCAACACTGCAAATATTGACTTGCTGCATTAACTCATTCTAACTGTCAATATAACCTATTGGTACTCATAATATGATTGCAATTATATTTCTGTATGTGATATAAACATCAGACAAACACTAATAAAAGCCAGAGGCCAGCAGATCATGTGAAAATATAATTTTGGTGTCATTCTCAAAACTTTTGGCCATGACTGTATAATGAAGCGAGATTGACAGCTCATATTTGACTTGATAGTAAAAACTTCACCTGTATGGTTAGATTTAAAAGTTTGGGTATTATGTTTAATGCTGTTGCAACAAAGGCATTTTCTTGAAAAGCATTTAAAACTCGCATTTTTTTGTGAACGTTCATTGGTGCATGTACCACTGGGGGTAGTGTGTTTCAGGTGGCTGGGGGCTAGGATGTTTCTCAGTGTAGGGGCTCGCCTGAAGGTAACCTTAGGCTGTTTAGGAATGAGAGAACACAGAATCGGATCTTTTAGAAGAATGTGCCAATGTTTGTGCAGTGAGTTTCGAATGGACTCATGTGCTGAATTAAAAGTTGTGATAAAATTACAATTAAAATCATATAATAATAATTATTTATTTTATTCTATTTTATCTCTGCATAGTCGTTGCATAGGGTCACAGATCCTTTTTCTTATGTATTTTCTTAGGTACTTTTTCTTATGTATTTTAATACCCTTCTGATTGTTATTTTAATATTAATTTCTATTAATATCCCCATTTTTAATTCTATATCACAATGTGTCTTATCCTAAGTAATCAATATACACATGATCTTGGATCCAATTTATCCATTCTTGAAAATTCATTTTTTTTTTTTTTTTTTTTTTTTTAATTATTCCCTGCTTATTGTCTTATTATTCTTGTCCATGATTTTGTATCTATGAAAATTATTATCCCCATTTCATTTTTCGTCCCCCTTTTTATCTCTTTTTTTTTGTTAGTTTCCACCCATTAGTCTCACTACATCTTCCGTGGCACTTTCTGGCCCCTATTCAATGGCTCATCTTGAATTCAATTCTGGTTTCTCCTGCAGTCTTTACAACACTTTTTGTCCTTTTTATTCATTTATAAGTATAGCTCCCTTTTCTGTATCACCTTTCTCTCATCCACCTAGATGGCTCCTCTGTTAAATGTTGCCCTTCTGATGTCCAAACACTGCCAAATCCCAGGTTCTAATCACATTTCTCCTACACTCCAATTGCTTCTCCTCAACAATTTGTCTTTTATTTATGTGGTACCATTTATATGTGTATTTCCTCTCTTTCCTTTGTCCCTTTTCCCACGTTTGCCTGGGTGGCTCACCTGTTAAAATATTCACTCACTGGCTTCTATACACTGCCCCATCCTGGGTTCTTATCCCAATTCTCCCACATTGCAATCATTCAACTGTTTACATTTTATCAGTATTAAGGATGGTAATTTCTTTTTTTTTTTCCCCAACTTTAATCTATTTGAAATTGCAAGTTGAACGTCCCTCCCCTTCCTAATTTCCCCATTGGTTTAAGTGTTCCTGTGGGTGTTCCCTATGTAACTGGCATCCATTTTGGGCCTTTAAAAACCCATCCATTCTCATGCTGTATACATTTGTTTTTTTTTACTTGAAAAAGACGCCGGTAACGCGTTGTTAATAAAAAGCCTTTTCATCATCATCATCATCATCATCATCTCTGAAGAATTGATTTACTTCAGCAGCGCAGCCCACTCATGTGTTCATCCAAATGGATCCAAGTGTATATCTGAGTCGTCTTGTTCTATGCCTACCCATTGTTTATTGCTAAAATGAAAATGCCAGTCTAGGATCCTCGCCAGGGAGGTAGCTTGGAAATACATTTTGAAATCAGGAAGACCAGCGCCGCGTAAAGATTTAGGACGTGAGAGAGTCTGGGTGCTAATACGAGGCTTTAATTTACCCCAGATAAATCTGCTTAGGGCCGCTCGTAACGTACAAAAAAAGCTATGCGGAGGAGAAATCGGGACTGTTTAAAAGATGTATAAGAAGTGAGGTAAAATGTCCATTTTGATGGTGATAATTTTTCCAAACCAGGGTAGCTTTAACTTACTATGTCACTAGGTCTCTGCACGTTCTTTGTAGTAAAGTTTGGTAGTTAAGCTCAAATAGCTTATTGGGGTCTGATGGAATAAAGACCCCTAAGTATTTTAGCGATTCTCCTTGCCATTTAAATGGGAACTGATTCGTAATTTGAAGGATCTCATTTTGAGGAAGAGTGATATTTAAGGCTTCAGATTTAGAGTAATTTACTTTAAAAGTAGTCAGAACCTATCAAATTCTTTCAGAACTACAGGAAAAGAGATCTGTGGTTGTGATATATAGAGAAGTAAATCATCTGCATATAATGACGTTTTGTATGACTTAGATCCTGATACTGTTGTTTTTAAACCAGGTATTGGTACTTTTGGCAGTGTGGACAGGTGCCAAGTCCTGCTGGAGAATGACATTTCCAGCTCCAAAAAGCTTGTCGGCAGAGGGAAGCATGACGTGCTCTAAAATTTCCTGGTAGACGGCTGTGCTGAATTTGGTCTTGATAAAAGACAGTGGACCTACACGAGCAGATGACATGGTTCCCCAAACCATCACTGATTGTGGAAACTTCACACTAGACCTCAAGCAGCTTGGATTGTGTGCCTCTCCACTCTTCCTCCAGACTCTGGGACCTTGATTTCCAAATGAAATGCAAATTTTACTTTGTATTTACTTAGTGTCAATGACTGCCTTCTGGACATCTGTCAAGTCAGCAGTCTTCCCCATGATTGTGGAGCCTACTGAAACAGACTAAGGGACCTTCTTAAATGGTGGGAAGCCTTTGCAGGTGTTTTTTTGTTAATTATTCTAATTTACTGAGATAATGACTTCTGTGTGTTCATTGGCTGTAAGCCATAATCATCAACATTAACAGAAATAAACACTTAAAATAGATCACTGTTTGTAATGACTCTATATAATATGAGTTTCACTTTTTGTATTGAAGAACTGAAATAAATTAACTTCTTGATGATATTCTAATTTAGTGAGATGCACTTGTATATCGAAGTTTCCATCTAAATCTCTGAATGTCGTGATTCAGATGACACCCCCGATGGATCCATTCACTGAGGCAGCAGAGTTACTCTGGACTCCGTCTGGCCTCTGTTCAGCAATGTCCTTTTCAGAGGTGCAAAAAACTGTGGCGGACGGCACTTTTATGCACGCTTAAAAAGACGGACACCCCTGGATCACAGGCCGACTGCGTCCACAGTGCCTCCATCTGCCTCATTATAGGGCATCTTCTGCTGGGGGCCCGTCTGAATCACGTATTTCAGAGATTTACATGAAAACCCAGCTGTAATCGCTAGCGCAGAGTGCAGGATAAATGCGCCCGGAGCTTTACTGTGATCTTTGAGGGCAGAATGAACAAATTAACAGCAAGTGAAGAATTGGTTTTATTTTTTACACCATTACTCATGCGATATAACTGATTAGACAGCTTTATTCTTCGGGTCTGTGTGAATACAGCGATACCCGATTTATATCGGCTCTTTATGTTTGGCTGCTGTCACACATTAAAACACCCTTTTTTGTATCACCATATTTTAAGAACTATAATTGTCCTATATTTCTCAGATACGCCTTCCACGATAGCATTGGAGGATGTCGTCCATGCCCTATTGGGGAACAGGAACATAGAAAGGTTAAAAGGCCCCTCCCCACTGCCAACCACTAGTGTTTTCCTGTCCCCCTTGGGGCATGGAGAGGTTCTTCAGTGCTGTCTGGCCAGCGTGGCAGCATTGAGCTTTTTTTATATATATAACTTGCCAGGCAGTGGTCGGTCGTGGGTCCTCCCCTCCTCCTTCCTTGCTGCTCCCGATTTGGGACCATCCCGGCTTCCCTGCGCTCCTCTGGGGGTAAAGAAGGCCGGGTACTATGCACGCAGGAGGCCTGCTTCAGCTCTCTGGCGTCTCCCCCTTCCTTCGGTGCGGACTGATAGGCGCGCGCGCCGGAAGTAACGTCATATCAAGGGCGTCTAGTCACTTCCGGGTTTTATGTGTTCCACGCTGGAACGCACGCGATTCACGCGATTCCCAGGACCTGACATCCCGCAGGTGACCGGAAGGGGGAAGGAACAGGAAGTTCCTCACTGGGGGGCACGTTTTTTTGCTTTAAAAACTCGCCAGAAGACATCACCAGGTAAGGCTATGCCTATCACGGAAGGTGACAGAGCTTCTATCCCTGCATCTGCAGAGCCCAGCGAGCCCCCAGCTACAGTGAGTAGTACAGGGGTCTGGTCACTAAAGGGGTTAACGCTGCCACTCTCTCTTGAGCTGACACTTGTTATCCCCCAATCCTTCTAGTTATACTGGGTATCTCCTTCTCTTCCCCTCTCTTAGGGAGACAAGGCCCCCTCTATTAAGAAGGATAAGATTCCATCCCGCAAGTGTGGTGTCTGCGCCAGGAAACTACCCTCATCATATAAAAAGAAACTATGCCAGCCTTGCACGGACAGCATACACTGTGTTCCAAATTATTAAAATTATTATGCAAATAATATTTTCTCAGATTTTCCCAAATTACCTATATGAATTGCAGTCATTGTAATTTTCCAGTCAAATAACTATTAGAGTACAATTGAAAGGTTTTTGTTCAAACTGCCTATGATAACAGTATATTTTTAAAAAAATAAAAAACTCAAACTGCACTCAAAATGCATGTTCCAAATTATTATGCACAGCAGAGTTTTCAACCTTTTCATTTTAATTCCGAACAAAAAAATGGTCATTTTTGAAATTATAAGCATTAGCAGGTTATTACAAACTGAAATCAAACAGTTTTCAACTCAAAACTTTATTCTAGGTGATGTTACATTTGCACATAGGACCCCTTCTTGGAAAGGAGCTTCTGAACTCTCTCGTCCATTGAATTTGTCAGGTTTTGGATTGTTTCTGCTTTAATTGTTTTGCATGAGGACAGAATACCCTCCCAGAGCTGTTGCTTAGATGTGAACTGCCTCCCGCCATCATAGACACTCCTTTTGATGATGCTCCAGAGGTTCTCAATGGGGTTGAGGTCAGGGGAGCATTGGGGCCACACCATAAGTTTGTCCCCTTTTATGCCCATAGCAGCCAGAGATACAGATGTGTTATGTGCAGCATGAGATGGGGCATTATCATGCATGAAAATGATCTTGCTGCGGAATGCACGGTTCTTCTTCTTGAACAATGGAAGGAAGTGCTGTTTGAGAAACTCAACATACATTATGGAGTTCATCTTTACCCCTTCAGGGATCCTAAAAGGGCCGACAATCTCTCTCCCCATGATTCCATCCCAAAACATTACTCCACCTCCTCCTTGTTAGCGCCGTAGCCGTGTTTGCATGGGGTGTCCATCAACCAGCCATCCTCCACTCCATCCATCTGGACCATCGAGATCATTTCATGCATGATAATGCCCCGTCTCATGCTGCACATAACACATCTGCATCTCTGGCTGCTATGGGCATAAAAGGGGACAAACTTATGGTGTGGCACCCATGCTCCCCTGACCTCAACCCCATTGAGAACCTCTGGAGCATCATCAAAAGGAGGGTCTATGATGGCGGGAGGCAGTTCACATCTAAGCAACAGCTCTGGGAGGGTATTCTGTCCTCATGCAAAACAATTAAAGCAGAAACAATCCAAAACCTGACAAATTCAATGGACGAGAGAGTTCAGAAGCTCCTTTCGAACAAGCGGTCCTATGTGCAAATGTAACATCACCTAGAATAAAGTTTTGAGTTGAAAACTGTTTGATTTCAGTTTGTAATAACCTGCTAATGCTTATAATTTCAAAAATGACAATTTTTTTGTTCTTTATTAAAATGAAAAGGTTGAAAACTCTGCTGTGCATAATAATTTGGAACATGCATTTTGAGTGCAGTTTGAGTTTTTTATTTTTTTAAAAATATACTGTTATCATAGGCAGTTTGTACAAAAGCCTTTCAATTGTACTCTAATAGTTATTTGACTGGAAAATTACAATGACTGCAATTCATATAGGTAATTTGGGAAAATCTGAGAAAATATTATTTGCATAATAATTTGGAACACAGTATAGTTAAGGAGGAAAATCCCTTTCTGCTAGATGAGCTCCGGCTATTGGTCAGACAAGAGGTTCAAGCAGTCAGACAGGAGGCCCAGGCATCCATTGCTGCTCCGCCTCGCTACACTTCATCCTCCAAATCCTCTCCCCCTAAGAAGAGGAGAATCCAGGAGGAGGATTCAGATGTTTTCTCTGACGAAGCTAGTTCTTCCTCAGAAGATGTTGGGGAAAGGGAATCCTTAGTCTCCAGTAGAAAACCTGAGTCTGGGAGATATTACTTCTCAGATAACATGGAGGAGTTGCTTGATTCCGTCAGGAGCACCATGGGTCTAGAAGAGGTGAATATCCCCACGTTCTGTTCAAGATGAAATGTTCAGGGGTCTTAAGTCAAAAAAGCGAGCTGGATTTCCAGTACATGACGTTATTCGAGAACTCATCCACTCAGAGTTGAAACATAGGTTTCCCCTGGAGGGAGAAGAATTTGATTGGGACATTCCTAAAGTGGACATCCTGGTAGCTAGGGTAGCAAAAAAGACCTCGCTCCCCTTTGAAGACTCATCCCAACTGAAAGACCCCCTAGACCGGCAAATGGAAAGTATCCTTAAAAAATCATGGGAGACTTCGTCTGCCTCCCTTAAAGTTAACATTTCTTCAACTTGTGTGGCCAGATCTCTCTTTAAGTGGTTAGGCCAACTGGAGGAACATCTATCTCAAGGTACATCTAGGGAAGAACTGTTGGATTCCATTCCGCTCCTCCAGAAAGCTACAGGCTTCTTAGCAGATGCCTCGGCTGAATCTGTCCGGATCGCGGCTAGGGCAGCTGTATTATCTAATACTGCACGACGTGCACTGTGGCTTAAAATGTGGAGTGGAGATGTTATCTCTAAGGTGAAGCTCTGCTCCATCCCATTCCAGGGAAAATATGAATTTGGGCCAGCCCTGGATGATATTCTTGAGAAGGCCTCAGACAAAAGGAAAACCCTTCCTGAACAGAAGCAAGCCAGGAAGCGTTACTTTCGTCACCCTCAGAATCAGCCCTCCCAATATAAAGGGAAGGGAAAATCGGGGAGCTGGAGCTACCCCAAAGAAGGCAAAGGCCGTTAAATCCTGGTGCCTCAACGGCAGCACCAACAGTCGGAGAAGCAATGACTCCAATCTCGTGGGTGGGCGTCTCTCGGGCTTCTTCCCCCAGTGGCAGGCAATATCTTCCTGTCACTGGATCCTCAGTACCATTAAGGAGGGTCTTCGCTTGGAGCTCGAGTCTCATCCTTCTCGAGGTCTAAAGGTCACTTCTCTTCCATCTCGGGGAGTCCAAGATCTATTATCATCAGGTCTACAAGACCTGCTGGATTCAGGGGTAATATCACCGATCCCTCCTGGCGAGGAGGGGACGGGTCATTACTCGAGACTGTTCCTGGTTCGGAAGCTTTCAGGAACTCCCCGTATCATAATCAACCTGAAGTCCCTGAACCATTACATAAAATACAGACAATTCAAGATAGAGTCCATCAAGTCGATTATCCCACTAATAGGGAAAGATTACGTGATGGCAACAGTGGACTTAAAAGATGCATACTATCACATACCTATCCATCCTTCCCACAGGAAATTCCTTCGATTTGCAAACTCCTGGAACAGTGATAAAACATTACCATTCGGCATCTCGTCAGCACCCTGGGTATTCACAAAGATTATGGCAGAGGTTGTTGCGCTTATTCAGAAGCAAGGTATTTGTATAGTCCCATACCTAGACGACATGTTGATTATCGCACCGTCAGTTGCAACCCTCAACCCTCATGTCTTCAAAACCCTAGAGATCCTTCATTCTCTGTGTTGGATTTCAAACCTCAGGAAGTCAAGACTCCTTCCATCATTAAGGAGAAGATTCCTGGGTGTCCGGCTGGATTCCAACAAACAAACATCGTTTCTTCCAAAGGAACATCAAGCAGTACTCAAAACCAAGGTTTTGATTTTCGGGGATCAGAAACACCCAACCTTGAGAGTAGCCATATCATTACTCTGATCGATGACAGCCTGTATTCAGTCAGTGGCCTGGGCTCTGGCTCACTCGAGACTCCTTCAGGAACACAATCTGAATTCCTGGAACAGACGTCAAGATTCGCTGAACAAAAGAATCAGGACTCCAGGTAAAGGCTTCGTTCTCCTGGTGCTGAACCCCAAAAATCTTCAGAAAGGGATCGCTTGGAGTCAGGATCCTATAATTACAGTTACCACAGATGCCAGCACTCGAGGTTGGGGGGCTATGGTGGCACAGACTCCGTTCCAGGGCAGATGGAGTCAGGAGATCAGTATCAGGTCCTTCAATTTCAGGGAGCTGAAGGCAGTGGAGGAGACACTCAAAGCTGCAGTCAACCTAATTCAGGGGGCACACGTCAGAGTGCTCTCAGACAATATGACCACTGTTGCCTTCCTTCGACATCAAGAGGGCACGAAGGTGGACAGCCTGATATTAGTCGCTGGCCGAATATTCTCCTGGGCAGAAAAACACCTTCTGTCTCTATCTGCAATTCACCTGCGAGGTTCAGTCAATATTCAAGCAGACTTCCTGAGCAGGAAAGACATCCATCTAGGAGAATGGAGCCTGAATCAAGATGTATTTCAGTTCCTAGTATCGAAATGGGGTCTCCCTGAGATAGATCTCTTCGCCAGTTGAATAAATGCAAAGGTGCCTTTCTTCTTCTCTTTAGACCGCAGAGACAATGCCCTGGCGTTAGACGCATTCGCACATCCATGGCACTTTGGACTAGCGTATGCATTCCCTCCAATCCCTCTCCTGTCAAGAACCATCCAGAAGATTTGGCTAGACAAAGTGACTACAATACTGGTGGCCCCTCTGTGGCCCAGAAGGTCCTGGTGCGGAGCAATCTCAGAACTCTGCCTAGATGGTCCAGTCATACTAACACAAGTCAACTACCTTCTCTCCCAGGGTCCGCTCTTCCACCCAGACCCTCAGTGACTAAATCTGGCAGCCAGGTTACTGAGGCCGAGGTCCTAAAGTCTAGAGGTCTCTCGGAGAAGGTTATAAAGACCCTTCAACAAAGTAGGAAACCAGCGACCAATGCCATATACGGCAAAATATGGAAGAAGTTTCTTTCCTGGTGTGCTTCTGATACTCCTGATCTTCTACACCCTAATATAGCCCAGATCCTTGATTTCCTACAGAGGGGATTGGAATTAGGCCTTAAACCTAGTACTCTCAATGTGCAGGTTTCAGCCCTGAGTTCTGTGTTTGATCATGATCTTGCCTCTCACAGATGGATGAAGAGATTTGTGATTTCAGCACTCAGACTTCATCCTAGGAATCAGGATCATGTACCTTCCTGGGACCTTAATGTGGTACTCAAAGGTATAACTCTCTCTCCATTTGAACCTCTGTCCTCTAGCATGCTACAAGCACTCTCCCATAAGACTGCCTTTCTTGTGGCCATCACTTCGGCCAGAAGAGTGGGAGAACTGCAAGCTCTCTCTATCAGAGAACCCTACATGAAGATAACAGAGGATAGGATTACGCTTCGCCTGGATCCTTCATTCCTCCCGAAGGTGGTTTCGGATTTCCATCGCTCTCAAGAAGTCATCCTTCCCTCCTTCTGTCAGAATCCTGCTAATTCTAGAGAAGCAGAGTTCCACTCCTTAGATGTTCGGAGAATTGTTCTACACTATCTTCAATAGACAGAATCTTGCAGGTTGGACCAAAATCTTTTTATCCAACATTCAGGATGTAACAGAGGAAAGAAAGCCCCCAAATCCACTATAGCGAACTGGATTAAGATGGCAATCAGCGAAGTCTACATCAACCAGAAACTAACTCCACCAGTTGGTCTGAAAGCGCACTCTACTAGATCAACATCAGCCTCCTGGGCCGAAAGAGGGCGCACCACTTCGGAGCTGATTTGCAGGGAAGCTACGTGGTCTTCCCTTCACACATTTTCCAAACATTATAGATTAGACCTATCATATACTAGGGATTTAGCCTTTGGTAGGAAAGTCCTCCAAGCTATTGTCGCTCCCTAAGGAAATATCATTGGTATTCCTCTAATGCTGTCGTGGAAGGCGTATCTGAGAAAATAGAATTAGTCCTTACCGGTAATTCGTTTTCTAGGAGCCTTCCATGACAGCACGAATTTCCCTCCCTACGTGGTTCTTGGATTTCCATGAATCTGTTAGGTAACCCCTTTTCCAGGTGATCTTGGTAAACACTGGTGGTTGATGGTGGGGAGGGGCCTTTTAACTTCTCTATATTCCTGTCCCCCAATAGGGCATGGACGACATCCTCCAATGCTGTCGTGGAAGGCTCCTAGAAAACGAATTACCGGTAAGAACTAATTCTATTTTCTGACAACAGAGTCATGTAATGGCTTGTTTTTTGCAGGACAAGCTGATGTTTTTATTGATACGTTTTACGGACACATGACATTTTTTGATCGCTTTATATTCCAATTTTTTTTGAGGCAGAATAAACAAAAAACAGTAATTCAGGAATTGTTTTTTGTTTTTCTTTTTTTTTCATCCTGTTCACCATGTGGTAAAATTGATTAGGCAGCTTTATTCTTCAGGTCAGTATGATTACAGTGATACCACATTTATATAATTTTTTTTAGGTTTTGGTGCTTTTACACAATAAAAACTATTTTATAAAAAAATAATTATTTTTGCATTGATGTACTCTGGGAACTACAACTTTATTTCTCCACTGAATGAGCAGTATGGCAGCTTGTTTTTTTCTGGAACAAAATGATGTTTTCAGTGATACCATGTTTATTTACATTTGACTTTTTGATCACGTTTTATTCCACTTTTTTTGGCAGTATAATCGAAAAGCATAATTTTTTTTGACACTTTATTATTTATTTTTACGGTGTTCACAGAAGGGGTTAAATAGTATGACTGTTATATAGGTCGGGTCGCTCCGGACGTGGCGATACCAAATGTGTACTTTTTTGTTTTATTTTTTTTACATAAACATACAGTACAGACCAAAAGTTTGGACACACCTTCTCATTTAAATATTTTTCTGTATTTTCATGACTTTGAAAATTGTACATTCACACTGAAGGCAAAGCAGTCATCAAAGCAAAAGGTGGCTACTTTGAAGAACCTAGAATATAAGACATATTTTCAGTTGTTTCACACTTTTTTTGTTAAGTATATAATTCCACATGTGTTAATTCATAGTTTTGATGCCTTCAGTGTGAATGTACAATTTTCATAGTCATGAAAATACAGAAAGATCTTTAAATGAGAAGGTGTGTCCAAAATTTTGGTCTGTACTGTACATATTTACATACAGGGCAGCATGGTGGCTCAGTGGTTAACACTGCAGCCTTGCAGCACTGGGATCCCGGGTTCAAATCCCACCAAGGACAACATCTGCAAGGAGTTTGTATGTTCTCCCCATGTTTACGTGGGTTTCCTCCAGGTTCTCCAGTTTCCTCCCACATTCCAAAGACATACTGATAGGGAATTTAGATTGTGCACCCCAATGGGGACAGTGATGATAATGTATGTAAAGCACTGCAGAATATGTTAGTGCTATATAAAAAAATAAAGATTGGTATATTGGTTTCATTTTTTAAAAAAATATTTTTACAACTTTTTTATGCCAGAGAAACGGGCTGATTATGCAAATGACACTCCTCTCAAACTCTGTCAGAGTGTGAGGCAAGTGTCGGTGCACTGTTCCCTGGTCCTCTCACATAAGAGAATCTTCTCCAGATCTTTCAGGTTTTGGGTCTGTCGCTGTGCAACATTGCGTTTCAGCTCCGTCCAAAGATTTTCTATTGGGTTCATGGCTGGAGACTGGCTAGGCCACTCCAGGATCTTGAAATGCTTCTTACGGAGCCACTCCTTAGTTGCCCTGGCTGTGTGCTTTCGGTCATTGTCATGCTGGATGACCCAGCCCCGATCCATCTTCAATTCTCTGAGGGACGGATGTTGTTGGCCAAAATCTTGCGATAAATGATCCCATCCATCCTCCCTTCAATACAGTGCAACTGTCCTCTCCCCTTTGCAGAAAAGCACCCCCAAAGTATGATGTTGCCCTCTCCCTCTCCCTGCCTTCTAAATGTTGCAATCGATATTTGTGGCACCCCAGGGTTCTGGTTACCACAGTAATAGCAATATTACGTCTGTGAGCAGGTGGGAGGTCTCCTGGTCAGGAACCCTAAGCATGCCACACCTCCTGCCCAGTCCTGGGAGGGGAAGAACTTCCCCTATATAAACTGGGGCTGAGGTGGGGTTAAAAAAAAAAAAAAGAAGAGAAGAAGAGGAGTCCCAGACAGAGACACAGTCTGGTCTGGAGTGGAGCAGATGCAGGGAGAGCAAGATCAGGAGCTCTGTGGGAGCAGTGATAAAAGGGGTCCAGGACTGGAAGCTGTAGAGCTCGTCCTGACTGAAGAGATCTCACCGGACACGGAGTCCGAGGCTGTGGGGACTGTTCCATACCCAGCAGCAGAAACCGTCCGGCAGGGGATTTCAGGTCCTCTGGCCAAGAAACCCGAAGGCACGGTCACACGCAAGGGACCAGCACCGCCGTCGTGGAGCGGAGGCTACCAGAAGGCCCCGAGTCACCGGCCATACGGGTGAGCACCACACGGTACACTCAGGGACGTGGGCTACTTTTACCCGCTTCTAGCAAGGTAGCCAGGAAGAGTACAATTAGTTGGGGAGGCCTACAACTCCGCCTGGCCGGGGGAGATCCTATCTGCTCACGGACTGACCAGGCCCCGATCGCTAGCCAGTACTCCCGGGAGGGTCTACCTTTGCCACCAGTAAAGACCCTGAACTACACCGCACCGTCTCTGAGTGGTTCCTGGTGCCTGCGTGCAATTCTGCTATCCCCATCATCCACGTCTGCTGCCCTGAGGCCATACCCCTCCCGTTGGTGGTTATACTACCCACGCTGCACAACTGTACCACCGGCCTCAGCGGTCTGCCCTGCAGCGGCGGCTTCATAACCGCATTCAACGGGTGGCGTAGTCGAACACTATAACATCTTCTGCTAAATTCCGCCACTTAGTTTGACACCCTGGGCACGGACCGGGTCACCGCCACGAGGACTACTAACCCCGACAGATCCGGCTCCGGGTATTCCCCGCGTGCGCAACGCTACACAACACAGGCCCAGGGGGCGCGTCAACTTTGGCGTAGTCGGCAGGATCTCGTGCCCGCAACCACCGGGTACTGCGTGCCTGAAAAAGACTGTTAAACTTACCTGTGGTGAAGATTCCCGCCATCCGACGCCATCTTTTGCCTTCTTCCCGCCATCCGTGGAGTTTTCCCGCCATCCGACGCCATCTTTTGCCTTCTTCCCGCCATCCGTTGAGTTTTCCCGCCATTGGACGCCATCTCGAGGACGCCGCGCGAGAAGAAGAGGGGCGTGGACTCCGAAAGCGCGCGAGAACTGAAGCCCCGCCTCACGTCCGGACGTTGCGTAAGGTCCTGGAAGGAGCCCAGCAGACGCCGACGTCACAGGAGCGCGACGGAAGGTCCTCAACCCTGACGATCCACTGCGGAGCCGCGGCCTACGGAAGAGGATCATCGCAAGGTAGGCCACGGTCCACTAGGGGGGAGGAGGATGTCGGATACGGAGGAGAGCTTCACTGCTACAGCCACCGCCAGCACCACCGCTGCTGCGGTCATGCCTTTCACCATGCCCTACATCCCGGGGGCAGCCTGGCTACCCCAGTACTCAGGGGAGTCCCATACCCTAAATGACTTCAGAGAAAGGCTGGATAGCCTCTTCCAGGTGTACCCCCTCACAGAAGAGCAAAAAGTGAGCATCCTGGTGGCTCAATTAACAGGGGCAGCCCAAAGGGAGGTAAAGTCCTGGCCACTTGGGAGGAGGAGGACTGTCGCAGAGATACTAGCCCGGCTGAAGGACACCTTTGATACCCGTACCTCAGCCGAGATCAAGCTTAGATTCTACGGGTGCAAGCAGCGAGCACATGAGAATATAAGGGACTATGCACTAAACCTACAAGAGGCCCTGAGAGCCATTAAGCAGGCCGACCCTGACGGCGTGGGAAACGAAGACAAGTTGTTGACTGAACAATTTCTAGAGGGTCTACATTGCAATGCCCACCGAACCCAGTTGCGAGCAATGGCCTTACAGGACCCTCATCTGGACTTTGCACAGTTCAAGGACAGAGCCATCCGGGTGCTCCGAGAACCGGCACCAGGTGGCGCTGTGACCCACAAACGCCCTGCTACCATTTACCACCAGGAGACGGCGCCCTTGTCGGCAGGGCCTGTGGGAGCTGATGCGCAGGCTTTAAACAATGACCCGGCTACAGACCTGCACCGTCAGGTCCAAGAGCTAACTAAAAGCGTTGCCGCGCTAACCCGAACTGTGCAGTCTTTACAGGTTTCTACTCCAGGGAAGATCCAGCTGGCATCCGGACCGGAGGATATCCCGTGGCGCCGACCAAGGAGGACCCCACCGGCCAGAGGAAGACCCAGCGAACGAGGACGGACAACCCATCTGCCGCCGCTGCAATCAACCCGGACATATGGCAAGGTACTGTCCTTTAAACTGGCACAACCTGGGGTAGAGGGCCAACCCCTAGGAATAAGATCACCAGGCCCATCGAACTGGCGTGACAAATACGTGGGAGGACGTCCAGTCTTGCCTGTAGTACTGGATGGCATTCCTATGAGTGCCCTACTTGACACCGGGTCACAGGTCACCACCATCCCGTACGTGCTCTTCAAGCAGTACTGGAATGACTCGGATATAACCCGCTACCCAGACGACGACTTGAGTATCATCGCCAGCAATGGTCAGCCCGTGCCACAGATCGGATTTAAAGAGATGACCATTAAAATCGGTAAAGTCGAACTGGCAGCACAGGGACTGATCATTGTAGACATTGACAAGCGCGAGAGTCACCCAAAGATAACTCTAGGAACTAATGTGATTGAAAATTGTCTTGCAGAGGTGATTCTCATTTTACAGCAGGTTGCCAAGAACGCCAGCTCCGGCCAGCAGCGAGTGCTCCAAAAAGAGATCCGGGCACTGATGCGACGGCAACAGGTGGAACTCTCCGGTGGTGAGATTGGTAGCGTGAGAATGTGTGACCCTTTCCCTATTGCCATGCCCCCGAAAAGTGAAATGATGATTTGGTGCCGGGCAGCTATTGGTCTGAGAGGTAGAGATTACCAGGCAATGGTAGAACCAGTCTACTCAGATAGTAGGCCCACCATTTTGACGGCACGGGGGGTGGTTGATGTACGCCATGGGAGGGTGCCCGTTCGCATAATAAATATCGGGAAGAGGGAAGTGTACCTGCCCCGGTATGCTACGCTAGCCAAATTGTATACCATCAACCAAAATTCTGTACAGTCCGTGGAACCCTTGCCTCCATCTCATCCAGAGGAAGGTAACGGCTCTAAGCAACAAATGGAGGACTGGTGTCAGCAACTGCATTTGGGTACTGACTCCACACCTGCTCACCAAAAGCAGGGAGTCTACCGGGTGATCCAGGAATATGAGAGAGTGTTCAGTAAACACCCGCTGGACTTCGGGCGAGTAAAGGGAGTGGAACATCACATCCCCACGGGAGATCATCCTCCCATAAAGGAAAGGTATCGTCCCGTACCCCCTGCACACTACCAACACGCCAAGGGGATGCTTAGAGACATGAAGGAGGCTGGGGTAATCAGGGATAGCTGTAGCCCCTGGGCAGCTCCACTAGTCTTGGTTAAAAAAAAAGACAACACCATGAGAATGTGTGTAGATTACCGGAAAATCAACCGTATCACACACAAAGATGCGTACCCCTTACCAAGGATAGAGGAGTCTTTGGCTGCTTTAAAATCTGCTAACTTCTTCTCCACTTTGGATCTCACTAGCGGGTACTGGCAGGTTCCTGTCGCAGAGGCGGACCGGGAGAAGACCGCATTCACTACCCCGATGGGACTTAGCGAGTTTACCTGCATGCCGTTCGGACTCTGCAACGCACCAGGAACCTTCCAATGATTGATGGAATGCTGTCTGGGACACCGGAACTTTGAGACGGTCCTGCTTTACCTGGACGATGTTATAGTTTATTCCAAAACCTACGAGGACCACCTGAAACACCTGGCGGAAGTGTTCGAAGCCCTGGCAAACTACGGTCTGAAGGTGAAACCGTCGAAGTGTCACCTGCTAAAACCAAAAGTGCAGTACCTGGGACACGTGGTGAGTGCTGACGGAGTGACTCCCGACCCTGATAAGATCACCGCGATTAAGGAATGGCCAAGACCCTCCAGCGTAAAGGAAGTGCGGCAGTTCCTCGGGTTGGTAGGCTACTACCGAAGATTCATTCCCGGTTTCACCAAAAAGGCAGCTCCTATGCAGGACCTCCTGATAGGCCAGTCCAGGAAGGCCAAGAACCAGAAGCCGCCCTTCAGATGGGAGAAGCTGGAAGAAGAGTCCTTCCGCCAGCTGAAGATGGCCCTCATGGGGGATGAAATCCTGGCGTACCCTGATTACAGCCAGCCCTTTATCCTCTACACCGACGCAAGTAACATCGGGCTAGGAGCCGTACTGTCCCAGATCCAGCAGGGGAGAGAACGGGTAATTGCTTACGCCAGCCGAAAACTGCGACCCACCGAAAGAAACCCTGAGAATTACAGCTCATTTAAGCTAGAGTTCCTGGCAGTGGTGTGGGCAGTCACCGAACGCTTTAAGCACTACCTCGCCTCTTCGCGGTTCACCGTGTACACGGATAACAACCCGTTGACACACCTGGACACTGCAAGACTCGGTGCCCTGGAGCAGAGATGGATGGCCCGCCTGTCCAACTATGAGTTCACGATCAAATACCGGGCAGGACGCTCCAATACCAACGCGGATGCCTTGTCCAGAATGCCAAACCTACCGGATGTAGGGGAAGATCCAGAGGAACTGGAAGAAGTTGAACTCCCCGCGTTTCACCGTCATGGGACTACCCAGTATTCCCACCGTGTAAGGGGTAAGCAATCCGCTACGTTCAACCCCTTACCTCATTACAACTGGGCGGAAATACAAGACAGTGACCCCGCCGTCCGACTAGTGAAGGAGATGCTGACTCGGCCAGATGCCCGCCTTGACCCAGACGCTCCGGAGGAGACCAAGCAACTGTGGGCTGAGAAGAGTCGACTGTTTCTTTACAAGGGGAAGTTGTGCCGCAGAATGGTTAACTCCCGGACGCATGAACTGATCTGGCAAGTAGTGGTGCCAAGAAGAGACGCGGCTATGGTACTGGAGGCATACCACGACGGAGCTGGGCACTTCGGATGGAAGAAGCTGGAGTTCCTGCTGCGCGGGCGGTTCCACTGGGTAGGCATGAGAGGGACCATCGAGAGGTGGTGCAGAGACTGTGGCCCATGCAACCTAAGAAGGAAGGACCGTGCCAGCCAGAAGACTCCCCTGCAGTCCATCGTCACCAGGCAGCCGTTGGAACTGGTAGCCTTGGACCATGTAAAACTGACCCCCAGCAGAAGTGGCTACGTCTATGCGTTAACCATCGTGGATCACTACTCCCGGTTCTTGGTTGTAGTCCCCGTCAAGGACTTAACGGCTCAAACAGCAGCTAGAGCCTTCCAGCAGCACTTCTGTCGTCCACACGGATACCCAGAGCAGGTGCTGACGGACCAAGGACCTGCCTTTGAAGCGGAAGTCTTCCAGGAGTTCTGCACTCTGTATGGCTGCCGGAAGATAAGAACAACACCCTATCATCCACAAACCAATGGACTTTGCGAGAAGATGAACCAGGTGGTGATAGACCTTCTGAAAACATTGCCCCTGGAAGAACGCAGTCTGTGGCCTGAGAAACTGCCTGATCTGGTGGACCTATACAACCACATCCCTGTAGGTTCTACCAACTGTACCCCGGCTTACCTAATGAGAGCAAGACCTGGTAAGCTGCCTGTTGATCTGGATATGGGAGTCCTGACACCCGAGGACACTTCACCAGAAGCAGACTGGGACACAGAGAGGCAGCAGCAGTACCGGAAAGTACAGGAGAGCGTTGAGCGAAGTCTCCGTCAAGCAAGAGAAAGACAGGAGAAGACTTACAACCAGTGTGCTCCCGCTGTTCCCCTGGTACCTGGAGAGCAGGTCTTGAAGAGGAAAAGACGGCTCCACAAGTTGGACGACCAGTGGGAGAAGGACCCGTACACCGTACTGCCATCAAGCCATGAAAACCCAAAAATCTGCACAATCAGTAAGGATGGAGGAGAAACCACAGCCATTGTCTCCCGAGATCACCTGAAGAAGTGTCCCGAGCAGCTACGAAACCCTGAAGAAGATCAAGAAAACCCTCGACCCGCAGAGGAAAGGGAAGAGATGGTCAGTACTGTACTCGGAGACTTCCCTCGGTCTTGGACACAGGTAAATGGCGCTGTTGTGGTACCCGTCCTCACCTTCCTCCAGCCAGCATCCCAAGTGCCTACGGAAAAACAGGTAGAGCTGGAAGAGCAGCCGGTCCAGGAGGCAGAAGACCCCACACAAGCAGACCAGGAGAATCGACCCTCTGCTTATAGTGAGCCTGCCGTGCCCCTAGTGAGCCAAAGAGCCCGTAGACAGCTGCCCAGCTTACCTTTGACAGCTCCTACACCCTGTAGCTCAGGACCGGTCAGTAAGCTCCGTAGGTCTACTAGGGCCAATAGAGGCCAGTTGCCCGTACGTTGGAGGATCTAAAGTGTTCAGACTGTCTTATTGGTATTTACCTGTTTACTGTTGCTTGTAAATAATTATGTTTTTCCAGTTATTTTATAGGTGTCTTTTGTGGATTAACCGGAACTCTGTTGTATATATGTTTGGAGCGTAACCCAGGAACGGACTATAGACTGTTAAAGACTCGGGGCAGGACAGACCCCTACCTGGTTACGGCTCCCCGTTCTTTGGTGAAATGGACACCCTTTTTGCTTCAAAAATTGCACCCGGTTGCGGACACTCCGTGACCACCCTAACGTGTTTTTCCTTATTGTATTGTTCCTGTTTATACCCTGTTATGTTTTCAAAAATATGTTTAGTCCCGGAGTACTAAATTTTACTAGGGGGTAATGTGGCACCCCAGGGTTCTGGTTACCACAGTAATAGCAATATTACGTCTGTGAGCAGGTGGGAGGTCTCCTGGTCAGGAACCCTAAGCATGCCACACCTCCTGCCCAGTCCTGGGAGGGGAAGAACTTCCCCTATATAAACTGGGGCTGAGGTGGGGTTAAAAAAAAAAAAAAAGAAGAGAAGAAGAGGAGTCCCAGACAGAGACACAGTCTGGTCTGGAGTGGAGCAGATGCAGGGAGAGCAAGATCAGGAGCTCTGTGGGAGCAGTGATAAAAGGGGTCCAGGACTGGAAGCTGTAGAGCTCGTCCTGACTGAAGAGATCTCACCGGACACGGAGTCCGAGGCTGTGGGGACTGTTCCATACCCAGCAGCAGAAACCGTCCGGCAGGGGATTTCAGGTCCTCTGGCCAAGAAACCCGAAGGCACGGTCACACGCAAGGGACCAGCACCGCCGTCGTGGAGCGGAGGCTACCAGAAGGCCCCGAGTCACCGGCCATACGGGTGAGCACCACACGGTACACTCAGGGACGTGGGCTACTTTTACCCGCTTCTAGCAAGGTAGCCAGGAAGAGTACAATTAGTTGGGGAGGCCTACTACTCCGCCTGGCCGAGGGAGATCCTATCTGCTCACGGACTGACCAGGCCCCGATCGCTAGCCAGTACTCCCGGGAGGGTCTACCTTTGCCACCAGTAAAGACCCTGAACTACACCGCACCATCTCTGAGTGGTTCCTGGTGCCTGCGTGCAATTCTGCTATCCCCATCATCCACGTCTGCTGCCCTGAGGCCATACCCCGCCCATTGGGGGTTATACTACCCACGCTGCACAACTGTACCACCGGCCTCAGCGGTCTGCCCTGCAGCGGCGGCTTCATAACCGCATTCAACGGGTGGCGTAGTCGAACACTATAACATCTTCTGCTAAATTCCGCCACTTAGTTTGACACCCTGGGCACGGACCGGGTCACCGCCACGAGGACTACTAACCCCGACAGATCCGGCTCCGGGTATTCCCCGCGTGCGCAACGCTACACAACACAGGCCCAGGGGGCGCGTCATATTGATCGAGGCATTTAGAGGGTTAAACAGGTGGGGGTAGTTCGGGCACCGCTTCTGGCTGTGACAGCTGGAGCTCAGCTATTAGTTACGCCGAGCTCCCAGCGATGATCACTCGTTCACAGTACCTGTACCATGCACAATCGCCATGGCAAACCTATACGTCATTGTCAGGAACCCCTGTCCGATCATGATGTATGGGTATTTAGGTTTTTCATTCAACCCTATTGCCACAGGTGCATAGAAAAAAAAACTAGCCAAGCAGTCTACTTTTAAAAAACATTTGTGAAAGGTTTTTGATTCTTCCTGATATTTGACTTTGACAAAACTTTATTGATATAGTCATGTGCGGATTACTTGCATTTTTTGGGAGTGGTCAAGGACTTGTTGCATGCTATGGGACTCGTGTGCTGAAGTTGTAGCACTTAGTATTCCAGCGCTAGCAGCAGTGTGATAAGGTCACAGCGTGCTGACCTCATCACGCTAGTGCACGTCGGGACGAGGGCTGACCAGCGCTCCTCTGCACTAGTCCCAGCACTGAAGTGTTCAACGGTATTCGCGTCATTCAGAATACATTAAATACTTTGAATACAGGGAGATGAGAACCGGAGTCTCATGGTTCTCCACGGGTGGCACAAAATCCATCAGCGGGCTGCATGCAGCCTTTGGGCTGTATGTTGTGCAAGCCTACTTTATGCGTTTCAGACTGCAATGTAAGAGAACGAAGCACAGGGGATAAAATGCAATGCTGTGCGGCTTCCAGGCCTGAGCAAAACCCTGCAGAACTGATTCGGAGGAGAGAAGTTGCAGGAGGAACGGAATTAGCCAGTGCTCCGGGTCAGGTAACGGCAACAACGCCAGCCTTGGATACAAAAGGCCAGCACACCAAAACAGTAGAGGATTGGGCACCAAGGGAAGTGACTGCAGCTCCAGCAGCCATGACAGTTTGCCACAGCCGCATGTACCAGCAAAGCCCAGACTCAGACAATGACCAGTGCTACGCCAGTCAAAGTCAAGACTTCACCTGTTGATGATCAAGCACCAAAGACCCAAACGACGTCGGTCAAGGCTCCCCACCCAGACGACGCTGGTCAACAGCGGAGGACCAGCACCCATCGATACAGACCAAGGAGACACTCAGCGTCGGTCAAGTACCGAAGAAGCCCTGAGGATACCCGGCCAGAGACCCATGCCGGAGGAGACGTGTGGGACGGATCGTCACTTTCAGCAGAGACTTAGAGTATCGGGAGTGGGCAGAGGGAGGGCGGCAAGCCAGATGGGGTCCGGCTGATGCTAGAGCAGCCCAGAGAGAGCTGACAGACTTTGTTAGGAAAATGTGTGGCTAGTGAGATGGAGCAGCGGTCCTTGTCGGGTCCAGAAAGCCTCGGAAGTTCTTAGAGACTGTTCCCGCCAACTACAGCGTTTACCCCCCTCCGAACTAGAATTAGGTTGGACTGTAGACCCTGAGTTTATCCTGATATTCCCCATTGTACATTAACCAATATATTCCTGTTTATATAATTGTTTTGCCATTGATTCTGTGAATACTGTGTCTCTAATAACAATCTTTTATTCATATCTGAAGGATTCCATACAATTTACCCTAGTAAAAAGAAGGATAAAAGGGGAGACAAGGGGCGCAGAGTCTAAGTGTAGATGAATATGTGCATTTATCACAACAATTTTTGTTTTGTGCACTCACTCTTTAGATGTCTTGTATTTTCACTCAAATGATCCGTATAGTGAATCAGCTCTTTACAATCCTCCGGTCTGCAGCACAAATGCGGGAACTATGTCAGCCATTGTATAAGGCTTGCATGTTGAATGGTATAGTGGAGAGAAGGTTTCCCTTTTTCGGAGATTCCGGAGAATAAGGATGGTTAAAGATGAATTATTTTTCTCAATATCAGATTTATTCGAACATTTTTCTAAGAACAAACAACGCGTTTCTGCCAGCAACGGCCTTCATCAGGTATAATATGCTCTTGTAAGGACTTCAAAGGAAGACAATCTTTATAGACTGGTTACTCTCGTAAAGGGAAACCTTCTCTCCACTGTACAATTTACCCTGAACAGGATCATCAGTGTGTATGTTTGAAAAAGGTCCAAAATGTCACATGTTGCACACACAGTTTGGGCCACATAATACATTTTTCATTCGAGTTCAACACAACCCCTATTCGAGTGCCGAATTCTTTCTATTTATAGTCTGTGGAAAACAAGGCTCCATTGACTAGTGAAAGGTCTAATTAGAATATGAGACGCAAAGTTTATAAAGCCTTTTTTAAACGTGTCTAGGTGTTAAACCTTAGAGATGGTGGGTTAGGCAGGGGATTAAGGCTGTGTGCCCACTATGCGTTTTTTAAGCGTTTCCGCAGAGGCGATTCCGCTGCAGAAACGCTTAAAAAACGCTTGGTAGAAGGTCTGCCATGTTCCCCAATGATAATCCACATGTGCTGTGCACATGCTGCCGAAATTTCCGCTGCGGATTATCATTGCGGAAAAAAACGCAGCACTACCAATTATTTTGCGGAATCGCAGCATTTTCGCCACCATTGACTTGCATTGGAACGCATGGAATCCGCATCACTGCATCTGTACATGCGAACAACATGCGTTTCAATGTGCGGATGGTACCCGGGTTTGGAGAAGAGGAGACTCTCCTCCAGACCCGGGTACCATAGTACCTGTAAAAAACGAATAAAATAAAAAACAAATATTATACTTACCTTCTGATGGCCACCGGTGTCTTTGTCCTGGCTTGCCGGCAGCTCGCGGTAGACTAAAAGGACCTGTGGTGACATCATTTAGTCATGTGACAGGTCATGCGACCGCTGATGTCGGCGGTCGTGTGACCCGTCACATGACTAAATGACGTCACCGCAGGTCCTTTTAGTCTACCGCGAGCTGCCGGCAAGCCAGGACAAAGACACCGGGGGCCATCAGAAGGTAAGTATAATATTTATTTTTTATTTTTTACCATTCTTTACGGTCACACTATATAAATCCATGCCGGTTGCATGGATTTATATAGTGTGACCAAGTTGTCAAGTACTTTCCAACTGATGCTAAAAATCGCTTGGAAAGCACTTGTCAACCCGCATGCGAAAATGCATGTGAAGAACGCTTCACTTTCGCATGTCCCTGGCAGGAAAAACGCATGTACAATCCGCATGTGTTTTTTCTGCCAGGGAGATGCAGAAACGCTCAGGAAAAAATCCGGAGCATTTCTGCATCGTGGGCACATAGCCTTAGCAACAAATAGTCTAATGCTGGTGGGTTGCAGGGCATGGGGGACCAGGCAGGTTCCCTTTAATGACACTCCGGTCAAACTCTAATCAGAATATCAGCTTAGTGTGATCTTATTTTCTTGGATGAGAATCGTAGCACAGGTGAGGGGAAGATTGAGAACAAGATTTCTCTATCGTCTCCATTCTGAGAGTCTGCGGAAATCGGACTGCACTTGGATGTCATCCGAATGCAGTCTGATGATTTCCACGCACCCAAAGACTTGAATAGGTGACTGCGATCTGGTTTGCACTGCAAATCACAGCATGCTGCGATTTTTTTTTCTCATGCCAAGTTTGTTTTAGAAAAAAAACGCTGATCATCATTGACCCATTACATATTATAGGCCCAAGTGCTATCCGATAAAACATCAGATAGTACTTGTCTGATGCATACACTCATGTGAATGAGCCCTTAAAGTAAGAGTTGTAGTTTTGAAAGAACCAGATTATCCCCTTTCCTTAATATGGGGGGTGACTTTCCGTTTGCTGGGGGTCCGACCGCCGAGATTCCGACTGATCCTGAGAACTGGGCTCTGAAGAGCCCCAGCTGAATGGAGCGGTGGTTGATCACCTCCACTCTATTCATTCTAAAAGGGACCACAAGAGTTAGCTAAGCGCAGTGTTCGGCTGGCCTTCAGCACTCCAATTATAGGGGTTGAGCACTACCTGGACAACCCCTTTTAAAATGAGGTAGTTGCCCCTTGTAAAATAAAGACACTAAATACTTATCTCCCGCACTAACTCTGTTTCAATGATGTCAGCGCTAGGTCTCCCAGGGCTCGTGTGACGTTATGCCACGTGAGCCCTGCAGCTAATCAGCGGCTGCTATTGGGCTGCTTTGCTCTTACTACCCTTGGACGACTGCCGGACAACCAGAAGAAATGAAAGCGCAGCAGCCCAATAGCAACCATTGATTGACTGCAGGGCTCACGTGGCCTAACAATGTCACACAAACCACAGGAGACCTAGCTGGAACGGCATAGGTGCGGGAGCTGAGGACATGTTGTTTTATTTTTAAAAGGGGGACGACCTCATTTAAGAAAGGGTTCTCCAGGTAATGAAGAGGAAGTGCACATTGTCCACTTTTGCTGAATTGGCTTTTCATAGCCCCGGTTTTCTGGGTTGGTGGAGGTCCCTGCAGTCAGACCCCACTGATTGGGAAGTTAAAAGGGTTGGCCACTACTAGGACAACCTTCTTGATCTAAATATTTGGCCCAGATAAAATAAAAAAGCCTATACTCACCTCCGTGGAGGCGCTGTTCCAGCGGTGTCGGCACTCGCAGTTCAAAATGTCCGAAGGCAGGGACAGTGACGCCAGCGCTTTTTCGGCACCAGGGTCACGTGGCACAACAACCGCACGAGAGCCTCAGGACTGTGAGTGCCGACACCGCTGGAACTGGCGCCGGATGGGGAGTGTACGCTTTTTTATTTTATTCGGGCCAAGCGTGGGGTAGGAGAAAGGGTTGTCCTTGTAGTGGACAACCCCTTTAAATCATACCCCATGGTAAGGGATAACTTCCAAACTTAAGAATACCCCTATAAAACAACAAGTCCTTATAGGGCTGAGTAGAAAAGCTTTTAAAATAAGTTATGGCTTTTAAAACAAGAGTCAGAAAAAAACGAAACTGAAGCTATTGTCTGGGCTGGCTGGTAGGGCTAGAAGCATACTGAGGACACAGTGTAGCACAGCGATGCTTCTGATTCTACAACGCGGCGGAAGCTACAGAAAAATGGCCGCCGCGGTGCGCGGTATTGAGGACACAGTGATAGCTTGCTGGATTCATAACTTTCACCTCTGTTAACCGGGGCCGTGAAGCCGAAGGCGGGAGGACTGTGACGTGTATTCCGTGCGACCAGGGGACGCCTGAGGAGTGAAAATGTCGGAGCGTAAAGTTCTTAATGTAAGTTTGTGGCCGCGATGGCCGGGTCTGTACTGCGCAGCCGCGGTCACAGGCACAGCCCCACACATTACTACAGAGAGGGGCCTCATCATAAGGGCTTGTCTCCATGGAAATGAGCTTCCCCCATTGAGTCCCAGCAGTGGCACCTGAGCCCCTCTACCTGCTTGATGTTGGTTATGGAGAAATTGGTCACACAGTGGTTTGTTTTTCACATAGATTTCCTCTTTGAAATTCATGTGAAAAACTCCCACATACGCCTGGGTGGCCACTTATTACATTTCTGGCTGGTCCATTGACTGAAGCAAATCCTGTAGCAGACCACCGGCAGCAGACACTCGGGAGCCACCCTCGGATTCCTCTGTATGGACATGGCGGGTTTTGCAGCGTCATTCGCTGATTTCTAGTGTAGAACAGTGAATTGTAGCAACATGTCTGCGCAGCTCCTAGGTGTACTCCAGTCTCTCACTGGAGTATATTCCTGGTGTACGGAAGCTGAATGATGAGCCTAATTCATTAAGAATCATGCACTCCTTAAAGGGGATGTCCAGGTAACACATGTGTACACCCTCTTTTGTCTATTCTTTGCTCTTCTTTTGGGGTGTACGGCACGGCCTCCTTTAAGTTGTGCCGGTCCACTTTAATTTTCAGTCAATACACAGTGTCCCCTATTCACTGATTGGTGGAGACCTTTAGCCCCTTAATAAAATGGAGCAGTAGGTCAGAGACCTAACCACCACTCCATTTACTCTCTACGAGGCTGCCGGAAGAGCGCAGCATCCAGTAGCCCTATAGAGAATGAATGGCGCAGCTGTAGAGCATGTGCACTGGCCCTCCATTCTAATGGTGAGAAAAGTTCCCCTTTTTTGGCGCTTCTTCTCGGCTCTTCTCAATTCCCTGGTGCGGTGGCAATCGGGGTAATGGCGCTTGGGGTTGATGTCAGCTGTGAATTGTCCCAAATCCCATCTGGCATCAAGCCCTGGTGTTAGTAATGGAGAGGCATCTATCAGACACCCCATTACTAACCCAGTAAGTAAAAACAAAAAATCACACAAATATTTTTTTAAAAAAACGACCCGACACCCTCCCTGGTTCACCAATTTATTTAAAGAGCTGGTCCACTACAAAATATAATTCACCTATCGATTTAAACCTTGTAAAGTAGTATTTTTGTAAATATCTCTTGTTGCCATATGTGCCTGTGAGAGGCGCTATCGCTGCTCGCTCAGTCCGCATCATGTGACCCCGGCTGCAGCCTCCTCTGACATCCACTGATGTCACATCAACTTTCGGATTCCCCCAGGAGTGACCCAGTTGCACGCACCCCCCTGAGTGACTGGGCTGTGGGCGGCGTTTCACCACACGTCACAGCCCAGTATCCAGCGCGCACTTGTGGCCAATGAAAACAGGAGAGAAGGAAAGTACGCGCTGGATACTGGCCTGAAACGCCGCCAACAGCCCAGTCACTCGGGGGGGTGCGTGATACTGGGTCACTCCTGGGGGAATCCAGGCAGTTGACATGAAGTCAGCGGTGGCTGCAGCCGGGGTCAAGTGATGCGGACTGAGAGGTCAGCGGTAATGCTGCTTACAAGCACATATGGAAGCAGAAGGTATTTACAAAAATACTTCTTTACAAGGTTTAAATCGATGGGCAAATTATATATTGTAGTGGACAACCTCTTAAAGTCATTCAGGTCCGACATATTCAAGGGAATCTGACGTAATCCACAAATGGAAACCTGGAAGACATAATAAGAGAAATAAAAATAAGAGACTGTACATCTTTCACCAATTTATTAGAAAGCGAAGTTCCCACGCAGGTCCGACGTACTCCAACGCTTCCCACGATGTTCCTTGATTCCAACTATCGAAGGCTATGGAAGCCTTGTTCTATGGAGCTCCATAGGCTTTGAGCAGCAGCCTCTCCCGCTGTACTGTGCGAGAACCGACGATTATGATGCTTGGTGACGTCAGCAACGCTACTGACATCACTGCTCAAAAGTCTCCAGGTGTGGTGGAGCGCAGCGGGAGTGGCTACTGCTCAAAGCCTATAGAGCTCCATAGAACAAGGCTTCCATAGCCTTTGATAGACTACTTCAGACTTGCATGTTTTGTTTTTTTTTTAATAAATTTGTGAACCAAGGAAAGTGTCGGGTTGTTTTTTAAAAGAAAATATTTTTGTGTGCTTTTTTTTTTCACTTTTTAATTACTGTGTTAGTAATGGGGTGTCTGATAGACACCTCTCCATTACCAACAACAGGGCTTGATGTCAGCTGTGATTTTGGACAATTCACAGCTGACGTCAACCCCAAGCTGCCATTACTCCAATTGCCAACGCACCAGGGCATCGGAAAGAGACAAGGCAAAGTGCCAGAATTGGCGCTCCTAATGTGACGCTCTACTTCTGGGGCGGCTGCAGGCTGGTATTTTTAGGCTGGGAATGGCCTAATAACCAGGGACCTTCCCAGCCTGATAATATCAGCCCTCAGCAGTCTGCTTTACCTTTGCTGGTTATCAAAAACAGGGGAGACCCCATGTCTTTTAAATTATTTATTTATTAGGTTAAATCAGCCTAAACACCCTTTAGTGCCACATGAAAGGCACTAAAGGGTGCAAGTTATAGCGGGGTTGTGACATCTGCAGGATATCTATTCTATCTTTCTAATATCTTTCTGTCATCTGTCTATAGTTTTATATATTTTTTTTTTCTGTGAGATTTGTGCTTAAAGATCGGACTGCATATGGATGGTCTGTGTGCCGTCTGATTTTTTTTCTCGCACTCATTGACTTGCATTGGGGAGTCTTGTCAGATATACGCGGCCACTTGCAGCATGCTGCCATTTTTTTCCTCAGCCCGATTCCAGCTGAGGAAAAACTCACAGATCAACACTGCCTCACTAGATAACATTGGTGAGCGTTAAATGCAATTTTTTTATTTTATTTTTATCACATTGCACTCGTGAGAGCGAACCCTTACGTGTATGATCTGTCTAATGGATGAGTTATGGTGCCACAAAAAGAGGCTGTATTTCTGGCACATTTTTTGTGGCAAAATTCGCGGTATCTATATGTTGGCCATAAGTCAGTAGGGACGTATGAACACTACGGTGTGTTACTTTTTATGGTATTTTTTATTCTTTTACTTTCTTAAGTGTTTTTAAGATCATCCATTCTTTTCAGAAAGCAACATGCCCCCTAGGTGTGCCACTTATTTTTCTTCATATGTTTTATTAAAGGCGTCTCTATTTGAGAGCCTTTTCTCCATCACTGGCTGAAACCAGTTTTAGGGCACTTTTGGGATGTCTACCAGTCAAATCCAGCAATCACTTTTCACTTATGTACTCAAATATTATGAAATACTGGAGGTAATAGATGTAGGAGAATGGTCAGCCATAATATGCTGACCAGCCATGTTGTGGCTAGCAGCCATCTTGGATAATCTCCAGTCAACTAACTGCAGCTAATGAGAATGGAGGTATAAAATGACATCAGTACATATGGATGGAGTCCAGGAAGACTAATTGGAATAGTGGTATTCTATAGTAGTGAGTGGTGTATATGTTGAATTGATATAGAAACCAGGAGCTAATGGCTGTCAGTGTTTGAAGAGTTATGTGAGTAATAACATTAGGATGCTCGTCTCAATACTCACAAATATTGTCATGTTGTATTATTGCTTGCTTTGTTCTAAAATGTATCTGCCTTTTTCGGCAGTATGTAGTTTCCTTTGTCTAACTATCTGGTAGTCTGGGACCAGACCACCCACCGCCTTCTTGTCTGGACACCTGCGTGTGTCTGCGTGCTTCACTAACCTGTCTTCTGTATCTGCTGCACTTTTCTGATAAACCTCAGTCCCTGCTTCATAGAAGAATTGCCTACAGTGTCTTTGTAAAGCTCTCAGGACTTTCTAACATTTTGCTTCTTTTCACTTTTAGAAATACTATCCACCAGATTTTGATCCATCTAAAATCCCTAAACTAAAGCTCCCTAAAGACCGTCAATATGTGGTACGTCTGATGGCTCCGTTCAACATGAGGTAAGCTTTCATAAAGGTTGTAGCTTGTGGCTGGGTAACAATGTAACCATTTCACCCACTACAAAGGGAATGTTGCATCTGTAATTTTTGTCCTTTTCTACTCAATGGCTCTTTGTCGCTATCTAGTGTGGTACGGAAGATTTCTGTCTATAATTTGTCACCCTATAGGCTCCATGATTGCGTTGTAAATGTCTAGTTCCTCTGTTCCCCAGTAAATATTATCTAAGTAACACGAGGCATAAATTCTATGTACTGCCACGTATACCCTCCTCAGGATATACAATGGTCTTAATGATACATTAACTTGGATTTGCTGTTGAAAACTTTCACAGCAAGTCTGACACATGGGGAAAATCTGCCCAAACTCGACAGCTTTTGCTGTGGATTTGATGAGTTTTGCTTTAATTGACTATGCCTCTTGCCACCTGATTTTAAAGTGGTTGTCCAGGACATAGAGATATTTGTCACCAACCACCATCTTCTCCGGGATCCGGTGCCGTTCTGTTCCGCTTCTCAGTGACGTCACTGCTCTGCAGTCTCTCCGGATCACTCTATGCCCTGGATGTGAGATGATGTCTCTTGCAATGAAAGTCTATAAGACCTCTTTCTAACGCTCCATAGACTTACATTGTAAAAACCACCTCTGAGTCACTCCGAGCGTAGTGTGACCCAGAGGAGTCTGCAGAGCGGTGACGTCTCTCAGAAGAGGAGCAGAACGGCGCTGGACACTGAAGAGAGTAGTCGTAGGTCAGTATATTGATACACACACACTACATTGCATGCAAATGTACACAGATTTAGTGAAGAAAAATATTCATGGGAGTGCTTCTTTAAATATTAATGACTTTTCCTTAGGTCATTTTTGGGGGTCCAACAAGCCCCTGTGGTTCAGCTATTTTGCTGTCTGGAACACTACAGCTCTGGGCACTTTGTAGTGGCCTTTCTCGGCTACTGAAGCTTAGCTTCCATTCTAGTGAGCCCGCTCCATACACTCACCATATGGTGTAATTTTTATATGATGGGGTTAAATAAATCTGTAACCAGAAAGAGGAGAAACTGGTCAGAATATATTTCCATTTGTTTCTGTATGGCATAGTACATAATATAATTGGAAGCCTATGGGTGATGGATGTCACTATACAGCAGCCATTTTTATCGTGTACATCACAAGCTGTGGATGATGTGTAAGATAAACCGATGTCTATATAGCCACTTAGCATCTGTCAGTAGGATCATTCCTCTTAAGCTGTCTATATGGCATGCAGGTCATAGGACTGAATAAAATGATACCTTTTTACGTGCTCTTTCCAGAGAAATCCATGTTTTTCTTATATGTAAATGATCTGTTTAGGACTATGGGCTGGACATAGAGCTCCCTGAGAACCTGCCTGTAGAGCTTATTTTACACGAAAGGGAGAATTGCCAGTGTGATGTGTAATAGCTGCTCTCACTGCAGAGCTGTGAATGAGACAACTGCATAGAAATACATGCTGCCACGCTCAGGTCAGGAAAGCCGACGGCCAGTCCGAGCATTGCGAAGCCATCCTTGCCCTACTAATGCTACCTTCTAACTGACACATCTGCAGGCTCCTCTCAGTGCATCAGCTTCCATCTCACAGGCAGACAGTGTTTGTAATGTTGATGCAATACAGCAGAGCTATGACAGCTGCTAATGTATTTGTTATGAGACAAAGTTCAGTTCTACTGTGCTGTGTTAGTTACATGTCTCACACTGGTAACACACTCTTCATGTAAAATAAGCTTTGGAGACAGATTCTCATGCAGATATCAATAGCTTCAGAGGGTTCATCCTGCTGACAGATTCCCTTTAGGTTAAGTGCACACATAGCGTTTTTGATGGGTTTTCACAGCTTTTTTTTCCTCGCCGAAATCCATCAAAACCGCTTGAATCAGTCTGACAGCTAATGCAATGGCAATCCTGATGTGCTGTGCACATGATGCGGAAATTTCCGCTTAGGATTGACATTGCATTTTAAAATGCAGCATGTCCTTTCTATGCAGCGTTTCCTCAGCATTTCCCGCCCATTGAATTTAATTGAACCGCAGCAAATCCGCAGATATAATATTTATACCTGCGGATTTGCTGCAGTTCAATTAAAGTCAATAAGCCGCGGAAACGCTGCAAAAACGCTGCATAGTGTGGTACCCGGGTCGGCTGGGGAGGACTACTACTCCCATCATCCGACCGCCGGCCCTGCTGATAACAGTGAGAGTGGCGTGGCTGAGGGGAGTAGTAGTCTCCTCAGCCGAACCGGCACTGCGCGTGGTGTAAAAAAAAATTAAAAAAACACTATGCTCACCTGTCCGGCACCCCCCAGTGTCCTCGCAATGTCCCCCGGCGGTACACTGTCGGGAGAGCACTCGCTCCCGGCAGTGTACATCACTGCGCTGCCAGGACCTGGGATCACGTGAGCTCTCAGCTGAAGATCAGATGGGAGCTCACGTGACCTCACTTTATGGCATCAGTGCTGTGTGGGAACATTCTCAAGAATGTTCCCATCAGTACTGATGCTGAGGTCACTGGGGCTGATCAGCTGATGAACCCAAGTGACCTCACTCCTGCAGCAGAGCCATCTACACTGAGAGGAGTGATTACACCCCTGTCAGTGTACATTGCTGTCTTCTACAGCAGTGTCATCAGTGATTGCTGATATCACTGGTGTAAAAGTGACCCGGATTCCCGAGGGACAATCTGGACTACGTCGTGACGGCAGACAGGTGAGGGATATGGTTGTTTTTCTTTTTTTTTTTTTTTTTTTTACAGAAGATTGAGGGATTCAGGGACTGGGCGTGAAATAAAAAAAAATGTCTAAACCATGTGTCAGTGTATTTCATTAAAATACTTTATTCTGGCCGTGTCTTTTATTGAAAAAGCGGTGAAAACTTTACTACACGGTTAGTAATGGGGGCTTCTTATAGACGCCCTCCATTACTGACCTGGTCTTCACGTTAGTTGCCAATACAAGGATGACATGAACCCCCAACCCCATTACCCCACTCGCCACCGCTACAGGGCAGTGGGAAGAGCGGAGGTTAAGCACCAGATTTGGCGCATCTTACGGATACCCCATTTCTGGGACTGCTGAGGGGTGATATTATTAGCCGCGAAGGGGGTTAGTATCCATGGCCCCTTCCCTGACTATTAATATCAGCCCGTAGCGGTCTGTTTAGCCTTTTCTGGTTAGATTTTAAAGGGTGACCCTATGTCAATTTTTTTCTGGGGTCCCCCTGTAATCTAGCCAGTAAAGGCAAAGCAAACAGTTGTGGGTTGATATTAATAGCCAGGGAACATTTTTGGCTAATGGCCCCTTTCACGGCTACTAATATCAGCTCCCAGCGGTCGGCTTTCCCTCTACTGGTTATGAAAATGATGCTGGAGCCCACGCCATTTTTTTTTTTTTTTTAAATTTTAGGCTGTGTGCCCATGATTCAGACTTGGCAGCGCTTTGGAAGCATATTTTTGCTGCGTCCAAAACGTTGCATTCTATTGAACGCAGGTAAATCCACATGTGTTCACTGAGCCATGCGTATTTACTGCATTCAATACATTCTACTGGTCAAATTTCTGTTACGGAGACTAGCAACTCCACAAGAGAATTTAAAGTGCTGCGGTCCTGAAAGACACGCCGCATGTCAGTGTCCACGGGTTATCCGCAGCCTCAGATGCACACATAATGGACATGGGATTTCTAGAGATCCCATCCACTATGCTGTAACATCTGGACGTTGCGGGTTTGACACTGTATAGACACGCAGCATCAAACCCGGCTTCTAACCGTGGCCACGTACCCAAACTCACCCGCAACATGTCAATTTCTGTAGCGGACACGTTAGTCTCCGCTGCAGATTTTGACCGATTGAAGTGTCATTATATGCGTTGGATTCACATGTATCGCCAACAAAAGTGCGGCATTAAAACACCGCGTTTTGGACGCAGCAAAAATACGCTGCATCCAAAGCGCTGCTTGTTGCTGTTCGTGGTGACGTAGCGGCTAACAGCTGTGAGCTGTTAATAATAGCCAGGTAACATGTGCCTAATTGTGCTATCCTATGCTAAAAATAGCAGCTCACAGCTGCCCCAGAAATGACATGAATGGAAATGCTAATGAAGATTGGGTATATGGGATTAGCTGACACCTAGCTCTTTTGTTTGGTGATGACAGTGTAGCAATCAGACCCTTTCATCACCAAACCTAATTAAAGTAAAGTAAAGAGTTAAATAAACACAGTCACAGAGCAAACACTTTATTTGAAATACAACAGACACATTCTTTAATTAACCAATATACTCACCCCACTTCTGACGGTAATCCAAGGGTTAAAGTAATGTCCCACATTCCTTTTCAAATTTGCATGATATGTGGAAAATCCGCAATTAAAGAGCGCATAAGGTATATGTTTTTAGTGCATTTCTGCAGTAAAAATGCATGTAATACGCAGATAACTTTATCAATAAAGTTTTATCAAAGCCAATTACCAGGAAGTGTCAGAAACAAAGAAGTTTATCAAAATGCAGCAGAACAAATGCAATGAAAACACATGAAAAAAACAAAACACAAGTCTCCTAAATTATCTAATGGATGCAAAAATGCTGCAGAAAATCTGCAGCATCAAAAACGCACCAAATACTCATGGTGGGAACATAGCCTTAGTATGACTGTCACATTAACGTGGCATTTTTGAGTTGCAGTAATTTGTAACTCCTGGTTCAGTCGTGCAATATCAGTCTCCTATGTTTACTAGCCCAACCAACTATCCAATAATTCTTCAAGACATGGAAGTCAGACAGAAATGATTGTATACCTCTCCTATCCGTTTGTTAGGGTATAATGGTGGTAGGAATGTCTTCTTGGTACACATAAGCCTTGTAACTGCCGCGTCTACCTAGGGATGTGCTTTGTTTGCACGGTGTAGCCGTCTTTTACTAGCCTTGTACCACCAAGCCCATTCCATGCTGTGATTTCTAAATGAACACTCTTCTCTATTCTAGGTGTAAAACCTGTGGAGAGTACATATATAAAGGGAAAAAGTTTAATGCCAGAAAGGAAACCGTGCAAAACGAACAATACTTGGGACTGCCCATCTTTCGTTTTTACATCAAGTGTACCCGATGCTTGGCTGAAATCACCTTTAAGGTATGGAAGACAGAAGGAAGGCATGTACAGTCACTGTCATGGATGATGCGAATATAGCCTACATTGATTTAAACATCGAATCCCTATGAAAGCATGGCCAGTATTGTAGTTGTTACATTGCTTGCCCCACTCTTACATCCATCCAGCTGTGCATTTCTAGTGATTGGGTACTGTACTCCTGCTCTGTGAGTACGTTAGAGTGGGGTGCCAGTACTAATGAGGAATAGTAACTCGCTCCGCAGAGTGCTAATAGACCCCTTTGACTCAGACATGCTGGTTTCTACCATGGCAGTTACACTAGTGTGGGGATCTTTCATAATGATAACATTTTTGTCAAACCTTCTAGGGCCCTACTGACCCTAATTCCCCTTGAATTTGAGTTATCCAACTATTACACTGCTTTATGTTCTGATTTTGGATTTCATTATTTACTTGAAGTTCTAACTGTCTCATATCTTGTCATTCTACTAGACGGATCCAGAAAATACGGACTACGCCATGGAGCATGGAGCTACACGAAACTTCCAAGCGGAAAAGCTAATTGAGGAGGAAGAGAAGCGGTTTCAGAAAGAACGTGAAGACGAGGAGCTAAATAATCCCATGAAGGTACTGAAAAAGCTGCTATTTAAATGAGTATTGTAGCATACACCCGAATAGGCCTGTGAGAGCAGCTACTTAACCCCTTCACAACCAATGTCCTATATTTGCATTCGGTCATGTCCCTGCCTCAGCGTGTGACCCCGCATCTTTCTTCGAACTTGATGGCTGATTTAATCAGCCATCAAGTGCCTCTAACAGCCGCTGTTGGATTAGAGATCCACCCGCAGCTGTTAACCAGTTAAATGCTGCACGTCATTGATCCCGCCCGTCATGTGACCGCGGGGCACCTATGGGTTTTCATGACAGTCATCAGGATATTCCAAGGAGATCGTGATTTTTGCTATACATAACACAGACGATCACACGATCACAGCTCTAATCATCCTAAGTAGACTATTAAACATAGTAAAAAAAAACACAAGTTCAAATCACCCCCATTTTGCCCCATTAAAAATAAAACAATTAAAAAAAAATACACATATTTACCGATCGGTAAACGGTGTAGCGAGAAAAAGATTTAAATCGCCAGAATTACATTTTTTTTGGGTCGCCTCAACATTGCAATAAAAGGCAATCAAAACATTGTATCTACCCAAAATGGTATCAATAAAAACGTCTGCTCAGGCCGCAAAAAATAAACCTTCACACAATCCCAGATCCCAAAAAAATGAGAACGTTGCTGGTCTCGGAAAATGGCAACAAAAGTGGAAAAAAAAAATTGACCACTTAAATAACAAAAAAACTAAACATGTTTGGTATCTTCGTACTTGTACTGACCTGGAGAATCATAATGGCAGGTCTGTTTTACCATGTATTGAACATGGTAAATAAACACAAAAAAAACATTGTGGAATTGACCCTTTTTTTTGCAATTTCACCGCACTTGGAATTTTTTTTCCCGTTTTCCATTACACTATGTGGTCAAATCAATGCTGTCATTTAAAAGCACAACTCGTCTCACCAAAAACAAGCCCTCATACAGCTATATGGTTGGAAAAATATAAAAGGTATGACTCTTGGAATAAGGGAGGAAAAAATGGAAAATCGCCAGGGATGAAAAGGTTTAAGGGGTATTCTCAAGTTTTAAAGCAATCCCCTATCTGGGTGTCTGACCACTGGGACCCCCCCATCGACCCCAGCAACTAGGGCTCTGAAGAGCCCTGTGTGAATGGAGCAAAGGTAAATCATGCGCACTGCTGCCGCATTCATTCCCATGGGAGTGCTGAAGACCAGCAGAGCCTAGCATGATAAGTGCAGTATTCTAGAGCTTAGGCTGGGGAATGAATTGTATGAGTATGGGCAGACATAGCCAAACATGCCCAAAGGGCTGCAGGCATATACTGTAGCCAAACATGCCCAAACAGCTACCTGTGTAGTATTAGTGCGGGCATATACTGTAGCCAAACATGCCCAAACAGCTACCTGTGTAGTATTAGTGCGGGCATATACTGTAGCCAAACATGCCCAAACAGCTGCCTGTGTAGTATTAGTGCAGACATATACTGTAGCCAAACATGCCCAAACAGCTACCTGTGTAGTATTAGTGCGGGCATATATACTGTAGCCAAACATGCCCAAACAGCTGCCTGTGTAGTATTAGTGCAGACATATACTGTAGCCAAACATGCCCAAACAGCTGCCTGTGTAGTATTAGTGCAGGCATATATACTGTAGCTAAACATGCCCAAACAGCTGCCTGTGTAGTATTAGTGCGGGCATATACTGTAGCCAAACATGCCCAAACAGCTGCCTGTGTAGTATTAGTGCGGGCATATACTGTAGCCAAACATGCCCAAACAGCTGCCTGTGTAGTATTAGTGCGGGCATATATACTGTAGCCAAACATGCCCAAACAGCTGCCTGTGTAGTATTAGTGCGGGCATATATACTGTAGCCAAACATGCCCAAACAGCTGCCTGTGTAGTATTAGTGCGGGCATATATACTGTAGCCAAACATGCCCAAACAGCTGCCTGTGTAGTATTAGTGCGGGCATATATACTGTAGCTAAACATGCCCAAACAGCTGCCTGTGTAGTATTAGTGCGGGCATATACTGTAGCCAAACATGCCCAAACAGCTGCCTGTGTAGTATTAGTGCGGGCATATACTGTAGCCAAACATGCCCAAACAGCTGCCTGTGTAGTATTAGTGCGGGCATATACTGTAGCCAAACATGCCCAAACAGCTGCCTGTGTAGTATTAGTGCGGGCATATACTGTAGCCAAACATGCCCAAACAGCTGCCTGTGTAGTATTAGTGCGGGCATATACTGTAGCCAAACATGCCCAAACAGCTGTCTGTGTAGTATTAGTGCGGGCATATACTGTAGCCAAACATGCCCAAACAGCTGCCTGTGTAGTATTAGTGCGGGCATATACTGTAGCCAAACATGCCCAAACAGCTGCCTGTGTAGTATTAGTGCTGGCATATACTGTAGCCAAACATGCCCAAACAGCTGCCTGTGTAGTATTAGTGCTGGCATATACTGTAGCCAAACATGCCCAAACAGCTGCCTGTGTAGTATTAGTGCGGGCATATACTGTAGCCAAACATGCCCAAACAGCTGCCTGTGTAGTATTAGTGCGGGCATATACTGTAGCCAAACATGCCCAAACAGCTGCCTGTGTAGTATTAGTGCGGGCATATACTGTAGCCAAACATGCCCAAACAGCTGCCTGTGTAGTATTAGTGCGGGCATATACTGTAGCCAAACATGCCCAAACAGCTGCCTGTGTAGTATTAGTGCGGGCATATACTGTAGCCAAACATGCCCAAACAGCTGCCTGTGTAGTATTAGTGCGGGCATATACTGTAGCCAAACATGCCCAAACAGCTGCCTGTGTAGTATTAGTGCGGGCATATACTGTAGCTAAACATGCCCAAACAGCTGCCTGTGTAGTATTAGTGCTGGCATATACTGTAGCCAAACATGCCCAAACAGCTGACGAAGGACTTGTTGTCCGAAACGCGCGTCGGGGTTTGCCGCATGGTGCCACTCACATAAGCTGCTGTAGACACAGGTATATTATTTACATTCTGATTGACTATACGCTGTCACCTGTTTATTTAGCATTGACTGTCCAGATGCATTTGATATGGGTATGGTCACAATGATGGTGCACATAGTACCTTTATATTTATGAGTTGGCCTGACATCTGTTTTCGTTCCTGGACTTCTAGGTGATATTCACCATATGTTAAATAGAGCTTCAGCATTCAGTCTGACATGTATACTTGTTGTACTACTATCTGTATGTTTCAATGCAGCTCATGATGTAACTCCTACTGTATGATTTATGTTTGTGTTTGGACACTGCAATGCGGTTTTTCCTTTTGCATGTAGTGCCACCTGTTGCCTTTATGATAATAAAAGCTATTTATGTATCTTTTGCCTTATTGGACCTATCATTCGGTGGTTCTCTTTTACTGTGTAGTATTAGTGCGGGCATATACTGTAGCCAAACCTGCCCTCCAATATATCAATCCCCATTCACTAAACATTTTAAGTCCTACTTTTATCCACCTAGGAATGCTCATAATAAAAACTCATAGTAATACCCACAGGTTTGGATATAGGCTCATACATTAAATTTAAAACTATGATGAAATTGTTTTGTTTTTTTTCCTAAATATTTTTTAAAATCGTAGTGTTCAGTCGACATTGATGCAACTTATTACATCATTTGTATGATTCTAATGGTTGCTATTAGTAATAATTTTATTTTGTTAAAAATAGAAGATAAATCCTATATAAAAAAAATATGTGTATCTTTTTATAAATGAAGTTCTAATGTTCAGGAATCATTTAACTTATGTTTGTTTGTTTTCCTGTGACCATCATACATCTGCTTCCATGTTTTCGCCCATTAATAATGGGGCGATTTTCTCCCGCGTGTCAGTCATTCTCTTGTGTATGTTTTTTTTCTTCTGTTTTGAAAAACCTGACAAAGGTAAGTGATCTTAACTTTTTTTCCACTGTCACTTATCAATGAATCGGTAAAAAAATGGATGAAACCCGGAAAGTTGTTTTTCTTGTTTCTTTTATAGGATGTCTGTTGTATGATGGATTCTCCTAATGGATAAGACCACACAAAATTGCAATACATTGCTTGTTCTAAAAGTTTTTTTTTTTTTACCCGTTGAGATTTCAGAACTTCCTTAGCAAGTCCTGTTATCTGTGAGCTTCCCTCTCTGTTGGCTGTCCGATAGTAGTTTCATTTGCCTGCCAGTTTACAAAGTGTATAAAATACCATAAATCAGTGACAAATTGATGGCAGTTTCTTTGTGCAGAAAAATGAAAACACTCATTACAAACTTTGGCTTTAAGCTCTAACATCTAATATATGCAGTTATAGGTGTACAAGACAGATTTGTGCCCAATATGTAATAATGAACCCAGCTGGCTGCCAGACAGTGTGCGCACAGCAATCTGTTAACTTCTGGGCCAGAGAGTGATTATAATGCTCTCGCTGTATGGCGAGCAGTGACTGTAAACCGACTAAACCGGATTTACACACTATTTACCTGCAGATTACTACTATATATGCAGATTAATGGCGTTTACAGAGGACACCGGTTCCATTTCAGTAATCCAATAAAAGGAACTGGTCTATTTAGTATGAAGAATTCAATAGTGTTAATTGTAAGGCTACCCACTACCATTACCCTTTATTTACCAGCTACTATTGTATGATTCAGGGGTAGCTGTTTACTATTCATGTGTGGCACAGTGCACAAACAGTAAATATACACACACCACTCTCCAGCACAAACGGCACTGCTGCATGCGCAGTAGGCACAAGAAGCTCTTCTGTACAAACAGTATATATACAGTACAGACCAAAAGTTTGGACACACCTCATTTAAAGATTTTTCTGTATTTTCATGACTTTAATAAGTGTACATTCACACTGAAGGCATCAGAACTATGACTTAACACATGTGGATTTATATACTTAACAAAAAAGTGTGAAACAACTGAAAATATATCTTATATTCTAGGTTCTTCAAAGTAGCCACCTTTTGCTTTGATGACTGCTTTGCACACTCTTGGCATTCTCTTGATGAGCTTCAAGAGGTAGTCACCGGAAATGGTTTTCACTTCACAGGTGTGCCCTGTCAGGTTTAATAAGTGGGATTTCTTGCCTTATAAATGGGGTTGGGACCATCAGTTGTGTTGTGCAGAAGTCAGGTGGATACACAGCTGATAGACCTACTGAATAGACTGTTAGAATTTGTATTATGGCAAGAAAAAAGCAGCTAAGTAAAGAAAAACGAGTGGCCATTATTACTTTAAGAAATGAAGGTCAGTCAGTCCGAAAAATTGGGCAAACTTTGAAAGTGTCCCCAAGTGCAGTTACAAAAACCATCAAGCGCTACAAAGAAACTGGCTCACATGAGGACCACCCCAAGAAAGGAAGACCAAGAGTCACCTCTGCTTCTGAGGATAAGTTTATCTGAGTCACCAACCTTAGCAATTGCAGATTAACAGCAGCTCAGATTAGAGACCAGGTCAATGCCACACAGAGTTCTAGCAGCAGACACATCTCTACAACAACTGTTAAGAGGAGACTTTGTGCAGCAGGCCTTCATGGTAAAATAGCTGCTAGGAAACCACTGCTAAGGACAGGCAACAAGCAGAAGAGACCTGTTTGGGCTAAAAACACAAGGAATGGACATTAGACCAGTGGAAATCTGTGCATTGGTCTGATGAGTCCAAATTTGAGATCTTTGGTTCCAACCACCGTGTCTTTGTGCGACGCAGAAAAGGTGAACGGATGGACTCTATATGCCTGGTTCCCACCGTGAAGCATGGAGGAGGAGGTGTGATGGTGTGGGGGTGCTTTGCTGGTGACACTGTTGGGGATTTATTCAAAATTGAAGGCATACTGAACCAGCATGGCTACCACAGCACCTTGCAGCGGCATGCTATTCCATCCGGTTTGCGTTTAGTTGGACCATCATTTATTTTTCAACAGGACAATGACCCCAAACACACCTCCAGGCTGTGTAAGGGCTATTTGACCAAGAAGGAGAGTGATGGGGTGCTACGCCAGATGACGTGGCCTCCAGAGTCACCAGACCTGAACCCAATCGAGATGGTTTGGGGTGAGCTGGACCGAAGAGTGAAGGCAAAAGGGCCAACAAGTGCTAAGCTTATCTGGGAACTCCTTCAAGATTGTTGGAAGACCTTTTCCAGTGACTACCTCTTGAAGCTCATCAAGAGAATGCCAAGAGTGTGCAAAGCAGTCATCAAAGCAAAAGGTGGCTACTTTGAAGAACCTAGAATATAAGACATATTTTCAGTTGTTTCACACTTTTTTGTTAAGTATATAATTCCACATGTGTTAATTCATAGTTTTGATGCCTTCAGTGTGAATGTACAATTTTCATAGCCATGAAAATACAGAAAAATCTTTAAATGAGAAGGTGCGTCCAAACTTTTGGTCTGTACTGTACACACACCACTCTCCAGCACAAACGGCACTGCTGCATGCGCAGTAGGTACAAGAAGCTCTGCTCTACGAACAGTATATATACACACACACACCACTCTCCAGCATCAACAGCACTGCTGCATGCACAGTAGGCACAAGAAGCTCTACTGTACAAGCAGTATAAATACACTCCACTCTCCAGCACAAACGGCACTGCTGCATGCGCAGTAGGTACAAGAAGCTCTGCTGTACGAACAGTGTATGTATGTATGTATGTATGTATGTATGTATATATATATATATATATATATATATATATATTGTAAGGCAGCGCTAGTCATCATAATGGGGGATACTCGCTGCACCGGGTAAATTAAGCACACGTGCAATGTCCTTCCGGTATTTTCTCAATACAGCAGTTTATTATGTTATCTTAAACCACTGTTCACACACATAATGTCCATCTTAGTTTGTCACCGGCATGTTTACACACTTAACATCCGGGAGTCTCTCAAATAGCAGACAGGCCCAATTGGCCCAGGTCACAGCTTTCAGCAAGGTAATAAATTATCAATGTCCATAACACAGTCCATGTAACAAAGTGTATTACCTTTGCCGGGTTTAGTTGCTGCAGTCCCTTTAATCCGCCACCACTGTGGCTTTGTGGCTTCCCAGGTAGGGGTCTCTAGCCTTCGTCCCGTCTGAGGCTACTGGAATGTTTCACTCACACACATCCAGTGTGCGCCTTTCCGGACTCTTCACCAAGCCTCTGCCTTCCAAGGCCACTAGCATCCACTCACAGGATCCAGTCTCAGCCTTTCAAGCTGCCAGGCTTCACTCAGCCTCACTAGGCAGAACGGTGTCCCACACACATGGGGAACAGGCCTCATGTCTCTCACACCGAACACACCTGTCTCAAATCACCAGGGTTTATATATCCTGTGCACAGACACCCACATACTGACAGGACCTTGCTGATGTCACAGTCATGTGATCAGTCAGCTGTGTGTATAGGTCCTGTGTGCTGTCCCAGTCATGTGTACAGACCTTTACTGTGCATACAGGACCTGTGTGATGTCACAGTCATGTGACCAGTCAGTTAAAGGGGAAGGTACATGGTCAGGTAAAGCACATCCTGGACCATTTACAGTAATGCTAGCAAGCTGCTGCATTACATATCCCCCCCCCCCCTCTGTTCAAACTTGTGGGGTTGAACACATAATATACACAATAACATTATAACCCCCAGCTCACATAGAGACCATGTACTTTACAATTGTGCTACTCAGCCCCTGGAACCTTAGTCAACGACATTAGCCCATTCCTTAGGGACCTACCATTTGTCACTGTCACTGACTTCGTCAGGTCACCTTTCCGGGTCGTAACATTTTCAGGTCTCCCCCGCTCCTAGCGGTCAGTCATAATCTTGTCAGACCTCCCCCGCCCCCAGCGGTCAGTCATACAGCGGTGTGACTCACATGCCCTGGTATCTAAGGTCCGGTTCGACTCCATACTGTCCTGTCCTCTATGGGGTCGTTTGTATGGGTTGCTCAAACCTGAGTTACTGGAGGTCTCACTACCTCTAAACCCACGCCCTCTACTCTCAGGACATCTTGAAAGGTCCCTAACTCCAGCTGTAGCAGTTCTGTTATTTAGGGGGCCCTTTCTCTGTCGGGTCTCACTATTTCTAGACGGCTTCCATCTTCTGCTGCTCAGATGATGCTGTCTATCTACTCGCAGTCTAGCGAGATTCAATTGTTCTACCTCCTGCAGGTAGGTCACTCGGTACTCAATCAGCATGCGTATATATTCTAGGCTTTCTTCTGTTCCTACAGCAGAGAAGGACACCATGCCGTCTTCGTCTGGCATCCAGTCCTGATGATCACGTGGACTGCTTACTTTCACCACACCAGACTTCTTGACCATCATCTGCATGGCTCGACCGCTTCTCCCAATGAGCTTTCTCACCAGAACATGAGGCACCCGGATGACCTCTTCACGCATACTGTGAGCTTTCCTCATCAGTTCCAGTTGTCTAACGGCTTGTTCCGTCTTCAACCGGAGAAACCGCTTCGTGCGAATACATCTCCAATGCATATCACTTAGGATCGCCACCCTCTTCACTGTGACTTCGGTCATGGACAGAACCACCAGCTGTTTAGCTTCGGTGGTCAAGTACACCTTACAGGCTCCCACAGCCTTCTTAAACTCTTCATGCACGGACTCACGGGTGCATTCTTCCCTCAAATCCTCGGGTACATCTACGAGGCATTTGTACCAAGACGTTTCGGTCTCACCAGTGGTTTCCAGACGATCAACCAGCTCAGGGTTCAGGGACAACTGACTTTCAGCTTCTTCCCCTTGTATGCTTACCCTGAGCTGACTCACAGCTACAAATTCACGAATTTTCGTCTTGACCACTTTCACTTCATATTTATCTTCTGTTATCATGCTCTTAGCTCTCCTCACAAGCGGCCAACTCCTGGCCCTGGTCTGTGGCTTCTCCGATGGACTCCTCCATCTTTTTCCGCTCAGCTTCCATCTTGCTGACTGTTTCTTTAAGGCACGTCTCCGCCCTATGGAGAGTTTCACAGGACATCTGTAGCTCCTTCACCTGAGCTTCCAGGCCTAGGGTCTTTCCACGGAGATCATCATTCTCCTCACGGGTGTCCTGCAGAGTGGTCTCACCCACTTGGCGCACTTGCTCTGCACCCGCCTTATCCTCCTCTAGTTTTTCTTTTACCTTGAGGAGATCCTCATAATCTCTCAAGTTGTTGCAGTTCCATACCGAACTTTTCATCACACTCCTTCTTGTAGTCACACAGCTCCTGGTTGAACTGTTCGCGCAATCGTTCTAGGTTTTGTTCACGCCCAGCAACTTCATGCTGAAGCGCCTCTTTGAGGGCAGACAGCTCTAACTGTACCAGGGAGAAGGGATCTTTCACCTCGCATAACTCATCTTCACACACCGCTTTGTCAATCTGTAATTGAAAAACCTCCTCCTTGATTTTGCGTCGGTCCTCCTTAATTCCGTAGAACATTTCCTTCCAATGGTTAATTTCCGTGTTGCTTCCCTCCATGTCTCGCTGCCAGTTCCTCATAACCTGGTATATTTTCTGCTGCTCAGACTCCAGGTTCAGCTGGTCTGAGGACACGTTCCCCAGGTTTTCACATAACTGCTGCACGTCAACCTGACACTGCGGCCTGATAGGCTCCAGCTCTTGGTCATGACTGGCCGCCTCCCCTTTCAGGGCTGTCGGATCCTGACCCGTCAGTCTCAGTACCGCAGCGGAGGTTGCTACTGGCAACGTCACCTCCTCTTCTACCTCTAAATGAGGATCCACCCTTTAAGCATAGGCACACAGTACTATATTCTCTTTATTTTCATTTTCAGGGAGTACTACCGGAGCAACCTTTTTGTGGCCCTTGCGCCGTCGACGACGAGAGGGGGACTCTCTCCCCTCGTCTAGCCCCTCCTGACTGAACTTACTTTTTACTTTCATAGTGTCACAGTCAGCTACGGGGTCTGTGTCACTCCCCATGGTGTTGTGGACTAACAGGTCACCTCCCACTTTGACGTCAACCCCTTCAACTGGAGTTACCCCGTTATCAACGGTCACATTGTCATTTTTAGGAGGTACCAACCCACAACCAGTAACAATTTTCAGTTTTCTACACGCCACACTCTTGTGAAAATCCGCCCCTTTTTTAGACCCCGCCCCCTTTTTAACAACCACACCGGCAGGGTAATTTTTACACAAAAAATCAGCAGTAGTCTTAGAACTCAGTTCACAACATCTCTTACCACCTCCCCGGGCACTCTGGGACAACACTGGCGCCCCCGGAGAGTTCATAGAATGGTCCACTGCCGCCATTCCACATGGTGCCCACAGCTCCCGCACCATGTCCAGTTTCATGTCCAGTAGACGTTTCTCATATATGCGGTCCGACTCGTCCGACCCATTTGCTGCTCCGTTCACAGCCATCGCGGTACGCTGTTCACACTAGAACTTCACCGCTCTCCCGGAAAAATATTCGTGGCCCCGCCGAGCCACCGCAAACCAGGTTTGAGTGCGACGATAATCTTTGCAACCCCGCCGAGTTGCCGCAAGATGCTTTAAACTTCGTGAGCCCCGCCGAGCCACAGCAAACCAGGTTTGAGTGCGACGCCAATCTTCGCAACCCCGCCGAGTTGCCGCAAGATGCTTTATCCACACTCGTCGTCCTGTGCCGTTGACGCTAGCAACCGGGCTGTCGTTGCCGCTAGCAACCGGACTGCAGTTGCCCGCATCCTCGAACCATATGTAAGGCAGCACTAGTCATCATAATGGGGGATACTCGCTGCACCGGGTAAATTAAGCACACGTGCAATGTCCTTCCGGTATTTTCTCAATACAGCAGTTTATTATGTTATCCTAAACCGCTGTTCACACACATAATGTCCATCTTAGTTTGTCACCGGCATGTTTACACACTTAACATCCGGGAGTCTCTCAAATAGCAGACAGGCCCAATTGGCCCAGGTCACAGCCTTCAGCAAGGTAATAAATTATCAATGTCCATAACACAGTCCATGTAACAAAGTGTATTACCTTTGCCGGGTTTAGTTGCTGCAGTCCCTTTAATCCGCCACCACTGTGGCTTTGTGGCTTCCCAGGTAGGAGTCTCTAGCCGTCGTCCCGTCTAAGGCTACTGGAATGTTTCACTCACACACATCCAGTCTGCGCCTTTGCGGACTCGTCACCAAGCCTCTGCCTTCCAAGGCCACTAGCATCCACTCACAGGATCCAGACTCAGCCTCACTAGGCAGAACGGTGTCCCACACACATGGGGAACAGGCCTCATGTCTCTCACACCGAACACACCTGTCTCAAATCACCAGGGTTTATATATCCTGTGCACAGACACCCACATACTGACAGGACCTTGCTGATGTCAGTCATGTGATCAGTCAGCTGTGTGTATAGGTCCTGTGTGCTGTCCCAGTCATGTGTACAGACCTTTACTGTGCATACAGGACCTGTGTGATGTCACAGTCATGTGACAAGTCAGTTAAAGGGGAAGGTACATGGTCAGGTAAAACACATCCTGGACCATTTACAGTAATGCTAGCAAGCTGCTGCATTACAAATATATATATATATATATATATATATATATATATATATATATATATATATATATATATATATATATATATATATATATATATATATATATATTACACACACCACTCTCCAGCATGAACAGCACTGCTGTAGGTACAAGTAGCCCTGCTGCACAAACAATATATATATACACACCACTCTCCAGCACAAACAGCACTGCTGCATGCGCAGTAGGTTCAGGAAGCTCTGCTGTACGAACAGTATATATATATATACACACAATTCTCCAGCACAAACCGCACTGCTGCATGCACAGTAGGCACAAGAAGCTCTGCTGCACAAACAGTATATAGACACACCACTCTCCAGCACAGACGGCACTACTGCATGCGCAGTAGGCACAAGAAGCTCTGCTGCACAAACAGTAGATAGACACACCACTCTCCAGCACAAACGGCACTGCTGCATGCACAGTAGGCACAAGAAGCTCTGCTGCACAAACAGTATATAGACACACCACTCTCCAGCACAAACGGCACTGCTGCATGCGCAGTAGGTACAAGAAGCTCTGCTGTACGAACAGTATATATACACACACCACTCTCCAGCACAAACAGTTAAAACATGAGTATTGTTGTTTGTAAATGAATAAGAACTTGTTTTCTTTGCATTATTTGAGGTCTGAAAGCACGGTTTCTTCCATGCACAGTAGGCACAAGAAGCTCTGCAGTCTGTATATTTTGAGGATGGACACGTTTTCAGTCACTTACAGTGGCTACAAACAAACCCTTTAACAATCTGCTCCTTTGTAGCATTTATTCATGTACACAACTCTTCAATACACACAACACTGCATACAGTAGGCACAAGAAGCTCTTCTGTACAAACAGTATATGTACCCACACACCACTCTCCAGCACAAACAGCACTGCTGCATTCACAGTAGGAAAAAGAAACTGCTGTACAAACAGTATATATCCATACACCACTCTCCAGCACAAACAGCACTGCTGCATGCGCAGTAGGCACAAGAAGCTCTGCTGTATGAACAGTATATATACACACACACCACTCTCCAGCACAAACAGCACTGCTGCATGCACAGCAGGTACAAGAAGCTCTGCAGCACAAACAGTATTTATACACACACCACTCTCCAGCACAAACAGCACTGCTGCATGCACAGCAGGTACAAGAAGCTCTGCAGCACAAACAGTATTTATACAGTACTTACAACTCTCTGAAAAAAACACTGCTCATTACACAGTAAATATACACACACAACTATGCTGCTTACACATGTATACACACAGTGCTCTGCAGCATATATACATACACCTCTTTGCTATGGCCATCTTACACCAATTATAATTTACATGGTACATGTTTAGTACCAGGTGTAAAGTGTTCTTATTCCCCATACTTTCCAATTGCCTCAAGACATGTAACTGGTCACGTTCCTTTTGTATCCTGGAAGGTCTTTCAGCTCCAGTGTTTAGGGATGACCTGTTTCAGGACCTGCAGCATGGAGAGGACTTTCCAGCCTTATCGTTGTGCGAGTCTGGCTACCTCTCCTGCCCTGCGCCTGTCAAGTAGATCAAGCTTAGGCCACTGCATAGTTCTCTCTGCTATGTAATCCGGAAGAACGCTTTGAGAACTCCTCAGAGGGAGCTGCCTCCAAACTATGACGCCCAAATGTTTTAATATGACTTTTCTTTCATGCTAAAAAGTGTATCTTATAGTCAGAAAAATATGGTGATTACTTTCCCTGATCCATGATGGTAAAGAGAAGAGAAATTTCTGACGAAGGAGAGCTACCATTGATTCAGAAGACCTTCTTAGCTAGTTTTCATTATTGATACCTGTATGTGTGCCTAATTTTTCCATTCTAAAAACTGCCCCATATCAGAAATCAGATAGGCTCCATAATAATCATTGAGGCCCTTCTGCTTCTCTTTACATCACTTACGCAGCTAATCTGTTTTAAGCATAAATTACATTTGTTTCTTCAACGGAGCATAGAAACAGAATGTCAAAGCACAAGCGTAAACCCAAAGTTGGCTCATTGTTTTATTGGATTACTTAGTCTTGTGTTTTAGTACACCCCAATGCTACACGTGGTGAAATATGTTTGCTCTAATTGGGGAAATTAATTCAGTGAAAATAATTTTACTGTCTACCTTTGTCAAGAACATGTTAAAGTCTATAAACATTTGTAGGTTCTTGAAAATAGGACAAAGGACTCTAAAATGGAAATGGATATCTTGGAGAATTTACAAGAATTGAAGGAGCTGAACCAGCGTCAGGCCAATGTGGATTTTGAGTCTATGCTGGGAGTCTACAGAGAAACAGAAGAAGAAATGAAGAAGAGAGAGGAGGAGGAAGATGAGAATCAGATTAGGTACTTGACTCTACATTTAGTGTGACTGTGTTCATTCAGAACTGTGTTATGATATAACATTATTATCCCTAGGGAAATGTTGGCTGAGGCTCAAAAGAGGCGGCTTGTCGCAGACTCTGACTCTGAAGAAGAAATGACCCCTGATATGCCTAAGGGTGCTGTGGACATGAAACCAACTGATGTCCTGACTAAGGTGACTAACACATTTGTAATACTGCACGTCTTTTCTTTTAGGGAAATTTTAAACACTTAAAGGGGTTGTTCGGTATTTTTATATTGATGCCCTATGTTGTCGCAACATAATGTGAGACGTTCTGAGACCATGTGCATGTTCCAAATTAAATTGTAAAATTCAAATACGTGCACGGAAGAACCACGTCTGATACATTGAGCATCAGGGCAGATCTGGGTTTTATTACACAATAGGTCACTTATATAGGTTGTTAATAGTCATACATGGTAACAATATAATTGGCTCAGCTTATCTCTACATATGTGCTGACATTAGCATACATACATCTCATTGGCTAGAGGTAATTCTGTCTACATCCAGCTTTTGGATTTTAGTAATCTCTCACTTTCTACTTTTGTTTCTTCCTTGTGTTTTCTCTGAGTCTCTAGACAAAGACATTCCTGGGGGACCCCTTATCTCACACACACATACTGACTCAAACTCCATTCTGGTAAGCAGAAGATTCACTTACAAAAATCAAAATGGAGTCAGGATAGATAAAGTAACTCCTGCTCTCACACCTATACTTAGGATAGGTCATGATTTCCAGATTGGTGGAGTGTGACACCAGCTGCTTCCGCTGCTGGCGGTTGCGGATGTGCGGCATAGCACAGTCAAGTCAATAGCAGTTGTGGTCCGATTACTGCACTTGCACCCCCAAATAATGAATGAAAACTATACTAGTTATGAATGAAAACTATAGAAGTTTGATATTGCCATAATCAAACTGACTGGGAGAATCATTCTGCCAGGTCATTTACATCACAAGATCAATACTAAAAGCAAAACTAAATAAACTGTCTTATGAAGAAGGATCTGTGCACACCTTAAGTATTTTCAGCAGAAATTTCTACACCAAAACATTTTTGATTTCTGAAATCTCATGCACACATTATTGTTTTCTTGTGGATTTGAAGCAGTTTCAAACCTGCAGCATTTCAATTCTTATTTATGATGATTTGGGAATGCTGAAAAAAAATGGCTTATTTTTTTCTGTGTTTTCTCCATTATATTTAAATTTAATACTAATGTATATGTAGCCTACAATGGTGCCTTAAAGGGCTTATCCACTACTCGGGCAACCCCTTCTTAATCCCTTTGTTTTCGCTCAGTAAAATAAATAGATATATAAATGAAATATAAGGTGTACTTAATCTTAATTACCAAACTCTATATTGATTTGCTTGACACTTTTATATCCTGCTGCCAACAGGTAGGAGTTCATGTGGGATGTGACGGGTCCCCATTAATTGGTTAAAAGGCCATCTGTCGCACTCCATTAAAGTCTGTAGGAGAAATGGATGCAGCCAAGTAAATGTGTATATTCCAGGCTAATTTAAAAGGGTACTCCCATCTCCAAGATACTATCACAATATGTAGTAGGTGTACTAATAATAATGATAATATGAGCTAATACTGCCAATTAGAAATATTCTGATACCAACAGAAAAAACGGTGCCATCAAAATCTCTTAAAAGGGTATAGCTTTATTTAAATATTCAATTAAAAAAAAAAAAGACTAACATGAAAATGATGCAGAACAACCACAGACCACAAATAGCACTCTTAAACTTAGTAATAAGCAAAGATGTATAAATATGCAATATTCAAAAATATCCTAAGGTTCAATCCCTGGACTACCACTGAGGAAAAGCGCCCAAAAAAGGAAAAAAGTGTGTACTTACATCAGGTGATGTTTCAGGCAGGATATGTGTAGAGTGGTCGGCTTAATATTAGAAATATTATAACGTTCTTCTGATAAGCTATGTTGCTTACCCCATGTGCAGGACATTGCAGTAGCTTAGGTATCCATGGTTACGACCACTGATGGTGACAGTTAGTTAGTGGTCTTTATCATGGATATCTAAGCTACTGCAATGCCTGCACATGTGGTAAGCAACATAGCTTATCAGAAGAATTATACTACATGTCTAATTGGAGGTATTTGCTAATAGTATTATTATTACACCTACTACATATTGGGATAAGATCTTGGAAATGGGAATATCCCTTTAAGTGTATATTCCTGAATGCTCCATTGCTGGAAACCCTGTATATTGCAGTCTCTTTTGTGAGATGCAGGTTACATGTGTTTTATATAGTTTTTTGCTTTTATATATAACATTAGCGCTGTTTACTGTAGATCTCCTATCCCAACAAGAAGCACTGTGGTGAAAACTTAGGTACTGATGGCTGTAAACCTAAGAGCCATAATCTACTTTCTGGACTTGTAAGAAAGAGAAAAGTTCCTGAAACAAGTACGGATTCATCGACCAGTGTTAGCCAAGATCCACTTATGACTACAAAGAAAACTGACTCCGATCAGGTGAAAAAAGCAAAGTTCATCCAGACTAATGTCCCACAGTGCACAGATATGAAGAATCCGTGTGAAAAGGCATCTCCTAGCACAGGTAACTGTATGTCCATCTCATGATCAGGACAGATTAATATCTACTGGTAGTCACTAGTTACGGTTTTTAAGAGCTGATCTGAAGAAATGAAAAATGTTAAACTTCGTTATACAATAAATAACCTTTTATTTGTTGAAACCAGAATGCCCCATGGATGTTGTACAAAATTGTTGGTTTTGATTCAATCTCCTACCAGCAGTGGTTGACATGGCTGACTTATGGCTTTATTTAGTCAATTGATCATGAAAGAATTGTGAACATTGTTTTCTGAATTCTAGGTCCTACAATCTGTTTAGATGTTGTAGAAAAAAAATGTTCATTGTTGCTGGAGATTTGTAGAACATTTCATGGCAGGTTGTTCTTTAAGTGTTGCTATTCAGCAGTGACCTGCAGAAAAAGGGGAAAGTGCAGCCTACTGTGAATGCGTCCGTGGCCAGACTGAAACCAAAGTATTTTATATATTTATTAAAGGGAACCGAAAATAAAAATGATGGCAGAACCTTATTTATTATAGAAAACCCCAGCAAATGGGTTAAAGGGACATGTCATTTGGATTTGCTACTGTTAACAGCATATTAACCCCTTCCTGAGGTGGACAATTTCCATTTCTGCTCTTTCGTTTTTTCCTCCCCATCTCCCAGAGCAATACCTTTTTTTTATTTTTCTGTCCACATAGACATATGAAGGGACGAGTTGTTTTTTTTGCAGGACAAGTTGTACTTTTGATTGACATCATTCATTTTATCAAATAATATACTTGAAAACGGGAGAAAAATTCCAAGTGTGGTGAAATTGTGGGGAAAAAAAAAGAAGCAATTCTGACATTTTGTGAGAATTGTTTTTATGCCGTACATTTTGTAGTAAAAAAGACCTTGCGATATGATTCTGCTCCTCAGTATGGTTATGGCTATAGCAAAAATGTCCATTTTGAAAAAAATAATGATTTTGGAGGGTTGTCGCCATTTTTCGAGACTTGTAATGTTTTCATTTCAATGTAGCTGTGTCACAGATTATTTTTTGTTGGACGAGACAATGTTTTTATTGATACCATATTGGAATAGATATAACATTTTGATCGTTTGTTACAGCATTCTTGTGGTATTGCAGCTACAAAATAAACCCCATAATTTTGTCGTTCTTGAATTTTTTCTGTTTTACGGTGTGTACTCATCGGGTTGTTTTTATATTTTGATAGACTGGGCTTTTCTGAACGCAGCGATACTACATATGTGTATTTTTTAATGGGGGAAAATAGGGGTGATTTGTACTTTTAAGGGTTTTTTTTCAGATTTTTTCCAACATTTTTTTGACTGTACTTGTTAGCTTGCGATCGTCTAATCGCTTGTGCTATATACAGCAATACAGACTAAGTTTTTGCTTTTTTTTTTTTCTTCCCCCTTTTTCCAAGAGTTATGAGTTTTCTTAATCTTTCTTCTGACATAGCCATATGAGGGATTGTTTTTGTGGAACTAGTTGTAGGTTTGAATGACACCATATAATGTATTGGAAAACGGGGAAAAAAACAAAGTGCGGTGAAATTGCAAAGAAACCTGCAATATCGCAATTATTTTTATGGTATTATTTTTTATGGTGTTGATCGTGCTGAAAAAAAAAACCTGCCAATTTGACTCTCCAGGTCAGTACAATTACGGTAATGCTAAACTTACCGTGTTTTATTATTATTTAAATAATGAAAAAAATTCAGAGAAAAAAAAATTCTCCATTTTCCAAAACTTTGTCACGTTTTCATTTTTACGTCAATGAAGCTGTTAAAGGGATTGTTTTTTGCACGGTGAGCTGATTTTTTTTTTTATTATTATTGATGCCACTTTGGGGACATTTTGTTCACTACGAATTGCATTGTTTGGCGTAGTTGCTACAACCCAAAAAACAAAAAAAAATTGTGGTATTTTGATTCTATTGCTCTTTAATTACCGTAACCTGATTGTCAAACATCATAGTGTTATATGCTGATAGATCAAACTTTTACAAATGCAATGAAACCACATACCATTATGGGTTTTTTAATTATTATTTTTGAGAGAAATGAAGTTGATTCAAATACATGTTGATATATATACAGTACAGACCAAAAGTTTGGACACCTTCTCATTTAAAGATTTTTCTGTATTTTCATGACTTTGAAAATTGTACATTCACACTGAAGGCATCAAAACTATGAATTAACACATGTGGAATTATATACTTAACAAAAAAGTGTGAAACAACTGAAAATATGTCTTATATTCTAGGTTCTTCAAAGTAGCCACCTTTTGCTTTGATGACTGCTTTGCACACTCTTGGCATTCTCTTGATGAGCTTCAAGAGGTAGTCACCGGAAATGGTCTTCCAACAATCTTGAAGGAGTTCCCAGAGATGCTTAGCACTTGTTGGCCCTTTTGCCTTCACTCTGCGGTCCAGCTCACCCCAAACCATCTCGATTGGGTTCAGGTCTGGTGACTGTGGAGGCCAGGTCATCTGGCGTAGCACCCCATCACTCTCCCTCTTGGTCAAATAGCCCTTACACAGCCTGGAGGTGTGTTTGGGGTCATTGTCCTGTTGAAAAATAAATGATGGTCCAACTAAACGCAAACCGAATGGAATAGCATACTGCTGCAAGATGCTGTGGTAGCCATGCTGGTTCAGTATGCCTTCAGTTTTGAATAAATCCCCAACAGTGTCACCAGCAAAGCACCCCTACACCATTACACCTCCTCCTCCATGCTTCACGGTGGGAACCAGGCATGTAGAGTCCATCCGTTCACCTTTTCTGCGTCGCACAAAGACACGGTGGTTGGAACCAAAGATCTCAAATTTGGACTCATCAGACCAAAGCACAGATTTCCACTGGTCTAATGTCCATTCCTTGTGTTCTTTAGCCCAAACAAGTCTCTTCTGCTTGTTGCCTGTCCTTAGCAGTGGTTTCCTAGGAGCTATTTTACCATGAAGGCCTGCTGCACAAAGTCTCCTCTTAACAGTTATTGAAGAGATGTGTCTGCTGCTAGAACTCTGTGTGGCATTGACCTGGTCTCTAATCTGAGCTGCCGTTAACCTGCGATTTCTGAGGCAGGTGACTCGGATAAACTTATCCTCAGAAGCAGAGGTAACTCTTGGTCTTCCTTTCCTGGGGCGGTCCTCATGTGAGCCAGTTTCTTTGTAGCGCTTGAAGGTTTTTGCAACTGCACTTGGGGACACTTTCAAAGTTTGCCCAATTTTTCGGACTGACTGACCTTCATTTCTTAAAGTAATGATGGCCAATCATTTTTCTTTACTTAGCTGCTTTTTTCTTGCCATAATATCTATTCACTAGGACTATCAGCTGTGTATCCACCTGACTTCTGCACAACACAACTGATGGTCCCAACCCCATTCATAAGGCAATAAATCCCACTTATTAAACATGACAGGGCACACCTGTGAAGTGAAAAACATTTCCGGTGACTACCTCTTGAAGCTCATCAAGAGAATGCCAAGAGTGTGCAAAGCAGTCATCAAAGCAAAAGGTGGCTGCTTTGAAGAACCTAGAATATAAGACATATTTTCAGTTGTTTCACACTTTTTTGTTAAGTATATAATTCTACATGTGTTAATTCATAGTTTTGATGCCTTCAGTGTGAATGTACAATTTTCAAAGTCATGAAAATACAGAGAAATCTTTAAATGAGAAGGTGTGTCCAAACTTTTGGTTTGTACTGTATATATACACTTCTCAAAAAAAATAAAGGGAACACTTAAACAACAGAATATAACTCCAAGTAGATCAAACTTCTGTGAATCAAACTGTCCACTTAGGAAGCAACACTGATTGACAATCAATTTCACATGCTGTTGTGCAAATGGAATAGACCTCATGTGGCTGGAGTGTGTCAGCAGTTCCTGCAAGATGAAGGCATTGAAGCTATGGACTGACCCGCCCGTTCCCCAGACCGGAATCCGATTGAGCACATCTGGGACATCATGTCTTGCTCCATCCACCAACGTCACGTTGCACCACAGACTGTCCAGGAGTTGGCGGATGCTTTAGTCCAGGTCTGGGAGGAGATCCCACAGGAAACCATCCGTAACCTCATCAGGAGCATGCCCAGGCGTTGTAGGGAGGTCATACAGGCACGTGGAGGCCACACACAATAATGAGCCTTATTTTGACTTGTTTTAAGGACATTACATCAAAGTTGGATCAGCCTGTAGTGTGTTTTTCCACTTTAATTTCGGGGGTGACTCCAAATCCTGACCTCCATTGGTTAATAAATTTGATTTCCATTGATGATTTTTGTGTGATTTTGTTGTCAGCACATTCAATTTTGCACAGAACAAAGTATTCAATGAGAATATTTCATTCATTCAGATCTAGGATGTGTTATATGAGTGTTCCCTTTATTTTTTTGAGCAGTGTATTTATATTTTTTACTTTATTATTTAGTCGCCTTAGGCGACTTGAACCTGCAATTGTCTATCGCTTGTACTACACTCCTCAACATTGATGTTGCAACACTGAGGAGTGAAGATCGATAGATTATGGAAATCACAGGATTGATCCACAAGTTATTAATATGCAAATTATACAAATTTGGAAACAAATTTTTCAAATTGTCTTGATTTATTGAGTTTGAGCACCACTTGTAGAAATACATGCACCTAAACGCCTTGGCTGCTATCAATGAGGTTATTAATGGTTGCCTGGGAAATTTTCTGTCACGATGAAAGTACTTTGGCACGCAAATCATCAAGATCCGTTGCTGGCAGCTCCCTTTTTACAATTGCCGACCAATGACGTCATAGATGTGCTAGTTGGGAGTCAAGTCCGGAGACTCTGCAGGCCATGGTATCATGAAATCGAGATGTTTTTTAATTGTTTAAATTTTACATCATTTGCATATCTTTAACATGTCTATTGATCCTGTGATTTTCATAATTACTCAACTTTTTTTCTTTTTGGTGTTACAATTTCAATGTTGAAGAGTGTAAATACTGCAATATCACATTATTGCAGAATATAGTGAAAATCAGGGTCTCCAAGAAGGCCAGCCACAGGACCACCATCATAGCAGGCAGGGGGGCGTTCAGTAGGTCCTCGGTAGCCCTGGCAACCCATTGGCAATCACATTACTGGTAGGCCAAAGGGCACCTGTAATGGCACAATCCCCGGACCTCACACGTTAAATGTTAATTGTCAGAGATTGACAATGGTATGGAAGGGGTCAACAGTAGCGGACTGAGCACATCTGTCTGGTATGATGCAGGCTCAGCTCTCAAGTGATAACATGTTCTCACCAGACACCCCCTTTTAATGTCTGAGATTGGTAGCTCCCTATTTTCCAAAATACCAATCTTTATAATGTGAACAACAACTGAACTAATAAGAGGTAATTATATATAATGCAAAATATCTCATCATGCCTGCAGCTTCGCCTTCCCCTTTGTTCATAGCAGTGTGTAGGCATCAGTCTTCTACAATAGCATCAGGAAGTCCAGCGCTCCAAGTCGGGATGTGGACAAGCAAAGCTTCAAGTTTTCCAACAGCTTAAAAGAAATCCCTCATTCCTTCAGGCGACGTCTCATACCTCTTTTTTATCATGGCTTTATCAGACTGGTGATGTGCTGGCATACAAGTTATCGGTACATCATCTTACCGTGTAAACAGGAGATGTGCTGCCGACAACAAGATGCTGTATAGGGGTAGAATAATTGTACTACCGATGGTTGTATTCCCACCAGTTTTACTTGGCCTGTGTAAAAAAAGATCAGTAAATGAGCACCGATTGGCTGAAATCGGCTTGTCTAAATGGCCTTTACTCATGCTATAGTCATTGGTTAGTAGGAGTTCCATAATGTTTGTTTCTGCTATATCTGATGTTTAAGTATGTTGGAATATTTTGTGCTATATAGAATTATGATCTACTACTTTTTCATAGGTAACATCCAAACTGCTATATCAAATACCGGAGCATCTTCCTTGTCTTTGTTGGGTGCATATTCTGACAGTGAAGACAGCACGTAGAGGAGAGCAAAAGACAAAGAAAAGATATCCGCAAATATTCTTGATTCAAGAGTTATTGGAAACTGGTGGCAGATTTATGAAAAAAACTGTGCAATGTTACACTGGCGCCAATTGCACCTGGAATCCATCACATTGCTGCTTTTATATACTCTCGTCTGCCCTAAAAAAATGTCTGAAACTTGATTGATTACTATGTTCTTCGTCATTTTGTACAGGTGTTTAGAAATCTTCCGTTTTGTGTTGTAATGAGTTATTTGTGCTATGGTTTCTGCTGTTTTTTTTTTAACTTCTGCATTAAAATGGCATGAAAACTTAACACACAAGCTTTTCTATAGCAAAATCTACTCCACTAGTCATATCTTGATGGTAAATTTATTTGATTATTGTCCGAATTCTATCCTGTGTGATACATTTGGTGCATCTTGCTATATATGTTAGGCACTTTAAATTTACACCACTGATTGGTTCGCCTCTTTTGCCCAGTAACTTGCTCTAAGTTGTACTACACAAAGATGCTTTTTAAGCTTTCTGTGAGACACCGCTTCTCTACAATAATATAAAACACCCGCAAACCAAGTTTCCAAATGATATAAAAAAAATTGAATATATTATTAAAGCATTGAAAATCTGTGAATTTATTAGCAAGTGGGACAGTATTCAGTACAATCAAGTATTTTACATTCTAGAAGAATAATAAATTACATCTAGGGATCAAGGGCAAGGTGTAAAAACTTCCCTCAGATACCACACCTGGAATTTCTACTACTACTGCCAATTCCGACTTCTGACTACTGTTCACTGCAATCTTGCACAGCCCGTCAGACACCACTACTTTTCATCCTGACAACGCTGTCTAGTATGCCTGGTTCTTGTGGCTACTCCTCGAATAAACTCTGTATCTATATTATATAAAGTTATCCAACACCTTACTGATGAACCATTTTTCACTTTGCCACAGTAAACTGTTCCCTATGACACATCTCAAAAAAAAAAAAAAAGGACCCGGGAGCAGATTATTTTGCCGCATACTTGAGTATCCACTGATGAACTGCCATTAAGAACATTTCACAGGAAACCATTTGCTTCTCCACAAATATATCAGTCATGAGGTGTTAAAAGTTTGAAAATGGCTTATTTTCCCATTTTCTTTTAAATGTATCAAAACATATTGCCCCGGAGTTACAAATAACGTAAAGTAGAAAATGTCACGAAAAAAATCTGTCTCAGATTCAGTTGAATACGTAAAGGCATTCTAAAGTTATTGCTATGTAAAGTAAGACATGCCAAATTTGGAAAATGGGACTCTGTCATAATGTCCCAAATTCGATGCACTCCTCTTTTCCTTTCGTTAAAAATAAACATCTCTAAAAGTTTGGTCTATCAAAATATAAAATTAGTTAACTTGTGGTACCGATATTTAAGAAAGGTAAGAATGTGGATCCAGGTAACTATCGTCCAGTAAGTCTGACATCAATAGTGTGCAAAGTTTTTGAGGGCATCATAAGGGATGACCTGCAGAGTTATATTGCAGAGAATAATATCATAAATGATAACCAGCATGGATTCATGAAAAATAGGTCGTGTTTAACCAACATGTTGGGGTTCTTTGAGGAGGTAAGTGCAAATCTGGATGTTGGTAATGCGGCTGATGTGATTTATCTGGACTTTTCAAAGGCATTTAACACTGTACCATGTAAGCCTTAAACTGAAACTCCAGAAGCAGGGACTAGGGGAAACTATATGTAGATAGGTAAGGAATTGGCTAAATGATAGGAAACAAAGAGTCGTCATAAATGGTACATTCTCTGAATGGGATATAGTCAGCAGTGGGGTGCCGCAGGGATCTGTGCTAGGACCAATTCTTTTTAGCCTCTTTATTAATGACCTTGGGGATGGGATTGAGAGTAAAGTGTCAGTCTTTGCTGTCGACACCAAACTAATTAGGAAATTAAAATCTGATCTTGATATTACGATATTGCAGAACGTCAACAACAATGTGCTCAAACTCAATCTATTAAAGCAAGAGCCATAGAGAGATCCATCATTAAAATAACCAATGTTTATTGAAAATTATTAAAATCATTATAAAAAAGCAAAGTACCATATGGGGACATAGGAGCAAGGTATACAAGCAATCAATTAGGGAAAAAAAAACAAATGAGGTAACATTGGGGCCGTGACCTCCCTATATATATATATATATGATTTGTTGGGACAATATGCCAACATACCAAAAATAAATAATGACTATATATAGCAGCAATCCAAATTGTGACATGTGCAATTGTTATCTGTACACCTCACTGAAGACTAGATAAGAGACGTTTTTAATAATAATATATGCATAATAAGCCCCAATGTAAGGCACCTGAAACACATAGTCCCCTCAGTCCAATAGACAAGTGTCTTACTGTTCAAGGTGAGGATAAAAGCTGCAAACAAAACATATTGTAACTAGAACAGGATATCCAGAAGGAGTACCCCCTAACATAAGATATGTGGGAGGCAAATGCTTACCGAAAAGCAAAAATGCCAGGTGATGGTAGATACCGCGGTCCCGAGTATGCTCCTATGTCCCCTCACCACAACGCGCGTTTCGCCGCCAGCTTCTTCCGGGGGCGATATTGCACAACGATCTGTGGATAAGATGACTGAATGGGGAAACACTTGGCAGATGAGGTTTAATGTAGATAAATGTAGAGTAATGCACCTAGGACGGAGTAATCCTATTGCTACATATAAATTAAATGGGAGTATACTCGGGACTACAGAACAGGAGAAGGACTTGGGTATTCTGGTTACAAGTAAGCTGAGCAGCAGTACTCAATGTCAAGCAGCAGCCGCAAAAGCAAACAAGATTTGGATGTATAAAAAGAGAAATAAATTCCTGTGATCCCAACGTACTGTTACCCCTTTATAAATCACTGGTGAGGTCACATCTGGAATATAGGATCCAGTTTTGGGCTCCACATTTTAAAAAGGAGATTCAGAAGTTAGTCAGTTCAAAGGCGGCAACTAGAATATTACAAGGGATGGAAGGCCACTCATATGTGGAGAGGTTGAAAAAGTTGAGCTTGTCTAGCTTACAAAAACAACGCCTCAGAGGGGATCTCATTTATATGTATAAATGTGTGTGGTCAGTACAAAGGTCTAGCCCATGACTTATTCCTTCCAAAGACCATACTAAAGACCAGGGGGCACTCATTACGGGTGGAAGAAAGGCGATTCCGGCACCTAAACAGGAAAGAGTACTTTACAGTCAGAGCAGGCAGGCTGTGGAATGCCGACCACAAGAGGTAGTGATGGCCGACACTATAACAGCGTTCAAAAAAGGGCTGGATGATTTCCTCGATACACATAACATTGTGGGCTACATTTAAATTAGACAAAATGTACAATTGGTGCAGAAATGTTGAACTTGATGGACATAGGTTTTTTTTCAACCTATGTTACTATGTTTAATGGTAAGCACCATAGGAAGAAAAAAACGAATGCTAGATTTGGTTTTTTTCGGGCACCACACATCCCTAAAAAAAAATTTATAATACGAAGCAATCAAAACGTTAATATGTATCTCAAAATGGTATCAATAACCCCAAAAAGACAATGAAGGAATTGCAGTATTTTCACCTTTTCATCCCACTTGGATGTTCTCCCATTTTTAACTGCATGATATGGTAAAAGGAATGGTATCATTCAAACTACAATTCATCGGCCAAAAAAAAGACCTGATATGCCTATGATGACAGAAAAATAAAAAATGTTGCCTTTTGGAAGAAGGAAAGTAAAAAAAGAACAAAAATAAAAAAAATCTCCTGGTCCTTAAGGAGTTAACTGTAGCCTCAGTGTCTTCCTGAGCACCCTGCTCTATAGCCTTCTCTTCCTAGTTGCAGGGGCATAAGCCCTCCTCCTTGAGTGATCTGAATAGGCTATCTTGTCTGTCAATGCACTTGTTCCAAAGTCTCCAGTTCTATCTGTACATTGATATAGATATAACCTTGCCTTTCAACAAGCTAACAAGGGAGGGAGACCGCTGTCTAACTGCTTGATCGAAATTAATTATTCCAAGGGGGCCACATGAGATACTCTGACTATCGTGTAGGGCTACACCAACCTGCTGAACTTAATTCTGCTTATTATTGTTTTACATCAATTTTTATCACTTATTATTGAGCAGAATTAAGTGTGACTCGATGCTCATGTTAGTACATCAGAAAATAGGAGGAATGATCCAGTGTATCAGGCTAGAAACTTGAATAAAACATAGCTTTTATTGAGCCATTAACAAAATGCTGCTACAAGTCTTAGTGCACACAATGATCAAATCTGTCTCGACCCACGCGTTTCGACGTGCAGTCTTAATCATGTCCTAATTAAGACTGCACATCGAAACGCGTAGGTCGAGACAGCTGAGATCCTTGTGTGCACTAAGACTTATGGTTGTAGCAGCATGTTTTAATGACTCAATAAAAGCTATGTTTTATTCAAGTTTATAGCCTGATACACTGGATCCTTCCTCCTATTTTCTGATTCATGAACCAGGCTGCCCTGGCTGGATCCGAGCGAGGCTGAGACTGCACCACACCCCAAGGGTGAGCGGACTTTATTTACTTTTTTCTTTCATGTTAATATATGTTACGATATAGCTTATCATAATATGTATTGTTACCGGTAGCAGCTAATCAACACCATAAAATACACTGCTTTTTATAAAGTTTATATAAAGCAGTAAGTCATATGCTTCTGTTGTGCAGTCCTTCTACCTTGATCAACAGCTCCCAACACAATATGATGCCCCCCCAGGCTCTACACATAGTATGATGTCCCCATATACAAGTGCTTCTCACTAAATTAGAATATCATCAAAAAGTTAATTTATTTCAGTTCTTCAATACAAAAAGTGAAACTCATATATTATATAGAGTCATTACAAACAGAGTGATCTATTTCAAGTGTTTATTTCTGTTAATGTTGATGATTATGGCTTACAGTCAATGAAAACACTAAAGTCATTATCTCAGTAAATTAGAATACTTTATAACACCAGCTTGAAAAATATTTTTAAAATCCGAAATGTTGGCCTACTGAAATGTATGTTCAGTAAATGCAGTCAATACTTGGTCGGGGCTCCTTTTGCATCAATTACTGCATCAATGCGGCGTGGCATGGAGGCGATCAGCCTGTGGCACTGCTGAGGTGTTATGGAAGCCCAGGTGGCTTTGATAGCAGCCTTCAGCTCGTCTGCATTGTTGGGTCTGGTGTCTCTCATCTTCCTCTTGACAATACTCGATAGATTCTCTATGGGGTTAAGGTCAGGCGCGTTTGCTGGCCAATCAAGCACAGTGATACTGTTGTTTTTAAACCAGGTATTGGTACTTTTGGCAGTGTGGACAGGTGCCAAGTCCTGCTGGAGAATGAAATTTACATCTCCAAGAAGCTTGTCAGCAGAGGGAAGCATGAAGTGCTCTAAAATTTCCTGGTAGACGGCTGCGCTGACTTTGGTCTTGATAAAACACAGTGGACCTACACGAGCAGATGACATAGCTTCCCAAACCATCACCGATTGTGGAAACTTCACAACAGACCTCAAGGAGCTTGGATTGTGGCCTCTCCACTCTTCCTCCAGACTCTGGGACCTTGATTTCCAAATGAAATGCAAAATTTACTTTCATCTGAAAACACCTTAGACCACTGAGCAACAGTCCAGGTCTTTTTCTCTTTAGCCCAGGTAAGACGCTTCTGGCATTGTCTATTGGTCATGAGTGGCTTGACACAAGGAATGTGACACTTGTAGCCCATGTCCCGGATACGTCTGTGTGTGGTGGCTCTTGAAGCAATGACTCCAGGAGCAGTCCACTCCTTGTGAATCTCCCCCAAAATTTTGAATGGCCTTTTCCTAACAATCCTATCAAGGCTGCGGTTATCCCAGTTGCTTGTGCACCTTTTCCTACCACACTTTTTCCTTCAACCAACTTTCCATTAATACACTACTACATAATTTCCATTTTCGGTATTTAGGAAGGAGATTTCCATGCCTTTTACTCTAAAATCTAGTTCAGTTCCATTTTGCCAAAAGAAAAAAAAAATACAAACCTAAGTAGAGGGTTTCCTGCTATTGCCAAAAAATGACCAAAATGTTCCTGTGATGCCATATTCCTGGTGGCTAACGCGTTTTGGTCACTTCACTACACTTGAATGTAAATGAACGTGTAATGCTGTGATCTGTGTAATTTTTATTATACAGCACTCTGTGAACAGCCAGCTTCTTTAGCAATGACCTTTTGTGGCTTACCCTCCTTGTGGAGTGTGTCAATGACTGCCTTCTGGACATCTGTCAAGTCAGCAGTCTTCCCCATGATTGTGGAGCCTACTGAAACAGACTAAGAGACCTTTTTAAACACTTAGGAAGCCTTTGCAGGTGTTTTTTGTTAATTATTCTAATTTACTGAGATAATGACTTGTGTTTTCATTGGCTGTAAGTCATAAATCATCAACATTAACAGAAATAAACACTTGAAATAAATCACTCTGTTTGTAATGACTCTATATGATATACGAGTTTAACTTTTTGCATTGAAGAACTGAAATAAATTAACTTTTTGATGATACTCTAATTTAGTGATGTCACCACACACCTCCTAAAACAATAAATATCCCTTCAAACAGTATGATCTCCCCACACAGCCCACTACACAGTATTATGTCCCCACACAACCCCCATGCAGAATGATGCCCCTTTATATACAGTACAGACCAAAAGTTTGGACACACCTTCTCATTTAAAGATTTTTCTGTATTTTCATGACTATGAAAATTGCACATTCACATTGAAGGCATCAAAACTATGAATTAACACGTGGAATTATATATTTAACAAAACAGTGTGAAATAACTGAAAATATGTGTTATATTCGAGGTTCTTCAAAGTGGCCACCTTTTGCTTTGATGACTGCTTTGCACACTCTTGGCATTCTCTTGATGAGCTTCAAGAGGTAGTCACCGGAAATGGCTTTCACTTCACAGGTGTGCCCTGTCAGGTTTAATAAGTGGGATTTCTTGCCTTATAAATGGGGTCGGGACCATCAGTTGTGTTGTGCAGAACTCTGGTGGATACACAGCTGATAGTCCTACTGAATAGGCTGTTAGAATTTGTATTATGGCAAGAAAAAGGCAGCTAAGTAAAGAAAAATGAGTGGCCATCATTACTTTAAGAAATGAAGGTCAGTCAGTGCAAAAAATTGGGAAAACTTTGAAAGTGTCCCCAAGTGCAGTTGCAAAAACCATCAATCGCTACAAAGAAACTGGCTCACTTGAGGACCGTCCCAGGAAAGCAAGACCAAGAGTCACCTCTGCTTCTGAGGATAAGTTTATCCGAGTCACCAGCCTCAGAAATCGCAGGTTAACAGCAGCTCAGATTAGAGACCAGCTCAATGCCACACAGAGTTCTAGCAGCAGACACATCTCTTCAAAAATTATTAAAAGGAGACTTTGTGCAGCAGGCCTTCATGGTAAAATAGCTGCTAGGAAACCACTGCTAAGGACAGGCAACAAGCAGAAGAGACTTGTTTGGGCTAAAGAACACAAGAAATGGACATTAGCCAAGAGGAAATCTGTGCTTTGGTCTGATGAGTCCAAATTTGAGATCTTTGGTTCCAACCACCGTGTCTTTGTGCGACGCAGAAAAGGTGAACGGATGGACTATACATGCCTGGTTCCCACCGTGGAGCATGGAGGAGGAGGTGTGATGGTGTGGGGGTGCTTTGCTGGTGACACTGTTGGGGATTTATTCAAAATTGAAGGCATACTAAACCAGCATGGCTACCACAGCATCTTGCAGCGGCATGCTATTCCATCCGGTTTGCGTTTAGTTGGACCGTCATTTATTTTTCAACAGGACAATGACCCCAAACACACCTCCAGGCTGTGTAAGGGCTATTTGACAAAGAAGGAGAGTGATGGGGTGCTACGCCAGATGAACTGGCCTGCACAGTCACCAGACCTGAACCCAATCGAGATGGTTTGGGGTGAGCTGGACCGCAGAGTGAAGGCAAAAGGGCCAACAAGTGCTTAGCATCTCTGGGAACTCCTTCAAGATTGTTTGAAGACCATTTCCGGTGACTACCTCTTGAAGCTCATCAAGAGAATGCCAAGAGTGTGCAAAGCAGTCATCAAAGCAAAAGGAGGCTACATTGAAGAACCTAGAATATAAGACATATTTTCAGTTGTTTCACACTTTTTTGTTAAGTATATAATTCCACATGTGTTAATTCATAGTTTTGATGCCTTCAGTGTGAATGTACAATTTCCATAGTCAAGAAAATACAGAAAAATCTTTAAATGAGAAGGTGAGTCCAAACTTTTGGTCTGTACTGTAGATGGGTTAAAAGAAGTTCTATATTTTGTGTAGCATTAACCAGTCTGGTAGTCTCAAATTATGTTTAATAATTTTGTAAGGTTTATTATTCGTTCCAGTATTTTCCTATCTTATATACAGTGGTGTGAAAAAGTGTTTGCCCCCTTCCTGATTTCAATTACTTTGTTTCTCATTTGTTAGTGAATTTTTTGGATCGCAGCATGATGTCTAGATTTTGAGGATCTTTGGTCTACTTCACTTTGTCAGACAGGTCCTATTTAATTGATTTCTTGATTGAGAACAGATGTGGCAGTTATCAGGCCTGTGTGTGGCTAAGGAAGTTGAACTCAACTTCCCAAAGATGTAATAAACCACAGTTAATTTATGTTTTAAGGTGGGGGGGATGCTTTTTCACACAGTGCCCCTTAGGTTTGGATTTCTTTTTCCCTTAATAATAAAGACCTTCATTTAAAACTGCATTTCTTGTTTACTTGTGTTATCTTTGTCTATTATTTAAAACTGTTTTGTGATCTGAAACATTTAAGTGTGACAAACATGCAAAAGAATAAGAAATCCGGAAGGAGAAAACACTTTTTCACACCACTGTATAATGTTTTGAGAAAAAGACATAATAATTAAGACAAACTCATAATAAGGGTAATAACTCATAGCCTATTTGTCTGAAGGGGGTGGTACTTTTGTCTGTAAATAGTATAAGAAAAACTATTCTCAAAGGAATAAACAGAATTGATTTGCTCAAAGATTGTGTGTGCATTCCGTTCTCCAAGCTCTTGTAATTGTAAGGGCCTAGTCTCTTAATTTAGCCTCACTTGTGATTCCGAAATCTGACCTTGGGTCAGAACAAAAACAACCATCCCTTATACAGTATTATGTCCCACACAACCCCCTTACAGCTTTATGTCCCCAACCCCTGAAGCAGAGTATTATTTCCCCACTTTTCAGCCACTTCTGCCTCCACCCAACCTCTTAAACTTCTTCTTCCTCTACCCCCAGCCTTTTGAACTTGTCTTCCACTCTGAAAAACAGCTCAAGTCCGTTTTATTAGACTGCCAGCTCATTATGGTGTCATGTTACATAGCCTATTACATTATATGGAGAAGTGAGGAACAGAGTAAGGGAAGGGGGAAACAGAAAGATCATGCTGAGCTTTCTAACAATTTATTTACCCCACATCAAAAATGGCTTCACATCCAGAGAGCTTCATCCTGCTGTATAATTTCCTCGAAGAACGTCCCAGATGTGCTTGATGGGAGACAAGTTCAAAGATACTGCTGGCCATAGTAGCATATTTAGGCCACGCAGACTGCAACCAGTAACATGAGCAAAATGTGGCCTTGTGTTGTCATAGTGAAAAACAGCTCCTGAGAGACTTTGGCGTAATAGCCGTACCACTGATTTCAGCACTGTATTGATGTGTCTGATCATGTCTCACACACGACATGGCCAGATAATGTAGTAAAATGTTAAATTGACATTTATGGGTGAATGTATTTTTCACCCTTTAAAGCAATGCAAAAGTGCAAAAACGCTACATCTGAACATAGCCAAAGGTGTGAAAGATCATTTTTAATACGATTTAATTTGATTCATAATCGAATGATTATGACATCATCGAATGATTATGACATCATCAGTTTATTATGACATCATCAGTTTATTATGACAAAATCAAATGGTTATGATATCATCAGTTGATTATGACATCGAAAGATTGACATAATCAGTTGATTATGACATCGAATGGTTATGACATCATTTGATTATGACATCATCGAACGATTATGCCATCATTATTTGATTATGACATCATCGAAAAATTATGGCATCATCAAACTATTATGACATCATCAGTTGATTATGACATCATTGAATGAGTATGACATCATCAGTTGATTATGAGACCATCAAATGATTATGACATCAAACGATTATGACATCATCGAACGATTATGACATCATCAGTTGATTATGACATCATCGAACGATTATGACATCATCAGTTGATTATGACATCATCGAATGATTATGACATCAGTTGATTATGACATCATTGAATGATTATGACATCATTAGTTGATTATGACATCATTGAACGATTATGACATCATCTGTTGATTATGACATCATCAAACAATTATGACATTATCAGTTGATTATGACATCATCAAACGATTATGACATCATCATTTGATTATGACATCATTGAATGAGTATGGCATCGTCAGTTGATTATGACATCATTGGACTGCATGGTGGCTCAGTGGTTAGCACTGCAGCCATAAAGCACTGGGGTTCTGGGTTCAAATCCCACCAAGGACAACATCTGCAAGTAGTTTGTATGTTCTTTCTGTGTTTGTGTAGGTTTCCTCCGAGTCCTTCTGTTTCCTCCCACTCTTCAAAGACATACTAATAGGGAATGTAGATTGTGAGCCCCAATGGGGACAGTGCCAATAATGTTGTAAATTGCTCCAAAATATGTTGGTGCTATATAAATAAAAAGGTTATTAAAAAATTATTATCAAACGATGTGCTCTGGTGAAAAAACACACTTTACTTTGGAATTTTGTAGATTTCATTTTGTATCTGATGGGACAGATTTGTGACATACATGAGTGAAGCAAATAAGTAGTAACATCACTAGTGATGAGCGAGCATGTTCGCTACTGCTCGGTGCTCACCCGCTACTGCTCAGATGCTTGGCACTCGCCGAGTATTTCCGGGGTTGCTCGGCGGGAGTTCAGGTCTCCTCCCTGCATGTTTGGTGCTCTTTACAGTGCCAATGAACATGCAGGGATTGTCTGCCACTCACTGTAATGCCGCAGCCATGTTGGTTGTGGCATTACAGTAATTGGCTGGCCGCACAGCGTCATCAGGTCTATATCAGACCTGGCTCCGCTATTCTCGTCACAGTCACTCCGGAATCAGGCAGAGTAGGGAGAGGTGCTGCTTTGCTAGGGAGAGATATGCTTGTTTCTAGTTAGTGTAGGTGTACCAAACTATATTAGAGACACATATCCATCTGCAGAGATATCAGGCAGGCAGTGTATATAGGCAGGCAGGGTATATAGCAGACTGCAGTGCACATAGCACAAGAGGCTCAATTCCAGTTTTGTCTGCTGCTGCTGTTAGATATTTCTAGAAATAGGCCCGGGTCTCAGGGGCCAGGAATAATTTTTTTTTGTATCTTAGTCGTCATTATTTTCTTAAAAATCAATCCAGAGAACACCGCTTTTCTGCCCCATTTGCTTGTTGGCACTGCAGAATACAGCCAGGTCCTTTCCATATTAAAGCGCTAAAAATCCAGATATTTAAAACTGGTTTGTCCGTCACACGGATCACATATAATTGCGCTGAAAATACTGCCATTTCTGGCCTCCATTAAAAATTTGTTTCAGTGTGTCAGTAAAGCTATTGACACCAGTTTGCTGTTCAAAATAGTTACCTATAGGCCAGGTATTTAAAACTGTGTTTTCTCCACCACGCGGATCACATATACGTTTTCAGAAAATACTGCCATTTCTGGCCTCCATTAAAAATTTGTTTCAGTGTGTCAGTGAAGCTATTGACACCAGTTTGCTGTTCAAAATAGTTACCTACAGGCTAGGTATTTAAAACTGTTTTCTCCACAACACGGATGACATATACGTTTTCAGAAAGTACTGCCATTTCTGGCCTCCATTAAAAATTTGTTTCAGTGTGTCAGTGAAGCTATTGACACCAGTTTGCTGTTCAAAACAGTTACCTACAGGCCAGCTATTGAAAACTGTGTTTTCTCCGTCACACGGATCACATATATGTTTTAATTAAATACTGCCATTTCTGGCCTCCATTAAACACTTGTTTCCGTGTGTCAGTGAAGCTATCGACACCAGATTGCTGTTCAAAATAGTTACCTACAGGCCAGATATTTAAAACTGTGTTTTCTCCACCACACGGATCTCACATACGTTTTCAGAAAATACTGCCATTTCTGACCTCCATTAAAAAATTGTTTCAGTGTGTCAGTGAAGCAATTGACACCAGATTGCTGTTTAAAATAGTTACCTACAAGCCAGGTATTTAAAACTGTGTTTTCTTTGTCACACGGATCACATATATACGTTTTCAGAAAATACTGCCATGTCTGGCCTCCATTAAACATTTGTTTCAGTGTGTCAGTGAAGCTATTGACACAAGTTTGCTGTTTAAAATAGTTACCTACAAGCCAGGTATTTAAAACTGTGTTTTCTCCGTCACACGGATCACATACAGTACAGACCAAAAGTTTGGACACACCTTCTCATTTAAAGATTTTTCTGTATTTTCATGACTTTGAAAATTGTACATTCACACCGAATGCATCAAAACTATGAATTAACACATCTGGAATTATATACAGTACAGACCAAAAGTTTGGACACACATTCGCATTTAAAGATTTTTCTGTATTTTCATGACTATGAAAATTGTACATTCACACTGAAGGCATCAAAACTATGAATTAACACATGTGGAATTATATTCTTAACAAAAAAGTGTGAAACAACTGAAAATATGTCTTATATTCTAGATTCTTCAAAGTAGCCACCTTTTGCTTTGATGACTGCTTTGCACACTCTTGGCATTCCTCTTGATGAGCTTCAAGAGGTAGTCACCGGAAATGGTTTTCACTTCACAGGTGTGCCCTGTCAGGTTTAATAAGTGGGATTTCTTGCCTTATAAATGGGGTTGAGACCATAAGTTGTGTTGTGCAGAAGTTAGGTGGATACACAGCTGATAGTCCTACTGAATAGACTGTTAGAATTTGTATTATGGCAAGAAAAAAAGCAGCTAAGTAAAGAAAAACGAGTGGCCATCATTACTTTAAGAAATGAAGGTCAGTCAGTCCGAAAAATTGGGCAAACTTTGAAAGTGTCCCCAAGTGCAGTTGCAAGAACCATCAAGCGCTACAAAGAAACTGGCTCACATAAGGACCGCCCCTGGAAAGGAAGACCAAGAGTCACCTCTGCTTCTGAGGATAAGTTTATCCGAGTCACCAGCCTCAGAAATTGCAGGTTAACAGCAGCTCAGATTAGAGACCAGGTCAATGCCACACAGAGTTCTAGCAGCAGACACATCTCTTCAACAACTGTTAAGAGGAGACTTTGTGCAGCAGGCCTTCATGGTAAAATAGCTGCTAGGAAACCACTGCTAAGGACAGGCAACAAGCACAAGAGACTTGTTTGGGCTAAAGAACACAAGGAATGGACATTAGACTAGTGGAAATCTGTGCTTTGGTCTGATGAGTCCAAATTTGAGATCTTTGGTTCCAACCACCGTGTCTTTGTGCGACGCAGAAAAGGTGAACGGATGGACTCTACATGCCTGGTTCCCACCGTGAAGCATGGAGGAGGAGGTGTGATGGTGTAGGGGTGCTTTGCTGGTGACACTGTTGGGGATTTATTCAAAATTGAAGGCATACTGAACCAGCATGGCTACCACAGTATCTTACAGAGCATTGCTATTCCATCCGGTTTGCGTTTAGTTGGACCATCATTTATTTTTCAACAGGACAATGACCCCAAACACACCTACAGACTGTGTAAGGGCTATTTGACCAAGAGGGAGAGTGATGGGGTGCTACGCCAGCTGACCTGGCCTCCACAGTCACCAGACCTGAACCCAATCAAGATGGTTTGGGGTGAGCTGGACCGCAGAGTGAAGGCAAAAGGGCCAACAAGTGCTAAGCATCTCTGGGAACTCCTTCAAGATTGTTGGAAGACCATTTCCGGTGACTACCTCTTGAAGCTCATCAAGAGAATGCCAAGAGTGTACAAAGCAGTCATCAGGAAAAGGTGGCTACTTTGAAAAACCTAGAATATAAGAAATATTTTCAGTTGTTTCACACTTTTTTGTTAAGTATATAATTCCACATGTGTTAATTCATAGTTTTGATGCCTTCAGTGTGAATATACAATTTCCATAGTCAAGAAAATACAGAAAAAACTTTAAATGAGAAGGTGTGTCCAAACTTTTGGTCTGTACTGTACTTAACAAAAAAGTATGAAACAACTGAAAATATGTCTTATATTCTAGGTTCTTAAAAGTAGCCACCTTTTGCTTTGATGACTGCTTTGCACACTCTTGGCATTCTCTTGATGAGCTTCAAGAGGTAGTCACCGGAAATGGTTTTCACTTCACAGGTGTGCCCTGTCAGGTTTAATAAGTGGGATTTCTTGCCTTATAAATGGGGTTGGGACCATCAGCTGTGTTGTGCAAAAGTCAGGTGGATGCACAGCTGATAGTCCTACTGAATAGACTGTTAGAATTTGTATTATGGCAAGAAAAAAGCAGCTAAGAAAAGAAAAACGAGTGGCCATCATTACTTTAAGAAATGAAGGTCAGTCAGTGCGAAAAATTGGGAAAACTTTGAAAGTGTCCCCAAGTGCAGTTGCAAAAACCATCAAGCGCTACAAATAAACTGGCTCACGTGAGGACCGGCCCAGGAAAGGAAGACCAAGAGTCACCTCTGCTTCTGATGATAAGTTTATCCGAGTAACCAGCCTCAGAAATCGCAGGTTAACAGCAGCTCAGATTAGAGACCAGATCAATGCCACACAGAGTTCTAGCAGCAGACACATCTCTACAACAACTGTTAAGAGGAGACTTTGTGCAGCAGGCCTTCATGGTAAAATAGCTGCTAGGAAATCACTGCTAAGGACAGGCAACAAGCAGAAGACACTTGTTTGGGCTAAAGAACACAAGGAATGGACATTAGACCAGTGAAAATCTGTGCTTTGGTCTGATGAGTCCAAATTTGAGATCTTTGGTTGCAACCACCGTGTCTTTGTGCGACACAGCAAAGGTGAACTGATGGACTCTACATGCCTGGTTCCCACCGTGAAGCATGGAGGAGGAGGTGTGATGGTGTGGGGGTGCTTTGATGGTGACACTGTTGGGGATTTATTCAAAGTTGAAGGCATACTGAACCAGCATGGCTACCACAGTATCTTACAGAGCATTGCTATTCCATCCGGTTTGCGTTTAGTTGGACCATCATTTATTTTTCAACAGGACAATGACCCCAAACACACCTACAGACTGTGTAAGGGCTATTTGACCAAGAGGGAGAGTGATGGGGTGCTACGCCAGCTGACCTGGCCTCCACAGTCACCAGACCTGAACCCAATCAAGATGGTTTGGGGTGAGCTGGACCGCAGAGTGAAGGCAAAAGGGCCAACAAGTGCTAAGCATCTCTGGGAACTCCTTCAAGATTGTTGGAAGACCATTTCCGGTGACTACCTCTTGAAGCTCATCAAGAGAATGCCAAGAGTGTACAAAGCAGTCATCAGGAAAAGGTGGCTACTTTGAAAAACCTAGAATATAAGAAATATTTTCAGTTGTTTCACACTTTTTTGTTAAGTATATAATTCCACATGTGTTAATTCATAGTTTTGATGCCTTCAGTGTGAATATACAATTTCCATAGTCAAGAAAATACAGAAAAAACTTTAAATGAGAAGGTGTGTCCAAACTTTTGGTCTGTACTGTACTTAACAAAAAAGTATGAAACAACTGAAAATATGTCTTATATTCTAGGTTCTTAAAAGTAGCCACCTTTTGCTTTGATGACTGCTTTGCACACTCTTGGCATTCTCTTGATGAGCTTCAAGAGGTAGTCACCGGAAATGGTTTTCACTTCACAGGTGTGCCCTGTCAGGTTTAATAAGTGGGATTTCTTGCCTTATAAATGGGGTTGGGACCATCAGCTGTGTTGTGCAAAAGTCAGGTGGATGCACAGCTGATAGTCCTACTGAATAGACTGTTAGAATTTGTATTATGGCAAGAAAAAAGCAGCTAAGAAAAGAAAAACGAGTGGCCATCATTACTTTAAGAAATGAAGGTCAGTCAGTGCGAAAAATTGGGAAAACTTTGAAAGTGTCCCCAAGTGCAGTTGCAAAAACCATCAAGCGCTACAAATAAACTGGCTCACGTGAGGACCGGCCCAGGAAAGGAAGACCAAGAGTCACCTCTGCTTCTGATGATAAGTTTATCCGAGTAACCAGCCTCAGAAATCGCAGGTTAACAGCAGCTCAGATTAGAGACCAGATCAATGCCACACAGAGTTCTAGCAGCAGACACATCTCTACAACAACTGTTAAGAGGAGACTTTGTGCAGCAGGCCTTCATGGTAAAATAGCTGCTAGGAAATCACTGCTAAGGACAGGCAACAAGCAGAAGACACTTGTTTGGGCTAAAGAACACAAGGAATGGACATTAGACCAGTGAAAATCTGTGCTTTGGTCTGATGAGTCCAAATTTGAGATCTTTGGTTGCAACCACCGTGTCTTTGTGCGACACAGCAAAGGTGAACTGATGGACTCTACATGCCTGGTTCCCACCGTGAAGCATGGAGGAGGAGGTGTGATGGTGTGGGGGTGCTTTGATGGTGACACTGTTGGGGATTTATTCAAAGTTGAAGGCATACTGAACCAGCATGGCTACCACAGCATCTTGCAGCGGCATGCTATTCCATCTGGTGTGCGTTTAGTTGGACCATCATTTATTTTTCAACAGGACAATGACCCCAAACACACCTCCAGGCCATGTAAGGGCTTTTTGACCAAGAAGGAGAGTGATGGGGTGCTACGCCAGATGACCTGGCCTCCACAGTCACCTGACCTGAACCCAATCGAGATGGTTTGGGGTGAGCTGGACCGCAGAGTGAAGGCAAAAGGGCCAACAAGTGCTAAGCATCTCAGGGAACTCCTTCAAGATTGTTGGAAGACCATTTCCGGTGGCTACCTCTTGAAGCTCATCAAGAGAATGCCAAGAGTGTGCAAAGCAGTCATCAAAGCAAAAGGTGGCTACTTTGAAGAACCTAGAATATAAGACATATTTTCAGTTGTTTCACACTTTTTGTTAAGTATATAATTCCACATGTGTTAATTCATAGTTTTGATGCCTTCGGTGTGAATGTACAATTTTCATAGTCATGAAAATACAGAAAAATCTTTAAATGAGAAGGTGTGTCCAAACTTTTGGTCTGTACTGTATACGTTTTTAGAAAATACTGCCATTTCTGGCCTCCATTAAAAATTTGCTTCTGTGTGTCAGTGAAGCTATTGACACCAGTTTGCTCTTCAAAATAGTTACCTACAGGCCAGCATTTAAAACTGTGTTTTCTCCGTCACACGGATCACATATACGTTTTCAGAAAATACTGTCATTTCTGGCCTCCATTAAAAATTTGTTTCAGTGTGTCAGTGAAGCTATTGACACCAGATTGCGTCACACGGATCACAAATAAGTTCGCTCCAAATTCTGCCATTTGTAGTTAGCGTGGAAGATATTCTCCTCCATTTAAAATGGGTAAGGCACGTGGCAAGGGACAGGCATCTAGACGTGATGGTGATGGTGCATGCCGAGGCCGTGGGCAAGCTGAAATTGCGTCACAACAAACACCCACATCTTCTCGCTCGACCTTCCTGTCCCAATTAATAGGGGACCGCAGAACACCACTATTGAGCACAGAGCAGTGTGAAAAGGTTATTGGTTGGATAACAGATAATGCTTCCAGTCACTTAGCCACCACCACCATCACCCTGTCTTCCACACGGTCAAGTCTCAGTAGCTGTGAGTCTGGACTGCATATTCCTCACCCTGAACCTCCTTCCTCCCACCAGGCAGAGTGCCCAGAGAAAACTGATCCCACACTTGGACACTCCGAAGAGCTGTTCACTTTTCCATTTATAGATTCGGGCCTCTCGCCCGGTCCACTTGAAGCGGGGTTAGAGGGAATCGCATGTAGCGATGCCCAAATATTTTAGCAGCCACACGAAGGCGATGGTGGGAAAGTGTCACAAGAGGTAGACGATGATGAGACACAATTGCCAGAAAGTCAGAAGGAGGAGGGTGCGGAAGTGGAAGACGAGGTGGCGGATGATATAGTAACTGACACAACCTGGCAGGAGGACATGCAGAGCGAGGAGAGCAGCACATGGGGAGGGAGGCAGAGCACCCCAACAGGCAGGAAGAAGCAGTATGGTGGCCGCAGACAGAAGGCAAGCAACCATTCCCCTTAACACCAACACAAAGCAAGTTGCCAGTACAACTGTTAGGTCTTCCAGAGTCTGGTTATTTTTTAAAGATTCTGCCGATATCCCCAAAAAGGCCATTTGCACCACCTGCCAGGCCAGCATCAGCAGGGGTGGCAAAACTACCAGCCTGACCACCACCAGCATGATCAGGCACATGGCAGCAAAGCACCTGACTTTGGGCCGAACCCCAGGGTTTAGGAACAGTGTCTGCGGGTGGCACCACTGCTTCTTCCGCTGTTGTGCATGCAAGCCAATCACCTGTCCATGGTGCATGCGAAGATGCCTCCTGCCCTGCACCTGTCATTGCACACTCTCAAGTAGCAGCATCAGGAAGCACGTCCACGTCCTTGTCCCAGCGCAGCGTTCAGTTGTCCATACCCCAATCCTTGGAACGCAAGCTCAAATACGCAGTCAACACCCCACAGACCACACTACTAAATTCCCACATTTTGTGACTGCTTGCGCTCAAAATGTTGCCTTTTAGACTCGTGGAGACAGAAGCATTCCGCAACCTGATGGCGGCAGCCGTTCCTCGGTACTCGGTCCCCAGCCGCCACTATTTCTCCCGGTGTGCCGTCCCCGCATTACACAAGCACGTGTCCCAAAACTTTAGCCGTGCGCTCAACAACGCAGTTACCGGGAATGTCCACCTAACCACAGACATGTGGACAAGTGCTTGTGGGCAGGGACGGTGCATCTCGTTGACGGCACACTGGTTTAACATAGTGGAAGTCGGGACCCAGTCGGACCTTGGGACGGAACATGTCCTCCCGATGCCAAGGATCGCAAGCCTTAGGTCAATCAGTCTACAGCTCCTGCACCTCATGCTCCTCAGCCACCTCCTCCTCTTCAGCCTCCATTTACGAAATGACCACATCAGTCACAAGCTGGAAGCACTGCAGCACTGCCCCGGCCAAGCGGCACGGGCTGTGTTGAAGCTAATATGCTTAGGTGACAAACTGCACAATGCTGAAGAGTTGTGGACAGCTCTGAAAGAGCAGGCAGATCTGTGGCTCACACCACTGAACCTACAGCCAGGCATGGTCGTGTGTGACAATGGCCGGAACTTGGTGGCGGCTCTGAGGCGAGGCGAGCTCACACACATACCTTGCCTGGCCCATGTGCTTAACCTCGTGGTTCAGCGGTTTCTCAAATCCTACCCGGAGCTACCAGATCTGCTTGTTAAAGTACGCCGCCTGTGTGCCCATTTTAGAAAGTCCTTGCCATGTTTCAGCAGCATTTTCAGCTTCCGGCTCACAGACTGGTGTGTGATGTCCCCACGCGTTGGAACTCTACACTGTAGATGTTGGGATGGATTTGTGAGCAGAAGAGGGAAGTTGTTGACTACCAGCATCAACAAGGCCGTCGCTATTCAGTTCAGACTCCACACATAAGACCTCAGGAGTGCACATGGATGTCAGACATATGTACCATCCTCCAAAACTTTGAGGACTCCACCAAGATGGTGAGCGGTGATAACGCCATAATTAGCGTCACCATCCCGCTTCTCTGTCTTCTGAAACGCTCTCTGCTCACAATCAAAGAGGATGCATTGCAGGCGATGCAAGATGAGATGGAGCAAGGAACCATACAGGGTGATTACACACAGCCCAGCCTCATCTCATCCCAACGGGGATTGGGTGACAATGAAGAGGAGGAAGAAGAACAGGAGCTAGTTTCATGCGCTATAGACGGTACTACCTGCACAACTGTCATACTGTCTCTTCAGCGTGGATGGCCTAAGGACAGAGAGGAGGAGGAGAGCATGGTCGCTCGTCCTCTTGGTGAGGACATGGAAGTCTTGCCTGTTAGCAGTCTGGCACGCATGGCTGAGTTTATGTTACGCTGCCTTTCCCATGACCCTCGCGTTCTCAAAATTTTGGGTGACAGTCATTACTGGTTGGTGACACTTCTAGACCCACGCTACAAGGAGAACTTTATATCTCTTATTCCTGAGGCGGACAGGTCTACAAAACTGGGGCAATACGAGAAGGCTCTTGTTGCGGAACTATTAAAAAAATTCCCATCTGAAAACGCTGGCGGCAGAGGTCATAGTTCGTTGGACAACCATGGAGTACAGGCGAGAGAGACACAACTCCAATCCAGCAGAGGCAGGGGAACACTATCAAAGTTCTGGGAGAATTTTCTCAGCCCCTCCCATCGCACAGACCCTGAGGCGCGGGGTACTTTCACAAGGAGTGCAAAGTTTGGGAAGATGCTGAGGGAGTACCTTTCCGAACGTACCAACATCCTCCATGATTCCTCTGTGCCTTATAATTATTGGGTATCCAAGGTGGATATGTGGATTGAACTGGCTGTCTACGCCTTGGAGGTCCTGGCCTGCCCTGCCGCTAGCGTTTTATCAGAGCTGGCTTTTAGTGCCGCTGGTGGAATTATAACTGATAAGCTCATCCGCCTGTCAACTGAAAATGCTGACAGGCTGACTCTTCTAAAAACGAACAAGGGCTGGATTGGGCTGGATTGGGCCAGACTTCTCAACACCACCGAATGATAGCAGCGTAACATAAACTCAAATCCAGTGTCTTTTTTTGGGAGGTGTATTCCCATGCACCATTTCACACCCACACATGGGTATACGCTTCCTAATTTTGGCTATTTGCTCTTGTGCTCCTCCTTATCCTCATCCTCATCCTCTACCACCATATCACCAGGGTGACCGTGGTCCGTGATACAACACCCACATAATTTTTTTGAAGGGTGTTTATGATGGCCATAAAAAAAAATTTATACAGTATGTTCATATATACCCCCAGGGGTAAATGTTTTTCAGCCCATACACTTAGTGCATGAGCATTTCAAGTATAGGAGACCCGCTTCTTTCTAATGAGAAAAAAAATATATGAGGCCCTCCTCCACGTCTCTTCCAAGGCATATTGGAGTGCCTCCAAATTTTTGGCAGCCCTTGCATTCAATGCATAGGCCAACACTATGGGAGACCCATTTCCTAATAATGGGAACATTTTTTCATGAGGCCCTCTACGTCTCTTCCAAGGGACATTGGAGTGCCTCCCAATTTTTGGCAGCTTTTGCATTCACTGCATAGGCAAACACTATGGGAGACCCACTTCCTAATAATGGTAATATTGTTTTTAGGAGGCTCTCCGACCTCTACGTCTCTTGCAAGGGGCATTGGCGTTCCTTCAAATTTTTGGCAGCCGTTGCTTCACTGCATAGGCAAACAGTATGGGAGACCCTCTGCTTTCTAATGGGAATTTGGCATTACTGTGACCCTGCTCTGCTCTTAAATTGTTAGTGTGGCTTTTCCTAAATTTTGAAAGCCGTTGGACTCACTGCATACCCTTGAACTGTATAGCACACCCGTTCCTTTCTAATGGAAACATGTCATTACTGTGGCCCTGCTCTATGTGTTTTTAAATTGTTAGTGGGGTTTTTCCTAAATTTTGTCAGCCGTTGGACTCACTGCATACCCTATAACTGTATAGCACACCCGCTCCTTTGTAATGGAAACATGTCATTACTGTGGCCCTGCTCTATGTGTCTTTAAATTGTTAGTGGGGTTTTTCCTAAATTTTGTCAGCCGTTGGACTCACTGCATACTCTACAACTGTATAGCACACCCGTTCCTTTGTAATGGAAACATGTCATACTACTGTGGCCCTGCTTTATGTGTCTTTAAATTTCAGTGAGGTTTTTCCTAACATTTTTTAGCCGTTGGACTCACTGCATACCCTTGCACTGTATAGCACACCCGCTCCTTTGTAATGGAAACATGTCATTACTGTGGCCCTGCTCTATGTGTCTTTAAATTGTTAGTGGGGTTTTCACAAATTTTGTCAGCTGTTGGACTCACTGCATACCCTATAACCAGGGCCAGCGTCAGCACCCGGTGCACCCGGGCAAGTGCCAGGGCCCTGAGCAGGCGGGGCCCACTCGCCATCGTGCACCCCGCTGCGTTATTGGACCTGTGAGAGGGGGACAGCGGTGCCAGCGCCCGCTCCCCCCCCGCTTGCTCAGGGCCCCGGCACAATGCTTACCCCTCCCCGTGCCTTCGCAGCAGGTCCTGTCTCTTCCGTGGCTGCTGCACAGTGACGTCTCAGGTCAGAGGGCGCGGTGACGTCTTTACACCGCGCCCTCCCCTGAGCCGTCACAGCGCAGAGCGGGAAGACGCCGGAGGCGTGAGGAGTCTGGAGCAGCGGCAGCAGCTGAGGAGAAGTGAGGTGAGTATTTGATCTTTCTTTTTTTTATTGTATGGTGGTATGGGGCATTATAAGCGAGGGGGTGTGTGAGATCCTGCATGGGGCATTATAAGGGGGGGGGGGTGACACCCTGCATGGGGCATTATAAGGGAGGGGGGTGTGTGACATCCTGCATGGGGCATTATAAGGGGGGGTGACATCCTGTATGGGGCATTATAAGGGGGGTGACATCATGCATGGGGCATTATAAGGGAGTGGGGGTGACATCCTGCATGGGACATTATAAGGGAGGGTGTGACATCCTGCATGGGACATTATAAGGGAGGGGGGTGACATCCTGCATGGGGCATTATAAGGGGGGGTGACATCCTGCATGGGGCATTATAAGGGAGGGCATTATAAGCGAGGGGGTGTGTGACATCCTGCATGGGGCATTATAAGGTAGGGGGGTGACATCCTGCATGGGGCATTATAAGGGAGGGGGGGTGACATCCTGCATGGGGCATTATAAGGGGGGGTGACATCCTGTATGGGGCATTATAAGGGGGGTGACATCATGCATGGGGCATTATAAGGGATGGGGGTGACATCCTGCATGGGACATTATAAGGGGGGGTGACATCCTGCATGGGACATTATAAGGGAGGAGGGGGTGACATCCTGCATGGGGCATTATAAGGGGGGGTGACATCCTGCATGGGGCATTGTAAGGGGGGGTGACATCCTGCATGGGGCATTATAAGGGGGTGTGTGACATCCTGCATGGGGCATTATAAGGGAGTGGGGGGGTGACATCCTGCATGGGGCATTATAAGGGAGGGGGTGTGTGACATCCTGCATGGGGCATTATAAGGGAGTGGGGGGTGACATCCTGCATCGGACATTATAAGGGGGGGGTGACATCCTGCATGGGGCATTATAAGGGAGGGGGGGTGTAAAATCCTGCATAGGACATTATAAGGGAGGGGGGTGACATCCTGCATGGGACATTATAATGGAGGGGGGGAGGTGACATCCTGCATGGGGCATTAAAAGGGGGGAGTGACATCCTGCATGGGGCATTATAAGGAAGGGGGTGTGTGACGTCCTGCATGGGGCATTATAAGGGAGGGAGTGTGTGACATCCTGCATGGGGCATTATAAGGGAGGGGGTGTGTGATATCCTGCATGGGACATTATAAGGGAGGGGGGTGACATCCTGCATGGGGCATTATAAGGGAGGGGGGGTGACATCCTGCATGGGGCATTATAAGGGGGAGGTGTGACATCCTGCATGGGGCATTATAAGGGAGGGGGGATGTGACATCCTGCATGGGGCATTATATGGAGGTGTGACATCCTGCATGGGGCATTATAAGGGAGGGGGGTGTATGACATCCTGCATGGGGCATTATATGGGGGGAGAGGTGACATCCTGCATGGGGCATTATATGGGGATGTGACATCCTGCATGGGGCATTATAAAGGGGGGGTGACATCCTGCATGGGGCATTATAAGGGGGGGGTGACATCCTGCATGGGGCATTATAAGGGAGTGGGGGGGTGACATCCTGCATGGGGCATTATAAGGGAGGGGGTGTGTGACATCCTGCATGGGGCATTATAAGGGAGTGGGGGGTGACATCCTGCATCGGACATTATAAGGGGGGGTGACATCCTGCATGGGGCATTATAAGGGAGGGTGTGTGTAAAATCCTGCATGGGACATTATAAGGGAGGGGGGGTGACATCCTGCATGGGACATTATAAGGGAGGGGGGGAGGTGACATCCTGCATGGGGCATTAAAAGGGGGGGTGACATCCTGCATGGGGCATTATAAGGAAGGGGGTGTGTGACGTCCTGCATGGGGCATTATAAGGGAGGGAGTGTGTGACATCCTGCATGGGGCATTATAAGGGAGGGGGTGTGTGACATCCTGCATGGGACATTATAAGGGAGGCGGGGTGACATCCTGCATGGGGCATTATAAGGGAGGGGGGGTGACATCCTGCATGGGGCATTATAAGGGGGAGGTGTGACATCCTGCATGGGGCATTATAAGGGAGGGGGGATGTGACATCCTGCATGGGGCATTATATGGAGGTGTGACATCCTGCATGGGGCATTATAAGGGAGGGGGTGTATGACATCCTGCATGGGGCATTATATGGGGGGGAGAGGTGACATCCTGCATGGGGCATTATATGGGGATGTGACATCCTGCATGGGGCATTATAAAGGGGGGGGTGACATCCTGCATGGGGCATTATAAGGGGGGTGACATCCTACATGGGGCATTATGTGGGGGGAACAGCCTGCATGGGGCATTACGTGGGGGGAACAGCCTGCGTGGGGCATTATGTGGTGGAAACAACCTGCATGAGGCATTATGTGGGGGGAACAGCCTGCATGGAACGTTATATGGGGTCAGTATCCTATATGGAGCGTTATATGGGGGCTAGTATACTGTTTGGAGTGATTTGCCGGTTTCTGAGCTATTGTGGAATTTACAATAGATATCGCTCATGTAATGTAAGAAACGAAATCTTCGGCAATGTACTATATATATATTTCTCTGCGGTATCTGTGCATCAAGAATTGTGGTATGTGTTAAAGGGGCCCACTGAGACTCTTCGCCCAGGGCCCACACAAACCTGGAGCTGGCCCTGCCTATAACTGTATAGCACACCCGCTCCTTTGTAATGGAAACATGTTATTACTGTGGCCCTGCTCTATGTGTCTTTAAATTGTTAGTGGGCAGCCCTTGCAGTCACAGCATGGGTATTACCACTATAGGAGACCCACTCCTTTTTAATGGGAACATTTTTTTTACTGAGACCCTCCTCTATGTCTCTCTAAAGGGGTATTGGGTTGCGTCCAAATTTTTGGCAGCCCTTGCCGTCACTGCATATGCAATAACAGTATAGGAGACCCACTCGTTAATAATGGGAATGAAAAAGCATAGCCGGCTGATGGCTCTGTAACGATAGCGAAGGCCGACTGCTGGCCCCTTAAGAATAGTAAGATCCACCTGATGGCCCTATAAAAATAGGCTTTGTGACTTTCAGAGTCCCTCCATCATAAATGAAACACTATGCGTCTGATGATGTGTCACACCACATTGCAAGATAAAATTGTAAAATGTTAAAATGACATTTCCCGGTGAATGCATTTGTCTTAAAAAATAATGTTAAAAAAAAAAACAGTAGGATCTTTCTTTAGTATAAAAAACAGAGTCACCAATGTAACCTCAATGTAACCAGATTGTTCAGCTCCTACACCTCCTCCTCCATCTCAGAAATGACCACATCAGTCACAAGCTGAAAGCACTGCAGCACTGCCTTGGCCAAGCGGCAACAGGCTGTGCTGAAGATAACATGCTTAATGCTTAGGTGACAAACCACCCAGCGCTGCAGAGTTGTTGAAAGCTGTAACACAGCAGCCTGATCTGTGGCTCTCACCGCTGTACATACAGCCAGGCATGGTCGTGTGTGACAATGGATGCAACCTGGTGATGGAGAAATGACAGCCGGAGTAGAAATGGTTTCCCTCTATGCCAGTCCTTTCACCGAGCTAAAGAGTATGGCTGTGGTGAAATACAACTCCCACTGAATAGCTGTTTCAGATTGAAAAACATTGGCCCCACCAGAGGATTTGATTCTGGGGGCTCACCTTTCTCCCCCGCTCAAGAGCCCCATAGCAGCTGCAAAGTTTGCGCTATCATGAACTCTCCTGATGGAGAAGCCAGGGCACACCAGAGGATTCTCTGTTGGGACCGTCCAACCCTGCCGAGAAGCAGTCCTGGCTAAGAATAATGTGTGGGAAGGTACCCGGACACTCTATGGCTGCTTTCTTACTTAGGTGGAAACCCACGCAAACACAGGGAGAACATACAAAATCCTTGCAGATGTCGTCCTTGCTGGGATTTGAACCCAGGATCCCAGTGCTGCAAGGCTTCAGTGCTAACCACTGATTCAATGGGCTACCGTTCACTTTCTGATATCTAACAGACTGGAGAAACTTGTACCTACTGCCACTCTATCTTCAGCTCCTTTGTGAGAAACTAATGTATTTGGGCAGCCACTCAGTCTACCAAATATAATTCCTGAGAAGGAAATTGGGGATGGCTTCGCTACTGGTACTGGGGGCAGTGCTAATACCATGGCGTCGTACCATAGTTTACTGGAAATATTCCAGGCTGGTAGGAGGCAAGCAGATTCCCACAGAAAAGTATCAGCAGTAATGTTCAGGGACCCATGCTTGTAGATGGCAGAGTCAATACCAGGAGAAATAGTGGCGACTGGGACCCGGCCGCCGCCACCATGAGGTTGTGGGCAGCTTCCATCTCCGCAAGCCTAAAAGGCCACATTTCAAGTGCAAGCAGCTGCCCAGAAATCTGGCAGTTTAGTATTGCAGCCTGTGGGTGGGTGGCTGGCTGCATACTTGCGTTTGCATTTCAAGGAATGGGGTAGGTACAACTGAACGCTGCACTGGGACAAGGACATGAACGGTGATTGTTGCAATCTGCAACGACAGGTGCATGGCGGGAGGCATCTTCGCACGCACCAAGGATCACTTATGATGGGCACATTTTTAGGCAGTGACCTGGGAGTCAGAGATGCTTCCAGGGGTCTTCCCCATGCTGTTCCCATGTCTTTTCAGCACTGTATTCATGTGTCTGATGATGTGTCACACACCACTTGGCCAGATAAGGTTGTAAAATGTTAAAATGACATTTCCCAGTGAATGCATTTGTCTTGGTTGAAAGCAATGCAAAAGTGCAAAAATGCATCAAAAACGCTAGGTGTGAACATAGCCCAAGGTGTGGAGGAGTATTTTTGGTTTTGGTTATTTATTTTGCCTTATATACAAGTCATTATCCTGGAAAGGATGTTCCTTAACATATTTCCCAGGAAAATCCATTTTGGTTTCGTTTTTGTATGTTTTATTGTGAGCCCGTAAAAGTGGCGTAATACCTCTGACAATGTTGTTGACAGCAGTGACCTGGGAGTCAGAAATGCTTGCAGGGGTCTTCCCCATGCTGTTCCCATGTCATTTGAGCACTGTTCCCATCGATTTGGGCAATTTTTAGGCCCTCTGCAGACCACCGGGGGGAGCCGCCTGAAAAATGCTCGAGTTTCCCATAGACTTACATTGGGCTCGTTGCTCGGGTCGAGCACCCGAGTATTCCAATGTGCTCAACCCGAGCATCGAGCACCCGAGCATTTTAGTGCTCGCCCATCACTAATCATCAGTTTATTATGACTAGTGATGAGCGAATTTGGTCGAAATCCAAACTTACAACTTAAATTTGCGACGAATGTGACGGATTCGTGATCGGAAAGGCGAGCAAAATTTCTTAAATTCGGGAAAAATCGGCAGCGTTTGGCGAATAAGTATGGGAATGTGATTGCGGGGAAGCTACAGCGTTTTTAACTGTTTTGCTAGCTTAGTGCTTGTGTATGATGAGCAGGGGGACGTGGTAGATGAGTTGGCAGTGCTGGTGATAGCTCAGAAGAGGTCAGATCAGCTGCGTGCTTGTAATTTTTATTTATTTTTTCTTCCTGTAGGCGGTAACTTTAATTCAGGAAAACGCGGCTAGCCAATCAGAGCGCAGGAAGCATCCAGACACAAGGGCTTCTGCAATTGGCTGCTGAAATCACATGTCCTCTCTATATAAAAAGCGGCCTTGTTCTCTCAGCGCCATTTTTCCATGTCACTGCTGGAGACAGACGCTGCTGAGTGTGCGCCTGTGTATTGAGAGATATTAGCTAGATAGATAGGCACTTGTTTGGAAGTCAGATAGTGTAGATAAGTCCTGTGCTGTGTACCTGTTCAATCGACCTTGCAGAAAGAGCAGGACCCATGCCTTAGAACAGTGTTGTGCTCCAGTTGTATTGTGCTCCATGCACAAGTATACCTTCAATCTATTTTTGCACTTGCTAATGTGATAAAGCAAGCAAGCCCTTTTAGGCCACTTTTTGATTTGGTGGGGTTGAAATTCATCTGTCTACAGACTCTGCAGAGCTTCTGAGTGCAGAGCACAAAAACCTTTTTTTTCATTTGCTAATGTGATAGTGCAAGCTGTGTTAGCCCAGTTTGTCATTTTTTTGGTGGGTAAACTTCAGCTGTATGCACAGTAAAACAAATATATTTTTTCTGTTGGCAGGCAGAGTCCACAAAAGATTTTTTGTGTGTCGCAAACGTGATCCAGTCTGCTAAAAGCCACCTAATGCATTAGTGGCGGTGAACTTCAGCTGTTTTCAGAGTAAAAAAATGATTATTTTGTCTTGCTAGGCAGAGTCCACAAAAAAGATTTTGTGTCGCAAACGTAATACACTCTGCTATAAGCCGGCTACTAATTTAGTGGCAGTGAACTTCAGCTGTTTTCAGAGTAAAAAAATTTATTTTTTTTCTTGCTAGGCGGAGTCCACAAAAGATTTTTTGTGTCACAAACGTGATACATTCTGCTAAAATCCACCTACTATTTTAGTGGCGGTGAACTTCAGCTGTTTTCAGAGTAAAAAAATAGATTTTTTTGTCTTGCTAGGCAGAGTCCACAAAACATTTTTTTGTGTCGCAAACATGATACACTCTGCTAAAAGCCACCTACTATTTTAGTGGCGGTTAGTGATGAGCGAATTTGCTCGACGAATGTTCTAAAGTTTCAAATTCGACAAGAATATGGCACATTCGGATTCGTAATCGGAAAGGCGAGCAAAATTTCTTAAAATTGGAAATTGTTTGACGAATAAGCGCGGGAACGCAAATACGGGGCAACCAGAGCGTTTTGAACAGTTTTGGTAGCATAGTGCAAGTGTATGTTAAGCGGAGAGACGAGGTAGCTGAGTGTGGGGGCTGTGGAGAGCTCAGAACAGGTCAGATCACAGATCAGCGGTGCGCCTTTTTTTTTTTTTCCGGTAGGCTGTAACTTCAAGTCAGGAAAGTGCAGCCAGCCAATCAGAGCGCAGGAAGCATCCACACTGTCCAGACAAAAGGGCTTGTGCAATTGGCTGCTGAAATCACATGTCCTCTCCACATGAAAACCGGCCATGTTTCCTCAGCGCCATTCTCAGTGTACTCCTGTGTAATGACAGATATTAACTAGCTAGATGGGCGCTTTTATGGAAGCCAGATAGTGTAGATAATTCCTGGCCTGTGTAACTCTGCAATCGATGGTGCAGCACATTTTTTGTTTTCTTGTGCAAGTACTAAGATTCATACAGAAAGAGAGGGCCCATGCCATAGAACAGTGTTGTGCACCGATTGTATTGAGCTCCATGCATGAGTGTACCTTCAATCTATTCTTACACTTGCTAATGTGATCAAGCAAGCGCAGCCCACCTTTTCATTTTGTGGGGTTAAAATTAAGCTATGTGCAGAGCTTGTCAGGGCAGAGCTTCTGATTGCAGAGCACAAAAACCTTTTTTTTCTGTTTCTAATGTGATAGTGTAGCCCAGTTTTTCCTTTTTTGGCTGGATGAAATGCAGCTGTATGCACAGTAAAACAAATCTATTTTTTTGGTTGGCAGGCAGAGTCCACAAAAGTTTTTTTAGTGTGATCCAAAGGTGATCCAGTCTGCTAAAAGCCAGATACTATTTTAGTGGCGTTGAACTTCACCTGGTTTCAGAGTAAAAAAATACATTTTTTCTCTTGCTAGGCACAGTCCAAAAATATTTTTTCGTGTGACAAATGTGATACACTGTGCTATAAGCCAGCTACTACGTCAGTGGCGGTCATATTGAGCTGTACGCAAAGCTTATGCAGAGTAACAAAAAAAATATTAACGTGGTACAGCAGGCTAGATCTAAGTTTGAAATATTTTGGAGCATATATTCTATGTCAGCGGTGGCGAACCTATGGCTCGCATGCCCGAGGTGGCACTCAGAGCCCCCTCTGTTGGCACGCACGCCAGGCCCGTCGCACGCACGCACGCCGCTCCGCTTCTATGTTCAAATGTATTTGCGTCTTTTAGACGCGAATACATTTGATCAGTGCTGCGCCGGGACTGAGGCAGAGGAGTGCCTGTCAGCCCTGGGTCCGATGTACAGCAGTGTGATGACATCATCCAGCTACTGACCTCATCACACTGCTGCCTGTACCGGGGCCACAGAGGAACAGAGACAGCGCGCTGAGCACGGGCACTAGTAAGAGCTCCAGAAGGAGCCAAGCATTGAATGTATTAATGTGAAAGGGGGCATAGTTAGGCTAGAGGCAGTATGTGGGGTTGGGGGGCTGCTTTATTCAGAGGAGCAGTGTGTGTTTGTGTGTGTATATATGTGTGAGTGTGTGTATATGTGTGTGTGTGCGTATATATGTATATATATTTTGCAAAGGAATAGAGTGTGTGTGTATATTTTGCAGTATTTGTGTGTATGTATTTTGCAGAGGAACTGTGTGTCTGTATATATATATTTGCAGAGGAGCAGAGTGTGTGTGTGTGTGTGTGTGTGTATGTACGTATATGCACTGCTCAGAAAAATAAATGGAACACTTAAACAACAGAATATAACTCCAAGGAAATCAAACTTCTGTGAAATCAAACCGTCCACTTAGGAAGCAACACTGATTGACAATCAATTTCACATGCTGTTGTGCAAATGGAATAGACAATAGATGGAAATTATGGCAGTTATCAAGACACCCTCAATAAAGGAGTGGTTCTGCAGGTGGGGACCACAAACCACATCTCAGTACCAATGCTTTCTGGCTGATGTTTTGATCACTTTTGAATGTTGGTTGTGCTTTCACACTCATGGTAGCATGAGACGGACTCTACAACCCACAGAAGTTGCTCAGGTAGTGCATCTCATCCAGGATGTAACATCAATGCGAGCTGTGGCAAGAAGGTTTGCTGTGTCTGTCAGCGTAGTGTCCAGAGGCTGAAGGCGCTACCAGGAAACAGGCCAGTACACCAGGAGATGTGTAGGGGGCCGTAGGAGGGCAACAACCCAGCAGCAGGACCGCTACCTCTGCCTTTGTGTAAGGAGGAACAGGAGGAGCACTGCCAGAGCCCTGCAAAATGACCTCCAGCAGGCCACAAACGTGCATGTGTCTGCACAAACGGTTAGAAACCAACTCCATGAGGGTGGTATGAGGGCCCTACTTCCACAGATGGGGGTTGTGCTCACAGCCCAACACCGTGCAGGACGCTTGGCATTTGCCACAGAACACCAGGATTGGCAAAGTCGCCACTGGCGCCCTGTGCTCTTCACAGATGAAAGCCGGTTCACACTGAGCACATGTGACAGACGTGACAGAGTCTGGAGACGCCGTGGAGAGCGATCTGCTGCCTGCAACATCCTTCAGCATGACCGGTTTGGCAGTGGGTCAGTAATGGTGTGGGGTGGCATTTCTTTGGAGGGCCGCACTGCCCTCCATGTACTCGCCAGAGGTAGCCTGACTGCCATTAGGTACCGAGATGAGATCCTCAGACCCCTTGTGAGACCATATGCTGGTGCGGTTGGCCCTGGGTTCCTCCTAATGCAGGACAATGCCAGACCTCATGTGGCTAGAGTGTGTCAGCAGTTCCTGCAAGATGAAGGCATTGAAGCTATGGACTGGCCCGCCCGTTCCCCAGACCTGAATCCGATTGAGCATATCTGGGACATCATGTCTCGCTCCATCGACCAATGTCACTTTGCACCACAGACTGTCCAGGAGTTGGAGGATGGTTTAGTCCAGGTCTGGGAGGAGATCCCACAGGAGACCATCCGCAACCTCATCAGGAGCATGCCCAGGCGTTGTAGGGAGGTCATACAGGCACGTGGAGGCCACACACAATTCTGAGCCTTATTTTGACTTGTAGTGTGTTTTTCCACTTTAATTTTGGGGGTGACTCCAAATCCATGCCTCCATTGGTTAATAAATATTGATTTCCATTGATGATTTTTGTGTGATTTTGTTGTCAGCACATTCAACTTTGTACAGAACAAAGTATTCAATGAGAATATTTCATTCATTCAGATCTAGGATGTGTTATTTGAGTGTTCCCTTTATTTTTTTGAGCAGTGTATTTTACAGAGGAATAGTGTCTGTGTATATATATTTGGTAGAGGGGCAGTGGGTGTGTGTGTGCGGGGTCGGCATCAGCACCAGGGCAAGTGTCGGGGCCCTGGACAAAGGGGAGGCCTCACTTGTCGTCGGGGCCCGAGACGCTCCCCAGCAGCTGTGCAGGGCCAACGGCGCTGCTTGATTGCCAACTCTTAAATAGACATTGCCACGAGCAGTGCGGCTGTGTCTACTAATGATATCGCAGCCGGGGCGATACACAAGCAAAATTAAAGGTGCAGTGCCAACCCAGCTACGTCATTACTAGCAGACAGAGCTGCACAGGGCACTGCGCGTGGCCAAGTCTGTTTACGTGACGGCAGTCAAACAGCGAGCGCTCCACAGCCACAGGCCACAGGAGCTGGACAGTAGACAAGTCCGGGGCAGGTGAGCGAGGCTTGCTGCTGGAGTCACCATATTAAAAAAATGTCTTAAGTGTCTGTGTGTGCGCATATATGATGTGTATATCTGTATGTCAGTGTGTATGACTGTGAATATATTTGCCTTTTTATATGTGTTTTTGTTAATTTGTCTTCAAATATGTATATGTGCGTATGCATGTAAGTGTATGTATCTGTGTATATGTTTGTGTATGTGTGCGCGCGTCTGTGTACTGTATGTGTGTGCGCGTGTGTGTGCGTACTGTATGTGTGTGCGCGCATGTGTGCATACTGTATGTGTGTGCATGTGTGTATTTTGCAGAGGGGCAGTGTGTGTGCTTGTGTGTACTTTGCAGAGGGGCTGTGTGTGTGCGTTTGTGTATTTTGCATAGGGGTAGTGTGTGTGCGTGTGTGTATTTTGCAGAGTGGTAGTGTGTGTGCGTATGTGTATTTTGCAGAGGGCAGTATGTGTGTATTTTGCATAGGGGCAGTGTGTGTGTGTGTGGGGGCTGGGTATTTTGCAAGTCTCCTGTGATGTCTGCTTCAGCCCCAGGAAAAATTGCCGTGTTGGCACTTTGTGATAAATAAGTGAGTTTTGGGTTGCCGTTTGGGCAGTCTAAAAGGTTCGCCATCACTGTTCTATGTCATAGTGGGCTCAGCCACAGTAAAAAAAAAATTCTTCTGTTCCTAATGTGATACAGCAGGGGACATCTCAGTTTGAAATAGTTTGGATAATATTCCCTATGTTATACAGGCCTCATCCACACTAAAAAAAATACTTTCTTCTGTTCCTAACGTTATACAGCAGGGGACATCTCAGTTTGAAATTGTTCGTATCATACCTTTTATAATATACAGGCCTCATCCACAGTAAAAATATACTTTCTTCTGTTACTAACGTGATAGGGGACATCTCAGTTTGAAATTGTTTGGAGAATATATCATATGTTTTATTGGTCTGATCCACATTAAAAAAATTATTTCGTCTGTTAGTAACGTTATACGGCAGACCATACCTTACCTTGTCATTTAATGTCTCTGAAATTCAGGTGTGTGCAGAGCTGTTGCAGAGGAAAAAAACTAATTTTTGTTTAGTTAATAGCGTGCTCCTACCACAGTATCTGAGCAACATGAGTGGGAAAAAGAGAGGTCGTGGTGGAAGGGGGAATAGGCTTGGTGTTCAAGGTATACGTGGGGTACGTGGTAATGTTAGTGAAAGCAATAGTGAACCAACACAAACAGGTCCTATCCAAAGACAAATGACAACTTCTGTTACTGGACGGTCTACTCCACTCCCTTTCATTGGCAGCCGCACAGCGATACGCCTTGTTGATAAGGGCCAGAAAGATTCCTGCGATCGAGGGGGTTTCGTGATACAAGGTAAACTGTTAGTGAAGGTGCAAGAGCCGAGGAAGTAATGGAGGAGGAAGAGGTGATGGGCGAGCAGCTGTCAGAGGATGCAGAGGATAATCATCCCCTCTCGGTTGAACGTGGTTGGCAGGAGGAGACGGAGGAAACAAGCATCAGTGTTACGCAGCCCACAATACAGCCTGGCTTTGGACCTCCTGGAAGAGCCCGACATATGAGTGCCTTCTTGATGCACTATCTGCAACATGATACCCGTATAGTTAGGATTCAAAATAATGCTGACTACAAGGTTGCCAATCTGTTAGATCCACGTTATGAGTCAATTTTGCCAGATGCTTCCCACCCTGGAAAGGGACCCGCTTATGTTGGAGTATCGAAACAAGCTTTTAAGCTACCTTAATAGAGCTTTTCCCCAAGATAGCAGTGAGGCACACAGTGTGCATCGCAGCTGTAGTCTTTAAACCTCCGGCACATCAGTTCGTGAACGCCAAAAACATTAGCATCAGCAGCAGAGTAAGTGGCAGAAGCAATTTCTGTGAGTCCTTTCACACATTTTTAGACCACCTTGTGCACCAGCACAACAGAGTAGAAGTCTGACACGTGGCGAACGACTGGAGAGGATGGTGGAGGAGTATCTAGAGCTTAATATGAATACCATCAGGGAGGATTTGGACCCTTTCACATTTTGGTCTTCAAAAATGGATGAATGGCCTGAGCTTTCCTGTCACGCCTTGGAGGTTTTATCATGCCCGGCAGCCAGCGTTCACTCAGAACGTGTCTTCAGCACTGCTGGTGGTGTCTTGATGGATAAGCACAGCCGGCTGTCCCATGAAAGTGTAGACCGCCTAACTTTCATCAAGATGAGCAAGGACTTTTGCACCCCAATTGCAGACTGTACAGAGTAGGCGATGTTGTAGTTTTTAGTGTGCTGCATTTATCTCGCGGAAATGCAGTCTGTGATATGGCTTCTGTGCCTGCTCTTGCTGCTACTGCTGCTGCAGGTTTTAGGCCCTAATTTTGGGAAATGTGGAGAATCCTGATTGGGTCTCCATCCATTTGGTTGGCTGTAGTGGGAGAGGTTTGGGTCTCCGTTAAACTACTTGTAGTCTGATGAAAATTGATGCCACTTCGGTGGTGTTAGGCCCTCATTTAGCGAAATGTGAACACTCCTTGTTAGGTCTCCATAATAATAATAATAATAATAATAATAATAGTCTTTATTTATATAGTGCCAACATATTCCGCAGCGCTTAAGAATTCACAGGTTCATATACAACAGTCATAAGTAACATAGCTAAAGATAATACAATAATTACAGCAAAAATAATGACAACCCTGCTCGTAAGAGCTTACAATCTACAATGATGTGGGGGTGACACAAAGTACAATGGCTTATTTACAAGGATGGTCCAGCCATCTTGAGGGGATGAGGGATAGATAAAGGCTGACTGAGCTCATCACCAGCCAGTATCTGTAGTGCTTTTGGGTTCGGTGGAGACTTATGTTGGAGAAATAAGGGATGGGCTATAAGAATATAAAAGGACTTCGATTAGGGAAGGTGATAGGCTGTTTTAACCCCTTTACCCCCGAGGGTGGTTTGCACGTTAATGACCAGGCAAATTTTTACAATTCTGACCACTGTCACTTTATGAGGTAATTACTCTGGAATGCTTCAACGGATCCCCCTGATTCTGAGACTGTTTTTTCGTGACATATTGTACTTCATGATTGTGGTAAAAATTTATTCGATATCACTTGCGTTTATTTGTGAAAAAAACGGAAATTTGGTGAAAATTTTGAAAATTTAGCAATTTTCAAAATTTGAATTTTTATGCCCTTAAATCAGAGAGATATGTCACACAAAATAGTTAATAAATAACATTTTCCACATGTTTACTTTACATCAGCACAATTTTGGAACCAAATTTTTTTTTTATTAGGGAGCTATAAGGGTTAAAAGTTGACCACCGATTTCTCATTTTTCCAACAAAATTTACAAAAACATTTTTTTAGGGACCACATCACATTTGAAGTCACTTTGAGAGGTCTTTATGACAGAAAATACCCAAAAGTGACACCATTCTAAAAACTGCACCCCTCAAGGTGCTCAAAACCACATTCAAGAACCTTATTAACCCTTCAGGTGCTTCACATGAATTTTTGGAATGTGGAAGAAAAAAATGAACATTTAACTTTTTTCACAAAAATGTTACTTTAGACCCAATTTTTTTTATTTTCGCAGGGGTAACAAGAAAAAATGGACGCCAAAATTTGTTGTGCAATTTCCCCTGGGCACGAAGATACCCCATATGTGGGGAAAAACCACTGTTTGGGCGCACGGCAGGGCTCGCAAGGAAAGGAGCGCCATTTGACTTTTTGATTGTAAAATTTGCTTGATTAATTAGCGGATGCCATGTTGCGTTTGGAGAGCCCCTGTGTGCCTAAACATTGGAGATCCCCCACAAGTGACCCCATTTTGGAAACTAGACCCCCAAGGCACCTATCTAGATGCATAGTGAGCACTTGGAACCCCCAGGTGCTTCACAAATTAATCCGTAAAAATAAAAAAGTAGAAAAAAACAACACTTTTTCATTTTACGAATCAATTTGTGAAGCATCTGGGGGTTCCAAGTGCTCACTATGCATCTAGATAGGTGCCTTGGGGGGTCTAGTTTCCAAAATGGGGTCATTTGTGGGGGAGCTCCAATGTTTAGGCACACAGGGGCTCTCCAAACGCGACATGGTGTCCGCTAACAATTTGAGCCGATTTTCCAATTCAATTTGTTAGCGGACACCATGTCGCGTTTGGAGAGCCCCTGTGAGCCTAAACATTGGAGCTCCCCCACAAGTGACCCCATTTTGGAAACTAGACCCCCAAGGCACCTATCTAGATGCATAGTGAGCACTTGGAATGCCCAGGTGTTTCACAAATTAATCCGTAAAAATAAAAAAGTGTTTTTTTTTCCACTTTTTCATTTTTACAAATCAATTTGTGAAGCACCTGGGGGTTCCAAATGCTCACTATGCATCTAGATAGGTGCCTTGGGGGTCTAGTTTCCAAAATGGGGTCACTTGTGGGGGAGCTCCAATGTTTAGGCACATCAGGGGCTCTCCAAACGCAACATGGTGTCCGCTAACAATTTGAGACGATTTTCCATTCAATTTGTTAGCGGACTCCATGTCGCGTTTGGAGAGCCCCTGTGTGCCTAAACAGTGGAAACCCCCCACAAGTGACCCCATTTTGGAAACTAGACCCCTCAAGGATTTTATCAAGGGGTATAGTGAACATTTTGAACCCAGAGGTACGACACAGAATTTGATTACATTAGGTCATCATATTGAATAAGTTGTCATTAGTCTTGAGCTCAAGTGCTCGCTACTTGAGTTTGCATCGGGTACTCAGGTATGCACCATGTACTGCGTGTGCTCGAGTGACATGCTCGAGTCCCTGCCCCGCATGTTTCACGGTTATTAGACACCCCCAAAAAAACATGCGGGGATCGCTCATGCACGGCAGGCAATCCCCGCAAAGTTTTTTTGTCCACGAAGCATATTGGGCGGAGACTCGAGCATGTCACTCAAATACCCATGATACTCAATGCATACCAGAGCACCCGATGCAAACTCAAGTAGCGAGCACTTGCGCTCAACACTAGTCGCCATATCGTCGTCTTTTTTCTTACTTTTGAAAAAAATCCCAACCCCATCACAACCCTAACCCCAACCCTAACCCCAACCCCAGCCCTAACCCTAGCCCAACCCTAACCCTAGCACAACCCTAACCCGAGAGTTTATTTTTTACGCCGTTTCTCGTGCGGTATAAGTGATTAGACAACTTTATTCTTTGGGTCGGTGCGATTACAGCGATACCAGAATCATATGGGGTTTTTATGATTGACAGCTGTCACACACTAAAAGACGCATTTATTGTAAAATCTAGTTTTTGCATCGCCATGTTTTGAGAACTATAATTTTTCCATATTTTGGCAGACAGAGTCATGTGATGGCTTGTTTTTTGCGGGATGAGTTGACGTTTTGATTGGTGCCATTTTCAGGCACGTGACATTTTTTGATCGCTTTCTATTCTGATTTTTGGGAGGCTGAATAAACAAAAACCTACAATTCAGGAATTGTTTTTTTTTTTTTTTTTTATTCTACTCCGCGTGTGGTAAAATTGATAAGGCAGCTTTATTCTTTGGGTCAGTACGTTTACAGCGGTACCACATTTATATAGTTTTTCTATGTTTTGCACTTTTACATAATAAAAGCAATTTTATAGAAAAAATTATTTTTTAGCATCGCTTTATTCTGAGAGCTATAACTTTTTTATTTTTCGGCTGATGGAGTTGTATGGCAGCTTGTTTTTTACGGGACGAGATGACGTTTTCAGTGGTACCATTTTTATTTATATTCGTCTTTTTGATCGCGTGTTATTCCATTTTTTGTTTGACGTTATGGTGATAAAGCATTGTTTTTTGCTTAGTTTTTTTTTTTTTTTACCGTGTTCACTGAAGGGGTTAATTAGTGAGACGGTTTTATAGGTCAGGTTGTTCCGGACGCGGTGATACCAAATATGTGTACTTTTATTGTTTTTTTTTTGTTTTTTTTTCATAATAATATTTATTGATGGGTACATTATATTTTTATTTTTGGTGGATTATTTTTTGTTTTTGTTTGTTTTTTTATATTTTTACTATTTTTTTTTTTTTTTTCACTTTCTGACAGTTTTTTTATTTTTTTACTTTGTCCCACTATGGGACTTTCACTTTTTTATGCTGATCGCCTGCATGGCACAGGAATGGAGCACCATCCCTGTGCCATGCAGGCTGTCAGCGCTGGACAGGGAGAAGATAGTTTGGAAATGCTCTGCGCATGTCCAAAAAATCTTCCTGCTGTCTTGTGACCCGGATGTTGTCATGACGACATTGGGTCGTCATGGCAACATCCTGGAAGCCGCGGCAGACAGCGCTGGAGGCCGGAAGAGGAGGTGAGTATACGATCACCTCCCCTTAGCCACCGCAATGCTGCGATCGACTTCGATCGCAGCATTGTGGGGGTTAATGTGCCGGTAGCGGTGCGGGACCGCTCCCTGCACATAGCCCCGGGTGTCAGCTGTGACAATCAGCTGACACCCGGCGGCGATCGCGCCCGCACCGCTTGTGTGCGGGCGAAATCGCCAGGGCGTATTAATACGTATCTGGTCCATAAAGCCCAGGGCACAGATACGTATTAATACGCCCTATGTCATAAAGGGGTTAAACAGGTGTGTTTTTAGGGAGCGCCTAAAACTGTGTAAGTTGTGGTTCATCCTAATTTCTTGGGGTAGAGCATTCCAAAGAATAGGTGCAGCTAGGGAGAAGTCTTGAAGCTGGGAGTGGGAGGTACGGATTAGTGCGGATGTTAGTCGAAAGTCGCTTGCGGAGCATAGAGAACGGGTAGGCCGATAAACAGAAATGAGGGAAGAGATGTAGGGGGGTGCCACACTGTGGAGGGCTTTGTGGGTGAGAACAAGCAATTTAAATTGGATCCTTTAATTCATGGGCAGCCAGTGCAATGACTGGCACAGAGCGGTGGAGTCTGAGTAACGGTTAGCCAAATAGATGACCCTGGCTGCAGCATTAAGGATGGACTGGAGGGAGGAAAGTCGAGTGAGGGGGAGGCCAATTAATAGAGCGTTACAGTAGTCAAGGCGGGAGTGGATCAGGGCAACAGTGAGGGTTTTTGTTGTTTCCAAGGTGAGAAAGGGGCGGATTCTAGAGATGTTCTTCAGGTGCAAGCGACAAGAGCGGGCAAGAGATTGTATGTGGAAGGTGAAGGAGAGATTGGTGTCAGACACAACACCCAGACAATGCACCTGCTGGCTCGGCATTATTGTGGTGCCACACACGGAGAGAGAGATGTCAGATTTAGAGAGGTGAGTAGACGGCGGGAGTAGAAGAAGTTCAGTTTTGGAAAGGTTGAGTATCAGGTAGAGAGCAGACATGATGTTAGAAACTGCGCTGAGACAGTCACTGGTGTTCTGTAGTACAGCGGGGGTAAGGTCAGGGAATGAGGTGTATAGTTGTGTGTCATCAGCATAAAGATGGTACTGAAAGTCAAATTTGCTGATGGTCTGTCCAATTGGGGCTGTGTAGAGAGAGAAGAGAAGAGGGCTAAGGACTGAACTCTGAGGAACCCCAATAGTGAGAGGAAGAGGGGAAGAAGTGGAGCCAGCGAATGATACACTGAAAGAGTGGTCAGATAGGTAGGAGGAGAACCAGGAGAGAGCAGTGTCTTTTATGCCGATTGAGTGGAGCATAGAGAGTAAGAGGTGGTGGTCAACGGTGTCGAAGGCTGCAGAGAGGTCAAGAAGAATGAGCAGAGAGTGATCGCCATTATGTTTTGCTGTCAGAAGGTCATTGGTTACTTTGATGAGTGCAGTTTCTGTAGAATGTAGGGGGCGGAAGCCGGACTGTGATGGGTCTAGAAGAGAGTGAGTGGAGAGGTAACTGGTAAGGCGGGAGTGGACCAGGCGCTCCAAGAGTTTAGAGATGAAGAGAAGATTGGAGACTGGTTTGTAGTTGTTTGTGCAGGAAGGGTCAAGAGAGGGCTTTTTTAATAATGAAGTAATGATGGAGTGTTTGAAGGAGGAGGGGAAAATACCAGAAGAGAGGGAGTGTAACGGGTCTGGGAGGTGGAACCTCTGAGCAACTATACAAGGGGGCGGTCCTTGTAAGGAAGCGGGTGGCTCCCAGGGAAGACGGGCAGGTAGTCACGGCAAGTGACAGGGACAGTCTCTGGGAAGAAGGGCAGGCAGTCACGGCAAGTGACAGGGACAGTCTCTGGGTAGAAGGGCAGGTAGTCACGGCAAGTGACAGGGACAGTCTCTGGGTAGAGGGGCAGGTACTCACGGCAAGTGACAGGGACAGTCTCTGGGAAAAGGGACAGCAGACAGGAGGCTGGTGAGCGCTCCCAGGTGAGCGGGCTAGAGTCTCTGGACAGGCAGGTGGTCACGGCAAGTGACGGCAGAGCCTCCAGGTAGGCTAGCAGGCAGGTAGCAGGTGGACGCTCCCAGGTGAGCGGGCTAGAGTCTCTGGACAGGCAGGTGGTCACGGCAAGTGATGGCAGAGCCTCCAAGTAGGCTAGCAGGCAGGTAGCAGGTGAGCGCTCCCAGGTGAGCGGGCAAGAGTCTCTGGACAGGCAGATGGTCACGGCAAGTGACGGCAGAGCCTCCAGGTAGGCTAGCAGGCGGGTAGCAGGTGAGCGCTCCCAGGTGAGCGAGCAGGCTGGTCCATAGACAGACTGACAGGTGTCGGAAGGCAGACCGTCGGACCGCAGGCTTGCAAGCAGGTAAGCGGATATCAGGCAGGTATCAAGCAGGAATCTGGCAGGAGACTGGCAGGTACCAAGCAGGATTCTGGCAGGTGACTGGCAGGTAACTGGTAACGGGACCTGAGGGCTGAAGCAGAGTGAAGGCTTTGCAACAACATTGCTCGGGCAAGTCCACCTAACCACGGACACGTGGACAAGTGCTTGTGGGCAGGGACAGTACATCTTCCCGACAGCACACTGGGTTAACATAGTGGAAGCCGGGACCCAGTCAGACCTTGGGACGGAGCACGTCCTCCCGACGCCGAGGATTGCGGGCCCTGGAAAATCAGGGTTGCCCCCACATTCTACAGCTCCTGCACCTCCTCCTCCTCCTCTTCAGCATCCATTTCCGAAATAACCACATCAGTCGCAAGATAGAAGCACTGCAGCACTGCCTCGGCCAAGCAGCAACAGGCTGTGCTGAAGCTAATATGCTTAGGTGACAAACCACACAAAGCTGAAGAGTTGTGGACAGCTCTGAAAGAGCAGGCAGATCTGTGGCTGACACTGCTGAACCTACAGCCAGGCATGGTCGTGTGTGATAATGGCCGGAACCTGGTGGCGGCTCTGAGGCGAGGCGAGCTCACACACTTACCATGCCTGGCCCATGTGCTTAACCTCGTTGTTCAGTGGTTTCTCAAAACCTACCCGGATCTGTCGGATCTGCTTGTCAAAGTACGCCGCCTGTGTGCCCATTTTAGAAAGTCAGCTACAGCTTCCGCCGCTCTTGCCGTGCTTCAGCAGCGTATGCAGCTTCCGGCTCACCGACTGGTTTGTGATGTCCCCACGCGTTGGAACTTTACATTGCAGATGTTAGGAAGGATTTGTGAGCAGAAGAGGGCAGTTGTTGAGTACCTGCATCATCAAGGCCATTGGTATTCAGATCAGACACCACATATAAAACCTCAGGAGTGGACATGGATGTCAGACATCTGTACCATCCTCCAAAATTTTGAGGACTCCACCAAGATGGTGAGCGACGATGACGCCATAATTAGCGTCACCATCTCGCTTCTCTGTCTTCTGAAACGCTCTCTGTTCTCAATTAAAGAGGATGCATTGCAGGCGGAGCACGATGAGAAGGAGCAAGGAACTATACAGGGTGATTACACACAGTACAGCCTTATCTCATCCCAAAGTGGATTGGGTGAAAATGAGGAAGAGGAGGAGGAGGAAGAAAAGGAGCTACTTTCCTGCGCTATAGACGGTACTACCTGCACAACTGACATACCGTCTGTTTAACGTGGATGGCCTGAAAACAGGGATGAGGAGGAAGAGGAGGAGGAGGAGAGCATGGTCAGTCGTCCTCTTAGTGAGGACACGGAAGTCTTGCCTCTTTGCAGTCTGGCACACATGGCTGAGTTTATGTTACTCTGCCTTTCCCGTGACCCTCGCGTTGTCCAAATTTTGGGTGACAGTCATTACTGGTTGGTGACGCTTCTAGACCCACGCTACAGAGAGAACTTTATGTCTCTTATTCCTTTGCAGGACAGGCCTAATAAAATGGGGCAGTACGAGAAGGCCCTTGTTGCGGAATTAGTGAAAAAATTCCCATCTGAAAATGCTGGTGGCAGAGGTCACAGTTCGTTGGACAACCAAGGAATACAGGCGAGAGAGCCACTAATTCAATCCAGCAGAGGCAGGGGAATACTGTCAAAGTTCTGGGACAGTTTTCTCAGACCCTCCCATCGCACAGACCCTGAAGATGATGAGGGAGTACCTTGCTAGCTGTACCAATGTCCTCCGTGATTCCTCTGTGCCTTGTAATTATTGGGTCTCCAAGCTGGACACGTGGCATGAACTGGCTCTCTATGCCTTGGAGGTCCTGGGCTGCCCTGCCGCTAACGTTTTGCCAGAGCGGGTTTTTAGTGCCGCCGGTGTAATTATAACCGATAGGCGCATTCGCCTGTCAACTGAAAATGCTGACAGGCTGACTCTTCTAAAAATGAACAAGGGCTGGATTGGGTCAGACTTCTCAACACCACCGAATGATAGCAGCATAACATACACTCAAATACAGTGTCTTTTTTTGGGGAGGTCTAACTCTATTGCCATGCACCTCTGTCTACACACCCAAACATGGGTATACGCTTCCTGATTTTGTCTATTTGATTTTGTCTTCCTCCTTCTCATCATCCTCATCCTCCACCACCATATCACCACCATATGTACCATATCAACATATCTACGTCTCTTGCAAGGGACATTGGAGTCCCTCCAAATTTTTAGCAGCCGTTGCTTCACTGGATAGGCAAGCACTATGGGAGACCCACTTCCTAATAATGGGAACATTGTTTTTAGGAGGCTCTCTGATCTCTACATCTCCTGCAAGGAGCATTGGAGTGCCTACAAATTATTGGCAGCCGTTGCTTCACTGCATAGACAAACACTATGGGAGACCCACTTCCTAATAATGGGAACATTGTTTTTAGGAGGCTCTCTGACCTTTACGTCTCTTGCAAGGGGCATTGGAGTACCTCCAAATTTTTGGCAGCCGTTGCTTCAGTGCATAGGCAAACACTTTGGGAGACCCACTTCCTAATAATGGGAATATTGTTTTTTGGAGGCTCTCTGACCTCTACATCTCTTGCAAGGGGCATTGGAGTGCCTCCACATTTTTGGCAGCCATTGCTTCACTGCATAGGCAAACGCTATGGGAGACCCACTTCCTAATAATGGGAACATTGTTTTTAGGAGGCTCTCTGACCTCTACATCTTTTGCAAGGGGCATTGGAGTGCCTCCAAATTTTTGGCAGCCGTTGCTTCACTGCATAGGCAAACACTATGTGAGACCCACTTCCTAATAATGGGAACATTGTTTTTAGGAGGCTCTCTGACCTGTACGTCTCTTGCAACGGGCATTGGAGTTCCTCCAAATTTTTGGCAGCCCTTGCAGTCACTGCATATGCAATAACAGTATAGGAGACCCACTCGTTAATAATGGGAACAAGAAAACATAGCCAGCTGATGGCTCTCTAACAATAGCAAGGACCAACTGCTGGCCCTTTAAGAATAGTAAGGGCCGCCTGATGGCCCTATAAAAATAGGCTTTGTGACTTTCAGAGTCCCTCCATGATAAATGAAACAGGATGTGTCTGATGATGTGTCACACACCACATGGCCAGATAAGGTTATAAAATGTTAAAATGACATTTCCCAGTGAATGCATTTGGTTGAAAGCAATGCAAAAGTGCAAAAACGCATCAAAAACACTACGTGTAAACATAGCCCAAGGTGTGGAGGAGCATTTTTGTTTTTGGTTATTTATTTTGCCTTATATACAAGTCATTACCTTGGAAAGGATGTTCTTTAACATATTTCCCAGGAAAATCCATTTTGGTTTCATTTTTGCATCTTTTATTGTGAGTCCGTAAAAGTGGCATAATACCTCTAACAACGTTGTTGACAGCAGTGACCTGGGAGTCAGAAATGCTTCCAGGGGTCTTCCCCTTGCTGTTCCCATGTCATTTGATCACTGTTCCCGTCGATTTGGGCAATTTTTAGTCCATCTGCAGACCGCCGGGGGGAGCCGCCGGAAAAATGCTCGAGTTTCCCATAGACTTACATTGGGCTCGTTACTCAGACCGAACACTCGAGCATTCCAATTTGCTCGACCCGAGCAACGAGTACCCGAACATTTTAGTGCTCTCTCATCACTAGTCTCCATCTATTGGGTTGGCTGTAGTGGAAGAGGTTTTGGTCTCCTTTGCAATAGTTATACTCTAGTGAAATTGATGCCACTTTGGTGGTGTTAGGCCCTCATTTAGGGAAATGTGACTAGTCCTGGTTAGGACTCCATCTCCTGAGTTGTCTGTACTGGAAGAGGTGTGGGTCTTATTTACACTATTTCTACTGTAGTGAAATTGATTACACTTTGCTGGCATCTGCCACTAATTTTTGGAAATGTAGAGAATCCTCATTGGGTCCCCATCCATTGGGTTGGCTGTAGTGGGAGAGATGTCGGTCTCCTTTACTTTTGTAAAGGACTATTGTTATACTCTAGTGAAATTGATGCCAATTCAGTGGTGTTACGCCCTAATTTAGGGAAATGTGAACACCCCTGTTTAGGTCTCCATCTCCTGGGTTGTCTGTACTGGAAGAGGTGTGGGTCTTATTTACACTATTTCTACTGTAGTGAAATTGTTTACAATTTTCTGGCGTCTGCCACTAATTTTTGGAAATGTGGAGAATCCTGATTGGGTCTCCATCCATTGGGTTAGCTGTAGTGGGAGAGGTGTGGGTCTCCTTTACAATAGTTATACTGTAGTGAAATTGATGCCACTTCGGTGGTGTTAGGCCCTAATTTAGGGAAATGTGAACACCCCTGTTTAGGTCTCCATCTCCTGGGTTGGTCGTAGTGGAATAGGTTTTGGTCTCCATCCATTTGTATAGTTATACTGTAGTGAAATTAATTATTGGTGCAGATATTGTTCTCCACAAAGGGGTACACAGACATGATAAACTCAAAATTGGTTTTCAATAAACAACCATCAGCCGCCCCATCAAATGCATCTGCTGCTTCCTCCTACTCCTCTGTTACCGCGCCAAGTATTGTCAAGCAGGTCTTCGACCGCAAAAGCTACGGTTGTATACTCGCTCCAGTCAGGCTGAGTGAGGGTCCGTCAGCTGTAACAGAAGCAGACATGCCTGCTGTGTTTGTGTCACTAAGCACACCACGTGTTTCTCAATCCACCGAAAAATCTCCGCCTGCACCTCACGGTCTAGCAGTTTGTCCGTTTCACCGTACTCCGCCCTCTCTCAGCACTGCAGCCAGCCCTCTGTCTCGCAGTTGCAGTCACGTAAAAGATTGTTTACTCTTACACATGACAAAGTTAAAAGGTTGAACTCCACCAACTCCAATCTGTAGGCCACGGAAAGATCTTAAGCCCTAATTTTCTTAGATGTGAACAGTCCTGATTGTGTCTCCATCTACTGGGTTGGCTGTAGTGGAAGAGGTGACGGTCCTAATTATACTATTTGTACTGTAGTGAAATTGATGCCACTTTGCTGGTGTCTGCCACTAATTTTTCGAAATGTGGAGAATCCTGATTGGGTCTCTATCTATTTGGTTTGGCTGTAGTGGAAGAGGTTTCTGTCTCCATTAAACTACTCCTACTCTGGTGATATTGATGCCACTTTGATGGTGTCTGCCACTAATTTTCGTAAATGTGGAGTATCCTGATTCAGTTACAGCTTCCGCCACCCTGGCTGTGCTTCAGCAGCGTTTGCAACTTCCAGCTCACCAACTGTTGTGCGATGTCACCACATGTTGGAAATCAACGTTGCAGATGTTGGGAAGGATTTGTGAGCAGCAGAGGGCAGTTGTTGAGTACCAGCTTCAACATACCCATTGGCATTCAGGTCAGTCTCCGCACATAAGAGCTGATGAGTGGGCATGGATGTCTGTGCCATCCTCCAAAACTTTGAGGACTCCACCAAGATGGTGAGTGGCGATGATGCCATAACTAGCGTCACCATCCCGCTTCTCTGTCTACTGAAACGCTCGCTGCTCACAGTTAAAGAAGAGGCATTGCAGGCAGAGCAAGGAACTATGCAGCCCAGCCTCATCTCATCTCAATGCGGATTGGGTGATAATGAGGAGGAGGAGGATGAGGAGGAGAACATGGACAGTTGTCCTCTTGGGAAGGACAGGGAAGTCTTGCCTGTCTTGGAAGTCTTGATACCCCTCTTTCAGTCTGTGGGAAAGCTGTATGAGTTTCGCTTAATGACCGTTAGTGGCCTAAACCGTGGCTTTGCTTATTTCTCAAAACGCATTGCAGATCAGGCCATTGTCCAACTCTGTAGTGATTAAATTCAAGGCGTAAAGAAAGATCTTTGTCTGTGGCTAAGCACCAACGAGAAGTGTGAGCTTATGCAAGAAGATGCATTAGAGGACTTCCTGGGAGAAATGACAGCTGGAGTAGATACAGTTTCCCAAGTCCTTTTACCGAGCTAAAGAATATGGCTGTGGTGAAATACAGCTCTTACCGACAAGCTGTGGGCTGGCTCCGTACCGTCCCTGGCCACATTCACTTGTCCATGTGTTTGTGGTTAGGCGGTCCTTCCCAGTCAGTGCACTGGGGGAAAGGGGCACGGGTAATGTTCTGGGACCCATGCTTGTTGAAGGCGGGGATGACACCGGAAGAAATAGTGGCAGCTGGGGACCGAGTATGGAGACCTTGCCGCCATGAGGTTGTGAAAATCTTCCGCCTACTCAAGCCTGAAAGGCAACATTTCAAGTGCAAGCAGCTGCCCAGAAATGTGGCAGTTTACTATTGTGGCCTGTGGTGGGTGGGTGGCTGGCTGCATACTTGCGCTTGCATACCAAGTAACAGAAACTTAAGGAGATGGATGGCCTCATCATCATCACAACCTGCAAGGTTTGCGCTATGAGCTCTCCTGATGGAGAAGCCAGGACCCACCGGGGGATTCTCCATTTCTCTGGTGGGCCCGTCCAACCCTGCCGAGAAGCAGCCCTGGCTAAAAAAAAGTCTGTGGGAAGATTCCCTGACACTTTGTGGCTGATTTTTCACTGTGGACTGGCTCCGTACCGTCCCTGGCCACATTCACTTGTCCACGTGTTTGTGGTTAGGCAGTCCTTCCTAGTAAGTGTACTGGGGAGGGCACTTGTAATGTTCTGGGACACATGATCTTCTCCATCTACACCTTCGGCCTGGGACAGCTCATGGTTTCACGGCTTTCAGTATCACCTCTATGCTGATGACACACAGATCTACCTCTGTGGACCTGATATCAGCTCCTTACTAACCAGAATCCCACAATGTGTGTCCTGTATTTCATCTTTCTTCTCTGCTAGATTTGTAAAACTTAACATGGATAAAACGGAATGCATCGTCTTTCCACCACCTCATTCATCCCCCTCAACTGACCTATCCATCAAAGTGAATGACTGCCCACTCCCCCAGTCCCGCAAGCTTGACTTTGATCTGTTCTTCAAACGGCAGATCCAAGCCCTTTCCACTTGCTGCTGACTCCAACTCCAAAGTATCTTGGGGATCTGCACATTCCTCAACCATGCATCTAAAAAAACACCAGTGCATGCCCTCATCATCTCCCGCCTCTTTTACTACAAGCTCCTGCTCTATGGCCTCCCTTCTACCACTCTCACACCCCTTCAATCTATCCTAAAGTGTGCTGGCCTATTAATCTACCCGTCACCCCGCTATTCCGAGGCTTCTCCCCTCTGTCAATCCCTGCGCAGGCTCCCTATTGCCCAGACACTCCAGTTGAAAAGCCTAACTTTGGCATACCAAGCCAATGAAAACCAGTTTCCACCATAAATGTGTGATCTAGTCTCCCTGTACTAGTTACCTGCATGCAACCTCCCATCCTTCCAAGATCTCCTTCTCTACTTCCCTCTTATCTCTTCTTGTCACAATCGCATACAAGATTTGTCCGGTGCATCTCGCTACTGTGTATCTCTGTACCCCAGCACATCAGACTGTCGCCTACCGTGGAAACCTTCAAAAGTAACCTGAAGACCTAGGTTGATTTCTTTTTGAACATACCAATTAGCTATTCAATGTTCAGTGCCCTTCTTGAGGGCATTCTGCATCTGTGTTGTTACAGTGGCTTACTGAGTAACAGTGCCTGTCTTATAAACAAGAGGTCATGAGTTGGAATCACAGAGTGACTTTTTACATTTACTCACAATATTGCTTTATATCCAGCCAATGTAAATTTGCATTAACTTCAGGTTTGAGATAGTGCAATTATGACATATAGAATCTTTATTAAGTAATCATAATGAACAAAATGTCACCATAAGCTGTATAGATTGGCTTTAAGAATGACATAGTAAAAGCAATTGATTTCTTTTTGAACTTGCCAATTAGCGATTCAATGTTCACTGCCCTTTTTGACAGTGCTTGACATCTGTGTTGTTACAGTGGCTTATTGGGTTAATGCGCCTGTCTAGTAAACAGAAGGTCATGAGCTTAAATCCACAGAGTGTTTTTTTTTCCATTTACTCACAATATGCTTTCTATCTAGCAATGGAAATTTGCATTAACTTAAGGCTTGAGATAGTGCAATTGTGACATATAGAATCTGTATTAAGTGTTCATAAAGAACAAAATGTCATCATACCGTGTGTAGATTGACATTAAGAATGACATCGTAAAAGCAATTGATCTCTTTTTGAACTTACCAATTAGCGATTCAATGTTCACTGCCCTTCTTGACAGCAATTTACATCGGTAACGTTCCAGTGGCTTATTGGGTTAGCGCGCCTGTCTTGTAAACAGGAGGTCATGAGTTTGAATCAATGGAGTGAGTTTTTACATTTACTAACAATTTTGCTTTATATCTAGCCAATGGAAATTTGCATTAACATCAGACTTGAGATAGTGCAATTGTGACATATAGAATCTGTATTAAGTGTTCATAAAGAACAAAATGTCATCATACGCTGTATAGATTGGCATTAAGAATGACATAGTAAAAGCAATTGATTTCTTTTTGAACTTAGCAATTAGCGATTCAATGTTCACTGCCCTTCTTGATAACACTTTACATCTGTGATGTTTCAGTTGCTTATTAGGTGAATGTGCCTGGCTTGTCAAAAGGAGGGGAGGTCATGAGTTTGAATCCACAGAGTGACTATTTACTCACAATATTGCTTTATATCAAACCAATGGAAATTTGCATTAACTACAGGCTTGAGTGCAATTATGACATATAGAATCTTTATTAAGTATGACATATAGAATCTTTATTAAGTAATCATAAAGAAAAAAATGTCATCATATGCTGTATAGATTGGCATTAAGAATGACATAGTAAAAGCAATGGATTTCTTTTTGAACTTACCAATTAGCGATTGGTACCACAGGACTGGCGTACTTGGGAATTATAGGCCAGTAAGCTTAACCTCTACTGTGGGTAAAATCCTGGAGGGTTTCCTAAGAGATGCTATATTAGAGTATCTGAAGAAGAATAACCTCATGACCCAATATCAACATGGGTTTACGAGGGACCGTTCCTGTCAAACTAATCTGATCAGCTTTTATGAAGAGGTAAGTTCCGGACTGGACCAAGGAAATGCAGTGGATGTTGTGTATATGGACTTTTCAAAAGCTTTTGATACGGTTCCACACAAAAGGTTGATACATAAAATGAGAACAATGGGGATATGGGAAAATATATGTATGTGGGTTAAGAATTGGCTCAGTGATAGAAAACAAAGGGTGGTTATTAATGGAACACACTCAGACTGGGTCACAGTTAACAGTGGGGTACCACAGGGGTCAGTATTGGGCCCCCTTCTTTTTAACATACTTATTAATGACCTTGTAGGGGGCATGCAGAGTAATATTTCAATATTTGCAGATGACACTAATCTCTGCAGGGTAATCAATACAGAGGAGGACAATTTTATATTACAGGAGGATCTATGTAAACTAGAAGCTTGGGCTGACAAATGGCAAATGAGCTTTAATGGGGATAAATGTAAGGTAATGCATTTGGGCAGAGGAAATAAAATGTATAATTATATGCTTAATTGTAAAACACTGGGCAAAACTGTAACTGAAAAAGACCTGGGTGTATTGGTGGACGACAAGCTCACGTTTAGTGGCCAGTGTCAGGCAGCTGCTGCAAAGTCAAATAAAATAATGGGATGCATTAAAAGAGGCATAGATGCTCATGAGGAGAACATAATTTTACCTCTATACAAGTCACTAGTGCGACCACACTGTATACAGTTCTGGTCTCCGGTATATAAGAAAGACATAGCTTGAACTAGAGCGGGTACAGAGAAGAGCGACAAAGGTTATTAGAGGAATGGGGGGTCTGCAATACCAAGACAGGTTATTACACTTGGGGTTATTTAGTTTGGAAAAACGAAGGCTTAGGGGTGATCTTATAACTATGTACAAATATATGAGGGGACAGTAAAAAAAGACCTTTCTACTGATCTTTTTACTCTGAGGCCTGAGACGAGGACAAGGGGGCATCTTCTACGTTTGGAGGAAGGAAGATTTAATCATAATGACTGACGTGGATTCTTTACTGTAAGAGTAGGGAAACTATGGAACTCTTTGCCGTATGATGTTTTAATGAGTGATTCACTACTAAAATTTAAGAAGGGCCTGGATGCCTTTCTTGAAAAGTATAATATTACAGGCAACTAGTCTGATTGCCATATGTGGAGTCAGGAAGGAATTTTTTTCCCCAATGTGGAGCTTAGTGTTGCCACATGTTTTTTTTTTGCCTTCCTCTGGATCAACATGTTAGGCTATGGGTTGAACTAGATGGACTTAGTCTTCCTTCAACCTTAAAAACTATGTTACTATGTATTTGCGAGTGTGCTTGAAGCCTAAACGAGCTGTTTCCTCTTTCCTTCAATCTCTGCCCATCTGCTGGAGTTGTCTATTTCGCAGGTCTGTGTTTAATTCTTCCCTGCCAGGGAGAAAGACCCTCACATTTTAAGTAGGTTATAGCTTTACAAGTCACTTCAACTGTGTGTGTCAATTTGCATAGGAGCAGATGGTCAAAGTGTTAGCTCTTGGTCCCTTGTCAATTACTATAGGGGAGGGGGAATGAGGGGTTTGGGAGCAATTGTTAATACTTTTTTAATATCGCCATTACAGGCACTCTGTGGATTCAAACTCATGACTTATGTTTACAAGACAAACACACTAACCCAGTAAGCCACTGGAACATCACAGGTGCAAGCTATTGTTAAGAAGGGCAGTGATCATTGAATCGCTAATTGGTAAGTTAAGCCCTTTACGACGAGGTCAGTAATAGTACATACTTGGCCTTGTGGACCAACTACGTACTATTACTCGTGATCTTTAATGCTGTCCCACGAACGAAGCCGTGGTGATCACATTAAATTTGCGGCCCCATCTTACCTTAGGGTAGATAGCGTCATCATCCTGGGGGGTGTCGCCATCCCCCCACAACCATGATCGCTGTAATTGGCTGTTCAATTCTGAACAACCAATCACAGCACTTCTCACTGTTTCAGGCAATCAGATTGCCTGAAACAGTGATGTGCAGTCTAGGATCGGCACTCCTAAGAGCATCGATCCTAGGCTGTTGCCTAGTAACTCCAGACCTGGCCCCAACCCAGTCTGATTGTTGCAATCACCAATTACATCTGCCTGTCACCGCCCCATGACCCCCTGTGATGTGTGCACAGGCCCCAGCTGGCTCTGATTGGAGCGATCGATGATGACATTGATCCCTCCAATCAGAGTGCCTGACCATAGGTGACCGGGCGGTCACGGGGTGGTGACCGGCCTGTGACCTTCCTGTCACTGCCCTGTGACCCCCTGTACAGTCAGACAAGGCCCCAGTAGGCTCAGATTTGAATCAATTGATGATGACATCAATCACACCAATCAGAGTGCCTGACCGAGAGGTGACCGGGCGGTCACCGTCCTATCACCGCCCTGTGACCACCCTGCAACTCTTCACAGTTGGTGAGGATTTGTACAGAGAGCTCACACATCTGATCTGCGCTGTGCTGGGCCTTGTAATGCCACAGAAGCCTCTGTGACACCACAAGACCTTTCTCCTTCCTGCTCCGGTCTTTGGGCTCCTGGGTCTCCTGCTCTAGTCACCTGGATCTCCTGCTACAGTCTGCTCGGGTCTTCGGTCTGGGGTCTGCTCCTGCTGCTGATTCTGCTCCTGATCCTGCTGAAAGAAGAACAAAGAAGACTTTGGTAAGTCCATCTCTGATCTCCCCTCATCCACCCCAATCCCTCACCTCTTTTTACCCCCCCTCTTTTTACCGCCCTTCCCATCCCCCTTTTCTACCACTGAGCGCTGATCAGTACTTGATTGCTTGTTTTTTTACGTCACTGATTAACATCCGTGCTCGCTGTTTTCCAGGACTTTATTTTGTCCCTGTCCATTTTTCTCCCCCCTTCCGACTTTGCACCACCTCCATGCGTGCATCTAGCAGCCGCCGAGCGTTGATCGGTGAGACAAAACACCGATCAGAACTCGCGCTCACTACTTTACACTTTTTTTTCCACTAACCTTTTTTCTTTTGTAGAGGGCGGTCGCGCTGTCCTATTGTGTGCCATGCTGGGCCTTGCAGTGCCACAGAAGCCTGTGACACCACAGTCGCTGCTCCTGCTACTGCTACAGAAGACATCAGACAGATGACATCTGACAGAAGACAACTGTAAGTAGAATTTTTTGATACCTCCTCATCCACTCCAATCCCCCTCTCCTCCTCTCCTCCTTCCGCCCTTCCCATCCGCCTTTCTGCCACCAAGTGCTGATCAGTACTTGATCGCTCGACTTTTGTCATTTTTTTTTCGTGCTTTCTGCAGTGGCCAAGCGCTGAGCAGTGACCATAGATCACTGATCCGCACTCGTGGTCGCTGTTTTACACTTTTCCCCTCCTTTGCACCACATCCGTGCACACATCCAGCAGCCGCCAAGTGTTGATCAGTGACATAGTTCACCGATCCGCACTTGTGCTCGCTGTTTGCACCACCTACTGTTGTTCCTTTTTTTTTCAGAAAAAGAAAAGTTTACACCAAGCACACAGACACACACACCACATACATAACAAAAAAAATGTCCCGCTAATCCCAAACTCACTCTCACCCTCTCCACTGTACAAGGTTCCTCTACACAGGTCGTCAAACCAGACTTTGTAGTGGGTGCAACAAGTACAGGGGGGAAGTTGATCTCTCTGATCAAGTCCTCCAGCCACACAGTGCTTTGAGAAAGGCCAAGGTGTGGTAAAAGAAGCTGGCCGTGCACATTGTACAAATGGCAATGCATAACGCTTTCCTTCTATCACAATGTGCAGGCCAGACTTCTAAGTTGTACCTTCAGTTCCAAGAGGTAGTGATCAAGGCCCTGATATTTGGCAGTGGTGATAGAGCGGGACCCAGTACTTCCGAAACTGAAGGACCTCGAATTGTACCAGGCCATTATTTCCTGGGGGAGGTCCCTCAAACAGGAAAAAAAGGTAAGTCACAAAAGAGGTGCCGAGTGTGTTCCAAAAGGGGAATACGCAAGGACACCACTTATCATTCTGATACCTGCCCCGACAAACCTGGCCTGTGCATGAAAGAATGCTTCAGAAGGTACCATACTTCCATTCACCACTAAATTAATTTCTAACGTATGAGAACCTGACGTAGTCAGGGGTGGATTAAGAGTAGCAAGGGCCCCGGGCAGTTTAGGAGGCGTGGGCCCCCCACCCCACACACACACACACACACCTGATGTATCACGTGACATGTCACATGATCCCCTGTGATAGATCATGTGATAGTTCACGTGAAATTAATTTGGCACAATATTAATTCTAATAATTTTTTTTAGGCTGTGCCCACTACGCGTTTTTTAAGCGTTTCCGCAGCGGCAATTCCGCTGCGGAAACGCTTAAAAAACGCTTGGTAGAAGGTCTGCCATGTTCCCCAATGATAATCCGCATGTGCTGTGCACATGCTGCGGAAATTTCGGCTGCGGATTATCATTGCGGAAAATCCGCAGCACTAACAATTATTTTGCGGAAGCGCGGCGCTTTCGCCGCCATTGACTTGCATTGGAACCATTGTAATCCGCATCACTGCATCTGTAGATGCAGAATCCATGCGTTTCAATGTGCGGATGGTACCCGGGTTTGGAGAAGAGGAGACTCTCCTCCGGACCCGGGTACCATAGAACCTGTAAAAAAAGAATAAAATAAAAAATAAATATTATACTTACCTTCTGATGGCCCCCGGTGTCTTTATCCGATGCGTCCTGGTTTGCCGGCAGCTCGCGATGGTCTGAAAAGGACCTGCCGTGACGTCATTTAGTCATGAGACGGGTCACGCGACCGCTGACGTTTATATTATATATTTATTTTTACCATTCTTTAACAGTCACACTATATAAATCCATGCCGGTTGCATGGATTTATATAGTGTGACCAAGTTGTCAAGCACTTTCCAAGTGATGCTAAAATCGCTTGGAAAGCGCTTGTCAACCCGCATGCGGAAATGCATGTGAAGAACGCTTCACATCCGCATGTCCCTGGCAGGAAAAACGAATGTACAATCCGCATGTACAATCCGCATGCGTTTTTTCTGCCAGGGAGATGCAGAAACACTCAAAAAAAAATCCAGAGCATTTCTGCATCGTGGGCACATAGCCTTACATTAATTGTATGACTCAATATTGAGCACACGTAGCCATCTATACACAGCAGGAGGCCGCACGTAGCCATCTATACACAGCAGGAGGCCGCACGTAGCCATCTATACACGGCGGGAGGCCGCACGAAGCCATCTATACACGTCAGGAGGCCGCACGTAGCCATCTATACACAGCAGGAGGCCGCACGTAGCCATCTATACACGGCAGGAGGCCGCACGGTGCCATCTATACACGGCAGGAGGCCGCACGGTGCCATCTATACACGGCAGGAGGCCGCATGTAGCCATCTATACACGGCGGGTGGCCGCACGTAGCCATCTATACACGGCGGAAGGCCACACGTAGCCATCTATACACGGCGGAAGGCCACACGTAGCCATCTATACACGGCGGGAGGCCGCACGTAGCCATCTATACACGGCGGGAGGCCAAACGTAGCCATCTATACACATCAGGAGGCCGCACGTAGCCATCTATACACGGTGGGAGGCCGCACGTAGCCATCTATACACGGCGGGAGGCCGCACGTAGCCATCTATACACGGCGGGAGGCCGCACGTAGCCATCTATACACGGCGGGAGGCCGCACGTAGCCATCTATACACGGCGGGAGGCCGCACGTAGCCATCTATACACGGCGGGAGGCCACACGTAGCCATCTATACACGGCGGGAGGCCGCACCTAACCATCTATACACGTCGGGAGGCCGCACGTAGCCATCTATACACGTCAGGAGGCCGCACCTTGCCATCTATACACGTCGGGAGGCCGCATGTAGCCATCTATACACAGCAGGAAGCCGCACGTAGCCATCTATACACAGCAGGAGGCCGCACGTAGCCATCTATACACGGTGGGAGGCCGCACGTAGCCATCTATACACGGCGGGAGGCCGCACCTAGCCATCTATACACGTCGGGAGGCCGCACGTAGCCTTCTATACACGTCAGGAGGCCGCACGTAGCCATCTATACACGTCAGGAGGCCGCACGTAGCCATCTATACACGGTGGGAGGCTGCACGTAGCCATCTATACACGGCGGGAGGCCGCACGGAGCCATCTATACACGGCGGGAGGCCACACGGAGCCATCTATACACGGCGGGAGGCCGCACGGAGCCATCTATACAAAGCAGGAGGCCGCACGGAGCCATCTATACACAGCGGGAGGCCGCACGGTGCCATCTATACACAGCGGGAGGCCGCACGGTGCCATCTATACACAGCAGGGAGCTGAATGGTGCCATCTATACACAGCGGGAGGCCGCACGGCGCCCCCCCACCAGAGACAGCGGGAGGCCGCACGTAGCCATCTATACACAGCAGGGAGCCGCACGGTGCCATCTATACACAGCGGGAGGCAGCACGTAGCCATCTATACACAGCGGGAGGCCGCATGTAGCCATCTATACACAGCGGGAGGCCGCACGGAGCCATCTATACACAGCGGGAGGCAGCACGTAGCCATCTATACACAGCAGGAGGCCGCCCGGAGCCATCTATACACAGCGGGAGGCCGCACAAAGCCATCTATACACAGCGGGAGGCCACACGGAGCCATCTAGACACAGCGAGAGGCCGCACTGTGCCATCTATACACAGCAGGGAGCCCGCACGGAGCCATCTAGACACAGCGGGAGGCCGCACTGTGCCATCTATAGACAGCGGAAGGCTGCACGGCCCCCCCTCCAGAGACAGCAGGAGGCCGCACGGCGCCATCTATACTCAGCAGGAGGCCGCACGCAGTCACGCACACAAACATATACAGACATATACATACACGCATAAACACATTTGAAACACAAAAATACATATAAACAGACATCACACAATGATATCTGCCTGCACACACATACATACATACATACATACACACACACACTCTCACACATACACACTCTCTCACACACACACACACCCACACACTCACCATCCCCCGACTCGGCTCCAGTCCTCCTGGCTCCTGCTCCTCTCCGGTGGTAAGTAGCAGTGCAGGCCGGGCGCGCACTGCGTGACGTCACAGCTAGGAGACACGGCCGCGCACAGGGCCGTGTCTCCGAGAAGTGACGCGGCCGGGCCAGCACACAGGGAAGTTAACTGCTGCAGTGCTGGCCCGGCCGAAGAAGAAGCAGCGGCCGTGCACCGCTGCTGGGGGAGTGGACAGGGGGCCCCCCCCGCCACTGTCTGCCGGTATGTGCCGCGAGGCCACACATATAATGAGGGCAATCCGGCCATAGCCCCCCCCGGAGCCCCAGGCCCCCTGGAGAACTGAGGCCCCAGGCGGTAGCCCGGATTGCCCTCATTATAATCCGCCTATGGACGTAGTGTTCGTCAGGTTGTCCTATGTCAGTTGTGTAGTGTTCGTCAGGTTGTTCTACACAACTGACATATGACACTCCATTATAAAATTCACAAATCAGGTATGAGTTCGAAAAAGGGGGTACTTGTTGGGCATTTCCACTGCTTAGGCACATCAGGGGCTCTGAAAACGTGACATGATGCCCACAGACCATTCCATCAAAGTCTGCATTCCAAAGCGTCACTCCTTCCCTTCCGAGCCCTGGCATGTGCCCAAACAGTAGTTTTCTCCAACACATGGGGTATCAGCGTATTCAGGAGAAATTGGACAACAGATTTTGAGGTCCACTTTCTCCTGTTACTCTTGTGAAAATATTTTTTTAACATTTTTTTGTAAAAAATGTTTTTTTTTATTTTCACAAGTCAACGTTATAATTTTCTGTGAAGCACCTGGGGGTTCAATGCTCACAACACATCTAGATAAATTCAATGGGGGGGTCTAGTTTCCAAAAAGAGGGCACTTGTTGGGCATTTCCACTGTTTAGGCACATCAGGGGCTCTGAAAACGTGACATGACGTCCACAGACCATTTCATCATTCCAGCAATTCTGCATTCCAAAGCGTCACTCCTTTCCTTCCGAGCCGTGCCCTGTGCCCAATCAATAGCTTTCCCCCACATATGGGGTATCCGCATACTCAGGAGAAATTGCACAACAACTTTTGGGGTCCAATTTCCCCTGTTATCCTCATGAAAATAAAAAAAATTGCAGCTAAAAGATCGCTTTTGTGGAAAAAATTTTATTTTTTTTTTCACTGCTCTACTTTATAAACCTTTGTGAAACACTTGGGGGTTCAAAGTGCTCACCACACATCTAAATAAGTTCCTTAAGGGATCTAGTTTCCAAAATGAGGTCACTTTTTGGGGTTTTCCACTGTTTAGACACATGAGGGGCTCTCCAAACGCGACATGGCGTCCGCTGTCAATTCCAGCGAGTTTTGCATTGAAAACGTCAAAGGGTGCTCCTTTCCTTCCGGGCCCTGCTGCGCACCCAAACGGCTTTCCCAAACATATGGGGTATCAGCGTACTCAGGAGAAATTTAACAACAACTTTTGGGGTCCAATTTCTCCTTCACCCTTGTAAAAATAAAAAAATTGGGGTCTAAAGTAAAATTTTTGTGAAAAAAGTTAAATGTTAATTTTTTCCTTTCACGTGCAATTAATTGCTGTGAAGCACGAGAATGGTTAATAAACTTCTTGAATGTGGTTTTGAGCACCTTGGGGGGGTGCAGTTTTTAGAATCGTGTCAATTTTGGGTATTTTCTGTCATAAAGGCCCCTCAAAGTGACTTCGAATGTGATGTGGACAATAAAAAAATTGGTTTTGTAAATTTTGTTGAAAAATGAGAAGTCGCTGGTCAACCCTTATAACTCCCTTACAAAAAAAAATTTGGTCCCAAAATTGTGCTGATGTAAAGTAGACATGTGGGAAATGTTGTTTATTAACTATTTTGAGTGACATATCTCTCTGATTTACGGGCATGAAAATTCAAAGTTTAAAAATTGCGAAATTTTCGCCAAATTTCTGCTTTTTTCACTAATAAACGCAAGTCATACCGAAGAAATTTTACCACTAACATGAAGTACAATATGTCACTAAAAAACAGTCTCAGAATCAGGGGGATCCATTGAAGAGTTCCAGAGTTGATACCTCATAAAGTGACAGTGGTCAGAATTGTAAAAATTGGCCTGGTCATTAATGTGCAAACCACCCTCGGGGGTAAAGGGGTTAAAAAAGAAATCCATTGCTTTTACTATGTCATTCTTAATGGCAATCTATACAGCGTATGATGACATTTTGTTCTTTATGAACACTTAATACAGATTCTAGCCCGAAGGTAATGCAAATTTCCCTTGGCTGAACAAAATGCTTCATTGTGAGTAAATGGATGAAAGGCACTCTGTGGAATTCTAACTCATGACCTCCTGTTTACAATACAGGCGCATTACCCCAGTAAGCCACTGGAACATCACAGGTGCATGCTGTTGTCAAGAAGGGCAGTGAACATTGAATCGCTAATTGGTAAGTTCAAAAAGAAATTCATTGCTTTTACTATGTCATTCTTAATGTCAATTAGTGATGGGCAAGCACTAAAATACACGGGTGCTCGATGCTCGGGTCGAGCAAATTGGAATGCTTGGGTGCTTGACCTGAGCAACGAGCCCAATGTAAGTCTATGGGAAACTCGAGCCTTTTTCGGCGGCTCCACCCGGCGGTCTGCAGAGGGCCTAAAAATTGCCCAAATGGATGGGAACAGTGCTCAAATGTCATGGGAACAGCATAGGGAAGACCCCTGGAAGCATTTCTGACTCCCAGGTCACTGCTGTCAACAACGTTGTCAGAGGTATTACGCCACTTTTACGAACTCACAATAAAACATACAAAAACGAAACCAAAATGGATTTTCCTGGGAAATATGTTAAGGAGCATCCTTTCCAGGGTAATGACTTGTATATAAGGCAAAATAAATATACAAAAACAAAAATGCTCCTCCACACCTTGGGCTATGTTCACACGTAGCGTTTTTGATGCGTTTTTGCACTTTTGCATTGCTTTCAACCAAGACAAATGCATTCACTGGGTCATTTTAACATTTTACAACCTTATCTGGCCATGTGGTGTGTGACACATCATCAGACACATCCTGTTTCATTTATCATGGAGGGACTCTGAAAGTCACAAAGCCTATTTTTATAGGGCCATCAGGCGGCCCTTAATATTCTTAAAGGGCCAGCAGTCGGCCCTCACTATTGTTAGAGAGCCATCATGTGGCTCTGCTTTGTTGTTCCCATTATTAACGAGTGGGTCTCCTATACTGTTATTACGCATGCAGTGGCTGCAAGGGCTGCCAAAAATTTGGAGGCACTCCAATGCCCCTTGGAAGAGACGTAGAGGTCGGAGAGCCTCCTAAAAACAATGTTCCCATTATTAGGAAGTGGGTCTCCCATAGTGTTTGCCTATGCAGTGAATGCAAAAGCTGCCAAAAATTTGCAGGCACTCCAATGCCCCTTGGAAGAGACCTAGAGGTCGGAGAACCTCTTAAAAACAATGTTCCCATTATTAGGAAGAGGGTATCCCATAGTGTTTGCCTATGCAGTGAATGCAAAAGCTTCCAAAAATTGGGAGGCACTCCAATGTCCCTTGGAAGAGACGTAGAGGTCGGAGAGCCTCCTAAAAACAATGTTCCCATTATTAGGAAGTGGGTCTCCCATAGTGATTGCTTATGCAGTGAATGCAAGGGCTGCCAAAAATTTGGAGGTACTCTAATGCCCTTTGGAAGAGACGTAGAAGTCAGAGAGCCTCCTAAAAACAATGTTCCCATTATTAGGAAGTGGGTCTCCCATAGTGATTGCCTATGCAGTGAATGCAAAAGCTGGCAAAAAATTGGAGGCACTCCAATGCCCCTTGGAAGACACGTAGAGGAGGTGATATGGTAGATGGTGGTGAATGATATGGTGATGGATGATGAGGAGAAGTTAGAGGACAAGAGCAAATACACAAAATCAGGAAGCGCATACTCATGTCTGGGTGTGAAGATAGAGATGCATGGGAATAAAATTAGACCTCCCAAAAAAAAGACACTGTTTTTGAGTTTAGGTTACGCTACTATCATTCAGTGGTGTTGAGAAGTCTGGCCCAATCCAGCCCTTGTTCATTTTTTATAAGAGTCAGCCTGTAAGCATTTTCAGTTGACAGGCGGATGCACCTATCGGTTATAATTCCACCGGCGGCACTAAAAACATGCTCTGATAAAACGCTAGCTGCAGGGCAGGCCAGGTGTTATGATCTGCAACAAGTACTATGGAAAGATAGGGGAAAGCTGTCCCTACAGTAAGACTAAGCTGAATCCCTACGATGTAGTGAGCTGCCTGTTCCTAGCGAACAGACACTCCTTTGTCCTCGGCTAGTCTGAACGAAGACCTATAGCATAAGGGGAGGGGTCCCTAAAAGAACTAAGGCCTGGGACAAAAATGGGACACCTCCTAAACAGAGAAGTTGTTGCAGAACACAAAAAGACAAACTGACAAAAAGGTACTAGAGGTCCTAGAAGGACCAAGCGAACTGACAGAGAAAGACAACGAAGCACCTCGCTAGAGAAACAGTCAAACACTGAAGTCCAGCACAGTCAAAAGGGCGGAGCTGGAATATAAAGGCAGATGGTCACGTGACCGCAAAACACAAGATGGAAAAAAACAAACAGAAGGGTTCTAACAGTACTCCCTCTTTTATGAGGATCCTCCAGATCCTCCAGGCCCAGGCCTATCCGGAAACCTCTTGTGGAAAGCTTTAACAAGCCTAGGAGCAGAGACATCATCCGTCCTTACCCAGGAGTTGTCTTCGGGACCGAAACCCTTCCAGGAGACAAGATACTGTAATCTCCACCTATGCCATCTAGAATTCAAGATACGAGAAATTTCATATTCGCCGTCTTCCACCACAGGAGGAACTGTGACACTGGAATCCCTATCTGACACATCAGCCTTTTTCAACAAGGAAACATGAAACACAGGATTAATCTTCCAGGAAGTAGGGACATCCAACCTAACAGCAGACGGGTTAACAACCTGAAGCACTTTAAATGGACCCACAAACTCAGGACCCAGTTTTTTAGAGGGAATCCTCAACCGCAGGTTCTTTGAGGACAACCAAACCATGTCACCCACAGTAAACAAAACCTCCTTACGTTTCCTGTCAAAATACTTCTTGGCCTTCTTGTTAGCCTCTTGAAGGTTGCAATGTACATTAGTCCAAACTCTCTCCAAATCACCGGAAAAATTCTCCTTCTCCGGCACCGCCGACCCCAATTTGGAGAACGAACCAAAAGACGGATGTCTCCCAGTACAACAGAAAAAAGGAGAACACCCAGCAGAGGAGGATGTATGATTGTTAAGAGCAAATTCCGCGAGAGGCAGAAACTCAGACCACACCTCTTGATTGTCCGTCACAAAACAACGCAAAAACTGTTCTACATCCTGGTTCTTTCAGTCTGTCCATTAGACTCAGGATTATACCCAGACGAAAATGACAAATGGACTTCCAACCTGTCACAAAAAGCACGCCAAAAGCGAGCCACAAACTGAGGTCCTCTATCAGAAACAATATCTGTGGGAACGCCATGAAGCTTGACAAATGCCTTAGTGAGTGTCTCGGCGCAGGGCAACTTAATGAATAGAACCAAATGACACATCTTACTAAAATGGTCCACGACCACCCAGATGACAGTAAAACCCTCGGACACAGGAAGATCAGTAATAAAATCCATTGTGAGATGCGTCCAAGGTGCACTAGGAACCTCCAGAGGGCAAAGCAACCCCGCAGCAGGAGTATGTGAAGCCTTTGACCTAGCACACACAGTACATTGATGCACCCACTTGATGACTTCTTTCTGCCATCCAGGCCACCAAAAACTGCGACTGATAAGTATCTTAGTCTCAGAAATTCCTGGATGACCTGCCAACCGAGACTCATGACACTCCGCAAACAAATCTCTCCTAAAGGTTCTAGGCACGAACAACCTCCCATGGGGAGTGTTAGATGGGGCATCATCTTGAGCTTTCAGAATCCCATCCTCCAAAACGGATTCCAATGCCGCCACCACAACTCCTTTCTGTAAAATGCTCTCTTCCTCCTCGGCACCGACCGTAGGAGAGAAGCTGCGAGATAAAGCATCGGCTTTAACATTCTTAGTACCAGGGATATAGGTAACAGAAAAATGAAACCGAGAAAAAAAAAGTGCCCACCTACTGTAGCTTAACGGGCATTCAAGCGCTTGGCAGCATCCAGATAGATCAAATTCTTATGATCTGTGAAAGCCTGAATAGGAAATCTAGCGCCTTCCAAAAAATGACGCCAATGTTCAAACGCAAGTTTAATAGCCAGCAACTCCCGATTTCCAACATCATAATTCATTTTGGTTTCCGAAATTTTTTTCGAAAAGAAGGCACAAGGATGTACTCCATCCCTGCTCTCCTGAGACAAAACTGCTCCGACCCCCACCGATGAAGCATTGACATCGACCAAAAAAGGCTTGGTCTCATCAGGCTGCATAAGGATAGGGGCAGAACTGAACCTCTCTTTGAGATACTTAAACGCTTCAATGGCCTCAGTAATCCACTGGACCGTATTCGCACCTTTCCTGGTGAGATCGGTTAGAGGTTTAACAATTACAGAAAAATTCTTAATGAATTTCCTGTAATAATTGGCAAAACCTAAAAATCTCTGAATAGATTTCAAACCAATAGGCCTAGGCCATTCCTGCACAGCCTGAACCTTCACAGGGTCCATCTCAAAGCCCTCGCTGGAGACAATGTAGCCCAAAAATCTAATTTTCTGCACAGCGAACTCACATTTCTCCAGCTTAGCAAAGAGTGAATTATCACTCAATAACTGCAAAACTTCACGTACACTCTGCCAATGGGACTCCAGATCTGGTGAATAAATCAAAATGTCATCCAAATACACAACCACATTCTTACCAATCAAAGGTCTCAGGATGTCATTAATAAGGTTCTGAAAAAATGCAGGTGCATTGGTAAGACCAAAAGGCATCACCAGATTCTCAAAATGACCTACCGGAGTGTTAAAAGCAGTTTTCCATTCATCACCTTCCTTCACATGTAACAAATTGTATGCCCCCCGGAGATCAATTTTGGAGAACCACTTGGCTCCCACTAACTGGTTAAACAAGTCAGGAATTAACGGCAATGGGTAGGAATTGCGTACGGTAATCTTATTAATTTCACGAAAATCCAGACATGGACGTAAACCCCCGTCCTTTTTTTTAACAAAGAAAAATCCAACTGCCACAGGCGACTTAGAAGGTCTAATGTGACCAGCAGCCAGGCTAGTCTCTATGTATTCCTCCAAGGCCTTTCTTTCAGGGATAGTCAGATTAAACAAGCGACTCTTGGGAAGAGTAGCTCCCGGAACAAACTCAATGGCGCAATCATAATCCCTATCATAGAATCATAGAATCATAGAATGGTAGAGTTGGAAGGGACCTCCTGGGTCATCTGGTCCAACCCCCTGCTCAAAGCAGGATTCACTAAATCATCTCAGACAGATGTCTGTCCAGCCTCTGTTTGAAGACGTCCATTGAAGGGGAACTCACCACCTCTCGTGGCAGCCTGTTCCACTCATTAATCACCCTAACTGTCAAAAAGTTTTTTCTAATATCTAATCTGTGTCTCCTCCCATTTAGTTTCATCCCATTGCTTCTAGTCTTTCCTTGTGCAAATGAGAATAAAGATGATCCTTCTACAATGTGACAGCCCTTGACATATTTGTAGACAGCTATTAAGTCTCCTCTCAGTCTTCTTTTTTGCAAGCTAAACATTCCCAAATCCTGCAACCGTTCCTCATAGGACATGGTTTGCAGACCAGTCACCATTCTGGTCGCTCTTCTCTGAACTTGCTCCAGTTTGTCTATGTCTTTTTTAAAATGTGGTGCCCAAAACTGTACACAGTATTCCAGATGAGGTCTGACCAAAGAGGAGTAAAGACCGATAATGACTTCACGTGATCTAGACTGTATGCTTCTGTTAATACATCCCAGAATTGTATTTGCCTTTTTTGCTGCTGCATCACACTATTGACTCATGTTCAGTCTATGATCTATTAGTATACCTAAGTCTTTTTCACATGTACTGTTGCTTAGCTCTATTCCTCCCATTCTGTATATGCTTTTTTCATTTTTATTGCCCAGATGTAGTACTTTACATTTTTCCCTGTTAAAAACCATTCTGTTGGTTGCTACCCACTGCTCCAGTTTATTTAGGTCTTTTTGAATCCTCTCTCTCTCTTCTCTAGTATTAGCTATCCCTCCTAGCTTTGTGTCATCAGCAAATTTAATCAGTTTACCCTCAATTCCTTCATCTAAATCATTGATAAAGATGTTGAACAATACAGGTCCCAGGACGGAGCCCTGTGGTACCCCACTTGAGACATTCATCCAGCTGGATGTGAAGCCATTTACAACCACCCTTTGAGTCCGATCACTAAGCCAGTTATGAATCCACCTAACAGTTGCCTGGTCCATTGCATACTTGGTCATTTTTTCAATAAGGATGGTGTGAGATACTTTGTCAAATGCTTTGCTGAAGTCAAGATATACTATATCTACAGCATTTCCCTGATCCACCCAGTCAGTGATTCTGTCATAGAAGGAAATTAAGTTAGTCTGACATGACTTGTTAGTTACAAACCCATGCTGACTCTGGTTAATCACTTCATTCTTATCCATGTACTTACATACATGTTGTTTAATAATTTGTTCAAAGATCTTTCCTGGTATAGAAGTCAGACTCACCGGCCTATAGTTCCCTGGGTCCACCTTCTTCCCCTTTTTGAAGATAGGAACAACATTTGCTCTTCTCCAGTCTTCTGGGACTTCTCCTGTTCTCCAAGAATTTTCAAAGATTATGGAGAGTGGTTCTAAAATTTCTTCTATGATCTCCTTCAGTACTCTGGGGTGTAATTCATCTGGACCTGGAGACTTGAACTCATTTATGTTAGCTAAATATTCCCTCACAATCTTTCTGTTTACAGATAACTTGGATTCCTCTATTCCTCTAAAAGGACAGTGAAGATCAGTTGATGTTACATTTTCTTTCTGAGAGAAAAGTTTCTATGAGGAAGTAAAACTTGCGACTCCTCCTCTGAAAAAAACCTCCAAAAATCTTGAATAGGTACCGGTAATTCCCCTTTTTCACAGCCGCAATGCGACCATTACAACATTTATCATAGCACTTCGGACTCCAAGACTTAATCCCATTAGTAGACCAGTCCAGTAAAGGATTGTGCAGTTTTAACCAAGGCAATCCTAGAACAACCGGAAAGGGTAAATTATCTAATACAACCAAGTCCAAAATTTCTTGGTGAACTCCATTGATAGTGAGGGGAAATGCAGCAACCTTGTGAGTAATACATTTCAAGGGAGTGTTATCAATTGCAATCACAGAAATAGGTGATGACAAAGGTTTGGATTTCAATTTAATGTTTTCCAAAAACCCTTTATCAATCACATTAAGTGTTGAACCACAATCCACAAATACCTGAAATTCAATCAAATCTCCCTGCAAAGTAGTACTCCCAGAAAGAAATACTCCTGCAGAGCGTAAACAAGCAATACGGGCATACCTGACCTTTTTTTTTTCTTTACTTAAACGAAGCTCACAATACTTAATCAAATGGTCAGCTTTACCACAATAAAGACACAATCCCTCAGCGAACCTCCGGTCTCTTTCCTGAGAGCGGAATGACATCGTCCCAATCTCCATCGGTTCTCCACCGTCTGAGCAGATTTTCTGGGGACTAGGAACTGACATTACTGGAGTCTTTACCTCATTCAGCCTGAACCTCGGCCTCCTGTCCACACGAACAGCTAATTGCATGGCATCCTGCAGAGTCTCTGGTGCAGGGAATGCAATTAGCATATCCTTAACCCTTTCACTCAGACCATCAAGAAATAAACATTTCAGAGCAGGATCATTCCATAAGACTTCTGAAGCCCATCTTCTGAAGTGTGTGCAATAATTTTCAACATCACCTGACCCCTGATTCAAATGCCTGAGTTCTGCCTCAGCTGATGAGATTCTATCAGGATCGTCATATCATAGACCCATAGCAGAAAAAAATTCTTCTACAGACCTTAAGCATGGATCATTAGGTTGGAGAGAAAAGGCCCACCCCTGTGGTTCATTGCGCAAAAGTGACATAATAAAACCAATGCACTGTGATTCATTCCCAGAGGACCTTGGTCTCAAATGAAAATATAACAAATAAGCATTTTTAAAGGAAAAAAAATCTTGCTGTTTACTATAAAAAATATCAGGCAGTCCTACCTTGGGTTCCACAAAATGCACTCCAGAACAGCTACTCACGTGTTGCTGGAGCTCGGCCACCTCCAGAGACAATCCCTGCAAGCGTTGAGCCAAATCCTGGACGGAAACCATACTGATCCCCGATTTTCTTTCCATTTAGTTTTTTGGGCTGGGCTTACTGTTATGATCTGCAACAAGTACTAAGGAAAGATAGGGAAAAGCTGTCCCTACAGTAAGACTAAGCTGAATCCCTACAATGTAGCGGGCTGCCTGTTCCTAGCGAACAGACCCGCCTTTGTCCTCGGCTAGTCTGAACGAAGACCTATAGCATAAGGGGAGGGGTCCCTAAAAGAACTAAGGCCTGGGACAAAAATGGGACACCTCCTAAACAGAGAAGTTGTTGCAGAACACAAAAAGACAAACTGACAAAAAGGTACTAGAGGTCCCAGAAGGACCAAGCGAACTGTCAGAGAAAGGCACCGAAGCACCTCGCTAGAGAAACAGTCAAACACTGAAGTCCAGCATAGTCAAAAGGGCAGAGCTGGAATATAAAGGCAGATGGTCACGTGACCGCAAAACACAAGATGGAAAAAAACAAACAGGAGGGTTCTAACACTACTCCCTCTTTTATGAGGATCCTCCAGATCCTCCAGGCCCAGGCATAGAGAGCCAGTTCATTTCACGTGTCCAGATTGGATACCCAGTAATTATAAGGCACAGAGAAATCACGGAGGACATTGGTATGGTCGGCAAGGTACTCCCTCACTATCTTCCCAAAATTTGCACTCCTTGTGAGAGTACCCCGCACCTCAGGGCCTGTGCGATGGGAGGGTCTGAGAAAACTGTCCCAGAACTTTGACAGTGTTCCCCTGCCTCTGCTGGATTGGAGTTGTGTCTTTCTCGCCTGTACTCCTTGGTTGTCCAATGAACTGTGACCACTGCCACCAGCGTTTTCAGATGGGAATTTTTTTAATAATTCAGCATCAAGGGTCTGCTGGTACTGCCACATTTTAGTAGACCTGTCTCTCTCGGGAATAAGAGATAGAAAGTTCTCCTTGTAGCGTGGGTAAGCGTCACCAACCAGTAATGACGGTCACCCAAAATATTGAGAACGCGAGGGTCATGGGAAAGGCAGTGTAACATAAACTCAGCCATGCGTGCCAGACTGCTAACAGGCAAGACTTCCGTTGTTGATACTGGTAGTCAACAACTGCCAACTTCTGCTCACAAATCCTTCCCAACATCTGCAATGTAGAGTTCCAACATGTGGGGACATCACACAACAGGCGGTGAGCTGGAAGCTGCAAACGCTGCTGAAACACAGCAAGAGTGGTGGAAGCTGTAAGTGACTTTCTAAAATGGGTACACAGGCGGCGTACTTTGACAAGCAGATCCGGCAGCTCTGGGTAGGTTTTGAGAAACCGCTGAATCACGAGGTTAAGCACATGGGCCAGGCATGGTACGTGTGTGAGCTCGCCTTGCCTCAGAGCCACCACCAGGTTTTGGCTATTGTCACACACGACCATGCCTGGCTGTAGGTTCAGCGGTGTGAGCCACAGATCTGCCTGCTCTTTCAGAGCTGTCCACAACTCTTAAGTGTTGTGTGGTTTGTCACCTAAGCATATTAGCTTCAGCACAGCCTGTTGCCGCTTGGCCGAGGCAGTGCTGCAGTGCTTCCAGCTTGGAACTGATGTGGTCATTTCAGAGATGGATGCTGAAGAGGAGGAGGAGATGCAGGAGCTGTAGAATGTGGGGGCAACCCTGATTGACCCAGGGCCTGCAATCCTCGGCGTCGGGAGGATGTGTTCCGTCCCAAGGTCTGACTGGGTTCCGGCTTCCACTATGTTAACTTAGTGTGCCATCAGCGAGATGTACCGTCCCTGCCCACAAGCACTTGTCCACATGTTCGTAACTGTGTTGTTGAGGGCATGGCTAATGTGGGACACGTGCTAGTGTAATGCGGGGACGGCACACCGGGAGAAATAGTGGCGGCTGGGGACCTAGTACCGAGGGACGGCCGCCGCCATCAGGTTGCGGAAAGCAACAACTGAAGGGTAGGGACAACTAAATGCTGCGCTGGGACAAGGACATGGATGTGCTTGGTGGTGGTGCTAGTTGAGAGTATGCAACAACAGGTGCAAGGCAGGAGGCATCTTCGCATGCACCATGGACAGAGGATTGGCTTGCACGCACAACAGCGGAAGAAGCAGTGGTGCCACCCGTAGACACTGTTCCTGGACCCTGGGGTTCAGCCCACTTAGTCGGGTGCTTTGCTGCCATGTGCCTGATCATGCTGGTGGTGGTCAGGCTGCTAGTTTTGCTACCTCTGCTGATGCTGGCCTGGCAGGTGGTGCAAATGGCCTTTTTGGGGTTATCGGCAGAGTCTTTAAAAAACAACCAGACTCGGGAAGACCTAACAGTTGTACTGGCAACTTCCATCGTGTTGATGTTACGGGGAGCAATTGCCCGCCTTCTGTCTGCGGCCACCACACTGCTTCTTCCTGCCTGTTGTGATGCTATGCCTCCCTCCCCCTGTGTGCTGCTGTCCTCGCTCTGTATGTCCCCCTGCCGGGTTGGGTCAGTTGCTATATCATCCAACCTCGTCTTCCACTTCCACATCCTGGTCCTCCTCCTGACTTTCTGGCAATTGTGTCTCATCATCGTTCACCTCTTGTGACAGTTTCCCACCGTCACCTTCGTGTGACTGTGGACAAAGGAGAGGGGAGGGGTTGCACTACCAATACTTATGCTAATACTGAAGGGGGTGCTACGTCATGTAGAGGAAAGATGCATGGTAATGTATAGAAAAAGACACTACATAGCGACGAGCACACCTCCAATGGAGAAAATAGGAAAAAAGTTTATTGAACAACTCATGATAAAATCATTTAAAAGAGGCCATTTCATGGCATGTACACTGTCCCCCGCATGACAGATATCAAATAGCAAACAATTATTGGCATCCCAAAATTTGTACAAATATAATCAATCAATTGAAGATGACCCTCAGATAATGAGACAATATAACATCTGAAAATCCCCAATTATGCACGTGGAGAATGGAATATATTAACAGGTGAGTAACCGTAAAATACAGCATGCACAAAGATAACAGGCAAAATCAATATGAGTGGACAAAGACATACAGTACAGACCAAAAGTTTGGACACACCTTCTCATTTAAAGATTTTTCTGTATTTTCATGACTATGAAAATTGTACATTCACACTGAAGGCATCAAAACTATGAATTAACACATGTGGAATTATATACTTAACAAAAAAGTGTGAAACAACTGAAAATATGTCTTATATTCTAGGTTCTTCAAAGTAGCCACCTTTTGCTTTGATGACTGCTTTGCACACTCTTGTCATTCTCTTGATGAAAGAGGGGCTATAGTAATAGGTGCATCGGCCGTGGCTATGGAAGGGCACGAAGTACTCCCCGCAGTCATCTTTTGTACCCTGCTCGACGGCAACATCAGACCCCTGAGAGGACCCGCTTCATCTCAGCATTCAACTATGAGTGGGGAGCTACATGAGACGGGTCCTCTCCCGACACTGGAATATTCTCAACATGGAGCCCTGTCTAAGGGACTATGTGGGTGATTACCCACTCATGACGGCCAGGCGTGCCAACAACCTGGGGGATCTTCTTGTCTCCAGCCATTATGTCCCCCCCCATCCAATCCCTTTGGGTCCCACGGTAGGCTCTTTCCCCTGTGGTCACTGCGTGACGTGCGCCAATGTCCTTCGCTGTACCTCCTTCACTTCATCTGATGGTTCCCGCACTTTTAAGATCTCTAAATTTATCTCATGTGGCTCGACCCATGTGGTGTATTTGTAGCACCCTGAGGATTCGGCTGCTACAGGGGTATTGCACCTCAACCCAGAGGTGTGATATTCCACTCCCGGGTAAGGATGGAGTGTGGAACTGAGCTCAGTTAGCTGCATGCACTACACACATCCCATTTCCGAGGAACAGACCGATGGTACTCCCACTAGAGAAATGTGCAGGTACAACAGTGTCTGTTCCTGGCTGGAGTGGGAGGGGGGTGGAACATCCCAGTAGTGTAGGGGCAGATAGGGGGAGCAGTCTGGGTAAAGCTAGGAGCTCATTGGGTGCTGGTCACCTGAGCTCACACATAGAGGGAGTATATAAGGTGGGCACCATCTTAGATCAGGGTCAGTCTGTGAGACGTCAGTCAGTCTGTCAGTCTTTTGTCAGAGCAGAGCAGAGGAAGAGAGCAGAGGAGAAGAGCAGCTCCAAGGCCAAGAGAGAGAGAGAGGAGAAAGAAAGACCCAGAGGGGGAGAAAGAAGGAACTCCAAGAGCCCAAATTAGACCAGAGGGTGAAGAGTTGGCAACAGGGTACCGGATCCCAAGCTGGCAGAGGCTACAGCACACCTTAGCCAGGAACCGGAGGTCGTGGGCAGGATCTGCCACGACCACCCACTAAATCCACCCGGAAGGCAGACCAGGAATAGGGTCAGGGAACCCAGAGACAAGGGTTTACCACCAAGAGGCCCGAGGGAGCCGGACATAGGTGGATCCCTGGTGGGGAAGGCCAGAGAAGAGGACAAGACAGAAAGGGAGCTCAGGACCACGCTCCAGAATCACCTGGGGGTTGGCCGAGTCCAGGACCTGGTGGACGCAGCACGGCTCGGGTGGTCACTCAAGGCCGGAGTGACCAGAACAACTGCAGTAAGTAAACAAACCCTGAACTGCACAGCCCGACTCTGAGTCTCATTTCCATCCCCGCTGCACCACCACAACCCCCATCCTCTGCAACTGACCCCCTGAGGCTATACCCCTCCCGTTGGAGGTTATACTACCTGAGCTGCACATACATCACCAGCCTCAGCGGACCCTGCTGCAGCGGCGGCCGTACTGACCGCAATTCAACGGGTGGCGTAGTCGACACAAAAGAACATCTAGAAACATCATAAGGACTGCCACACACTGAGTTTGACACCCTGGGCACGGACCGGGTCACAGCCACTCGGAGACTACAACCCCCATCTGATCCGGCTCCGGGTATCCCCAACAACACTGGCCCAGGGGGCGCGTCAACTTTGGCGTAGTCGGCAGGATAACGTGCCCGCAACAACCGGGTACTGCGTGCCTGAAGAAAAGTACACCGTTACCTCAAAAAGAAGTCTCCTGCCGGTTCCAGAGGGTCCCCGCCATCGGGCCCCATCACAGGTCGTTTCCCGCCGGTTGTCCGCTATTTGCAGCTTTTTCCCGCCATCCATGGAGTTTCCCGCCACTGGGAGACGATTCCCGCCATTTCCGAAGATTTCCCGCCTTGGGGGAGCGGACGCCATTATGGGCGTGCCAGAGGGTGGCAAGAGGCCACCTCCCATCGTGGGCCAGGTCGAAGAATGGCGCCAAAAGCGGAAACCGCGCCCACCAACAGAGACTGTGATGCTGGAAGTGTCCATCAGCGTAAGAGAACTGCCCCTGGAACTGACAATCACAAAGTTGCCCCGGGACCACCCTCGATGTGGGCGGAGACAGAAGAAGAGAACAAAGATGGGTGTCGCCTGGAGCAGTCTGGAGAGAGCGCACCCGGAGACAAGACGTCTGGAAGAGAGTCCAGAGAGAGCCTCCCCGGAGATGGAGGGAGAGTCAGGCAGCACCGACCCAGTGGTCAGGAGCCTGTTGCAGGTCGCCACTCCAGAAGGCCTGCTGGAGATCCTAGCACAGCTCCCCCGAGACCGGGAGTGTGCACAGACCGCGCTGGAGGGCCTCGCACAGAGGTTGGCCCGGGTGCAGCGAGAGACGTTGGCGGAGTGGAGCCGAGAGATGGCCCAGCAGACCGAGACTCGTCAGCGGAGCACGCCGCCCGAGACGAGGAGACAGACCGCCTCTGAGGATGGCGCAGGAGGACTGAAGGCCGGAGACGGCGCCAAGAAGGGAGCCGAACGAATGGAGGCAGGTAAAGGGGACGTCACTACCCCGAGCCGGGAAACCGCGTGCCTGCCCCAGCTCCCCGTCGCAGAGCCCGAAGTACCCCCTGCCATGCCCGTCGCTGCAACGTCACCGCCGCAGACTAGGCCTCAAACGGAAGCCGCGACCCCTGTGACGTCACACGCCTCGACCTCGAGCGTGGCCAAGCAGGAAGTACCATCGGCCTGGTCGCAAGGCCTAGTACCCCCGGGCGCCGCAATACCAACAGCGCCCCCTACCTCCGCGGAGCCCCCGGCCTGGTCGCAGGGCCGAGTAACCACGGGCGCCGCCGTTCTTACGGTGCCCTTTTCCTTTAGCGTGCCCCAAGCCTGGTCGCAAGGCCTGGTCAACCCGGGCGCCGCTACCACCACGGCGCCCATAACACCTAAAGTACCGCACCTGGGTGAGGACCTGTTCGCCCAGCATACGTGCCCGGATGGGCAGCCCTTCGTATGGCCCCAGGAATACATCCAGCTGGAGCTGCAAAAAGCAAGGGCCATGTGCGAACCCCTGATCCCGGCTCCAAAGCCCATGAAGAGGATCTCGCCCCCGCTAGAAGAGACCCAGTTTGAGTGGGATCCCACCGGAGAAGACCTCATGGGGTTCACTCAGGAGACTCGGGCAGCCGCAGCGGAGCGTGCAGAGTGCTGCCGCCAGCAGCTCGAGGTCTTTGAGAGGGAGCGGAGAGAGAGGCGGGTCCGGGAACAACAAGCCCAAATAAGGAGCGCGGAGCAGAAGAGCCGGACCAGGAGAAACCCCCGTGCAGCGCATGGTCCCCGTACCATCGGGACTGTGATAAAGTTCAATCTGCAGCATGGGTGGGGTTTCATCAGGGATCACCGCACCCCAGGCGACGTCTTCGTGACCAGGAGAGACGTTGAGTCCCACCTACCGGAGGGACACAGAGGTCGTGACCTGTATTTAGGGGACGAGGTCACCTTCACCCGGCACAAGTGTGCCAAAGGACCCTACGCCCTCCATGTGCATCGCCTGACGGAGGAGGAGCTGCGGTGTGAGGAGGAGCAAGAGGACCCGGACGGGTCTGAAACTGAAACTGTCCACAAAGAAAGAGCAGGAGGACGCCGTCGTTGAGTACGGTAGAGAGAGACTGTACATAGTTACCCGTCAGGGTATAAGAACTGTTACTTATTTAAAATATGTTCCCCGTTGGGACCAGCCAAGAGTGAACTGTTAACCCCGTGTGTCCCTAGTTCCTAATACCTGGCCGAGGACTGAGAGCGGCCATATTCCCTTGTATATAGTTGCGCTTCTTAAAGGCGCCCCCTACCGGTTTTATAGGAAACCGTGTTTCTTCAAGAGACTGTCGCACTTTACCCGGTCACAAGTTGCACCGTGACCAGAGGAACCAGAAACAAGAATGTTTATATGAAAAGTTTATTGCTGCTGATGATGTTTTATATGTTTTATATGTTTATGTTTTATGAAAAAAAAAAAAATGTATGTTTGTGGTTGTTTATATCTTACAGCCCGAGGACGTGCTGTGATTTACCAGGGGGGAATGTAGCACCCTGAGGATTCGGCTGCTACAGGGGTATTGCACCTCAACCCAGAGGTGTGATATTCCACTCCCGGGTAAGGATGGAGTGTGGAACTGAGCTCAGTTAGCTGCATGCACTACACACATCCCATTTCCGAGGAACAGACCGATGGTACTCCCACTAGAGAAATGTGCAGGTACAATAGTGTCTGTTCCTGGCTGGAGTGGGAGGGGGGTGGAACATCCCAGTAGTGTAGGGGCAGATAGGGGGAGCAGTCTGGGTAAAGCTAGGAGCTCATTGGGTGCTGGTCACCTGAGCTCACACATAGAGGGAGTATATAAGGTGGGCACCATCTTAGATCAGGGTCAGTCTGTGAGACGTCAGTCAGTCTGTCAGTCTTTTGTCAGAGCAGAGCAGAGGAAGAGAGCAGAGGAGAAGAGCAGCTCCAAGGCCAAGAGAGAGAGAGAGGAGAAAGAAAGACCCAGAGGGGGAGAAAGAAGGAACTCCAAGAGCCCAAATTAGACCAGAGGGTGAAGAGTTGGCAACAGGGTACCGGATCCCAAGCTGGCAGAGGCTACAGCACACCTTAGCCAGGAACCGGAGGTCGTGGGCAGGATCTGCCACGACCACCCACTAAATCCACCCGGAAGGCAGACCAGGAATAGGGTCAGGGAACCCAGAGACAAGGGTTTACCACCAAGAGGCCCGAGGGAGCCGGACATAGGTGGATCCCTGGTGGGGAAGGCCAGAGAAGAGGACAAGACAGAAAGGGAGCTCAGGACCACGCTCCAGAATCACCTGGGGGTTGGCCGAGTCCAGGACCTGGTGGACGCAGCACGGCTCGGGTGGTCACTCAAGGCCGGAGTGACCAGAACAACTGCAGTAAGTAAACAAACCCTGAACTGCACAGCCCGACTCTGAGTCTCATTTCCATCCCCGCTGCACCACCACAACCCCCATCCTCTGCAACTGACCCCCTGAGGCTATACCCCTCCCGTTGGGGGTTATACTACCTGAGCTGCACATACATCACCAGCCTCAGCGGACCCTGCTGCAGCGGCGGCCGTACTGACCGCAATTCAACGGGTGGCGTAGTCGACACAAAAGAACATCTAGAAACATCATAAGGACTGCCACACACTGAGTTTGACACCCTGGGCACGGACCGGGTCACAGCCACTCGGAGACTACAACCCCCATCTGATCCGGCTCCGGGTATCCCCAACAACACTGGCCCAGGGGGCGCGTCATATTACGCCACATGTGGTTGCCAAATGATTTATGTCGGCTTAACCACAAGGGAGTTGAGAATTAGTGTGCGGGAACATGTGCGGGACATTGGCGCGGCCAAGTCAGTGACAGACTCCCGAGAGCTCAAGACACTACCACGTCACTTCAGAGCGGTTCACAATTGCGACCCGCGTACTCTGAAAGTGCGTGGTATAGACATGGTACAGTTGGGCTCTCGCAGAGGAAATGCCAAACAACTTCTGGCCCAGAAAGAGGCCAGATGGATTACCAACCTGGATACCATGGCCCCGCGTGGCCTAAATGAAAATCTGGGATTTTCATCTTTTCTTTAACCTGTGGTTGTATTGTGGGTGCTCTCCTGTAGTTCCCGCTCTGGATTTTTTCAGATCCGGTTGCGGTAATGTTTTTAGTTTGTTGTTCTTATTCATTTTATTAATTTTTCCCAATTTCCCTCACTTTCTTTATTTAGTGCCAATAATTCCAACAAGCTCTTCAGTGCCTGACCTCAGCCCTGAGTCTTGATTTGGGGTGTGATTTGACTGTTTCTAGGAGATGATCTAGATATGCCTCCTTTCAGATATGCCTGATTACTACTGGACACTGCTGACCTCATAATATATATCTTCATTGCTTTTTTGTCTGATTAGTGCACACTTGATACTTATGGGGGTGTCCTATTGTTATCATTTTTTATTGTATGTGGCGCTGATGCGTGTGTGCTCATGTACTTTGTGCATGTGCACGCATGCATCCATACCATGCACTCCTCACTAATGAGTGCGTGTGTGTATTATTCTGGGGGCTGCCCCTTTTGATCATCCTGCTCCTTCACTGATATTGGGATTTGCAATGGCTTATGTAATTGACACCAACATCTGGGGGTTGCGCGCGTGCGCCACGGTCCTCCGCTCCCCCGTACCCGGCCGTCTCTCTGTCCCTGGAGCGTTCCTGTGAGCGCGTCATTTCACGCTCTTGCGGGCGCGCCTGGGACATGACGGCCTGGGCTCGTGCGGCGGGGGGCGGGGGTCCGGGCGCATGCGCCGCTTGCCTACAGTGTGCTATTCCCTGACTCGCAGTCACATGACCACTTATGGGCGTATTTAAAGAAGGTCCTTCTGGCGCTTGCTGACATGCGCCTCTTGAGAAATATAGGCTAAACGCGCGCTGGGGCGTGTTGTTATCATCACCGCAATCTCACTATGGTCACAGTGGTCTGAGGGCTCTACAATTCTTATCTCCTGGTGAGTGTTACCCATGATTGAATTAGGGAAAGGAGACATGTGATATTGGATTGCCCATATACTTTAGCCCACTAGGGCCTTTTTAGGCTTATCAGAAGTGGTGATTCCCATGACATAATATCCCACACTCACCACTAATATCCATACGGAGATATATTTTTGGCCCATCGCCCATGTGTCCTTACAATACCCTTCACCTTGTACTTTATACCCCCTCTTTATGATGTAATATTATGTAAACCTTGTTATGTAACTTTCATTGAATAAAATAATGACTTTTATGCCTTTATAATCATGTTTTCTCCTGTTTCAATGACATATATACACTGTAGGTAGGCCCTAGGTCATGGCCACATCAACTTATCAACCTAAAAAGTCTGAGAATAGAAGTTCCTCAATTAGTCCAAAAGGAGCTACCGAGTGTAGATCGTAAATCCACCGTGATTCAGTTTGTAACAGTCTCCTATTTAAGTTGTCGCCTCTACCCGATCCAGTGATTTTTTGGAGGCCCACAATACGAGTATCTGTATGGCTGCCCTGATGATGGTTACACCCCTTTGGGAGATAGATTATTCTTAGATCTTCCAGCCCAATACTGGGCATTGTGTATTATCTATTGGTTTGGGTTATTTTCCATTTTTTGACAGCAACAGGTTTATGGTATTATATTACCTTTTATCATGAAGGTTATTTGATTGTGGTCAACATTTATTGGGATATATGTCTTTGTCCACTCATATTGATGTTGCCTCTTATCTTTGTGCATGCTGTATTTTACGGTTACTCACCTGTTAATATATTCCATTCTCCATGTGCATAATTGGGGATTTTCAGATGTTATATTGTCTCATTATTTGAGGGTCATCTTCAATTGATTGATTATATTTGTACAAATTTTGGGTTGCCAATAATTTTTTGCTATTTGATATCTGTCATGCGGGGGACAGTGTACATGCCATTCCATGGCCTCTTTTAAATGATTTTATCATGTGTTGTTCAATAAACTTTTTTTCTATTTTCTCTATTGGAGGTGTGCTCGTCACTATGTACTGTCTTTTTCTATACATTACCTTCGTGTGACCGTGGCTGCTGCAATATTTGGGCATCGCTACATGCCATCTCCTCTTGCCCAGCTTCAAGTGGACCAGGCGAGTGGCCCGAATCTATAAATGGAAAAGTGAATAGTTCTTCAGAGTGTCCAAGTGTGGGATCAGTTGTCTCCGGGCACTCAGCATGGTCGGAGGAAGGAGGATCAGGGTGAGGAATATGCGGTCCAGACTCATGGCTACTGAGACTTGACCGTGTGGAAGACAGGGTGGTGGTGGTGGTGGCTAAGTGACTGGAAGCATTATCTGTTATCAAACCATCAACCTTTTCACACTGCTTTGTGTTCAATAATGGTATTCTGAGGTCCCCTATTAATTGGGACAGGAAGGTCGAGCGAGAAGATGTGGGTGTTTGTTGTGGCATAATTTCAGCTAGCCCACGGCCTCGGCCTCGTCCTCTGCATGCACAATCATTACCATCACGTCCACTTCCCCGTCCCTTGCCACGCATATTGCCCATTTTAAATGGAGGACAATATTTTCGACGTTCACTACAAATGGCTGGATTTAAAACGCAGTGATATGTGATATATGTGATGGAAAACCACAGTTTAAATAGCTGGCCTGTAGGTTACTATTTTTCACAGCAACCTCGTGTCAATAACTTCACTGACACACTGCAAGAAAATTTAAATCGAGGCCAGAAATGGCTGAATTTGGAGCACACTTATATGTGATACGTGTGATGGACAAACCACAGTTTTCAATAGCTGGCCTGTAGGTTACTATTTTTAACAGTGACCTTGTGTCAATAACTTCACTGACACACTGCAACAAAATTTCAATGGAGGCCAGAAATGGCAGATTTTTCAGCGCACTTATATGTGATCCGTGTGACGGACAAACCACAGTTTTAAATAGATGGATTTTTAGCGCTGTAATATGGAAAGGACCTGGCTGTATTCTGCAGTGCCAACAAGTAAATGGAGCAGAAAAATAGTGTTCTCTGGATTGCTTTTTAAGCAAATAATCAGGATTAAGATCCAAAAAAAATTATTTCTGGCCCATGATACCTGGGGCTATTTCTAGAAATATCTGTAAAAGCACCAGCAGACAGAACTGGAATGGACCCTCTTGCTATATGCACTGCAGCCTGCCACATACACTGCCTGCCTGCTTAGCACTGATATCTATGCAGCTGGATTAGTCCTCAGAAGGACTGTTAGTTGAGATGTATATGTGAATAATACACTTCTCAAAAAAATAAAGGGAACACTCAAATAACACATCCTAGATCTGAATGAATGAAATATTCTCATTGAATACTTTGCTCTGTACAAAGTTGAATGTGCTGACAACAAAATCACACAAAAATCATCAATGGAAATCAAATTTATTAACCAATGGAGGCCTGGATTTGGAGTCACCCCCAAAATTAAAGTGGAAAAGCACACTACAGGCTGATCCAACTTTGATGTAATGTCCTTAAAACAAGTCAAAATGAGGCTCAGTATTGTGTGTGGCCTCCACGTGCCTGTATGACCTCCCTACAATGCCTGGACATGCTCCTGATGAGGTTGCGGATTGTCTCCCGTGGGATCTCCTCCCAGACATGGACTAAAGCATCCGCCAACTTCTGGACAGTCTGTGGTGCAACGTGACGTTGGTGGATGGAGCGAGACATGATGTCCCAGATGTGCTCAATCGGATTCAGGTCTGGGGAACGGGCGGGCCAGTCCATAGTTTCAATGCCTTCATCTTGCAGGAACTGCTGACACACTCCAGCCACATGAGGTCTGGCATTGTCCTGCATTAGGAGGAACCCAGGGCCAACCGCACCAGCATATGGTCTCACAAGGGGTCTGAGGATCTCATCTCGGTACCTAATGGCAGTCAGGCTACCTCTGGCGAGCACATGGAGGGCTGTGCGGCCCTCCAAAGAAATGCCACCCCACACCATTACTGACCCACTGCCAAACCGGTCATGCTGAAGGATGTTGCAGGCAGCAGATCGCACTCCACGGCATCTCCAGACTTTGTCACGTCTGTCACGTGTGCTCAGTGTGAACCTGCTTTCATCTGTGAAGAGCACAGGACGCCAGTGGCGACTTTGCCAATCCTAGTGTTCTGTGGAAAATGTCTGTGTCCTGCACGGTGTTGGGCTGTGAGCACAAGCCCCATCTGTAGACGTTGGGCCCTAATACCACCCTCATGGAGTCGGTTTGTAACCATTTGTGCAGACACATGCACATTTGTGGCCTGCTGGAGGTAATTTTGCAGGGCTCTGGCAGTGCTCCTCCTGTTCCTCCTTGCATAAAGGCGGAAGTAGCGGTCCTGCTGCTGGGTTGTTGCCCTCCTACGGCCCCCTCCACGTCTCCTGGTGTACTGGCCTGTCTCCTGGTAGCGCCTCCAGCCTCTGGACACTACGCTGACAGACACAGCAAACCTTCTTGCCACAGCTCGCATTGATGTGCCATCCTGGATGAGCTGCACTACCTGAGCAACTTCTGTGGGTTGTAGAGTCCGTCTTATGCTACCACAAGTGTGAAAGCACAACCAACATTCAAAAGTGACCAAAACATCAGCCAGAAAGCATTGGTACTGAGATGTGGTCTGTGGTCCCCACCTGCAGAACCACTCCTTTATTGAGGGTGTCTTGATAATTGCCATAATTTCCATCTATTGTCTATTCCATTTGCACAACAGCATGTGAAATTGATTGTCAATCAGTGTTGCTTCCTAAGTGGACAGTTTGATTTCACAGAAGTTTGATTTACTTGGAGTTATATTTTGTTGTTTAAGTGTTCCCTTTATTTTTTTGAGCAGTGTATATGGTGGTATACCTACATTAAGTAAGAAACAAGCAAATCTCTCCCTAGCTCAGCAGCACCTTGCCCTACACTGCCTGATTCCGGAGTAGTCTGTGACAAGCATGGCATCGCCTGGTCTGATGACACTGTGCGGCCAGCCAATCACTGAAATGCCACAACCAACATGGCTGCGGCATTACAGTGTATGGCAGACAATGCTTGCATGTTCATTGGCGCTCTAAAGAGTGTCAAACATGCAGGGAGGGGACCCGAGCTCCCGCCGAGCAACCCCGGAAATACTTGGCGAGTGCCGAGCATCAGCGAGCATGCTCGCTCATCACTAATGCCAATCTATACAGCGTATGATGACATTTTGTTCTTTATGAACACTTAACCCCTTTACAACCCAAGGTGGTTTGCACGTTAATGACCAGGCCAATTTTTACAATTCTGACCACTGTCACTTTATGAGGTAATTACTCTGGAACGCTTCAACGGATCCCCCTGATTCTGAGATTGTTTTTTCATGACATATTGCACTTCATGATTGTGGTAAAATTTCTTCGATATCACTTGCGTTTATTTGTGAAAAAAACGGAAATTTGGCAAAAATTTTGAAAATCTTGCAATTTTCAATTTTTATGCCCTTAAATCAGAGAGATACAGTACAGACCAAAAGTTTGGACACACCTTCTGTATTTTCATGACTATTCTGTATTTTCAGGACAATGACCCAAAACACACCTCCAGGCTGTGTAAGGGCTATTTGACCAAGAACGAGAGTGATGGGGTGCTACGCCAGATGACCTGGCCTCCACAGTCACCAGACCTGAACCCAATCGAGATGGTTTGGGGTGAGCTGGACCGCAGAGTGAAGGCAAAAGGGCCAACAAGTGCTAAGCATCTCTGGGAACTCCTTCAAGATTGTTGGAAGACCATTTCCGGTGACTACCTCTTGAAGCTCATCAAGAGAATGCCAAGAGTGTGCAAAGCAGTCAGCAAATCATCAAAGCAAAAGGTGGCTACTTTGAAGAACCTAGAACCTAGAATATAAGAAATATTTTCAGTTGTTTCACACTTTTTTGTTACGTATATAATTCCACATGTGTTAATTCATAGTTTTGATGCCTTCAGTGTGAATGTTCAATTTTCATAGTCATTAAAATACAGAAAAATCTTTAAATGAGAAGGTGTGTCCAAACTTTTGGTCTGTACTGTATGTCACACAAAATATTTAATAAATAACATTCCAACATGTCTACTTTACATCAGCACAATTTTGTAACCAAATTTTTTTTTTTATTAGCGAGCTATAAGGGTTCAAAGTTGACCAGCGATTTCTCATTTTTCCAACAAAATTTGCAAAACCATTTTTTTAGTGACCACATCACATTTTAAGTCAGTTTGAGGGCTTTTTATGACAGATTATACACCATTCTAAAAACTGCATCCCTCAAGGTGCTCAAAACCACATTCAAGAACTTCATTAACCCTTCAGGGGCTTCACAGGAATTTTTGGAATGTGGAAGAAAAAAATTAACATTTAACTTTTTTCACAAAAATGTTACTTTAGACCCAATTTTTTTTATTTTCGCAGGGGTAACAGGAAAAAATGGACCCCAAAATTTGTTGTGCAATTTCCCCTGAGCATGCAGATACCCCATATATGGGAAAAAAAGACTGTTTGGGCGCGCGGCAGGGTTCAGAAAGGAAGGAGCGCCATTTGACTTTTTGAATGTAAAATTTGCTTCAATAATTAGCGGACGCCATGTTGCGTTTGGGGAGCCCCTGATGTGCCTAAACAGTGGAAAACCCCCACAAGTTACCCCATTTTGGAAACTAGATGCCTAAGGGAACTTATCTAGATGTGTGGTGAGCACCTTGAACCCCCAGGTGTTAGAACTCTCCTGTTAGGTTTTTTCTAGTTTGCTGGTCACATGACCATTTTTGCCTATTTAATCCGGCTCCGCCCTCCTGGCCTTGCTGGACTTCATTGTATTTTCTACTCTTGAGCTAGCTTGGTACTCTGTTACCTTTCTCTGTTAGTTTTGCTAGGTCTTCTGACCTCTATGTTCTATGTTTTGTGTTTGTCTTTTACTGCTACAATTTCTGCTAGGAGGTGTCCAACTTTATCCCAGTCCCTAGTTCTTGTAGGGATCCCTCCCTTGCATCTATAGGTCTTCTTACAGACTAGCCGAGGACTTTAGCGGGTCTGATCGCAGGATCAGGTTCCCCGTTACATTGTAGGGATCCAGTTTAGTTCTATTGTAGGGACAGATCTCCTGTCTTTCCTTAGTGCTTGTAGCAGATCATAACACCAGGTGCTTCACAGAAGTTTATAACATTGAGCCGTAAAAATAAAATTTTCACATTTTTCCCACAAAAATGTTTTTCAGCCTCCAATTTTGCATTTTAATAGGGGTAACAGGAGAAATTGCACCATGCAGTTTGTTGTGCAATTTCTCCTGAGTAAGCAGATACCCTATATGTGGGGGAAAAGCACTGTTTGGGCACACGGCAGGGCTCGGAAGGGAAGGAGCGCCATTTGACTTTTTGAATGTAAAATTTGCTTGAATAATTAGCGGACGCCATGTTGCATTTGGAGAGCCCCTGATGTGCCTAAACAGTGGAAACCCCCCACAAGTGACACCATTTTGGATACTATACCCCTCCCCCTCAGGGAACTTATCTAGATGTGTGGTGAGCACCCTGAACCCCCAAGTGCTTTGCAGAAGTTTATAACATGGAACCGTGAAAATAAAAAAATCTAACTTTTTCCGCAAAAATGATGTTTTAGCCCCAATCTTTTTATTTTCACAAGGGTAAGAGGAGAAAATGGACCCCAAAAAGTTTTGTTCAATTTCTACTGAGTACGCCAATACACCGTATGTGGGGAAAATACAGTGTTTTGGGCGCTTGGCAGAGTTCAGAAGGAAAGGAGCACTGTGTGACTTTTTGAACGCAAAATTGGCTGGAATTGAGAGCGGACACCATGTCACGTTTGGAGAGCCCCTGATGTGCCTAAATAGTGGAAACCCCACACAAGTAACCCCATTTTGGAAACTACACCCCTCATGGATTTTATCAAGGGGTATAGTGAACATTTTGAACCTAGAGGTCCGACACAGCAGGGATCGCTTGTGCATGGCAGGCAATCCCCGCAATTTTTTTTGGGCGCAAAGCATATGGGGCAGAGACTCGAGTATGTCACTTGAGCACCCGCGACACTCAGTGCATACCCGAGCACCCGATGCAAACTCAAGTAGCGAGCACTTGTGCTCAACACTAGTCGCCATATCGTCATCTTTTTTTTTTTACTTTTGAAAAAAATCCCAACCGTAACCCTAACCCCAAACCTAGCCCAACCCTAGCCCAACACTAACCATAGCCCAACCCTAACCCTAGCCCAACCCTAACCCCAACCCCAACCCTAGCCCTAGCCCAACCCTAACCCCAACCCTAACCCTAACCCCAACCCTAGCCCAACCCTAGAGTTTATTTTTTACGCCGTTCCTCATGCGGTATAAGTGATTAGACGACTTTATTCTTTGGGTCGGTGTGATTACAGCGATACCAGATTCATATCGGGTTTTAATGATTGACAGCTGTCACACACTAAAAGACGCATTTTTTGTAAAATCTAGTTTTTGCATCGCCATATTTTGAGAGCTATAATTTTTCCAGATTTTGGCCGACAGAGTCATTTGATGGCTTGTTTTTTGCGGGACAAGTTACCGTTTTTATTGGTACCATTTTCAGACATGTGACATTTTTTGATCGCTTTCTATTCCGATTTTTGGGAGGCAGAATAAACAAACACCAACAATTCAGGAATTTTTTATTTTTTAAAATTTTTTATGCTGTTCCGTGTGTGGTAAAATTGATAAGGCAGCTTTATTCTTTGGGTCAGTACATTTATAGCGGTACCACATTTATATTGTTTTTCTATGTTTTGGCACTTTTACACAATAAAAGCTATTTTATAGAAAAAAATATTTTTTTGCATCGCTTTATTCTGAGAGCTATAACTTTTTTATTGTTCGGCTGATAGAGCTGTATGGTGGTTTGTTTTTTGCAGGACAAGATGACGTTTTCAGCGGTACCATTTTAATTTATATTCGTCTTTTTGATCGCGTGTTATTCCATTTTTTGTTTGGTGGTATGATGATAAAGCATTGTTTTTTTTGTTGTTGTTTTTTTTTACCATGTTCACTAAAGGGGTTAACTAGTGGGATAGTTTTATAGGTCAGGTCGTTCCGGACGTAGCGATACCATATATGTGTACTTTTATTGCTTTGTTTTTCATAATAATATTTATTGATGGGTACATTATATTTTTATTTTTGGTGGATTATTTTTTTATATTTTTACAATTTTTTTTTATTTTTACTTTTATACTTTGTCCCACTATGGGAGTTTCACTTTTTTTACTCTGATCGCCTGTATAGCATAAGGATGGAGCACCATCCCTGTGCTATACAGGCTGTCAGCGTTGCAGATGCTGAAGATACTTTGGTCATGCACTGCGCATAACCAAAGTATCTTCCTGCTGTCTGGTGACCCGGATGTTGTCATGACGACATCGGGTCATCATGGCAACATCCGGGAAGCCGCGGCAGACAGCGTTGGACGCCGACAGGAGAGGTGATTATCGCAATCACCTGCCCTTGCCCCTGCAATGCTGCGATTGACTTTGATCGCAGAATTGCGGGGGTTAATGTGCTGGGAGTTGTTGTAGAGATGTGTCTGCTGCTAGAACTCTGTGTGGCATTGACCTGGTCTCTAATCTGAGCTGCTGTTAACCTGCGATTTCTGAGGCTGGTGACTCGGATAAACTTATCCTCAGAAGCAGAGGTGACTCTTGGTCTTCCTTTCCTGGGGCGGTCCTCATGTGAGCCAGTTTCTTTGTAGCACTTGATGGTTTTTGCAACTGCACTTGGGTACATTTTCAAAGTTTGCCCAATTTTTCGGACTGACTTACCTTCATTTCTTAAAGCAATGATGGCCACTCATTTTTCTTTACTTAGAATTTGTATTATGACAAGAAAAAAGCAGCTAACAGTCTATTCAGTAGGACTGTCAGCTGTGTATCCATCAGACTTCTGCACAACACAGCTGATGGTCCCAACCCCATTTATAAGGCAAGAAATCCCACTTATTAAACCTGACAGGGCACACCTGTGAAGTGAAAACCATTTCCGGTGACTACCTCTTGAAGCTCATCAAGAGAATGCCAAGAGTGTGCAAAGCAGTCATCAAAGCAAAAGGTGGCTACTTTGAAGAACCTAGAATATAAGACATATTTTCAGTTGTTTCACACTTTTTTGTTAAGTATATAATTCCACATGTGTTAATTCATAGTTTTGATGCCTTCAGTGTGAATGTACAATTTTCAAAAGTCATGAAAATACAGAAAAATCTTTAAATGAGAAGGTGTGTCCAAACTTTTGGTCTGTACTGTATCTATTGATCTAACCCTTGCTGTTCTTCTCTTCAGTTGTCTATCCCTTCTTCCCACCCATTTTGGGTTACCCAGTCGTCTGATGAACCACCACAGATCCGTGCCTGCAGTTTCCCTCATCAGTTAAACGAGTACCAGTTAATACTCCAGTCACTTTCCTCTACACCAGGAATCCACACACCATTACCACAACAAAATAGAAGCAAAGTGAGAGTTCAAGCTAGCTTATTGCCACACAGAAATGGATATGGCCAGGTTCAAGATAGTATCCTATAATGTGAGGGGTATTAACTCCCCTTCAAAAAGAGGGCAAATCATCAAATACTTCCAAAAAGAGAAAGATGATTTCTGTTTACTGCAAGAGACACATTTTAGACAGTGCCATACTCCTTAATTTACTAAATCACAATATTCTACTTTGTAGCACAGTCCCTCCCAGTCCGGCAACTCTATAGGGGTCAGTATAGGCATAAATAAACAAGTCCCATTTAGATCAATTGAAAGATGACAATGGAAGATATACATTTCTATAAAAGGGCTATTAGGCCCCACTCCTATAACAATAGGCAATATATATGCACTAAATAATAACCAGATAGATTGGATAATTGAAACACTGGGAACAGTACAGGATTTTGTGGAGGGCATTTTGATTCTAGGAGGAGATTTTAATGCGGCATTAGAACCTATTATAGATACAGCCTCAAAAAAAATCAATATTTTCACAGAAAGCCCTAGCTAAAATCAGATCCAAACTTCATAATTTACATCTAACAGACATTTGGAGACTTGCAAAGCCTACTACGAAAGACTTCACACATTATTTAGCCCCCCCATAACTCGTACCAAAGAATTGACTATATTTTCACACAAACCCAATACGCTAATCATTACTTAAACCCAAAAATTAATCTGCATGTCTTCTCTGACCACTCTCCTATTGAAGTGCTATTCTCGATCTCAACTATTCCAAAAAAGGAATACAGATGGAGACTTAATATCCTACTTAAATCCCCAGATAATTGCAAAGAAATAGCTCAAAAACGGACCGAATACTTTCAAAACAATGATAACAGCGAGGTCTCCCTCTAAACTTTATGGGAAGCACATAAGTCATTCATAAGAGGAGAATTTATAGCTCTAACCACTCATGTTAGGAGGGGAAGGGAGAAGGAGCAGGAGGGACTTACTAAACAAAATTCTAAATATTGAAAAGATAAAGAAAACAACTCTTCTGCTCTCTCACTATTCCCTTTTAAGCAAACTAAGAACACAGTTATGTAACCTGTTAAACTTGCAGTCAGCAAAAAGCTCTCTCTTTTTCAAATATAAATATTACGCATATGGAGACAGACCAACAAAATTCATGATAGCACAAGTAAAACAAAGGAAAGCAAAGTCTTTTATTTCCAGATTGAAAGTCGATAATGATACCGCAATTTTTAAAACAGAAGAAATCTCCTTAGAGTTCAAAAAATTCTACGAGAAACTTTATCATTTAGATACACAACTCTCAGAACCTGTTAAAGACAAAAGAGACAAAATAAAAGCCTTTTTCAACGATATCTCTTTGCCAAAAAATTCTGAAGTACAAATAACAGTCTTATGTTCTCCTATCTTAAAGAAAGCAATACATGAGATGATTTTGTCCGCCCCAAACAATAAAGCTCCTGACCCAGATGGGTTTTCCACCTATTATGAAACATGTAGTACTGTTCTTCTGCCCTACTTAACCAAACTGTTTAACGAAGCCTTAAATGGAACACCCCTACACAGCCAAACACTTTTGGCGAGAATTACAATAATACCTAAAGAAGGTAAAGATCACCCCCTGTGTAGTAATTATAGGCCAATTTCACTACTGAATATGGACCTAAAACTTTTTGCAAAAGTCCTTGCTATAAGACTAAGATCCTACCAGATATCACATTGTGATCAAGTCACTTTGTTCCATACAGAGAATGAAAGGACAACATACACAGTCATTTAACTTATTTAGCATGCTCAGGCTTCTTTTACGCAGCTGGTGTTGATGGGTACGGATGCAGAGAAGGCATTCCATTGTGTGGACTGGCTGTACATGAGAGAAGCCCTTGATGCATTTCACATCCCTAAGAGTTTTATCTCGGCTATCTTTTCTATGTACAGTGGTCCCACGGTGATTGTTTTAGTAAATGATTATTTGTCTCCCACCTTTAGTATTTCTAATGGAACTAGACAAGGGTGCTCCCTCTCTCCACTCCTCTTTGTCATTACTCTTGAAACCTTTTTACAGAAGCTAAGACTGGACGGGAGGATAGAGGGTATCAAATGAGGAGGGAGAGAACATAGAGTGGCACCAACGACCTGTTGGTAATGATAATTAACCATTTGCCTGTCTTCCCAGTGACACTGGAAGAATTTGGAGCATTATCCAACTTTAAAGTAAATACAAATAAGTCACAAGCTTTGAGTATCAATCTTTCAAATAATTAAAAAAAACAGATAGCAGCCAATTCCCCTTTTAACTGGTCACCACCTTCCATCCGGTTCCTCAGGATCAACATCTCCCCTAAGTTAAAAGATCTATTCAAACTCAACTTCCCTCCTCTACTTTTGAACATTGTTAAGCGAATACTTACTTGGAATATTCCATACATATCATGGCTTGGTAGAAAAAAACCTACTGAAAAGTATTATATGGCCCAAAACAACTTACCTACTACAAGCATTACCTGTTCACCTCCCGAGTTCTCTGTTTAGGGACATTCAGAGACTGTTTGCACAATTTCTTTGGAATAAAAAGAAACCCAGAATTTCCCAACATATACTTACTCTTCCCCACAATAACGGACCAGACCCACAAATATTCCAACAAGCTATACATCTACAGAGAATTCTAGAATGGATATAGTGTCCCCCACAAAAGTCTGGGATTCAAATTGAGGTAGAAAACCTTAAATTCCCGCTCCACCAGCTTATTTTCCCATCTCTTGATGGAATACTTCCATTGTATACTAAAAACCCATTTCCAGCTACGACCTACAAAATATGGTCCCTGCCTCATGTCAAGAGGTGCTGCTGTACTTTTCCTTCTCCTCTTTTACAAGTGAGGGATTTCTTTCCTCTTCACATACACAAAATGCTACTCTTCAAAGGGCGCTAAGCAATTCAACATTAGTGTTGAATTGCTAGATAAAGGATTTATTGCCTCTAAGGAAGAGTTGGAAATACAAATAGCTGCTACCATAAAAAAATGCTTCATTTTCATAGGTTTATTCATTTTTTCAAATCTATCACTAAAAACCCAAAATCCAAGAGACCTTTAACAAATTTTAAATCTCTACTTGCACTGACAAAACCAAAAAAGAAAACTGTGTCAGTATTATACAAACAAATGATTTCTTTACGTGTCCCAGAGAAACTTCCTTTTCTCACCAAATGGGAAAAAGATCTGAATAGATCCTTCTCTCCATCAGAGATAGACAAAATACTTCTTGAGCCTAAACTAACCTCCAAATGTATACGAATACAGGAAAATGGATATAAAGTGTTATCAAGATGGCACATTATCCCTGCTAGATTACATGGATTTAATAAAGAATTTGGCCCTGATTGTTCCTGAAGGTGCTGGTTTGATAGGGGCACCTTCCTCCACATGTGGTGGACCTGCCCAAAAATTAAATCTTACTGATGCATGTGCATTGACTATTCGATCTAATTAGATATAGTATATAACACCGGCCCCTAGGCTTTTTCCAAATTCCCTTTTGAAAACGCTACCACGAAACGCGCATCAGGGATTGTGCTCGGTCAAGCGCAATACTAACTTGTAGCTTAACTTGTTACTATTACTTTTAGAGCTGGTATATTGTAATACAATTGGGTTGGAGGTTACATTCTCTGCTATATACCCTTTTGTATATACACAGTTTTCTTCTAGCTCTTCATTTGATTATTTATGCACCATGTCCTATTTTCTCTAGAGCAGAACCAATGCTATTTTCTGACACTCATTGAGAAATAACTGTCTTTTGACATATCAATTGATTGAGTCATATATTTTTGAATTTCACTGAGATATTTGACCATGGTGTGCTACAGTTAGGGGATGATCACCGTATATTGTCCACTGTGACCTTTTTATATGTTATAGTTTTTGCACAGTACTGGGTTGAATTTTGGTCGTCCTTTTAAACTTATTAATGTCTTTATTCTGTGATGTATTTTGTATAATACAATATTTTAACATTTAAATTATATAGTACTCCATTTTTCTCTTATTGGCATATGTTATAGGAGTTTACAATTACTATTAATTTATATTTCACTAGAATTATGATTATACGGGGGATCAGTTTTTTTTTTCAATAAAAATATGTTCCTAGCCTTCTTTATGAATGCTATTCCTATTTGGATATATTATTATAATAAATTTATGGGAGGTGTTGAACTGTCAGAGCAGGTTCTTCAACCATATCTGTTGAAGCAAAAGACCAAGGCCTGGTATGAAAAGGTAGCAACAGCTTTGCCTATACAAAAAGTATCAAGGAGCACTCCCTTTTCTCCAGTTCCAGGAAGAAATTGTTGAGCGTCTCGTATTTAACTTGACGGCACAGTAGGCAGTCTTTGAGTCAGAGGATGACCGGAGACTTTGAGAGCACCATTTTCTTTGCCTCATCCCAACCACTCCCATCCAAAACTGTCTCCTCAAAAAATGCAGGGTTTGTAGAAAGCAGGGTAGAAGGAGTGATTCCCAGTATTATTACCCCATGCACATCACAACACCGTTTTGAGACCTACCATACATCTTTCCATTAATTAAATTACCATGACTGACACCAAATTGTGTGATGGGGTCTTTTTTTTTAATTATTTATATTTTATGTTTAGTGCGCCCCAGTAGAGAGTAATTTTTATGTAACAAGTAATAAGTAGAATATCTTTTTATCAATAAAACATTTTACCCCATTTCTCAATTCTTTTCAGGCCATGATCATCACATACCAAACTATTATTCAGACAAATTCTCGTCCACATGCTCAAGTCTGCATTGGACCCCACAAATGTGTTCAAAAACTCAGGTCATCTGACAATTCCAGGACTTGATCAATCACAAACATTTTTGACCATTCATCTAAGTTTGACTGTTTTTATGACTGTCTTGCTACACAAAACTTTTCTTTCCAGTTATATTACTTATTTATTATATATATTGGTGATACAGGCATGATGATTTTATTGGAAGATCTCTAATAATGAGGCTGTTCCATACTTATACACTATAGGATTTACTGCATGGTTCTTGCCGAACCTCCTGTACCAGACAATACTTTTAGAATTCTGTAGGGTATTGGTTGTTTTGTGCACACATTGGTGGGCAGAATCCAGATATGCTGTATCATGTCGCTTGGCACATTCGTCCCTTATATAGGGATTGATGGAGCTAAACAGATGGCGTACGACCAGTCTCTTTGAAAGATAAATCTTTCACTCTAGCCCTGCTGGTGTTCTTTCATCTTTGGAACAAACTCAGGTTTGCCACATAGTTAGCTGCATTTTCCTCCACAAATTGTTCTTCACTCCAGTACAGTTTTTTTCCTGCTACAATACACCCAACTGCGGGACAACTGTTTTGTTAGCAAGACCAAGTTTTATAATCAGCAAATGTGTTTTTAAGGACATGCCTCCCACTGTGAGTAATAATTCCTAGAAGGATTTTCTTATTTGGTAGCTCAATATCTCTGTAAGCTTTGACTGGATCCTGGAAATACATCAATTTTAACTTTAAGACCAAATGATGCACTATTATAGACACAGCCGTGTATTCAGTACTCACATTGGTGTCATATTGGATATATTTCTGAACATTGAAAAACTAGTGCAATACAATTTGAGGTGTGTTTCTCAGAACGTACAAAAAAGATTCATAAAAGTTACAGGGGAAAAAATGCCAATTGTAATTGTTCAAACTTGTGTAGCATCAACTGCATAAAAAATGGTGGTATAAAACTACTCACTATCTCCCTGTGTTTCGGATCCGGGTGGTGGAACCTCTGTGCCGCGGTGCAAGGAGGGACCCAGAGGGGCGTAACTAAGTATCAACTCAGACCAACCCTGGTCGTACGGCGGCTAACGACTCCGTGACCGGGGAAGGACTGAGCAGAGGGACCAGGTGCTACTCTGGGGACGACCTTGTCAGAGAGCAGGTGGCTCCCACGGGTCAGATGACTGGGACTGACCGGTATAGCGGATGAGCACAACAAGCAGGCAGAAGTCTCTGGGTTAGCTGACAGGTGGTCACGGCACGTGACAGCAGAGCAGGCTGAAGTCTCTAGGTTAGCAGACAGGTGGTCACGGCAAGTGACAGCAGAGCCTCCAGGTAGGCTAGCAGGTAACAAGCAGGTAACAGGCGAGTGCTCCCAGGTGAGCGGGCTAGCAGGCACGGCAGGTAGCAGGCAGATAACAGGCGAGTGCTCCCAGGTGAGCAGGCTAGCAGGCACGGCAGGTAGCAGGCAGGTAACTGGCAGGTGCTTCCTGGTAAGCAGGCGGACTTGCCCATAGACAGACTGGTGGGATCAACGGAAGACAGACTGTCGGGCGGGAGAGTAGTCAGGCTGGCGGACTGTAACAGTAGTCAGGCTGGCAACTGGACCTGAGGGCTGAAGCAGAGGTAAGTATACTGTGCATCAACTATTGCTCGGACACCTCCATTTTGGAGGAGGTGCCTTATATATGGGAGGACCCTCGGCTATTGACCGGGGACTCCTTAGGATGGCGCGCGCAGCCCCTTTAAGAGAGAGGGAGCGCGCACCCTAAGCACAGTGCCCGGGAAGCTGCACGCGTCAACAGCAGCAGGAAAAGGAGCGCAGGAGGACGCCGCGCGGGGAGCGGGGAGGTGAGAAGGACGGCGTGTCTGCCTGGTAGGGGGCAGAGACGCCGATGCTACAGTACCCCCCCCCCCTTACGCCCCCTCTTTTTTAGGCCAGAAAGAAATTTTTCAAGGAGAAGCGGGGCATGGATGTTCTCCCTGGGTTCCCAAGTTCTCTCCTCTGGGCCAAACCCCTTCCAATCCACCAGAAAAAAGTTTTTTCCTCTTACCCTCTTGGTGGCCAGAATATTCTCTACCTCAAACACGTCCTCAGCAGAAACCGGAGCAGGGGAAGAACCTGGATTGTTGGAAAAAGAGTTAAAGACAACTGGTTTGAGGAGAGATACGTGGAAGGAGTTGGGAATCCGTAAGGTGGCTGGGAGTTTTAACTTGTAGGTCACTGGATTGATTTGCTTAAGGACTTCAAATGGACCGATGAACCGAGGACCCAACTTATAGGAGGGTATTTTGAGCCGAACATGTTTGGAGGAGAGCAAAACCTTGTCTCCCGGACGAAATTGAGGCGGATCCAGACGTCTCATGTCAGCATGCCTCTTCATCCGCTCGGAGGACTGAAGAAGTGCGGACCTAGTACTCTTCCAAATGGTGGAAAATTCGCTGACCAGAGACTCCGCGGCAGGGTTGTCCACAGAAGCGGAGACGGAAACGGAATCCGGGGATGTTGACCATAGACTATAAAGAACGGAGACTTGGAGGATGATTCGCTCTCATGGTTGTTGTAGGAGAATTCGGCCCATGGCAGGAGATCCACCCAATCAGTATGGTGAGCGTTAACAAAGTGCCGGAGGTAGCTGGTAAGGATCTGGTTGATCCGCTCCACTTGACCATTGGACTGTGGATGATAAGCGGAGGAGAAATCCAGGGTGACATCCAGCAGCTTACACGTAGCTCGCCAGAAACGAGAGGTGAACTGAACCCCTCGATCTGACACGATGTGGAGGGGTAGGCCATGGAGACGGAAGATGTGGAGTAAGAAGTCCTTAGCTAGCACTGATGCAGAGGGGAGACCAGGCAGGGGGATGAAGTGAGCCATTTTAGAAAAGCGGTCGGCGACCACCCAAATGACTGTACAACCGGCAGAGACAGGGAGATCTGTGATAAAGTCCATAGCAATGTGTTGCCACGGAGAATCAGGTACGGGAAGAGGCAGGAGATGACCGGCTGGTAGATGTCTGGGAACTTTGTTGCGGGCACAGGACGAACAGGCCGAGACGAAGTCTACCACATCCTTGCGCAGGGTAGGCCACCAGTAATGCCGGGCGATCTGGTACTGCTACAAACGTCTTACCGGGTGGAAGACGAGTCAGATCCAAGGGGGCCACATTCATCACTTTGGAGGGGTCCATGATGTGCATAGGCTCCTCCTCTTGATCGGAGGACAGGAAGGATCGGGACAAGGTGTCGGCTTTGACATTCTTGTCCGCCGAGCGGAAGTGTAGGACGAAGTCGAAGCGGGCGAAGAACAAAGACCACCGGGCCTGGCGCGGGTTGAGTCTTTGGGCATTCTGGAGATATGCCAGGTTTTTGCGATCGGTATAGATGATCACCGGGTATAGAGCCCCTTCCAGCAGGTAACGCCACTCCTCCAGCGCCAATTTAACGGCTAACAGTTCTCGGTCTCCTATGGAGTAGTTGCGCTCCGAGGAAGAGAAGAGTTTGGAGAAGAAGCCGCAGGCTACCATTCTCCCGGAAGGAAACTTTTGGGTGAGCACCGCTCTGGCTCCGGAGGAGGAAGCATCAACCTCCAGGAAGAACTGTTTGTTGCAATCCGGACGGTGCAGCACTGGGGCCGAGGAGAAGGCTTGCTTTAAGGAAAGGAAGGCCTCCTCAGCTTCGGGTGACCATTCCTTGGGATTTGCTCCCTTACGGGTGAGTGCAGATACGGGAGCAGTCCGAGAAGAGAAGTGCGGGATGAAGAGACGATAGTAGTTGGCGAAGCCCAGGGATCGCTGAATCACCTTCAACCCCTCTGGACGGGGCCACTTTAGGACAGCAGAGAGCTTCTCAGGATCCATTCGTAGGCCTGTCTGGGAGATAACATAGCCCAGGAATGGAAGAGAGGTCTGCTCGAAGAGGCACTTCTCTTATTTTGCATAGAGGTGGTTCTGCCTGAGCCTAAGCAGGACCTGACGAACATCCCACCGATGTGTGGGAAGATCCGGAGAGAAGAACAAGATATTGTCCAGGTATACCACCACGCAGGAGTAAAGAAGATCACGGAAGATGTCGTTGACCAATTCTTGGAAGACAGCGGGAGCATTGCAGAGACCGAAGGGCATCACATGGTACTCATAGTGACCGTCCCGGGTATTGAATGCCGTCTTCCACTCATCTCCTTGACGGATTCGGACCAGGTTATACGCTCCACGTAGATCCAGCTTGGAAAAGATCCTGGCGCCCTTAAGGCAATCAAACAACTTGGAGATGAGTGGCAGGGGATATTTGTTTTTTACCGTGATCTGATTGAGTCCTCTATAATCAATACAGGGACGTAGCGAACCATCCTTCTTTTTGACAAAGAAGAATCCGGCTCCAGCCGGGGAGGTAGATTTCCAGATGAATCCCCTAGCCAGATTCTCCTCAATGTACTCAGATATGGCCCGGGTTTCGGCCGCCGACAACGGGTAAATACGCCCACGGGGTGGAGTGGCGCCAGGTACCAGGTCGATCAGGCAATCATATGGCCTATGAGGTGGCAGTGTCTCTGCTTCCTTTTTATCGAAGACATCCGCGTAGGGCCAGTAAGGAGCCGGTAGACCGGGTAAATTAGCTGGTGTAGGTGGAGGACGAGTCGGGAGAACCGGAATCAGGCAGGTCCTATGGCAGTCCTGCCCCCACCGGAGTACTTCTCCGGATTGCCAGTTCAGCATGGGTTCATGTGTCTGGAGCCAGGGTAGACCTAGCAATAGGGAGTGAGAGAGTCCGGACAGCACATGGAAGGAGATTTTCTCCGAGTGCAGCATTCCCACCTGCAGGGTTAGGGGCTCAGTGACGAGCAGGATGGTCACCGGAAGGAGTCTTCCATCCACGGGGGCGACGGACAATGGTTCAGCCAAAGGTTTGGCGGGAATTCGGTATCTCTCTACCAGGGACTGGGAAATGAGGTTTCCAGCAGCTCCAGAATCCAGATGAGCAATTTCAAAGAGACGGTTCTCTCCCCAGGAGATAGAGACAGACAAAGTCAGGGATGGAGAGGGCTTACTTTTGCCTAGGACGACCTCTCCGATCGGTCCTAGACATTGAAGTTTCCCAGCCTCTCCGGGCAGGAACGGATCAGGTGCTCTTTACTGCCACAATAGAAACAGCTCCCCTCGGCTCGACGTGACTCTTGGCGAGATTTGACCATCTTGGTCTGGTCGATCTGCATGGGTTCGGGCGAGTGCGCCTGGGGAGTGACTGGCTGAGAGGCGGGTCTCTGGAAAGTAGGAGCGAGGCGGAGGAATGGTAGGAATGTCCCGACCGGCTAGCTCATCCTTAATCCGGCCGGAAAGGCCCTCCCAGAAGACGAACACCAGAGCCTCGTTATCCCAGGCAAGCTCAGAAGCGAGGGTACGGAACCGTATGGCATATTGGCCCACGGTGAGACTCTCCTGGCGGAGACGTAGCAGAGAGGAGGCTGAAGAGGATTTTCGTCCTGGTTCATCGAAGACTTTCCGGAAAGCAGCGAGGAAAGACGATAGGTCGGACACCAGGGGATCCCCTCTCTCCCACTGGGGATTTAGCCATGCCAGTGCCTCCCCAGTGAGATGGGACATGATGAATGCCACCTTGGCCCGGTCGGAGATGAACTGATGAACCAAGAGTTCAAAGTGCAGGGTGCACTGGTTTATGAAACCCCGAGCTAAGGCGGGGTTGCCAGCAAAATGTGGAGGTGCCGAGAGCCGGGGTCCATAGTCGGACGCCATAATAGGACTAGGTGGTGATGCCGCGGAAGTAGGGGCTGCCTGACCAGAGAAGGACACAGTCGGATCGGATAAGGCACCGCAGGTAAGACAGGACCGACTCCTGTTGAGCTCTCTGACGTAAGACCTCCTGGTGCAGGTTGCAGATTGCGGAGGTCTGGGGGCCACCGGGTTCCATGGCCCGAGCAAACTGTTACAGATCCGGGTGGTGGAACCTCTGTGCCGCGGTGCAAGGAGGGACCCAGAGGGGTGTAACTAATTATCAACTCAGACCGACCCTGGTCGTACGGCGGCTAACGACCGGGGAGGGACCGAGCAGAGGGACCAGGTGCTACTCTGGGGATGACCTTGTCAGAGAGCAGGTGGCTCCCACGGGTCAGATGACTGGGACTGACCGGTATAGCGGATGGGCACAACAAACAGGCAGAAGTCTCTGGGTTAGCTGACAGGTGGTCACGGCACGTGACGGCAGAGCAGGCTGAAGTCTCTAGGTTAGCAGACAGGTGGTCACGGCAAGTGACAGCAGGAGCCTCTAGGTAGGCTAGCAGGTAACAAGCAGGTAACAGGCGAGTGCTCCCAGGTGAGCGGGCTAGCAGGCACGGCAGATAGCAGGCAGATAACAGGCGAGTGCTCCCAGGTGAGCAGGCTAGCAGGCACGGCAGGTAGCAGGCAGGTAACTGGCAGGTGCTTCCTGGTAAGCAGGCGGACTTGCCCATAGACAGACTGGCGCGTTGAACGGAAGACAGTCAGGCTGGCAACTGGACCTGAGGGCTGAAGCAGAGGTAAGTATACTGTGCATCAACTATTGCTCGGGCACCTCCATTTTGGAGGAGGTGCCTTATATATGGGAGGACCCTCGGCTATTGGCCGGGGACTCCTTAGGATGGCGCGCGTGGCCCCTTTAAGAGAGAGGGAGCGCGCGCGCCCTAAGCACAGTGCCCGGGAAGCTGCGCGCGCCGGCAGCAGCAGGAAGAGGAGCGCAGGAGGACGCCGCGCAGGGAGCGGGGAGGTGAGACGGACGGCGTCTCTGCCTGGTAGGGGGCAGAGACGCCGATGCTACACCCTGGATAAATACATTAGGGGGTATAATTTACAAAAAAGCTATTTATGGGGTTTTTCTACTGTTCTTGAGCCACAAGGGCTCTGCAAATAGCTATGTGCAAAATAATAGCAGTCATCATCACTTAAATGATTTAATTACTGTTTTTGGCAGAAAAGATCATATAAAAATGGGAAAAATTTATGACTAGGTATAGGCGAGTAATGAGCAACCAACAGTCATGACATGCATGCTGCTAATTGACTGATTTAATGAAGGGGGGGTGTTCTAAAAAAACTAGCAGTGCAAAGTCCAATTAATGAGGTCTTCATTCTGTGAAGAAATGGAAATATGCCCCTTAGCTAAAGAAATGGGGCAGCAAATGGTGTACCTGCTAGTTATGGCCCTTGCTCAGTGAGTAAAATAGGTAGTTCCAGATATTATACCAAAGGAGAAAGAACTCTGATCAAGAAGCTCATTGTAGAGGGGAAAACATATAAAGTAGCGCAGAAAATATTTGACTGCTCAGCTAAAAAGATTTCCAATGCTTTAAAATGGCAAACAAAACCAATGGCATAAAAAAATACTTAATTAAGATAGCAATTATGTGAGAATTTTTAAAATCAAACTTTAATTATGATTTATTAATGACTCCTGCTTCCAAACCCTTGTCTAGGATAATTTTCAATTCACTAGAGAATTCCATTAACAGGTTTGATGGCAGTGTTTCATGTGTTTTTTTATCCCTCAAGATTGCATAACACATATTAACATACTTGACGTTGTCCATTATGATAATGTTCCCCCTTTGTCAGAAGGTTTTATCGTTATGTTCTTATCAGTCTCCAGTGCTTTTAATGCTTGCATTTCATCTTTTGTGCAGTTAAATTTGTGCCTTATGTCTTTCTTCTCCATCTGGGTGGCATCTTTTTACTTTTAGTTCTCCGTTTACTGAAAGGTCCTTTCCCTGTCAGTGTAGGAACAGATTCATCTCGACTTTCTTGAATAAATTAAGATCTTTAACTGCTCTAAACATACCAAAATCAGGGCTAGCAACAAATGATAAGCCCCTCTGTAGCAGCCTAATATTTGTCTCAGTTAATGTTTTTTGTGACAAATGAATAAAGTTTGAGTCAGTTCATAATTGAAGCCTTTCATGGGATTTATATGGTTCCTCAGGGAGTAAAGGTCTAGAAATAAAGGCTACACAACTAAATAGCTTTTCTGTTAATCACTGAACTAATAAGTCTGTAAACAATTCTCAATTTATGCTGTAAATATTCCAGTTTGTAATTGAAAATACAGATACTTTTTTGAGCGGCCTATTATTCCTTTCTCTTCATTTTCAGTGTACAAATTGATATTTTGTTCACGTTTCCACTTGGAACTGAATGTGCAGCTCCCAGTGCCTTTGTGTACATGGAAATAAATGCTATTATGAGGATTGAGCTTTTTCTCGGTTCTTTTAAACACACTGCTGTTATTTTCCACATAACTAGGACAATTTATTTCAAATAGAGCCAAATTTGTGTTCCAAAATTCAGATAGGGCTCATTCGCTTCCGAGCCCGGCCGTTTGTCCAAACAGAACTTTTTGACTACATGTTCAGTATCATCGTGCTCATAAGAAAGTGGGAATCAAATTGTGGGGAGTACTTTTTGTGTTATCTCTTGTAAATGTATAAAGTTTGGGGCTAAAGCCAGATTTGTGTGAAAAACATGATAATTTTCAATATGAAGACTAAATTGTGTAGTACCTGTGGGTTCAAAATGCTCACTATACCCCTGGATGAAATTCTTGAGGGTATAGTTTCCAAAATGGGGTCACTTGTGGGGAGTTGCAACTCTTTAGGCAGCCTGCAAATGCGACATGGCGCCCGCAATCTATTTCAGCCAAATTTGTGTTCCAAATTCAAATGCCGCTCCTTCCCTTCCGTGTATCCAAACAGAGGCTTCTGACCACATGTTGTCACACTGTCACAGAATACTGGAGGTAGGGGGCCTAAGCTGACCCTAAGCTGGGGCCCTGACTAATCCCTCATCCTGGAGGTACTGTTAAAGGTACAGAGGTCCAGGCCGCCAGCGTAACCCCTACCTTCTGAGGATCCCTGCACCTAAGTAATCTAGTCCTGAGAAGGACCCCGATCACAACAATAGGGAACCAGAAATAATATGCCCACACACAGTATTTAGACGAACGAGACAGTACAAGGGAAAAACCAAAACCACCTTGCATACAACTTCTAAACAACTACAACAGAGGGAACACCAACGGGAAAGGAGATAAATGATAAAGCGAGGAAAGGGAAAACACACTTCCAAATACACTTATCTCAGCAACTCCAAACACCACGATCCGCTCTGTAAGTCTGAATGAAAAGCTTTCACCGACACCTCCCAAACAGACCTGCAGGAATATAAAGGAGTCTCACTAAAGAAGCATTGATTGCAGCTGGGCGAGGCTGGACCTCAGCTAGCCCAGAGAGAGAGAGAATTAACTCCTACACTGCCGAGAAAACACAAAGCACCAACAAGTCAGCTGCGAGAAGTCAGGCTGTGTACTCGTGACGATCTTCGTGGCAACACACCCGTGACAGTACCCCCCCTTCTACGAGGGGCCTCTGGACCCTCAGGGCCAGGTTTATCCGGGTGAGTCGTGTGGAAGGCCCGAACTAATCGGTCTGCGTTAATATCCGACGCAGGAACCCACATCCTCTCCTCAGGACCATACCCCTTCCAATGAACCAAGTACTGAAGGGACCGGCGATTAAAGCGTGAATCAATGACCCTCGATACCTGGAACTCCAAGTTACCATTGACAACCACAGGAGGGGGAGGTAAAGGTGACGGTACCACCGGCGCCACATACCTCTTAAGCAATGATCTGTGAAACACGTTGTGAATTTTAAACGTAGGGGGGAGGTCAAGACGGAATGCCACCGGATTAATAACAGAACTGATTCTGTACGGCCCGATGAACCTGGGACCCAGTTTCCAGGAGGGAACCTTAAGTTTAATATTCCTGGTAGACAACCATACCTGATCGTTCACACTTAGGTCCGGACCAGACACTCTCCTCCTATCAGCCATACGTTTGTATCGGTTCCCCATAGTATTCAGATTCTTCAGCACCCCTCTCCATACTGAAGCGAGAGATGAGGAAAATCGTTCCTCCTCCGGAACCCCCGAAGAGCCCCCCCTACTGAAAGTACAAAACTGGGGGTGAAAACCATATGCCCCAAAAAACGGGGACTTACCAGTGGACTCGCTCCGCCTATTATTGAGAGCAAACTCTGCCAGAGGTAGGAAAGAAGCCCAGTCCTCCTGGTTCTCTGACACAAAACACCGAAGATATGTCTCCAAGCTCTGGTTCATACGTTCCGTCTGACCATTGGTCTGAGGATGAAAAGCCGACGAGAATGACAAATGCATCCCCCGCCGTGCACAAAACGCCTTCCAGAACTTGGACACAAACTGAGACCCCCGATCAGACACCACCTCGGAGGGTACCCCGTGAAGCCTCACAATCTCCCCAATGAACACCTGCGCAAGAGTTTTAGCATTAGGGAGAGCCGGAAGAGCGATAAAATGTGCCATCTTGCTGAACCTGTCCACTACAACGAGTATGACCGTTTTACCCGAAGACGGAGGGAGGTCAGTAATAAAGTCCATAGACAGATGAGTCCAAGGACGCTCCGGGATCTTCAAAGGTAAGAGGGCCCCAGACGGACGGGTATGTGAGGTCTTAGAGCGCGCACAAACCCCACAGGACGCGACAAAAGTTACCACCTCTTTATGTAAGTTAGGCCACCAAAACCGACGCGAGAGGAGATCCACAGTTGCTTTACTCCCCGGGTGTCCTGCAAAAACTGAGTTATGAAGGAGTCTCACTAAAGAAGCATTGATTGCAGCTGGGCGAGGCTGGACCTCAGCTAGCCCAGAGAGAGAGAGAATTAACTCCTACACTGCCGAGAAAACACAAAGCACCAACAAGTCAGCTGCGAGAAGTCAGGCTGTGTACTCGTGACGATCTTCGTGGCAACACACCCGTGACACATGTGGGGGGTGTATCAGCTCGCTCAGAAGAAACTGGGTAACAAACAGAAGGATCCACTTTCTTGTGCTATCCCTTATAAAAGTGAACATTTGGGTTAATGCAACATTCTAGAGGAAAAACTACATTTTTTTTTCATTCCACTTTGCATTAGTTCCTGTGTAGCACTCAAAGAGTTAAAACATTTCTTGACAACAGTTTTGAAGTATTTGAGGGGTGCGGTATTTAAAATGGCATCACTTTTTGGGAGTTTAAAAAATTAGAAATTGCTGCTCAACTTTTAAAGCTTCTAACATCCTAACAAAATAAAATGATGTTTGACAAATGATGCAGCTGTAAAGTATCTAGTGAGTGAATAATGGGCGCTCACTGCTTGTAAAATAGTGAAACAGTCCAAAAAAAATTTTGGGCAGATGTAAAGTAGACATATGGGAAATGTTATTTATTAATTATTTTGTACAGCATGCCTTACTGGTTTAAGGATATAAAAACTGAAAAGTTGAAAATGGCAATTGGTTTTTTGATTTTCACCAAAATACCGATATTTTAGCAAAGAATCACAAAAAATATCGACCTAAATTTACCACTAAAAGTACAATATGTCACGAAAAAAACAATCGTATAATCACTAGGATATGTTGAAGCATTCTAGAGTTATTACCACATAAAGTGACACTGATCAAGTTTAAATTTGGCCAGGTCGTTAAGGTCAAAATTAGCTCGATCACTAATCAGTTAAAGAAGTTAGGGGATTTGTCTTCATTCTTGACAAGAAAAATGCACATAATTAACTTCAAAACCCCTGCTTTCCCAAGTCTTAATTGCCTAACTTCAGTTGCACTAATATCAGTCTGTACTCATTTGGAGTACAGATGATGGCAGTAATAGAATCAACACCTGTGTCTTCTGAGAGTTCTGCTCAGCAGAACAAGCTCTTGCAGCAGGCTAGCTTGTCCCCAGAGTTAGTGAGCTAAGGTAACACTCCTGTCACACTGCTGGTTGGTCTATTCCACAGGTGTATCACCTTTCACTCCAGTAAGGTAAAAAATGTCTGCAATGTGTGTTAATAAGCACTGCCCCCTGTATACTGTAATGGAAGCACTGGATTTCCAATACTTCAATTAAAGTACACAATATAGGGGGCACAAGGGACAGTCAAGTCAGCTCCAGGAGATTGCTCTGATAAGGGCTCGTTCACACAAGCACATACATCGACAAGTGCTATCAGATGAGTAATCGGGTAGCACTCGGACCCATGTTATTTAATGGGGCTGTTCTGATGCCCAATTTTTATGCTGCAAGTTCACTGTGAAATCGGATTCCACTGACCCTTTCATGTCTATAGGTGTGTGGAAAACATCAGACTACACTTGGATGACAACCAAGTCCAGTCCGATTTCCGCAGACTCAAAGAATGGAGAAGATGGAAAAAATTTTTTCTCCATATTCTCCTCACAATGTGGATCACACTATGCTGACACTCCGAGAGTTAGATCAAAGTGTAATTAGAATAATCGGCCCGATTCTCTAGGACGGCCATGTGTCAGTGAGCCCTAAGCAGACCAATCAAGACAAAGACGCTGACCCTTTTACTGCCAGCATCAGTACTCCTAGTAAGTACATTCTGATATCAATGCAGTTGAAGGCAGATAAATAGACTGGGGAAAAGCACGGGTTTGGAGCCACTTACATGCATTTTTTTACAAGAATGATGACAAATCTATTAATAAAGTGATTTACATAGTTTCATAATTTTCTATGCTAGGCAAAATTATATACAGTAGTATTCAAACTAATAGCAGTGTGTTCAAAAACATGAGTTAAGCACAAAATATTTATACTATTTTTTTATTTCCATGCATTGAGAACATTGCACACTGTTTCTAATTCAAAACATGAAGAGAAATGTATATAATTTTTAACTACTTTACAGAAAATAACAAAAAATGAACATTGGGCTGTTCTAAAAAAAATAGCAGTGTCTGCATTTGTCTTTACAAACTCATAATATGTATTATTTTTTAAGGATTTAGCATTCCTGTGATTCAATAACCTAATATTTAGCTGTATACCCACAGTTGTTTAGAACTGCTTCACATCTATGTTGCATAGAGTCAACCAACTTCTGGCACCTGTCAACGGTTATTCCAGCCCAGGATGCTTTGTCTACATCCCACAATTGTTGGGCATTTGTTGGCTTTGCCTCAGAAACTGCATTTTTGAGGTCACCCCACAAGTGTTGTATCAGATTAAGGTCCAGGGATTGGGCTGGCCACTCCATAACCTTAATTTTGTTGGACTGGAACAAAGATTTTGCTCATTTACTGGTGTGATCAGGGTCGTTGTCTTGTTAAAACACCCATTTCAAGGGGATATCCTCTTCAGTGTAAGGCAACATGACCTCTTCAAGTATTTTAATATATGTAAACTGGTCTATGATCCCTGGTAAATTGGTACAGCATTATAGTAAGAGAATCATGCCCATATCATGATGCTTGCACCACCATGCTTCACTGTCTTCAGAGTGTACTGTGACTTGAATCCAGAATTTGGGGGTCGTCTGACAAATTATCTGTGGCCCTTGGACCCAAAAAGAACAATTTTACTTTCATCTGTCCATAAACTGTTTCTCCATTACTCTTTATGCCAGTTGATGTGTTCTTTTGCAAATTGTATCCACTTCAGTACATGTTTTTTTTGTTTTTGTTTTTTTTTTAACAGTGGGACTTTACAGGGACTTCTTGCTAAGAGATTAGCTCAACACAGGAGTCTTCTAACTGTCACAGTACTCACAGGTAACTTGAGATTGTCTGATCATCCTGGAGCTGATCATTGGCTGGGCCTTTGCCATTCTGGCTATTCTTTCATCCATTCAAATGGTAGTCTTCTTCCATTTTAAAGCATTGGAGATCATTTTAACTTTACAGCCTATCATTGTCTGCACTTCTTTACCCTCTCCGATCAACTTTTTAATCAAAGTACGCTATTCTTCTGAACAATGTCTCAAACAACCCATAATTCTCAGGCTTTCAAGGAGAAATGAATGAACAACATCTGCTGGCTTCACCCTTAAATAAGGGACACCTGATTCACACCTGTTTCTTCAATGAATGATTGACCACACAAATTGAACCCCACCCTGCTATTATTTTGAACACACTCCCTTTCAATTAATTATTCAAATACACAAACTCAAAAACATGCAGATCATGAATGCTGAGTCTGTTGGTTTTCTTAGAATTTACTGCACCAACAGGTAAATTGTTTGACATATGATATGTTAGAACCCTCCTGTTTGTTTTTTCTATCTTGTGGTTTGCGGTCACGTGACCATCTGCCTTTATATTCCAGCTCCGCCCTTCTGGCTGTGCTGGACTTCAGTGTTTGACTGTTTCTCTAGCCAGGTGCTTCTGTGCCTTTCTCTGTTAGTTCGCTTGGTCCCCTGGGACCTCTAGTACTTTTTGTCAGTTTGTCTTTTTGTGTTCTGCAACAACTTCTGTTTAGGAGGTGTCCCTTTTTTGTCCCAGTCCTTAGTTCTTTTAGGGATCCCTCCCTTAATTCTATAGGTCTTCGTTCAGACTAGCCGAGGACTAAGGCGGGTCTGTTCACTAGGAACAGGCAGCCCGCTACATCGTAGGGATTCAGCTTAGTCTTACTGTAGGGACAGCTTTCCCCTATCTTTCCTTAGTACATGTTGCAGATCATAACATGATATCATTTATACCAAAAACAGTGATTAATCTGGTAAGTCATAGTCGACTGCTATTATTTTGAAAATTTACTGTAAAATGAAAGTTTAGTTTCTCTTTAAAAGACAACCTGTCACCAGGTTTTTCCCATATAAAGTAGGGCCAGCACCTGTAAGCCCTCATATCTACAGGATTCTAGAATGCTGTATATAAGTCCTCAATGCCGCTTTCCATAAACAAAAAATAACTTTTATTATACTGACCTATGGGGCGGTCTGAACCGATAAGAGTTGCTGTTCTTAATCAGGTGACTCCTTTCTTCTTGCTCCGTGTGGATGACGCGACTTATGTCATCCACAGTGTCCTTGGTGTCGTACCCCTACTCAGGTGCACTTCTCTGCCCTACCAAGGGTGAAGCAAAGTATTGTAGGGCGCATGTGCTAGCGCTCTTTGGCATTTCTCTGAGGGCATAAGGAATTGCACAGGAACGTAATATCAAGGACACAGTGTTGATGACGCAGAATGCACCATCCACACCAAGCAAGAAGAGAGGAGGCGCTGGATCGAGAACATAGACACACCCATCGGACTGGACCGCCCTGTAGGTGAGTATAATAAAATTATATTTTTTACTTTCCGTAATATCTGTTTCTCGTAGTGTTCATTGAGGGGGACAGAACCATGGGATAGTTTGCCGCCACCTGGAGGCTGACACTGTTATTGCAATTAAATAAAATTGACTCCTCCCCAGCAGACTATACCTCACCTGCTGGAGCCAGGCTTCCTCAATTTTGTGAGAAAGCAGGAGAAAAGAAAAAAGGAGAAAAACATAAATCTACGCCCAACAGGGCAATAAAGTGAGGGAGCTGTGTCCCCCAATGAAGACTATGAGAAACAGATTTTACAGTAAGTAAAACATCTATTTTTATCATTTGTCTTGTTGTGGAACACAGAACCATGGGACATCCTAAAGCTGTCCCTAGGGTGGCATATTACATTTTATACCGTTACCCCCTGGTCTTCCACCACAGCTTAAGCGAAAGTCTGGGCTACTGCCGCCTGCAGTATCTTCCTGCCAAGGCTTGCATCCGTCGAGGCAAAAGTGTAAAACTTAGAAAAAGTATGCACTGAGGTCTAAGAAGCTGTTTTACAACAGAACTGCAAAGCCAATGCCTGATGACTAACTGCCCAGGAAGCTCCTACAGCCGACATGGAGTGTGCTCAAATCCTAAATGGGGTGGTCTTGGCCTTATAAGCCTGGAATAGCAGACTTGATCCAGAGGGCAATGGTAGCTTTAGAAGCGGCTTGACCCTTATGAGGACCCTATTGTATAACAAACCAGGAATCAGAACGCCTAAATGAGGCAGCTGCCGATAAATAATATTTTATAGCTCTACCAACATCCAAGCTGTGCAGAGCCTTCTCCCTAGGATGAGATGGTGCCAGACAAAAGGAAGGTTAAATAATATGAAGGTGAAAAACAAAAAAAGATGTAGTTACTTAGGATCATGGGATTTTTTGGAACTCATGACAGAACCACGAGAGAGGGGATCCAACCTTCAAAGACAGGAAACCTACAGGATAAAAAGGGTAGTAGCTCTCCCTCCCATCAGTTGGATTGCAGAGCATGAGAGGACTTCCAATGGTAATTGCAACAATTCAAACACCAACACCACATGCGTCAACTCAAAAATGTGACCTTCTAAAGGCCCCGTCACACTAAGCGACACTACAGCGATCCCGACAACGATACGACCTGTCAGGGATCGTTGCTGCGTCGCTATGTGGCCGCTGGTGAGATGTCAAACAGTCAGATCTTCCCAACGACGCAGCAACAATGCGGCGACCCGTAACGATCTGTATAACGATGCACGCCTATGTGTTTCTGTGTCTGGGTCGTCAACAAGGTCATTGGTAAGGTGTCAAACACACCGATGCATGCTACCCAGCGGGGCCTCAACGATCAAAGAAATGTCCAGACCATTCCGACACAACCAGCGATCTCACAGCAGGGGCCTGGTCGCTGCTAAGTGTCAAACGTAGCGAGATTGCTACTGAGGTTGCTGTTGCATCACAAAACTTGTGACTCAGCAGCGATCTCGCTAGCGATCTCGCTTAATGTGACGGGGCCTTAATTCTAGCCAAAGAAGTGCTCACCCACACGTGACGGGAGGGAATATAAGGGTGCTATCATGGGTTCCAAAAATCCCATTACCAGTAAGTAACCACAGATTTTTCGATCACCCATAACAGCACAAGAGAATTACAGAGAAATAAGAATTCAAGGAGGGACCATAGCCTGCAGAACCCTTCTCCCAAAGGTGAGGTCAGAAGAAGAAATCAGATCCAGTCTATAATGCTTATAAAAAGTGAAAGGAGAAGAACATATTGCCGCCTTACAAATCTGCTCGATTAACACATTCGATCTCTCCGCCCAGGAGGTTGCCACAGCTCTTTTAGAGTGAGCCTTCAACCCTTCTGGTACCGCTTTGCCACTTGCTGAATAAGCTAAACTAATGGCGTACCTAATCCAGCTAGCTATTGTGCACGTTGTAGCCTTAACCCCTTTCGTGGGTCTTTGAAAAGAGACAAATAACAAACTCTCTCTTCTCCAGGCTTCCGTAACTGACAAGTATCTAACTAGACATCTCTTTACATCTAAAGTATGAAGCTTTTATTCTTTATGATTTTTTGGGCTACAGCAAAAAGGAAGGAAGGACTACCTTCTGGTTTCTATGAAACCGGGAAGCTACTTTAGGCAGATAGAGAGTCCTTTTGAAGCCTGATCCAGCCTATTCTAGGATTTGTGTAAATGGTGGACCTACAGATAGGGCATGAATGTCACTGACCCTACCAGCAGTTGTTAAAGCTACTATGAGGGCCATTTTAAGTGAGAGAATCTTATGTGATACTGATTCTATAGGCTCAAATTATACATCTGTCATAGCTATTAGGACCAGTTTCAAATCCCATGGCACTAAATTATTCCTCAAGATGGGTCTAGACCTAGAAGATGATCTAATAAACTTGGAAATCCAAAGATTTCCTGTCAAGTCACAATTATATAGAGCCCCAAGTGCTGAAACCTGGACTTTAAGCGTGCTGGTGGACAGGCCCTGTTCAAGACCCTTCTGCAGGAATTCCAGAATGCAACTAACTCATTCCCCATCTTCTATTCTTGACCCTCAAGTGGTTAGAAATTTCCTCCAAGTTCTAGCATAAATTTTTGTAGTTGCCACTTTTCTACTCAGAAGTAGGGTGGAAATAAGATTAGGACAAAACCCCTGATCTCTTAAATGCGCCCTTTCAAATTCCATGCCTTTTAAATGTAGATTGGCAACTCGAGAATGGTGCACCAGCCTCTGGGAGAGAAGATTTGGAATCTCCGGAAGCACCCATGGTTCAGTGACAGACATTGTCCTTAACCGTGAAAACCACGGCCTTTTGGACCAGAAGGGAACTATCAGAATAATTCTTGCCCTGTCTTCCCTGATCTTCCTCAGGACTAATGGGATTAAGACTACCCGTGGACAGGCGTACACTAGGTCATAACCCCACTGGATTAGGAAGGCATCCACTACTTGGGGACCCTCTTTGAGATCCCGAGACCAGAATGTCCTCACCTTCCTGTTCTGTTTGTTGGCAAATAAGTCTATGTCCGGGAGGCCCCACATCTGTACTATCTGGCTGAAGACTGATTGATTTAGCTCACACTCGTCTTAGCAGATTGCGGCTCAGTAAGTCTGCCTTGAAGTTTTCTTTTCCTTTTATATGAAGAGATGTCAATGAAAGGAGATGACCCTCCACTAACTGGAATAAGTCATCTGCCACCTCCATAAATGGTCTGGATCGGGTTCCCCCCCTAGTGATTTATATTTGCTACTGACACCTGATTGTCCGAGAGGATCCTGATATGGTGACCATGTAGGGATAAAAGGAGTTTTTTTTACTGTCCGTTCCACTGCTAGTAGCTCCTTTTTGTTGAATAAAATTGATTTTTCATTCCCTATCCAGGCCCCCTGGAGCATTACATCCTCTACATGAGCTCCCCACCACCTGGGGCTTGCATCTTTGGTGACTATACGTGAAATCGTGTTCACCCAGAAAACCCCCCGGTCAGGTTCTCTATGTTTAACCACCAATGGAGAGGTTACCTTGTCATTAGGGACGTTGTGATTGTTTTCCTTCAGGTACTCCTTTAGTAAGACTTAGTTTTCCAGGACATCCCACTGCAACATCCTGGTATGGAACTGGGCAAAGAAAACTGCCAAGATACATGAGGTTAAGGAACCCACAAGGGACATAGGTTTTCTGAGGGGCATAGTGGGAATCTCCAATGCTAGCGATACCTGGCTCTGAATTTTTTCTATCTTTCCCAATTGAAGACCACACTCCTGTATTTCTGAGTCCAATAAGAGACCTAAAAATTCTACTACATTTCGGGGTTCTAGCTTAGACTTTTTTAGATTTAATAGCCACTCTAAGTCCTTTAAGATAAAGATGTCGAGCCAGGTGAGGGAAGGACCAAGTGCACAACTACGGCAAGAGGGGGAGGAAGCCCAAACACTAGAGAAAGGGGGAGTGGAGACCCCTAGGCAGAACTGACAAGACCCTGTTTCCCCAAGCGCAAGTATGCAGCCAGCCACCCACCGTCCCACAGGCTGCAATACTATACTGCCAAATTTTTGACAGCTGCTTGCACTTGAAATGTGGCTTTTTAGGCTCGTGGAGACGGAAGCTGTCCACAATCTTATGACGGCGGCCACCGGGTATCCATACCGCCACTATTTTCCCGATATCGTCTCCGCCTTCCACAAGCACGGGTCCCACAACATTACCCATGCCCTCCCCAGTGCACTTACTGGGAAGGACTGCCTAACCACAAACACGTGGACAGGTGAATGTGGCCAGGGACGGTATGGAGCCAGTCCACAGCTTTTTTGCTGAGTTGTATTTCACCACAGCCATATTCTTTAGCTTGGTGAATCCATATCTACCCTGCTGTCATTTCTCCCAGGAAGTCCTCTAAAGCTGCTTTCACTTGAAATGTGGCCTTTTAGGCTCGTGGAGGCAGAAGCTTTTAATAACCTCATGCCGGCGGCGGCCGAGTGTCCATACTCGGTCCCCAGCTGCCACTATTTCACCCGGTATCGTCTGTGCCTTCCACAAGCACGGATCCCACAACATTACCCATGCCCTCCCCAGTGCACTTACTGGGAAGGACTGCCTAACCACAAACACGTGGACACGTGAATGTGGCCAGAGACGGTACAGAGCCAGTCCACAGCTTTTTTTGTTGAGTTGTATTTAGCTCAGTGAAAGGACTGGCATAGAGGGAAACTGTATCTACTCTGGGTGTCATTTCTCCCAGGAAGTCCTTTAATTCAGCTTGTTGCAGAAGCAATGGCAGCCCATCCAACATCAACTTGCACTTGTCGGTGGTGCTTTGACAAACACACATGTTTCTTTGCGCATTTAATTTCATGACTACAGAGTTGGGCAATGGCCTCATCTGCAATGCGGTTTGAGAAATAACATGCATAAGCACGTCCGATCCACATTAAAAAAGCAGCCATAGTGGCCGGGAACCTTCCCCCACACTTTCCTTAGCCAGGGCTGGTTCTCGGCAGGGTTGGACGGTCCCACCAGAGAATCCTCTGGTGTGCCTTGGCTTCTACTTCAGGAGAGTTCATGATAGCGCTAACTTTGCAGCTGCTATGGGGCTCTTGAGCGGGGGAGAAAGGTGAGCCCTCAGAATCAAATCCTCTGGTGGGCACAATGTTTTACAATCTGAAACAGCTTCTCAGTGGGAATTGTATTTCATCATAGCCATATTCTTTAGCTCGGTGAAAGGACTGGCATAGAGGGAAACCGCTGTCATTTCTCCGTCACCAGGTTGCTCCCATTCATGTATGTTCAGCGGTGAGAGACACAGATCAGGCTGCTGTGTTACAGCTTTCAACAACTCTGCAGCGCTGGGCGGTTTGTCACCTAAGCATTAAGCATGTTATCTTCAGAACAGCCTGTTGCCACTTGGCCAAGGCAGTGCTGCAGTGCTTTCAGCTTGTGACTGATGTGGTCATTTCAGATATGGAGGAGGAGGTGCATTTGCTGAACAATGTGATTACATTGAAGTTAAATTGGTGACGCTGTTTTTTATACTAAAGAAAGATCCTATTGTTTTGGGTTTTTTTACGTAATTTTTTAAGACAAATGCATTCACCAGGAAATGTCAATTTAACATTTTACAACCTTATCTGGCAATGTGGTGTGTGACACATCATCAGACACATCCTGTTTTATTTATGATGGAGGGACTCTGAAAGTCATAAAGCCTATTTTTATAGGGCCATCAGATGGCCCTTACTATTCTTAAAAGGCCAGCAGTCGGCCCTCGCTATTGTTAGAGAGCTATCAGCCGGCTATGCTTTGTTGTTCCCATTATTAACAAGTGGGTTTCCTATACTGTTATTGCGTATGCAGTGACTGCAAGGGCTGCCAAAAATTTGGACGCAACCCAATACCCCTTTGAAGAGACATGGAGGAGGGTCTCAGTAAAAAAAATGTTCCCATTATAAAGGAGCGGGTCTCCTATAGTGGTAATGCCCATGCTGTGACTGCAAGGGCTGCCAAAATTTGGGAAAAACCCCACTAACAATTTAAAGACACATAGAGCAGGGCCACAGTAACGACAAATTCCCATTAGAAAGGAGAGAGTCTGCTATACAGTTATAGGATATGCAGTGAGTCCAACGGCTGACCAATTTTAGGAAAAACCCCACTAAAAATGTAAAGACACATAGAGCAGGGTCACAGTAACAAGTACGACATGTTCCCATTAGAAAGGAGAGGGTCTGCTATACAGTTATAGAGTATGCAGTGAGTCCAATGGCTGACCAGTTTTAGGAAAAACCCAATTAAGAATTTAAAGACACATAGGGCAGGGCCACAGTAACGACAAATTCCCATTAGAAAGGAGAGAGTCTGCTATACAGTTATAGGGTATGCAGTGAGTCCAACGGCTGACCAATTTTAGGAAAAACCCCACTAAGAATTTAAAGACACATAGAGCAGGGTCACAGTAACAAGTACGACATGTTCCCATTAGAAAGGAGAGGGTCTGCTATACAGTTATAGGGTATGCAGTGAGTCCAACGGCTGACCAAATTTAGGAAAAACTCCACTAAGAATTTAAAGACACATAGGGCAGGACCACAGTAACGACAAATTCTCATTAGAAAGGAGAGGGTCTCCCATAGTGTTGGCCTATGCAGTGAATGCAAGGGTTGCCAAAAATTGGGAGGCACTCCAATGCCCCTTGGAAGAGACTTAGAGGGCCTCATAAAAAAATGTTCCCATTAGAAAGGAGCAGGTCTCCTATACTTGGAATGCCCATGCACTTAGTGTATGGGCTGACAAACATTTACCCCTGAGGGGTATACATGAACATACTGTATAATTTAAAAAAATTATGTGGGTGTTGCATCACGGACCACGGCCACCCTGGTGATATGGTGGTGGAGGATGAGGATGAGGAGAAGGAGGAGGACAAGAGCAAATAGCCAAAATCAGGAAGAGTATACCCATGTGTGGGTGTGAAGAGGTGCATGGGAATACACCACCCAAAAAAAGGCACTGGATTTGAGTTTATGTTACGCTGCTATCATTCGGTGGTTTGGTCTGACCCAATCCAGCCCTTGTTCATTTTTATAAGAGTCAGCCTGTCAGCATTTTCAGCTGACCGGCGGATGCGCTTATCAGTTATAATTCCACCAGCGGCACTAAAAACCCGCTCTGATAAAACGCCAGTGGCAGGGCAGCCCAGGACCTCCAAGGCGTAGAGAGCCAGTTCATTCCACGTATCCAGCTTGGATACTCAATAATTAAAAGGCACAGAGGAATCACGGAGGACATTGGTACGGTCGGCAAGGTACTCTCTCAGCATCTTCCCAAACTTTGCACTCCTTGTGAGAGTACGCCGCACCTCAGGGCCTGTGCGATGGGAGGGTCTGAGAAAACTGTCCCAGAACTTTGACAGTGTTCCCCTGCCTCTGCTGGATTCCATTTGTGTCTTTCTCGCCTGTACTCCTTGGTTATCCAACGAACTGTGACCTCTGTCTCCAGCGTTTTCAGATGGGAATTTTTTTAATAGTTCTGCAACAAGGGACTTCTGGTACTGCCCCATTTTTCTAGACCTGTCCGCCTCAGGAATAAGAGATATAAAGTTCTCCTTGTAGCGTGGGTCTAGAACTGTCACCAACAAGTAATGACTGTCACCCAAAATTTTGAGAACGCGAGGGTCATGGGAAAGGCAGCGTAACATAAACTCAGCCATGCGTGCCAGACTGCTAACAGGCAAGACTAACAGGCATTGTGTAATGCGCGGACGGCACACCGGGAGAAATAGTGGCGCCTGGGGACCGAGTACCGAGGGACGGCAGCCGTCATCAGGTTGCGGAATGCTTCCCTCTCCACGAGCCTAAAAGGCAACATTTCGAGTGCAAGCAGTCGTGAAATGTGGGAATTTAGTACTGTGGCCTGTGGGGCGTTGGCTTGCTATTTGCGCTTGCGTTCCAAGGACAAGGACGTGGACGTGCTTCCTGATACTGCTACTTGAGAGTGTGCAACGACAGGTGCAGGGCAGGAGGCATCTTCGCATGCACCATGGACAGGGGATTGGCTTGCATGCACAACAGCAGAAGAAGCAATGGTGCCACCCACAGACACTGTTCCTGGACCCTGGGGTTTGGCCCACAAAGTCGGGTGCTTTGCTGCCATGTGCCTGATCATGCTGGTGGTGGTCAGGCTGGTCGTTTTGCAACCCCTGCTGATGCTGGCCTGGCAGGTGGTGCAAATGGCCTTTTTGGGGTTATTGGCAGAGTCTTTAAAAAACAACCAGACTCGGGTAGACCTAACAGTTTTATTGTCAACTTCCTTCATGTTGGTGTTACGGGAAACGGTTGCCTGCCTTCTTTCTGTGGCCAGCACACTGCTTCTTCCTGCCTGTTGGGGTGCTCTGCCTCCCTTTCCCTGTGTGCTGCTGTCCTCGCTCTGCATGTCCTCCTGCCAGGTTGGGTCAGTTACTAGATCATCCACCACCTCCTCCTCTTCCACTTCCGCACTCTGGTCCTCCACCTGACTTTCTGGCAATTGTGTCTCATCATCGTCCACCTCTTGTGACACTTTCCCACCGTCGCCTTCGTGTGACCGTGGCTGCTCAAATATTTGGGCATCGCTACATGCGATCTCCTCTTGCCCCGCTTCAAGTGGACTGAGCGAGAGGCCCGAATCTATAAATGGAAAAGTGAACAGCTCTTCGGAGTGTCCAAGTATGGGATCAGTTGTCTCTGGGCACTCGGCATGGTGGGAGGAAGGAGGTTCAGGGTGAGGAATATGCGGTCCAGACTCACAGCTACTGAGACTTGACCGTATGGAAGACAAGGTGGTGGTGGTGGCTAAGTGACTGGAAACATTATCTGCTATCCAACGAATAACCTTTTGTCACTGCTCTGTGTTCAATAGTGGTGTTCTGCGGTCCCCTATTAATTGGGACAGGAAGGTCGAGCGAAAAGATGTGGGTGTTTGTTGTGGCACAATTTCAGCATGCCCACGGCCTCAGCCTCTGCATGCACCATCATCACCATCACGTCCAGTTCCTCATCCCTTGCCACGTGTCTTGCCCATTTTAAATCTAGGACAATATCTTTCACGCTCACAACAAATGACTGAATTTGGAGCGAACTTATATGTGATCCGTGTGACGGAAAAAACACAGTTTTAAATACCTGGCCTGTAGGTAACTATTTTGAACAGCAATCTGGTGTCAATTGCTTCACTGACACACTGAAACAAATTCTTAATGGAGGCCAGAAATGGCAATATTTTCTGAAAACATATATGTGATCCGTGTGATGGAGAAAACACAGTTTTAAATACCTGGCCTGTAGGTAACTATTTTGAACAGCAAACCGGTGTCAAAAACTTTGCTGACACACTGAAAAAAAATGTAATGGAGGCCAGAAATGGCAGTATTTTCTGAAAACGTATATATGATCCGTGTGACGGAGAAAACACAATTTTAAATACCTGGCCTATAGGTAACTATTTTGAACAGCAATCTGGTGTCAATTGCTTCACTGACACACCGAAACAAATTTTTAATGGAGGCCAGATATGGCAGTATTTTCTGAAAACGGATATATGTGATCCGTGTGACGGAGAAGACACAGTTTTAAATACCTGGCCTATAGGTAACTATTTTGAACAGCAAACCGGTGTCAAAAACTTTGCTGACACACTGAAAAATAAATGTAATGGAGGCCAGAAATGGCAGTATTTTCTGAAAACGTATATGTGATCCGTGTGACGGAGAAAACACAGTTTTAAATACCTGGCCTGTAAGTAACTATTTTGAACAGCAATCTGGTGTCAATTGCTTCACTGACACACTGAAACAAATTCTTAATGGAGGCCAGAAATGGCAGTATTTTCTCAAAACGTATATGTGATCCGTGTGATGGAGAAAACACAGTTTTAAATACCTGGCCTGTAGGTAACTATTTTGAACAGCAATCTGGCGTCAATTGCTTCGCTGACACACTGAAACAAATTCTTAATGGAGGCCAGATATGGCAGTATTTTCTGAAAATGTATATGTGATCCTTGTGATGGAGAAAACACAGTTTTAAATACCTGGCCTGTAGGTAACTATTTTGAACAGCAATCTGGTGTCAATTGCTTCACTGACACACAAGCAAATTTTTAATGGAGGCTAGAAATGGCAGTATTTTCTGAAAACGTATATGTGATTCGTGTGACGGAGAAAACACAGTTTTAAATACCTGGCCTAAAGGTAACTATTTTGAACAGCAAACCGGTGTCAAAACTTTGCTGACACACTGAAACAAATTTTTAAAGGAGGCCAGAAATGGCAGTTGTAACATTCCTGCCGGCGTGCTTGCATGGTGCACCACTTCCCACCATGCAAGACCGCAATCTTACCTGTCAGTCCATGCTGCACTCTTTGTTTAAGTGCCTGCTGTTTCCATGTCTCTTGTCTGATTGCTTAGGACGTCGGCGCGGCTTTCTGCCTGTTTCTTATAGCTACCCTGGCACAGTCCTAATGCGTCCCCAGCCTATTGCTGTGAGTCACTAGATACTTAAACCCCCTCCACCCAATAGGAGGTGCCTGAGCAACACTTTCACTCAGTTTGCCTTTTACAACTGAGTTGCCAGGTCCTGTCCTGACTCTAATCTGTCTGCCACCCTGGGCGTGGAGTACCCAGGGCCTTTTCCTGTACCTGTGACTTCTAGTCTGTTTCCGACACCCTGGGGGCCGAGTACCCAGGGCCGCTACCTGTATCTCTGACTTCTAGTCTGTTTTCGCCACCCTGGGGGCTGAGTTCCCAGGCTCGTTCCTGTATCTTATTCCCGGTTCAGTTCCTGTCTGAACAGTGTCCTAGCCCGTTACTTGTTTCTCTCTATGTCCGTACCTTCCCTTTGCCTGCAGTGTCTGAACTTGCACCTAACTCCAACTCATTGTCTCTGTACTTCTGTTTGTGAGTTTTGTGTCCACTCGCTACTTCATTGTAAATACCTTGTGTGTATCTGGTTCTGCTTGTCCCCTTTCCCTGCCTCCGTATCTACCTCCTGTGTTTTCACGATCTTCCTGTATTTTCTAGTCTGTTCCATGTGAACAGAGCCTTGTCCTGTCTGCCTTCACCTTCTGCTCTGCTTGTTCACCGCTCCGGCGGTTCCGCTCTGCTTCGCTTGTTTGCCGTACCTGCGGTTTTGCTCTGCTCTGCTTGTTCTACCGCATCTGCGCGTTTTGCTCTGCTCTGCTTGTCTACCGCATCTGCAGGTTTTGCTCTGCTCTGCTTGTGACGCGCCCCCTGGGCCGTGGGGTACCCAGTGCCGTGCCGGTCGATGCTGGGGGATGTCACAGTGGCGGTGACCTGGTCCATGACCCAGGTCGGTCAATAAAAGGAGTTATGGATAGGGGATTTATAGTGTTTTTATAGAGTTCGTGACTCCACCTGTGCAATGAGGTCAAAGGGAGCCGCCGCTGCGGAGCAGTCCTCTGAAGCTGATGTCACTACAGCAGGGATGGTGTGGCTCTCCACAGGAAGAGCTAGCTCCAGGGCAGTGTGGATATTGCAGGTTGTGCTGGGCGTTGTAGTGCAGGGGTTGATGGCGCAGCAAGAAACACAGAGACAAGGAAGTGCAGTCCCAGGGTCTTTACTGGTGCTGATTAGACAAGCCGGGACTAGGGTACTGGCGAGAAGTGGAAGTCCGGGCAGCCTGGAAGCAAGTAAAGAATCCTCCTTGCCAGGTGAAGTTGGAGGCCTTCCCTTTCCACTAAACTCTTTGGCCCTGCTACTTATAGCCGTGCGGTGGCCCTCGTCCCTGAGTGCGGCTTTTCTGTGCTCACCCGTATGGCAAGCAGCTCGGGCCTTGCTGTTGCGTTGCTCCCTCGTGGCGGTGATGGACCCTGCAGTGCTGCTGAGCCTCCGGGCGTCTGATGGGGCCAGGAGACCTGCAATCTCCTGCCCTCTGGTTTCTACTGGGGGCCTTCGGTACCCCACAGCCTCGGACTCCGGTGTCCGGTTCTTCTGTGCTGGTGCTTCTTCTGGGGTGAGCTGCCACACAGCTCCAGTCCCCAGCTCCTCTCTCCTCGATGTCCTCTCTTCAACTCCTCACACTAAGACTAACTAACCCCGCCCCCAGATCCCAGTTGCCAAGGGGAGGGGGCTCCCCTTGCTGGTCTGGAGCCAGGAAAGTGTTGCATGTTTAGTATACCTGACTAGGGGATCCCTGCTTGCTTCCAGGCATGGCATTACCTCTTTTGAGGGAGGCAATGCCACTGTGGCAACCAGACCCCTGGGGTGCCACACTTGTCTATCGCATCTGTGGGTTTTGCTCTGCTCTGCTTGTCTACCGCATCTGCGGGTTTTGCTCTGCTCTGCTTGTCTACCGCATCTGCGGGTTTTACTCTGCTCTGCTTGTCTACCGCATCTGTGGATTTTGCTCTGCTCTGCTTGTCTACCGCATCTGCGGGTTTTGCTCTGCTCAGCTTGTCTACCGCATCTGCGGGTTTTTCTCTGCTCAGCTCGTCTACCGCATCTGCGGGTTTTGCTCTGCTCTGCTCGTCTACCGCACCTGTGGCTCCGTTCCTGTGTCCCAGTCTGTACAGGTCCCTATCCTGCCTGCGTTTCTACCTGCCAGTACCCGCCTCTCTGCATGTCAGCCGTGCCTGCCAGTGCCCACCTGTCTGCATACCAGCTGTGCCTGTCAATATCCACCTGTCTGCATACCAGCCGTGTTTGCCAGTACCCACCTGTCTACATGCCAGTCTAACCTGCCTGTTCCTGCATTCCCCAGTGTGGGTCAACAGCTGTGACCGGGGTCTGACCTGGAGTAGCACCTGGTCCCTCTGCTCGGTTCCTCCTTGGTTCACGGAGTCAACTGAGCCGCCGTGCGACCTTGGTCGGATCGGGTTGATACTTAGTTACGCCCCTCCAGGCACTCCTCGGTTCATGGTACAGTGGGATCACTAATCATGCTCACGCCAGTCAGTCCAGGTGCGAGCGTAACAGCAGTATTTTCTGAAAGTCCGTGTGACGTAGAAAACACAGTTTTAAATACCTGGCCTGTAGGTAACTATTTTGAACAGCAATCTGGTGTCCGAGTCTTCCTGAGTCTGGTTGCTTTTTAAAGACTCTGCCGATAACCCCAAAAAGGCTATTTGCACCACCTGCCTGGCCAGCATCAGCAGGGGTGGCAAAATGGCCTTCTTGACCACCACCAGCAAGATCAGGCACATGGCAGCATTAGACAAGCATGTGTCACAAAACATTAGCTGTGCCCTTAACAACGCAGTTACCAGGAAAGTCCACCTAACCACGGACACGTGGACAAGTGCTTGCGGGCAGGGACGGTACATCTCGCTGACGGCACACTGGGTTAACATAGTGGAAGCAGGGACCTAGTCGGACCTTGGGATGGAACACGTCCTCCCGACGCCAAGGATTGCGGTCCCTAGGTTAATCAGGGTTGCCCCCACAGTCTACAGCTACTGCACCTCATCCTCCTCAGCCTCTTCCTCCTCTTCAGCCTCCATGTCCGAAATGACCACATCAGTCACAAGCTGGAAGCACTGCAGCACTGCCTCGGCCAAGCGGCAACAGGCTGTGCTGAAGCTAATATGCTTAGGTGACAAACTGCACAATGCTGAAGAGTTGTGGACAGCTCTGAAAGAGCAGGCAGATCTGTGGCTCACAACGCTGAACCTACAGCCAGGCATGATCGTGTGTGACAATGGCCCGAACCTTGTGGCGGCTCTGAGGCGAGGCGAGCTCACACATACCATGCCTGTCCCATGTGCTTAACCTCGTGGTTCAGCGGTTTCTCAAATCCTACCTGGAGCTGCCGGATTTGCTTGTTAAAGTAGGCCGCCTGTGTGCCCAGTTTAGAAAGTCACCTACAGCTTCCGCCGCCCTTGCCGTGTTTCAGCAGCGTTTGCAGCTTCCGGCTCACAGACTGGTATGTGATGTCCCCACGCGTTGGAACTCTACACTGCAGATGTTGGGAAGGATTTGTGAGCAGAAGAGGGCAGTTGTTGAGTACCAGCATCAACAAGGCCTTTGGTATTCAGTTCAGACTCCACTCATAAGACCTCAGGAGTGGACATGGATGTCAAACATATGTACCATCCTCCAAAACTTTGAGGACTCCACCAAGATGGTGAGCGGCGATGATGCCATAATTAGCATCACCATCCCACTTCTCTGTCTTCTGAAACGCTCTCTGCTCACAATCAAAGAGGATGCATTGCAGGCGGAGCACGATGAGATGGAGCAAGGAACCATACAGGGTGATTACACACAGCCCAGAATCATCTCATCCCAACGAGGATTGGGTGACAATGAGGAAGAGGAGGAAGAGGAGGAAGAAGAAGAGCTAGTTTCATGCACTATAGACGGTACTACCTGCACAACTGTCATACCGTCTGTTCAGCGTGGATGGCCAAAGGACGGAGAGAACGAGTAGGAGGAGGAGGAGAGCATGGTCAGTCATCCTCTTGGTGAGGACATGGAAGTCTTGCCTGTTAGCCGTCTGGCACGCATGGCTGAGTTTATGTTATGCTGCATTTCCCATGACCCTTGCGTTCTCAAAATTTTGGGTGTCAGTCATTACTGGTTGGTGACACTTCCAGACCCACGCTACAAGGCGAACTTTATATCTCTTATTCCTGAGGCGGACAGGTCTACAAAAATGAGGCAGTACCAGAAGGCCCTTGTTGCGGAACTATAAAAAAAATTCCCATCTGAAAACGCTGGCGGCAGAGGTCACAGTTCATTGGACAACCAAGGAGTACAGGCGAGAGAGACACAACTACAATCCAGCAGGAGAACACGGTCAAAGTTCTGGGAGAATTTTCTCAGCCCCTCCCATCGCACAGGCCCTGAGGTGCGGGGTACTCTCACAAGGAGTGCAAAGTTTGGGAAGATGCTGAGAGAGTACCTTGCCGACCGTACCAACGTCCTCTGTGATTCATCTGTGCCTTTTAATTATTGGGTATCCAAGCTGGATATGTGGCGCCCCTGAGGGTTAGGTCGCCACAGAGGTACAGCATCTCAACCAGAGGTGTGGTATCTCACTCTCAGGTAAGGAAGGAGTACAGCTCAGGACCCTAACACCTGCATTTTACACATACCCGCAGTGGGGGTAGGGCGAGATTGCTCTTAAGGGAGAACACAGTCCCGGGTCCCTAGCTGTGGGAGGTGCTATGTAGTGGGTGTGGGTGGAGGAAGTAGCTTAGGGGAGCACGTGAGAGGAAGGTATATATAGAGAAGCCATCTTGTTTTAAGGAGTTTTAGAACAGTTCAGTCTGATTGGAGTCACAGAACAGTCTACAGTGAGAGGAGTGGAGCAGGGCTCTGCAGGAGCTCTGCTCAGGCAGAGGGCCTGAGCAGAGGCCCAGGACTGAAGGAGAATGAGAGGAGCAGGAAGGGCTCCAGGAACGAGGAAGGGACCCCAGGGGTACGGGCAGTGCTGGAGGCCACCCATACGTCTGAATCTACCGGGAGGTGGAGGGGTGAGGCCACACAAAGGGGACCAGTCCCTCGACTAGCAGAGCACTTTATGTCTCAACTAGAAACTGGAGGCTGCTGTATTTCAAGTCCTGCAGCCAACACTCAACATCAGTCTCACCAAGAAGGTAGCTATAGAGGACCCAGGGGACGGAACAGACGTCGCCCGACAAGGCCCGCAGGTACCGTATTGGGACACTTGGTATGAGGTGCAGGGAGACGGCCAGAGAGAGGACACAGAAGGGGGTCCCGTTAAATACTCCGGAGATACCTGAGGGTTGCCCAAACCCCTCCGTGAGTAAGCGCAGCACGTCGAGGGAAGTTACATTGGCACCTGTAACTTGGACTGCAATAACCGTGAGTAAAGACCCTGAGGACTGCACTCCATTGTCTCTGTGATTATTGCTGCGCCATCAAACCCTGCACTACAACGCTCAGCACAACCTATACCATCTACACTGCCCTGGAGCTAAGCTCTACCTGTGGAGAGCCACACAAGCTTTGCTGCACTAACATCAGCTCCAGAGGACCTGCTCCGCAGCGGCGGCTCCCTTAAGCCGCATACCACAGGTGGTGTCATGAACTTTGTACATAAATCCCCTGTAAATATTTCCCTGTTGAATGACCGCCCTGGGTCATGGACCGGGTCATCGCCACTGTGACGAGTAACGACCGGCCCGGCACCGAGTACCCCACGGCTCAGGGGGGGCGCGTCATCTTTGGCTTCACGAACAGGATATGAGCCCACCCATTATCACCGGGTATTGTGCGCCTAGAGGCTGTGTTTTCTACTGAATGTAGCGCCCGCCCCAGAAGAACGGACGCCATTATGTGCGAGCCAAAAGACAACAAGAAACCGCCTCCCATCGTGGGCCGGGTTCCAGAATGGCGCCAAAAGCGAGGCCCGCCCCGAGCAACAGTGACCGTGTATGTGGATGTGTCTATCAAGTTTGGGGGGCCACGCCAAGGTGTGTCCGACAGCAAGTTGCCATGGAACCGCCCCCGAAAGGGGAGAGGAGAGAAGAAACCTGGGAGACAGGGCGGAGTCTGCAGGAGTCGAGACAGACCGCACCCGGAGGGCAAGATGGAGAGTCAGGAGCCAGCTCCCATCTGTGGTCTGCAACAGGCGCCAAGGACTCTTACCTTGGAGGAGGCCATGGCAGAGCTATCCCTGGAGGATACTGAATTCCTCCAGATGGAAATCCAGGCGCTGGGAAGGAGAATGGAGAGGGCCCAGCAGGATGCCATCGCCAGCTGGAAAAAGGAGCTGCTGGAGAAGCTGATGATATCCGGCAGCAGCCAGCGCTGCACTCCACCAGCTGGGCCCCAGCTCCGGAGGAACCTGAACAGAGCCAGGAGGCAGAGGACGGCACAATCACGGCCGCGGGAGCAGGTAAAGAGAGACTCCCTGTCCCAGGCTCTGAGAGTGCTAGCCTGCTCCTGGGCTCCCGGGCGGAACCTCCGATCCCGGGCGCCTGCTCCACCGACCTACCCCTGGGCCCCCCCGGCGGAACCTCCAACCCCGGGCGCCTGCTTTGCCGATCTGATCCCCGGTCTCCAGGTGGAATCTCCCGTCCCGGACACCTGCTTCTCAGACAGGCTCCCAGACCCCCTGGCGGAAACCCTGTACCCAGGCGCTTGCTCCGCCGACCTGCTCCTGGGCCCCCTACAGGAGCCACCTGCCCCCGCACCCGCGTGGGTCTATGGAAATACAACCTACGACTGGTCCGCCCGATATGAGGACCAGCAAGGACCCCCCTCTAGCACCTGCGCCTGCCCCCCCGGTTACCTGCCCAGGAGGAGAAGAGTTCCGGTGGGATAACCGAGAAGGGGACCTCATGGGCTTCCTGTGGGAGACGCAGGCCCAGGCCCTCCGGAGGGAAGAGTACTGCAGGAGGGAGCTCCTGCAGCTGGAGCGGGAACGTCACGGCCGACAAGTGCGGTGGGAACGGATAGAGGCCCGGAACATGGCGGCCAAAACCCGGGCCCGCCAAGCAAGAGCTGCCACTCCTAGTCCCCGTCTGGAGGGGATCGTAGTCAAGTTTGATCTGGACGCGGGGTGGGGCTTTGTGAGGGAACCACACACCGACAGAGATGTGTTCGTGAACCGGCGGGATGTAGAACCCCACCTCCAACAGGTGCATCCCGGCCGAAACCTCTATCCAGGTGACTACGTCACATTTACCCGTCACAAGGGTGAGCACGGCTGGTACGCCCTTCAAGTGTACCGAGTGGCAAAGAAAAGGGACATGCCCCCGCAGCCCCAGGCTGAAGACCCGGCTGGGTCAGCCTGCAAAAATTAGGAATTTCCTCCCCGGAGGGAAACTCACTGCTGAACTTTTTGCTCTAAAAGCTGCTGTTATGATCTGCTACAAGCACTAAGGAAAGACAGGAGATCTGTCCCTACAATCGAACTAAACTGGATCCCTACGATGTAACGGGGAACCTGATCCTGCGATCAGACCCGCTAAAGTCCTCGGCTAGTCTGTACGAAGACCTATAGATGCAAGGGAGGAATCCCTACAAGAACTAGGGACTGGGATAAAGTTGGACACCTCCTAGCAGAAATTGTAGCAGTCAAAGACAAACACACAACAAAGAACATAGAGGTCCGAAGACCTAGCAAAACTAACAGAGAACGGTAACAGAGCACCAAGCTAGCTCAAGAGTAGTAAATACAATGAAGTCCAGCAAGGCCAGGAGGGCGGAGCCGGATTAAATAGGCAAAAATGGTCATGTGACCAGCAAACTAGAAAAAACCTAACAGGAGAGTTCTAACAGTACCCCCTCTTCTAAGAGGATCCTCCGGATCCCCTAGGACCGGGCTTATCAGGAAACCTCCTGTGAAATGCTCTGACAAGTCTGGAAGCAGAAACATCATCCGCCCTCACCCATGAGTTATCCTCGGGTCCGAAACCCTTCCAAGCGACGAGATACGGCAAACTCCCTCTATACCGTCTAGAATTTAGGATGCGGGAAATTTCATATTCCCCATCCTCCACCACCGGAGGAACAGTGGCAGAGGCGTCACCAACCGACACATCAGCTTTTTTCAACAGAGAAACATGAAACACCGGATTAATCTTCCAGGAGGTAGGAACCTCCAACCTAACAGCAGATTGGTTAACTATCTGAAGCACCTTAAAGGGCCCTACAAACTTGGGTCCCAATTTTTTCGAAGGAATCCTCAATCGCAGATTCTTAGAGGACAACCAAACCATGTCACCAATAGCAAACGAAACCTCTTGCCGTTTCCTATCAAAGTACCTCTTAGATTTTTTGTTAGCCTCCTGAAGATTATCACGCACATCCGTCCAAACTCTCTCCAAATCACCGGAAAAACTCTCCTCCTCCGGCACAGCCGATACCAATTTGGAGAATGACCCAAAAAACGGATGTCTCCCAGTACAACAAAAAAAAGGCGAACACCCAGCAGAAGAGGATGTATGGTTGTTAAGAGCAAATTCAGCAAGTGGCAGAAACTCAGACCACCCCTCTTGATTGTCTGCCACAAAGCAACGCAAGAATTGCTCAACATCCTGGTTTTTTCTTTCTGTCTGGCCATTAGACTCAGGATGATATCCGGATGAAAACGCCAAATGAACTCCCAACCTGTCACAAAAGGCACGCCAAAAACGAGCCACGAACTGAGGTCCCCTATCAGAAACAATGTCAGTAGGAACGCCATGTAGTCTGACAATTTCCTTGACAAAGGCCTTAGCGAGTGTCTTAGCGCAAGGCAGTTTGATGAAGGGAACCAAGTGACACATCTTGCTAAAACGGTCCACGACCACCCAGATGACCGTGAAACCTTCAGAGGGGGGAAGGTCAGTTTTAAAGTCCATAGCCAGATGTGTCCAAGGTGCACTAGGAACCTCAAGAGGGCAAAGCAACCCCGGAGCAGGAGCATGCGAAGACTTAGATCTAGCACACACAGTACATTGACGCACCCACTTATTGACTTCCTTCTGCCATCCAGGCCACCAAAAACTGCGACCCACAAGTCTCTTGGTCTCAGAAATTCCTGGATGACCTGCCAACCGAGATTCATGACACTCAACAAACAAATCTCTCCTAAAGGTCCTAGGCACAAACAACCTCCCATGGGGAGTGTTAGATAGGGCATTCTCCTGTGCTTTAAGAATCTCATCTTCCAAAACGGAGTCCAATGCAGCAATCACAACACCTTCTTGTAAAATGCTCTCCTCCTTCATGCGCAACAAATTGTATGCCCCCGGAGATCAATTTTAGAGAACCACTTGGCCCCCACTAACTGGTTAAACAAATCAGGAATCAATGGCAGTGGGTAAGGATTGCGTACAGTAATTTTATTAATCTCACGAAAGTCCAGACAAGGACGTAAACCGCCATCTTTTTTTTTTACAAAAAAAAATCCAACAGCCACAGGAGACTTGGAAGGCCTAATGTGACCGGCGGCCAAGCTTGTCTGTATGTATTCCTCCAAAGCCTTTCTCTCAGGAATAGTAAGATTAAATAAACGACTTTTAGGAAGAGTCGCTCCAGGGACAAATTCAATGGTACAATCATAGTCTCTATGGGGAGGCAAAATTTGTGACTCCTCCTCAGAAAAAACTCTCCAAAAATCCTGAATAGGTACAGGTAATTCCCCTTTTTCCACTGCAGCAATACGTCCGTTACAACACTTGTCATAACATTTAGGGCTCCAGGACTTAAATTCATTGGTAGACCAATCCAGTACAGGATTATGCAATTTTAACCAGGGTAACCCCAATATTACTAGAGAAGGCAAATTATTCAATACTACCAAATCCAAATTCTCTTGATGAATACCATTAATAGTGAGGGGAAATTCACAGACCTTGTGAGTAACACTCTTCAAGGGAGAGCCATCGACAGAAACCACAGCAATAGGGGATGACAAAGGTTTAGGTTTTAATGTAAGTTTTTCCAAGAATCCCCCATCAATCACATTCAGAGTAGAACCACAATCCACAAATACCCGAAATTCAATTAATTCTTCCTGAGCAGTGGTAGTAGCAGATAGGAATACTCCCTTTGTATTTAAACAGGCAATACGGGCATAACTGACCATTTTTTTTTTCTTTGTTCATACGAAGCACACAGTTCTTAATAAAATGACAAGAATTTCCGCAATAGAAGCACAAACCTTCAGAAAGCCTGCGGTCTTTTTCCTGAGAGCGGGGTGTCATCGCCCCAATCTCCATCGGCTCTCCTTTGTCAGCACAGACCCTCTCAAGACTCGGAGCTGACATAGCAGAGGATTTGCTCTCATTAACCCTTGCACGTCGTCTCCTGTCCACTCGTATAGCTAATTGCATAGCCTCCTGCAAGTTTCCAGGTGTGGGATAAGCAATCAGCAAATCTTTAACCCTTTCACCTAGCCCCGCCAGAAACAAACTTTTCAAAGCTGAATCGTTCCACCCCACCTGGGCAGACCACCGACGGAAGTGAGAACAATACTTTTCCACATTACCTGATCCCTGCCTCAAACGTCTCAATTCAGACTCAGCAGATGAGACACGATCAGGATCATCGTACAACAAACCCAAAGCAGAAAAAAAACTATCCACTGAGCTAAAGCACGGATCACTAGGTTGGAGAGAAAAAGCCCATCCCTGAGGATCCTTGCGCAAAAGTGACATTATGAACCCTATGCGCTGTGATTCATCACCAGAGGATCTGGGTCTTAAACGAAAATACAATAAACAAGCATTTTTAAAAGAAAAAAAATCTTGTTGTTCACCAAAAAATAGATCAGGCAGACGTACCTTTGGCTCTACCAAATGTGCTCCAGAACAGCTACTCACGTGTTGTTGGAGCTCGGCCACCTCCAGAGAGAGTCCCTGCAAGCGTTGAGCCAAATCTTGAACAGAGACCATGATGGAAACTGGAGGTCTTTCCTTAGAAAAAATTTTTTGGGCTGGACTTACTGTTATGATCTGCTACAAGCACTAAGGAAAGACAGGAGATCTGTCCCTACAATCGAACTAAACTGGATCCCTACGATGTAACGGGGAACCTGATCCTGCGATCAGACCTGCTAAAGTCCTCGGCTAGTCTGTATGAAGACCTATAGATGCAAGGGAGGAATTCCTACAAGAACTAGGGACTGGGATAAAGTTGGACACCTCCTAGCAGAAATTGTAGCAGTCAAAGACAAACACACAACAAAGAGGTCCGAAGACCTAGCAAAACTAACAGAGAACGGTAACAGAGCACCAAGCTAGCTCAAGAGTAGTAAATACAATGAAGTCCAGCAAGGCCAGGAGGGCGGAGCCGGATTAAATAGGCAAAAATGGTCATGTGACCAGCAAACTAGAAAAAACCTAACAGGAGAGTTCTAACAGCTGCTTGTATATAGTTACCTGGAAAGGTATGGCAGAGACACTGCAAGTTTGACAGATTTATGTGTGTGTTTATTTGATTACCCGGTAAGGGTACCAGAACTTGTAGGCTGAGGATTGTGAGCAGCCAAAAACTCTCCATTGTAAATAATTGCACTTCTTAAAGTGCCCCTTATAGGTTTTATGTAACAACTAGTGTTGAGCGAGCACTAAAATGCTCGGGAGCTCGAAGCTCGGGCCAAGCTCGCCGTGATACTCGGGTGCTCGACCCAAGCAACGAGCCCAATGTTAGTCTATGGGAGACCCGAGCATTTTTGTGGCTGCACCCCCGGCAGTCTTTTAAAAGCCTAACAAGTGCCCAAAACGATAGTGACAATGCTCAAATGACATGGGGACAGCAAGGGGGTCGCCCCAGGAAGCATTTCTGACCCCCAGGTCACTGCTGTCAACAACGTGGTCAGAGGTATTAAGCCACTTTTAAGGGCTCACAATAAAACGTTCAAAAACTAAACTGAAACTGCTTTCCTGTGAAATATGTTAAGGAAGTTCCTTTCCAGGGTAAAGACTTGTGTATAAGGTAAAATAAATGACCAAAAAAAATATACTCCTCCACACCTTGGCCTATGTTCACAAGTAGCATTTTTTATGCGTTTTTGCACTTTTGTATTGCTTTCAACCGTGACAAATGCATTCACCGGGAAATGTCATTTTAACATTTTACAACCTTATCTGGCCATGTGCTGTGTGACACATGCATACAGTGCTGAAAACACATGGGAACAGCATGGGGAAGACCCCTGGAAGCATCTCTGACACCTAGGTCACTGCCTAAAAGTGTGCCCATCAGAAGTCATCCTTGCCGCATCAGAAGATGCAGACTTGCAACTATCTCCGTGCAAGTCCTTGTCCCAGAGCAGTGTTCAATTGTACCTCCCCCATTCCTTGCAATGCAAGCACAAATATGCAGCCAACCAACCATCCACCCACCCCCAGGCTGCAATACCATACTGCTTGCTTGCACTTGAAATTGGGCCTTTTAGGCATGTGGAGGCGGAATCTGGCCACCACGTCATGGCTGCGTTGGCGGCCTGGTATCCATACTCAGTCCCCAGCCGCCCGGCGGCCGGGTGTCCATACTCGGTCCCCAGCCGCCCCGCGGCCAGGTGTCCAAACACGGTCCCCAGCCGCCTGGGGGCAGCCGGGTGTCCATAAATGGTCCCCAGACACCCCTATTTCTCCTTGGAGCATCCCCCCACACACTTTTCTTAGCCCGGCCTGCTTTACGGCAGCATTGGACAAGCCCACTAGAGAACCAGACTCCTCCGGTGGGCCCTGGCTTCTCCATCAGGGGAGTTGAGAGTGCCAAGTTGAGGACCATGATGATGATGATAGAAGTTATCATCTGCTTTGTTTTCTTGGAATGCAAGCGTAAGTGTGCAGCCTGCCACCCCCAGGCTGCAATGCTAGCTTGCACTTGAAATGGGGCCTTTTAGTTTGGAGGAGGCCGAAGCTGGCCACTACCTCATGGCTGCTTCGGCAGCGAGGTATCCATACTCAGTCCCCAGCCGCCCCTATTTGTCCCGGTGTGCCTTATACATAAGTTTAAGCGCGCATACCAAAACATTACCTGTGCCCTCCCCAGTGCATTTAGTGGGAAGAACAGCCTATTCCGCTGTAGTGTGTGCATGCCAAACCCCTGTTCATGGTACATGCAAAGATGCCTCCCACCCTGCACCTGTCGTTGCAGACTTGCAACTATCCCCGTTCAAGTCCTTGTCCCAGGGCAGTGTTCAATTGTGCCTCCCCCATTCCTTGTAATGCAAACGCGAATATTCAGCCAACCACCCACCCACCCCCAGGCTGCAATACCATACTGCTTGCTTGCACTTGAAATTGGGCCTTTTAGGCATGTGGAGGCGGAATCTGGCCACCATGTCATGGCTGCGTTGGCGGCCTGGAATCCATACTCAGTCCCCAGCCGCCCGGCGGCCGGGTGTCCAGATTCGGTCCCCAGCTGCCAGGGGGCGGCCGGGTGTCCATACTCGGTCCCCAGCCGCCCCGCAGCCGGGTGTCCACACACGGTCCCCAGCTGCCTGGGGGCAGCCGGGAGTCCATAAACGGTCCCCAGCCGCCCCTATTTCTCCTTGGAACATCCCCCCCCCACACTTTTCTTAGCCCGGCCTGCTTTACGGCAGCATTGGACAAGTCCACCAGAGAACCAGACTCCTCCGGTGGGCCCTGGCTTCTCCATCAGGGGAGTTGAGAGTGCCAAGGTGAGGACCATGATGATGATGATAGAAGTTAAAAAGCTGACTAAAATTAGGAGGAAATTCAATGCCCCTTGGAAGAGCTGTGGAGTTCAGAGTGGCTTAAGAAGACGCTTTTAATGCCCCTTTGAAGAGATGTGGAGGTCACATTAGCTTAACAAGACGGTTTTAATGCCCTTCGGAAAAGACGTGGAGATCCCAGTAGCTTAACAAGACGGTTTGAATGCCCTTTGGAAGAGACGTGGAGGTCACAGTAGCTTAACAAGACGGTTTTAATGCCCCTCTTAAAAGTGGTGGAGGTCGCAGTAGCTTAACAAGACACTTTTAATGCCCCTTCCAATAGCCATACAGCACAGCATATTACAAACATTATTCCCATTATTGGGGAGTGGGTGTCCCATAGTATTTGCTTATGCCTTCCAAGCAAAAGATGCCAAAAATTAGGACGGAGGAACTTGCAATGCCCCTTCCAAGAGCCATGCAGTACAGCATATTACAAACATTATTCCCATTATTGGGGAGTGGGTCTCCCATAGTCTTTGCTTATGCTTTCCAAGCAAAAGCTGCCAAAAATTAGGACGGAGGAAATTGCAATGCCCCTTACAAGAGCCATGCAGCACAGCATATTACAAATATTATTCCCATTATTGGGGAGTGTGTCTCCCATAGTCTTTGCTTATGCCTTCTAAGCAAAAGCTGCCAAAAATTAGGACGGAGGAACTTTCAATAATGGCAACACGGAACACGGTCACCCTGGTGGTATAGTGGTGGTGGAGGCTGAGGATAAGGAGAAGAACATAAAACAGCCGAAATGAGGAAGCGTATACCCATGTGTGGGTGTGATGCGGTGCATGTGAATACACCTCCTGAAATAACACAGTGGATTTGACTTTATTTTACTCTGCTGTCAATTGGTGGTGATGAGAAGTCTGGCCCAATCCAGCCCTTGTTCATTTTGATAAGGGTCAGCTTGTCAGCATTGTCAGTTGACAGGCGAGTGCGCTTATCAGTTATAATTCCCCCAGCGGCACTAAAAACACGCTCCGATAACACGCTAGCGGCAGGGCTGGCCAGGACCTCCAAGGCATACAGAGCGAGTTCATTCCAAGTGTCCAGCTTGGATACCCAATAATTAAAAGGCACAGAAGAATCACGGAGGACACTGGTACGGTCGGCAAGGTACTCCCTCACCATCTTTTGAAACTTTCCACTCCTTGTGAGAGTACCCCACGCCTCAGGGCCTGTAAGCTGGGCGGGTCTCAGAAAACTGTCCCAGAACGTTGACAGTGTTCCCCTGCCTCTGCTGGATTGGAGTTGCCTCTCTCTCGCTTGTACGCCTTGGTTGGTTAACGAACTGTGACCTCTGCCGCTAGCGTGTTCAGATGGGAATTTTTTTTAACAGTTCTGCAGCAAGGGCCTTCTGGTACTGCCCCATTTTTGTAGACCTCTCCACCTCAGGAATAAAAGAGTGAAAGTTCTCCTTGTAGCGGGAGTCTAAAAGTGTCACCAACCAGTAATGACTGTCACCCAACATTTTGACAACGCGGGGGTCACAGTTAAGGCAGCGTAACAAAGTCAGCCATGCGTGCCAGACTGGTAACGGGCAAAACTTCCGTGTCCTCACCAAGATGACGACTGACCATGCTCTCCTCCTCCTCCCCCGTGTCCTCAGGCCATCCACGCTGAACCGACTACCGTCTACAGCGCATGATACAAGCTCCTGCTCTTTCTCCACCTCCTCCTCCTCCTCTCCCTCATTGTCCCCCAATGCACGTTGGGATGAGATGAGGCTGGGCTGTGTGTAATCGACCGCTACGGCTTCTTCATCCATCTCATCATACTCTGGCTGCAATGCCTCCTCGTTAATTCTCTGCAGAGAGCGTTGCAAAAGACAGACAAGTGGAATGCTGACGCTAATGATGGCGTCATCGCCACTCACCATCTTGGTGGACTCCTCAAAGTTTGTCAAGATGGTACATATGTCAGACATCCAGGTCCACTCCTGAGGTCTTATGTGTGGAGTCTGACCGGAATATCGACGGCCTTGTTGCAGCTGGTACTCCACAACTGCTCTCTTCTGCTCACAAATCCTTTGCAACATGTAGAGGGTAGAGTTCCAACATGTGGGGACATCACACACCAGTGGGTGTGACGGAAGCTGCAAACGCTGCTGCAACACAGCAAAGGCGGCGGAAGCTGTAGCCGACTTGCAAAAATGAGCTGACAGGCGGCGTACTTTGACGAGCAGATCTGGCAACTCGGGGTACGATTTAAGAAACCGTTGAACCACGAGGTTAAGCACATGAGCCAGGCATGATACCTGTGTGATCTCGCCTCGCCTCAGAGCCGCCACCAGGTTACGGCCATTGTCACACACGACTATGCCTGGATGTAGGTTCAGCGGTCTCAGCCACAGATCTGCCTGCTCTTTCACAGCTGTCCACAACTTACAAGCAGTGTGAGGTTTCTCACCTAAGCTTATGAGTTTCAGCACAGCCTGTTGCCGCTTGGCGGAGGCAGTACTGCAGTGCTTCCAGCTTGTAACTGATGTGGTGATATCTGAGATGGAGGCTGAACATAAGGAGGAGGATGATGCGCAGGAGCTGTACACTGTGGGGACAACTCTGACTGACATAGGGCCCACAATCCTCAGGTGGGGAGGATGTGTTCCGTCCCAAGGTCCGACTGGGTCCCGGCTTCCACTATGTTTACCCAGTGTGCCGTCAGGGAGATGTACCGTCCCTGGCCACAAGCACTTGCCCACGTGTCCGTTGTCAGGTGGACTCTCCCAGTAACTGCGTTGTTGAGGGCACGGCAGATGTTTTGGGACACGTGCTTGTGTAGTGCGGGGATGGCACACCGGGCAAAATAGTGTCGGCTGGGGACCGAGTACCGAGGGACGGCCACTGCCATAAGGTTGCGGAAGATTTCCGTCTCCACCAGCCTAAAAGGCAGCATTTCCAGCGCAAGCAGTCGTGAAATGTGCGAATTTAGGACTGTGGCCTGTGGGGCGTTAGCTGCGAATTTCCGCTTTCGTTCAAAGGTCTGGGATATGGACAATTGAACGCTGCGGTGGGACCTGGACGTGGACATTGATGCTGTTTCTTGAGAAACTGCCATAACAAGTGAAGACTGAGAGGAGGGGGCATCTTTGCATGCAGTATGGACAGGGGATTGCCTTGCACACACAACAGGGAGTTCTATTGCACGCACAACAGAGGAAGAAGCAGTGGTGACACCCGCTGACACTGGTCGTGGACCCTGGGGTTTGTCCCACAAAGTCGGGTGCTTGGCTGCCATGTGCCTGATCATGCTGGTGGTGGTCAGGCTGGTAGTTTTGTCACCCCTGCTGATGCTGGCATGGCAGGTGGTACAAATGGCCTTTTTGAGGTTATCAGCAGAGTCTTTAAAAAAATTCCAGACTCTGGAAGACCTACAGGTTGTACTGGCAACGTCCCTCATGTTGGTGTTACGGGAACTGTTGCCCGCCTTCTGTGTGCGGCCACCACACTGCTTCTTCCTGCCTGTTGGGGTACTCTGCCTCCCTCACCCTGTGTGCTGATGGCCTCGCTCTGCATGTCCTCCTGCCACGTTGGGTCAGTTACTAGATCATCCACCACCTCCTCCTCTTCCACTTGCGCATCACGATCCTCCTCCTCACTTCCTGGCAATTGTGTCTCGTCATTGTCCACCTCTTGTGACAAATTGCCAGCGTCGACTTCCTGTGGCCGTGGCTGTTCAAATATTTGGGCATCGCTAAGCGAGGGGCACAAATCTGGAAATGGACCAGTGAACAGCTCTTCAGAGTGTCCCAGTGTGGGATCAGTTGCTGTCTGACGACACTCGGCATGGTGGGAGGAAGGAGCATCAGGGTGAGGAGGAGTATGCGGTCAAGACTCACGGCTACTAAGAGTTGACTGTGTGGAAGACAGACCGGAGGTGGTGGTGCCCAGGTAACTGGAAGTATTATCTGCTATCCAATTAATAACCTGTTCACACTGATCAGTTCGCAATACTGGTGTTGTTCTGTGCTTCCCTATTAATTCGGTCAAGAAGTGGGAGCGAGAAGATGTGGCTGTTGGTTGTGGCACATTTTCACCTTGGCCATGGCCCCGTCCTCTGCACGCACCATCACCAGAACGTCCAGTTCCACGTCCCTTGCCACGCGCCTTGCCCATTGTAAAGGAAGTAAAATAGCTTACACTCGCACTATCAATGGAAAAAGGGCAATACAAAGTAGATTAGAACCGTGGAAGAGGAAAACCACAGTTCTATTTCTCTGGCCTACACCCGACTCTCTTAAACAATCTGAACAATCAGGGAGAAACTATTACTGTTTTTCTTTACGGAAAAAATACCAAAAGCTGAATAATAGAGATTTTTTACCGTGGAATGGCAAAACCACAGTTACTGTTTACTGGGGTATGCCAGAAAATTTTAAATAGATATATTTGCGGCTGAACAGGAAGGAATATAGAGAGAAGTCATCTTGTTTTAAGGAGTTTTAGAACAGTTCAGTCTGAGTGGAGTCACAGAACAGTCTACAGTGAGAGGAGTGGAGAAGTGCTCTGCAGGAGCTCTGCTCAGGCAGAGGGCCTGAGGAGAGGCCCAGGACTGAAAAAGAAGGCGAGGAGCAGGAAGGGCTCCAGGAACGAGAAAGGGACCCCAGGGGTACGGGCAGTGTTGGAGGCCACCCGTACGCCCAAATCTACCGGGAGGTGGAGGGGTGAGGCCACACAAAGGGGACCGGTCCCTCAACTAGCAGAGCACTTTATGCCTCAACTAGAAACCGTAGGCTCCAGTATTTCAAGTCCTGCAGCCAACAGTCCATATCTGTCTCACCAAGAAGGTAGCTATAGAGGACCCAGGGGACGGAACAGACGTCGCCCGACAAGGCCCGCAGGTACCGGATTGGGACACTTGGTATGAGGTGCAGGGAGACAGCCAGAGAGAGGACACAGAAGGGGGTCCCGTTAAGTACTCCGGAGATACCTGAGGGTTGCCCGAACCCCTCCCTGAGTAAGCGCAGCACGTCGCAGGAAGTTACATTGGTACCTGTAACTTGGACTGCAATAACCGTGACTAAAGACCCTGAGGACTGCACTCCATTGTCTCTGTGATTATTGCTGCGCCATCAAACCCTGCACTACAACGCCCAGCATAACCTATACCATCTACACTGCCCTGGAGCTAAGCTCTACCTGAGAAGAGCCACACAAGCTTTGCTGCACTAACATCAGCTCCAGAGGACCTGCTCTGCAGCAGCGGCTCCCTTTAGCCGCATACCACAGGTGGCGTCCCGAACTTTGTACATGAATCCCCTGTAAATATTCCCCTGTTGAATGACCACTCTGGGTCACGGACCGGGTCATCGCCACTGTGACATATCCCCGAGTAACGACCGGCCGGCACCGAGTACCCCACGGCCCAGGGGGGCGCGTCAGATACGTGGAATGAACTTGCTCTCTACGCCCTGGAGGTCCTAGGCTGCCCTGCTGCTAGCGTTTTATCAGTGCGGGTTTTTAGTGCCGCTGGTGGAATTATAACTGATAAGCGCATCCGCCTGTCAACTGAAAATGCTGACAGGCTGACTCTTATAAAAATGAACAAGGGCTGCATTGGGCCAGACTTCTCAACACCACCGAATGATATCAGCGTAACATAAACTCAAATCCAGTGTCTTTTTTTGGGAGGTGTATTCCCATGCACCTCTTCACACCCACACATGGGTATACGCTTCCTGATTTTGGCTATTTGCTCTTGTCCTACTCCTTCTCCTCATTCTCCACCACCATATCACCAGGGTGACCGTGGTCCGTGATGCAACACCCACATAATTTTTTTAAAGGGTGTTTATGATGCCCGTAAAAAAAAAATGTATACTTTATGTTCATGTATACCCCCCAGGGGTAAATGTTTGTCAGCCCATACAGTTAGTGTATGGGCATCACAAGTATGGGAGACCCGCTCCTTTCTAATGGGAACATTTTTTATGAGGCCCTCTAAGTCTCTTCCATGAATGCCTCCCAATTTTTGGCAGCCCTTGAATTCACTGCATAGGCCAACACTATGGGAGGTCCTCTCCTTTCCAATGGGAATTTGTCGTTACTGTGGCCCTGCTCTATGTGTCTTTAAATTCTTAGTGGGGGTTTTCCTAAATTTGGTCAGCCATTGGACTCACTGCATACCCTATAACTGTATAGCAGACTCTCTCCTTTCTAATGGGAACATGTCGTACTTGTTACTGTGGCCCTGCTCTGTGTTTTTAAATTCTTAGTGGGGTTTTTCCTAAATTTGGTCAGCCGTTGGACTCACTGCATACCCTATAACTGTATAGCAGGCTCTCTCCTTTAAAATGGGAATTTGTCATTACTGTGGCCCTGCTCTGTGTCTTTAAATTCTTAGTGGGGTTTTTTCTAAATTTGGTCAGCCATTGGACTCACTGCATACCCTATAACTGTATAGCAGACCCTCTCCTTTCTAATTGGAACATGTCGTACTCGTTACTGTGGCCCTGCTCTATGTGTCTTTAAATTGTTAGTGGGTTTTCCCCAAATTTTGGCAGTCTTTGCAGTCACAGCATGGGCATTACCACTATAGGAGACCTGCTCCTTTATAATGGGAACATTTTTTATTACTGAGACCCTCCTCTATGTATCTTCAAAGGGGTGTTGGGTTGCGTCCGAATTTTTGGCAGCCCTTGCAGTCGCTGCATACGCAATATCAGTATAGGAGACCCACTCGTTAATAATGGGAACAACAAAGCATAGCCGGCTGATAGCTCTCTAACAATAGCGAGGGCCGACTGTTGGCCTTTTAAGAATAGTAAGGGCCGCCTGATGGCCCTATAAAAATAGGCATGTGACTTTCTGAGTCCCTTCATCATAAATGAAACAGGATGTGTCTGATGATGTGTCACACACCACATTGCCAAATAAGGTTGTAAAATGTCAAAATGACATTTCCCGGTGAATGCATTTGTCTTAAAAAATAACGTTAAAAAAAAAAAAAAAATTAGTAGGATCTTTCTTTAGTATAAAAAACAGAGTCGCCAATGTAACTTCAATGTAATCACATTGTTCAGCTCCTGCACCTCCTCCTCCATATCCGAAATGACCACATCAGTCACAAGCTGAAAGCACTGCAGCACTGCCTTGGCCAAGTGGCAACAGGCTGTGCTGAAGATAACATGCTTAATGCTTAGGTAACAAACTGCCCAGCGCTGCAGAGTTGTTGAAAGCTGTAACACAGCAGCCTGATCTGTGGCTCTCACCGCTGAACATAAAGCCAGGCATTGTCGTGTGTGACAATGGGTGCAACCTGGTGACGGAGAAATGACAGTCGGAGTAAATACGGTTTCCCTCTATGCCAGTCCTTTCACCACGCTAAAGAATATGGCTGTGGTGAAATACAACTCCGACTGAGAAGCTGTTTCAGATTAAAAAACATTGTGCCCACCAGAGGATTTGATTCTGAGGGCTTACCTTTCTCCCCTGCTCAAGAGCCCTATAGCAGCTGCAAACTTAGCGCTATCATGAACTCTCCTGATGTAGAAGCCAGGGCACACCAGAGGATTCTCTGGTTGGACCGTCCAACCCTGCCGAGAAGTAGTCCTTGCTAAGAAAAGTGTGTGGGAAGGTTCCCAGACACTCTATGGCTGCTTTTTTACTGAGGAGGAAACCGATGCATATACGGGGAGAACATCCAAAATCCTTGCAGATGTTGTCCTTCCTGGGATTTGAACCCAGGATCCCAGCGCTGCAAGGCTTCAGTTCTAACCACTGATCCAATGTGCTGCCGTTCACCCTCTAATATCTAACAGGTTGGAGAAATTTGCACCTACTGCCATTCTATCTTCAGCTCCTTTGTGAGAAACTAATGTATTTGAGCAGCCACTCGGTCTACCAAATAAAATTCCTGAGAAGGAAATTGGGGATGGCTTTGCTACTGGTACTGGGGGCAGTGCTAATACCATGGCATCGTACCATAGTTTACTGGAAATATTCCAGGCTGGTAGGAGGCAAGCAAATTCCCACAGAAAAGTACCAGCAGTAATGTTCAGTGGCGGAGACAACACCGGGAGAAATAGTGACAGCTGGGGACCGAGTATGGACACAAGGCATAAGGTTGTGAAAAGCTTCCGCCTCCACAAGCCTAAAAGGCCAGATTTCAAGTGCAAGCAGCTGCCCAGAAATCTGGCAGTTTAGTATTGCGGCCTGTGGATGGGTGGGTGGCTGGCTGCATGCTTGCGCTTGCATTCCAAGTAACAGAAAACTAAGCAGATGGTGGCCTCTATCATCATCATGGCCTCACCTCGGCACTATGAACTCTCCTGGAGAAGCCAGGGAGCACCGGAAGAGTCTCCGGTTTTCTGGTGGGTCTGTCCAACCCTGCCGAGAAGCAGCTCTGTCTAAGAAAAGTGTGAGGGAAGGTTCCCGGACACTCTATGGCTTCTTTTTTAATGTGGATCGGACGTGCTTATGCATGTTATTTCTCAAACCGGATTGCAGATCAGGCCATTGCCAAACTCTGTAGTCATGAAATTAAATGCGCAAAGAAAGATGTTTGTGTGTCAAAGCACCACCGACAAGTGCGAGTTGATGTTGGACGGGCTGCCATTGCTTCTGCAACAAGCTGCATTAGAGGACTTCCTGGGAGAAATGACACCCAGAGTAGATACGGTTTCCCTCTATGCCAATCCTTTCACCGAGCTAAAGAATATGGCTGTGGTGAAATGCAACTCTCAGCAAAAAAAAGCTGTGGACTGGCTCCGTACCGTCCCTGGCCACATTCACTTGACCACGTGTTTGTGGTTAGGCGGTCCTTCCCAGTAAGTGCACTGGGGAGGGCACGGGTAATGTTGTGGGACCCGTGCTTGTGGAAGGCAGAGACGATACTGGGAGAAATAGTGGCGGCTGGGGACCGAGTATGGACACCGGGCCGCCTCCGGCATGAGGTTACGAAAAGCTTCCACCTCCACGAGCCTAAAAGGCCACATTTCAAGTGAAAACAGCTTTAGAGGACTTCCTGGGAGAAATGACAGCTGGGTAGATATGGTTTCCCAAGTCCTTTCACCAAGCTAAAGAATATGGCTGTGGTGAAATGCAACTCTCAGCAAAACAAGCTATGGACTGGCTTCGTACCGTCCCTGGCCACATTCACTTGACCACCTGTTTGTGGTTAGGCGGTCCTTCCCAGTAAGTGCACTGGGGAGGGCACGGGTAATGTTGTGGGACCCGTGCTTGTGGAAGGCGGAGACGATACTGGGACAAATAGTGGAGGCTGGGGACCAAGTATGGATACCCAGTCGCTGCTGCCATAAGACTGTGGACAGCTTCCGCCTCCACGAGCCTAAAAGGCCACATTTCAAGTTCAAGCAGCTGTCAAAAATTTGGCAGAATAGTATTGCAGCCTGTGGGTGGGTGGGTGGCTGCATACTTGCGCTTGCATTCCAAGGAATGGGGTAGGAACAACTGAACGCTGCACTGGGACAAGGATGTGGACGATGATTGTTGCAAGTCTGCAACGACAGGTGCATGGCGGGAGGCATCTTCGAATACACCAAGGATCACTTATGATGGGCACACTTTTAGGCAGTGACCTGGGAGTCAGAGATGCTTCCAGAGGTCTTCCCCATGCTGTTCCCATGTCTTTTCAGCACTGTATGCATGTGTCTTATGATATCTCACACATCACATGGCCAGATAAGGTTGTAAAATGTTAAAATAACATTTCCCAGTAAATGCATTTGTCTTGGTTGAAAGCAATGCAAAAGTGCAAAAACGCATCAAAAACGCTACGTGTGAACATAGCCCAAGGTGTGGAAGAGTATTTTTGCTTTTGGTTATTTATTTTGCCTTATATACAAGTCATTACCCTGGAAAGGATGTTCCTTAACATATTTCCCAGGAAAATCCATTTTGGTTTCGTTTTTGTATGTTTTATTGTGAGTCCATAAAAGTGGCGTAATACTCTGACAACGTTTTTGACAGCAGTGACCTGGGAGTCAGAAATGCATCCAGGGGTCTTCCCCATGCTGTTCCCGTGTCATTTGAGCACTGTTCCCATCGATTTGTGCAAATTTTAGGCCCTCTGCAGACTGCCGGGGGGGGCCGCATGAAAAATGCTCGAGTTTCCCATAGACTTACATTGGGCTCGTTGTTCGGGTCGAGCAATCGAGTATTACAATTTGCTCGCCCGAGCATCGAGCACCTGAGCATTTTAGTGCTCGCTCATCACTAATAGATATATACACACTTGCGGGTATGGGCTAACATGCAATATATAAACCGATTTTCATACATACAGTGGTGGCCAAAAGTATTGGCACCCCTGCAATTCTGTCAGATAATACTCAGTTTCTTCCTGAAAATGATTGCAATCACAAATTCTTTGGCATTATTATCTTCATTTAATTTGCTTGCAGGGAAAAAAACACAAAAGAGAATGAAGCAAAAATCAAATCATTGATCATTTCACACAAAACTCCAAAAATGGGCCAGAGAAAAGTATTGGCACCCTCAGCCTAATACTTGGTTGCACAACCTTTAGCCAAAATAACTGCGAACAACCGCTTCCGGTAACCATCAATGAGTTTCTTACAATGCTCTGCTGGAATTGTAGACCATTCTTCTTTGGCAAACTGCTCTAGGTCCCTGATATTTGAAGGGTTCCTTCTCCAAACTACCATTTTGAGATCTCTCCACAGGTGTTCTATGGGATTCAGGTCTGGACTCATTGCTGGCCACCTTAGAAGTTTCCAGTGCTTTCTCTCAAACCATTTTATAGTGCTTTTGGAAGTGTGTTTTGGGTCATTGTCCTGCTGGAAGACCCATGACCTCTGAGGGAGACCCAGCTTTCTCACACTGGGCCCTACATTATGCTGCAAAATTTGTTGGTAGTCTTCAGACTTCATAATGCCATGCACACGGTCAAGCAGTCCAGTGCCAGAGGCAGCAAAGCAACCCCAAAACATCAGGGAACCTCCGCCATGTTTGACTGTAGGGACCGTGTTCTTTTCTTTGAATGCCTCTTTTTTTTTTCATGTACACTCTATGTTGATGCTTTTTCCCAAAAAGCTCTACTTTTGTCTCATCTGACCAGAGAACATTCTTCCAAAACGTTTTAGGCTTTCTCAGGTAAGTTTTGGCAAACTCCAGCCTGGCTTTTTAATGTCTCGGGGTAAGAAGTGGGGTCTTCCTGGGTATCCTACCATAAAGTCCCTTTTCATTCAGACGCCGACGGATACTACAGGTTGACACTGTTGTACCCTCGGACTGCAGGGCAGCTTGAACTTGTTTGGATGTTAGTCGAGGTTCTTTATCCACCATCCGCACAATCTTGCGTTGAAATCTCTCGGCAATTTTTCTTTTCTGTCCACATCTAGGGAGGCTAGCCACAGTGCCATGGGCTTTAAACTTCTTGATGACACTGCGCACGGAAGACACAGGAACATTCAGGTCTTTGGAGATGGACTTGTAGCCTTGAGATTGCTCATGCTTCCTCACAATTTGGTTTCTCAAGTCCTCAGACAGTTCTTTGGTCTTCTTTCTTTTCTCCATGCTCAATGTGGTACACACAAGGACACAGGACAGAGGTTGAGTCAACTTTAATCCATGTTAACTGGCTGCAAGTGTGATTTAGTTATTGCCAACACCTGTTAGGTGCCATAGGTAATTTACAGGTCCTGTTAACTGGTTCCCGACCGCCCACTGTACATAAACGTCCGCGCTGCCTGGGCTCTGTGCAGCGCGGACGTTTAAAAACGGTGGGTGGTCTCGCAGCGCTCAGGACCCCCAGGGTCCTGCAAGCGCTGCGATTCCAGTGCAGAGCGTTAGCTCTGACAGGGAACATCATCGGGACCTGATTGGATCAGGTCCCAGTGATGTTAAGCCTTTGCTGTCTTCTATATGCTGCGATCTATAGTGATCGCGGCATATAGGAGACAGCAGGAGGAGAGGGGGTCGTCTTACTTACCTCTCCGAAGACCTCCGATTCCTTCCAGGACCTGGGGTTGCTATGGCAGCTGGAGGTCACATGACCGCCTCCAGCTCTGCCATATATGGTGTCCTGTCTGGCTCAGCCTGCAGCTAAGCCAGACAGGAGACTCTGACTGAAACAGTCAGGGAAGATCTCATGTAATGTAATGTAATATATGTCTATTACATTACATGAGATCAGTGATCAGAAAAATAAAAATTAATGTCCCATACAGGGACTAAGTAAAAATGTAAAAAAAAGTAAAAAAAAAAGTTTTTAAACTGTTAAAAAAAAATCACAAAATAAATAAAAATAAATAAATAAAATATTAAACCAATAAATCCGTATATTTTTACAAAACCAAAAAAAGAACACATATTTGGTATCGCCGCATCCAAAACAACCCGAGCTATAAAACTGTCACACTAATTAACTCCTTCTGTGCACACCGTAATAAAAATAAATAAAAAACGGAGCAAAAAAAATGCTTTTTCATCATATCGCCAAACAAAAAGTGGAAAAAAATGCGATCAAAAAGCAAAATAGAAATAAAAATGGTACCGCTGAAAACGTCATCTTGTTCCGCAAAAAACAAGCCACCATACAGCTCCATCAGCCGAAAAATAAAAAAGTTATAGCGCTCAGAATAAAGCAATGCAAAAAAAATATTTTTTTCTATAAATTTGTTTTATTGTGTAAAAGCGCCAAAACATAAAAAAAATGCAGTAAGTGTAGTATCGCTGTAAATGTACTGACCCGAAGAATAACGCTGCCTGATCACTTTTACCACACGCAGAACGGCATAAAAAAAACCTCAAAGAACAATTCCTGAATTGTTGGTTTTTGTTAATTTTACCTCCCAAAAAACGGAATAGAAAGCGATCAAAAAATGTCACGTACCCAAAAATGGTACCAATAAAAATGTCAACTCGTCCCGCAAAAAACAAGCCATCACATGACTGTCGGACAAAATATGGAAAAATTATAGCTTTCAAAATATGGTGATGCAAAAACTAGATTTTGCAAAAAAAGCGTCTTTTAGTGTGTGACAGCTGTCAGTCATAAAAACCCGATATAAATCTGGTATCTCTGTAATCGCACCGACCCGAAGAATAAAGTAATCTCATCACTTATACCGCACGAGGAGCGGCGTAAAAAATAAATAAAACCAATTCTTCACCTGCTACTGATTTGTTTATTATGTCTCCGAAAGATCGCAGTAAGGCTCTGCTCACATTTATCCTGCGCTCTGCGCTGAGCACTTACACCAGAGTTTCCGTGTAAATCTCTGAAATACGTGATTCAGCCAGAACCCATGACGGAAGATTCCCTGTAATGAGGCAGATATAGGCCACTGTGGACGCAGTCTAGCCTGGGATTCCACGGTGTCATTTGTTTTAGGCGTGCATAAAAGTGCGGTTGGCCACAGTTTTGTGCACTTCTGAAAAAAAGGACACCGCTAAACAGAGGCCAGACGGAGTCCAGAGTAACTCTGCTGCCTCATTACAGTGAATGGATCCCGCAGGGGTTTCATCTGAATTATATCACTTGGAAATTTAGATGGAAACCCCGATGTAAGTGCTCAGCCTAGAGCGCCGGATAAACGTTACATAAAATGTTCCCAATAAAAACTTCAACTCAGTCCTCAAAAAAAGCTAGTCCTCACTCAGGTCTGTCATCTGTTAAAAATATAAGGGAGCAGAAAGGCTCTGGAAAAGCGAAATGGCCCTTGCCCCCCAAAAGAAATTCAGAAAATTTTGTGCTCCCAAATCCAAATGCCTATTCTACAATAATTTGTTCTCCAATTGTCAAATAGCACTCCGTCCCCCCCAGATCTCGCCGTATGGCTGAGCGGTACGATACAGCCACATATGGGGTATTGCCACTTTTAGAAGAAATTGTGTGACACATTTCGGCACCATTTTTACCCATTGCCCTGTGTGAAAAAGTAAAATCTGAGGGTAAAACATTTTTTTGTGGTAAAAATATAATTATGCTTTTTTCACTGCCCAATGGTATAAATTTAAAAATTAAAAAATACTCACTACTTCCCTAGATGAATTCCTTGAGAGGTGTAGTTTACAAAATGGGGTCACTTGTGGGGGTTTCTGCTGTTTCGGCATGTCAGCAACTCTTCAAATGTGACATGGTGTCTGCCACCTATCCCAGCCAACATAGCGCTCCTTTCTCTTCCGAACCCTGCCGTACACCAAAGCAGTGGTTTTCCCCCACATATGGGGTATCGGCATACTCAGGAGAAATTGCACAACAAATTTCATGGTGCAATTTATCCTATTACCCTTATGATAATGCAAAATTAAGGGATGAAAAACGGTTTTGTGGGAAAAATGTGAAAATGTTATTTTTACAGCTCAATATTATAATCTTCTGTGAAGCACCTTGGGGTTCAAGGTGCTCACCACACAACTAGATAAGTTCCCTAAGGGGTCTAGTTTCCAAAATGGTGTCACTTGTGCGGAGTTTCCACTGTTTAGGCACATCAGGAGCTCTCCAAACGCAACATGGCGTCTGCTAATTATTCAGACAAATTTTATATTCAAAAAGTCTAATGGTGCTCCTTCCCTTCCGAACCCTGCAGTGCGCCCAAACAGTAGTTTTCCCTCACATATGGGGTATCAGCACGCTCTAGAGAAATTGCACAAAAAAATTTGGGGTCCATTTTTTCCTGTTACCCCTGTGAAAATAGAAAAAATTGGGTCTAAAGTAACATTTTTGTGAAAAAAGTTCAATGTTAATTTTTTTCTTCCACATTCCAAAAATTCCTGTGAAGCATCTGAAGGGTTAATAAAGTTCTTTAATGTGGTTTTGAGCACCTTGAGGGGTGCAGTTTTTAGAATGGTGTCACTTTTTGGTATTTTCTGTCATAAAGACCCCTCAAAGTGACTTTAAATATGATGTGGTCCCTAAAAAAATGTTTTTGTAAATTTTGTTGGAAAAATTAGAAATCGCTGGTCAACTTTTAACCCTTATAGCTCCCTAACAAAAAAAAATTTTGGTTCAAAAATTGTGTTGATGTAAAGTAGACATGTGGGAAATGTTATTTATTAACTATTTTGTGTGACATATCTCTCTGATTTGAGGGCATGAAAATTCAAAGTTAGAAAATTGCAAAATTTTCAAAATTTTTGCCAAATTTCAGATTTTTTCACAAATAAACGCAAGTTATATCGAAGAAATTTTACAACTATCATGAAGAACAATATGTCACGAAAAAACAATCTCAGAATCAGGGGAATACGTTGAAGCGTTCCTGAGTAATTACTTCATAAAGTGACAGTGGTCAGAATTGAAAAAATTGGCCCGGTCACGAAGGCAAAAACAGGCTCTGGTGCGAAGTGGTTAATTACACAAATTAGAGAAGCATCACATGATTTTTCAAACAGTGCCAATACTTTTGTCCACCCCTTTTTTTAGGTTTGGTGTGGAATTGTATCCAATTTGGCTTTAGGACAATTCTTTTTGTGTTTTTTCATTGAAGACAAATTAAATGAAGATAATAATACCAAAGAATTTGTGATTGCAATCATTTTCAGGAAGAAACTGAGTATTATCTGACAGAATTGCAGAATTGCAGGGGTGCCAATACTTTTGGCCACCACTGTATCTCTCTCTCTCTCTCTCTATATATATATTTCCATATACATATATTGTAAAGATCTAAAGTTGTGGGTTGTAAGTAATTACCTAGGCAGGTTAACGATGCAACAATATTTTATTAATCACAGCCATGGTAATAAAGCAATTCCAGGTAAATGGCCAAAATACAGTTCTCTCAGTCCTTAAGTTCCCAATCTGGGTTCAGTAGTTCCACTGGCTTTGTATAAGGCCATACTCACGGTCTCCCAACTTTTGGTTGGCCCACAGATTTCGTATCTCCAGCCAGTAAAGTCTATAGCCACAGTCCACGATCCTCTAGACAGCAGATAAAATGATGAAAGCACATGTATCCAGTAGCAACAGTCCTTTTAAGAAAGTTTAAATCCAAACGACATAATCCATAATGGTAACATGTTTAACCATCCATCCTTCCAAGTCCACAGTCTCCATCCTCTTCCTTCAATGTCCTTCCACACAACTCCTCACTAAAGTATGTCTGTTTTCCTCCCTGGGGTCAGCCCTCTCCAAAGCTCAGAAGTGATGACACCCTCCCCTTTAAACATTTCCTTTAACATGAGACTGCATGTAAGACCTCCTGTGGTGACAGGTCCACTGTGTCCACTATCTCCATCTACATAAGGGGTTCATTGGCTGAAAAAACAATGGCCCAAGGCCCCTGAGATAAGGTCACTGAATGGAATTGATACCTGAGGTTGAACTGAAGAGCAAACAAATCACTAACAAAACACAGCAAGCATATTTCAAACAAAACACAAAAATAAGATCGACGAAAATGGGTGCTCAGTGCTCGAAAAGTATCATAGTCTTTTAGCAAGTGAGCAGCTCCTCATATATATATATATACAGTACAGACCAAAAGTCCCCAACAGTGTCACCAGCAAAGCACCCCCACACCATCACACCTCCTCCTCCATGCTTCACGGTGGGAACCAGGCATGTAGAGTCCATCCGTTCACCTTTTCTACATCGCACAAAGACACGGTGGTTGGAACCAAAGATCTCAAATTTGGACTCATCAGACCAAAGCACAGATTTCCACTGGTCTAATGTCCATTCCTTGTGTTCTTTAGCCCAAACAAGTCTCTTCTGCTTGTTGCCTGTCCTTAGCAGTGGTTTCCTAGCAGCTATTTTACCATGAAGGCCTGCTGCACAAAGTCTCCTCTTAACAGTTGAAGAGATGTGTCTGCTGCTAGATCTCTGTGTGGCATTGACCTGGTCTCTAATCTGAGCTGCTGTTAACCTGCGATTTCTGAGGCTGGTGACTCGGATAAACTTATCCTCAGAAGCAGAGGTGACTCTTGGTTTTCCTTTCCTGGGGCGGTCCTCATGTGAGCCAGTTTCTTTGTAGCGCTTGATGCTTTTTGCAACTGCACTTGGGGACACTTTCAAAGTTTTCCCAATTTTTCGCACTGACTGACCTTCATTTCTTAAAGTAATGATGGCCACTCTTTTTTCTTTACTTAGCTGCTTTTTTTCTTGCCATAATACAAATTTTAACAGTCTATTCAGTAGGACTATCAGCTGTGTATCCACCAGACTTCTGCACAACACAGCTGATGGTCCCAACCCCATTTATAAGGCAAGAAATCCCACTTATTAAACCTGACAGGGCACACCTGTGAAGTGAAAACCATTTCCGGTGACTACCTCTTGAAGCTCATCAAGAGAATGCCAAGAGTGTGCAAAGCTGTCATCAAAGCAAAAGGTAGCTACTTTGAAGAACCTAGAGTATAAGACATATTTTCAGTTGTTTCACACTTTTTTGTTAAGTATATAATTCCACATGTGTTAATTCATAGTTTTGATGCCTTCAGTGTGAATGTACAATTTTTAAAGTCATGAAAATACAGAAAAATCTTTAAATGAGATGGTGTGTCCAACCTTTTGGTCTGTACTGTATATATATATATATATATATATATATATATATATATATATATATATATATATATATATATATATATATATATATATATATATATATACTGCTAAAAAAATAAAGGGAACACTCAAATAACACATCCTAGATCTGAATGAATGTGCTGACAACAAAATCACACAAAAATCATCAATGGAAATAAAATTTATTAACCAATGGAGGCCTGGATTTGGAGTCACCCCCAAAATTAAAGTGGAAAAAACACATTACAGGCTGATCCAACTTTGATGTAATGTCCTTAAAACAAGTCAAAATGAGGCTCAGTATTGTGTGTGGCCTCCACGTGCCTGTATGACCTCTCTACAACGCCTGGGCATGCTCCTGATGAGGTTGTGGATGATCTCCTGTGGGATCTCCTCCCAGACCTGGACTAAAGCATCCGCCAACTCCTGGACAGTCGGTGGTGCAACCACTGTGGTTGGTGGATGGAGCGAGACATGATATCCCAGATGTGCTCAATCGGATTCAGGTCTGGGGAACGGGTGGGCCAGTCCATAGCTTCAATGCCTTCATCTTGCAGGAACTGCTGACACACTCCAGCCACATGCGGTCTGGCATTGTCCTGCATTAGGAGGAACCCAGGGCCAACCGCACCAGCATATGGTCTCACAAGGGGTCTGAGGATCTCATCTCGGTACCTAATGGCAGTCAGGCAACCTCTGGCGAGCACATGGAGGGCTGTGCGACCCTCTAAAGAAATTCCACCCCACACCATTTTTGACCCACTGCCAAACCGATCATGCTGAAGGATGTTGCAGGCAGCAGATCGCTGTCCATGGCATCTCCAGACTCTGTCAGGTCTGCCACATGTGCTCAGTGTGAACCTGCTTTCAACTGTGAAGAGTACAGGGCGCCAGTGGCCACTTTGCCAATCCTGGTGTTCTGTGGCAAGTGTCAAGCATCCTGCACGGTGTTGGGCTGTGAGCACAACCCCCATCTGTGGACGTCGGGCCCTCATACCACCCTCATGGAGTCGGTTTCTAACCGTTTGTGCAGACACATGCACATTTGTGGCCTGCTGGAGCTCATTTTTCAGGGCTCTGGCAGTGCTCCTCCTGTTCCTCCTTGCAAAGGCGGAAGTAACGGTCCTGCTGCTGGGTTGTTGCCCTCCTACGGCCCCCTCCACGTCTCCGGGTGTACTGGCCTGTCTCCTGGTAGCGCCTCCAGCCTCTGGACACTACGCTGACAGACACAGCAAACCTTCTTGCCACAGCTCACATTGATGTGCCATCCTGGATGAGCTGTACTACCTGAGCAACTTCTGTGGGTTGTAGAGTCCGTCTCATGCTACCACGAGTGTGAAAGCACAACCAACATTCAAAAGTGACCAAATCATTAGCCAGAAAGCATTGGTACTGAGATGTGGTCTGTGGTCCCACCTGCAGAACCACTCCTTTATTGAGGGTGTCTTGATAAATGCCAATAATTTCCATCTATTGTCTATTCCATTTGCACAACAGCATGTGAAATTGATTGTCAATCAGTGTTGCTTCCTAAGTGGACAGTTTGATTTCACAGAAGTTTGATTTACTTGGAGTTATATTCTGTTGTTTAAGTGTTCCCTTTATTTTTTTGAGCAGTGTATATATACTGTACATATATACATACATACATATACAGTACAAACCAAAAGTTTGGACACACCTTCTCATTTAAAGATTTTTCTGTATTTTCATGACTTTGAAAATTGTACATTCACACTGAAGGCATCAAAACTATGAATTAACACATGTGGAATTATATAGTTAACAAAAAAGTGTGAAACAGCTGAAAATATGTCTTATATTCTAGGTTCTTCAAAGTAGCCACCTTTTGCTTTGATGACTGCTTTGCACACTCTTGGCATTCTCTTGATGAGCTTCAAGAGGTAGTCACCGGAAATGGTCTTCCAACAATCTTGAAGGAGTTCCAAGAGATGCTTAGCACTTGTTGTCCCTTTTGCCTTCACTCTGCGGTCCAGCTCACCCCAAACCATCTCGATTGGGTTCAGGTCTGGTGACTGTGGAGGCCAGGTCATCTGGCGTAGCACCGCATCACTCTCCTTCTTGGTCAAATAGCCCTTACACAGCCTGGAGGTGTGTTTGGGGTCATTGTCCTGCTGAAAAATAAATGATGGTCCAACTAAACGCAAACTGGATGGAATAGCATGCCACTCCAAGATGCTGTGGTAGCCATGCTGGTTCAGTATGCCTTCAATTTTGAATAAATCCCCCACAGTGTCACCAGCAAAGCACCCCCACACCATCACACCTCCTCCATGCTTCACGGTGGGAACCAGGCATGTAGAGTCCATCCGTTCACCTTTTCTGCATCGCACAGAGACACGGTGGTTGGAACCAAAGATCTCAAATTTGGACTCATCAGACCAAAGCACAGATTTCCACTGGTCTAATGTCCATTTCTTGTGTTCTTTAGCCCAAACAAGTCTCTTCTGCTTGTTGCCTGTCCTTAGCAGTGGTTTCCTAGCAGCTATTTTACCATGAAGGCCTGCTGCACAAAGTCTCCTTTTAATAATTTTTGAAGAGATGTGTCTGCTGCTAGAACTGTGTGTGGCATTGACCTGGTCTCTAATCTGAGCTGCTGTTAACCTGCGATTTCTGAGGCTGGTGACTCGGAAAAACTTATCCTCAGAAGCAGAGGTGACTCTTGGTCTTCCTTTCCTGGGGTGGGCCTCATGTGAGCCAGTTTCTTTGTAGCGCTTGATGGTTTTTGCAACTGCACTTGGGGACACTTTCAAAGTTTTCGCCATTTTTCGCACTGACTGACCTTCCTTTTTTAAAGTAATGATGGCCACTCGTTTTTCTTTACTTAGAATTTGTATTATGGCAAGAAAAAAGCAGCTAACAGTCTATTCAGTAGGACTATCAGTTGTGTATCCACCAGACTTCTGCACAACACAACTGATGGTCCCAACTCCATTTATAAGGCAAGAAATCCTACTTATTAAACCTGACAGGGCACACCTGAGAAGTGAAAACCATTTCCGGTGACTACCTCTTGAAGCTCATCAAGAGAATGCCAAGAGTGTGCAAAGCAGTCATCAAAGCAAAAGGTGGCTACTTTGATGAACCTAGAATATAAGACATATTTTCAGCTGTTTCACACTTTTTTGTTAAGTATATAATTCCACATGTGTTAATTCATAGTTTTGATACCTTCAGTGTGAATGTATAATTTTCATAGTCATGAAAATACAGAAAAATCTTTAAATGAGAAGGTGTGTCCAAACTTTTGGTCTGTACTGTACATAAATACAGATCTCTCTCTCTCTATATATATATATACATGTATACATCTACACACACACACACACACACACACATATACATACACGCTTACAGATCTCTCTATATATATTTATATGTACATTTTTGGGCACTAACTACCTCATAGAAATTCTGCTGCCCCCCGCATGAGTGGAATTGTGGCTAAAACATTATCCCTAGCCACTTTGTCCTTTCACTGGTCTTCTAAGAGATCTAACCAGCTCATCAAACTTCTAGCAGTACATGTTGCATCATCATATCCTCAAAGGGAACAGCAAATTTTTAGATGCTTTTATTATGGCCACATCCAGTCTCGAAGCCTTATCCCAGACGAGGAAGCTTCATCAAAAGGATACTTCCTTTTAAACGATGGGGGGAAAAGGAACCTTTCTTCTATAGTCTGTTCCACTCCTTCTGAACTAGCACCTGAATCCTTTCATTCATGGGAAAAGTTCTACGTTTCCTCTGTTCTAGGCCACCAAATATGATGTCCTGTACAGACTTTACCGGTTTTGAATCAACTATCCCCATCGTGGATCTGACCGCTTTCACAAACTTATTGGTATCCTCTATTAGAAAACCATGAAGGCCCCCCACTGTATTGGTGTCTTATGAGAAAGCTGAATAGGTTTCTGAGAAGCATTCTTAATCCTTTGATCTACTGGAAGCGTCTGACTCTGGGGATAACCGCATAGCCCTTCTACCTTTCTTCTCCTTCTGAGCCTCCTTCTGGGCCAGGGATTCTCAGGGACTTTAACTTCTGCTCTAATGATGAATCTTAGCTCAGTGGCAAAGTTAGGTGTCTCTTCTGCAACCATTTGTTCTATACAGGACTGACAGTCTTTTCTAGTACAAAGCGCACACTCCTTGTGCTTAGATTTTGAGACATTTGTTTCCCTGACGAGGGTCAGGAGGGCCCTTGCAGTGCGGCTGATGAGGGCAATCTGGCCTCATTTTCGAACCCCTAGGCTCCGGTGGGGGGCCCATGGCCAGATTGCCCTCATCCTGTGCGGCGGGCAGGGAGCGATTCTTCCAGCTCCGCTGCTGACAGTAGGAAAATGGCAGCGGGGCTTCAGGGATCCGTCCTCACCTCTGCTTCCTGACCGCGCTTCCTCCCTGAAACAGGCTCGCGCTGCTTGACGATGTCATCATGCATCGCAAGCCTGTGTGAGGGAGAAAGATGCCAGGCAGGAAGGAGAGGATGATGCTGCGAGGGAGATTACTGAGAGGTGTTTTTTTTTTTTTTTAAAACTAAGACTGGAGTTGGGGGGAAATGGGGACAGCAATGGTGATGGATGAGGTGGGGGGAGATGAGGAAGAACAATGGTGATGGTGGGGGGAGATGAGGGAGAGCAATGTTGATGGTGGGGGAAGATGAGGGAGAGCAGTAGTGATGGAGGAGGCAGGGGGAGAAGAGGGACAGCAATGGTGATGGAGGTGTGGCGAGATGAGGGAGAGCAATGGTGATGGTGGGGGTAGATGAGGGAGAGCAATGGTGATGCAGGAGGTGGGGGTAGATGAGGGAGAGCAATGGTGATGGTGGGGGGAGATGAGGGAGAGCAATGTTGATGGTGGGGGAAGATGAGGGAGAGCAGTAGTGATGGAGGTGTGGCGAGATGAGGGAGAGCAATGATGATGGTGGGGGGAGATGAGGGAGAGCAATGGTGATGGAGGAGGTGGGGGTAGATGAGGGAGAGCAATGGTGATGGAGGAGGTGGGGGGAGATGAGGGAGAGCAATGGTGATGGAGGAGGTGGGGGGAGAAGAGGGAGAGCAATAATGATGGAGGAGGTGGGGGGAGAAGAGGGAGAGCAATGATGATGGAGGAGGTGGGGGAGAAGAGGGAGAGCAATAATGATGGAGGAGGTGGGGGGAGAAGAGGGAGAGCAATGATGATGGAGGAGGTGGGGGAGAAGAGGGAGAGCAATGATGATGGAGGAGGTGGGGGGAGAAGAGGGAGAGCAATGATGATGGAGGAGGTGGGGGGAGAAGAGGGAGAGCAATGATGATGGAGGAGGTGGGGGGAGAAGAGGGAAAGCAATGGTGGAGGAGGTGGGGGGAGATATGGCATGGTGATGGAGGAGGTGGGGGGAGATATGACATGGCACTGGTGATGGAGCAGGTGGGGGAGACATGGCAATGATGATGGAGCAGGTGGGGGAGATATTCATGGCATGGTGATGGATGAGGTGGGGGAGATATGACATGGCACTGGTGATGGAGCAGGTGGGGGAGACATGGCAATGATGATGGAGCAGGTGGGGGGAGACATGGCAATGATGATGGAGCAGGTGGGGGGAGATATGGCAATGATGACGGCGGAGGTAGGGGGAGATATGGCAATGATGATGGAGGAGGCGGTGGTGGGAGATATGACAATGAAAATGGAGGTGGTGGTTTGGGGAGATATGGAAATGATGATGGAGGAGGTGGGGGAGATATGGCAATAATGATGGAGGAGGTGGGGGAGATATGGCAATAATGATGGAGGAGGTGGGGGAGATATGGCAATGATGGAGAAGGTGGGGGAGATATGACAATGTTGGAGAAGGTAGGGGAGAGCAATGATGGAGATGGGAGGGAGCAATGATGAAGATGGGGGAGAGCAATGATGGAGATGGGGGAGAGCAATGATGGAGATGGGGGAGAGCAATGATGGGGAATTATCTGAATACTATATGCTATTAATATCTGGTCTGGTCACGGTGTGGTGGTATTTCTCCCTTGTATGTGGTATTATTTGGTCACTATGTGGTGGTAATATGTGGTCTGGTCATGGTGTGGCAGTATTTCTCCCTTATATGTGGTACTATTGTTGTTGGTATAGTGGATTGTGTTGTGTGTGGCGGTCATTTGTTCTCTCTGATATTAATTAGGAGAAGCTTCTTTATTTCCATTAGTGATTAAATACTTGGAGCAAGATGCATTTACAGGGGTTCTCCGGGGAAAACAAGTAATCACTTCTCCACAGGAGAAGTGATAAATTATTGATTAGTGGGGATCTGACTGCTGGGACCCACACCGATTGGTAGAATGTGGAGCTTTTATCCCCATTAGACTGGAGCTCATGTGCGACTTGACCACTGACCCATTCATTCCCTCAGTGGCTGTTCTTGTTTTTTTTTCTGGAAGCCCCAAAGAGAATGAATGAGGCTACGGTCAGATGTCCCACCTGCCGCTGCATTTTAAAATGGGGATAAGGGTCCTGTCAGGGATAAAACTTTCCCATTCTTCCGATAGGTGCGTTTTCCAATGTTCGGACCCAAACGATCAATAAGTGATCACGGATCCTGTGGATCCCATGGATCATCTCTGTGATCAGCGCATTAAGTTTCTTTTGTTAATCCTGGTTCTCTTATGTAATTGTACAGTGGGTACGGAAAGTATTTAGACCCCTTTACATTTTTCACTCTTTGTTTCATTGCAGCCATTTGTTAAATTCTAAAAAGTTCATTTTTTTTCTCATTAATGTACACTTTGCACCCCATCTTGACTGAAAAAAAACAGAAATGTAGAAATTTTTGCAAATGTATTAAAAAAGAAAAACTGAAACATCACATGGTCATAAGTATTCAGACCCTTTGCTCAGACACTCATATTTAAGTCACATATTGTCCATTTCCTTGTGATCCTCTTTGAGATGATTCTACTCCTTCATTGGAGTCCAGCTGTGTTTAATCAAACTGATAGGACTTTATTTGGAAAGGCACAGACCTGTCTATATAAGATCTCACAACTCACAGTACTTGGCAGACCAAATGAGAATCATGAGCTCAAAGGAACTGCCCAAGGAGCTCAGAGGCAGAATTGTGGCAAGGCACAGATCTGGCCAAGGTTACAAAAGAATTTATGCATTACTCAAGGTTCCAAAGAGCACAGCGGCCTCCATAATCCTTAAATGGAAGAAGTTTGGGACCACCAGAAGTCTTCCTAGACCTGGCCGTCCAGCCAAACTGAGCAATCGTGGGAGAAGAGCCTTGGTGAGAGAGGTAAAGAAGAACCCCAAAATCAGTGTGGCTGAGCTCCAGAGATGCAGTAGGGAGATGAGAGAAAGTTCAACCAAGTCAACTATCACTGCAGTCCCTCAACTACCATAGTAACCCAACGGTCCCCAGTTATCGTGTGATGCTCGTGGCCCTGGGACAGGTTCCATTTAAATGCCATTGTCAGAGATTGACAGTGGCATTTAAATGGTTAACACTCATGGCACCAGCCATGGCGGTTAAAGACAGATGCCGGCTATATAATATATCCACTATCTGTTGTGTGTGAATGGCGCTCAGCTCCTGAGCCACACTTGATGAACTTTTCCCATGACGTGAATACAACATCCTTTTGCAGGATGGGGTTAAACAGGAAAAACAGTAAGCATTTTTGCAGTGCAGTTCCGGTCCACAAACCAAAAACCTAAGGCACAACTACAATGTGTAAATATATGCCCTTGGACTATGTTAAAATATAGTGCACGTTCTAGATTTTCCCTGCTAAAAATCTGCAACAAAGTACAGTACAATACAAGAAAATGGTGTTTAAAATTCACAAGCCGAGGAAAAAAATCTAGATATTTTAGGGTGTGCTGCAAACTTTGAAGTTTGTCACGTACCTTATGTTATCAGTATAAAATTAGATAAACTTGCCAGGAAAATAATTTCCAAAATGTGTGAACTTAGACTGAAGTCTTAAAGTATAAAACACCCTACAGTGGCATGTAAAAGTTTGGGCACCCCTGGTCAAAATTACAGTTAAGTAGGTTGAAGATCAAATGATCTCTAAAAGGGCTAAAATGAAAGAAAACACATTTCCTTTCTATTTCAAGCAAAACATTTTATTTTTTTTTCATATTTTTCATTTTAAAAATTACAAAAAGGAAAATGGGCTGATGCAAAAGTTTGGGCACCCTTGGAGATTTGTGTGTTCGGATAACTTTGACCAAGGCTTCACACCTTAATTTGACAGTTAGGGGTTATGGCTTGCTCACTAGTATTAGGAAAAGCCAGGTGATGCAAATTTCCCAGCTTTATAAAATCCCAGCCTCCTCTAAAAATGTACCAAAAAACAACAGCCATGGGTTCTTCTAAGCAGCTGCCTAGCACTATGAAAATGAAAATGGTGGAGGCCCGCAAAGCAGAAGGCTATAAGAAAATAGCAAAGTATTTTCCAGATGCTCTTTCCTCAGTTTGAAATGTAATTAAGAAATGGCCATTAACAGGAACAGTGAAGGTCAAGATAAAGTCTGGAAGAGCAAGCAAAATTTCAGTGAGCTGCTCGAAGAAGAAAATCAGAACCCCCGCTTGACTGCAATAGACCTTCAGAAGATTTAGCAGACTCGAATTGTGGTACATTGTTCTACTGTTCAGAGACATATGAAATAGTCATCAGAAGAAAACCTCACCTGCATCCTCACTGTAACGGGACCGGGTGGTGGAACCTCTGTGCCTTGGAACAAGGAGGGACCCCGAGGGGCAGGTGTTAGTCTGGGGACGACCTTGTAATTGAGCAGGTGGCTCCCACGGGTCAGATAGCGAGGACTGACCGGTGTAGCGGGTGGACACAACAGAAGGGTAGCAGTCTCTAGGTGAGCAGGCGGGTGGTCACGGCAAGTGACGGCAGAACGGGTAAGAGTCTCTTGGCAGGCAGGCAGGTGGTCATGGCAAGTGACGGCAGAGCAGGTAAGAGTCTCTTGGCTGGCAGGCAGGTGGTCACGGGAAGTGACGGCAGAACGGGTAAGAGTCTCTTGGCAGGCAGGCAGGTGGTCACGGAAAGTGACGGCAGAGCAGGTAAGAGTCTCTTGGCAGGCAGGCAGGTGGTCACGGAAAGTGACGGCAGAGCAGGTAAGAGTCTATTGGATGGCAGGCAGGTGGTCACGGCAACTGACAGCAGAGACTCCAGGTAGGTTAGCAGGCGAGTAGCAGGTGAGCGCTCCCAGGTGAGCGGGCTAGCAAGTACGGCAGGTAGCAGGCAGGTGCTTCCTGGTCCGTAGGTGGACTTGCCCATAGACAAACTGGTGGATGCTTGAGACCGACTGTCGGGCTGAAGAGCAGACAAGCAGGCAGACTAGACTGGTAGTCAGGCTGGCAACGGGACCTGAGGGCTGAAGCAGAGGAGAGTATGCTTTGCAACAACTTTGCTCGGGCACCTCCATTTTGGAGGTGCCTTATATATGGGAGGTCCTCCGGCTATTGGCCGGGGACTCCTTAGAACAGCGCGTGCGGTCCCTTTAAGAGAGGGGGAGCGCGCGCGCACCCTAAGCACAGTGCCCGGGAAGGAGCGCGCGCCGGCAGCAGCGAGGGAAGGAGCGCTGGAGGACGCCGCGCCCGGAACAGGAAGGTGAGAGGGACGGCGTCTCTGCCTAGCAGGGGGCAGAGACGCCGATGCTACAGTACCCCCCTTTTAGGCCTCCCCTTTTTTAGGCCTGAGAGAAATTTCTGAAGGAGAAGCGGGGCATTGATGTTCTCCCTGGGTTCCCAAGTTCTTTCCTCAGGACCAAACCCCTTCCAATCCACCAGAAAAAAAGGTTCTCCCCCTTACCCTCTTGGTGGCCAGGATACTCTCCACCTCAAAGACGTCCTCAGCAGAAACCGGAGCAGGAGGAGTACCTGGATTATTGGAAAAAGTGTTAAGGACAACGGGTTTGAGGAGGGATACGTGGAAGGAGTTGGGAATGCGTAGGGTGGACGGGAGTTTTAATTTGTAGACCACTGGGTTAATTTGCCTGAGAACTTCGAAGGGTCCGATGAATCGAGGGCCCAACTTGTAGGAGGGTACTTTGAGCCGCACATGTTTGGAGGAGAGCCAAACCTTGTCTCCAGGACGGAATTGAGGAGGATCCAGATGTCTCTTATCAGCATATCTCTTCATCCGCTCGGAGGACTGAAGAGCGGACCTGGTACTCTCCCAAATGGTAGAAAATTCGCTGACAAGAAACTTCGCGGCAGGCTTGTCCACAGAAGCGGAGACGGGAACTGGAATCCGGGGATGTTGGCCACAGACTATAAAGAACGGGGACTTGGAAGAGGATTCGCTGTCATGGTTATTATAAGAGAATTCGGCCCAAGGTAGGAGATCCACCCAATCGGAATGGTGGGCATTAACGAAGTGCCGGAGGTAACTGGTAAGGATCTGATTGATCCGCTCCACTTGACCATTGGACTGTGGGTGGTAAGCGGAGGAGAAATCCAGGGTGACGTCTAGCAGCTTACATGTGGCTCTCCAGAAGCGTGAGGTGAACTGAACCCCACGATCCGACACGATGTGGAGGGGTAGGCCATGGAGACGGAACATGTGGCGGATAAAGTCTTTAGCCAGTTCGGGTGCAGATGGGAGATCAGGCAGGGGAATGAAGTGGGCCATATTCGAAAAGCGGTCAGCGACCACCCAAATGACTGTACACCCGGCAGAAACAGGAAGATCGGTGATAAAATCCATAGCTATGTGCTGCCATGGAGCAGCAGGTACGGGAAGGGGCAAGAGATGGCCGGCTGGTAGGTGTCTGGGCACTTTGTTACGGGCACACGATGAACAGGCCGCGACAAAGTCTACAAGGTCCTTACGCACGGTAGGCCACCAGTAATGCCGGGTAATGAGCTGGAAGGTCTTCTTTTGGCCAGCATGGCCAGCTAGTTTAGAAGAATGGCCCCAACGAAGAACCCTCTCCCGATCTGGTACTGCTACAAACGTCTTACCATGTGGGAGACGAGTCAGATCCAGGGGGGCCACCTTCATTACCTTGGAGGGGTCAATGATGTGCGTAGGCTCCTCCTCTTGATCGGAGGACAGGAAGGACTGGGACAAGGCATCAGCTTTGACGTTCTTGTCCGCCAGACGGAAATGAAGGATGAAGTCGAAGCGGGCAAAAAACAAAGACCTGGCGAGGATTAAGTCTCTGGGCATTTTGGAGATATGCCAGATTTTTGTGATCCGTGTAGATGATCACCGGGTATAGAGCCCCTTCAAGCAGCTAGCGCCACTCCTCCAGTGCTAATTTGACGGCTAGCAATTCACGGTCTCCTATAGAGTAGTTGTACTCAGACGAGGAGAAGATTTTGGAGAAGAAGCCGCAGGTTACCATTCTCCCGGTAGAAGATTTTTGGGTGAGTACCGCTCCGGCTCCGGCTCCGGAGGCATCAACCTCCAGGTAGAATTGTTTATTGCAGTCCGGACGGTGCAGCACTGGGGCAGAGACTAAGGCTTTCTTTAAGGAAAGGAAGTCCTCCTCGGCTTCGGGCGACCATACCTTGGGATTAGCCCCCTTACGGATAAGCGCAGATATGGGAAAAGTCCGGGACGAGTAGTGTGGGATGAAAAGACGATAGTAATTGGCGAAGCCCAGGAATCGCTGTATCGCCTTCAACCCCTCAGGACGGGGCCACTTTAGGACAGCAGAGAGCTTCTCGGGATCCATTTGCAGGCCTGTCTGGGAGATAACATAGTCCAAGAATGGAAGGGAGGTCTGGTCGAAGAGGCACTTCTCGTATTTGGCATAGAGGTGGTTCTTCCGAAGCCTAAGCAGGACCTGACGAACATCCCTCCGGTGTGTGGGGAGATCCGGAGAGAAGACCAAGATATCGTCCAGGTACACCACCACGCAGGAGTACAGGAGGTCCCGGAAGATGTCGTTGACCAGTTCTTGAAAGACAGCGGGGGCATTACAGAGTCCGAAGGGCATCACACGGTACTCATAGTGACAGTCCCGGGTATTGAATGCTGTCTTCCACTCGTCTCCTTGACGGATACGGACCAAGTTATATGCTCCTCGTAGATCCAGCTTGGAGAAGATCTTGGCGCCTTTGAGACGGTCAAACAACTCGGAGATGAGCGGCAGGGGATATTTGTTTTTTACTGTGATTTGATTGAGTCCTCTGTAGTCAATACAGGGACGTAGGGAGCAGTCTTTCTTTTTGACAAAGAAGAATCCGGCTCCAGCCGGGGAGGTAGATTTTCGGATAAATCCCCTAGCCAGATTTTCTTCAATGTATTCAGACATGGCCCGGGTTTCGGCTGCGGACAATGGGTAGATACGCCCACGGGGTGGAGTGGCGCCAGGTACCAGGTCGATCGGGCAATCATATGGCCTATGGGGTGGCAACGTCTCTGCCTCCCTTTTACCGAAGACGTCCGCAAAGGGCCAGTATGGAGCCGGGAGACCCGGTAGATTAGCTGGAGTAGGCGGAGGGCGAGCGGGGCGGACCGGAACCAGGCAGGTCTTGTGGCAGTCTGGACCCCACCGGAGTACTTCACCGGATCGCCAGTTCAATACGGTTTCATGTGTCTGGAGCCAGGGTAGACCTAGCAACAGGGAGTGGGAGAGTCCGGATAGCACATGGAAGGAGATCCTCTCAGAGTGCAGCATTCCCACCTGCAGAGTTAAGGGTTCAGTGATGAGCAGGATGGTCTCCGGAAGGAGTCTTCCATCCACGGAGGCAACTGACAAAGGTTCAGCGAGAGGCTTGGTGGGAATACGGTATCTCTCTACCAAGGACTGGGAGATGAGGTTCCCAGCAGCTCCAGAGTCCAGGTGGGCGATCTCAAAGTGCCGATCCTCTCCCCAGGAGATAGTGACAGACAGAGTCAGGGATGGAGAGGACATTTTTCTGTCTAGGACGACCTCTCCGAGCGATCCTAGACACCGGTGTTTCCTGGCCTCTCCGGGCAGGAACGGATCAAGTGCTCCTTGCTGCCACAATAGAAACAGCTCCCCTCGGCCCGGCGTGACTCCTGGCGGGATTTGACCATCTTGGTCAGGTCGACCTGCATGGGCTCGGGTGAGTGCGCCCGGGGTGTGGTTGAAGAAGAGACAGGTCTCTGGAAGGTAGGAGCAAGGTGGGGAAACCTTCTCACACGGGTGGTCTCTTTGGTACGTTCCTGGAACCGGATGTCAATCCGGGTAGCAAGTGACACCAGGTCGTCCAGGGTGGTAGGAATGTCCCAACCGGCAAGTTCATCTTTAATCCGACCGGAAAGACCCTCCCAGAAGACGGACAGCAGAGCCTCGTTATCCCAGGCAAGCTCAGAAGCGAGGGTACGGAAGAGTATGGCATATTGGCCCACGGTGAGACTCCCTTGGCAGAGACGTAGCAGAGATGCGGCAGATGAGGTCTTTCGTCCTGGTTCATTGAAGACTTTCTGGAAAGCTGTGAGGAAAGCTGACAAGTTGGATACCAGGGGATCCCCTCTCTCCCACAGGGGATTTAGCCAAGCCATTGCCTCCCCAGTGAGATGGGACATGATGAATGCTACTTTGGCCCGGTCGGAGGTAAAATGATGTGCCAAGAGTTCAAAGTGCAGGGTGCACTGGTTTATGAAACCTCGCGCCAAAGCGGGGTCTCCACTAAAACGAGGTGGTGCAGAGAGCCGGGGGTTGGGGCTGGATGCCATGGTATAGGTGGGCAGCGGCACTGCTGGGATGGGAGTCGTGCGACTCGCGGCGGATACCGATGGAGTAGTCAGTGTGTCCAGGCGGGAATTGACATTCCGCAGATGGTTCAGGATGGTTTCCTGTTGGGATCTCTGACGGAAGACTTCATGGTATAGGTCAGAGAGCGAGGGAGCTTGGGTGCCACCGGATTCCCTGGCCCGAGCAAACTGTAACGGGACTGGGTGGTGGAACCTCTGTGCCTTGGAACAAGGAGGGACCCCGAGGGGCAGGTGTTAGTCTGGGGACGACCTTGTAATTGAGCAGGTGGCTCTCACGGGTCAGATAGCGGGGACTGACCGGTGTAGCGGGTGAACACAACAGAAGGGTAGCAGTCTCTGGGTGAGCAGGCGGGTGGTCACGGCAAGTGACGGCAGAACGGGTAAGAGTCTCTTGGCAGGCAGGCAGGTGGTCACGGTAAGTGACGGCAGAGCAGGGGGAGCGCGCGCGCGCCCTAAGCACAGTGCCCGGGAAGGAGCGCGCGCCAGCAGCAGCGAGGGAAGGAGCGCTGGAGGACGCCGCGCCTGGAACAGGAAGGTGAGAGGGTCGGCGTCTCTGCCTAGCATGGGGCAGAGACGCCGATGATACATAAAACTCAGCATCAGAAGTATGCAAAAGAACATCTAAACAAACCTGATGCATTTTGGAAACAAGTCCTGTGGACTGATGAGGTTAAAATAGAACTCTTTGGGGACAATGATGAAAAGTATGTGTGGAGAAAAAAGGGCACAGAATTTCAGGAAAAAACATCTCACCAACCATTAAACATGGAGTTGGATCAATCATGCTTTGGGGTTGTGTTGCAGCCAATGTCACTTGGGACATTTCACAGGCAGAAGGAAGAAGGGATTCCATGAAATTTCAATAAATTCTTGATGCAAACTTAACACCATCTGTAAAAAAAAGCTGACATTGAAAAGAGGATGGCTTCTACAAATGGATAATGATCCTAAACACAAGTCAAAATCCACAATAGACTACTTCAAAAGACACAAGCTGAAGGTGTTACAATGGCCTGATTCAGTCCCCTGATCTGAACATCACTGAAAATCTGTGGCTAGACCTAAAAATAGCAGTGCATGCAAGAAGAATTTTCCAAGCAAGAATGGATGAAAATCCATTGAAAGACTCTTGGCTGACTACAAAAAGTGTTTACAGGCTCTGATACTTTCAAAAGGGGGTGCTACTAGGTACTAACCATGCAGGGTGCCCAAACTTTTGCATCGGCCAATTTTCATTTTTTGGAATTTTCTAAAATGTTATAAAAGCCATGTAAAACATGGCTTTTTTTGCCTAAAATACAAAGGAAATGTGTAGTCATTAACTTTAGGCCTTTTAGAAATCATTTAATCTTCAACTTGCTTAACTGTTCACAATAAGAGTAATTTTGACCAGGGGTGCACAAATTTTTACATGCCACTGTATGAATCTCCACAGTCGCTCAAACAGCTGCCATGTCCCTTCCCTTACATATGCAAAGTCTGTGAGCTCAAATTGATTGCATTGTATAATCACAAACCTAAAAGGGAAAATAGAATTTCACTTTCAGGAAGAAAATCTATTAAACTGCAGCAAATCCACTAAAATAAGACTATTGTATAGTAATTGCTGGACCCACAGTGCATTCAATTACAGTGCATACAATCCAGAAAATCACATTGTATGATTTTTACAATTAATCTGCATTTTATTGAATGAAATAAGTATTTGATACAGTAGAAAAACAGAACTTAATACTTGTACAGAAAACTTTGTTTGTACACACTGTAGCAGGGATTTTAGCCCACTACATTCAGATCTTCACCAGATCTTTCACATTTCGTGGTTGCCACTGCGCAACATTGAGTTTCAGCTCCCTCCAAAGACTTTCTTTTGGGTTCAGGTCTGGAGACTGGCTAGCCACTTCAGGACCTTGATATGCTTCTTACGGTGCCACTCCGGTGCCCTGGCTGTGTGTTTTGGGTCATTGTCATGCTGGAGGCCCAGTCACGACCAATCTTCAATGCTCTTACTGAGGGAAGAAGACTGTTAGCCAAACTGTTGCGATACATGACCCCATCCATCCTCCCTTCAATACGGTGCATTCATCTTGTCCCCTTTGCAGAAAAGCACCCCCAAAGTATGTTGTTTCCCCCACCATGCTACACCATTGGGACGGTGTTCTTAGGGTTGTACTTATCCTTCTTCCTTCAAAACACGGCGAGTGTAGTTGATACCAAAAAGTTATATTTCGGTGTCATCTAACCACATGACCTCCTCTCATAACTCCTCTGGATCATCCAGATGATCATTGGTGAACTTCAAACGGGCCTGGACATGTGCTGGCGTGAGTAGTTGGACCTTGCATCCCCTGCAGGATTTTTATCCATGACGGCGTAGTGTGTTACTAATGGTAATGTTTGAGATTGTTGTCCCAGTTCTCTTTAGGTCATTGACCAGGACATGTAGTTCTGAGCTGATTCCTGACCTTTCTCAGAATCCTTACCCCACAAGGTGAGATCTTGCTTAGAGCCCGACACCGAGGGAGATTGACAGTCATTTTGTGTTTCTTAAATTTTCTAATAATTGTGCCAACAGTTGTTGTCTTCTCACCAAGCTACTTGCCTATTGTCCTGTAGCCCAGGTCAGCCTTGCGCAGGTCTACAATATTATCTATGGTGTCATTAGACAGCGCTTTGGTCTTGACGATGGTGGAGAGGTTGGAGTGTGATTGATTGCATGGACAGGTGTCTTTTATACAGGTAATCAGTTCAAACAGGTTCAATTAATTACAGGTAATGAGTGCAGAGTAGGAGGGCTTCTTCAAGAAAAACTAACAGGTCTGTGAGAGACAGAATTCTTGCTGGTTGGTAGGTGATCAAATACTTATTTCATGCAATAAAATGTAATTTAATTATGTAAAAATCATACTATGTAAATTTCTGTTTATTATTTTTAGATTCTGTCTCTCACAGTTGAAGTGTACCTACGATAAAAATTACAGACCTCTCCATTCTTTGTAGATGGGAAAACTTGCAAAATTGGCCGTGTATAAAATACCGTATTTTTCGGACTATAAGACGCACCAGACCATAAGACGCACCCCAAATTTTGGGGTGGAATATAGAAAAAATATATTTTAATAAGATGCGGTCCGTCTTATAGTCTTAATAGGTAACAGTATCTTACCTGGGGCTCGGTGGAGCGAGGGTCACAGGAGGCAGGGTCCTTTAGGAATCCGGTGCTCCAGCAGCGGGGAGTTGTGGTGGAGCAGGATTGCAGGGCCCTTCGTTCCCTCCCTCAGGAACCTGGCGGCTGCAGAAGAGATGGCTGGTGCCCGATGCCAGGCTGGGGGCCGTGGCCTGGCTGAGGCCCAGTGCATGGCTGGGGGCCTGGCTGAGGCCTGGTGTATGGCTGGGGGCCGCGCCCTGGCTGAGGGCCGGGGCCAGTGTTTGGCGATAGGGGCCTGCCTGCGTGCCGCCGAGGTCTGTCTGGATACCGGAACCAGAGGTGGTGGTGGTGGCGGCAACAGCAAAGGAGGAGCATTCAGTTCAACCCGTGCTGGCCCCCAGCCACACACCCGCAGCATGTCACCTCCTCCTCCTTTGATGCTGCCGCCAAGGAGGGAGATCCCACTCCACCACCACCGCAGGTAAGCAACGTTCGGACCATAAGATGCACCCCCCATTTTCCTCCCAAATTTTTGGGGAAAAAAGTGCGTCTTATGGTCCGAAAAATACGGTACTTATTTTCCCCACTGTATTCTATGCCAGATGAGGCTCATGGTAAGTGAGGAAATGTGGAGTTTCACTACAAAAGTGGAGTTGTGTTTAAGCATGTAAACATGTAAAAACTCAAAGCTCATTTAATCTGCATTTTAATTTAACAGTAACACATTATTGCCAACATAAGATCTGCACAAACAAGAAAAATGGCATTCAGTGGCTAGGGAAAGAGTATTATATCGTTAATTTAGTTTCGTATTCTTGCCAAAATTGACCAATCTGTGTTGATCCCTTGATCAATAGGAGAAAAGCATCCAAAGTAAGCAATTGTATCTATTGGCTTAGAAAGTAGCCAATGTCGTGACTGCTGAATAGTTTTTAATAGCACATAAATAAAATACTGAAATAGGCTCTTGTGAGCATTTGCAATGGTGGCAAATGGCCTCTATTTAGGTATGCTTTCTTTTTTTGTAACAGAAATCCAACAATAAAACATGTTAGTTGTGTTAAGCTGCAAAACATTGTTTGTCCTACTGGATACCAAGAAACATCTGCATGTCAGTGTTTGAAGTGGTTGTCCACTACTTGGACACTTATACCATCCCACACATGCCTCATATCTAGGGAGGAAATGTGGAGTTCCAGTGACGTCAGGTCTCCCATGCCTTTGTTTTATCACTGGAGTCCTGCAGTCAATCAGCGCCCATTAATGACTTGCTTCACTCTCACTAACTTCAGATGAAATGGACAGACTGAAAAAGTGAGAACTGCTGCGGCACTTTGAATTCCTCCAGGTGTGTTACATTCGAAGGAAGTGAGAGTGACGTGGCCGCTGATTGACTGCGGTGCTCACGTGACATAGCAAAGTGACAGGAGACCCAGCATTGATATCACTGAAACAGTGCCGGAGGCAGTACAGGCAGTTATTTTAGAAGCAGCAATCTAATAACAGAGATGGGCTTGTCCGAGCAGTTTACAACCCCTTTAAGATGATGGCACTTTAATTCAGGCACATTGCAAATATGCTTCAAGAAAGGCTAGTTTAACAGCGGATTCTTTGGGGACAACCTAGAAAATACAAAACAATAAATGATCGTGCAGACAAAAGACTAAAACTCCTCTAGAGGTATATGGAATACATTTTCTGTGTCCTGTAAATATGGACAACTGTTCGGCAACTTGTATGCAGGGTCTTGTAACTTTCTCATCAAATTTAGCAGATTTCTTCCGTGTTGCACATTGGACCTAACTAATTGAACCGCCAATATGATTCTGGTTTTTACTAAAAATTACTTTAGTAAGAGATTGCTACTTCTTTACTGTGTTCGAAGCTGATAGTCTAGGGGAGGGGGGAAAAGAGAAAATTATCAGTACATCACAAAAGACATTAATGTTTAAAATGTACAATTTGTTAAAATTATCATCAACACATGAAGTTGTAACCAACAAAATCAGATCTTCAAAATACAAAGAATGACAATAAGCAAATGAGGAAGTACCTAGTTAAATACATAAAATTGCAAAATGCTTGGTCTCCTGTGAAGCATGGAGACCAAGCTGCATCTGATCTCTAAAATAGAGCGCTGTGCACATGCTGTTTTTTTCTGTGAGCTATTTATTAAACTCATCTGTTAATGTTTTGTTACACAGATCAAATACACAAATTAGGTATATAAAGTGAATGAAGATTACCATTGGCAATTTCTACTGTCTTGATATTAACCCCTCCCTAGCCTCCTCAGTTAATTTTGTCCTTGGTGATTGTACTTTATGCTAGTGATAAATTTAGGTCACTGTATTTTGCGTTTATTTATGAAAATATCTGAAATTTGGAAATGTTTAAAGTTTGAATTATTATGGAAAAAGTTCTCACAAATGGACGTATTGGTGCATCCTGGTGAGTGTGCAATCACAACTGGAGCTTGGCTTATCTTGCAGTAACAGCCAGCCAAGGCCGGTGACAACACCCTTCCTAGGTATTAAACTTTCTAGATGTGATCAATAGCAATTGTGTCATTTAAAAAGCTATTGGAGGACGGAAGCTCCCTTTCTCATCCCTGCACCCTCTACAAAGTAATTGCGGGCTGCATATAGTTAGCACAGCAATAGGAAGTCAAAGAAGGACCTCAGTCAGCCTGGTACCATGGCCTGTTAGACCCAGTCATAAGCAGGCTCTAACAAGCCTCCTTTCTGTGTAACACTAGCAGGTCTAATACCTTGCAATGCATGAGTATTTCACGGTATTCGATTAGACAAAAGTTTAAGTTGCATAGGATAAGAAGGACGACCTCCAGGTGGTGCTGTCATGATGGACTCCTGGAAATACCATTACCGGTAGGACTAATTCCTATTATTTTGATTATTTTATAAGTATAACAAAACATAAAAAAAATAAGTAAAACACAAAGTTTTTAAAATTTACATTTTTAAAAAAAAACAAAAAAAAAAACGTAAGAATTAGTCTTACCGGTAATGGTATTTCCAGGAGTCCATCATGACAGCACCACCAGGAGGTCGTCCTTCTTATCCTGGATAGCGACAGGAAACACAGAAGAGGTTAAATAGCCCCTCCCCACCATCAAGTACCACACCAGGATGGATGCAACAAATGTGTTTATTGAATTTCCCTCTATACACGTTTACTTCATGTGACAGACAGGAAATCCAAGGGAAGGGAATGTAATGATGCTGTCATGATGGACTGCTGGAAATAACATTACGGGTAGGACTAATTCCTACTTTCCAGGATGTCCCTCCTGACAGCACCACCAGGAGAAATATCAAATAACTCCTTTAGGGCGGGATTACTGCTTGGAGGACCTTCCTCCCAAAGGCCGTCTGTTGATTTAACAGCATGTCCAATTTGTAATGTCTACAAAAGGTATTTAGACTTGACCAGGTCGCTGCTCTGCAGATCTGATCCACAGAGACCTCTGCTCTCTATGCCCATGAAGCAGAAAATGCTCTTGTGGAGTGAGCGCTGATGTTTTCCGAGGGAGATTGTCCTGCTTCAATATAAGCGGAGTTGATCATTGACTTTATCCACCTAGCGAGATTAGATTTTGATGCTTTCCTTCCTTTGTTTCTTCCACCGAATTGGATAAAAAGGTTTGAATCAATTCTCCAATCTTCCGTGACCTTCAGGTATAGTAGAATCGTTCTTTTAACATCCAATGAGTGGAAAGAAAGTTCTTTCTGGTTGCTATAATTTTGGCAGAAGGAAGGCAAGACAATTTCCTGACTTCTGTGGAAATCAGTAGCCACCTTAGGTAGGAATGCTGGGTCTAATCTTAGGACGAAACAATCTTCCTGGATCTTCAACAGAAAGGGCCTGGATTTCACTAATGCGTCTTGCAATAGTTATTGCAACAAGGAAGACAGCCTTTAAGGATATGAATTTTAATTCTGCCTGATCTAAAGGCTCATATGGTTTCTTGCATAGAGTGTTTAATACTAGATTGAGGTCCCATGGGGGCACCAAGCTCCTCATTGTAGGTTTAAGTCGTTTATTAGCTTTAATGAATCTGACTATCCAAGGGTGATTCGCTAGTGGATAGTCAAAAAATGATCCCAAGGCTGATACCTGTACCTTTCAAGTTTTGGGTCTCATTTTTTTATCAAACACTTTTTGAAGAAAATCTAGTATCCCTGGAATATCTGGGCCCAACATGATGGAAACTGGAGTCTTACTTTGGCAAGAAAACTTCTTCCAGATTTTCAGATAGATGGCTGAAGTCACTGGCTTCCTGCTTCCTTGCATTGTGGAAATGACTGCCTCAGCGTCCTTTTGATCTTCGATTCTCCTTGTCAGGATCCAGGCAGATAGAAGTAGCATCTCCAGATTCTGATGGTATAGTGGACCCTGAAACAGAAGGTCCTGTCTTGTGGGCAGGAGTATCGGGTCTTCTAGTGACATTCTCCTCAACAGGGAGAACCAGCTCCTTTTGGGCCAGTAGGGAGCTATTAAAATCACCGCAGCCTGGTTTCCTTGAATTTTTTCAACACTTTTGGAATTAATGCGAGTGGTGAAAAAGCGTAAGCTAGATCCATATCCCAGCTCGGGGACAGAGCATCTATTCCAGCTGGATGGTCTCTTGGGTTCAGTGAAAAAATAATCTTTGCTTTTATGTTTTCCTTTGAGGCAAATAGATCTACTGTCGGCATACCCCAACGTCGTGTCAATTGAAGAAAAACCCTCTTTGTTTAGAGACCACTCTGATGGTTGAACTGTTCTCCTGCTCAGGAAATCTGCCACCTGATTTCTTGTTCATTTTAGGTGCACTGCTGTGACCGATCTGAACGTGTCCTCTGCCCAACAAAATATTCTGATATCGACTGAAGATGATAATGCTTTGGTCCTCCCTGATGAAAGAGAAAGGAGACTGTGGTTGAATTGTCCAAAAATATTTTTGATGTGCTGATTTTTTTTTTTTTTTTTTTTTTTTTTTTTTTTTTTTTTAGAAGTGCCTGACATCTGTGTAATGCTTCCCACACTGCCCTGAGCTCTCTGTAATTTGAAGATCTTTCTCTTACTGCCGCAGGCCACATTCCCTGAAGATAATGGCCTTCTATGTAGGCTCCCCAGCCAGTGTGGCTTGCATTTGTAGTGATGTCTACGGAAGTTGAGATGATCCAGGCCTCTTGTGAGATTTGTTGGAATTGTCCACCAAGATGGAGACTATTTTGCTGATAATCTCATCCTGCTGTCCAGTGTCGTTGTTCTGCCATCCCAGGATGATATAATCTCTTGCCGTAGGGCCCTTGAATGGAACTGACTCCACTGGATGCAGGAAATACATGAGGTCATCAGACCCTGGCCCTCGTTGCTTTCCTTATCGAGATCCATTTCTTTTTCTGGATGGATTGGATTTCTCTTTTGATGGTCTCCTGTTTGTGGGCAGGAAGGAGCACTGCAGCTCGGAATCCAGAAGAACTCCCAGGAAAATCTTCCTCTTTTCTGGTTTAGGTTTTGATCTTTTCAGATATAATCAACCATCCCAGACCTTCCAGAACTGTAATGGTTGTGAATAGATGGGAGCTCATCTGGTCCGGAGAGTCCGCTATTAGTAGCAGGTCATCTAAATATGGGATGATTGGGATGTTCTTCTCTCTTAAAAAAGCCATTACCTCTACCATCAGCTTCTTAAAGATTCGAGGTGCGGAGGAGACCGAACGGAAGACAGCGAAACAGAAAATGTTGTATTTGCTCTTGATCCTTTATTGCGAACCTGAGGAATTTTTGTCATAACGAATGGGAATGTGATAATAGGCAGTTTTTAGGCCTAACATGCTTATTATTGAATTCTTCTTTATTAAAGGTATGATGGATTTCAGGGACTCCATTTTGAACTGTTTGTAACGAACCCACTGATATAGTGGTTTTAAACGGATTATCGTTTGGAACTCTTCTCCGGGTTTCTCTATGGAGAACAGACTTGAGTAGGGGCCCTGATATTGCTGGGCACATGGTACCTGTACTACCACTATTATAAAACGCATGAGTTCTTTTATGTCTTTTAAGAGCGTCTAATGGTTCTTTGCAGATTGGCCTGAAGTAAGGCAGAAACTTTCGGAAGGTGTACGGGTGAACTCTATAATGTACCCCTGAGAGACTCTCTGCAGTATCCACTGATTCTTGGTTATTTCTTGCCAGCCTCCAGAGAAATATTGAAGTCCCCCCCCGACTCTCCTGGCGTCATTGTCTGTTGGTGCTGGATCCTTGGTTATGAAAGGAGCCTCTTCTTCTACCGCCTTTGGGGTAGCTCCACCTTCCCGATTTTCCCTTTCCTCTATAGTCCTGTCTAGGATGAAAGCATGTCATCCAATAGGAAGGCATCTTCCTTGGTTTTTCCTTAGGGAATCCTTTCTTCTTATCGCAAGCTTTTTCTAGAAGCTCATCCACGACTGGCCCAAACACTTGTTGGCCTGAGAAAGAAGTCAAGCATAATTTATTTTTTGAGCGTGTATCACCTGACCATGTTCTCAGCCAGACAGCAGTCCTTGCCACATTGGATAGTGCACTGTTTCTTGTGGAAAACCAAACCGACTCTGCTGAGGCGTCAGTCATGAAATCGGTTGCCATTTTCAGCAAGGGAAGCGATTTCAATATTTCTTCTCTAGGAGTTTTGTTCTTTAAGTGATTTCCCAACTTCTCTACCCAAAGAGTCATTGATCTGGCGAATGAATTAGCAGCAATATTTGTTTTAATTAAGGCCGAGGAGGGTTCCCAGGTCTTTTTAAGAAGGTCCTCTGATCTTTTACCCATTGGATCCTTTAGACTAGAAGAATCCTCAAAGGGTATAGCGGTCTTCCTAGCTACTGGTATGTCGATCCTTGGAGTCTCTTCCCACACCTTGATCTCTTCTTGGTTAAAGGGAAGGTGAGATTTAAAATCTCTTGGGATAACCAATTTTTTCCCCCCACATCTTCACATTCCTCCAGGATCATTGCCCGGATATGTTTATTTACTGAAAAAACCCTGTCTCTGCGGACTCTTAGGCCGCTAAACATATCGTCCTGGGCGGATAATGGCTCAGAGGGTTCCTCTATTTTCATAGGGTCTCTGACAGCCTGTAGGAGTGTGTCTGTATGTTCTGATGCAAACAGGTATTTCTTTTTCCCCTCGGGTAGAAATGCAGTGGCATTTTCACCCTCGTCCGTCTCATGGTCAGAGTAGTAGGATAATTCCCCTTCCTCTGGACCTGAGTCCATATTCCACCTAGGTCTCTTAGGACGGGGAGACTGCGGCGGCATGATGGCAGATACTGTACTCTGTACCTCTTCCCTAATTATAGTTTTCATACTGGATAGGAGTGAGGCCTGTTAGTCTTTGAGGATTTTAGCAATACAGTCCTCGCAGAGCTTCTTGTTGTAGCTCCCTGGTAGTCTAACGTTACAAGTAGCACATCTGCTACCTTTCCTTCTAGTAGCTGAAGTGGAACGCCTAGGTGTCTCCTTGTCCTAAAAGATAATATAAACACTATGTAGGCTATGCTACAACAAAGGGGTAGGGTGATCCTGCTTGGGCCCTACTCACGTGATCCAGGGATGGTTCTATGGACTGAACGTCCGACAGGCTAGCATTCTGGCCCTCCATGATAAGGTAAGCCTGACAGTCTAGTTAAGCCTCTAGCCTTTTAAATAGGTGTCTCACCTGGCTTCAGATCATTTGAGTCATCAGATCCTTCTGCGCTCCATCTGCTGCCAATCCGCGAGTTTAGATCCCGCTGCCACGGCGTCCTGGGTCTATCCCTCCCCCTGTGCGTCGCATACTGGAACGCATGACGGGGCGCCTGATTTATCTGGACGCCGGCCGGCACCACGCCCTGGGATTATTCCCTGCGCCATGTGCGTTCCAGGCTGTAACGCTCGCCAGGAAGCAGGGGTTGCTGGTACTCCCAGAAGCGCTCCCCTACGTGGATCCCTGGATCTATACGTGGCCCTGCCGGAAAGCCTCCGGAGCACGTCCCACGTGGTCAAGCCGCCCCTGGTCATCAGCGCACCTGCGCTGATTCAGGCATGGCAGCAGGAGCCCAGGGCCCTCAAATGAGGAATAATGCTGTTCCCGGGAACACCCAGCTCGACCGCTCTGTGGAGAGACCTTAGGAGGTATCTGCCTGACTCTTTCAGCAGGGAAGCTAAGGTTTGAAACCTCCCAGAGCCTCCAAAAAATTAATACTTGTATCTCTCTTCTTGCGTCTTGTCCCTGATAGGGACAGGAAAAACACTGGAGGGTGGTGGTGGGGAGGGGCTATTTAACCTCTTCTGTGTTTCCTATCCCTATCAAGCATAAAAAGGATAACCTCCTGGTGGTGCTGTCAGGAGGGACGTCCTGGAAAAAAAGTACAAATAAAATTACAAGAAAAAAAAGTTTTGCCAATAAAAAAGCACTTTTTATGTAAAAACAAAAATAAAGTACACAAATGGCAGTGCTGAGATCTCAATCTGCGCAGGTGCCACCTCTAGCGCCCATTTTCCTGGAGTCCACCGCATAGAGAACATGGAAGTGAGGGGGCTCCGGACTTTTACAGCCCCCGAACCGCCAAGTACCGTCAAACACCCCCTCTTACCACCCTTGGACACGCAGCATTGCACCTCTGGACATCCCCTCCAAGTGCAGGACCAGCAGCATCGCCCGCACTATCGCCTGACTCCTGCCGCCAAGCAGCCCCTTCTTCCAGCCTGGGATGGGACTCCCAGCATCACCCCGCAGCATCACACCTCCTGTGTCCCCGCTCCATCACCGCCATCGACTCTCACTGGTAAGCTGAATTCGGACTGGAAGACGGACCCCCATTTGATGAATTACATTTTTTTCCCCTATTTTCCTCCTGAAAATTTGGGGTGCGTCTTAGGGTCCGATGCATCTTCTAGTCCGAAAAATACAGTAACTGTCACATTATATAAAGTGAATACTATAAAAACACAAAAACACAGCTAAAACACATTTTCATTATTCCGCTGAAGAAAAAGTGGAATAAAATGAAATCAAAACGTCAAGTTTAAAAGAAAAATGGTATCACTGCAAAAGCAATGTTATCTCGCAAAAAGCAAGACCTCACATAAGTGCAGTTGGTGGAAAATTGTGCAGAGTACTTAAATAGCAAAACATGAAAAACTAAATGTGTTATTGCAGTAATTGTACTGACCCAAAGACTAAAGCTGCCTTATCATATTTATCTCATTGTCTAAGTCATAACAAAAAACAATTCTGGAATTGCTGTTGATTTGTTCATTATGTCTCCCAAAGATTAAAGTAAAACTTGGATCACATTTATCCTGCGCACTACGCTGAGCGCTTATGTCAGGGTTCATGTCTATATCTCCTAAAAACAGGATTCAGACAAACCCTCTTACGAAACATCCTCTGTAATTACGTAGATCGAGTCTAATGTGACTCAATCTCACCTCTTTCCTGGTTCATCCCCCATCTTTTTAGGCATAGAAGTGTGGTCAACCACAGTTCTGTGCACCTCTGAAAAACAGACCATGCAGAAGAGAGGCCATGGAGTCCAGAGCAACTCTGCCTCATAGTGAGTGTTTTTTTCTGAATCACGTATTTTGCAGAGTTAGGTGATAACCCTAACAAGTGTAGAATGAGCCTTAAAAGTGATCCAAAATATTCTGTAAACAAACTTCAACTTATCCAACAAAAAAAACAGCAGTCTTTGGAAATCCAGGGGATTTCCACATTACTGGGTAACAGAACAGCGCTGGAAAAGCAACATGCTTCCCACCATCCTAGCACCACCAAAAAAATGCATGCTCCAAAATCTAAATACCACCCCACCTTCTAAACCACAGTTAGCATCCACATGTTTGACATTGATGGAGCAGGGAGACCTAATTAATTTACAGGGTGCTTGTCTCCAGAAGCACGAGCTGGGCACAATGTATGGAAATTGTGAGAGCAGGAATTATTTCTCTGTCCAGACTCAATATTGTTTTTTGTCCATGTACCTTGCTCCCAAAGAGAAGCCTGTGATCAGTTAAGGGTTTATGAATGTCTTTCTTTAAAGACGTAGTACACTACCTAGTTTCCTAAGCTTGGTGTCAATAGTGTTAACTTAGCCTATTAGAAGTATGTATGCTAATGCCAGCACATATTTAGAGATAAGCGGAGCCAATTATATTGCTACAATGAATGTCCAAGAAATGCATATATATACATATTATATAGATATATATATGAGTGACTGAGGCTGAAATAAAGAGATCTTCCCTGATGCTCGAAGTATCAGCGTGGCTCGGCACATATTTAAATGTTACTATTTCATTTGGAGCACGCACAATGTCTCAGAACAGCCCACATTATGTGGTGACAACAAAACCTTGCGCAACCAACAGGAACCCGCTAGTTCAAAGGAATGCATCAACTGGGACAGACAACTGGGGCAGCTGCAGCACACAAGGTGAGAAGCTTTATTCTTACGCTACCTGAACTTGTCTCTCTGTCTCGGCCTCAATGTGTTTTTGGCAAGTAGGTCCACATTCGATCTGTTCATAGTAAGTGGTTCCATTATTGTTAGACAAGAACCCTGAGGAGACCTTGTGCACTGTGTTGAATTCCTGTGCTGTATGTTGTATGGGGAGTGTGGATTTGGTATTTCACTGGTCATCTGTCTGTGGGGTTGGATTGTAGCGATTAGTTGATTGTACCCGGTGGAGCCGACGGTGATTGTCGGCAGCAGCTTCTTCTATTGCTAAAAAAACTCATAGTGCCGACTCCTAAATGTAGGGGCTGATGGTTTTTGTCTGATATATATATATATATATATATATATATATATATATATATATATATATATATATATATATATACATACACACACACATACATACATATACAGTGCCTACAAGTAGTATTCAACCCCCTGCAGATTTAGCTGGTTGACACATGCGGAATTAACTTGGCATTGTGTCATTTGTACTGTAGATCAGCCTGGAAGTGGGAAATGCACTGCAGCAAATTTTGTTTTTGTTTTTTTTTTAAAAACGTTAAAAGTTAATTCAGAGTGTCATTTATTATTCAACCCCTCAAACCACAAGAATTCTGTTTGGTCCCCCTAAAGTATTAAGAAGTAGTTCAGGCACCAAGAATAATGAGCTTCACATGTGTGGATTAAAGATCTCTTTTGCCAGCCTTTTCTGACTATTTAAGACCCTCCTCAAACTTGTGAACAGCACTCAGACATGGTCAACATGGGAAAGACAAAAGGAGCATTCCAAGGCCATCAGAGACAAGATCGTGGAGGGTCACAAGGCTGGCAAGGGGTACAAAACCCTTTCCAAGGAGTTGGGCCTACCTGTCTCCACTGTTGGGAGCATCATCTGTAAGTGGAAGGCTTATGGAACTACTGTTAGCCTTCCACGGCCTGGACAGCCTTTGAAAGTGTCCTCCCGTGCCGAGGCCAGGCTTGTCCGAAGAGTCAAGGCTAACCCAAGGACAACAAGGAAGGAGCTCCGGGAAGATCTCATGGCAGTGGGGACATTGGTTTCAGTCAATACCATAAGTAACGTACTCCACCGCAATGGTCTCCGTTCCAGACGAGCCCGTAAGGTACCTTTACTATCAAAGCGTCATGTCAAGGCTCGTCTACAGTTTGCTCATGATCACTTGGAGGACTCTGAGACAGACTGGTTCAAGGTTCTATGGTCTGATGAGACCAAGATCGAGATCTTTGGTGCCAACCACACACGTGACGTTTGGAGACTGGATGGCACTGCATACGACCCCAAGAATACCATCCCTACAGTCAAGCATGGTGGTGGCAGCATCATGCTGTGGGGCTGTTTCTCAGCCAAGGGGCCTGGCCATCTGGTCCGCATCCATGGGAAGATGCATAGCACGGCCTACCTGGAGATTTTGGCCAAGAACCTCCGCTCCTCCATCAAGGATCTTAAGATGGGTCATAATTTCATCTTCCAACAAGACAACGACCCAAAGCACACAGCCAAGAAAACCAAGGCCTGGTTCATGAGGGAAAAAGTCAAGGTGTTGGAGTGGCCTAGTCAGTCTCCTGACCTTAACCCAATTGAAAACTTGTGGAAGGAGGACACCCAAAGAACCTAGATAACTTGGAGAAGATCTGCATGGAGGAGTGGGCCAAGATAACTCCACAGACCTGTGCCGGCCTGATCAGGTCTTATAAAAGATGATTATTAGCTGTAATTGCAAACAAGGGTTATTCCACAAAATATTAAACATAGGGGTTGTATAATAATTGACCCACACTTTTATGGTTAAAATGTAATAAAATTCAACTGAGCAACATAACTTTTTGGTTTGTAAGATTTATGCTTCTGTTCATAAAACCTACTCTCGTTTGCAGTTTGGAGGCTCTAACTTATTTGCATCTTATCAAACCAGCTAAATCTGCAGGGGGTTGAATACTACTTGTAGGCACTGTATATGTATATATATATGTATATATATATATATATATATATATATATATATATATATATATATATATATATATATATATATATATATATATATAAAATTCAGGCTAGGAGTGACAGAGCATGAAGTCATAGTGAGTGTGGTAATGGTCCCCGCTGGTTTGCCTCTCTAGTCCTGTATTCCTGTTTTTAAAGAAACAGAAGATGGATAATCTGTTCAATAAGCGGCAGACTGAGCATAGTAGAGGTGTTGTTAAAATTGGGGAAACAGAAAAGAGATTTGTTCAGAAAATGGATAGGTTTTGATCAGTGTCTGGTTGTCCACCGGGTGGCAGAATTGATGACGGTTTTTGGAAAGTGTATTGAAGGAATAAGCAAGGTTATTTAAATGATGTTGGCTTATAAGACCAGGCAGATATATAGGGGAAAAAACTCTAAGGCTATGTGCCCACGGTGCAGAAATGCTCCGGATTTTTTCCTGAGCGTTTCTGCATCTCCCTGGCAGAAAAAAACGCATGCGGATTGTACATGCGGATTGTACATGCGTTTTTCCTGACAGGGACAAGCGGAAGTGAAGCGTTCTTCACATGCATTTCTGCATGCGGGTTGACAAGCGCTTTCCAAGCGATTTTAGTATCACTTGGAAAGTGCTTGACGTCTTGGTCACACTATATAAATCCATGCAACCGGCATGGATTTATATAGTGTGACCCAAAGAATGGTAAAAATAAAAAATAAATATATACACTTACCTTCTGATGGCCCCCGGTGTCTTTATCCGATGCGTCCTGGCTTGCCGGCAGCTCGCGGTACACTAAAAGACCTGCTGTCAGCAGTCGCGTGACCTGTCACATGACTAAATGGCGTCATGGCAGGTCCTTTTCAGACCATCGCGAGCTGCCGGCAAGCCAAGACGCATCACTAAGGACATCGGGGGGCCATCAGAAGGTAAGTATAATGTATATTTTTTATTTTATTTTATTTATTTTTTTTACAGGTACTATGGTACCCGGGTTCGGAGGAGAGTCTCCTCTTCTCCAAACCCGGGTACCATCCGCACATTGAAACGCATGGAATCCGCATCTGCAGATGCAGTGATGCGGATTCCATGCGGTTCAATGCAAGTCAATGGCGGTGAAAATGCCGCGCTTCTGCAAAATAATTGGAAGTGCTTCGGATTTTTCCGCAATGATAATCCGCAGCGGAAATTTCCGCAGCATGTGCACAGCACATGCGGATCATCATTGGGGAACATGGCAGACCCTCTACCAAGCGTTTTTTAAGCGTTTCTGCAGCAGAATTGCTGCTGCGGAAACCCTTAAACGCATAGTGGGCACACAGCCTAAATCTGTAACTAGAGGAGAGTTGGAGGAAGAAAAAAACATGGTGGTAAGTTTTTGTATGTTAACGTATGTAACAAACATGGCGCTGATCCTCCTGCCGCTCCCAATTTGACTCTACCCCCTTACAATGTCCCTGAAGAATGGACATGTGTATGTAAGAATCAGAATCCAGATTGGGTGGAGACCTGTTGTGTAGGTCATTCCTCCTGTTGGCACATAGGAATCATTAAACCTCCTGCTCCTAAGAAAGGATTGTACCCTTTTGTTAATGCCCCACATTCTATTTGCATAGTGTGCCCCCCGGTCAGTACCCCAAGAACTACTCCCCCACAAGCCTCGACCATTTCCCCAATATCATGCCTGCACTGAATGGGACCAACGCCCCTTCAAGACTCACTAGGACAATTGCTCAGTCAAGGTGGACATCTCACCTCAACCCCCCTGCTGCTTGCCAAGACTGCTACCACCAGACCTTACATCCTAAGTCTAGGGGACCTAATACTGTAGAGCCCCAGGAGGGTGTGTGGCGTCCCTGGAATCCTAGTAAAATGCTGGCTATGATGTGTAGAATGCCAGACCCTGAAATGTTTCCCAAGCCATTTGTTAGAGAGGTAGAGAAAATTAGAAAGGTTTTCTCCCCTTGTTGGTGGGATTTAGAGGACATGATGTCAACAAAAGCAGGGGATACCTTCTAAATCCCTCCCCCCCTCCCCCGGTCGTGGCAGGGGCAATAGGGGCGCCACCCGCAAATGATAATTCACTAGATTCAGGGAAGCAGTATGTGAGAAAACTCAGCCAGTGGGGACAGGCCAAGTTAGCATCCCTGTCAGCCACCATTCATGTTATCCAACAAGATGATACAATTCAGTAGAAAAATATTATACCCAGCTCTGGCAGAGATGGCAGGACTTATGAGAGCACATCCGAAGTTTAGTGTCCTGTGCCTTTGTTGAAGGTGTAAAGCCTGTGATTAAAGAGCAACTAATTGTGGCCCTCCTGGAGTACTGAGTCATTTGTCTCCTAGATTCAGAGCAGAGCATGTTAACCCCCTCCCTTCCCTTTTCTCCAGGGGGGGAGTCAGGGTAATTCTGGCTTTTTGATTTTTTTTTTTCTCATTACACCGTTTACCGATCTGATTAATTCTTATTATATAGTGATAGATCGGGCGATTCTGAATGCGGCGATACCAAATGTGTGTGTATTTGATTTTTTTTTTATTGTTTTATTTTGAATGGGGCAAAAGGGGGGTGTCAAATAGTGCAGTCTATTACAGTCCATGGCTCTGCCAACTGCTACTTTGAATACACATTTTGCCATTTTCAGAGGAGAATGTTATTTTTACTATATTCAACAATGCTGTGGTAAATGATCAGAGAATTGCAGGTTCAAGAACCCTAACAGGACTAAAAAGTACAGTAAAAATGTTTTTTTTTTTTTTTTTTTTTTAAATATATGAATATTTGATTCAACTTTTCCCCCCAAGTACACATGGTATCGCTGCATCAATAAAAGTCTGTTGTATCAGAATATAAAATGAACCTGATCAGTAAATGCTGTAAAGAGAAAAAATCAAAATGCCAAAATTGCAACACTGCAAAAAATGCAGTAAGAAGCTATCAAAACATTACATCTACCACAAAATTTTTAAACATTTTTTTTTCATACTTTACTGTTTAGTCTCCTTGAGGACTTATAATCGCCTGTCCGCTTGTAATATATACTGCCATTCCAACAGTATTGTAGTATATAGCTGAAATCAGTGTCTCTGGCTGGGCTTCATCACTTGTCAGGAGAGAATCAGAAACCCCATATACATTAGCTTGTCGGATAATCACGCCAATATCAGTGGGTTTGGTTGACCTTTTTCAAGTGTGTATGGGGGCTTTAACCCTTTCTTTAACCATAACCCTAGTCATAACACGAGTCATAACTATAACCCTAGTCATAACACGAGTCCTAAGCCTAGCCAGAGTCCTAACTGTCATGGGTGTGTCAGGTGTAACAGACAGTCGCTTTGGATCTGTGCCTGGCATTGCAGACGCCTTATTAACCTTTCTGCCTTTAGGACCCAGCAGCTACTTCCCTCCTGTTAATTGACACACCCTTGCATGGGAGTTAAAAACTGTCAGTTTGCTGCAGGAGAAGGCCGGTGATATTCACATGTTCCCTTGTGAAGGCTTGGAGCTATAGCAGTCTGCTTTCTTCCTCTCTGGTGCGCTTGCAGGACGTTAGTTGTTATCTCTCTGGAGTCTGCTCAAGCTAAGTTTCTCTCCCTTGATATCTTTAATTTATAGTGGGGACTGACTAGTGTCCATCCCCTCCCCCTCCCTATTCAGGGTCTAGCTCTAGGGATCTACAGGGCTTAGGCTTCCTGCTCGGCAATTGGTGTAGAACCAATATAGGAATGTAGGGAAGGCAGGGTGTTATTAGATCTGCCTAAGGGTCTCCACACTCCCTTTCCCTAGTGTCTGAACTCGCTACCCGTCATCCCTTCGTGCTGCACTTATTTTTTCCACACTATGTGTGACACTAACCCTAGCCCGAGTCCTAACCCTAATCCTAACCCTAGTCCTAATCCGAACCCTAGTTAGGGTTACAAAAAGTATGTGTAAATGTAAAGTTTATTATAATGTTAGACATATATTTTTTTAACCCCTTCATCCCTCAAGCCTGTTTTCACCTTCCTGACCACGTCAATTTCTTCAATTCTGACCAGTGTCACTATGTGGTAATAACTCTGGAACGCTTCAACAAATCCTACTGATTCTGAGACAGTTTTTTCGTGACATATTGTACTTTATGATAGTAGTAACATTTCTTTAATATTACTTGGGTTTATTTGTGAAAAAAATCGGAAATATGGCAAAAATTTCACAATTTTCAAAATTAATTTTTATGCCCTTAAATCAGAGAGATATGTTGCACAAAATAATTAATAAATAACATTTCCCACATGTCTACTTTACATCAGCACGTTTTTTTTTTTGTAATTTTTGTTAGGAAGTTATAAAAGGGTTAAAAGTTGACCAGCGATTTCTCATTTTTCCAACAAAATTTACAAAACCATTTTTTTTTAGGGACCACATCACATTTGAAGTGACTTTGAGGGGTATATATGACAGAAAATATCCAAAAGTGACACCATTCTAAAAACTGTACCCCGCAAGGTGCTCAAAACTACATTTAAGAAGTTTATTAACCCTTCAGATGCTTCACCTGAACTGAAAAAATTGGAAGGAAAAAATGAATATTTAACTTTTTTTCACAAAAATTTTACTTTAGACCCAATTTCTTTTTATTTGAACAAGGGTAACAGGAGAAATTGAACCCCAAGGTCTGTTGTGAAATTTCTCCTGAGTACACGGATACTTCAGAAGTGGGGGAAAACTACTGTCTGGGCGCACAGCAGGGCTCACAAGGGAAGGAGGGCCAGTTTGGAGCGCAGACTTTGATGGAATGGTCTGCGAGAGTCATGTCGTGTTTGGAGAGCCGCTGATGTACCTAAACAGTGGAAATTCCCCAAGTGTGACCCTATTTTGTAAAATATACCCCCCCCTTCCCCAAATAACTTCTCTAAATGTTTGGGGAGCACCTTGGACCCCCAAGTGCTTCACAGAAATTTATAACGTTGAGCTGTGAAAATAAAAAAAAAAAATCTAAATTTTTTCCACAAGAATGTTTAGCCCCAATTTTTTTTATTTTCACAAGAGTAATATGAGAAAATGGACAGCAAAAATGGTGGTGAAAATTCCCTTGGGTATGCGGATACCCCATATGTGGTAGAAAACTACTGTTTGGGCACACAGCAGGGTTCTGAAGGGAAGAAATGACAGTTTCGAGCGCAAACAACTTTGGTGGAATGGTCTGCAAGCACCATATCGTGTTTGGAGACCCGGATGTGCCTAAACAGTGGAAATCCTCCACAAGTGACCCTAGTTTGGAAACTACACCCCTAAAGGAATTTATCTAGAGGCATAGTTATAGTAATGATTTTGGTTTTAATGGTGTATAAATTTATAATGTGGTGGTATGTGTAAATTGTGTGGAGTACATCAGATTACAAAACTGTGATTTAAAAACAAATTTTATCAGTTTATGGACATGTGTTACGCTTTGAAGCAAACCTTAATGCAAAGGCCAGGATTCTCAGGGCAAGTTTCAAAATGGTAAATTGTGTTTTTTCGGATTTCCCTCAAGGAGCATTCTCTACATCTTTTTTGTGATCTTCCCTTCTTTGCTGTTTGGGGAACCTCTCCTTGAAAATGTTGAACTGGGATGATACGAGCACTATCAGTTTCAGAAGTACTGGGACCCTCACCTTCTTGAGTGCCAAACATTAGGGCCTTGATGACTACCTCCTGAAACTGAAAGGAGATCACTGTATTGCCTGCACAAAAACATTGTACAGTGCCAGGTCAATTTTTTATACCATAGCTTTTCGCATAGCACTGTATGGTTTGAGAGATCTACATCCCCCATGTACTTATTATAATTCAAGATACAATCTGGCTTTGGGACTTGTGTTGTGGTACCTCGGACAGTGACATGGCAGCTGTCATCACGGTGTATAGTGATCAAGATAAGGATATCCCTCTTGTCCTTATACTTGACCACAAGCATGTTGCTGCATTGAGCTCTGCTTTCGCCCTTTCTCTGCAGTTACCCAATTAGCGGCTTAGGGAGGCCTCTGATTTTTTCACACAGTGCTGCATGCAACTGTACCTCTGACAGAGAGGGTCTTGAAGAGTGGGAAGCTGGTGTAAAAGTTATCGATGTAGAGGAGATCCCCCTTATCAGGCAGTGGGCTCAGCAATTCCCACACAATTTTCCCACTCATCCCCAGGACAGTGGGGCATTTAGGGAGGTCAATATGAGTGTCTTTTCCTTCGTAGACCCTAAATCTGTGGGTGTACCCTGAAGTACCCTCGCACAACTTGTACAGTTTAATTCCGTACCTGGCCCTGCTACTGGGCAGGTATTGTCGGAATTTTAGCCTCACTTTGAAATGAATCAGAGATTCATCTATAGAAAAGTCCCTTTGGGGGCTGTACGCCTCAGCAAATTTTCTGCTGAAGTGGTCAACTACTGGCCGAATTTTATATACACAATCAAAGTTAGGATCGTCTCATGGAGGACACTGCACATTATCACTATAATGCAGAAAATGTTTGGATCGCTTCAAATCGTGTCCTTGTCATGGTCATACGGAACACCGGTGTGCTGTAGAGTATATCAGTACTCCAGTATTGCTGAATCTCTGTTTTTTTGACTATGTCCATATGTATCACAAATCCCCCAAAATGTCAAAATCTCTGCTGCATTTACAGGGGTCCAGCTGGTGTATGACGACGTGGGATTTTGGGTGAAAAATTGATGGGCATACAAATTTGTCCGGGCTACCATAACATTTATTATTTCCTCGCTGAAAAAGAATTTGAACAAGTCAATTTCAGTGAGGCCTGTAACATCAAATTGGATTCCTGAGCTGCCCATAAAATCCGGAATAACAAGCTGCTAATTTTTGGGAGGATGGAGTCCATATGGGATTGATTGATGTAGGTGTTGCCTGGGTCCTAGGGTGCTTTGCTGGGGGTCCTTCCTCACTAGATGAGGAGGAGGAATAGAGGAATTAAAGTTCTTCCTCATTGCCTGAATCTGTGTTGGAGGCAAGGAAAGCGTCTGCCTCTACTGCTGAATGGCATCTTGATGAATGGGCCATTTTTATTTTTCAAAACACTAGGGATGTGTGTGTAAGCGGTGCTTTTACACGTGTATTGTGTGGGGCTTGTGTACAGAGTACTATTTTTTATAAAAAGTAGAGAAGGAAAAGTAGAGAAAAAAAGTAAAAAAGAAAAGACATTTAGAAGAAACACTTAAAAGAAAAATCAGATGTAAAAAAAAAAAAAAAAAGAAAAAAGAAAAAGGTTGTATAAAAAAAAAAAAAAATTACAGTGATGTTCACTACACTAAAGTCCTAGAGATTTACACGCCGCTATTTTTTTTTGCAAAAAAAAAGAAAACGGATGTCACTAACAATGCGATGTACGCTCCAGGGCTGTGGAGTCGGAGTCGGTATAAAATGGACCGACTCAGACTCCTAAAATATATAATAAATTGGGTACAGTAATTCAATGCAGTTTGTGGGGTATATTTTTTCATAAGAATTTGGGATAGCGTCTTTCTTTTGTAAAAAAAAAAAAAAACACTATCTCCCTACTTATAAAGCTAATCTGCTAACACTGTGACGTCGGCTACTCTAATATGCTACCTCCCTACCTATACATCTGGAACAGGATTGGGGAACTGCTGCGATCACAGATCAGTCACACAGCAGCCAGCACACAGCACAGGAGGAGACAGATCGCACTGTCCACCAATGATTTTTCTTTCACTCAGGTACTACACAAGCGCTCTGCACGCCAACGCTGAGGTAAAGATGGCGTGCAGAGCGGTGATCGCTATTTTAGATTAACCCCTTTGGCACTGATTGGCTGAACAATACTTTCTGACCAATCAGCACCAGAGACGTTAATCAGGAGAGGTTTGTGATTGCTGTGATTGGTGCGGTGTCAGACAGAACCAATCATAGCAGGTCATGTTTTTTTTTTTTTTAAACTTTATTGTGACATCGCTGTGATTGGCTGGTCAGAATTGATCAGCAAGTCATAGCGATCGCCGACACGGTGGGAGGTACAGAGTCTTGGGGGTACGTGCAGGGATGGCTTGCTGTCTGCAGCCTTTTTAAATTGGTCACAACGCGATGCAGCGTGGTGACCAGAAATAGTGGCGCTATAAATATACTTCGCTTTGCGGGAATGCAGCTCCCGCAGACCAGTATATATATGGCACATGGCGGAAAGGGGTTAATGGGCACTTTTCTTTTTTTTTAAACTGCTGAAAAGCCCTCACAGCAAGTCTGTCTCCAGGAGGTTGCAGCTGTGAGAGGACTGACAGAAGGTGTAAAAAAAAAGTTTTGGAGGCAGTGAAACACTCAGTGACTTCCTTATCTTCTGAGTCACCAGTTGTGAGGAGTTTGTCCTCTGACTGCTGCACCATGCACAGGCAGTGACAGGGCAGTGCAATGAAGCAAGCTATGTGTTCTCCATCTGTGCCTCGGGATAGTACAGCAGTCGCATGACAAACTCATCACAACTGTTGCACTCTGCACAGTCAACAGCGGGAGGAAAGGGAAAGAAGCTGCTACATGTGTCACTGCTTCCGATTCTGGCTCCAAAAAGAAGTGAAGGAGACACACGGAACTGTAGAACTGTGGGGACCGGAGAACATGTGGGAGGAGAGCCTGTGACGGCTAGTGGGAGAGGCAGGGAAACATGGGAGATGGTTAAGTGCAGCAGGCACTGGCTTCCTTGTATTCTCACTGGCTGATGACCGTGCAGAGACCTGTAGTTGTGATGAGTTTGTCATTGACTGCTGAGTTCTGCATAGTGCAGCAATCAGAGGACAAGCTTATCACAATTATTGTGCTGTGCACAGCTAGCAGCAGAAGACAAGAAAGCCGCTGCCTTCTTTACGGATTCATTTCCCACCGCAAAGAAGAAGCCGGACGGGAGGATTGTAATACTGTTCAAAAAAACTCTGTGGCAGGTGGGAAGGTTAGATTCTCCTACCCTGGTGATGTGCGGTAACAGTCACTTGATACAGGCACTTTAGACGTACCCAGCACACACATACCAACTTTCAGTGAGCTGTATTAGATCCGGCTCGCGGACGATCCTACTGCATAGCAGACATGGCCATTTAAAAAAAAAAAAAAGAGAGGGGGAACTGTGCATGCTTGGCCAGTACAAGAAGGTTACATGAACGGACAGAGCGACCAGTAGTACTAACACTAGGAGGCGCCATATTGAAAATCATAATTACATATCTTTTAACTGGGACATCATTTTTAATACATTTAAAATACAAAAATATTTGTTTATAAGATATCTGCAGCATTAACAGCATGCTGTATCATGGCATAACCCCTTTAATTAACTGTTTAGGTGACAAATACTTTGATTGCCAATATCTCAGCAATATGGAGGCAAAATAAAGACAAAACAAAATATTTTGTTCTGCTCTGCAGTGCTTACTACATCGTGTGTCCAGTTCAACATGAAAAAATTGGTGACGGGTCTTCTTTAATCCTGCTGTACTGTTCGGGTCTATTTGACCCGGAAAAAAGTTTGCGAAGCTGCAGATTATTTATTATGAGGATCTACAAATCGTGGTTAGGCAAGTTTGTTTATGGATAGGTGGTGGTGTTATGTGTTTTTTTTTTTTAAACTCTTTCTGTATGAAACAACTATTGTTACATACAGGTGCATCTCACTAAATTAGAATAGCATCAGAAAGTTAATTCATTTCAGTTCTTCAATATAAAAAGTGAAACTCATTATATAGAGTCATTACAGACAGAGTGATCTATTTCAAGTGTTTATTTCTGTTAATGTTGATGATTATGGCTTACAGCCAATGAAAACACAGAAGTCATTATCTCAGTAAATTAAAATAATTAACAAAAAACACCTGCAAAGGCTTCCTAAGCATTTAAAAAGGTCCCTTAGCCTGTTTCAGTAGGCTCCACAATCATGGGGAAGACTGCTGACTTGACAGATGTCCAGAAGGCAGTCATTGACTCACTCCACAAGGTCCCAGAGTTCCAATTTTCATCTGGAAATCAAGGTCCCAGAGTCTGGAGGAAGAGTGGAGAGGCACACAATCCAAGCTGCTTGAGGTCTAGTGTGAAGTTTCCACAATCAGTGATGGTTTGGGGAGCCAAGTCATCTGCTGGTGTAGGTCCACTGTGTTTTATCAAGACCAAAGTCAGCACAGCCGTCTACCCGGAAATTTTAGAGCACTTCATGCTTCCCTCTGCCGACAAGCTTTTTGGAGATGGAAATTTCATTCTCCAGCAGGACTTGGCACCTGTCCACACTGCCAAAAGTACCAATACCTGGTTTAAAAACAACAGTATCACTGTGCTTGATTGGCCAGCAAACTTGCCTGACCTTAACCCCATAGAGAATCTCTGGAGTATTGTCAAGGGGAAGATGAGAGACACCAGACCCAACAATGTAGACGAGCTGAAGGCTGCTATCAAAGCAACCTGGGCTTCCATAACACCTCAGCAATGCCACAGGCTGATCGCCTCCATGCCACATTGCATTGATGCTGTAATTGATGCAAAAGGAGCCCCGACCAAGTATTGAGTGCATTTACTGAACATACATTTCAGTAGGCCAACATTTTGGATTTTAAAAACATTTTTCAAGCTGTTGTTATAAAGTATTCTAATTTACTGAGATAATTACTTTGTGCTTTCATTGACTGTAAGCCATAATCATCAACATCAACAGAAATAAACACTTGAAATAGATCACTCTGCTTGTAATGACTATATAAGATATAGGAGTTTCACTTTTTGTATTGAAGAACGGAAATAGCTTGACTTTTTGATGATATTCTAATATAGTGAGATGCACCTGTATGTAATGTTCGGGTCAATATGACCCGATAGTGTTTTATACAGATCTCCTGCCATATTTTCAGTTACATAAACGATTTAGAATATCATTGTGGATTATTTATTGCATCTACTATTTAATCGATTTCTCCAGTTCCTGCCAGTCCGTGCGCTCGAATACATTTGCAAGTCACTGCAGATGGATGGGCTTTGAGTACAGGTCTGTGCAAGTTTGCTGCGATTTTATTATTATTATTATTATAGTTGTTTATTAATATAGTGCAATTTTATCCACAACGCTGACTTTACCCCGTGAAACTCGTAAGTGTCCATGTTTTCGAAAGTTGTATAAAAATGTGGTGAAGACGTCCATTGAGTGAAATTGAATTGTAAAAGCTTGCCAGCGCCTCAGATTCCGCAGAATATATCCAACTGGAGAAAGCGTCAGAAGATGAGGACCACATAAGTGGCGGGGAAAGTGATTATGATAATTCTGAAGCTGAATCTGATGAGGCACGATACCCAGACAACTAGTCTGATGCAAGCAATTCAGTCTTAAAACAAAAAAGTAATTTGGAACTTGCAGCCTTTTGCCCAGGCAGGAAAATTGTCCTCTGCTAACATCATATAATTCTCTAATAACTAGCCGCTATTAGAGAACGTTGGGATAAATGGATAGAGATTCTTCCAAAATTATAAAATACCGGTGAAAATGTCACTGTAGATGAACAATTTGTGGCATTCAGAGGTAGGTGCCCATTCAAACAATATATACCGAGTAAGCCAGCAAAGTACGGCATCAAGATATTGACACTTTGTGACAGCAGCAGTTCATACGCTCTAAACGCACAGGCATATACAGGGAAAAAAATCTGAAAAGAATCAGGGTAAGGGGAGTCATTTCAGATTTGACGTATGGACTAAGAGGACAAAGTGTGACATGTGACAACATTTTTTACATCGCACCAACTGGAACAGCTGTTGCTAAAACAAAAACTTACAATGCTGTGCATTACAAAAAAAAAAGCAAGCCTGAACTGCCGCAAGGTATTGCTGGTAAAAGAGATGTTCATACTTCAACGTTTTACTTTACTGGAGATACGAGTGATTTCTTACGTCTACAAAAAAAATAAACAGGTCATTGTTATGAGCACGATGCACCATGACAATGCAGTAAGTAGTTGAAATAACAAAAAGCCGTAGATATTATGTTATAATTCCATCTAAGGGGCAGTTAATACACTAGACTAACTAATAGCTACGTACAGAAGCAGACGCAAAACCAATCAGTGGCCAATGGTTTTACTTTATAACATTGTTGATGTATCCGCCTACAATGAATTTGCTTTTTGGTGTGAAACAAACCCCAATTGGAACGCCAATAAACTGCATAAACGAAGACTTTCTGGAAGAATTAGGAAAGTCACTTGTTATGCCATCTATTTTAGGAAGAAAAATAAAACCCCAAAGTGAAGGAGCAGCAGCCATAGTAACCCGTATCCAGCAGCATGCTCAGCAAAGCGAACCCGCGGCCTCCACCACTGGGAACAGACTCAGGCTATGTGCCCACGATGCAGAAATGCTCCGGATTTTTCCGGATTTGTACATGCGTTTTCCTGCCAGGGACATGCGGATGTGAAGCGTTCTTCACATGCACTTCCGCATGCGGGTTGTCAAGCGCTTTTTAGCATCACTTGGAAAGTGCTTGTCAACTTGGTCACACTATATAAATCCATGGAACCGGCATGGATTTATATAGTGTGACCGAAAGAATGGTAAAAAATAAATCTATACTTACCTTCTGATGGCCCCCGGTGTCTTTATCCGATGCGTCCTGGCTTGCCGGCAGCTCGCGGTACACTAAAGGATCTGCCGACGTCAGCGGTCGAGTGACCAGTCACATGACTAAATGACGTTACCGCAGGTCTTTGAGTCCACCGCGAGCTGCCGGCAAGCCAGGACGCATCGAATAGACACCGGGGGCCATCAGAAGGTAAGTATAATGTATATTTTTTATTTTATTCTTTTTTTTACAGGTACTATGGTACCAGAGTGTGGAGGAGAGTCTCCTCTCCTCTAGACCTGGTTACCATCCGCACATTGAAAAGCATGTAATCCGCATGTACAGATGCAGTGATGCGGATTCCATGCGTTCCAATGCAAGTCAATGGCGGCGAAAACGCTGCGCTTCCGCAAAATAATTGGTAGTGCTGCGGATTTGTCCACAATGATAATCCGCAGCAGAAATTTCCGCAGCATGTGCACAACACATGTGGATTATCATTGGGGAACATGGCAGACCTTCTACCAAGCGTTTTTTAAGCATTTCTGCCACGGAATTGCCGCTGCGGAAACGCTTAAAAAACACATAGTGGGCACACAGCCTAAAAAGGAAAAGATGCAGCATTTGTCCATCTTCGTGTGATAAAACAAATATTACATGTTCTTGTAGTAAATATTTATGTAAAGCATGTGAGTTATTTCTGTGCAGAATGTAAGAATGCTTGAATATAAATGAACATGTACAAACTTTTTCTAAAACAAATAAAGCAAACTGAAGTTTTTATTTTCATTTTTTTTGACCAACCATGTTCATATACAGTTAATTAATGCAACTGGTATTCAACTAATTTTAACATTTCACTACTCTAAGCGTATTAGCAGACTTTAATAGGTCGCGTCATATTGACCTGAAAAGTACAAGTGTCTAGTCAATACTAACAGAACAGAAGGGTTAAAGGGAACCTGTCACCTAAAAAATGCTATTAACCTGCAGATATGGGGTTAATCTGTAGGTTACTAGCGTTGTGAACCTGCCCGACGCCAGCACTTAGACTCATGCTGCAGGGAATAAATTAACTTTATTCCCCGTGGCAGCGCTTGGTTTTCAGTCACGGGGGTGGTGCTGCCGCAGGTACAGTCACCGCTCTGTGTATATATACACATACATACATACATACATACATATATATATATATATACACATACATATATATAAAAATACATACACGTGTGTGTGTATGTTATACCCATAAATGTGCTTTATTTATTTAAAAATTAAAACAAAAACAAAAAAAAGTACACGTTTGGTATCGCTGCGTCCATAACGACCCACCCCATAGAACTGTCACTCTAGTTAACCCCTTCAGTGAAAACCGTAAAAAAAAAAAAAATACACAGGGCCAAAAACTATGCTTCATCATCATACAGCCGAACAAAAAGCGATCAAAAAGACACATGTAAATAAAAATTGTATAGTTTAAAAAAGGTCAAATTGTCCCGCAAAAACCAAGCCGCCATATAGCTCCATCAGTGGAAAAATAAAGTTATAGCTCTCAGAATAAAGCGCTGCAAAAAATTTTTTTTTCTCTACAAAAGTTTGTGTAAAAGCGCCAAACCATAAAAACCGATGAGTGTGGTATCGCTGTAATCGTACTGACCTGAAGAATAAAATTGTCTTATCAAGTTTACCACACGCAGAACAAAAAACAATTCCTGAAAAGCTGATTTCTGTTCATTCTGCCTCCCAAAAATTGGAATAAAAAGCAATCAAAAAATATCATGTGCCCTAAAATGGTACCAATAAAAATATCAACTCGTCCTGCAAAAAACAAGCCCTCATATGACTCTGTAGGAAGAAATATAGGAAAATTATAGCTCTTAAAATATGGGGATGCAAAAATTTGTTTTTGCAATAAAAAGCATTTTTCAGTGTGTGACAGCAGCCAAACATAAAAAAAAAATATAAAACTGGTAATGCGGTAATCGCACTGACCCGAAGAATAAAGTCGTCTAATCAATTATACCGCACGAGGAACTTTGTGAAAAAATAAAACCAATTCTTCCCCTGCTGTTGATTTTTTCATTCTGCCTCCCAAAGATCACAGCAAGAATTGGCTCACGTTTATCGAAATACGTGATTTAGACGGAAATCCAAGCGGAAGACTCCCTATAATGAGGTAGATGGAGGCACTGTGGACGCTGTCTGGCCGCCTATGATCCAGAAGTGTCTTTTATAGGTGTGCATTAAAGCGCGGTCGACCACAGGTTTGTGCACTTCTGAAAAGGAAGACCTTCCCAACAAAAGATTCAAATCAATCCCCAAAAAAATCCCCCACACAGGTCCGTCATCTGTTAATGAAAATATAAGGGGCTTCCACATTACTGGTAGCACAAAGGCTCTGGAAAAGCGCTATGGTTCCTCGCCCACCAGAATAAATTCAGCAAATTCTGAGGTCCCAAATCCCAATGCTCCTCTCCCTACTGAGAGCCATGTGACTAAACCACATTTAGCATCCACATAATTGGCATTTTTGTAGCAATAATAGTCCGCCTAATTTACGAGTGTGTGTTTCCAGAAGTAGGAGCTGGGCACTAGAACATACTGGGAACTAAAATGGCAGTTTGCAATTTTTACTCGGCAACATCCACTGCTCCTTGTTTCTGGACAAAACCCATTAAGTCAAAATCGTTACTACAACTATAAATTCCCAAATGGGGTCACGTAAGGGGTAATTCTGCTCTTCTAGCACTTAGAAGCTTTGTATATGGAGTCCGCAAACTATTATAGAAAAATCTCGCTGTATGGCTAAGCAGTACTGTACAGCCACATATGGGCAACTTCCACATTCAGCAGAAATTGTGTGACATATTTTGGTGCCATTTTTACCCATTTCTCCTTGTGAAAATATAAAATCTGGGGCTAAAACTAATTTTTTGTGGTAAAAATAATTTTTTCTTCACTGCCCAATGAAATAAAATTCTGTGACACACCAGTGGTGTCAATATGATCACTAGACCCTTTGATGAATTAATTGAGAGGTGTAGTTTGTAAAATTAGGTCACTTATGGGGGAAATCTACTGTTCTGGCACCTCAGGGGCTCTGCCAGTGGGTCTTGGCACTCGCAAACCATAACAGTAAAATCTGCACTATAATATGGCGCCCCTTCCCTTCTGAGCTTTGCACGGTGCCTGAAAAGTATTTCCCAATTACATGCATGGTATTGGTGCACTCAGGCGAAATTGCACAACAAACTGTGAGGTCTATTTTTTCCTATTAGCCCTTAGAAAAATTAAAAACTTGGGGCTAAAACAACATTTTAGTGGTAAAAATGTAATTATTCTTTCTTCGCACAACGGTATAAAAATCTGTGAGGCACATGTGGTGTCAACATGGTCACTGCACCCCTAGATGAATTCACTGGGGATGTAATTTGTAAAATGAGGTCATTTATGGGGGGGGGGGGGGGTTCTGCAGTTCTGGCACCTCAGGGGCTCTGCCAATGTGACAGGCACCCTCAAACCATTCCAGCAAAATGTGCACTCCAATATGGCTCTTCTTCCCTACTAAGCTTTGCACTGTGCCTTAAAAGTAGTTTTTGGCCACATATGGGGTATCTGTGTACGCAGGAGTAATTGCATAACAAATTTTGGGTTCCATTTATTTCGGCTATCTTTGTGAAAATGAAAAAAATTTGGTCTAAACAAAATTTTTGTGGGAAAATAATTTTTTTTTTCATTTTCACAGTTCAAACGTTGTTATTCTGTGAAGCACCTGTGTTTTAAAGGTGCTCACCACATGTCTAGATAAATTCCTTGAGGGGTCTAGTTTCCAAATTGGGGTCACTCTCCAAACGCGACATGCCAACTGCAGACCATTCCGTCAAAGTCTTTGTCCCAAAACTTCACTTCTTCACCCAAATAGTAGTTTTCCCGCACATATGGGGCATACTCAGGAGAAAGTGCACAACAATTTTTGGGGTCCATTTTCTCCTGTTACCCATGTGAAAATAAAAAAAAATTGGGCTAAAGTAAATATTTTATGAAAAAAACTAAAATGTCAATTTTTTTCTTCCACGTTGCATTAATTCCTGTGGAGCACTTGAAGGGTTAATACATTTCTTGAATGTGGTTTTGAGCACTTTGAAGGGTGCTGTTTTTAGAACGGTGTCACGTTTAGGGATTTTCCATCATATAGGCCCCTCAAAGTCACTTCAAATGTGATGTGGTCACTAAAAAAATGGTTTTGTAAATTTTATCAACTTTTAACCCTTTTCTTCCTAACAAAAAAATTATGCAGATGTATAGTAGACAAGTGGGAAATGTTATTTATTAACTATTTTGTGTGACATATTTCTCTGGTTTAAGGGCATAAGAATTAAAAGTTTGAAAATTGTGAAAGTTTCAAGATTTTCGCCAAATTTCCGACTTTTTCTCAAATAAACGCAAGTGATATCGAACAAATTTTACCACCATCATGAAGTACAATATGTCACGAAAAAAACAGTCTCAGAATCAGGGGGATCCATTGAAGTGTTCCAGAGTTATTAGTTCATAAAGTGACAGTGGTCCGAATTGAACAATTTGGCTGGTCATGAAGGTAAAAAAAAAAAGAGGCTTGTGGGTAAAAGGGTTTAATACCCTTGTATTTCAGTAAATTCCAACTGTCAGTTTCACACTGACACACAGGCTATTAGACTAAATTAGATGGCAGACCCAAAAGTGTTTGACCTTAGGCAGTCATTGCAACTATCAGCACCCCACAATCACGATGCAGGGGTGCCAACGGGATACTTAGGAAGCCCTTCTAGACGTGCTGTTACTAAGGGATTTAACTGGCCACAATCTCGGTGCTAGCATCATAGCAGAATATTCACTGTAATAAACATTTGACACCCGCTGCACACACTGTCTCCCTTTTGATCGCTCACTGACAGAAGTCAGAGGAAAGACAGAGCTGGTAATCTGCAAATGCCAGGATTGGCACATGATCATGAACATATTTTCAGTTGTTTCCCACGTTTTTGTTAAGTATATAATTCCACGTGTTAATTCATAGTTTTGATGCCTTCAGTGTGAATGTACAATTTTCATAGTCATGAAAATACAGAAAAATCTTTAAATGAGAAGGTGTGTCCAAACTTTTGGTCTGTACTGTATATATGTTCATTTAGAATTGCTATTTGCGTCTTTATGTGAATGTAGCAGAGCTGTGTGTGTATATGCACATGTAGAAGAGCTGTGTGTTGTTATACATACATAGCCCTGCTACATGCATATAACGACACACAGCATATATGTGCGTGTAGCAGAGCTGTGTGTTGTTATGCGCATGTAGTAGAGCTATGAGTGTACATGTGTCGTTATTTGCATGAAGCAGAGCTGTATGTGTCTATGTGCATATAGCAGAGCTGTTTGTATGTCTGTATATGTGCATGTAGCAGAGCTGTTTCTTTGTGTATAACACTGCAAAGAGACACCAACAATAGATTTATTACCTCCCTATTCTACCCTAGTAGAATGAGGGAGTGTACATGTAGCAGAGCTGTGTGTATATGCACATGTAGAAGAGCTGTGTGTTGTTATACACACATAGCCCTGCTACATGCATATAACGACACACAGCATATATGTGCGTGTAGCAGAGCTGTGTGTTGTTATGCGCATGTAGTAGAGCTATGAGTGTACATGTAGCAGAGCTGTGTGTATATGCACATGTAGAAGAGCTGTGTGTTGTTATACACACATAGCCCTGCTACATGCATATAACGACACACAGCATATATGTGCGTGTAGCAGAGCTGTGTGTTGTTATGCGCATGTAGTAGAGCTATGAGTGTACATGTGTCGTTATTTGCATGAAGCAGAGCTGTATGTGTCTATGTGCATATAGCAGAGCTGTTTGTATGTCTGTATATGTGCATGTAGCAGAGCTGTTTCTTTGTGTATAACACTGCAAAGAGACACCAACAATAGATTTATTACCTCCCTATTCTACCCTAGTACATTAAAATTAGTGATAATGACCCCTCCACTTTACCCCACCAGGGAAGTTTTAATTAATAAGACAAAATGTTTTTTTCTTATTTTCTGCTGTCTAAACCTGTCTTATAGTTTGAAAAAATACGGTAGGTCTCGACGTCTCACGAATCTGAGCAGCCTGATTTTGTTCCTAGAGAAACTGTAGGAGAGCACTGATTACAAGATCAAGATAAATATACGACGGTACCACATATAGACCAGCAAGTGACAATCATATATTTGCTGTTAGTAGTTGGGAAGCGGTTAAAGGAGATTTCAAAGATATAAACCTAAGGTCTCATTCAGATGACCATGAATCAGGGAATACACATGTACATTAGCAGCAACAGACGAATTCAGATCCTAGCTTTTGTATTGAAGCATCTAATGACCATGAGCAAAGGTAATTGTGAAGGAGGAATGAGTTTAAAAAAGCCAGGTGGCCAGTGTGTTTTAAAAAAGCAAAATGAATTATCTTGCAGTCTTCAGATTGTGATATGGGGAAAAAAGCACTGCAAAATGTAAAAAAAAAAACAAACTAACATATGCAACACAAAAACCTGATTTAAACAATATGTCATTTTTTGATTACACATTTCCTTTAAGCATTTGTGCTTCACAGCAATCCATTATCTTTACAAATTATTTTAGTACCATCCCTGAGGAATAATTATTGCCCATACCTCCATTTTGGGTGATGTATCGCACCCATGGCAATGCCTGGTATCCACTCTTCTCGATTATTTTCAAGTAGCGGACCTGTAGAAGAATGTAACACTTCCATAACTTTCTTTGCTGAATGAATATACAGCATAAATATACAGTATATATGAAAAAAAGACAAATATCACTAAACACATATAGTGACATAAAATAAAAGCCATGCTAAAATAATTGTGTTTATTTGCCTGTTTATAAATGTTATAGAAAAAAAATCCACTACTTCATTACTCTATTAAAGAAACTCATGCTCTGGGCTTCTGGTGATATAGTCTGATAAATAATAGATAGAGAAATACCACTGAAGATGTGTCAAACCTGAATTCCAGATGTGGTAAAATAAGGAATCTCAAACTTCACACTTATTGGAGGTTTGCCTTCTTTGTCTTCAGCTTCAACACTCGGGAGGCCAAAATGAGCTCTCATTAGATACTCTTTTCCACCCTGAAACAGCATAAACCAAAAGAAAAAAATACAACTTAGTTCTCCGAATTACAATAATATACAACAAAATCATGGTGGTTAAACAATTCAAGCCAGGGCCAATTCTCAACTCCCAAATTTAGTCCACATTTTCAGGTATTTTGTACCCGCTGGTTTAAGAGCTCTAATTTTATTATAAATCGTTTTCCTGCTCAAATGTTAACATAATTTTTGCAATACATGGTACTTAATTTAAGTCATTCTTACATTTTTTTGCCAATATTGGGGACTATGTAAAGAAAAATAAAAGGAGTGTCTCTATCACATTTTAATTTTTTTTTTAATATCACAAAAGGCCACTAAATCAATTTAAAATTGTGTTGCCCATAGTGTTGTGTTCTTCGTATTTTGAAATCTGTAACAATTATTTTTATATATTGGACATGGGCTTGTTTTTCTTTCTCAGGAGCCGCTTTTTCAACATGACAACGCCAACCCGGATGTTGCTTGGCCTGTACCATCTCCAGACTGGAGCATACCTGGGACATCATTGGTCAACAATTGTAAAGGGAGCTGCCAGCAGAGGATCTTGAAGATTTGTGTACGCTTGTGCATTCAGTGTGGCAGAATATTCCTCAAACAACCATTAATAGCTTCATTAATATCAGCCAAGGCATGTAATTGCATATATTTCTGTTCACGGCGCTCATACTCAATACAACAAGCTTAACATTCTGCGATTTTCATAATGCCGATACTTTTCTTTCTTGGTGTTGCAGTTTTAATTTTGGGGCCATCATGAACACGAACACACTAGTTTGTGCATCGTGACAGATCTATACATCAAGATCATCGCATGGTACAGCTTGTGCATCGGTGCAATCAGCAGCAGCAATCCGACTGATATACACAGTAACTGCCAGGATCAGTATTCTCACTGACTACATCAGTTTAACCCTTCATATGCCGCTGTCATTAGTGAGAGAGCTCTCCCTCTATAAGCCCATAGACACCCCCATGATGCAATCATTGGGTGCTAATGGGCTGAAAAATTTAAAAAAAAATAAAATGAACATCTCTTAATGGGATCGGTAGGATCAACCCTCCTAGGCAGTGTATATGTCACAGAAAGTTGAATAAAATGATACCTTGGTCCGATTAAATTGAAATACATGTTTTTCTTATATGATCTCACTCCAGAGCCGTCTGTGATTAGGATAGCAAAGGGTTAGTCATTACATATCACACTGGTAACGAGCCCTTTCATATAAACTAAGCTCTGGAGTCATGCATTGATTCTCATGCAGATCAGTGTCCAGTCCATAGATATGAACAGCAGCTCATTCCCATATAAGAAAAACGTCGATTTCTTTGGAATAAGACATCGGATCGCAGATAACAAGGTATCATTTAATTCCGCTTCCTATGACCTGCATGCCCATATAGACCACTTGATCCTACTGACAGATTCCCTTTAAAAATGACATGTTTTTGAGGTCACTGCATCCATAACTTCACGTTTTTATTTTTAGATTCTGTGTACCAACAATAAAAATTACAGACCTCTCCATTCTTTGTAGGTGGGAAAACTCGCAAAATCGGCAGTGGATTTTCCCCAGTGTGGGTGTGTATGCATATGTGTGTATATTATATATAGAACTACTACTGTTTGTTGTTTTTTTTTTGTTTATTTCACGTCCCAAAAAGTGTAATAAGTCTCCAAAAATTCATACATAGCAGAAAATTGAACCATTGAAAACTACATCTTGTCATGCAAAAAATAAGTCATCCTACAGCTCCATTGTTGGAAAATTGTAAAAAGTATGGCTCTTAATATGTGACACAATGTTATAGCTACACAATAACAAATTGATTTTTGGACTCACTGTAAAATTGCAGAAATGTGGTAATATGCTCTGCTACTAGGAGGCTAGACATTATTTTTGTACCTAAGTGTTTGCTCTGCCTGGTGGGCAAAAAGTTCTCCTTATAAATTTAGCAGCTCAGTTTAGTGTCAAAAGCCGTAGGGAGTAATACAAAACCAGTAAGAATTCCATAATGAAAAACAACCAGGAAACAAAATGACCTGAACCCTGGGAAGAAAAACACACAGGCGACCAGAACTAACCTCATGAACAGACAAGGGTGGGAGAGGCGTCTCCAATGTATTCCATGCAAAAAGAAAATTTACATTAAGTACAAAAATCCAATTTTCTCGATAATAGCATTGGGGGACATAGGACTTTGAGATGTCCTAAAGCAGTCCCAATGAGTGGGGAAAAACAACACTTGAACATGTGTGCCATCCAAAATAAAGCAGCCTTCAGCATCTTATGCTTATAGTTGGCATCAGCAGAACCCATAGAGTGGGTGGCTCTTGTAGAATTTGAAAAAGGTATAAAGAGCCCCAGGTGGCAGCCTTGAGAAACAGAGACCTGATGTCTGACCCTCCAGGAGGCCCTGAGCAGTTACCGGAAAGGGTAGTGATTTGCCATTGTTCTTTGCCCCCAAAATAGCTAACCTTATCCATTGGAATTGTTCATCTTGGAAGCTGACAGACCCTTGTGTGGCCCATTAGGAATCACAAAAAGAAGATCAGAATGTTGGAAGGCTTCAGTAACCAAAAAAAAAATTGGATCTAGTTAGACCTATTAGAGACTTCTGGAGATAATGCTCCTGGGGATAGACTATAGATCTATAAGGGGAGGGGAGGATGCTGCCCTCAATGTGGAAGGCCAAAACCACCTTTAGAAGAAAGGATGGCATGGGGCACAATATAACCTTGTCCTGATGAAGAATAAGGAAGGGATCAGTGCAGGAAAGAGCAGCAAACTCACACAGCCTACAAGTGGAGGTTAAAGCCCCCGTCTCACATAGCGAGATCGCTAGCGAGATCGCTGCTGAGTCACGGTTTTGGTGACGCAACAGCAACCTCACCAGCGATGTCGCTCTGTGTGACACTTTGCAACGATCAGGCCCCTGCTGTGAGGTCGCTGATCGCTGCAAAGTGTCCTGGACCATTTTTTGGTCGTTGCCCTCCCGCTGGTCAGCACACATCGCTGTGTGTGACCAGCGGGAGCAGCGATCAGGCTGGTAACTATGGTAAACATCGGGTTACTAGGGGCACACGCGCACCTAGTAACCCGCTGTTTATCATGGTTACGAGCCTGCTACGGTGAGCGGTAACCTCCCGCTCACTGTAGCAGAGTGGTAACCATGATAAACAACGGGTTACTAGGAGCGCGTGTGCCCCTAGTAACCCGATGTTTACCATAGTTACCAGCCTGCTCCTGCTTCAGCAGGCTCGTAACCAGGAGCAGGACATCGTGGAAAGATTCTTTCCACGATGTCGCTGCTCCCCTGATCGTTGGTGAGCCTGCCTGTTTGACAGCTCACCAGCGATCACATAGCGACACAGCAACGATCCCTGACAGGTCGTATCATTGTCGGGATCGTTGCAGCGTCGCTAAGTGTGACAGGGCCTTAAGACCACCAGAAATCCCTCCTCCCTCCTTCAACAAAAGGAACCTTGAAGAAATTCTGTGAAAAGGCTCAAAGGGTGATAATTTACTTATTATGATTTGCTTAAATAGCCTGGAGCGCAGGCAGAACAAGGTTGCCAGACGCCTGTAGAGACAAGTGCAATGAGCCACCCCCTGAAGAAAGGTCATACACAACCTATTAACTGAAAAGCCAGCATACGCTGAAAAAGTATAAGAGGGGTAGTAAACTATTCCTTCATGGAGGAAAGGCCTAGGCCTGCATCCATACTGGACTGAAGAAAGGAAAAAATCTTAGAGATGGAGAAACCCATGGGATGGAATTTTCTCGTTTCACACGAGGAGGACCTCCAGGTATGATGGTAAATATTAGCAGATTGCACTTACGAGCTTTCAGCATTGTCTGAACAACAGAGTTAGACAGACCCTTGAATTTTAGACTCTCAGCTTCAAGAGCCACACTCTTAAACACAGCTGATGCAAAGGAGGGTGAAACAAATGACCCTGTCAGAATAAAAATAGAAAGACCATTGAGCGAATTGGTCAGAACACCATGCCCAGCGAGGCCAGTCTGGAGGAATCAGGATTGCAGGAAAGTCTTACGCCTTGACGCACTTGAAAACGTATGGAAACAGAGGAAAAGGAAGGTAGAGATAGAGCAGAGAGAACTCTGCCCATGGAGTGACCAGGGCATCTAACACAAAGGTCCTCGGGCCCAGGTGACATAGGTTGGGATGGGATGCGAAGAAGTCCACATTGGCAGTGTCCCACTGAAGCCATGGCTGGCGACTTTTGTGATGAGAGCCCACTGTGCTGGATCCAGAGTTTCTCGACTGGGGAAATCCACGGCCTAGTTTTTCACACCCAGAATGTCGACCTCGGCAAGAACTTGAACATGGAGCTCAGTTCAGATAAAGAACCTGGTGGTTTATCTCATGCTTCAAGGGCTCCTGCAGCTCCCCTGAGGTTCAGGCAAGGCATCCCAGTCAAACTGTCAGTCTGTACTTGAAGCGGGCAGTCCCCGAAGAGGGAAGACCAATGGAATAGAGGCAGAAAGATACCTCTCAGTTCCAGATGGTTGATCTGGGGGGGGGGGGTACCTCTAGAGACCAAAGACCCTGAGTGGTGTAATAATTAACATCGCTTCCCAGCCCGAGAGACTAGTATTGGTCATCTCCACTTGCCATTCTAAAGGAAGAAAGCCCCGGCTCTGATTTCGGGCAGTTCGTATCAACCACTAAAGAAGGGCTAGGTGGACTTGAAAAGGGAGATGGATACAACAATCCAAGGATTCCATGGACTTTTTTTGCAGAAAGACAGAAGAGTGCGATAATGGGTAAGTGTTAAATTGGGAAAAAGGTACAGCTTCGAAAATAGACAACCCTGAGAGCCCACATACAAGAATGGATGGACCACAAGGCTTCTATCCTTAAACGAGACACCTGGTCTTGGTCTCAAACAAGAGAGAGCTTCTCTGGTGGAAGGAAGACCTTATCCACTGGGTGTTAAAGGTCATGCCCAGAAAATTCAGGTGCTGGGATGGCATCAGACATGACTTGTCTGTTGATGATGCAACTGAAGAGTTACAAAAGGAATCCAAGGTGATTTGGAGGCCAGTTTTATTCTCCTCCCTGGAGAGAGTTTGCATCAAACGATTGTCCAGATAGGGCATGATTGTTACTCTTCTGGCAAAATGGAGCGTCATCTCTGTACTTTTGTAAAGACCCTGGATGCTGAGGGGGGAGTGAAATAAAATGGAAATAAAGAGAACTGACAGCAAAGCGAAGAAAACACTGGTGGGACTTGGCAATGGGTATGTGAAGATACGCAAAGAGTGGACTTCTCCTAGCTTCAGTGATGCTATCACGGAATGCAGGGATTCTATGTGAAATCTATGTAGCCACACAAATCTCTTGAGTCTCTTAAATCCACGATCCATTTTGGGAACTGTGAACAGACTGGAGCTGTATCCCTGAAAACGTTCCGCATCTGGAAACGGGACAAAGACTTCTTGTAGCTGAAGGTCACGGATGCCTTGAAAGGTAGCGAGTGTGCAGGCTTTTGAGAGATGAAGGAAAGATCCTGTTTGGGGGGAGGGAGGCAAATTTGATCTTGTAGCCCAGAGATACCACTTCCCTGACCCAGGTGTCATCCACATGAGCCATCCAAAACCTGCTGAAGAAAAGAAGACATCCCCCCACCTGAGAAAATGATACGAGTGGGGAAATATCTATATGCATTAGTAGACCTGAAAGTGCAAGGCTTCATGCCCTTGACACTGGTAAGCTTGGAAGGTTTAGACTAGAACGAGTTCTGCCAGGTGCCTCTGTGGGAAGAGGAGCTGCAGAAGGAGCGAAATCTCTTGGAATGCCTAGATGGCTGAGAATTGACTTATAGACATAAACATCGCACTTAGTGAGGCTACCCAAAGGTGCGACACTCCTGGCACGGCTCTTGTTGAGTGCGCTCTTAATCCTTCTGGAACGACATTCCCACTTGGCTAGAGTGATGGCCTCCTTAATCCACCTTGCTAAAGTGCTTTCTTTTTGAGGCCTTGAGCCCCTTTCTAGTTCCCTGAAAACAGACAGAGACCTGGCCTTTCTACAAATCTGAGTGGCTGATCAGTACTGAACCAGACACCTTCTTACATCTAATATATGAAGCTTCCCTTCTATAGTATTTTTGGGGTTGTAACAAAAGGATGGAAGGCCTACTTCCTGGGATCTATGAAAACGTCACGCAACCTTAGGTAGATAGGGTCTGTAACATACCTGGCGGCATCCTTGCATAGTGGTCCATCTCCCACTGTGCAAGAGCGCGCACTTGATTTCCAGTCCAGACTGCCACTCTGGCTTCTTTCCATACTGTCTGCTTTACTCTGCTCTGGCTGCTTAGGGCGACGCCCGCCGAACTTCCTGTTTCTTGTAGCTGCTGCAGACACACCCCTAATGCGTCCTCAGCCTATTGCTGTCTGTCACCTGGTATTTAAACCAGCTCCTCTTTGGAATCCATGCCTGAGCATCTTGTTCTGTCAGTTGGCTTCTTGTCACTGATGTGCCAGGTCCTGTCTATGTTTCCTGCCTTGCAGTATCAGTTCCCGTGTCTGAACTGTGTCCTGTCTGTGCACTCTAGCCAGCTGTCTTTCTGCCTTTCCTGGAGACTGTAATTCCAGGCCCGTGTGAACTCGCTCTTAGCCTTTTCGTCCCGCCCTCTGGGGCCGCATACCCAGACTCGCTCCTGTATCTCGCTTCAGTAACTGTTCTTGTCTGAACTGTCTCCTAGCTTCTAATCTGTTTTGTCTTTATGTCCGTTTGCTCCCTTTTTCTGTAGAGTCTGAACCTGCACCTAACTTCTACTCGTTGTCATTGTACTTACGTTTGTGAGCTGGAGTCCTTTCGCTACTTCTTTGCAAGTACCTTGTGTGTATCTGGTTCTGCCTTTCTTTTCCAGTCTGTTCCGTGTGAACAGAGCCCTGTCCCCTTTGCTTTGTCTTTGTTTACCGCTTCGGCGGTTCCTGCCCGCTCAGCCCCGTCCACCGCGCCTGCGGTTTTGCTCTGCTCAGCCCCGTCCACCGCGCCTGCGGTTTTGCTCTGCTCAGCCCCGTCCACCGCGCCTGCGGTTTTGCTCTGCTCAGCCCCGTCCACCGCGCCTGCGGTTTTGCTCTGCTCAGCCCCGTCCACCGCGCCTGCGGTTTTGCTCTGCTCAGCCCCGTCCACCGCGCCTGCGGTTTTGCTCTGCTCAGCCCCGTCCACCGCGCCTGCGGTTTTGCTCTGCTCAGCCCCGTCCACCGCGCCTGCGGTTTTGCTCTGCTCAGCCCCGTCCACCGCGCCTGCGGTTTTGCTCTGCTCAGCCCCGTCCACCGCGCCTGCGGTTTTGCTCTGCTCAGCCCCGTCCACCGCGCCTGCGGTTTTGCTCTGCTCAGCCCCGTCCACCGCGCCTGCGGTTTTGCTCTGCTCAGCCCCGTCCACCGCGCCTGCGGTTTTGCTCTGCTCAGCCCCGTCCACCGCGCCTGCGGTTTTGCTCTGCTCAGCCCCGTCCACCGCGCCTGCGGTTTTGCTCTGCTCAGCCCCGTCCACCGCGCCTGCGGTTTTGCTCTGCTCAGCCCCGTCCACCGCGCCTGCGGTTTTGCTCTGCTCAGCCCCGTCCACCGCGCCTGCGGTTTTGCTCTGCTCAGCCCCGTCCACCGCGCCTGCGGTTTTGCTCTGCTCAGCCCCGTCCACCGCGCCTGCGGTTTTGCTCTGCTCAGCCCCGTCCACCGCGCCTGCGGTTTTGCTCTACTCAGCCCCGTCCACCGCGCCTGCGGTTTTGCTCTACTCAGCCCCGTCCACCGCGCCTGCGGTTTTGCTCTACTCAGCCCCGTCCACCGCGCCTGCGGTTTTGCTCTGCTCAGCCCCGTCCACCGCGTCTGCGGTTTTGCTCTGCTCAGCCCCGTCCACCGCGTCTGCGGTTTTGCTCTGCTCAGCCCCGTCCACCGCGTCTGCGGTTTTGCTCTGCTCAGCCCCGTCCACCGCGTCTGCGGTTTTGCTCTGCTCAGCCCCGTCCACCGCGTCTGCGGTTTTGCTCTGCTCAGCCCCGTCCACCGCGTCTGCGGTTTTGCTCTGCTCAGCCCCGTCCACCGCGTCTGCGGTTTTGCTCTGCTCAGCCTTGTCTACCGCGTCTGCGGTTTTGCTCTGCTCAGCCTTGTCCACCGCGTCTGCGGTTTCGCTCTGCTCAGCCTTGTCCACCGCGTCTGCGGTTTCGCTCTGCTCAGCCTTGTCCACCGCGTCTGCGGTTTTGCTCTGCTCAGCCCTGTCCACCGCGTCTGCGGTTTTGCTCTGCTCAGCCTTGTCTACCGCGTCTGCGGTTTTGCTCTGCTCAGCCTTGTCCACCGCGTCTGCGGTTTCGCTCTGCTCAGCCTTGTCCACCGCGTCTGCGGTTTCGCTCTGCTCAGCCTTGTCTACCGCGTCTGCGGTTTCGCTCTGCTCAGCCTTGTCTACCGGATCTGCGGTTTCGCTCTGCTCAGCCTTGTCTACCGCGTCTGCGGTTTTGCTCTGCTCAGCCTTGTCCACCGCGTCTGCGGTTTCGCTCTGCTCAGCCTTGTCCACCGCGTCTGCGGTTTCGCTCTGCTCAGCCTTGTCTACCGGATCTGCGGTTTCGCTCTGCTCAGCCTTGTCTACCGCATCTGCGGCTCTGAACCAGTCTCCCAGTCTGTACTGGACCCTACCCAGCCTGCGCTCTAGCCTGCCTGTTCTTGTATTCCCCGGTGTGGGTCAACAGCCGTGTTCGGGGTCTGACCTGGAGTGGCAACAGGTCCCCCTACTCGGTTCCTCCCTGGTGCACTGGCGTCGTATGCAGTCGTGCGACCTTGGTCGGATCGGGCAGATACTTAGTTACGCCCCTCCAGGCACTCTCCGGTTCATGGCACAGTGGAATCACTAATCACGCACACGCCAGTCAGTCCGGGCGCGTGCATTACAGGGTCATTGTTAAACCAGACCCAGCCTATCATCCAAAGTTTGTGTAAAGGGAGGGCCTGCTAACCCTGCGGGCCAATGTTAATGCCACTAGTAGAGCTGTCTTAAGTGAGAGGATCTAAACAGATGTTGAATCTAAAGGCTCAATTGGAGAGTTGGTTAAGGCTGTCAGAATCAAATTCAGGTCCCAAGGGGACAATTTCTGACTAAAAATAGGCATAGGTCTAGCGGAGGCCCTAATAAACCTCGAGATCCAATGATTCCTTGCTAAATCGTAATTATAAATGGCTCCTAGGGCAAAAACTTGGACTTTTATAGAGTACTGGTAAAACGGCCCGGGTCTAATCCCCTTTGCAGAAACTCGAGGATGGCAGTAACTTGTACCCCCTGAGGTGTGGAGATACTTCCTCCAGGATTTCCCATAAGCCTTAGTGGTGACCGCCTTCCTACTTTGAAGTAGAGTAGAAATCAAATTAGGAGAAAAACCTCTGTCCCTCAGAAGAGCCCTCTCAAATTCCAAGCCGTCAAATGCAGATATGTTACCTGACGATGATACACCGGCCCCAGGGAGAGAAGATCCGGAAAATCTGGGAGCACCCAGGGGTCGGTGACTGACATCATCTTTAACCAGAAGAACCATGTCCTTCGTGGCCAAAAGGGGGCGAGCAGTACAACTTTTGCTCTGTCCTCTCTGATCTTTCTTAGGACTGCTGTAATCAAAATAACTGGGGAAAGGCATAGGCCAGACTGTGATCCCATGGAATCAGGAAGGCATTTAGAGCCCCCGGGCTCCCCCTGGGATCTATGGAACAAAACTATTACTGTTTAGTTCGGACTGTTGATAAAAAGGTCTATGACCGGAAGGCCCCACATATTCACCAGCTGATCGAATAAGGGTTGTTCCAATACCTATTCGCCCTGTCTTAACTGTTTTCGGCTCAGAAAATCAGCTCTGTAATTTTTCATTTCTTTTTATGTGGAGTGTTGTTAGTGACAAGAGATTGACTTCCGCTTCCTGAAAAAAGCGGCCTGCTACTTCCATTAAGGGTCTGGAACGGGTTTCGCCTTGATGGTTCAGATAAGCAATCACTACTTGATTTTCTGAAAACACCCTTACATGGTGGCCCTGAAGGGAATTTAAGAGCTCTCCCAAAAGCATGTTCCACTGCCAATAGTTCCTTCATGTTCAATGAGACAACTATCTGGTCTCCTGTCCAAAACCCCTGGCCTATTATATCTTTTAGATGAACCCCCCAACCCCTGGGGCTTGCATCTGTAGTCACCACTCGAGTAATCCTGTTTACTCAAGGAACTCCTCTGGCTAGCTTCTCTACCTTTAGCCACCAACCCAGAGAATGAGTAGTTCTTGAAGACAGAGTCATCTGCCCTTCTAGTCGCCCTCCAAGGGAAATCTTGCTTTCTCAGACGTCCCATTGTAGTTTCCTGGTGAGAATCTGGGCCGACAGTATCGCCAGGATACAAGAGGTCAGGGAACCCAGGAGGGACATGGCTTTCCGCAGGGTCGTGGAGGGGGGTTTCAATGCCTGTGATACCTGTCTGACAATCATTTCTATTTTTCCTTCTGGAAGGAGACATTCCTGCTTTTTGGAGCCCAATTTGAGTCTGAGGAACTCCTGTATGTATTTTTGCTCGATGTTTGCTTTTTAAGTTTAAGAGCCCTTCTAAGCATATCAAGGAAGTCACGACTCCTTCCAGCTGATTTCTGCAGTGCTGGACTGAGTTGCCCACTATCAAAAAGTCGTCTAGATGAGGAATAATCAGGACGTCTTTCTCCCGCAGGTGCGCCATTACTTCCGCAATCAGTTTGGTAAACACCCAAGGAGCTATTGCTAGGCCGAATGGAAGGGCTTTGTACTGAAAGTGCCCGATTATCCCATTTATGGAAACCGCTTCCCTGATGAACTTTTGGTAATCCTTGTGTATGGGACCATGATAAAACGCATTCCTTGGGTCCTAGGACTGTCAAAACAATCTGGAAAGAGAATTTTTACAACTGTCTTGATTGACTCCATTTTGAAAGTCTGAATCCTCAGGAATTTGTTCAACCTTTTCAGGTTGAGGATTGTCCTGATAGCTCCATCCGGCTTTTTTACCATAAATAACCGGGAATAAAATACTTTCCCTTTTTCCTGGAAGGGAACCTCCTGGAGTACTGCTTTGCTTACTAAATCCAGAATTATAGGGCTAGTTGTTCCTCTGGTGAAGACCGCAGAGGTGTCTTGGTGAAGTTTGGATGGGAAACTGTCTGAAATTCCAATTTTAGGCCTGTCTTATTAAGCCTAGTGTCCAGGAGCTGCGGGAAATACTTTTCCAGGCAGTGAGGAAGAGGGATAGTCTTGGGGAAAAACATCACTGGGAGGGCTTTTTATTGTCATGGGATAGGGTTCCAGATAGAAAGCCTCTACCTATTTTCCTTTGATCCTCCCACTTGTCCTGATCTCTGGGGGGTCTCCTCCGAATAAATTTCCTGCTCCGAAAAGACTTCTTATATGAGGGGATAGAGAGGTTCAGGCATCTCTTCTTACAATCACCAGCCTTTTCAATAATATCATCCAATGCTGGCCCAAACAAAAATTCCCCCTCACAGGGAATGGAGCAGACTTTAGATTTAGTTTGAAGATCCCTGGGCCAACATTTTAGCTAGATGGCCCTACGAGCGGCATTAGAAAAAGCTGCCGACCTAACTGCTAGCCTAACCGAATCGGCAGAAGCATCCGCAAGTAATGATGTCTAACACTTTATTCCTAGATACCTTGTCCTGGAGCAGTTTCTCTAAATGATCTAGCCACAACATTAATGACCTTGCCGTGCAGGTTGCTGCTACAGCTGGCTTCAGATCCCTGCCCGAAGCTTCCTAGGAACCCTTAAGGAAGGCATCCGCCTTTTTATCTAGGGGATCTTTCAATACCCCCATGTCCTCAAAGGGTAGGGCAAACTTTTTAGAGACCTTAGCTATTGCTACGTCTAATTTTGGCGCTTTGTCCCAGGATGAGGAGGATGAATAGTCAAAAGGATACTTCCTTTAAAAAGACGGGCGGGATGGATTTTTCCATTCTCTTTTAATAAGGGACTGGATTTTTTCATTAAGAGGGAATGATCGGCGCTTCTTCTGCTCTAGACCGCTGAACATTATGTCTTGTACAGACTTTTCCAGTCGTGGATATTCTACCCCCATTGTGGATCTAATGGCTTTAACAAGTTTATGTTTCTTCCACTGGGAAAGCAGTAGCACCCTCCAAAGTCCTCTTCTGATGACGATGAAGATGAAGCAGATGAACCCGTGTCCCTCTGTTCACCTTCCTCCTCCAAATTACTGGAAAACTAAGATTCTGGGCTCCTAGACTTATGTTTTTTATCCCTACTACCCCCATGGGATAGGGATTTAATGGAATTTTTGATCTCCGATTTAATTATTGATCTCAATTAGGAGGCAAAATTAGGATTTTCCTCACATAGCATCTGTTTGATGTATGACTGGCATAGTTTTTTCTCCCATGCAACGGGCAACTCTTTTCCCACAGAGCACACAAACCCTGTGCTTTGCTTTCGCTACACACTTTCTTTCCTAAAACAAATGAGGAGAAAGGGGGACCCCTATTACAAAGTGAACTTTTACAAAGATCATTTACCAATCAGAAGCAATCAGGGGTACCAGATTTGGAGGAGGGATCATATCGGCTGATCGATCTCCATGCTGGGGCCTCTGTTTTGCTGAACAGACCTGCTGTTTCTTCCACCCGAACGTCAGCTGCCACGCTCACAATGCCGTAAAGTTGTCTGGGAATCTTCATGCTGCCGCACCTTTTGCTGTTGCCGCTGTCTCGGGTGCTGCTGCTGTTCTTCTGGCTCCTTAGATACCTCCAGCCTATGAAGGGATGGCCAGAAGCTGTACAGAAGAGAACGCCTTCCTGGTGTTTCAACCGCCTTTTAAAAGCGGAACCAGCCCCCAGCGCGTCCCCTCTGCGTTTCCCGGATCCATCGCCGGAAACGGCTTCAGGTAACGTGACCCCGGTGATCGAGTCATCAGGAGGCGCCTCCGGCGCGTCCCCATGCATGTGCAGACGGGACACACAGAAGCTGGAAGCCATGAGTGTGGCGCTGCGACTGCGCTCCTCCGCTCACCCATGATGACCCCCTGGACCCAGCAGTGGCGCTTCAGGATCCTGCACCAGCTGAAGCAAGGGTATTCCAGCTGCCTGGGTCGGCCTGGCCGGGCCTGGAAAAATATACAGACATCCATCTTCTTGTCTTTCGATGCCTACTGAAGGATCATCTGTCAAGAACAGGAAACCAACTGATGCAAGGGAGAGGTACCGTGCTTTTATTCTGCAGGTTTCCGGTCTTTGAATGGCAGATCCCCTCCGTGGTGCTATCACTGGGAAAAGAGAAATACTGCGCAGAAGACTTGATACAGGACAAGTTTGCTTCTTAGGAACATTAAGCCAAAGTGGAGTTGCCTAAGGAGAGGGTATAGTCCACTAGGCGGAGCCCACACCTTTTTTTCACCTACCGTCGAGCCTCCTAGTGGCAAGGCATATACCCACAATCCTGTATTGCTATTAACAAGAAAACATTTTTTTTCAATGTATTTACTATACAAAAGTAGTAAAACAAAGAAAAAACATGATTTTTATACTACCACAATTGTTCTGACCAACAGAAGAAAGTTAACACGGAATAGTAGCACATAAATATCATAAAATGCAACTTTAAAGAAACTGCAGAATTCCTTATTTTTCTTCTCTCCAAAAATACAAGCCCTCATTCAGCTACAATGACAAAAAAAAAAATCAAACAATATTATAGCTACTTGAATGCGTCGATCAAACATTAATGAATTAGATCTCTTATGCAGGAAATACGAATTTCACATTTTGAAGATGACTTATTTTGCTTTTTCTAAATCTGCCTTACGGTTCCAAAGACAGGAGCCGTTTTATTTAGAGCTACATTTTTATGGTCTTTACCATGGGGGTTCGTTCACAGAGTAAACATATACTCCCAGAGAATCCTGAGAGCAAAACCCTCTTAGAAAGATAACACCACGTAACACTAAATAAAAAGGCCTATATCTCTGGAGCCGTATAGCAGATTTTAAAAGACGAAAAATGGAAAGAAAAAAAACCCTAAAACTGGTCACTTTTGACCTGGTGACGAGTCCATTTTACGTCGCAAAATGAGCCAGTCCTGGAGAGGTTAATTAATGAATTATTATAAGATACCTAGTCCACACCTGACTAGCTGTCATAGTCAAAAATAATACTTAGTAATACCAGCCAAAGAAATCTGATACTTAAATCAGAGTAATCTAGAAATGCAGCCAATATTGAATCGTTTCTTACCGGGAAAGACTTTATTGACCACACAATCTCACTATTTTCTGGCACCCATTTTACACTACCAACTGTGGTTTTGAACTTGGGAGAATCGGCATCATTTGGGACTGGAATGTGAATTTCCACATTGTTGGCAGTGGATCGGCGCTTGAATTGGCTTTTGGCCTATGAAAAAAAAAAAAGAAGAGAAGAGAAATATGCAAATTACTTAAGCATGATGCAAAACACCCATAAAAGAGTGTTGTGCACGCCACAAAACTTCTGAATTACGTACCGAAGGAGCATCACTGAAATGAGACCTGTTATTCCTCACATTACACAGAATTGGTCAATGATCAAGAAAAACTTCATATAAAATACATCCCAAGAACGTTCTATCCTTTAGGATCTCATCTATACAACTGTAAAATGTTTGAAGAAAACTTTTCATATAATTGGGTAATAAGATTGGGAAACACTTGCATGCCCTAAAGATGGATTTAGCATGCAATACCTCACCACCGTCTTCATACCATTAGGCTGATTTCACACTTTGGGGAAGATTTACTAAACTAAATTAAATAGAGCCAAAAAAATTGTCCTACAGGCCTTCCTTCTAACACACTTATTAACACACTACCAGTATTTAGTCAGTATTCAGTCAGTATTTTTTCTCAGGAGTGGGAGCCAAAACCAGGAGTGGGTGATAAATGCAGAATTGGTGACTTGTTTCTATTACACCTTTTCTCTGATTGTTCCTCACCTGGTTTTGGCCCTTTATACTCTTCGTTTGACATAGGGAAATAACCTTGCTGGAAAAGTTTGTAGATTACTGGAAATTGGTGTAATTTGAAATGTGACAAAGTGCGCAAATATTGCACTAAAATTTAGGGAAAAATCTTGAACACAAAGTAAACCAACCAATGGGTGGTGGGACCTTAGATTAGACAGTCTAAAGACGCAGCACAGTTATAAGTTAAAGGTTTATAGCAAATCAGGACAGGAATCTATGCTAAATGTTCACATATACATAGACTTGGTTTGTGGTGTTTAACTGCAGTATGCTGGGTTTTCTTCCACAGATTTTTTAACACTATAAAAACTTTTGGAAAAATGTGAAGATAAAATAACAAAAAAAGCCACTCAGACCATATGGATAAATGGCAGAAAAAAAAACACACAGGTGTTTTTAATGTTCCGTTGTGGGAGGTAATAGACTTGGGGTATGTGCACACTGCGTTTTTACAGTGTGGTTTTTTTTGGAGTTTTTTTTATGCAAACTTTCAGCTGCATTTTACAGTACCAGCAAAGTCTGAGATTTCAGAAATCGTATGCACACACATTGTTTTTTGTGTAATCAGTATTGTGACGACACAGCTTTTCTTCTTAATTATGCCAGACATACTGTCTGATGGCCAAGAGCAATATACCTTTACTTTCATGTTGCCTTTTTTAACCTTTGTTTTTCTTTGGTTGCTCAACAGACTATTGTTCTTATTAGGCTATGTGCCCACGATGCAGAAATGCTCAGGATTTTTTCCTGAGCGTTTCTGCATCTCCCTGGCAGAAAGAACACATGCGGATTGTACATGCGGATTGTACATGCGGATTGTACATGCGGATTGTACATGTGGATTGTACATGTGGATTGTACATGTGGATTGTACATGCGGATTGTACATGCGGATTGTACATGCGTTTTCCTGCCAGGGACATGCGGAAATGAAGCGTTCTTCACTGACATTTCCGCATGTGGATTGACAAGCGCTTTCCAAGCGATTAGCATCACTTGGAAAGTGCTTGTGACAACTAGGTCACAATATATAAATCCATGCAAACAGCATGGATTTATATAGTGTGACCCGAGAGAGTGGTTAAAAATAAAAAAAGAAACCTAATACTTACCTTCCGATGGCCCCTGAGTCTTGCTGCGCTCCTGTGTTGGCTGCCGGCAGATCGCGCTACGCTGTACTGAAAGACCTGCCGTCACATGACTGTGACGTCACCGCAGGTCCTTCAGTCCTGCGCGATCTGTCGGCAAGCGATGAGAAGGAGTCCGAGGGCCGTCGGAAGGTGAATAAAATCTTTATTTTTTATTTTCTTCTTTTTTTTATGGTACCTTGGTGTGGAGGAGACTCTCCTGTCCTCCACACCCGGGTACCATCCGCACATTAGAACGCGCCAATTACGCAAGTACAGATGCAGTCTTGCGGAATTGGCGCGTTCTAATGCAAGTCAATGGCGGCGAAAACGCAGCGCTTCCGCAAAATTAATGGACATGCTGCGGATTTTTGAGTGCAGCATAAACGCTGCGGAAAAATCCGCATCATGGGCATTGAAAGTGCGGAATTGCATTGGAGACCATGGGGGAAGGTTACCAAGCGTTTCCCAAGCGTTTACGCTGCGGAAATTCCACAGCGTAAACGCTTGAAAAACACATCGTGGGCACACAGCCTCAACCTGAATGCTCATGACTTGAGGTGATATTGGTGATTGATGAATGGCTGTTATCTACATCTTATATCCGCTCTTACAATGTATCGTCTGCCATACAGGGACTCGGAACAATGAATGTTTGCCAAGATATGTTAAATACCATTGTAGGGTGTTTGCCAGCCAACATTGGGGGGGGAAATGAGCTGTGGATAGTCGAGCATTGTAAATTAACCCCTTAATGACCGGATCATTTTCCGTTGAAATTGCAAAAAAAATGCAGTTCCACGGTTGTTTTTTTTTTTTGTTTTTTTTTTACTACATTCACTGAATGCTAAAACTGTCCTGCCATTATTATTCTCCAGGTCATTACGAGTTCGTAGACACCAAACATGCATAGGTTCTTTTTTATTTAAGTGGTGAAAAAAAATCCAAAGTTTGCTTAAAAAAAAAAAAGATGGCGCCATTTTCCGAGACCCATAGCGTCTCCATTTTTTGAGATCTGGGGCCAAGTGAGGGCTTATTTTTTGCGTGTCGAGCTGACGTTTTTATTTATACTATTTTGGGGCATATGTGATGTTTTCATCGCCTGTTATTGCATTTTATTTCAATGTTGCGACGACCAAAAAAATGTAATTCTGGCATTTAGAATTTTTTTCTCGTTACGCCGTTTACCGATCGGATTAATTCTTTTTTTATTTTGATAGATCGGGCGATTCTGAACGCGGCGATACCAAATATTTTGAATGGGATGATTTAAACTTTATTTTTTTTTATTTTTTTCATATTTTTAAAAACATTTTTTTTCCACTTTCTGCATGCTTCTATAGTCTCCATAGGAGACTAGAAGCAGCAGCTGTCTGATTGGCTCCAGAGGCCTCTGATGAACAGATCGCCTCTGTGTAGCAGAAATGCTCATGAGCTATGAGCACCGACCACTAGGTGGCGCTCATAGCAAGTGAGACATAACCACAGGGGTCTGCTGCAGACCCCGGGTTGTCATGCCAACCCCTTCGGTGACCCGAGCTTCCGGCACAGCGATGTTAAATGCCGCTGTTAGAGATTGACAGCAGCATTTAACTGATTAATACCCGCGGATGTTGCGGGCACATGTCAGCTGATTCTTACAGCTGACATGTGCCCGGTTCAGTGCGGGCTCAGCGCAGCAGCCCTCACTGAACCGTGGGTGATGGCCTAGGGCGTACTAATACGCCCCCGGCCAGTAAGGAGTTAATATCATGATCCCTGACCCTTGACTTGTGAATGATGGCTTGAAAGGACAAATGTTAACTATAAAAAAGGGGTCTCTGCATCTGTTCAAAGGAGACTACAGGATGAGAGCCTTCGGGACCACAGCCCTGGCTGTAAAAATACAGAACTGCTCCATTGACCACTGCTGAACTCTCAGAGATGATGTGAAGAATCCAGGTTGGGACAATCAGGTCACCTAGCCACATATCTCACAACTAATCCCCAGCATGCCAGCGGAAGGGTGAGACTAGGTAATTTTGCACCATCTCATGTATTTGCTGGGACTGTTCTATATGTTTATTGTCTGTTTGGAGGTTCAATAAAATACTGCCACACTGTTTACCCTCACCCTGAGTTGTCCGAGAAGTATTATGCCCACAGAAGACCCCGGGTCTTCACAAGTATTTTGTACTTTGCGTGTTTTTTTGCACAATAGAGCATGTCACTTCTTTCAGCATTTTTTCACCCATTGAAAATATTGGGTGATGAAAAACCGCCTAGTGTGAACATCGTCATCGGGTTTTGCTGTGTTTTTAGTGAAAAAAGCAAGTACAGCAGTATGTGAAAAACATTTATTTTTGTGATTTTCCCAAGTTTACCATCTTTTCTTGGTCACCTGAGATGGCAGTTTGGATTAGTACAGTACTATTAAAAGAAAAAGGAAATACACTTGATAATTCCTATCCAACAAATACTTATACATATATCTATGTGGTGACCAAATAATATCCAATTAATACGTCACATATAAAACAGGACTGAAAACAAGATCAGGCAGGGGGTGTCCTATCATTGTTCCTTAATGATGCACTCTAAAGATAAAATTGGATTTTATTTGGTCACCACATAGATATGTGTATAAATATTAGCGGGATAGGAATTACCAAGTTCACTTCCTTTTAATAGTATTAATAAAGGTATAATTTTTAATATGGATCAATTCACCTCATTAGAAATGTATTGTTCCGTTGTCTCCTATCAATACCCAACAGAGGACTGTAATCAAATACTACTATACAACACTCCTATGCTTCCGCATTTATTAAAAGGACTCACACTTATCTCAGGGGCTAATTTCACACAGGTTTAAATTCTACGCGTATATTTCAGTCTGACCCATTGGTGTTGTGGTGCTGTGGGTACCACAGAAAAGTTTAGATACATCTGAAAAGGCTTGCAGAAATCCCATTCACAAGTATGGGGTGTGGATCTTGTTGCAGAATATCGAATAAAATCTGCATAAAAATAGCCTTAGGCTATGGTCACACATGTTGGGTTTTTCAGCGTCACAAATCCGCCTATATAATACAATACAAAACATATATTTTTCTATATTTCAACATTAGAATGTTCATCTATACCACAGGGTAAATTGTACTGTCATAAACAACAAAAGATTTGCTATTGCAAGTATACTTAAAGAAGTTGTCCACTACTTTTTATAATGGCCCCAATGTATTTACCCTGTGCCCATAACTGTTTTTGTGGTCTTTATTGCCTGTGAATGGCACTATCGCTGGCCGCTCACAGGCATCACGTGACCCCCGGCTGCAGACGGCTTTCTTCCGCTGATGTCACGCCTCACTTGACGTGACGTCTGTGATGCAGGGTTACCCCATGGTGGCTGCTGGGTTGTGGGCAGGCTTACTCCACGCGTCACACCCAGCATCCACAGCGCACTTTCCCAATGAATACAGGAGAGGGAAAGCGCGCAGTGGATGCTGGGTGTGACAAGCGGAGTAACCCCACCCACAGCCCAGCCTCCATCGCGGGGTCACGCCTCACTTGACGTGACATCAGTCGGGGGTTACATGATGCCTGTGAGCGGCCAGCGATAGCGCCGTTCAAAGGCAATAAAAACAACTAAAGGTATTTACAAAAACATGTCGGCACAGGCTAAATACATTGGGGGACATTGGGGCCATTATAAAAAGTAGTCGACAACTTCTTTAAGGCCCCAATATACATCAAAGATGGTTGAACCTGTAGATATTGGCTGATCATTGAATGTGTGGTCCTCCTGACTCTCCCCCAACATCATAAGGGCCAGGTCGTTTGAACCCTCCACTGGATAAGCTGTCAAGAGCTATAAACACAGAGCATTTTTCCACTTTCCCCATTAAAAGCACATGAGCGCTCAGCCCAAGCTGAATGTTCATATGTATGGCAGATTTGGTAGAGACCGATGTCAGCTGTATGCAGCCATGTGTAGGTGTATGGCCAGCTTTACTTTATGCATGGTTTTCATTAGCTTTTACAGTATGAACAAGTGTTTTGATAAATTAGGTGGTGTTCACACCACACAATGTACAAGTGCAGTGCATACACCAAAAGATTTCCCAAGCAGATGGGATGAAAAAAATAACATACAGTACATATGTAATGTAGGCATTGTGGACAGAGACTTAAAAAGTAGCTACATTTTTAAGCTTTTCTTGTTACAGTTCATGAGCACTTTAGATGCCTGCTGGTGGGGGTCATATGAAGAGCAGAGTATGGATTCAATAGAAAGACTATGCCTTTCGATTTAATTTGTACTCTGCCCTGTGCACTCACTCAAGCAGGAGCTGTATGCTCCCTCCTCCCAGCTTGTACAATTCTCGGCCATCTTTTCTGCAATCGATGGTGATGCCGCAGTAGGCACTACTGCCTCAGTACTCTTTAAACCAAATATTTTGAGATTACATGTACCAACCTTGATCATGTATTCAATACGGCTGTGGGAATGTTTTTCGATTACAGATTCAATCCAGATGAGTGGCTTCACCTAAATGGGTGAAAATAAAGCTAAAATGTTATTTCTAAGGGCAGGTGCCACATCCGAGAAAATCAGCCCGATTATACGAATAAGGCAGCGTTCACACATTGCTTATTTTCAAAAAGCGCGCGAAAATACGCAATGTGCTTTGTGTCTGCCAGCAAAGTGAATGGGAAATTCACTTTGCCGTTCAGACACTGTGTAATTTTACGCAGCGGGAAAGCTCAGCTGCGTAAAGAATTGGCATGTCAATTCTTTACGCAACTGCGTCCTGCGCTTTCTCTCTATTGTGCCCATTATAAGTGATGGAATTACGCAGCGGTGTTCACACACTGCGTAATTCCATCGCTTTTTTACGGAGGCGCAGGATGGATACTCACCTACCCGATGTCAGGGGAGAGGCGTCCGGTCCGCTCCAATCCCGCGCTTCCAGCATCTGCCGGTGAGCCGATCAGCTGTTAGCTAAACAGCTTGTAACCGGCCGGTCAGCTGATTACAAGCCGGTCACGTGACAGTCAGCTGATCGCTTCACGGCAGATGCTGCAAGCGCGGGACGGAGCAGACGCGTCTCTCATCCATCGGGTAGGTGAGTATCCATAGTCTGTACATACACTGCTAGGGACACACACAGGACACATAGACACAGACAGTACACACACGACACACAGACACAGACATTACACATGTCACCCTTCATTTTCACACTGCGCTTTTTGCTGCGCTTTTTTACGCAGTGTGTGAATGGAGGTGCTTTTTTTACCTGCTTAAAAAATCGCAGGTAAAAAAAGCAGGAAAATACACAGCGTAAAAAAACGCAGGGAAATACGCAATGTGTGAACGCAGCCTAAGACTCTGATCAGACTATGATGTCAAAGTGTTTTCCATGGACCCATAGACACGAATGGGAGTGTGCCATCTGATTATCAGAGGCAAACAGTGTATGCTGTGATTTTTATCCTCAGCAACGGAAAAAAAAGGTAGACACGTGCACAGCCTCATTGAATAACATGGGGATGAGTGCTATCCATCAAAACGACGGATAGCACGCATCCGAGTTATACTCTTCACAAGCCCTAAAGTGCAATGATAAACCAGGTAGAAAATGCAACTTGGACCCAGACACATCAGAAGTGACTTGCCTGAAAACAGCAATGTTCATGTAAATGTAGCCTATAGGTGATTTTCTCAAATTTCTTTTCTCCTAGCGCACAGTACATGTATACAATACGAGGGCACTTACATGAGTGTTCAGGCGATAAGACATGAGCTCAAACTCCCCATCTGGAGGAATGAAAGATATTGTTCGGTCATTTTCAAATCTGGATAAACGCACACATTGGTGGAATTTGACATCTTCTAGTTCCACAGACTTGCTCTTTCCACCTAAGGGGGCAAAAATCATATAAGTCATCTACAGTATGTTTGCAGAGCTACATACAGTGCTGCTCACCATTATTGGCTAGTCTTCTTTATTTTCATAGACTGCACAATATCTTCACAAATAAATTAAAATGTACCAAAGTTATATCTTCAGGATTTTTTAATTAGTGGACCAAAGTAATACAACAATAAAACATTTTTCAACTTCCATGTTGCAATTTCAAAGAAGAAACAGAATAAACAGCAGGTGCAGCAATAAAGGTACCCCTAATTAATACTTGATTGCACACACTTTAGCATTGCCGACAGCCTCCAAATGTTTCTTGTAGCCATCTATAAGCTTCTTGCACTTCTCAGCAGGAATTTTCTCCCACTCTTCCTCTGCAGTTTGTTCAAGCTCTTGAATGTTTGCAGGGTTATAATAATAATTTTTATTTTTATAGCGCCAACATAGTACTTTACATCTTTTGGATGTGTGCTTTGGGTCATTGTCTTGCTGGAGGACCCATGATCTGCAACTCAAAGTTTTCTTACACTGGGTAGGACATTTTGCTTTAAAATATCTTGATAATTCACTGATTTCATAATTCCTGTGATATAGTCAAGGCCTCCAGTGCCAGACACAGCAAAGAAACCCCACAGCATTATGGATCCTCCACCATGCTTAACTGTTGGTAAGGTGTTCTTTTCCTTATAAGCTTCATTGATCCGTCTGTAAACAAATTGTTGCTTTGCATTGCCAAAAAGCTCTATTTTTATTTCATCTGTCCACAGAACATTTTCCCAGAAGGATTGTGGTTTGTCAAGGTACTCTTTGGCAAAGATTAGTCGTTCCTTTTTATGTCTTTTCTTCAGTAATGATTTCTTCCTTGGCCTTCGACCATAAAGCTATGCTTGGTTTAGTGTTCTTAATATGGTACTTGTTGAAACCATGATCCCAGACTGTTCCAGGTTGGCCTCCAGGTCTTTGGATGTTTGACATGGTATTTTTTACACCATTCGCACCAACCTTCGAAGACATCTCTTGTCAATTTTCCTCTCCCCCACATCCAGGGAGGTTCTTGACGATTCCATGCTTGGCAAATTTAATAACATTGAGCACTGTTGAAACTGGGATACCAAGGTTTTTGGAGATGGCCTCATACCCTTTGGAAGTCTTGTGTTTGCTAATGATAGCAGTTCTGATGTCCTCAGACAGCTCCTTTGTCTTCATCATTGTGACAAAGGAACCATGTGGCTTTTTAAAACACTGAAGTCATCATTCACTGGCTAATTCATGTCACATGGGCACCGAAAATTACTCACAGGTGAATCTCTTTTGTGATTTACTATAGGTGAGTCAAAATGTGTTTCCATACTAAATTAATGTAAAGGGTGACAATACCAGTGACACAGCATGCTTTAGGTTTCTCTATTTTTCCCTCCCATTGTTTTTGGTTTTAAATTATTGGTTATCAGTTGCCCTTTTGCACACTACTGCTCTATACAAAAAACGGTTTCACTTGATTATTTTTATTCAGGAGATATTCCACATTATGTATTTAAACTTCATGGGTGCCAATAACGATGAGCAGGACTGTACATACATATAAGACTTCCTCAAACATAAACTTGCCAATCAGTTTGAAATCAGTTTCTATTTAAGACACAGCCCATATTTACCAGTGGTATATAGTAACGTGAGTAAGGCTTCGTGCCCACGTTGCGGATTACAAGCGTTTTTGATGCGGAATTTCCACAGCGGAAAAGCTTGTAAAACGCTTGGTAATCCGCACCCCATGGTCCCCGCAAGTTCTATGCCCATGCTGCGGATTTTTCCGCTGCGTTTATGCTGCGTTCAAAAATCCGCAGCATGTCAATTAATTTTGCGTTTCCGCAAGCGGAATTGCCTTTGTCCAATGCATTAAAAACGCAAGGCAATTCCGCATGTGGAAAACGCGCGATAAATGCGTGCGGAATTCCGCATGCGTTTTTCCGGGAGAGGACTTGCAGAAATGAAGCAGAAATTTTCTGCTTCATTTCTGCAACGTGGGCACATAGCCTAAGTCCTCTCACTTAGAGCCAACATAAATGAGAACATGAATGTATTCAACATAATCCCACTCAACCTGAACTTAATGCAACTAATATGCCATGTGGAATCTTCTATCTATTTTACATAAACAATATAGAAGAAACATCTTGGAGGTTAACGCAAACTAAATCACAATATCATAATATGCTCCACTCCTTAATTAAATAAGATGGCTGTCGCTGCCATCGTGGTACATCTATGAAGCCAAGCAGTATTTTACCCCTTAAAGAACTCCCATTAAAATTTTTATCCTCTTATTATATTAGAATCATTATATTCTGTAGAACTGTGTACTTACAATTGCGCATTTTGCCTTTCTACCCATTTCATTATTCTCTTTGCTGTATGTAGAAACAGGAAGTCTCTTGTCCCTGCATTTATCATTCCCCTCTTCAACTCCTGACCAAACTGCTGCCTCCTCCCCCCTGCCAAGGACTTTTGCAGTGACTAATGAGTCATACAGGAAAAATTTACTTCCTGTTTCTACATAGAGCCTAGAAGGATTTGGTGGCTCAGTGGTTAGCACTGCAGCCTTGCAGCGCTGAGGTCCTGGGTTCAAATCCCACCAAGGACAAGATCTGCAAGGAGTTTGTATGTTCTCCCTGTGTTTGCTGGGTTTCCTCCGGGGTCTCCGGTTTCCTCCCACACTCCAAAGACATACTGATAGGGAATTTAGATTGTGAGCCCCAATGGGGACAGTGCCCATAATGTCTCTAAAGCGCTGTGGAAATAATGGCGCTATATAAGCGAGTAAAATAAATAAATACATAAATAAATAAATAGTCAGGTTTTAATCATGTGATGTTATAGACCTAATGGAAAAGAGAAGAATTAGCTGGGTAGAAAGGCAAACTGAGAAATCCTAAGTAGACAGTGCTAAATAATATGATGACTGCAACACATTAACCCCTTAATGACCAATGATACGCATAGCACGTCACAAGCAGGTGTCAGTTCCCGCATCATGATGTGCTACATACATCATGTCTTTAAGCTGTCCCAGCTGTGTCTCTGATCGTTGTGGTAGGTCAGTCAATCTGACTGACCAATCACAGCAAGTGGTCGCCGGGAAGTGCTTAAATATCAGCACTTCCATGTACGATCACAGACGGGAGCTTGGCTTAGTTGACAATCGAGCTCATGAGCTAACAGCTAGGGCCGGTACCCGTGCTGCCCCTGGCTGATTAACCATTCAGATGCCGTGATAGATAAGCAATTGCAACATTTGGAAGGTTGTGAGAGGGAGAGGGCTCCCTCTCTCACCCCCATCGCCACCCCCACGACAAAATCATGGGGGAGCTGATGGTTGTCATGGAACCTGGAGGTGAAACAATGACCTCCTGTGTTCCAAGTACTGTGGCCTGTTAGGCCCAGCCATAGGCAGCGTGTAAGAGGCGATATGTAATATCACAGGTCTCAGGTATTGCAGTGCTCATGCAATTCATGAGAGCAGTGATCAGACTAATAAAAGTTAAAGGAGTTGTCCACTACTAGGACAAGCGCTTCTTTAACTAAATGTTTAGCCCCAATAAAATAAACGTATACTCGCCTCCGGTGCTGGCGCCATTACTGCAGTGTCCGCACTTGCGGTCCCAGGTCTGTGATGGGGTGAGATGACATGTGGTGCCCGATGCACAAACAGCGCCTGTGTCACTGTCCCTGCCTTTCGATGTAAGTAATCAGGAGGAAGTCAGGGCTGCAGCTGATCTCGGACTTCCTCTTCATGTTCGATTCGACAGAAGGCGAGGACAGTGATGCCAGTGCTGATTGGGTGCTGGGCACCACGTGTCATTCCACCGCATCACAGCCCAAGGACCGCGAGTGCTGACACCACTAGAACGGCACCAGCACCGGATGGGAGTACAGTTTTTTTTTTTTTTTTTGTTGGTGCCTAACATTTAGTTTTAGCTTTTTAATAATTTTTTACATTTTCTTAACTTTTTTTTTTTACACTAAAAGACATATAGAGGGACTAAGTAAAAAAAAAAAAAAAAACTAGGAAAATTGAAAAAATGTAAAAAAAAAAAACCCACAAAATAAACAAAAAAAAATTCCACCAATAAATACACATTGATGCAAAAATAAAAAAAAGTACACATATTTGGTATCGCCGCGTCCAGAATGACCCAATGTACAAAATGGTCACACTAGTTTACCCCTGCAGTGAATGTCGTAAAAAAAAAAGTGGCAAAAAAAATTTATGATTTTTCATCATACTGCTGGGAAGAAAGTGGAATAAAATGCAATCAAAATGATGAATATAAATAAAAATGGTATTGCTGAAAAAGTCATCTTATCCTACAAAAAACAAGCTGCCATATATATATAGTGGAAAAATAAAAAAAGTTATTGGTTTCAGAACAAAGATGCAAAAACAATGTTTTTTCTATAAATTTAAATAAAATCGTATATTGTGTAAAAAGCGACAAAACATAAAAAATTATATAAATGTGGTATCGCTGTAATCGTACTGATCCAAAGAATAAAGCTCCCTTATCACTTTTACCACATGTAAAATAAATACATAATAAATAAAAAAAATCTCTGAATTGCTGGTTATTGTTCAATCTGCCTCCCAAAAATTGGAAAAGAAAGTGATCAAAAATTATTATGTGCCCAAAAATGGTAACAGCACCTCTTCCAGCAAAAAATAAGCCATCACATGACTCTGTCGACAGAAATATAGAAAAAATATAGCTATCAAAATATGGCAATTTAAAAAAAAAAAAAAGTTTTTCCAAGAAAAACAAGGATTGTTTTGTGCATGATAGCAGCCAAAGGAAAAAAAACAATATAAATCTTGTATAGCTGTAATCGCACCTACCAGGGGAATAAAGTAGTGTAATCACATTTACCGCACGGTGAACAGCGTAAAAAAAAAATATAACCAATTCTTGACCAGCTGTTGATTTGTTTATTTTGCCTCCAAAATTTCGCAGTATGGCTCGGCGCACATTTATCCTGTGCTTTATGCTGAGCACTCACAACGGAGTTTCCATGTAAATCTCTAATACGCCATTCAGACAGAACCTCTGGTGGAAGATTCCCTATAATGAGGCATATGGTGGCACTGTGGACGCCATCTCGCCTATGATCCAGCCGTGCCTGTCATTTTAGATGTGCATAAAGTTGCAGTCGGCCACAGTGTTGTGCACCCCTGAAAAGTAGGACACTGCTGAACAGAGGTTAGATGGAGTCCAGAGTAACTGTGCTGACTCATTATAGTGAATGGATCCCTTGAGGGTTTCATGCGAATCACGTATTTTGTAGATTTAGATGGAAACCACAATGTAAGCGCTCAGTGTAAAGCACAGGATAAATGTGATCCAAAATGTTCTGTACCTATTGTAACCATTTTTTTCTGGCTCAAAGTCAGATTGCCGGATCACCAGTAAAGCCGAATTGAGAGAACAGGCCCACCAAATAGCGAGCGCTCGAAGAATAGAATGCACACTTGTTGCGAGCAAAACAATTCTGTTTATTATTCTGTGAATATTTCTTCTTATACCATTTACAGAATCTCAAAACATTGCATGACAAAGTATTAGATCAAGTATGAAAAACTTGAATATGAGACTAAAAAAGACTAGCTACTACTAAACAAAATGTAGAACAGAGAGAAAACCATTAACCCTTCTATATCATACACCAAAATCCCACCAACAAAAGCGTCTACTCGACTCACAGAAAACAAGTCCCCACTTGGGTCCGTCATATGTTAACAAATATAGGGGAAGTCCACGTTACTGGTAGCACCAGTGCTCTGGAAAACTGACATGGCTCCCCACCAAAGGAAATCTTGCTAAATCTGCTCTACCAAATCCAAATACAACTCCTGAGCCCCACAGTGTGCCTAAACCGCACTTAGCGTCCAGATGTCTGACATTAGTTTAGCAAGAGCCCATTTAAATTTACAGGGTGCAGGTTTCCAGAAGCTCGAGCAGGGCACAATGTACGAGCACTACAATGTAAAACCCCTATAGAGTTAAAATCATCACTTCACCTGTAGATAAATTCCCAGAGGGGTGGAATTTCCAAATTGGGATCAAATGAGGGAGGTTTATGCTCTTCTGGCACTCAGAGGTTTTGTATATGGAGTATGCAAACTACAGTATTCTCCGAAAATCTGTTCTTCAAGAGTCAAATAGCGCTCCTTTCCTCCCAAGGCTCACCATGTGACCAAACAGAACTTTACAGCCACAAATGGGTTATTGCCACTTTCACAATAATTTGTGTAAAAAATTAGGAGGTCATTTTTACCTAATTTCCCCTTGAGAAAATGTGAAGTCTGGGGCTAAAAACATAGTGGTAAAAATTAATTTCTTTTTCTTCACCACTCAATAGTATACAATTTTGTGAAACACATGTATTGTCAATATGCTCACTGCTCCCCTAGATGATTTCATTAAAAGATGTAATTTGTAAAATGGGGTCACTTATGGGAAGTACTGCTGTCATGATACCTCAGGGGCTCTGCCAATGTGACATGGAACCCGCAAACCATTCCAAGGAAATCTGCACTCCAATATGGCGCTCCTTCACTTCTGTGCCTAAAAAGTAGTTTTTGACCACATATGGGGCATTACTGTACTTCGGAGACATTGTGTAACAAATTTTGTGGTCCAAAAATGGAACTTTTCATCTTGTGATAAAGCTGGAACCTTAGCGGCTCTCTAAATATGACAGAGTCCACAATTTATTCCAGACAATTTTGCACTTCAAAAATCAAATAGTGCTCCCTTCCCTTCCAAGCCCTGCCGTTTGCCCAAACAAGAGTTTAAGCATACATGGGGCATCCCAGTACTCAGGAGAAATTGCACAACAAATTACGTGGTCCATTTTCTTCTGTTACCTTTGTTAAAATGAAAAAATTTGGGTCTAAAGCAACATTTTTGTGAAACAAACGTCATTTTTAATTTTCATGGTTTAAGGTTTTAAATTTCCGTGAAACACCTGTGGGTTCAAAATGCTCACCACACCTCTAGATTAGTGATGAGCGATGGTGCTTGTTTAACCCTTTAAACGAGCAGGCTCGGGTACTGGCCGGGTAGTTTGGGCATGCACAGCATTTCAGAAACAGCCTCCGCGGCTGTTAGACAGCTGTGACACATGCAGGGATAGCCTGTCAAACAGGCCAGAATAAGATTAAAAAAAAACACAAATACACATATTTGGTACTGCCGCTTTCAGAAACTATCAAAAGATCTATAAAAAAAAATAAAATAAAATTAATCTGATCAGTAAACGGCGTAACAAGAAACAAATAAACAAAAATGGCAGAATTATGTTGTTTTTTTTTAGTCTCCGTAACATTGCAATAAAATGCAATAACAGGCGATCAAAACATAACATCTATCCCAAAATGGTATCAATAATAAACGTCAGCTCGGTGCGCAAAAAATAAGCCCTCACCCGGCCCCAGAACCCTAAAAAATGGAGATGCTAAGGGTCTCGGAAAATGGCGCAATTTTTTTTTTTGGTTAAACTTTGGAATTTTTTTTCATCACTTAAATAAAAAAGAACCTGTACATGTTCGGTATCTACAAATTCGTAATGACCTGGAGAATCATAATGGCAGGTCAGCTTTATCAGTTAGTGAACATGGTAATAAAAAATAAATAAAAAATTCTGGAATTGCACTTTTTAGCAATTTCACCGCACTTGGAATTTATTGCCCGTTTTCCAGTACACTACATGGTAAAATCAATGGTGTCGTTCAAAAGTACAACTCGTCCCGCAAAAAACAAGCCTTCATATGGCCATATTTACGGAAAAATAAAGAATTATGGCTCTGGGAAGAAGGGGAGCAAAAAACTAAAACGAAAAAATCCAAGGGTGTAAAGGGGTTAATATACAAAGTGTCTCGGTCCTTAAAGAGGATAAATAATTTTGATGGGAGTGCTTCCTTAACCCCTTTTATGACCTTGGACATACAGATAAATCTAAGGTAGTCTACTCCCTTTGATGCAGGTTCTGGCGCTGAGCCCGCATCTTTCCCGGCATATAACAGCTGATTTGATCAGCTGTCATGTGCCTCCAACAGCAGAGGGTGAAATCGAGATCTACCACATGTTAAATGCCTCTGTCAATCACTGACAGCAGTATTTAACTTGAGAGCGCCGGAGGCAGGCCGGTCATAAGACCCATCCATTGGCACCAGTCACATGATTGCAGCACGCCGATGGGTTGGCTTGACAAACGCCAGAATTATGTTTTGTTTGTTTTTTGTCACTGCACCATTGCAATAAAATGCAATAACAAGTGATTAAAACATTATATCTACCTCAAAATGGTATTAATAAAAATATCAGCTCGGGGCGCAAAAAATAAGTTCTCACCCAGCCCCAGATCCTTAAAAATGGAGACGTAACGGATCTCAGAAAATGGGGCCATTTTTTTCTTATTACAAAAACTTTGGATTGGTTTTTCACAACTTAAAAAAGAACCTATACATGTTGGGTATCTGCAAACTCGTAATAACTTAGAAAATCATAATGACAGGTCAGTTTTAGCATTTAGTGAATGAACATGGCAAATAAAAATTCAAAAAACAATTGTGGAAGTGAGGGCAAAATACAAGTCCTCACTCAGCCATATTGACGAAAAAATAATAAAGTTATGGCTCTGGGAAGAAGGGGAGAAAAAGCGAAAACGCAAAAAAGGAAAATCGCAAGGTTGTGAAGGGGTTAAGGACCAGACTATGTTCTTTTTCTTTATTAACAATGCATTCCATTAGCTTTTTTTCTTTTTTTTTTTTTTTAGATGTAGGGGTGTAAGGAGGCAAAGCCCTGCAGAACTAAGAGGAGAGAAGTTGCAGATGGGATGAGGTTAGCCAGTGCTCCAGGTCGGGTGACGTCAGAGAGGCCAGCTCAGGAGATAAAAAGCAAGTGCGCCAAAAAAAAAAGGCTTACTTGGCGCCAAAAAGAGAAACAGTGAAGGTCGCAGCAATTTCCGGAGCAATCATTGCAGACGGTAGTTGCGTGCGTCAGCAGAGCCCAGACATAGACTGTCAAGCCCCGAACAATGCCGGTCAAGGTTCCTAGCCCAGACGTCGACGGTCAAGCCCTGAAGACCCGAACAATGCCGGTTAAGGTTCCCTGAGTAACGCCGGCCAACAGTGCAGGAACAGGCTCCGGCGGCACAGTTCTTGGAAGCATATGTCAGCAACAGGGGATCGCAGAAGTTCTGGAGACACCAGGCCAGGGATCCGTGTTTGGGCCGGCGATTAGAGAAGATGCTTAAGATGGGCAGTTTTCTCCGACAGGAACATACGCTACCGGTCGCGGGTGGAAGGAGGGCCAAGAGTCAGATGGGGACCATCAGACACTAGAGCGGCGCAGCAAAAGTGGATTAAAGTTCTGTAAGAGACAGGGAAGTGGTTTATGACCGGGCCAGAGAACTTCCGAAGCTTCCAAAGACTGCCCTCTGAGAAGTACAGTAATTGACAACTTAGCTTTCTATGGGGCTGTGTAAGATCCAGTTTAAGGCCCAGTTAAATAATTGTATTGTCATTGTTGATAGAAATATGGTGATCCATTTACGTGTCTTTTTAATTTTTTTTATTAAACAACTTTTCTTTTTTTTTTTTGCGTAAAAATAGGATTTTTTTTCCTTTTCTACATATTTTTTTTTAGTGTTTAGTCAGCGTTAAATCAAAAGCACAATATATTAGGCTTTGACCTATTTACATCTGGAGGCCAATATTAAATCTCCAAATCCCATAGCAACCATCGGCTTCCCGAAAAAAAAATCGCGGTGGAGTGATCTTCCTCTGTCAAAGTCCATACACGCCGTTGTCTCTATTAACCGCAGCATGTAAGAGGGTAATGGAGAAGTTTCAAATCGCAGATGCTCCCATTTCCCATATGTAGTGAGTATTCTGCATGAGGCAACTATGGTACTATAAAAAGGACAAGGAGTCTAAAATATTGGAGGATATGAAAGGTTAAAACAAATCTGTCTTTTATGATTGCTTCCTAAATATTTATTTTTTTGAGAAAATTATATATACAGTGGGGAAAAAAAGTATTTAGTCAGCCAGCAATTGTGCAAGTTCTCCCACTTAAAAAGATGAGAGAGGCCTGTAATTGACATCATAGGTAGACCTCAACTATGAGACAAAATGAGAAAACAAATCCTGAAAATCACATTGTCTGATTTGGAAAGAAATTTTTTTTTAAATTTTGGTGAAAAATAAGTATTTGGTCAATTACAAACAAGCAAGATTTCTGGCTCTCACAGACCTGTAACTTCTTCTTTAAGAGGCTCCTCTGTCCTCCACTCATTACCTGTAGTACTGGCACCTGTTTGAATTTGTCATCAGTATAAAAGACACCTGTCCGCAACCTCAAACAGTCACACTCCAAACTCCACTATGGTGGAGACCAAAGAGCTTTCGAAGGACACCAGAAACAAAATTGTAGCCCTGCACCAGGCTGGGAAGACTGAATCTGCAATAGGCAAGCAGCTTGGTGTGAAGAAATCAATTGTGGGGCAATAATTAGAAAATAGAAGACATACAAGACCACTGATAATCTCACTCTATGTCTTCCAATCTTCTGACTGTAGCCAGACTGCGCGTTGCGCATGCGCAGTCTATAAAGGCTTCAGACAGAGGGACGCATCTCCGGTTATATTATAGATAATGTCCAGCAATGCCATCAACTTAGAACTGGCAGCAACCAGTGGGACCCAGCTACACTCATCCACAGTTTGGAGACATGAGGCCAAGAGTGGTCTTCATGGAAGAATTATGGCTAAAAAGCCATACCTTTGAAATGGATACAAGGCTAAACAACTGAACTATGCATGAAAACCTATGAAATAGAGTCCAGAAAAATGGCTGCAGGTGCTCTAGGCTGATGAGTCAAAATATGAAATATTTGGCAATAACTGAAGGAAGTTTGTTCATTGAAGGGCTGGAGAGAGGTTTAATAATGTCTGTTAGCAAGAAACAGTGAAGCAATGTGGAGGTTCCTTCCAAGTTTGGGACTGCATTTTTGCCAAAGGAGTTGGAGATTTGGTCAGGATTAGTTGTGCCCTGGATGCTGAGAAATACAGGAAGATGCTTATCCATAATGCTATGCCATCAAGAAGGCATCAGACTGGCTCCAAATGTATTCTGCAGCAGTACAATGACTGGGGGCTAACGCTACTACAGGGATACAAGCACCTTCTAGCATGGATCCATTTTTGCATCTTCTATAATTATTTTATTGTTTATAATCATGTTAATTTTTCTATGGCTCTAGACATTTTATATCCTTCTCTTTGGGGCTGTGGACCAATATTAATTCACTTTGCTTTAATTATTCTTAAACACTAATCTTATTCAAGTAACAATTGATAGATATTACATCAATATAGTTGTTAATCTACTATACGATTTGGTTTAACATGAATATGTATGCACTCTTTGTAATTGTACCGATATGCATTTATGTCCCATTCCCATAAGTCATTGTTATCAAACATATTATATTGCCTGTAACCATTATCCCTGCTATGTAGTTTTTTTGTCCATTGTGGTTCAATTTTTAATCATCTTTACTTTCATTTTTAACTATATTGTTCATCCAAAAAAATACATTTTTGTGAGCTTTTGAACCAAATTCTTTATAGATTTATATTATTGTATTATTGGTGTCTGAGTTTACACTCATCATTATAGATTTCATCTATACTATTTTAGTGTTGTCGTTCCTGTATACACTTGTTATCACATATACTATTGTTGTCATTTTGACTTAAGCCAGCGACCACAAATCTGCAGCCAATGTCATTAAAGTGAACCTGTCAGCAGGATTTTGCTAAGTAAACTACAGACAGTGTCATGTTGGGGTTGCTGCACTGATTAATATGATACCTGGGGTGAAGAAATCCGTCTTGTGGTTCTTGTGTAATCAGTGTTTGCAGTTTTGAGTTGATGATATGCTCGTGCTCTGGGGTGGGACTGTAGACAGGGACTTATCCTGGTGCTCTAGGCCAGATCAGCAAGAAAAGACCTGACCACGGGCCACCCCGAAGCACAAGTATGTTCCTCATCATAGAGAAAGCCAGATAGAGACACAGGGGCGGCCTGTAGGAAGGTATTTTCTTGCTGATCTGGCCCAGAGCACCAGGATAAGACCCTGCCCACAGTCCCACCCCGAAGCACGAGAACCTAATTATTTCCAAACTGCAAACACAGATTACACAAGAACCACAAGACGGATTTCTTCACCCCAGGTATCATATTAATCAGTGCAGCAACCCCAACATGACAATGCCTGTAGTTTACTTAGCAAAATCCTGCTGACAGGTTTGCTTTAAGAACTCTCTTCAGTGCAAAGAAGAACTAGGAGTACTGGAACTTATGATACGGTCCCCACAGAGCCCTGATCTCAACATAATCGAGTCTCTGTGGGATTACACGAAGAGACAGAAGGATTTACATAAGCCTACACCCACAGAACATTTGTGGTTAGTTTTCCGAAGAGGTATGGAACAACCTCCCTGAAGCGTTCCTTCAAAAACTGTGTACAAGTGTATTTCGGAGAATTTATGCCACTTTGAAGGCAAAGGCAATCACACCAAATATTGATTTGATTTAGATTTCTCTTTTGTTCACTCACGATGCAATTTGTTCACTGCTACAAATAAACTATTCACACTTCTATTTTGAAAGCATTCTTACTTTAGAGCATTTTTTCTACAACTTGCCTGAAACTTTTGTACAGTACTGAATATGTAACCATACTAAGTGCCTAGAAATACTCGCCTTCATTGGCAATCCTTTTTGTTGCCTGGTGGGTGGAACAATTCATTTTTTTCTGCCCACAATCCGTTTTTGTCACATTTCGTCTGGTATGGTCGCTATGTGGATGACATCCTTCTCCACTGGTCGGGGGAAATAGCGACAATACCAGACTTTATTCATTATGTTAATTCCAATTATTTAAATTGGCGATTCACTTTTTCCAGCCCAGGCAAAAGTGTTGAATTTTTGGATATCTCCCTGCGTGGGAATATGGCAGATAAAATTTTTGTAAGCTCTCCATATCGTAAACCAATCAGTGGCGATACCACACTACGAGCTGATAGCTGTCATCCATTTCATACCATTGCTGATATACCTTATGGGGAATTCATTAGAGCCAGAAGACTGTTCAAATGATGCTGATTTTTCAAGAGAATCTAATAATATTAAGCCTAGGCTAAAATAAAGGGGATGTACAGATGATATTAGATACAGCATATTGGAAAGTTTCAGGAATGAAAACAATAGAAATGTTAATAAATCGGAAAAAAAAGGAGAAAAAAATAAAATAAAAAATATCATGACGAACATTCCTCTTTTACATCAGGACGAAACTCTCCATGAAATCCTAAGTAAACAATACAGATGTGTGGCCAAGAGGGGCAAATCAATAGGAAACATACTTTCCCCGAGCCAATATAAAAATCCCACTAAAAACGCAACATGGTTTTTTAGTAAAGGATTTCATAAATGCTTTGGAAACAAATGCAATGTCTGTTGTTTTTCATAAAAAACTCAAGATAGATTGTCGTTTTAATATTTCATCAACTGTGAAACTAGCCATGTCATTCATGGCATAGTGTGCAATACTTGTGAAAAGAGGTATATAGGGTGTACAAGCCGCAAATTAAAAAAGAGAATTGCGGAACACATTTAGAATTTCAATAATAATATCACATATTCAGGAGCAGTTTGACATTTTTTAGAAAAAACATGAGAGTAATTTGGATAGCTTCAGGGTTTTTGTTTTGGAGAAAGTGACTAAGCCAAATAGAGGAGGTAGCTGGCAGCAAAAGCTTTCCATGAGAGAAGCCTTTTGGATTATTTCCCTGGACAGGAAGCAACCAAAAGGTTTGAATTACAGAAATGACAAAATGTATATATACTGAATGAGGTTGACATCAATTATGAATATGACATTTCTTGCTACATGTATAGGTGTGGCTGTCCTTACCATATTATATTAATGCTCTATGTTTGGTATCTATTGATACACTTCATCGTTGTACGTATGTGTTATACGTGTTGCTTTATTGTTTGGTTTTGTTTTGTTTTTTTTGTGTTTGGTATTTTTTTTCTTTCTTCTTTTCCTACACTGACTGTGGAGGGTGTTCCCTCATGAATGCTACACATGATTTGTTTAACCCCTTTACAACCCAAGGTGGTTTGCACGTTAATGACCAGGCCAATTTTTACAATTCTGACCACTGTCACTTTATGAGGCAATTACTCTGGAACGCTTCAACGGATCCCACTGATTCTGATTTTGTTTTTTCGTGACGTATTGTACTTCATGATTGTGGTAAAATTTCTTCGATATCACTTGCGTTTATTTGCGAAAAAAACGGAAATTTGGCGAAAATTTAGCAATTTTCAAAATTTGAATTTTTATCCCCTTAATTCAGAGAGAAATGTCACACAAAATAGTAATAAATAACATTTCCCACATGTCTACTTTACATCAGCAGAATTTTGGAACAAAAATTTTTTTTTTATTATTATTATTAGGGAGCTATAAGGGTTAAAAGTTGACCAGCGATTTCTCATTTTTCCAACAAAATTTACAAAAACATTTTTTAGGGACCACATCATATTTGAAGCCACTTTGAGGGGTCTTTATGACAGAAAATACCCAAAAGTGACACCATTCTAAAAACTGCACCCCTCAAGGTGCTCAAAACCACATTCAAGAACTTTATTAACCCTTCAGGTGCTTCACAGGAATTTTTTGAATGTGGAAGAAAAAAATTAACATTTAACTTTTTTCACAAAAATGTTACTTTAGACCCAATTTGTTTTATTTTCGCAGGGGTAACAGGAAAAAATGGACCCCAAAATTTGTTGTAAAATTTACCCTGGGCATACAGATACCCCATATGTGGGGAAAAACCACTGTTTGGGGGCACGGCAGGGTTCGGAAGGGAAGGAGCGCCATTTGACTTTTTGAATGTAAAATATGCTTGAATAATTAGCGGATGCCATGTTGCATTTGGGGAGCCCCTGATGTGCCTAAACAGTGGAAACCCCCCACAAGTGACACCATTTTGGAAACTAGGCCCCTCAGGGAACTTATCTAGATGTGTGGTGAGCACCTTGAACCCCCAAGTCCTTTACAGAAGTTTATAACATGGAGCCGTGAAAATAAAAAAATCTAACTTTTTCCACAAAAATGATGTTTTAGCCCCAATTTTTTTTATTTTCACAAGGGTAAGAGGAGAAAATGGACCCCAAAAACTTTTGTGCAATTTCTCCTGAGTACGCCAATACCCCATATGTGGGGAAAATACAGTGTTTGGGCGCACGGAAGAGTTCAGAAGGGAAGGAGCACTGTGTGACTTTTTGAACGCAAAATCGGCTGGAATTGAGAGCGGACGCCATGTCGCGTTTGGAGAGCCCCTGATATGCCTAAATAGTGGAAACCCCCCACAAGTGACGCCATTTTGGAAACTACACCCCTCAAGGATTTTATCAAGGGGTATAGTTAACATTTTGAACCCAGAGGTACGACACAGAATTTGATAACATTAGGTCATCATATTGAATAAGTTGTCATTAGTCTTGAGCGCAAGTGCTCACTACTTGAGTTTGCATCGGGTACTCAGGTATGCACCATGTATTGCGTGTGCTCGGGTGACATGCTCGAGTCCCCGCCCGCATGTTTCACGGTTACTAGACACCCAAAAAAAAACATGCGGGGGATCGCTCGTGCATGGTAGGCAATCCCCGCAAGGTTTTTTGGCTACGAAGCATATGAGGCGGAGACTCAAGCATGTCACTCGAGCACCCACGATACTCAATTCATACCCAAGCACCCGTTGCAAACTCAAGTAGCGAGCACTTGCGCTCAACACTAGTTGCCATATCGTCATCTTTTTTTTTTTTTACCTTTGAAAAAAAAAAAACAACCATAACCCCAACCCCAGCCCTAGTTCCTAGTGCGGTATAAGTGATTAGACGACTTTATTCTTCGAGTCGGTGCGACTACAGAGATACCAGAATCATATGGGGTATTTATGATTGACAGCTGTCACACACTAAAAGACATATATTTTGTAAAATCTAGTTTTTGCATCGCCATATTTTGAGAGCTATAATTTTTCCATATTTTGACAGAGTCATGTGACGGGTTTTTTGCGTTTTTTTGCGGGATGAGTTGACGTTTTTATTGGTGCCATTTTCAGGCTTGTGACATTTTTTGATCGCTTTCTATTCCAGCTTTTGGGAGGCAGAATAAACAAAAACCAACAATTCAGGAATTGTTTTTTTAATTTTTTTATTCTGCTCCGCGTGTGGTAAAATTGATAAGGCAGCTTTATTCTTCGGGTCAGTATGTTTACAGCGGTACCACATTTATATCATTTTTCTATGTTTTGGCGCTTTTACACAATAAAAGCTATTTTATAGAAAAAATTATTTTTTTGCATCGCTTTATTCTGAGAGCGATAACTTTTTTATTTTTCGGCTGATTGAGCTCTATGGCGGCTTGTTTTTTGCGGGACAAGATGACGTTTTCAGCGGTATCATTTTTATTTATATTCCTCTTTTTGATTGCGTGTTATTCCATTTTTTGTTTGGCGGTATAATGATAAAGCATTGTTTTTTGCTTCGTTTTTTATTTTTTACAGTGTTCACTGAAGGGGTTAACTAGTGGGACAGTTTTATAGGTCAGGTTGTTACAGACGCGGCGATACCAAATATGTGTACTATTGTTTGTTTCGTTTTTTTTCATAATAATATTTATTGATGGGTACATTATATTTTTATTTTTGGTGGATTATTTTTTTTATTTTTTTTTATATTTTTACAATTTTTTTTTATTTTTTTTCACTTTCTGACAGTTTTTTTTATTTGTTTACTTTGTCCCACTCTGGGACTTTCACTTTTTTTTTCTGATCGCCTGCATAGCATAGGGATGGAGCAGGCTGTCAGCGCTGCACCGTGAGAAGATAGTTTGGTCATGCACTGTCTGGTGACCATGACGACATCGGGTCGTCATGGCAACATCCGGGAAGCCGCGGCAGACAGCGCTGGAGACCGGAAGAGGAGGTGAGTATACCGATCACCTTCCCTTAGCCACCGCAATCCTGCGATCGACTTCGATCGCAGCATTGCGGGGGTTAATGTGCTGGGAGCGGTGCGGGACCACTCCCTGCACATAGTACCGGGTGTCAGCTGTGACAGTCAGCTGACACACAGCGGCGATCGCGCCCGCACAGCCTGTGTGCGCGCGCGATCACCATGACGTACTAATACAGGTCAGGCTCTTAAAGCCCAGGGCACAGACGTGTATTAATACGTCATGGACTTTAAAGGGGTTAATTAGTTAGCACATGACAAAATGTGGTTTTGGTGTTTTTTAATGTGGTTGTGACACCTCAGTATTCATGCTCTATGACTAAGGGCCCAGTAGAAACGCGTCAGAGCGGTTCCTGTACTACATCATTCTTGTATGGATTTTTAAAGATATGTATTTGGAATAAAGCTTGAAGATTTTTTATTATTGGATGAACCTGTCCACCTATTTTTCGCATTGCATGCTAAGTGCCTAGTTTAGAAGCATCACTTTACGAGCTAGCTTTTACAAGAGGACTGCGAAGGTCAAAATTATTTTATGCCTATTGCTCACCAGAGTATGCTGTTTTTTGTTAAATGCACAAGACAATTCCAGAGATATGGTCCTTTTTATTTAATACTAACTTTCAAAAATAAGAACACAAACTGGAGACTTTTGACCTGGTCCTCCTTAAGTCTGCAACACAATTACTTAAACTTTATCAATTAACTTAAATTTTTAGATTATTCACACAATAGAAAGTAAAGTCTCTGATATCATGGCACACTCCGTTCATGAATTTGACATAGGGCCTTTTCCCTGTTAACTATTTTTGCAAATTTTTCAAAATGACGCAAGAGATGTGACTTTTTGATTAAGGCCCACGATCAGGAATAGCAGCGTTTTAAACGCAGCGTATTTTCGCTGCATCCAACATTGTAAGCAAAGTGGATGTGAATTTCTGTAGCGGAGATGCTAGTCTCCGCTGTGTATTTTTAACCACTGAATGTCATTACATATGGTGTATCTGTATGTAACTAAAACACAAGTGCGGTAATTAGAACGCAGCGTTTTGGATGCAGCGAAAATACGCTGCATCCAAAACGCTGATATTCCTGATCGCAGGAACATAGCCTAACAAGGAAAAAAACAAAAAACTCTCCAGGAGACGGATGGGGGTGAAGTTGTGCCAAATTGTATGACTTTTTAAAAAGTCACAATTGATGAATCAGGCGAAAACATCTGGAATCACTAAACTTTGCCCATAAAGCATAACACAAAACAGGTGAGCACATATAAGATAGACTTCAAAAAAGAGAGCAAATTAAGAAATGAATTGGGTGCAAATAAAAAAAAAAAACGCATAAAAAACATCAAAAACTAGACAAAAACAGGTGCAAACGCAATGATGAATCGAGGCCAAAGGGTTAAAGGAGTAAGCCCATTGCAGAAGCTTGAATTACTGTGTTGCTAATTTTCTCCCATTCTTAAAATAAATTAGTTTAGATACTGGGTAGATGGGTATACAATTTACATTTTTATAAAAGCTGTAAAATGCACAAGTAAATAGTTTTCTTACGTCCTGTATTTTCAAAGAGAACTTTGTCATTCAACCCAAGGCGCAGTTCAGGCATTCCGGATAGAAAAACTCTCATTTTTATGGACCCAACTATCTCACTCCGCAGGACATTTCCATTGGCACTCACCTAAGATAAAAGAACATTTTAGATCTCTCATAAGCACTGTCTGAAGAAGAAATGAAAACAAACACAAAACAAGAAATGCCGTTTGTCAAAATAAAAAAAGAATATACGGTACATGCTTATAGTCCACTTCAATAACACTTCAGCATCTTGCATGCACTCGGTTTTAAAAATCCATGTAGATTGGATCTGCAATGTGGCACTCATGTTGTGACATTACGGATGTGCGAGCACAGCAGGCAGTAAGTACGATCTGTAATGTGGCACTCACTGCCAGCTGTGAGCCCATGCTCATAATGTGACAACATTAGTGCCACATTATAGAGATACAATCTAGTACTTACGTTGTCCCCAATACAGATCAAGTACTAGAATGGATCCATAACGTGGCACTCACTGCATGCTGTGCGCCCACGTCTGGTTCTGTAATGTGGCACTCATATTGTCACATTACAGACATGGGCCCACAGCATGCAGTGAGTGCACATTACTGCCGGCTGTGGGCAACGTAAGTACCAAGTCTGTCACTGTTCCAGATCTGTGCATGTATGCATGTTACATTTTAAATAGTCAATTAATATTTTACAGAATTGCTATCTCCCAGTAATCCACATTATCTATGAACTAGAGTAAAAATCCACGTCACATCACAAATATGTGGCTGTACAGAGCTAACACTTATGTTGCTTAGAACACTGGACCAACATTGCTGGCATGGCTTCAATGCACTATAAAAAGGGGCTGCCCATATGCAGTGTAACTAAGGACTAGTACAAGAGAAGTAATGCAAAAGAACAACTTTACATGCATAGCATAACTCTTAGGCCACGTTCACACATTCAGTATTTGACCTCAGTATTTGAAAGCCAATAACAGGAGTGGAACAACCAGAGGAAAAGTATAATAGAAACACGTCACCACTTCTGGATTTATCGCCCACTGCAAGTTTTGGCTTACACATACTGATGTAAAATACTGACCAAATACTGATAGTGTGAACTTGGCCTATAGCAGATCTTTCATCAAATGTCACAATATGAAATGCTTGCATTATTCTACAGATCTCTTAAAGCCAATTAGGCAGGTATGCTTACTTTCTAAATCTGTCAGAACAGCTGTATAATGCCCACCTAGCTTTATTGATAGTTCCTCAGTATCCCTCCTCCCTGCTACTGAAATCTCATACTGCTCAGTACAAGCTGCAGCTGCCAATCGGGCTGGCTGGCTGAAGACTGAATACCCTTGATCTCATGAAATGCTCATTTTAATAACAGAATTATATAGTCAGACGTTAATTTCAAAGTAAATACTCCAGTCTCATCATGCCAAGATATCTATGTAACAATGTTTGCAGATTTATGAAAACTGGTGAAAGATCTGCTTTAAAAATTATCTTTAGTCTAAATGGACATAGGGCATGGAGAGGTACAAATGCATGATGGGCTTGAAGTTTTGTGCATAGGTACCCATAAAATTAATAGGATCCATGAATAATATTTGCTGGATGCCGTTTAGCTCCCTCTATACTGCCAAACATGCAGCCGCATCCCTCTATGGCTTATATATTCATGAAGGCTTTCAATTACGTCACAAAAATATAATAGTCACACTCACCAACAATTCCACCTTAATGATCGCCGATACACATTAAAATGGCGGCCGTTAAGGGGCCTTATTCACTCATCACGGCGATCGGGAATAAGGCTGCAGTGCCCCCCACAGCATATTCAATGGATAACGGTGATCAAGTAAAACAAAGTGTGCCGCTGTCACAATGATTTCTCTCTCCTCTGACATGATATATGTGTCAGAGGAGAGAGAACTAATGTCCCCCGGTACATCCGCCGTCCCCGGGCCCCCCTGATCTGTTCCCCGGCCCTCTGCGTCATCTTCCTGCAAAAAATAAAAAATAGTGGGCGCATGCACAGCGCGCCCGCCAAGATCTGCCGGCCGGTATCCGGCAACAGCAGATAATTTTTTTCTATGGGTTCCTTTAAATCACTGTGATCAAAAGCTAATAATTAATCAAATCCCCCTTTGTCATCTCAGTCAAATAAAACAAAAACAATTTTTTTTCATTCTTTCTTGTAGGGGTTAGGGTTGTGGTAGGATTAGGGTTGGGGTAAGGGTTGTGTTAGGGGTAGGCTTAGAGTTAGAGCTGGGCTAGGACTGTTTTTTTTTTCCAAAAGTAAAAAAAAAGCGACGATATGATGACTCGTGTTGAGCGCAAGTGTTCGCTACTTGAGTTTGCATCAGGTGCTCGGGTATGCACAGGGCATCGAGGGTGTTCAAGTGAGGAGTACCCAATACAATTAAGCAACCGATCCAAAGAAACCCCTTGCCAGAATAAGGTCCATACAAGGTGCAATACATAAAGGACTATTGCTCATCCATAATGGTCCAAAGCCCCAGGGGCTGTAGTAAGAGGACCTTGTGCGGCTTTGGACCATTATGGATGAGCAATAGTCCTTTATGTATTGCACCTTGTATGGACCTTATTATGGCAAGGGGTTTCTTTGGAAATGTTGCTTAATTATATTGGGTACTCCTTTATGGTACTTTATGAACATTGCCGCCATGTCTTATACATTACCGTGTTCTCTCCTACATGTTTTCCATGTTTCCTCTTTCTATATAGACCTCAATCATGTTTTATTTGTGATTACATATGTTTTTTTTTTTATTTATTTCTTCAAATAAAATTCCATTACTATTTTATACCTCCTGGTGATTGATGGCTACTCCATTTTTGCAGTTCTTGTGTGGCAGTAATCAGGATTGTGTGGCTAGGGAAATTTAACTCCACTTCCCAAAGATGTGATAAACCACAGTTAATTTATGTTTTAATGGGGGAGAATCACATTTTCACACAGTGCCCTGTAGGTTTGGATTTCTTTTTGCCTTAATAATAAAGGCCTTAATTTAAAAACTCCATTTTGTGTTTAACCCCTTCATGACCGCACCATTTTCCGTTTTTGCATTTTCGTTTTTTGCTCCCCTTGCTTCCAGAGCCATAGTGTTTTTATTTTTTGGGAAATATGGCCATGTGAGGGCTTATTTTTTGCGAGACGAGTTGTACTTTTAAACGCCGTTACTAGTTTTACCATATCGTGTACTGGAAAATGGAAAAAAAATTCCAAGTGCCGTGAAATTGCAAAAAAATGAAATTCCAGTTTTTTTTTTTTTTGTCTTTCCGTGTTCACTGGATGCTAAAACTGACCTGCCATTATTATTCTCCAGGTCATTATGAGTTCGTAGAAATCAAACATGTATAGGTTCTTTTTTATTTAAGTGGTGAAAAAAAAATCCAGAGTTTGCTAAAAAAAAAAATGGTGCCATTTTCCGAGACCCGAGATCTGGGGCCGAGTGAGGGCTTATTTTTTGCATGTTGGGCTGACGTTTTTATTGATACTATTTTGGGGTGGATCCGATGTTTTGATCGCCCGTTATTGCATTTTATTGCAATGATGCGTCGACCAAAAAACGTAATTCTGGCGTTTGGAATTTTTTTCTCGTTACGCCGTTTACCGATCGGATTAATTATTTTTTTATATTGATAGATCGGGCCATTCTGAACACGGCGATACTAAATATGTGTATGTGGGGGTTTATTGTTTATTTTTTTTATTTTGAATGGGGCAAAAGGGGGTGATTTAAACTTTTATATTTTTTTTATATTTTTAAAAGCATTTTTTTCTTTTTACACTTTTTGCTTGCTTCTATAGTCTCCATAGGAGACTAGAAGCAGCAACTGTCTGATCGCCTCTGCTACATAGAGGTGATGAACAGATCACCTCTATGTATCAGAAATGCTCCTGTGCTATGAGCACCGACCACTAGGTGGCGCTCATAGCGATCAGTACATGACAACCACTGGGGTCTGCTTCAGACCCAGGGTTGTCATGCCCGCCCATCAAAGACCCTGAGCTTCCGGCGCGGCGCTGTTAAGTGCCGCTGTCAGAGATTGACAGCGCCATTTAACTGGTTAACAGCCGCGGGTGGATCGCGATTCCACCCGCGGCTGTTGCGGGCACATGTCAGCTGTAAGAATCAGCTGACATGTGCTCGGTTCAGTGCGGGCTCACCGCCGGAGCCCTCACTGAACCGGGGATGATGGCCTGGGGCATACTAATACGCCCCAGGCCAGAAAGGGGTTAATTGTGTTATCTTTGTCCAATATTTAAATTTGTTTTGTGATCTGAAACATTTAAGTGTGACAAACATGCAAAAGAATAAGAAATCAGGAAGGGGGCAAACACTTTTTCACACCACTGTACATAAGCTCCCACCAGTCTGCACATTCCTATACCATTACCTCGCATACAAGTGCTTCTCACTAAATTAGAATATCATCAAAAAGTTAATTTATTGCAGTTCAATACAAAAATTGAATCTATTTCAAGTGTTATTTCTGTTAATATTGATTATTATGGCTTACAGCCAATGAAAACACAAAAGTCATTATCTCAGTAAATTAGAATACTTTATAACAGCTTGAAAAAGGTTTTTAAAATCCGAAATGTTGGCCTACTAAAATGTATGTTCAATAAATGCACTCAATACTTGGTCGGGGCTCCTTTTGCATCAATTAATGCATCAATGCGGCGTGGCATGGAGGCGATCAGGCTGTGGCACTGCTGAGGTGTTATGGAAGCCCAGGTTACTTTGATAGCAGCCTTCAGATTGTCTGCATTGTTGGGTCTGGTGTCTCATCTTCCTCTTGACAATACCCCATAGATTCTCTATGGGGTTAAGGTCAGGCGAGTTTGCTGGCCAATCAAGCACAGTGATACTGTTGTTTTTAAGCCAGGTATTGGTACTTTTGGCAGTGTGGACAGGTGCCAAGTCCTGCTGGAGAATGAAATGTCCATCTCCAAGAAGCTTGTTGGCAGAGGGAAGCATGAAGTGCTCTAAAATTTCCTGGTAGACGGCTGCGCTGACTTTGGTCTTGATAAAACACAGTGGATCTGCACCAGCAGAGGACATGGCTCCCCAAACCATCACGGATTGTGGAAACTTCACACTAGACCTCAAGCAGCTTGGATTGTGTGCCTCTCCACTCTTCCTCCAGACTCTGGGACCTTGATTTCCAAATGAAATGCAAAATTTACTTTCATCTGAAAACACATCTTGGACCACTGAGCAACAGTCCAGGTCTTTTTCTCCTTGGCCCAGGTAAGACTCTTTTGGCATTGTCTATTGGTCATGAGTGGCTTGACACAAGGAATGCGACACTTGTAGTCCATGTCCTGGATACATCTGTGTGTGGTGGCTCTTGAAGCAGTGACTCCAGCAGCAGTCCACTCCTTGTGAATCTCCCCCAAATATTTGAATGACCTTTTCGTAATCCTTTCAAGGCTGCAGTTATCCCTTTTGCTTGTACACCTTTTTCTACCACACTTTTTCCTTCCAGTCAACTTTCCATTAATATGCTTGGATACAGCACTCGGTGAACAGCCAGCTTCTTTAGCAATGACCTTTTGTGGCTTACCCTCCTTGCGGAGTGTGTCAATGACTGCCTTCTGGACAATCTGTCAAGTCAGCAGTCTTCCAAATGATTGAGGAGCCTACTGAAACAGACTAAGGGACCTTTTTAAACACTTAGGAAGCCTTTGCAGGAGTTTTTTGTTAATTATTCTAATTTACTGAGATAATGAGTTTTGTGTTTTCTTTGGCTGTAAGCCATAATCATCAACATTAACAGAAATAAACACTTGAAATTGATCACTCTGCTTGGAATGACTCTATATAATATATGAATTTCACTTTTTGTATTGAAGAACTGAAATAAATTAACTTTTTGATATTCTAATTTAGGGAGAAGCACTTGTACAATCACAAACTCATGCAAGCTTCCAATTAAGTTTAGTACATCCATTAGACAAACAGAATATTATCCATGTATACAAAGCTGGTAGTCATTCTTAGTTGATGGAAAGTCAGTGACGCTCATAGTTTCAACAGTTTTTAACAGAAATCAAAGGCATGGAGGGGAGACATGGAACAGAATCATGCAACCTCTATTTAACATAGTAATAATTTAAAAAGGAGTCTGTCACCCTCAAATTGCCAATTAAACTGCATAAACATTGATAAAAAGAATTGCAGCCAGTATAAAAATCATATCAGTGATATATAGCTTAACTTAATATTTAAAATCCATTATTATACAAATGAAGGCGCTTCGGTGCACCCTTCCATTTCCATATTAAAGTCAGTTCCTGGTCTTGATTGACAGTGCTCCGTTGGTAAGACTGTACACTATCTAAAATCAGTCTGCTTGTCTGCACTTGCACACCAAAACTGGAGAAGTACAGCAGCACGCTCCAAGGGTCGGTGCAGGAACGCACACAATATGGCTGCAGGTGCGTTCTGACACCCGGCTTCTGCCTGTCTGCAGCTGCTGCTACATGCACCTAAAGTGTAGCCAGAGGCTTCATTGTGCAGGAAAGGGCACTGGGACTTGCACCTGCTCTCTGCTAACTTCAATGCCCCTCCAGTGAAGTCACTCGAGTGGCGGCCAAAGACTGACACGAACCAGATGTCAGAGCGCACCCATAGCCACATTATGTGTGCACCCTCACTGACACTTGGGAGCATGCCGCTGACGCTCATCCAGTGTCAGTGCGCTAACAGAGATACGCAAACTGATTTTAGATAGCATTTGCTCTTATCAACAGAGCAAATCATCTGCCCATCAAGAAAAGGTACTGGGCTTTAATATGCAAATAAGACGGCATAACTGGGAACCAAGGCATAGGCCATGCCAAGGACGCATGGAAGGGCCCAATTGATTGTGATTACACAGGACTGATAAGAGCAGCTTGTCAGGTGGTGACAGAGAGGGGGATGGGAGATGAGCCGCTAACTGTTGTATATAAATCAATGGGCTGTAGAGAGGTGACTGGGATGGCAACTTCTCTCCAGGAATGTAGCTACTGCCAGGGTCTGGTGGTCAAGCTCAGTGGAAATAAGCTGTACACTGTGCAAGACAAAAGCTCTCATTGCAGGAGAATGACAGAAGATTAAAAAAGCAAGTCTTGCTTTCTTTCCATACTGTCTAAATAATGCAATTTAATAACTTGAAAATACCTCTTTAAGCCTGGGTTCACATGAGTGCTAACACTTCCAATTTTCTGTGCATACTAATAGACAATTTAAAATGACAGTGCTGGGTCCATCACTTGATAGAGAGCCCCCACACCTGACGGACCCTTCATACCTTCTCGCAGCATTTAAGATCTTTGTCATAGTGACTGTCATTTTACCAGGGAAAAAAAAAAGATATCCTGTGCCATTTTTTCCAGTAAATATTGTGTAGACTATGACAAAGGCTCCAAACACTACCGAACATATACTGCATGATCCCTCAGGAGCGGGCGTTACAAGCTGCTTTACCCTGGGTTTTGGGGATTTGAGACACTCCTCACCTCATCAGAACAAGTCTATCGGAAAGTAGGGTGGAATTTCTCAGACCACTACAGCAAAGTGTGTATAGATTAATCTGAGAAGCCATTTTATAGAAATAGAGAGAGAAATGGAAGTCTGTGAAACCATGCAAGAAACGTTAAAGGAAAAGCACAAGGTATTTTATAAATGCATTTCTCAAGACCTAGTCATTAACTGATGCAGTCACTTACAAGTAGGTTGACTGACTCAATCACATCCAGAAACACTTCATTTTTTCTATATTTTATTCCCTCTGATCTCCAAGAGACAGCATTGGTGACTGTGGCAGGAGGGCGAGGAGCTCCAGTTTCCAGCTTGTGTCCTTCTTGAGTGATGTATCTGCACAAATAAGACAAATACATACACATTTCTAAACAAATGTTCTAAAAACTTCCTTCTCACATCAAGCTTGTGTCGCAGACGAAATAATTGCGCTTTAGAGAACCCAAATAGTAATGAGAATTGTTCAAATACCAGCTTTAATTTCTTCAAGACAAATAGTTCACAGACAATATAATATTTACACTGTAGAAAAAACACTGTTGTAAAAACTTTCAAAAAGGTGAAATCCACTTAATATGGATCTTCTGAAAGCCACAGATATCTGTATGAGATTAAATCTGGAAAGGCTACACTTGGATCCCCAGCAATTTCACTGTATTCAAGTCAGTGGAGCTTTGTTTAGTGTCAGATTTCAAGAAAATGAAATATTATAACCTAAAGAGCAGAGACTATCGAAGCATAGTGTAGTCGCTTGTATCTGATAAGTACTGCTGGTGTAAGCTCAAAAATGTTTTCAATCAATTTGATCTTATTTGTGCACTGGAGACAGTATCCATTGTTAATTATACAGTGCTCACAAGACGGCAGTTTCCCAATATGTGAGGGTCTGAGGTGTGGGATGTGCATCTATATGTACATTAGGGTGACGGAGTTCTATAGAAAAAAATAAAAATGTGTTTTATTCAAAGTCTCACCCCCTATAATTGTTACACATAATGATCTCTAATATCTTTAACCTCTTTATGACATGGAACGTAGTAGTACGCCCCACGTCATAACCCCATGTTCAGCGCGGACTCCGGCGCTGAGCCCGCACTTTACCGGGCACATGATAGATGATCTATACAGCTGACATGTGCCAGCAACAGCCGCGGGTGGAATTGCGATCCACCCGTGGCTGTTAACTAGTTAAAAGCCGCTGTAAATCTATGACAGCGGCATTTAACTCGCGCAAACTGGATTTGTGTCACTTGTCCCGCCCATCAGCAACCCCGTCACATGATCGCAGGTCACCGATGGGTTGGCATAACAACCCAGGGTCTGCAGAAGACCCCTGTGGTTGCCACTGCCAGGTTGCTATGAGCGCCACCCAGTGGTCGGCGCTCATAGCAAGTGAGCAAATCTGCTACACACAGACGATCTGCTCATCGCCTGTGTGTAACAGAGGCGATCAGACAGCTGCTGCTTCTAGTCTCCCATGGAAACTATTGAAGCGTGCAAAAAGTGTAAAAAAAAGTGTTTTAAAAAATATATAAAAAGTTTAAATCACCCCCCTTTCGCCCCATTCAAAATAAAACAATAAAAAAATCACACCCACACAAATTTGGTATCGCCGTATTCAGAATCGCCCGATCTATCAATATAAAAAAATAATTAATCCGATTGGTAAACGGCATAACGAGAAAAAATTCTAAATGCCAAAATTACGTTTTTTTGGTCACCGCAACATTGCAATAAAATGAAATAACGGGCGATCAAAACATCGGATCTACCCCAAAATGGAATCAATAAAAACATCAGCTCAGCGCACAAAAAATAAGCCCTCACCCGGCCCCAGATCCCGACAAAATGGAGATGCTAAGGGTCTTGGAAAATGGCGGGTTTTTTTTTTTGTTATTTTGTTGTTGTTTTTTTTATAGCAAGTTTTGGATTTTTTTTTCACCACTTAAATAAAAAAGAACCTATACATGTTTGGTGTCTACAAACTCGTAATGACCTGAAGAATAATAATGGCAGGTCAGTTTTAGCATTCAGTGAACATGGTAAAAAAAAACAAAAAAAAAACAACCCTGTGGAATTGCATTTTTTTTTTTGCAATTTCACGGCACTTGGAATTTTTTTCCCATTTTCTAGTACACCATATGGTAAATCGGGTGATGTTGTTCAAAATACAACTTGTCCCGTAAAAAATAAGCCCTCACACGGCCATATTGACGGAAAAATAAAAAAGTTATGGCTCTGGGAAGAAGGGGAGCAAAAAAAAAGAAAATGCAAAAACTGAAAATGCTCCGGTCATGAAGGGGTTAAAAAAATATATCAATATTGAATTGTACCTGTCTGACACAAAGGAAGACCACATGGCTTGGATCCACAGGGGGTCTTCCTGTAGCAACTCAGCTGGTGGGGGTGTAAATCCTTGGCTTGAAGCTGTCTAGGTGAGATATTTGTCACTCACTGTCTCTTGCCCCCCCCCCCCTACTCCCCCAGATGCAAAAGTGTCCAGTTACAACTCCACACTGATGGGCTGGATGACTTCCTGAAGTCTGTGGAAGATAGTGGCCACTTTAGGGAGATAGACGGGATCTGGCCTAAAGATCACTCTGTTGTCCAGGATCTGTGTAAATGGCAAGGCTATAGACAGGGCCTGAATGTCACTAATTCTCCTGGCCAAGGTTAAAGCTATCAGTAAAGCTGTCTTAAGGGAGAGGTTTTTGAGAGTTGCTGACTCCATTGGCTCAAAAGGCACGCTAGTTAAGGCCGTAAGAACCAGATTTAGGTCCCAAGGGACCAAGCTATTTTTAACAATAGGTCTGGATCTGAAAGCTGCCTTGATAAAACGAGAAATCCAGTAGTTACTTGCTAGATCGCAGCTATACAGGGCGCCCAGGGCAGATACCTGAACTTTTAGGGTGCTGGTGGACAACTAGCTCAATACCTTTCTGCAGAAATTCTTGGATTTTCCCAATTGGTGCCCCCTCGCCAACTCTAGACCCTGAGAAGGATAAGAATTTATTCCAGGTTCGGGAATAAATCCGGGTTGTAACTGGCTTTCTGCTCTGCATCAGGGTAGTTATTAGATTTTGGGAAAACCCTTTTTGTTTCAGCAACGACTCTTCAAGTTCCATGCCGTCAAGTGGAGGCCCACTGCTTGAGGATGGGATATCGGCCCCTGGAAGAGGAGATCCGGAACCTCGGGAAGGACCCAAGGGTTGGAGATAGACATGCTCCTCAAGCACGAGAACCAGGGTCTCTTGGGCCAGAAGGGTGCGATCAAAAGAACCCTCGTCTGGTCTTCCCTGATTTTTCTTATGACCCTGGGAAGTAGTAACAGCGGGGGAGGAGGGGGGAAGTCATATGCCAGGCTGAAGTTCCAAGGTACCAGGAGAGCGTCCACCGCCAATGGATTTTCTTTTGGGATTCAGAGAACTGAAGATTTTTGTCTTACGATTCAGCTTAGTGGCAAATAAGTCTACTACTGGAGACCCCCATCTTCGGACTATTTGGGTAAAGATCTCCTGATTTAGTTCCCATTCCCCTTGCAACAGAGAATAGCGGCTGAGGTAATCCGCTCTGGAGTTTTCTGCTCCCCTTACATGGAGGGCCGTCAAGGAAAGGAGATGACTTTCTGCAATCTGAAAGAGATGATCTGTCAGTCATCAGTGATCTTGACCTTGTACCCCCTGGTGGTTCACATAAGCTACTGTAACTTGATCTGAGAGAACCTTAATGTTTTGACCTTGGAGGGAGCCTAAGAAACAATTCACCGCCTTATCCACTGCCAGAAGTTACTTTGCATTGGAGGAAAGGTTCTTCTCGTTATCTGACCAGGTGCCCTGAATCACCATATCCCCCAGGTGGGCTCCCCACCTCCTGGAACTAGCGTCTGTGGTGATTATCCTAGTAACCTTAGGTGCCCAGGGAATCCCTTGGGATAGATTTGCCTCATCCTGCCACCATTGTAAGGGTTTCACTGACCGAGATGATAAAGAGAAAATTGCTTCTAAGCGCCCTTTAAGAGAAACTTAATTATGTAACACAAATCCCTGGAATGGCATTGTGCCCATAGAACCCATGAGTAACGTGAGGGTACCCAACAGGGTCATTGCTCCTCTAAGGGACATGACCAGATTGGCTATGGCTTTCTCCACCTGGATCTTAATCCTTTGTATTTTAGTTTCCGGAAGGTAACATTTTTGAGCTACTGAATCCAGCATAATCCCTAAAAATTGTTGAACCCTTGAGGGTACCAACTTGGATTTTTCTAAATTCAGCACCCAGCCCAGATTTTTAAGGATGGACATCACCGCCTTTAGGTGTTTTTTACATTAGTAGGTCGAATTCCCTCCCACTAAAAAATCATCCAGATAAGGAATAATTAGAATATCATGTTCCCGGATATGAGCCATAACTTCTGCCACTACTTTAGTAAACACCAGAGGGGCTATGGCAAGACCGAATGGCAGGACCCTGAACGGAAAATGTTTTATTTCTCCCTCCATAATTATGGCCACCCTCAGGTATCTTTGATATTCTTCAAGTATAGGAAAGTGATAGTACGCATCCTTAAAATCCAAGACTACCATGTCACACCCAGAAAAAAGTAATTTTATTGTCAAACTAATGGACTCCATTTTAAATGTGCGAACATTCAAGAACCTATTTAGGGCTTTCAGGTTAATAATAGTTCTAAAGGAACAGTCTGGTTTATAAACCAGCAAGAGGGGAAGAGTAGAACCCCAACCCTTTTTCTGCCGCTGGGACCTCCACCGGGACTGCCTTCTGCACTAAATCCATCACCTCTTTTTATAGGGCTAGTTGTTCTTTCTCAGAGGAACAGACCGGGGTCAAGATGGATCGCCTGGAATTCAAACCTCAGACCCGAACCCATCAGATCAAGGATCCAGTTACTGGCTGAAATATTTGTCCAGGCAGGTAAGAAGCCCAACAGCCTCCCCACTACCTGGCCTAAGAGTCATTGACTCGGCTTCCGGGGTCCCTGGGAAGAAGAACCGAACAGAAGCCCTTAATCTTTGGGCCTGCGATCCTCCCACTTGTCTTGTTCTTTTTGCAGTCTTTCACAGACAAATATTCTTTTGTGAAATGAGCATCCACAGGTCCACATGAATAGACTAGGGCAGTGATGGCGAACCTTTTAGAGACCGAGTGCCCAAACTGCAACCCAAAACCCACTTATTTATTGCAAAGTGCCAACACGGCAATTAAACCTGAATACTAAGGTTTTAGTTTAGAACAAACAACTCATACAGAGAGCGGGTGGGCAGCAGAGTAAGCAGGCATATCAGAGAGCAGGCGGGGGGGGGGGGGCGCGACACAGAGCAGGCGGGGGGGGCGACACAGAGCAGGCGGGGGGGGGCGACAGAGCAGGCGGGGGGGGCGACAGAGCAGGCGGGGGGGCGACAGAGCAGGCGGGGGGGGGGCGACACAGAGCTGGCGGGGGGGGGCGACAGAGCAGGCGGGGGGGGGGCGACACAGAGCAGGCGGGGGGGGCGACACAGAGCAGGCGGGGGGGGGCGACACAGAGCAGGCGGGGGGGGCGACACAGAGCAGGCGGGGGGGCGACAGAGCAGGCGGGGGGGGCGACACAGAGCAGGCGGGGGGGCGACAGAGCAGGCGGGGGGGCGACACAGAGCAGGCGGGGGGGGGGCGACACAGAGCAGGCGGGGGGGGGGCGACACAGAGCAGGCGGGGGGGGGGCGACACAGAGCAGGCGGGGGGGGCGACACAGAGCAGGCGGGGGGGGCGACACAGAGCAGGCGGGGGGGGGCGACACAGAGCAGGCGGGGGGGCGACACAGAGCAGGCGGGGGGGCGACACAGAGCAGGCGGGGGGGCGACAGAGCAGGCGGGGGGGGCACACAGAGCAGGCGGGGGGGGCGACAGCAGGCGGGGGGGGCGACACAGAGCAGGCGGGGGGGGCGACACAGAGCAGGCAGGGGGGGGCGACACAGAGCAGGCAGGGGGGGGCGACACAGAGCAGGCGGGGGGGGCGACACAGAGCAGGCGAGGGGGGCGACACAGAGCAGGCGGGGGGGGCGACACAGAGCAGGCGGGGGGGGCGACAGAGCAGGCGGGGGGGCGACACAGAGCAGGCGGGGGGGGGCGACACAGAGCAGGCGGGGGGGCGACACAGAGCAGGCGGGGGGGGCAACAGAGCAGGCGGGGGGGGCCACACAGAGCAGGCGGGGGGGGGCCACACAGAGCAGGCGGGGGGGGGCCACACAGAGCAGGCGGGGGGGCGACAGCAGGCGGGGGGGGCGACAGAGCAGGCGGGGGGGCGACAGAGCAGGCGGGGGGGCGACAGAGCAGGCGGGGGGGCGACAGAGCAGGCGGGGGGGCGACAGAGCAGGCGGGGGGGCGACACAGAGCAGGCGGGGGGGCGACACAGAGCAGGCGGGGGGGCGACACAGAGCAGGCGGGGGGGCGACACAGAGCAGGCGGGGGGGCGACACAGAGCAGGCGGGGGGGCGACACAGAGCAGGCGGGGGGGCGACACAGAGCAGGCGGGGGGGGCGACACAGAGCAGGCGGGGGGGGGCGACACAGAGCAGGCGGGGGGGCGACACCGAGCAGGCGGGGGGGCGACACAGCAGTTGTCTCCCAGGTCCCCTTAAGAAAGGTAACGGCTTTTCTGTCCAAAGGGTCCTTGAGGACTCCCATATCATGAAAGGGAAGGGATGACTTCCTAGATGCTTTTGTTATTGCCACATCAAGTCTTGGGGCTTTCTCCCAAAAGGATGAGGCTGAGTCCTCAAAGGGGTATTTCCTTTTAAAGGAAGGAGGGAGAGAGCCCTTTCTGTCCACTCTTTCCCACTCTCTTCGTATCAGGCCCTGAACCCTATCATGAACCGGAAAACATTTTCTTTTTCTTTGCTCTAGGCCCCTGAACATGAAATCCTGGAAAGATTTCTATGGACTAGTGTCCATAATACCCATAGTCATACGCACTGCTTTAAACATCAATTTCATTTAATGGGAAACAATGTCACCCTATCTGAGGATGAGGAAGAAGAGACGTCAGACGTCCGAAACCGGGGAACTCTCCAAATCAGCAACTTCCTTCCTCTTTCCTTTTTTTAGAGCGCGCCTTGCTGATCTCGGATTTGACTAAGGATTTTAGTTCTGATGAAAAACTAGGGGTCTCATCTGCCAGAGTCTGGTTGATACAGGACTGACACAGCCTTTTTGGGCATGAGTCCGCTAACAGGGCTTTACACAATGTACATTCCTTGTGCCTAGTTTTGGTGACGCACTTCTTCCCCTAGTAAGAGATAATAATAGGGTGTCCCTTCTTGTCTAAGTGAACTTTCTTGAAGATCCCTTACCCATAAGACTCAAATGGCTGGTACCGGTTTGGAGAAAGGATCTTTCTCAGCTGGAAGATCGTCCCTGGAGGCTGCAGATTCATCTATTATTATTATTATTTATTATTATAGCGCCATTTATTCCATGGCGCTTTACATGTGATAGGGATATACATAACAAAAGCATTTACATAATCTTAACAAAACGAGTCAGCGACTGGTACAGGAGGAGCGAGGACCCTGCCCGCGAGGGCTCACGTTCTAGAAGGGATGGGTGAGGATACAGTAGGTGAGGGTAGAGCTGGTCGTGCAGTGGTGTTTACTGCAGGTTGTAGGCTTGTCGGAAGAGGTAGGTCTTCAGGTTCCTTTTGAAGGTTTCCACGGTCGGCGAGAGTCTGATATGTTGGGGTAGAGAGTTCCAGAGTAGGGGGAAAGCACGGGAGAAATCTTGTATACGATTGTGGGAGGAGGAGATAAGAGGGGAGTAGAGAAGGAGATCTTGTGAGGATCGGAGGTTGCGTGCAGGTAAGTACCGGGAGACTAGGTCACAGATGTATGGGGGAGACAGGTTGTGGATGGCTTTGTATGCCATGGTTAGGGTTTTGAACTGAATTCTCTGGGCAATGGGGAGCCAGTGAAGGGATTGACAGAGAGGAGAGGCCGGGGAATAGCGGGGGGACAGGTGGATTAGTCGAGCAGCAGAGTTTAGGATAGATTGGAGAGGCGCAAGAGTGTTGGAAGGGAGGCCACGGAGCAGGAGGTTGCAGTAGTCGAGGTGGGATATGATGAGGGCATGCACTAGTGTTTTTGCAGAGTCTTTGCTGAGGAATGCATGGATCCGGGAGATGTTTTTGAGTTGGAGTCGGCAGGAGGTGGAAAGGGCTTGGATATGTGGCTTGAAGGAGAGATCAGAGTCCAGGGTTACTCCAAGGCAGCGAGCTTGTGGGAATGGGGAGAGTGAACAGCCATTGACGTTGATGGATAGGTCGGATGGGGGATGTGAATGAGAGGGTGGAAAGATGATGAACTCTGTTTTATCCATGTTGAGTTTTAGAAATCTGTCGGAGAAGAAGGATGAGATGGCGGACAGACATTGTGGAATTCTGGTTAGTAGGGAGGAGATATCGGGTCCAGAGAGGTAGATCTGTGTGTCGTCAGCATAGAGGTGATACTGAAAACCGTGAGACTCTATGAGCTGTCCCAGGCCAAAGGTGTAGATGGAGAAGAGCAGAGGTCCTAGAACTGAACCTTGGGGGACACCGACAGATAGGGGGCGAGATGAGGAGGTGGTGCGTGAGTGGGAGACGCTGAATGTCCTGTCGGTTAAGTATGAGGAGATCCAAGATAGAGCCAAGTCAGTGATGCCAAGAGATGAGAGAGTCTGGAGTAAGAGGGAATGGTCCACTGTGTCAAAGGCAGATGACAGGTCCAGAAGGAGGAGGATGGAGTAGTGTCGCTTGGATTTGGCGGTTAGTAGGTCGTTGGTGACTTTGGTCAGGGCAGTTTCAGTCGAGTGATGTGGTCGGAAGCCAGATTGCAGGCGGTCGAAGAGGGAGCAGGAGGAGAGGTGGGAGGACAGTTCAAGGTGGACATGTTGTTCTAGAAGTTTTGAGGCAAAGGGGAGGAGTGATATGGGGCGGTAGCTAGTCAGAGAGGAAGGGTCAAGGGAGGGCTTTTTGAGGATGGGTGTGATTGCGGCATGTTTGAAACATGAGGGGAAGACTCCGGTTGTTAGTGACAGATTGAAGAGGTGGGTTAAGGTTGGGATGAAGACTGTGGTAAGGTTAGTGATGAGGTGGGATGGGATTGGGTCAAGTTCGCAGGTGGTGAGGTGTGATCTATCCTGCTGGAGCTATGGTGACTGGACCTGCTTGCAGATCTATGCCTTTCCGAGGTCCGGTTACCTCCGCTCCCCCCGAAGGTGCAGATTCTCCTGGGGCTTCCCAAGTTGCCGCTCAGATGGTGATGGCGGCGGCTGCTGTTGCTGCTCACTCTCTGTCTCCATTTGGAATATGGGTCAGAAGTAGCTGGAAAGGACAGGACTGTGGTGCCAGACCTAATTTATAAATGCAGCAGCCCATTTCATTTTTTTTTTTTTTGTTACTCAAGACTGGGCGTTTCCCACCTCCCCCGTCAGATAGCAGGTGCGCTGCTCACCGGCGCGTCACCTGAAGTGGTAAGGAGGCCAAAACCGAGCCCTCTACTCTCAGCAGAGTCCTGAGGTGCGAGGTAGCCATACCACGGAGGAGGAAATCCCGGAAGCCACAGCCATGACGCTGGAGCTGCAGAAACTCCAGACGGGCGCCGCTCAACAGCTCCTCCAACAACTACGGTGACATCCCCCCCTGGGTGCACCGTAGCCAGGATCCAGAGCCAGCCTGACGGCCAGCAGGAATCGTCAATCTTCGACAGGTAAGCCTGTTACAGGTTCCCCATCAAGGACAGGAAACCAACAGGCGGAGAGGGGTGCCGCCCTTTTTAAACCTGTAGGTTTCCTGTCCTTGGTGGGCGAATCCTCTCTCATGATACCGTGATACTTTTAGAAAACCTCATATATTTGATGTCAAAACATCTGTAAAAACTCATATCATAAAATGAAATAAGCAAATAAGTAGCATAGTAAATAACGTAAATAGAAACATGAAAAATAATACCACAATTGCTATTTTTGTTAATCTCCCTTTAAAAAAATATCTGAGAATGACAAAATTATTATTTTTTTTTTTTTAAATGTACATGATTTTTTTTGTGTGTAAAAGTAATGAAAGAAATATATAACTTAGGTATCACTGTAACATCAGTGAACCGCAGAATAAAATTAACGTGTTAATTACACTACACAGTGAAGGTTGTAAAAGTAGAATAAAAATTTTTTTTTAGATTATTCTTTTTTTTGTCAACCTTCCTACCAAGAAATGCAATATGAGAGTATGAAAAATCCAAGAAAAATAATGAAGTCTGAATCTTGCATCTGTTTGGCATCCATTTTAACACTTAAACAATTCTACAAGGCCAAGTACAGTTTACTATGTTAATGGATGGTATCCATATGGCATCCTTTTTTTCTTCTCTTTTTAGGGGGGAGGGCCGTGGGGGGAGAGAATTTATTGAAAACTATGACAAGTCTCACCCAAAAAATGGTTGCTGATATTTTTGCCACACAGTGTGTTGGTCCACATGGAAAAATGTTTGTGTGAACTATCAAACTGATTAATACTAGTCTGTGCCGGCGTGCGGTCCATTTTCCAGAACCAAAAAACTACGCATGAAAGCACCCACAAGGCATTCAAAAAGTTATTTGCACCCAATATAAAAAAAAAATAAGAACCCATTCCCCGGCAGCAGCATGCATTCAGACTATATGGCTCAGTTCACATGTTTGGGGTCCTTTTTTTAAGATCAAGTTTTGCATCTATTCTAAAATTTACGCCAATCAGATCCCATAAAAATCAGTGGGATCAAACTGCTTCCATTGGTATAATTGATGCAATGGTTCACTTAGGCTGTGTGCCCACGTAGCGTTTTTCAAGCGTATATGCTGCGGAATTTCCGCAGCGTAAAAGCTTGAAAAACGCATGTAGATCCGCACCCCATGGTCCCCAATGGCATTCCGCAATGTCAATGCCCATGCTGCGGATTTTTCCGCAGCGTATATGCTGCAGTCAAAAATCCGCAGCATGTTCATTAATTTTGCGGAAGCGCTGCGGAATCAATGTGCGGATGGTACCCAAGTCTGGAGGAGAGGAGACTCTCCTCCAGACCTGGGTACCAAAGAACCTGTAAAAAAAAGAATAAAATAAAGTTTATACTTATCTTCTGATGTTTTCCCTCCGTCGCGCTGTTGTCTGAAGGACCTGCCACGTCATTGAGTCATGTGACCCACCACATGACTCAATGACGTCACCGCAGGTCCTGCACACAACAGCGTGAGCCGCTCAAGACTCCGGACGGGGCAGAGAATGCATCAGAAGGTGAGTATAAAGTTTATTTTTTTATTTTTTACCATTCTGAACAAGTTGTCAAGCACTTTTCCAAGTGATGCTTGGAGAAGTGCTTGATAACCCGCATGCGGAAATGCATGCAAAGACGCCTCACAAACGCTTCTACCTGGCGGGAAAACCGCATGTAATATCCGCATGCGATTTTCCCGCCAGGGAGAAGCGTAAAAAATATGCTTCAGGTCCGCAACGTGGGCACATAGCCTTATTCCTTTAGTCTGTTCCTAAAAAGGACAAAAGGGGATTATCTCTCAATACAAAGAATACAATGTTCACCAAAACAAACACTTGAGGAGAACCAACAGGTCCTATTTTAAGTAAACCTTCTAAACAGACAAGCTTGTTAATACTCACTCTTGCAAAATTTTGCTATCAGTAGTTTGTGGGTAGCCAAAATCCATTAATTCATCTAGCAACTCGTATATTATAACAAAATTGTCCCGGATACTTTCTTCTTCTAATTCTTTGAAATATTCAGAAAATACCTGCAGCAACAAGAATATACTAATTAAATGTCCAAAAGGCACATACAATGCATTATCATTCAACTTTAGAATGCAATTTTTGATGCAGTTTTTGGTTCAGTTTTGTGACCAGAGGCAGGAGTGCATTCAGCAGGAAGAATTATAGGTTATGTGCAAGATGGGAGGTGTTTTTTTTGTTGTTTTTTTTTTTTTTTTAAAATGAGACCAAATGGGTTATCCAGGATTATTTCATTTTTTTTTTTTTACTACAGACCTAAGAACAAACAGGCAGGTAGTTGCTAACCACATGCCTGTTGTGTCCGGCACGGATCTCTACCGGAACAGACCGATGACAGACCGCTCCGGCCAGTGCTTTAGCGGCTTCTGCTGATGACACGTCAACAGAGCAAAGGCTTCTCTTATGCTCAGTTCTGTTGATGATCAGCATGAAGACGGCAGTCACGCCATATCAACAGAGCAGCCTGGAAGAAGAAGAGCTGCAGCTCTGTTGATGTGCAGAAGTTGAATCACCCACAGGAGCGGTCGGTGACCGCACTGTCCAGGCGCAGGATAGAACAAGCAGTTAGTAACCTCTGTTAGCAACTACCTGCATGTTCATTTGTAGGAACATAGTTTAAAAAATAAATAAATAATAGTCCTGGACCACCCCTCTAAGGAAACTCTCCTTTAGCTATGTACACATGTTGTGGTTTTTTTCATTCAAATTAAAAGCTGATTTTTACAGTACCAGCAAAAGCTGAGATTACAGACATCTCATGTACACACTTGTTTTTTTTTACTGACTGAATTGGAAAATAGCTGCATTTTTGAAAACTACAGCATGCCAATTCTTTCAGCGTTTTTTCACCCATAAAAACAATGAGTAAGAACAAAAAAAGCAGCAAACACGTAGCTATCAGTTTTTGCAGCTTTTTTGTTGAAAAAATGCAGCACAGCAGTATGTGAAACACATTCATTTTTGTGATTTCCCAAGTTTAAACCATAATGTCTTGGTGTCCCCACATAAGCATGGTTGTTAGTATTAGTAGTTTAATTTGATTAGTGATGTGTTAAAGTAAACAATGTCGGACCAACTCAATGTCCTACCAACTCAATGCCCTTCCATGTGTGAAAGTGTCCTACCAACGCAATGCATGACCAATGTGTTAAAGTAAACGCTCCTACCAACTTCGTTCCCTACCAATATGTGAAAGTAAACAGTGCCCTACTAACTCAATGACCTACCAATGTGTGAAAGTAAACCGTGTCCTACCAACTCAGTTCCGTACCAATGTGTGAAAGGAAGTTGTCCTACCAAGTCAATGCCCTACCAAAGTGTGAAAGTGTCCAACTAACTTCATTCCCTACCAATATGTGAAAGTAAACAGTATTTTTTAGGAACTCAAATGAACCTTTAAAGTGCATCGTTCACTGACCTGCCTCCTATTTTACATAATGCATCTAGTAGTGTGGGGCTAGGTAAAATAGGAGGTAGGTCAGTGGAGGCACAGTGAGCTGTCATAAGAGAATACAGATGAATATGTAAGCAGAGCACCAGATAGAGCCCCCCCACAGTCCCACCCCAAAACACGGGCATATCATCTCCAAACTGAAAGTAAAGCTTACATAAGAACCACAGGATGGATTTCATCAACCCAGGTATCATTTTAATCAGTGTAATGTCACACAGCTGACAGTGTATGTAGTTAACTGAGCACAATCCTGCTGACAGGTGCGCTTTAAGTTCAGAATAGTCACTATTTTTTCAGACATAAATAACTTTTCCCACTAAATAATTTGATCAAATTGCCCTTTTGTCCAAAAATGTTTTATGGTTTCACATACATCTTGGTAAAACACTTTGCATTGCTAATGCTTGCATGGTGAAAACAAAGCTGAAATTTGGGATCCTGAAAAATAGCGCAAAAAGGCAGCAAGAAAAGCAGCAAAAAAGTCAGCAAAACCTGCATTTTGTCTGCAGCTTTTTAACTGCCAAGAGATGAGGTTTTGGCTGCGAAAAAACAACACAATATTAACATAGCCATTGGAAAGTTTTTGGATTTTTTTTTCTGAAGGCTTTTTAGCAGCCTTCTGATTGGACAGTGCCTACTTTGGAGCAAATTCCATCAGGAGCCACTTTGAAGAAGTGACACACACTCTTATTTCCCACCAGACATTTTACAAAACCTGAAAAAAACCAAACACACTCAAAAGAATGTATATATAAACAGCAAAGTGGTTTTACAATAGAAATGAACAGGAAGAGTCTATTAAGCATTTTTAAAGAAATTGTGGAGAGGTTTTTACAGTGGATACACTCAAATAAGCCTCAGTATGCACATAGCCATCATTTTTCCCATTCCTTTACTATAAACATCTAACTTTGTCCAACATGCGAGTCTAGAATAAAGCATATCCTCTGAGGAGCGCACAATTAACCCCTTAAGCCCCGCGGGTGGTTTGCACGTTAATGACCGGGCCAATTTTTACAATTCTGACCACTGTCACTTTATGAGGTAATTACTCTCGAACGCTTCAACGGATCCCCCTGATTCTGAGATTGTTTTTTCGTGACATATTGTACTTCATGATTGTGGAAAAATTTCTTCGATATCACTTGCGTTTATTTGTGAAAAAAACGGAAATTTGGCGAAAATTTTGAAAATTTTGCAATTTTCAAAATTTGAATTTTTAAGCCCTGAAATCAGAGCGATATGTCACACAAAAGAGTTAATAAATAACATTTCCCACATGTCTACTTTACATCAGCACAATTTTGGAACCAAAATTTTTTTTTGTTAGGGAGCTATAAGGGTTAAAAGTTGACCAGCGATTTCTCATTTTTCCAACAAAATTTACAAAACCATTTTTTTAGGGACCACATCACATTTGAAGTCACTTTGAGAGGTCTTTATGACAGAAAATACCCAAAAGTGACACCATTCTAAAAACTGCACCCCTCAAGGTGCTCAAAACCACATTCAAGAACTTTATTAACCCTTCAGGTGCTTCACAGGAATTTTTTGAATGTGGAAGAAAAAAATGAACATTTAACTTTTTTCACAAAAATGTTAATTTAGACCCAATTTTTTTTATTTTCACAGGGGTAACAAGAAAAAATGGACCCCAAAATTTGTTGTGCAATTTCCCCTGGGCACGCAGATACCCAATATTTGGGGAAAAAATACTGTTTGGGCGCACGGCAGGGCTCGGAAGGGAAGGAGCGCTATTTGACTTTTTGATTGTAAAATTTGCTTGAATAATTAGCGGACGCCATGTTGTGTTTGGAGAGCCCATGTGTGCCCAAACTTTGGAGCTCCCCCACAAGTGACCCCATTTTGGAAACTAGACCCCCCAAGGCACCTTTCTAGATGCATAGTGAGCACTTGGAACCCCCAGGTGCTTCACAAATTGATTCGTAACAATGAAAAAGTGAAAAAAAAAAACACTTTTTCATTTTTATGAATCAATTTGTGAAGCACCTGAGTGTTCCAAGTGCTCACAATGCATCTAGATAGGTGCCTTGGGGGGTCTAGTTTCCAAAATGGGGTAACTTGTGGGGGAGCTCCAATGTTTGGGCACACAGCGGCTCTCCAAACGCAACATGGTGTCGCTAACAATTTGAGCCGATTTTCCGTTAAATTTGTTAGAGGACACCATGTTGCATTTAGAGAGTCCCTGTGTGCCCAAACATTGGAGCTCCCCCACAAGTGACCCCATTTTGGAAACTAGACCCCCCAAGGCACCTATCTAGATGCATAGTGAGCACTTGGAACCCCCAGGTGCTTCACAAATTGATTCGTAACAATGAAAAAGTGAAAAAAAAAACACTTTTTCATTTGTATGAATCAATTTGTGAAGCACCTGAGGGTTCCAAGTGCTCAGTATGCATCTAGATAGGTGCCTTGGGTGGTCTAGTTTCCAAAATGGGGTCACTTGTGGGGGAGCTCCAATATTTGGGCACACAGCGGCTCTCTAAATGCAACATGGTGTCCGCTAACAAATTTAACGCAAAATTGGCTCAAATTGTTAGCGACACCATGTTGCGTTTGGAGAGCTGCTGTGTGCCCAAACATTGGAGCTCCCCCACAAGTGACCCCATTTTGGAAACTAGACCCCCCAAGGCACCTATCTAGATGCATAGTGAGCACTTGGAACCCCCAGGTGCTTCACAAATTGATTCGTAACAATGAAAAAGTGAAAAAAAAAACACTTTTCATTTTTATGAATCAATTTGTGAAGCACCTGGGGGTTCCAACTGCTCACTATGCATCTAGATAGGTGCCTTGGGGGGTCTAGTTTCCAAAATGGGGTCACTTGTGGGAGAGCTCCAATGTTTGGGCACACAGGGACTCTCTAAATGCAACATGGTATCCGCTAACAAATTGAATGGAAAATCGGCTCAAATTGTTAGCGGACACCACATTGCGTTTGGAGAGCTTCTCTGTGCCCAAACTTTGGAGCTCCCCCACAAGTGACCCCATTTTGGAAACTAGACCCCCCAAGGCACCTTTCTAGATGCATAGTGAGCACTTGGAACCCCCAGGTGCTTCACAAATTGATTCGTAATAATGAAAAAGTGAAAAAAAAAACACTTTTTCATTTTTACGAATCAATTTGTGAAGCACCTAGGGGTTCCAAGTGCTCACTATGCATCTAGATAGGTGCCTTGGGGGGTCTAGTTTCCAAAATGGGGTCACTTGTGGGGGAGCTCCAATGTTTGGGCACACAGGGACTCTCTAAATGCAACATGGTATCCGCTAACAAATTGAATGGAAAATCGGCTCAAATTGTTAGCGGACGCCACATTGCGTTTGGAGAGCCCCTCTGTGCCCAAACTTTGGAGCTCCCCCACAAGTGACCCCATTTTGGAAACTAGACCCCCCAAGGCACCTTTCTAGATGCATAGTGAGCACTTGGAACCCCCAGGTGCTTCACAAATTGATTCGTAATAATGAAAAAGTGAAAAAAAAAACACTTTTTCATTTTTACGAATCAATTTGTGAAGCACCTAGGGGTTCCAAGTGCTCACTATGCATCTAGATAGGTGCCTTGGGGGGTCTAGTTTCCAAAATGGGGTCACTTGTGGGGGAGCTCCAATGTTTGGGCACACAGGGACTCTCTAAATGCAACATGGTATCCGCTAACAAATTGAATGGAAAATCGGCTCAAATTGTTAGCGGACGCCACATTGCGTTTGGAGAGCCCCTCTGTGCCCAAACTTTGGAGCTCCCCCACAAGTGACCCCATTTTGGAAACTAGACCCCCCAAGGCACCTTTCTAGATGCATAGTGAGCACTTGGAACCCCCAGGTGCTTCACAAATTGATTCGTAATAATGAAAAAGTGAAAAAAAAAACACTTTTTCATTTTTACGAATCAATTTGTGAAGCACCTAGGGGTTCCAAGTGCTCACTATGCATCTAGATAGGTGCCTTGGGGGGTCTAGTTTCCAAAATGGGGTCACTTGTGGGGGAGCTCCAATGTTTGGGCACACAGGGACTCTCTAAATGCAACATGGTATCCGCTAACAAATTGAATGGAAAATCGGCTCAAATTGTTAGCGGACGCCACATTGCGTTTGGAGAGCCCCTCTGTGCCCAAACTTTGGAGCTCCCCCACAAGTGACCCCATTTTGGAAACTAGACCCCCCAAGGCACCTTTCTAGATGCATAGTGAGCACTTGGAACCCCCAGGTGCTTCACAAATTGATTCGTAATAATGAAAAAGTGAAAAAAAAAACACTTTTTCATTTTTACGAATTAATTTGTGAAGCACCTAGGGGTTCCAAGTGCTCACTATGCATCTAGATAGGTGCCTTGGGGGGTCTAGTTTCCAAAATGGGGTCACTTGTGGAGGAGCTCCAATGTTTGGGCACACAGGGACTCTCCAAATGCAACATGATATCCGCTAACAATTTGAGCCGACAATTTGTTAGCGGATATCATGTTGCATTTGGAGAGTCCCTGTGTGCTCAAACATTGGAGCTCCCCCACAAGTGACCCCATTTTGGAAACTAGACCCCCCAAGGCACCTATCTAGATTCATAGTGAGCACTTGGAACCCCAGGTGCTTCACAAATTGATTCATAAAAATGAAAAAGTGTTTTTTTTTTCACTTTTTCATTTTTACGAATCAATTTGTGAAGCACCTGGGGGTTCCAAGTGCTCACTATGCATCTAGAAAGGTGCCTTGGGGGGTCTAGTTTCCAAAATGGGGTCACTTGTGGGGGAGCTCCAAAGTTTGGGCACAGAGGGGCTCTCCAAACGCAATGTGGTGTCCGCTAACAATTTGAGCCGATTTTCCATTCAATTTGTTAGCGGATACCATGTTGCATTTAGAGAGTCCCTGTGTGCCCAAACATTGGAGCTCCCCCACAAGTGACCCCATTTTGGAAACTAGACCCCCCAAGGCACCTATCTAGATTCATAGTGAGCACTTGGAACCCCAGGTGCTTCACAAATTGATTCATAAAAATGAAAAAGTGTTTTATTTTCACTTTTTCATTTTTACGAATCAATTTGTGAAGCACCTGGGGGTTCTAAGTGCTCACTATGCATCTAGATAGGTGCCTTGGGGGGTCTAGTTTCCAAAATGGGGTCACTTGTGGGGGAGCTCCAATGTTTGGACACACAGGGGCTCTCCAAACGCAACATGGCGTCCGCTAACAATTTGAGCCGATTTTCCATTCAATTTGTTAGCGGACACCATGTCGCGTTTGGAGAGCCCGTGATGTGCCTAAACAGTGGAGCTCCCCCACAAGTGTCCCCATTTTGGAAACTATACCCCTCAAAGATTTTATTAAGGTGTATAGTGAACATTTTGAACCCAGAGGTACGGCACATTATTTGTTTACATTAGGTCATCATATTGAATAAGTTTTCATTATTCTTGAGCGCAAGTGCTCGCTACTTGAGTTTGCATCGGGTACTCAGGTATGCACCATGTACAGCGTGTGCTCGAGTGACATGCTCGAGTCCCTGCTCCGCATGTTTCACGGTTATTAGACACCCAAAAAAAAACATGCGGGGATCGCTCGTGCATGGCAGGCAATCCCCGTAAAGTTTTTTGGCCGCGAAGCATATGGGGCAGAGACTCGAGCATGTCACTCAAATACCCACGATACTAAATGCATACCAGAGCACCCGATGCAAACTCAAGTAGCGAGCACTTGCTCTCAACACTAGTCGCCATATCGTCATCTTTTTTTCTTACTTTTGAAAAAAATCCCAACCCCAGCCCTAACCCTAGCACAACCCTAGCCCCAGCACAACCCTAGCCCCAGCACAACCCTAGCCCCAGCACAACCCTAGCCCCAGCACAACCCTAGCCCCAAACCCAGCCCTAACCCTAGCCCAATCCTAACTCAAGAGTTTATTTTTGACGCCGTTCCTTGTGCGGTATAAGTGATTAGACGACTTTATTCTTCGGGTCGGTGTGATTACAGCAATGCCAGAATCATATGGGGTTTTTATGACTGACAGCTGTCACACACTAAAAGACGCATTTTTTGTAAAATCTAGTTTTTGCATCGCCATATTTTGAGAGCTATAATTTTTCCAAATTTTGGCAGACAGTCATGTGACGGCTCGTTTTTTGCGGGATGACTTGACGTTGTTATTGGTGCCATTTTCAGGCACGTGACATTTTTTGATCGCTTTCTATTCCGATTTTTGGGAGGCAGAATAAACAAAAACCAACAATTCAGGAATTGTTTTTTTTTTTTTTTTTTTATTCTGTTCCGCGTGTGGTAAAATTGATGAGGCAGCTTTACTCTTCGGGTCAGTACGTTTACAGCGGTACCACATTTGTATAATTTTTCTATGTTTTGGCGCTTATACACAATAAAAGCTATTTTATAGAAAAAAATATTTTTTAGTATCGCTTTATTCTGAGAGCTATAACTTTTTTATTTTTCGGCTGATGGAGCTATATGGCGGCTTGTTTTTTGCGGGACGAGATGACGTTTTCAGCGGTATCATTTTTATTTATATGCGTCTTTTTGATCGCGTGTTATTCCACTTTTTGTTTGGCGGTATGGTGATAAAGCATTGTTTTTTGCTTGTTTTTTTTTTTTTTTTTTTTACCGTGTTCACTGAAGGGGTTAACTAGTGGGACAGTTTTATAGGTCAGGTTGTTCCGGACGCGGCGATACCAAATATGTGTACTTTTATTGTTTTTTTTTTATTTTTTTTATAATAATATTTATTGATGGGTACATTATATTTTTATTTTTGGTGTATTATTTTTTTTATTTTTTTATAATATTTTTGCACATTTTTTTTTTTTTTTTTTTTCCACTTTCACACAGTTTATACACTTTATTACTTTGTCCCACTCTGGGACTTTCACTTTTTTTTTTCTGATCGCCTGCATGGCACAGGAATGGAGCACCATCCCTATGCCATGAAGGCTGTCAGAAGTGCACAGTGTGAAGATTGCTTGGAGATGCACTGCGCATGTCCAAGCAATCTTCCTGCTCTCTGGTGACCCGGATGTTGTCATGACGACATCGGGTCGTCATGGCAACACCCGGGAAGCCTTTGCAGACTGCGCTGGAAGCCGGAAGAGGAGGTGAGTATCGGCGATCACCTCCCCTTGCCCCCGCAATGCCGCGATCGACTTCGATCGACTTCGATCGCAGCATCGCGGGGGTTAATGTGCTGGGAGCGGTGCGTGACCGCTCCCTGCACATAGTACCGGGTGTCAGCTGTGACAATCAGCTGACACCCGGCGGCGATCGCGCCCGCACAGCCTGTGTGCGCGCGCGATCGCCATGACGTACTAATACGGGTCTGGCTCTTAAGTCCCAGGGCACAGACGCGTATTAGTACGTCAGATGTTATTAAGGGGTTAAAGGGATTTTCCTATGAACAAAAGTTAACTTTACTCAATAGATCTTGGAATAATAATAAGTTCCACAATTGGATGTGTTTAAATAAAATGTTCCTGTGCTGAGATAATCTTATAAATGTGCCCCAGCTATGTACTCTGTAATGGCCGTTTCTAACCACGTAGGAACATGGTCTCATCATACTACAGCTCCTGCGCAAGGGGATAAAAAGAAGAGAGTATACAGTCATTACAGCAGGGGATCGCAAATGATTCTCTCTTTGAAGTAAAACTTTGTTTAAAAACAGGCAGTGAAAATCTTTACCTCACAAAAAGAATCATCTGTGATCCCGTGCTGTCCTGTCTGTATACTCTTTTGCTTCCTCCCCTGCCCAGGAGCTGTGGTATGATCAGACCATGTTCCTGCACGGTCAGACACAGCCATTACACAGTACACAGCAGGGGCACATTTATAAGATTATCTCAGCACAGGAATATTTTATTTAAACACATCCAATTGTGGAACTTATCATTATTCCAAGATCTATTGAGTAAAATGAACTTTTGTTCGCGGGAAAACCCCTTTAAATGGCAGCTAACATTTCTGGGGTGCTTCTGTAATTATAACTGGACACAACGGGATTTACATCTCTCAGAATAAGTCTATCATGTCACGGCAGTACTGGAGCCTTTAGGCTTGTAATCTCAGACGGAGATTTTATTTAAATGATAAAAATTAGATTTTTTTTTTCTTTTGGACCTTTCTAAAAAATGGTGTTTACAATGAAATTGTTATTATTGTCAATTGTATAGCCAGTAGTGTAGTGGTTTACATGAGAATATATACAGTAGTTCCCCGATACACTATATTAATGGTATCGCTGTGCATCAGTTGTGCCATGCAGTAGTGTTGCAAAGCCATCACTGTCAAAATAAAAAATCTGTAATAAAAACAGCACAGTCAGCTTGAAGAAACAGATAAATAACTCAGATATGCACTCTGGTGAATAAAAAAAAAAATAAGTATTCCTTTTCAATCTACTTTTTTTTTTCCTCTATAAAACAATGTTTTACATTAAATGTAAGTGGGGGCCGTCTGACTCCTGACCAGGCCACAGTTCACTGTACACTCTATTATAGCAATTTTTTTCCCCAGATCCTAAATTTGGGTATCATTCTAAAAGTCTATTCTTCAAACAAACACTTTAACTTATTATAGGGGCTGTACACTAGACAAGTAGACAATCCCTACTTTAATGCCCGAGACGCAGTGTAAAATAAGAAAAGCCATTATTCACTTCCTGCACTGGAGCAACAAGTCCCAGACCTTCGTGTCACATTATGTCATGTGAGCACTGCAGTAAGTCAATCAATGGCCGCTGACCAGCCGCAGTCTATACTATTGGTCAGAGCTGATGAGACTGCTGATTATGTCACATATGTGCTGCAGCCAATACCATGAGAGCACCAGCTCTGGCTCCGACATCAGTGAAAGGCGCTTGTGCGTGAGGAGAGTATAAGCTTTATTTATTTTACTAGGGGGTTTCGGGCATTTAAGAAGAGATTGACCAAGAAGAGGACAAACCTTTTAACCACTTTCCAACCGCCGACGGTAGATAAACGCCGGGCTTTGTGCAGCGCCGTTTTTTTGTCTACGGTCGGCGGTCTTGCACAGATCAGGACCACCATATACTTGTAAACACCGGGACTCCAGTACAGAGCTCTGGCTCTGATCCCTAACCTCTTCGAGACTTGATTGGTTAAGGTCCTGATGGCTTCACAGTCATGCCAGCCAATACCAGCTATTGCTGGGAAAGTTTGTTGTAGTAATTTTAGTTTTTTGCAGTAATTTGTTGTATTAATTTTATATGATATGCGTCATATAAAACACTTTCTCTTCTGCTCTTCTATCAGTGTTGGATCAAAGGAGAAATAATGTGACAAGTGCTGCTGACAAGAGCTGTGTCACAGACATATTAACAGATTCCCCCCAATTTATTAGTTAGGATCCGGGGTTAGATTGGGTAGGTGTTTAGTATAAGTTGATTAGATAAATTAGATTACTCAAAAAATATATTTATATTCTTAAAGTTAAAATACAGGGGTTGGGCTGCCAAAGAGAACCACAAGGACTGCCTTCCTCCGGTAGTGATTAAGGACCACAAAAGGTCAGAAACGCCTCACCTTATCTATTTATGGCTTCCCTCTATGCCTCATGGAGTACTGCTGTGTGAACAGTTCTTGATTTTAGCTTTATTGGAATAAAAGCCTATTTTATGGATGAATCGAGTGCTGGTCTCTTCCTGGACTTTCTGCTTTGAGGTTTTTTTTTTACCGTGTACTAAGCAGGTGAGCTGAACTACTACATTTTTCTCTTTTCCAACTAGGCTTAGAGAAGCTAGGAGGGTTAGGCTTGATCACAATTGTTTGGCTATGTGCCCACGATACAGAAATGTTCTGGATTTTTTCCTGAGCGTTTCTGCATCTCCCTGTCAGAAAAAAACGCATGCGGATTGTACATGCGCTTTCCTGCCAGGGACAAGCGTAAGCGAAACGTTCTTCACTGGCATTTCCGCATGCGGGTTGTCAAATGCTTTCCAAGCGATTTTAGCATCACTTGGAAAGTGCTTGTCAACTTGGTCACACTATATAAATCCATGCAAAAGGCATGGATTTATATACACTGTGTTCCAAATTATTATGCAAATAATATTTTCTCAGATTTTCCCAAATTACCTATATGAATTGCAGTCATTGTAATTTTCCAGTCAAATAACTATTAGAGTACAATTGAAAGGTTTTTGTACAAACTGCCTATGATAACAGTATATTTAAAAAAAAATAAAACACTCAAACTGCACTCAAAATGCATGTTCCAAATTATTATGCACAGCAGAGTTTTCAACCTTTCCATTTTAATAGAACAAAAAAATGGTAATTTTTTAAATTATAAGCATTAGCAGGTTATTACAAACTGAAATCAAACAGTTTTCAACTCAAAACTTTATTCTAGGTGATGTTACATTTGCACATAGGACCGCTTGCTCGAAAGGAGCTTCTGAACTCTCTCGTCCATTGAATTTGTCAGGTTTTGGATGGTTTATGCTTCAATTGTTTTGCATGAGGACAGAATACCCTCCCAGAGCTGTTGCTTAGATGTGAACTGCCTCCCGCCATCATAGACACTCCTTTTGATGATGCTCCAGAGGTTCTCAATGGGGTTGAGGTCAGGGGAGCATGGGGGCCACACCATAAGTTTGTCCCCTTTTATGCCCATATCAGCCAGAGATGCAGATGTGTTATGTGCAGCATGAGACGGGGCATTATCATGCATGAAAATGATCTTGCTGCTGAATACACTGTTCTTCTTCTTGAATCATGGCAGGAAGTGCTGTTTGAGAAACTCAACATACATTATGGAGTTCATCTTTACCCCTTCAGGGATCCTAAAGGGGCCGACAATCTCTCTCCCCATGATTCCAGCCCAAAACATTACTCCACCTCCTCCTTGTTGGCGCCGTAGCCGTGTTTGCATGGGGTGTCCATCAACCAGCCATCCTCCACTCCATCCATCTGGACCATCGAGCGTTGCACGGCACTCATCGGTGAACAAAACAGTTTTGAAGTCAGTCTTCATGCATTGTTTGGCCCACTGGAGCCGTTTCTGCTTGTGTGCAGTGGATAGAGGAGGTCGACAGGATGGCTTACGCACAGCTGCAAACCTCTGAAGGACCCTGCATCTTGTTGTTCGGGGGACGTTGGAGGCACCAGCAGTTTCAAAAACTTGTCTGCTGCTATGACAAGGCTTTTTTGCCGCTGCTCTTTTAACCTGACGTAATTGCCTGTAGGAAAGAGTCCTCGATTTTCCCTTATCAGCACGCACACGTGTGTACTGTGAATCAGCTACATACTTCTTGATTGTGCGATGATCACGATGAAGTGTCTTGGCAATGTTGATTGTAGTCATGCCTTGACCTAAACACTCCACAATTTGTTGCTTCTCAGCAGCCGACACATCCTTTTTCTTTCCCATTTTGGCAAAAAATGTAGGCTGCTTAATAATGTGGGACAGCCTTCTTAAGTAGTCTTGCCTTTCATTGGACACACCTGCCAAACTAATTAGCACAGGTGTCTGCAATTGCTTACAGTGATATAAAGAGCCCTGAGGCTATGTGCCCACGTTTCCTGACGGGAAAATCGCATGCGGATTTTACATGCGGTTTTCCCGCCAGGTAGAAGCGTTTGTGAGGCGTCTTTGCATGCATTTCCGCATGCGGGTTATCAAGCACTTCTCCAAGTGATTTAAGCATCACTTGGAAAAGTGTTTGACAACTTGTTCACACTATATAAATACATGCAACCGGCATGAATTTATATAGTGTGACCAAGTAATACTTAAAAAAAAAAAAGAATCAGAATGGTAAAAAATAAAAAAAGAAAGTTTATACTCACCTACCGATGCATTCTCTGCCCCGTCCGGAGTCTTGAGCTGCTCACGCTGTTGTGTGCAGGACCTGCGGTGACGTCATTGAGTCATGTGATGGGTCACATGACTCAATGACGTGGCAGGTCCTTCACACAACAGCGCGACGGAGGGAAAAAATTAGAAGATAAGTATAAACTTTATTTTATTCTTTTTTTTACAGGTTCTTTGGTACCCAGGTCTGGATGAGAGTCTCCTCTTCTCCAAACCCGGGTACCATCCGCACATTGATTCCGCATGTGGAAACGCAAAATTAATGAACATGCTGCGGATTTTTGACCGCAGCATATACGCTGCGGAAAAATCCGCAGCATGGGCATTGACATTGCGGAATGCCATTGGGGACCGGATATACATGCGTTTTACAAGCGTTTACGCTGCGGAAATTCCGCAGCATATACGCTTGTAATACGCAACGTGGGCACGCAGCCTGACACACATCACCATCAATGAGTTTAACTGACAAACAAAAAAATTCTTACCTTATCACTCCTAAACACTTTTTGCATAATAATTTGGAACACAGTGTAGTGTGACCGAGAGAATGTCAAAAAGTAAAAAAATAAATATATACTTACCCTCCGAAGGCCCGCGCTGTCTTGCTTCGCTCGGTCCCGGCTGCCGGCAGCGGTAGAGTGAAGGACCTGCCGACGTCAGTGTCGCGTGACCCGTCACATGACTTTGACGTCAGCGCAGGTCCTTCATTCCATCGCAAAGTGCCGGGAAGCAAGGAGTGCTGCGCGGGCCGCCAGAAGGCAAGTATACATTTATTTTTTATTTTATTTACAGCTTTTTTAATGGTACCTGGGTGTGGATGAGACTTTCCTCTCCTCCACACCCGGGTACCATCCGCACATTAGAACACGCCAATTAAACAAGTACAGATGCAGTCTTGCGGAATTGGAACATTCTAATGCAAGTCAATAGCGGCGAAAACGCAGCACTTCCGCAAAATAATTGGTAGTGCTGCGTTTTTTTCCGCAACGATAATCCAGAGCGGAAACTTCCGCAGCATGTGCACAGCACATGTGGATTATCATTGGGGGACATGGCAGGCCTTCTACCACACGTTTTTTAAGCGTTTCTGCAGCGTTTTTGCCGCTGCAGAAACGCTTAAAAAACACATCGTGGGCACACAGCCAAATACTGATTATTTATTAGTAGTTCCATCAAGTATTTGATCATTTAGTTACGTTAATTTGTTCATTCACAACACTATGTATACTATGTACAGTAGTACCTTAACTAACGAGTGCATCTACTTACGAACTTTGCTCAGTTGATTTATTGCTTTATCATGCAAGCAGAGATCTGAGTTATGAGCAAGCGAGCTAATGACACTCACCAAGTGGTTATCCTGCCGTGCAAGCATCTCTATCGTTGCGCTTGCACGTTTGAACTTTTCTTGCAAATCATTTTCCTGGGGTGGACTCTTATTAGCACTGCAAGCATTGACATGGGGCTGTACATTGAATAATAGTTCTATTTGCTTTATGCTTCAGGTATTTTTTCTGTAGCAATACGTTATTTGACATGTGCAGCAAGGTACAGTATAATGCACTATTCTGTGCATGCTCGGACTCTTTGGAGTGTTGGCTTTAGGGTTCAATATTTGCTATATTTATATGTGAAGTTATTAAAAAAAAATAAAAAATTAAAAGGACAGTAGTTTAATACACATTTAATAGTTTTTCATTCTGTTCATTACTGTATTTGTTATTAATAAAGTAAATTTTTCGTATTTAAAAACACCTAACAAAAAAAGTGGTGTGGTTTTCGAGGGGCTGGAATGGATTAATACCATTTCAATTCATTATAATGAGGAAATTTAATTTGATATACGATCAAATTGAGTTAAGAGTTTTTAATTTGTTCTGTGACCGTCCTCTTAAGTCAAGGTATTATATTATACAATTTGAAAGGAACGTATGTTCTACTAAAACATAACTAATACATGTCAGATGGCGATGAGGATTTCAAATGCTTTAGTAGCAGCGATAGAGAAAGCTCAGAAATGAGCAGTCATTCTGGCCCATCCTCAAATACGACAAGAACGAGTACAAAAGGCGCAAATGGCGCTACTGGAGAAACGTCTCCAAATCAGGGAACAATACCCAGTACAAACAATGCACCTAGTACTAGTGCATTAGTGCATGCCAATGTAGAATCGGATTCAGCTACTCCATTTATCCCCCATTTTAATGCCATTCCTGGTATAAATGTGGAGGTGGAAGATTTTGGACCAGTTTATTTTTTTTCATGACAGAAAGGTTGCTAGAACATATTGTTCTGCAAACAAATTTATATGCTTCCCAATTTATCACGCAGTCTAGAGACTTGGAGATAACGGAAAAGTGAAACTAAAGAAAGTAAAAAGTAGAGCCGACCTAGACCCTAAAGCTGGGTGTCGATAGTGTTAACTTTAGCCAATTAGATGTATGTATGTTAATGCCAGCCCATATGTAGAAAGAAGCTGAGTCAATTATATTGTTACAATGTATGACCATTAAAAACCTATATAAAGAGTAACCAAGGATGTAACAAAAGGAGTTCTGTTCTGATACTGTGTCAGTACGGTTCTCTCTCTTTGTACATGTACTTGGATTTTACAATTTAATTTGGAGCAGACGTCTCAGAACGTCCCACAATACATGGCGACGACAAAACCTGGCACAAGGAACAGGGACCCGCTATTTGAAATGACTGCTTGATCCAATAGTTCTTAGGCCACGACCCCACTATCAGTATTTGGTCAGTATTCAGTCAGTATTTTTTCCTCAGGAGTGGGAGCCAAAATCAGGTGAGGAACAATCAGAGAAAAGGTATAATAGAAACAAGTCACCAATTCTGCATTTATCACCCACTCCTGGGAAAAAATACTGACCGAATACTGATAGTGGGGCCGTGGCCTTATTCTTACACTACCTGACTTTGTCCTTCTCTCTTGGTGTGTTTTCGGCAAGTGGGTCAGCAGATCTCTCCATTTGTTCATAGTAAGCAGGTCCATTATTGTTAGACAAAGAACCCTGAGGAGACCTTGTGTACTGTGCTGAATTCCGGTGTTGTATGTGGAGTGTGGATTTGGCATTTTACTGGTCATCTGTCCATGGGGTTGGATTGTAGTGATTAGCCGATTGTACCCAGTGGAGTCGAAGTTGGTGATTGTTGGCAGCAGCCTTTTGTAGTGCTAAGGAAACCTATATGGTTCCAGCTCCTAGAAGTACAGGCTGATGGTTTTTGTCTGGTTATATATAAATCAGGCATGGAGTGACAGAGTAAGAGACCATAGTGAAAGGTAAGAGTCCCCACTGGTTTACCTCTCTAGTCCATTATTCCTGTTGAAAGACAGAAGATGGGTAATCTGTCCACTAAGAGACAGATTGAGCAAGGTAGAGGTGCTGTTGAACTGGTGAAAGAGAAAGAAGGGAAAAATGTGTGCAGAAAATGCATAGGGTTTGTTCAGCGTCTAGTTGTCCACCGGGTTACAGACTTAATGAGCATTTCTGGAAAAATGTGTTGAAGGAAAAGAGAGGATGTTTAAATGATGCTGGCTTGTTAGAACAAGCTGAGATATGGTGTAAAACCTCTAAATGTGTAACTAGAGGTGAGTTGAAGGAAGAAAAACATGGTGATAAGTTTTTGTATGTTAAAGTTATAACAAAGATGGCATTGATCCCAATGTCGCTCTAAGATTGACTCCACTCCCTTATACCATCCTTGAAGGATGGACATGTTGTGTTTGTAGGAATCAGAACCCAGATTGGGTAGAGACCGGAAGTGTAAGTGGTGCTGGCTGTCAGCACATCGAAACTGATAAATCTTTTACTCCTAGGACAGGATTGTATCCCTGGTTATCGCCTCGCAATCCATTTGCATACTATAAGCCCACAGAACCCTGTCAAGCCAGTGTGGCCCCTCCTGGCCAGTGCCCCAAGTGCTACTCCCCCACAAGTCTCAGCCATGCCCCTAATGAATATCATGCCTGCCCTGCCCTCCAGCTCCTCCCATGACACAACCCAAATGGATACAGCACTTATACGTGGGTGTTACACTGCCATCTGAGACCCACTAGAACAGTTACTCGGTCCAGGTGGACAGCTCACCTCAACCCTGCTGCTCGCCCACAGCGCTCATCCAGACTGCAACCACCAGACCTCACACCCTAGTTTAGGGGACCTGTTACTGTAGAGCCCCAGGAAAATGTGTGGCATCCCTGGAATCCTAGTAAAATGCTGGCTATGATGAGTAGAACACCAGACCCCGAAAGGTTTCCCATGCCATTTGTTAGAGAGATCGAGAAAATTAGAAATGTCTTCTAGTGTGGCGGGATTTAGAGGGCCTGGTGTCAGCAAAGGCAGGGGATACTTTTCACCTTCTTGTGGCAGGGGAAATAGGGGCCCCACCCGCAGATGATACTACTTCCCCGAATCCAGAGAAGTATGTGAGAAAACTCACGCAGTGGGGGCAGGCCAGGTTAGCTTCCTAGTCAGCCATCATTCATGATATTCAACAGGATGATACTGAGTCCGTAGAAAAATATTATACCCAGCTATGGCAAAGATGGCAGGACGTCGGATACGAGAATCGTATGAGGTTCACACCCGTTTACCGTCCTGTGCCTTGATGGAAGGTTCAATAGTGTCCCGCCTGGAGTACACGACCATGTTCCCGGCTGTGATAGCAACCAATGCCCTGAATAAGGCAAAAACTCGGTCCAGAGCTCCTCTTATGTACGACCAGACCCAACAAGGGGACCAAACCAGGCAAGAACGAAGAAACGTTGCACGTTGGAATTGTGAAAAGCCTGGACACATAAGGAGAAATTGGAGGCTCCCTCCTAGACCCAGAGGAGAGCATTATAACCCCCGTCCTCCCACTTCTCCAGCAGGGGAGTCAGGGTCTCACTAGGAAAATGGCAAACCAGAGTCAGTACCTGTGTGTGTAAAGTACATCGGTAATTTTGGTCCCGCAACCATTACCCCCATTTCAACTGCGGGCAGTGATCCCTTACCTTTTCTCATTGACAATGGTGCAGCCAAAACAGTAGTGGGCAGGAAAGATTTAGGTGCTAGCTGCCTCTCCAAGCAGTCTCTTCCTTATGTTGGGGTAGAAGCAAAAACCATAAACAACCCACTGACACGCCCCATTACAGTTTCTTTCCAAACCAATCAGTCCACCCTTAGCAGACTCCTAGTCAGCAACATCGTCCCTGTGAATCTTCTTGGTGCTGACCTACTGCAAAAGAGAAGTGCCAACATACAGTATCTGGAGGATGGTACTGTGCACCTCTCTGGTTCCCTAAATAATGAGGTTTGCCTACTGGCTGCCTGAGATTATAACCCTTGATCCATGTTTGTCACAGTATGCTCCAAGGAGGAGACAGCCTAGTTTCTGTTTGCTATACCAGAATACCTCTGGTCCAATGCGTTAGCAGATGTAGGCCGCCTGTCTGTGCCCCCAGTCAGAGTTGACCTAAAGCCTGGAGCCCCTTTGCCAAGGAAGCCACAATATCCATTAAGTATGGAACAGGCAAATGCAATATCCAAGACAGTGAAAGAGATTTTAGAAAAAGGGGTTATTGTTGAAATTACATCACCACGCAATACCCACTGTTCCCGGTCAAGAAAAAGGTAGAGAAAGGTCAACCTGCCCAGTACCGAATGGTCCATGGCTTGCGGGCTGTTAAGGAGGTCACTGGCCTCAAAGCGCCCATTATGCCTAACCCGCATAACCTACTGGCACAGATCCCTCACACGGCCACACATTTCACAGTCACTGATCTAGCCAATGCTTTCTTCTCAGTACCACTCCATCCGATTCTTGGTATTTGTTTGCCTTCACACACCAAAGAAAAAACAGTACACCTGGTACTCTCCCAACGTGCCCAAAATTCGCCCAGCCAAAACATGGCCGACATGTTATCAGTTCTAGAGGACTAGCACAGACCATCCGACCAGGCAGTCCTTCTCCAGTATGTCAAGAACTTACTCCTTTCCTGCCCCAGTAAAGAGGACAGTACTGAAAACACTCTGTCCCTCCTACAGTTCCATGCAGACAGTGGCTGCAAAGCTTCTAAAAGGAAACGCCAGTTTTTCTGTACAACTGTCAAGTTTTTGGGCCACTGTATTTCTGCGGGGGTGAAGCACCTCACTACAGACAGAAAGAAGGCTATTGAGATGCTCACTAGTATTGAGCGAACGTGCTCGGATAAGGTGTTATGAGAGCACGCTCAGGTGCTAACAGAGTATCTTCCGCGTGCTCAAAAAATATGTTCGCGTAGCCATGGCTGCATGTCTCGTGGCTGTTAGGCAATCCTTGCATGTAGTTGCAGCTGCGCGAGACATGCAGCCAAGGCGACGAGAACATAGTTTTTGAGGAAGCCGAAGATACTCTGTTAGCACCCGAGCATGCTCGGATAACACCTTATCCAAGCACATTCGCTCAACACTAATGCTTACCCCTCCTTCCAATCCTGCAGCCCTGAAAACTTTCCTTGGCCTTGTCTCATGTTGCCGCTCATGGGTTAGAAATGCCTCGACCCTTATGCAGCCACTGTAGGATTGCCTATCTACCCAGAATTTCCAACTGATGTCTGAAGTCCTAGAAAACTTATATACCCTTAAACTATTGCTTCCGCCCCAGCGTTAGGCCTCCCAAACTACTGAAAACCTTTCAGGCCACAGAAACTAGACCTATTGCTGGATTCCACCCTGTGATAGTGAAAGATGGCGAGTACTATGACCAACTAACTATGACAAGCGCATGAATTTGGCACGCGTATAGTTTGTTTGCTTCTTGTGGCTTGTGTGTGTCCAATCCAGAGAATCCGGTGAAGTGGTGTATGAAGACTGTCTTTTTCTATTAGAGTAGGAAAATGTATCTGGGGGAGTCTGTAGACGTGCACTCAGGCTTGAACAGCCACCAACTGCCACAAGAGAAGGGAATTGAGGGAGCAGGATTTATATTTAACTATCCTGACTCCATTTTGGAAATTGTATGTGCATATCCTTGCTTGCAAAATGGAGTCTATGTTTAGATAAGAGGGGTCTTAGGAATTTCTTTGTCTAAAGACTTGGAGATAACGGAAAAGTGAAACTAAATAAAGTAAAAAGAGTAGAGCCACACGGAGACCATAAAGCTGTGTGTCGATAATGTTAAAGGGGTTGTCCGGTCAAAAGTGTGTGACTGCAGACTTATGAATCCACCCAGTGGGGATGGGGATTCACCGGTATGAGACCCGGTTACGGAGGGTATGTATGCGTTATACATAACCCCTGTCAGTGGGTCCGGCCTCGCTCTCCATACACTTGTATTGAGCGAAGCCACGCCTTCTAGTAGGACGTGCCCACTGGCAGTCCACGTCACTAGACGGGGCATGGCCTCGCTCCATAAAAGTGTATGGAGCAAGGCGGCGCTGAATAGCCGGGGTATGTATAAAGGATACATAGCCTCAGGTCTCATACCGGCGAAACCCTGCAGAGCACTGCGCCTGCGCTGGGGGGGATTCATACGTCTGCAGTCACACAGAGTGACTGCAGACATCACTTTTGACCGGAAAACCCCTTCAACTTTAGCCAATTAGATGTATGTATGCTAATTCCAGCACATATGTAGAGAGAAGGTGAGCCAATTATATGGTTATAATGTATGACCATTAAAAACCTATATAAAGAGTAACCAATGACGTAATAAAAGGAGTTCTGTTCTGAAACTAAGCGTGTTAGTATGGTTCTCTCTCTTTGTACATGAATTAGATTTTACAATTTAATATGGAGCAGACACAACGTCTCAGAACGTCCCACAATAGGCAGCGACGACAAATGTAATTATTTTTTCTTCACCACTCAATGGTATAAAATTCTATGCAACAGCTGTGGCGTCAGTATGCTCACTGCACCACTGAATGAATTCATTCAGGGGAGAAGGTTGTAAAATGGGGGTCACTTATGAGGAAGGGGGGGGGGGGGGTTCTGCTGTTCTGGCAACCTCAGGGGCTCTGTCAATGTGACAGGTCACCCACAAACCATTTCAGCAAAATCTGCTCTCCAATATGGTGCTTCTTTCCTTCGGAGCTTTGCACTGTGGCTGAAATGTAGTTTCCTACCACTTATGACGTACTCAGGAGAAATTGCACAATCGATTGCGGGGTCCATTTACTCCCCTTACCCTTGTGAAAATGAGAAATTTGAGGCTAAAACTTTTTCATGAAAAAAAAAAAAAAACATTTCCTTTTCACATCCCAATATTTTAAAATTCTGTGAGGCACCTGTGGAATCAAGATTGTCATCACACCAGCACATGGATTCCTCAAGGAGTGTAGTTTCCAAAATGGGGTCACTTGTGGGGGGTTTCCGCTCTTTAGGCACATCAGTGGCTCTCCAAAAGGCGACATGGCGTCCACTCTCGATTCCAGACAATTTTGCGTTCCAAAAGACAAATCGTGCTTCTTCCCTTCAGAGCTCTGCTGTGCGCCCAAACAGTAGTTTTCCATGACATATGGGGAATCGGCGTATTCAAGAGAAATTACACAACAAATTGTATGGTCCATTTTCTCCTGTTACCCTTGTAAAAGTAAAACAATTGGAGCTAAAACAACATTTTGTGGGAAAAATGTGATTTTTTTTATTTTCATGGCTCAACGTTATCAAATTCTGTAAAGCCCCTGGGAGTTCAAGGTGCTCATCACATATCTAGATAAGTTCCTTGAGGAGTGTAGTTTCCAAAAATGGAGTCACTTGTGAGGGGTTTCCTCTGTTTAGGCACATCAAGGGCTCTCCAAACGCGACATGACGTCCGCTATCGATTCCAGACAATTTCAAAAGTCAAAAGGCGCTCCTCCCCTTCCGAGTGCCCAAACAGTAGTTTTTCACCACATATGGAGTATAGGCATACTCAGGAGAAATTGGATAACAAATTGTATGGTCCATTTTCTCCTGTTACCCCTGTGAAAATGGAAAATTTGGGGCTAAAATAACAATTTTTTTTGAAAAAGTAAAATGTTAATTTTTTCCTTCCATATTGCTTAAATTCCTGTGAAGCAAATGAAGGGTTAATAAACTTAGTGAATGTGGTTTTGAGGACTTTGAGGAGTGTTGTTAGAATGGTGTTACGTTTGGGTATTTTATGTCATATAGGTCCTTCAAAGTCATTGCAAATGTGATGTGATCCCTAAAAAAATTGTTCGCAAATATTGTTGGAAAAATGAGAATATCACTAATCAACTTTTAAGCCTTCTAACTTTTTAACAAAAAAAAAATGTTTAAAAAATGATGCAGATGTAAAATAGACATGTGGGAAATGTTATTTATTAACTATTTTGTGTGACATAACTCTCTGATTTAAGGGAATAAGAATGAAAAGTTTGAAAACTGTGAAATTTTCACCAAATTTCATTTTTTTTCCCCCAAATAAACGCAAGTCATATCGAAAAAATTTTACCACTATCATGAAATACAATATGTCACAAGAAAATAATCTCAGAATCAGTGGGATCCATTGAAGCATTCTAGAGTTATTACCACAAAGTGACAGTGGTCAAAATTGTAAAATTTGACCTCGTCACAAAGGTGAAAACAAGCTCTGACGCGAAAGGGTTAAAGGGAATCTGTCACCCCCTGGGAGATACCAGACCTCTACTATGGGCATACAGGTTATAGAAAAGTAAATTTAGACATACCTGTATGGCTCATAGTAGAGGTTTGATTGCAGAGAAAAGTGTTTTTATAAATTCCGTTTTGCACAGGCTTGGCATCCCCCGGACGCCAAGCAATTCCCACCTGTTTATTAATCCCCCTAAATCTCCACCTATATGCTTAAGCCCCCGTCTCACATAGCGAGATCGCTGCTGTGTCACGGTTTTGGTGACGCAACAGTGACCTCACCAGCGATGTCGCCATGTGTGACACTTTGCAGCGATCAGGCCCCTGCTGTGAGGTCGCTGATAGCTGCAAAGTGTCCTGGACCATTTTTTGGTCATTGCCCTCCCGCTGGTCAGCACACATCGCTGTGTGTGACCAGCGGAAGCAGCGATCAGGCTGGTAACCATGATAAACATCGGGTTACTAGGGGCACACGCACACCTAGTAACCCGTTGTTTATCATGGTTACGAGCCTGCTAAAGTGAGCAGTAACCTCAAGCTCACCGTAGCAGAGTGGTAACCATGATAAACAACGGGTTACTAGGTGCGCGTGTGCCCCTAGTAACCCGATGTTTATCATGGTTACCAGCCTGCTCCTGCTTCAGCAGGCTGGTAACCGGAGCAGGACATCGTGGAAAGATTCTTTCCACGATGTCGCTGCTCCCCTGATCGTTGGTGAGCCTGCCTGTTTGACAGCTCACCAGCGACCACATAGCGACGCAGCAACGATCCCTGACAGGTCGTATCGTTGTCGGGATCGTTGCAGCGTCGCCAAGTGTGACGGGGCCTTTAGTTACCATATTACCCCCCCTCCCCTGCACGTCATAGGGCCCTGTGACGTGCACTGTGCGCCCTGACTTCCCGGGCATGCGCAAAGTGCCGCTCACATAGAGCTCACAGAGCGCGCTTTACTTTATCCCGGCCTGTCTCTCTGTGCTCTGCGCCACAGGAATCTATTGTGCAGGAGCCGGGAAGGGACAGTGACTCCCCGGCGCCTGCGCAATAGAACCCTGATACCCCTGTAGATCAAATGGTCATTCCAATCTCAGCCTTCCATCGATGAAATGGTAATAGCCTTTTAACATTTATAACAACGTTACATATTAAAACTACAGGCAATGATTGTTAAAATGATACACACCGCAGTCATACCATTGTTAACAGTAAAACACAGGTCTAGTTTACCCCATACGTGCATTAATATAACATCATCTTGTCCACATGACTATCTTCATGCAGTAGGAACCATTTCCCATGAAGCCTCAGCCATTTTAAAATGGGAAAATTATTGTCCGCAAAAAGAAATAGTAACTCTTCTCACCTGAACCACCTTGTAAAGGAAGGAAAATACCAAGGACACACAAGCATTCTTTTTGGATGTTGCAACCACTGGAACACTGCTAAGGTTAATGCATTGGCAAGTGAAAAGCTTACAGAACATGTTATAGAACACAAATATTTTATAAGAACAAAAATACTTGGAGCCATTGCATGTATAAAGAGGGAACAGATAAACATAAAACTATGTCTATAGAACTTAAAATACAGGTAGGTGCAGAAATATTTGGACAGTGACAAGTTTTGGCATTTTAGCTGTTTACCAGTACAAATTCAAGATACCGTTATATAATCAATATGGTGTTAATGTGCAGACTGCTTAAGGCCGGAGTCACATGAACGTAGATTCTCTCATGCGACAGAGTTGGATCGATTATGTAAATGACATTCTGATCAGAGTCTGAGCCGAGTGTCAGCTTAGTGTGATCCGATACTCTCTAGGCATAAATCTAGTATAATAGAGGTCTCAAGGTCATTCAAATTAGTAGATCATATAAACCTTTAAAATATTAATTTTATTAGATATGAATTAAAAGAAAAAATGGACACAACACACATTTTTTATCTCCCTAGTGGGATGTATACATTTATTCACACAAGGCAACACCAATTATATCCTGTTGTACCCTACAGTGTTATTCTATTAAAATAAACTTCCTAGCCACTGAGGCCTACAATAAAGCGATAATTGGCGTCCCCGCTCACTGGTGGCTGTCCCTAGATGACTCATTTCACCCTAAACTATTAATGACCTTATTGTACAAGGCATTATTGACCCCTTCCAGACATGTGCAGTATATGTACTGCTCTGTGGGAGCTGCGTTCCCGCAAAGAGCAGTATATACATGGCGCAGTGATTGCACGGGTTCACGCTGAGCGTTGCCGCAATCATAGGCGGGTGTCAGCTCTATGTGAGTGCTGACACACTGCAGCAACACCCACGAACAGTGCTAGCACCGATCGCGGGCGTTTAACCCCTGACATGCCGCAGTCAATAGTGACAGCGACATAGCAGGGCATCGCAGAGGGAGTGAGTTCTCTCTGTGCTTCCATCACAACGCGATCGCGTTGTGCTGATTGTCTTCATGGAGACCCCGGGTCCCAGTATGGCTGCATTGCAGAGTATCAGATAGCTGAGATGACAGTGTAAAGATGTCCCTTCCTCAGACAATGTGAAAAAATAAATAAATAAGTGTAAATAAACTGCAAAAATATTAACCCCCCCTTTCCCCAAAAATTTATATATATATATATATATATATATATATATATATATATATATATATATACACACACACACATATATTATATATATACACACACACACATATATACATATATATACATACATACATATACATACATACATACATACATACATATATATACATACATATATATATATATATATATATATATATATATATATATATATATATATATATATATATATATATACACAAACACACACATATACATACATACACACACTACCGTTCAAAAGTTTGGGGTCATTTAGAAATCCCATTATTTTTTAAAGAAAAGCACATTTTTTTTCAATGAATCTAACATTAAATGAATCAGAAATTCACTCTATACATTGTTAATGTGGTAAATGACTATTCTAGCTGCAAACGTCTTGTTTTTATTGCAATAGGTGTATAGAGGCCCATTTCCAACAACCACCACTCCAGTGGTTTAATGGCACATTGTGTTTTCTAACTGTGTAAGAAGGCTAATAGAGGTTTAGAAAACCCTAGAAAACCCTTGCACAAGTATCTTAGCCCAGCTGAAAACGGTTTGGCTGATTTGAGAAGCTATAAAATTGACCTTCCTTTGAGCTAGTTGAGAATCTGGAGCATTACATTTGTTTGTTCTGTGAAACTCTCAAAATGGCCAGAAAAAGAGAACTTTCATGTGAAACTCGACAGTCTATTCTTGTTCTTAGAAATGAAGGCTATTCCATGCGAAAAATTGCCAAGAAACTGAAGATTTCCTACAACGGTGTGTACTACTCCCTTCAGAAGAGAGCACAAACAGGCTCTAACCAGAGTAGATAGAGAAGTAGGAGGCCCGGCAGCACAACTGAGCAACAAGACACGTACATTAGAGTCTCTAGTTTAAGAAATCGACGCCTCACAGCTCCTCAACTGGCAGCTTCATTAAATAGTACACACAAAACGCCAGTGTCAACGTCTACAGTGAAGCGGCGACTCCGGGATGCAGGACTTCAGGGCAAAGTGGCAAAGAAAAAGCCATATCTGAGATTGACTAATAAAAGGAAAAGATTAATATGGGCAAAAGAACACAGACATTGAACAGAGGAAGATTGGAAAAAAGTTTTTTGGACGGACGAATCAAACTTTGAGGTGTTTGAATCACACACTTTGTGAGACGCAGAACAACTGAAAAGATGGTGGAAGAGTGCCTGACGCCATCTGTCAAGCATGGTGGAGGTAATGTGATGGTTTGGGGTTGCTTTGGTGCTGGTAAAGTGGGAAATTTGTACAAGGTAAACGGGATTTTGAATAAGGAAGGCTATCACTCCATTTTGCAACGCCATGCCATACCCCGTGGACAGCGCTTGATTGAAGCCAATTTCATCTTACAGGACAATGACCCAAAGCACACCTCCAAATTATGCATGAACTATTTAGGGAAGAAGCAGGCCGATGGTATTCTATCTGTAATGGAGTGGCCAGCGCAGTCACCAGATCTCAACCCCATTGAGCTGTTGTGGGAACAGCTTGACCGTATGGTACGCAAAAAGTGCCCATCAAGCCAATCCAACTTGTGGGAGGGTCTTCAGGAAGCATGGGGTGAAATTTCACAAGATTACCTCAGCAAATTAACAGCTAGAATGCCAAAGGTCCTCAATGCTGTAATTGCTGCAAAGGGAGCATTCTTTGACGAAAGCAAAGTTTGAAGGAGAAAATTATTCTTTCTAATAAAAATCATTATTTCTAACCTTGTCAATGTCTGGACTATATTTTCTATTCATTGTGAAACTCATTTGATAAATGAAAGTATGAGTTTTCATGGAAAACAAAATTGTCCGGGTGACCCCAAACTTTTGAACGGTAGTATGTGTGTGTGTGTGTGTGTGTGTGTGTGTGTGTGTGTGTGTGTGTGTTATATATATATATATATATATATATATATATATATATATATATATATATATATATATATATATATATATATATATATATATATATATATATATATATATATAGTACAGACCAAAAGTTTGGACACACCTTCTGATTTAAAGATTTTTCTGTATTTTCATAACTTTGAAAATTGTACATTCACACTGAAGGCATCAAAACTATGAATTAACACATGTGGAATTATATACTTAACAAAAAAGTGTGAAACAACTGAAAATATGTCTTATATTCTAGGTTCTTCAAAGTAGCCACCTTTTGCTTTGATGACTGCTTTGCACACTCTTGGCATTCTCTTGATGAGCTTCAAGAAGTAGTCACCGGAAATGGTTTTCACTTCACAGGTGTGCCCTGTCAGGTTTCATAAGTGGGATTTCTTGCCTTATAAATGGGGTTGGGACCATCAGTTGTGTTGTGCAGAAGTCGTGTGGATACACAGCTGATAGTCCTACTGAATAGACTGTTAGAATTTGTATTATGGCAAGAAAAAAGCAGCTAAGTAAAGAAAAACGAGTGGCCATCATTACTTTAAGAAATGAAGGTCAGTCAGTGCGAAAAATTAGGAAAACTTTGAAAGTGTCCCCAAGTGCAGTTGTAAAAACCATCAAGCGCTACAAAGAAACTAGCTCACATGAGGACCGCCCCAGGAAAGGAAGACCAAGAGTCACCTCTGCTTCTGAGGATAAGTTTATCCGAGTCACCAGCCTCAGAAATCGCAGGTTAACAGCAGCTCAGATTAGAGACCAGGTCAATGCCACACAGAATTCTAGCAGCATACACATCTCTTCAACAACTATTAAGAGGAGACTTTGTGCAGCAGGCCTTCATGGTAAAACAGCTGCTAGGAAACCACTGCTAAGGATAGGCAACAAGCAGAAGAGACTTGTTTGGGCTAAACAACACAAGGAATGGACATTAGACCAGTGGAAATCTGTGCTTTGGTCTGATGAGTGCAAATTTGAGATCTTTGGTTCCAACCACCGTGTCTTTGTGCGACGCAGAAAAGGTGAACAGATGGACTCTACATGCCTGGTTCCCACCGTGAAGCATGGAGGACGTGTTATGGTGTGGGGGTGCTTTGCTGGTGACAATGTTGGGGATTTATTCAAAATTGAAGGCATAGTGAACCAGCATGGCTACCACAGCATCTTGCAGCGGCATGCTATTCCATCCGGTTTGCGTTTAGTTGGACCATCATTTATTTTTCAACAGGACAATGACCCCAAACACACCTCCAGGCTGTGTAAGGGCTATTTGACCAAGAAGGAGAGTGATGGGAGCTACGCCAGATAACCTGGCCTCCACAGTCACCAGACCTAAACCCAATCGAGATGGGTTGGGGTGAGTTGGATCACAAAGTGAAGGCAAAAGGGCCAACAAGTGCTAAGCATCTCTGGGAACTTCTTCAAGATGGTTGGAAGACCATTTCCGGTGACTACCTTTTAAAGCTCATCAAGAGAATGCCAAGAGTGTGCAAAGCAGTCATCAAAGCAAAAGGTGGCAACTTTGAATAACCTAGAATATAAGACATATTTTCACCTGTTTCACACTTTTTTGTTAAGTATATAATTCCACATATGTTAATTCATAGTTTTGATGCCTTCAGTGTGAATATACAATTTTCATAGTCATGAAAATACGGAAAAATCTTTAAATGAGAAGGTGTGTCCAAACCTTTGGTCTGTACTGTGTGTATATATATATATATATATATATATATATATATATATATATATATATATATATATTATATATAGTACAGGCCAAAAGTTTGGACAATTTTTGTATTTTCATGACTTTGAAAATTGTACATTCACACTGAAGGCATCAAAACTATACATAGTAACATAGTTTGTAAAGCCGAATAAAGACTTGCGTCCATCAAGTTCGACCTGTTAGTTCTGTAATTGCTAAAGTTGATCCAGAGGAGGGCAAAAACCCCAAATGATTTAGCCAATCTTCACCGGAGGAAAAATTCCCTCCCGACTCTGAAACCAGCAGTCAGAATAAATCCCTGTATCAACCTACTATTTTATTTTATTTTTAAGTATACGCTGAAATCTGCCTGGTATCTAGAAATGCATCCAGTCCCCGCTTGAACTGGTGTAGTGAATCCGACATTACCGTCTCCTCACTCAGTGAATTCCATATTCTCACTGCTCTTACCGTAAAGAACCCCTTCCTATGCTGGTGCTGAAACCTTTTCTCTTCCAGTCTTAGTGAATGCCCTCTTGTTACCGTAATATCCCTCCTTTTGAACAAATCCCATGCAAGATCTCTATACTGTCCCCTAACATATTTGTACACATTTATTATGTCCCCCCTCAACCTTCTCTTTTCCAGGCTGAATAGTCCTAGTTTTGCCAACCTCTCTGGGTATTGCAGTCCCTCCATTCCCTTTATTAATTTTGTTGCCCTCCTTTGTACCTTTTCAAGCTCATTTATATCCTTTCTATATATTGGGGCCCATAACTGAGCACAGTATTCCAAGTGTGGTCTGACCAGTGCTTTGTACAGTGGAAGAACAATGTTCTCATCCTTTGCAGCTATACCTCTTCTGATACATCCCATTACCCTGTTTGCCCTTACAGCAGCGGCCTGACTTTGGGCACTCCAATTTAGTTTGCTATCACTCAAGATGCCCAAGTCCTTCTCCATCTCTGAATTCCCCAATGATTTCCCATTCAGTGAGTACTGGTGACTAGAGATGAGCGTTGTTCTACTCGAACTGTTCGCCAATCTCAAATTCGAGCTGTTTTGGGCGGTGTTCGAGCCGGTCGGCGAACACGAACAATTTGAGAAAAATTCGGCTGTTCGAGGTTATGTTCGATAACTGTTCGTGCACCAAAATCATAACTGGATTTTTTCTCAGTAATGATGAAAATTAATGTTAATACGCAGTTTGAGTGTACAGCGGGGCGGGGGGAGGGGCAGGGGATGGATCTCTGCAGGAACAATGAAGATCTCCATTTTTTTTTCTCTTTCCCGCATTTGCAGTGGGGAGGTGCAATCTGTCAGCCTATCAGCAGCGCACACACGGAGCGAAGTGCTTTTTTTCACACAAGCAAGGGCATGTGTGATTGGCAGTGTATGTCACATGTCCTTGCCCTATAAGACCAAGCCATTTTCCCCGTCGCCACCATTTTCTCACTGCTGCAGCTGCGTGTTAGACGGCACCGCTGTTGCTGTGTGCGCTATACCTTGTTAATTTCAAGCCAATTTTCGCACAAATCTACAGATAGCTTGGGAGTAGGGAATAGTTGTGATTGCAGTCCTTTTAAGGACTAGGTTACAGCATTTCCTACGACTTTTATCAGGCAGGTCTGTGCTCTTAAATAGATAGATTGTGGGAGTAAAGACTAATTGTAATTGGAGTCCTTTTCAGGACTAGGTTACATCAGTTCCTATCAGTTTTTGCCAGGCAGGTCTGTGCCAGTGCTGTGCAAGTTTTTTTCACAGCATTTGGCTGAATCTAGCAAAGCTAATCCTTTTTGGCCTATTGCAGAGTGTGTTAGTCAGTGGAGTAGCCTATCTGTGTTGCAAGATATACCACCTGTGCATAGAATACCAATTTTTTTACTGCACCTAGTGAAGTAAAATCTTTTGGGCATAGCATCATTCTATTAGTCCATCTATACTGACCTCCATCAGGTTGCAAACTGAATATAATTTTTTTCTGCATCTAGCTCTGAAAAAATATTTGGGCTTCTAGCAGTGTGTGGGACTTGGTCTATTAGTCCATCTATACTGACCTCCATCAGGTTGCAAATTAAAAATAATTTTTTTCTTCATTTAGCTCTGAAAAAATATTTGGGCTTCTAGCAGTGTGTGGGACTTGGTCTATTAGTCCTTCTATACTGACCTCCAGCAGGTTGCAAATTGAATATAATTTTTTTCTGCATCTAGCTCTGAAAAAATATTTGGGCTTCTAGCGGTGTGTGGGACTTGGTCTATTAGTCCATCTATACTGACCTCCATCAGGTTGCAAACTGAATATAATTTTTTTCTGCATCTAGCTCTGAAAAAATATTTGGGCTTCTAGCAGTGTGTGGGACTTGGTCTATTAGTCCATCTATACTGACCTCCATCAGGTTGCAAATTAAAAATAATTTTTTTCTTCATTTAGCTCTGAAAAAATATTTGGGCTTCTAGCAGTGTGTGGGACTTGTTCTATTAGTCCTTCTATACTGACCTCCAGCAGGTTGCAAATTGAATATAATTTTTTTCTGCATCTAGCTCTGAAAAAATATTTGGGCTTCTAGCAGTGTGTGGGACTTGGTCTATTAGTCCATCTATACTGACCTCCATCAGGTTGCAAATTAAAAATAATTTTTTTCTTCATTTATCTCTGAAAAAATATTTGGGCTTCTAGCAGCGTGTGGGACTTGTTCTATTAGTCCATCTATACTGACCTCCATCAGGTTGCAAATTAAAAATAATTTTTTTCTGCATCTAGCTCTGAAAAAATATTTGGGCTTCTAGCAGTGTGTGGGACTTGGTCTATTAGTCCATCTATACTGACCTCCATCAGGTTGCAAATTAAAAATAATTTTTTTCTGCATCTAGCTCTGAAAAAATATTTGGGCTTCTAGCAGTGTGTGGGACTTGGTCTATTAGTCCATCTATACTGACCTCCATCAGGTTGCAAATTAAAAATAATTTTTTTCTTCATTTATCTCTGAAAAAATATTTGGGCTTCTAGCAGCGTGTGGGACTTGTTCTATTAGTCCATCTATACTGACCTCCATCAGGTTGCAAATTAAAAATAATTTTTTTCTGCATCTAGCTCTGAAAAAATATTTGGGCTTCTAGCGGTGTGTGGGACTTGGTCTATTAGTCCATCTATACTGACCTCCATCAGGTTGCAAATTAAAAATAATTTTTTTCTGCATCTAACCCAGCCAATAGTTTTGGCCTAATACCACAGTTTGGCCACTCAGCTCTGCTCGGTTACCATCCATTGTTTTTTTGTGCAAACAACTCCAGAGTTGTGAATTAGTTAACCACCAAAATGAGTGGAAAAAGGCCTGCTGCTGGTGGAAAGGGGAATAGGCGTGTTGGGAAGGGGAAAAAAGGTTGTGTCCGTGGGGTAGGTGCAGAAGAAAGACCATCTTCCAGCCAAACTAAAATGTCTACTTCTTTTAGCGGACAATGTGATAAGATCCCTTTCTTACGGCCACGCCAATCGCTACAAATTCCAGATGAGGCACAAAAACAGCAGGTGCTTCAACGGATATCAAGTGCTCCTTTAAGTGGGCTCTCCTCCACATCAACTTCAACATCACAAATACTCCAGTCCTCAAAGGTGTCACCCAAATCGCACTTGCTTCCTCACAGCTCCCAAATCTCCAGCTGCCCGTCTGAGTATGAGGTAGAACAGATGGTTGAGTCTGCAGAGCTGTTTACTCATACTATAGCCTGGGAATCAGAGGTCGACTCCAGCGCTTCTGTGAATCCAGACGAGGAAATGATCTGCACTGATGCCCAGAATCTTTATGAGTCGGATCCAGGACCAGACGAAGAAGGTTCTGACCATAATGTAGACCCTCATTCCCAAACTGTAACTCCTGTTGGTGGAGACAATGAGGAAGACGATGATAAGACTCAAATACCTGATTGGAGCGACAACTTTAGTTTTTTGTCAGGGCAGGAACAGGTTGGCTCTGAGGACGACGGGTGTGATAACGCACAGGGTGATGATGATGAGGTCGGAGATCCCACTTACTGTCAACCCACAGTCAGCCAAGAGATGAGGTCAGCAGAGGAGGTGGAGGAAGATGCTAGTGACGACGAGGTCAGGTTGCGCCTTCCTGGACAGAGACGTAGTACTGGAAGCACGTCAACAACTGCATCCTCAAACACAACTCTGCCTCTCACCACAAGTCGTGGTGGCTCTTCAGGTCGCATGGGTGCTAAGCCTTGCATAGCCTGGGCATTTTTTCAGATCGATAAAGATGACCCAACTCGTGTTATCTGTAACATTTGTCAGCAAAAGCTAAGTAGAGGCCAAAAAATACATAGTTTGAGTACTTTATGCATGAACCGGCACATGGACATGAAGCATAAGTTGCAGTGGGAAGCTCAGTGTGCTACAATGCGGTCTAGCCGGCCGGGCCAACCACCGTCTGCCATATCTTGTGCATCCGCGGCCTCTTCATCCTCTGTGACTGGGGGGACAGCAGTCACACCTGTTTTGGGGCGCAGACCTGCCACCTCTTTACCCGCAACAGCCAGCGTGATTGGCAGGTCATCATTTTCTTTGGAGGTGGTAACACCAGCTGGTCTTGAGCGCTGTCCGACATCGATAGCACCACCTTTGGATCAAGGCAACCTAACATGTCCGCCTGCATCTTCCTCACAGACCGGCAGTTTGCCGGGGACACCCTTATCAACCCCGTCTAAGCACAATAGCCAGCCCTCGGTCCCTCAGATGTGGACAAGTAAAAGACCATTTCCTCCTAGCCATGAGAAAGCTAAGAGGTTGAATTTCACCATCTGCAAGCTCTTGGCTACAGAAATGCTGCCTTTCCGCCTGGTGGACACAGAGGATTTTCGAGACCTTATGTCCGTCGCAGTGCCCCAGTACCAGATGCCCAGTCGGCACTACTTCTCAAAGAAAGGTGTGCCTGCGCTCCACCAGCATGTCGCACACAACATCACCGCTTCTTTGAGAAACTCTGTGTGTGACAGGGTGCATTTCACCACAGACACTTGGACGAGTAGGCATGGACAGGGGCGTTACATGTCGCTGACTGGGCACTGGGTAACTATGGTGACAGCAGGACAAGGGGCTGCTGTCCAAGTCTTGCCGTCCCCACGAGTTGTGCGTCAATCCTCTTTATGTCATTTTTCCTCCACTGCTTCTGCCTCCTCAACCTCCTCTCGGTCTTCCACCTGCACCCAAAGCCTGTCTGGTCATGCCACAAGCTTTCTAACTGCGCAGAAGGGATCCTGCACACCTCCTTACTATGCTGGCAGTAGGGCTCAACGTCATCAGGCGGTTTTTACATTGAAATGTCTGGGAAATGTGAGTCACACAGCTGAGGAGTTGTGGTCAGCTCTGGAGAACCAATTTCATGAATGGTTGTCTCCACTGGACCTGAAACCAGGGAAGGCCGTGTGCGACAATGCTGCAAACCTGGGTGCGGCCCTTCGCCGGGGCAATGTCACACACATGCCTTGTATGGCTCACGTGTTGAACCTGGTTGTCCAGCAATTTTTAGCCCACTATCCCAGACTAGATGGCCTTCTGCAGAGGGCACGGTCGCTGTGTGCTCACTTCCGCCGTTCGCATCCCGCAGCTCAGCGACTTACATCTCTACAGAAGTCGTTGGGCCTGCCACTTCACCGGCTAAAATGCGATGTGCCTACCCGGTGGAATTCAACTCTGCACATGTTGCAGCGACTGTGGCAGCACCGACAAGCCCTGGTGCAATACGTTCTGACGTATAGCCTGGGCCAACGAGATTCAGAGGTGGGGCAAATCACGCTGGAGGAGTGGTCTCAGATCAGGGACCTATGCACCCTTCTGCACAGTTTTGAAATGGCGACGAAGATGTTTAGTGCTGACGATGCCATTATCAGCATGACTATTCCGGTGATTTACATGCTGGAGCACATGTTAAACAGAATTCGGAGTCAGGTGGTGGCACAAGAGGAGGTGGAGGAAGTAGAGGAGGAGGAGTTGTATGCGGAAGGGCTAACATCTGCAAGGTCCAGACGGTCGGCAGCACCAAGGCGGCAGGCATGTGAGGGTGGGGGAGATGATTTTACCAGGGCACATGGTAGCAGCCAAACTAGTGAGGAAGGTGCAGGAGCCCAGGAAGAAGTGGAGGACGAACTGATGGAAGACTCATCAGATGAGGGAGACCTTGATCACATTTCTGTTGTGCGAGGTTGGGGGGAGAGGACAGAGGAAGGAAGCATGATTGCTACCTCGCCACCAACACAACAGGGACTTGGTGCTCCTGGATGCGCAACACACATGAGTGCCTTCTTGCTGCACTACCTGCAACATGACCCTCGAATTGTGAGAATTAGAAATAATCCTGACTACTGGGTTGCCACACTGTTAGATCCCCGGTACAAAAGTAAATTTGCAGAAATTATTCCTGCCATAGAAAGGGATGCACGCATGCAGGAGTATCAGCAGAGACTGTTGCAGAATCTTACATGTGCTTTTCCACAAAATACCAGTGGTGCACGTAGTGAATCTCACAGTTCCAACTTGCCAACCGTGGGACCGTCAAGTGTTCAGCACTCAAACCGTAACAGAACCACAGTATCTGCTGGTAACATCAATTTTGCGGAATCATTTCACCACTTTTTTAGCCCATCCTTTGCAAGGCCACAGGAGACAAGAAGTCTGACACATAGTCAACGCCTAGAGACGATGGTACAGGAGTATCTCCAAGTAAACATTGAAGCCACGACTGTGTCACTGGACCCTTGCTCTTTTTGGGCTTCCAATCTGGATAAATGGCCGGAGCTAGCCACTTACGCCTTGGAGATCTTGTCATGCCCCGCAGCCAGCGTTCTGTCTGAACGTGTGTTCAGCGCTGCTGGTGGTGTGCTGACAGATAAGCGCACGCGGCTCTCCACTGATAATATAGACAGACTCACGTTCATAAAGATGAACAAATCATGGATCCGAAACGACTTTTCTACCCCTGTGTCATCCTGGGGAGAGTAAAAGCTTGATGATTGGTTAAAATCACCCTACCAACCGTTTTAAGCTTTCAAATTACTAATCATGTTTATCTGTATCTTGACTGGAAAATAATTTGGGCTTTGTAGCAGTGTGCAGCACTGATCCTATTAGGCCATCTATAATAAGCTTCACCAGATTTAAAATTAAAAATAATTTTTAGCTGCATCTAGCCCGGAAAATAATTTTGGGGCTCCGAGATGCGCAAGACACATAAGTGCCTTCTTGCTGCACTACCTGCAGCATGACCCTCATATTGTCAGAATTCGAAGTAATCATGACTACTGGGTTGCCACACTCTTAGATCCCCCAAACTTTTCGATCAACCTTTTCATTTTAATAAAGACCAAAAAAATGGTCATTTTTGAAATTATAAGCATTAGCAGGTTGTTAGAAACTGAAATCAAACAGTTTTCAACTCAAAACTTTATTCTAGGTGATGTTACATTTTCACATAGGACCCCTTGTTCGAAAGGAGCTTCTGAACTCTCTCGTCCATTGAATTTGTCAGGTTTTGGATGGTTTCTGCTTCAATTGTTTTGCATGAGGACAGAATACCCTCCCAGAGCTGTTGCTTAGATGTGAACTGCCTCCCGCCATCATAGACACTCCTTTTAATGATGCTCCAAAGGTTCTGAATGGGGTAGAGGTCAGGGGAGCATGGGGGTCACACCATAAGTTTGTCCCCTTTTATGCCCATATCAGCCAGAGATGCAGATGTTTTATGTGCAGCATGAGATGGTGCATTATCATGCAGAAAAATGATCTTGCTGTGAAATACACGGTTCTTCTTCTTGAACCATGGCAGGAAGTGCTGTTTGAGAAAATCCACATACATTATGGAGTTCATCTTTAGCGCCTTCAGGGATCCTAAAGGGGCCGACAATCTCTCTCCCCATGATTCCAGCCCAAAACATTACTCCACCTCCTCCTTGTTGGCGCTGTAGCCGTGTTTGCGTGGGGTGTCCATCAACCAGCCATCCTCCACTCCATTCATCTGGACCATCGAGCGCTGCACGGCACTCATCCGTGAACAAAACAGTTTTGAAATCAGTCTTCATGTAATGTTTGGCCCACTGGAGCCGTTTCTGCTTGTGTGAAGTGGATAGAGGAGGTCGACAGGATGGCATATGCACAGCTGCAAACCTCTGAAGGACCCTGCATCTTGTTGTTCGGGGGACGTTGGAGGCACAAGCAGCTTCAAAAACTTGTCTGCTGCTATGACAAGGCTTTTTTGCCGCTGCTGTTTCAACCTGACGTAATTGCCTGTAGGAAAGAGTCCTCAATTTGCCCTTATCAGCACGCACACGTGTGTACTGTGAATCAGCTACATACTTGATTGCCAAGACACTTCATCCTGATCATCGCACAATGTTGATTGTAGTCATGCCTTGACCTAAACACTCCACAATTTGTTGCTTCTCAGCAGCCGACACATCCTTTTTCTTTCCCATTTTGGCAGAAAATGTAGGCTGCTTAATAATGTGAGAGAGCCTTCTTAAGTAGTCTTGCCTTTCATTGGACACACCTGCCAAACTAATTAGCACAGGTGTCTGCAATTGCTTACAGTGATATAAAGAGCCCTGACACACATCACCATCAATGAGTTTAACTGACAAACAAACAAATTCTTCCCTTATCACTCCTAAACACTTTTTGTATAATAATTTGGAACGCAGTGTACATGTGCTTTTCCACAAAACACCAGTGGTTCACGTAGTGAATCTTACAGTTCTAACTTGCCAACCGTGGTCTGTATGGAATTGTTCAATAAAGGGCCCAAAATTAAGATAACATAGATGGGAGAGGTCTCTATGAATAGGAATTCCTAAGTATTTGATACCCTGTGAGGGCCAGGCAAAGGGAAAGTTGGACTGGATGGAATCCTATATGGATTTAGGGAGGGAGACATCGAGGGCCTCAGACTTCGCTGCATTGATTTTAAAATTTTACCATGTAACAAAGTGATCTATTTCAGCCATAACAGCAGGGATGGATATATGTGATTGAGTGATATATACTAGGACATCATCAGCAAATAGAGAGCACTTGTACTCGGTGCCTCCCACCTCAATCCACCTAATATTGGGGTTATGGCGAATTGATGAGAGCAGGTGCTCCGTCACTAGGATGTATAAGAGAGGGGACAGAGGACATCCCTGCCTTGTCCCATTGGTGATTGTGAAAGGTGATGAAAATGTTCTGACGCACCCCCTGGGCCTTGGGACACCCGGAGCCGGACCCTTTTTGGTGGATGCTGGTGGTTGTAGTCTTCGTGGCGGCGATCCGGTTCCGTGGCTCAGGGCGGTCAAACCAGTGGCGGAACTATTTATGTGGTTTTGATGTTTAAATGTCCGACTACGCCACCCGTGGATTGCGGTCAGAGTGAACCGCCGCTACAGGGCAGACCGCTAAGGCTGGTGTTGTGGGTGCAGCAGAGCGTAGCATAACTCCCCACGGGAGGAGTATAGCCTCAGGGCAGTGTATGCGGAGGATGGGGGTGATGGTGCAGGGCAGCAGCAGTAACGACACGGAGTCAGTGATGCAGTTCAGGGCCTTTACTCACAGTTCTTATTATCCAGACCACGTCTGCAGGTAACGGCTGCCCACGTCGTACTGTGCTCACCAGGTGAGGGGCTCAGACAACTCCCAGATAACTTTGGAGCGCTTCACAGGACCCCCTTTGTGTGTCCTTTGTCTGGCCTTTCTTACCAACACTTCTGTCCGGCTGCCTCGGGCCTCCTCTTGGTAAACTTGGCGCCAGTTTCCCTGACCCTATGTGGTGCCTTCCTAGCGGGTGGAGCAAGGGGCTGCGCCACATAAAATGTCAGAGCCTCCGGTTTCTAGCTGAGGGTCGTTTCCTGCCTCCACTAGTTCGGGGACCGGTCTCCCCCTTTGGCCTGACCCCTCCACGCAGGTGGATTCGGGCGTGCGGTGGCGATTCGCCCGTCCGCACCCCTGGGATCCCTTCATTCCTCGTTCCTGGAGCCTTCTCCGCTCCTCTTCCTTCCTTCTCCCTCTTGCAGGCCTGGGCCTCTGTTACTAGGCCCGCCTCCGGAGCAGAGCTCATGCAGAGCCCCTGCTCCCTGCCACTTCTGCTCAGACTTCTCTGCACTGAACTAAGATGGTGCCCACCTTTTATACTCCCTTCTCAATGCACCCAGGAACTGCTTCCTCCCTGCTCCTGCACTGCAGGGTTCCCCTTCCTCAGTGTTCCCTCCCCCCACTCCAGCCAGGGACAGGGACTGTCGTGCCCATCTCAGGGGCATATTGGTCGCCCTGCTCCACGGCAATGTGGTGTAATGCATGCAGGTGTCGGGTCCTGATCCACACTCCATCCTTATCTGAGAGTGAGATATCACACCTCTGGGTGAGGTGCAATACGTCTGTAGCAACCGAGCCCTCGGTGCTACAGTTCCATTTATCTTCAGCCTAGGTGACGTATTGTGATACAGGGCCGTGATTTTGGCTATAAAAGGGTCCCCTAGACCCCTACCCCAAGCTTTTTAAGAGAATCATATATGGCGTGCCAGGAGACTCTATGGAATGCTTTCTCAGCATCCAACGAGAGTATCTACTTACAAATTTTTAACTGCATCTAGCCCAGGAAATACTTTGTGCCTAGTAGCAGTGTCTGCTAGTCAGCGGATTATCCCGGCTGTTAAGCAAGCTACACCACCTGTAGTTTGGACACTTAATTTTTTCAAAGGAAATGCTTCGGGACCACGGGATACTTAGTGAAGAGCATCAGGAGGCACCCCAAGGCATAGGGGCTGGGACTGGCACTAGGATGCCTTGCGGTGGACAGCCGAGCTCGATCCTTATAAAAGCTTTTTAACTGCAGCAGCTTTAGTGGACGCTACTGGAGCTGGAATTACGCGGCTGCTGGCATGAGACTTGCCCTCCAATAGATCCTTGTAAATGGATTTAAAGTGTATTCATTCAAATTAGAGGGACAATTTAAATTAAAAAGCTTAGAGCTGCCTCCACCACAGGGGGGCTCTCTCGACCCACCAGCGGACAGGCACCAGTATTGGGAGAGGGGGGCTGGCCGTCAGGGTTCACCGCGGCTCTGGCACAAACCCGGCGACACGGAGGTGGCACGGGCAGGAGCGGACTGGCCGTCTCGGCTTCTCACTTTTTGGATTTTAGAAGGGCATGACATGCCTATATCTGTGTCTCCCCCTCCTTTTACTCCTCCACCTCTTTTCTTTTCGCATGACTATATGTACTTGTCACTTTTCCATGTGTTAGTTGTGTCTTCTGAGCAGTTTGTCAGCTTTTGGACACCTTTGAAGGTGTTTTCTATGTGTTTCTATGTGTTTTTGTTTGCCTGCCATTGGTTTTAACGGTGTTCGACGAACAGTTCGACGAACAGTTCGACGAACAGTTCGGCGAACACACGGGTGTTCGACGAACCGAACCGAACTCGAACACTACGGGGGTGGCTCAACACTACTGGTGACTTCCATTTTTCCTTCCCATATGTATGACCTTACATTTCTCCTCGTTAAACCTCATTGGCCATTTAATGCTCCACCTACCCAGCTTATCCAAATCCCTCTGTAGGTCTGCACTGTCCTCTTTTGTATTAATTGTTTTACATAACTTTGTGTCATCTGCAAATATTGATATTTTACTATTTATCCCGTTGACCATGTCGTTAATAAAGATATTAAATAACATTGGGCCTAGTACAGACCCCTGTGGTACCCCACTAGTGACGCTTACCCATTCTGAGTATATTCCATTTATAACCACCCTCTGTCTTCTATCCCTTAGCCAGTTTGCTACCCACTTGCAAACATTTTCCCCCAGCCCCATCATTCTCATTTTGTATACCAACCTATTATGTGGCACGCTATCGAACGCTTTTGAGAAGTCGAGATACAAGACATCCACTGGTTCCCCCTGATCTAATCGAGAGCTAACCTCGTCGTAGAAGTCAATCAGGTTTGTTTGGCAGGAGCGATTCCTCATGAATCCATGTTGGTTCGGGATTAAAAGATTATTAGCATCAAGATGCTCCGTAATCGCCTCTTTAATGAAGCTTTCAAAAATTTTGCCCACAACGGACGTCAGACTCACCGGCCGATAGTTTCCGGCGTCACTTTTCGCTCCCTTTTTGAATATTGGCACTACATTCGCCTGTAGCCAATCAAGTGGTACAGACCCAGTCTCAACAGAGTCCTTAAATATAAGATATAACGGTCTGTCTATCACATTACTTAGTTCCCTTAGTACCCGTGGGTGTATGCCATCAGGTCCTGGTGATTTGTTTATTTTAATGTTACTGAGGCGCTTCTGTACCTCAACTTGGGTTAGATTTGTCATACTTAGTGGAGGATTAAGCTTGTCACTTCTCATTTCTCCTGTTAGTTCTATTTCCTTTGTGAAAGTTGTCGAAAAAAAATGATTTAATAGATTAGCTTTATCCTCATCTTTCTCTATGATTTTGCCTTCCTCACTTTTTATCGGTCCAATATTATCCGGTTTAATCCTTTTACTATTTATAAACGTAAAGAACAGTTTGGGATTTGATCTACTTTCCCTAGCAATACGTCTCTCTGTTTCCTCCTTCGCTATTTTTATTTGTTTTTTACAGGTTCTCGTTTTTTCCTTGTAACACATTAGTGCCTCCTTACTGTTTTCCTGTTTTAATCTCTTGAATGCCTCTTTTTTGCTATTTAATGCCCCTTTTACGTTCTTGTTCAACCATATTGGTTTCCTCTTATTTCTGGCCCTTTTATTCCCATACGGTATATACCTCTCGCACTGAGTATTCAGAATTCTTTTGAAGGTTTCCCATTTACTATTCATATTCCTTTGATTAAGTACTTTGTCCCAGTCAATAAGTTGAAGGTTTTCTATCAGCTGATCAAACTTCGCCCTCCTAAAGTTTAATGTTTTTGTTGTTCCCTTATTGATAACCCTACTGAAGGGCATTTTGAAGTAGATAATATTATGGTCGCTATTACCTAGGTGCCCCCCTATCTGTACCTCAGTTATTCTATCAGGCCTATTAGTCAATATTAAGTCCAACACGGCCGTCCCTCTCGTTGGTTCCTGCACTAGTTGGGAGAGATAATTATCCTTAATATTTGTCAAGAACCTTTTTCCTTTCTGAGATCTACAGGTTTCTGTTTCCCAGTCAATATCCGGGTAGTTGAAATCCCCCATTACAATCACTTCATTATGTTTTGCTACTTTGTCTATTTGTCCTAATAGCAGATTCTCATTCTCCTCTGTTATATTTGGTGGCTTATAGCAGACCCCCAGTAATATTTTATTATTATTTTTTGCCCCCTCTATCTCTACCCACATGGACTCGACCCCCTCTTCTCCCTCTCCTATATCTTCCCTTAGTCTGGGTTTTAGACATGACTGTACATATAAGCAGACTCCTCCGCCTTTCCCCTGTTTCCGGTCCCTTCTAAATAAACTATAATCTAATAAATTTACCGCCCAGTCGTAGCCATCGTCTAGCCAAGTCTCTGTTATACCTACGATGTCATACCTCTCCTCCGATATAAGCGCCCGCAGCTCATCCGCCTTATTGGTCAGGCTTCTTGCGTTGGTCAGCATGCAAGTTAAAACTTTGGGGTTATTTAGCATCCTATTCTTCTCTAACGATCTACTGTACTATCCCCACCCCCCTCTCCACCCTCATTATATTCACTTCTCCCCTTCCCCCTTGCTTGCCTCACATCCCACCTATTTCCTTGGTCCCCCCCCCCCACGTCTCTAGTTTAAAAACTCCTCCAACCTATTAGCCATCTTCTTTCCCAGCACCGCTGCACCCTCCCCATTGAGGTGCAGCCTGTCCCTACGGTAGAGCCTGTAGCCGACCGCGAAGTCGGCCCAGTTCTCCATGAACCCAAACCCTTCTGCCTTGCACCAACTCTTTAGCCACTTATTCACCTCCCTAACTTCCCGTTGGCGCTCCTGTGTGTATGAATTAACACATGTGGAATTATATACTTAACAAAAAAGTGTGAAACAACTGAAAATATGTCTTATATTCTAGGTTCTTCAAAGTAGCCACCTTTGCTTTGATGACTGCTTTGCACACTCTTGGCATTCTCTTGATGAGCTTCAAGAGGTAGTCACCGGAAATGGTTTTCACTTCACAGGTGTGCCCTGTCAGATTTAATAAGTGGGATTTCTTACCTTATAAATGGGGTTGGGACCATCAGTTGTGTTGTGCAGAAGTCAGGTGGATACACAGCTGATAGTCCTACTGAATAGACTGTTAGAATTTGTATTATGGCAAGAAAAGCCTTAGTTACTTACCGGTAACGGGATTTTTCGGAGCCCATGACAGCACCACGTGAGAGAGAGGATCAGCCCATCAAGGACAGGAAACCTACAGGTTAAAAAGGGCGGCCCTCTCTTTCCGCCTCAGTTTAGTTAACAGAGCATGAGAGTACCGCCAAGGTTAGTTATAACAAAACATAATCACATTAAGTACATTACTTTTCATCAATTTCCCACAAGGGTGCACAAAAAGAAATCAAATCTACAGGAGTGCACAACACCAGTGAAGGGAGGGAATATACGGGTGCGGTCATGGGCTAAGAAAAATCCCGTTACCGGTAAGTAACTAAGGCTTTATTCGGTCGTCCATGACAGCACCACGTGAGAGAATTACAGAGACAAAGAAAATTAGGGAGGGACCACAGCTTGAAGCACCCTTCTCCCAAAAGTGAGATCTGCAGAGCCACCCAGATCCAATCTATAGTGCCTATAGAAAGTAGAGGGAGAAGACCAAGTGGCAGCCTTACAAATCTCCTCAATGGAAAGTCCTGTCTTCTCCGCCCAGGAGGTTGACACCGCTCTGGTAGAATGCGCCCTCAATCCCTCCGGTATCTCTTTATCCCCTGAGGAGTATGCGAGGGAAATGGCCTCCTTGATCCATCTAGCGATTGTAGCCTTTGAGGCTTTACAACCCTTCCTAGCCCCCTGATAGCAAATAAATAGGGACTTATCCTTTCTAAAGCCATGTGATACTTCTAAGTACCTTAGTACGCACCTCCTAACGTCTAAAGTGTGAAGTCTCTCCTCTTTTTGATTTTTGGGCAGAAAGCAAAAAGTTGGGAGAACTATTTCCTGGGTTCTATGGAATCGAGTGGCCAATTTAGGAAGAAAGGCTGGATCAGGTTTTAATATAATCCTATCGTCCAGAATTTGCGTGAATGGAGGGCATATTGAAAGGGCCTGTAGGTCACTGACTCTCCTGGCTGAAGTTAGGGCTACTAACAGGACCGTCTTTAGGAAAATAATTTTGGGGGAGACTAATTCTAGTGGCTCAAAAGGAGGACCGGTCAAGGCATCTAAGACATAATTCAAATCCCAGGGAGACATCTTTTCTTTGGTAATGGGTCACACCTAAAGGAAGCTTTTATAAAACGGCCTATCCAATAGTTATCTGCAATATTGGAAGAAAATAAAGCTCCCAACGCCGACACCTGTACTTTCAAGGTACTGGTAGTGAGACCTAATTCTAAGCCTCGCTGCAGAAATTCCAGAATTTTCCCAAAAGGGGGCCCCTCCTCCACCTTAACTTCTGCAAAGGACAGAAACTTCCTCCAGGTCCTGGCATAAATATGGGTGGTAACAGGTTTTCTGCTAGCCAGGAGAGTATTCACTACATTTGCGGGGAATCCTTTGTTGGTCAAGAACACCCTCTCAAATTCCACGCCGTCAAATGTAGACTCGGGGTTGGAGGATGGGAAAGTGGCCCTTGAGTGAGGAGGTCCGGAATCTCCGGAAGAACCCAAGGATCTGATATGGACATCTTCCGGAGACAAGGGAACCACGGTCTTTTGGGCCAAAAGGGACATACGAGTATCACTCTGGCCCGGTCTGCCCTGATCTTTTTTATCACCGCTGGCCTTTTGCTATATGAATCAGGGAGTGGACAGCTGTATAAGGCACACTCTCTGTGCTTGGACTTCGAGGAACATTTCTTGCTCTAAAAGAAAGTCATAGATAGAAAGAAGGAGGAAACATTAGTAGAACTTTCACGAAGATTCCACTCACCCCACAGAACCTTCGGTACCGTAGAAGCAGAAGAATCCAGCATGCATGGCGAGGAATCACGCCGCACCTGCTCTTAGTGGTAGCTCTTCTAGTTGTACGACCAGACCCTAGCCAGGAATGACGCTGCGCCACTAGTTGTGAGGGCTCCCCAGAGGGCTGCTCCTGCATCAGATGTTGTTGCCTAGGTGACAGCTCCTGTGAATCTTCCATAGCTTACAATGTAAGAATGGGCTGGGAAGCACCTCTGTATGTTACCAGACCCTTTATATACTGGCCATACCGGTACCATGTGTGGGTGTGTGTTTCCTTTTCTTTCTTTTTTTTACCCAGGAGGGCGTTACCTGCTCCTTGGTCTTCCTCCCCAGGTCCAGGTGGGATCCAGGTGGGCTACTCACCGCCAGGTCCTCAATCCCCCGGCGTTCAGCTGCTCGCGTCAAAAAATTCAAACGAGCCCCGCCCCTTCCGGTGACGTCACAGGGCTTCCTGCCCGGCGCACCGGAAGTCGCGTCAGAAGGTCGCGCCCGTCACGTGCGCCGCCGGCGCGACCTGGATCTCCTGCAAGCGGTAGCGGGGGGGGGGGAAGCCCGCTAGCGGCCCCACACCTGGCGGACATCTACCTCCCGTGAGGCGATGTCGCGCCTGCCGCAACGCTCACGGAGGCGCCCCCATGAGCCCTGCCGTGGCGTCTCCAGAGGACCGGGATGGACCGGCTCCAACCACCTGCTGTGGCCCTCTCTGGGACAGGAGTCCATCTTCTGCAGGTAAGCCTGCAAGGTCCCCCATCATGGACAGGAAATCTAAACTGAGGCGGAAAGAGAGGGCCGCCCTTTTTAACCTGTAGGTTTCCTGTCCTTGATGGGCGGATCCTCTCTCTCACGTGGTGCTGTCATGGACGACCGAATAAAAAGCAGCTAAGTAAAGAAAAACGAGTGGCCATCATTACTTTAAGAAATGAAGGTCAGTCAGTCCGAAAAATTGGGCAAACTTTGAAAGTGTCCCCAAGTGCAGTTGCAAAAACCATCAAGCGCTACAAAGAAACTGGCTCACATGAGGACCGCCCCAGGAAAGGAAGACCAAGAGTCACCTCTGCTTCTGAGGATAAGTTTATCCGAGTCACCAGCCTCAGAAATCGCAGGTTAACAGCAGCTCAGATTAGAGACCAGGTCAATGCCACACAGAGTTCTAGCAGCAGACACATCTCTACAACAACTGTTAAGAGGAGACTTTGTGAAGCAGGCCTTCAAGGTAAAATAGCTGCTAGGAAACCACTGCTAAGGACAGGCAACAAGCAGAAGAGACTTGTTTGGGCTAAAGAACACAAGGAATGGACATTAGACCAGTGGAAATCTGTGCTTTGGTCTGATGAGTCCAAATTTGAGATCTTTGGTTCCAACCGCCGTGTCTTTGTGCGACGCAGAAAAGGTGAACGGATGGACTCTACATGCCTGGTTCCCACCGTGAAGCATGGAGGAGGAGGTGTGATAGTGTGGGGGTGCTTTGCTGGTGACACTGTTGGGGATTTATTCAAAATTGAAGGCATACTGAACCAGCATGGCTACCACAGCATCTTGCAGCGGCATGCTATTCCATCCGGTTTGCGTTTAGTTGGACCATCATTTATTTTTCAACAGGACAATGACCCCAAACACACCTCCAGGCTGTGTAAGGGCTATTTCACCAAGAAGGAGAGTGATGGGGTGCTACGCCAGATGACCTGGCCTCCACAGTCACCAGACCTGAACCCAATCGAGATGGTTTGGGGTGAGCTGGACCGCAGAGTGAAGGCAAAAGGGCCAACAAGTGCTAAGCATCTCTGGGAACTCCTTCAAGATTGTTGGAAGACCATTTCCGGTGACTACCTCTTGAAGCTCATCAAGAGAATGCCAAGAGTGTGCAAAGCAGTCATCAAAGCAAAAGGTGACTACTTTGAAGAACCTAGAATATAAGACATATTTTCATTTTTTTCACACTTTTTTGTTAAGTATATAATTCCACATGTGTTAATTCATAGTTTTCAGTGTGAATGTACAATTTTCAAAGTCATGAAAATACAGAAAAATCTTTAAATGAGAAGGCGTGTCCAAACTTTTGGTCTGTACTGTACATACATATACACACACACAATAAATACACTTAATCTGGTATTGCCGCAACTGGAACGACTCAGCCTATAAAACTGTCCCACCAGTTAACCCCTTCAGTGAACACTGTAAAAAAAAAAACACACGAGGCAAAAAAAAAAAAAAGTTTCATCATCATACCGCCAAACAAAAGCCGCATTAAAGGCGATCAAACAGACGAATATAAAAAACGGTACCGCTGAAAACGTCATCCCGCAAAAAAAACAAGCCGCCATAAAGCTCTGCCAGAGTAAAAATAAACAAAGTTATAGCTCTCAGAATAAAGCGATGCAAAAATAATTAATTATTTTTTCTATAAAATAGTTTTTTTTATTGCGTAAAAGCCCCAAAACAGAAAAAATATATAAATGTGGTATCGCTGTAATCGTACTGACCCGAAGAATAAAGCTGCCTCATCAATTTTATCACATGCAGAACGGCATTAAGAAAGAAAAAAAAAAACACACAATTTCTGAATTGCTGGTGTTTGTTCATTCTGCCTCTCAAAAATCGGAAAATAAAGCGATCAAAAAATGTCATGTGCCCGAAAATGGTACCAATAAAAACGTCAGTTCGTCCAGCAAGAAACAAGCCCTCACATGACTGTCAGACGACATATGGAAAAATTATAGCTATCAAAATATGGTGATGCAAAAACTAGTTTGGGCAACAAAAAGAGTCTTTTAGTGTGTGACAGCTGTCAATCATAAAAACATGTTATAAATCTGGTATCGCTGTAGTCGCACCGACCCGAAGAATAAAGTAATCTAATCACTTATACTGCACAGGAAACTGCGTAAAATTTTTAAAAAAACTACCGTATTTTTCGGACTATAAGACGCACTTTTTTCCTCCAAAATTTTGGAGGAAAGTGGGGGTGTGTCTTATAGTCCGATATACATAAATACTGTGGCTGGTGGGGAATGTGGGGGAAGCGACAGTGGTGGAGTAGCGGTGTACAGGAGGCAGCAGCCGCCTGCTGCAGCCTACACTGTGCCCGCTACTAAAGAAAATGAATATTCACTGCTCCCCACGCCCATGGGGAATTAGTGAATATTAATTTTCCTTAATAACCGGCACACTGTGCCGGCAGCGCGGCTCCTGGTATGTATGGCACCCTTCATCCCTGTATGCATGACCCCCTCATCCTGGTATGCTTGGCACCCCCTGATCCCTGTGTCAAGCTGCACAGAAAAAAAATTAACTTTCATACTCGCCTCCTCCCTCCTCCAGCCCTGTGTCCCGCTCTGTGCCGGAATAGTCACTGCTCCCCACGCCGGGACTGCGTGCGTGGGCAGCAGTGACCATTCATTCTCCCTAATAGCACGCAAGCTGTAGTCGCAGCGTGGCTCCTGCTGCGCTCGGCTGTCAGTGTGCCCACTATTAAAGGCCATGAATATTCACCACTCCCATGGGTGTGGTGAATATTCATGGCCTTTAATAGCAGCACGCTGACAGCCAAGCGCTGCAGCTAAAGTGTGCGCGCTACTAGGGAGAATGAATGGTCACTGCTACGCACGCACGCACGCAGTCCCGGCGTGGGGAGCAGTGACTATTCCGGCGCAGAGCGGAATACAGCGCTGGAGGAGAGAGGAAGTGAGTATGAAAGTTTTTTGTTTTTTTTCTGTGCAGAATGACAGGGATCAAGGGGTGACAAGCATACCAGGATGAGGGGGGTCATACATACAAGGATGAGGGTGGCCATGAATACAAGGATGTGGGGGGCCATGCATACAAGGATGTGGGGGGCCATGCATACAAGGATGAGGCATGAGGGGGGCCATCCATACAGGGATGAGGCATGAGGGGGGGGGCATCCATACAGGGATGAGGCACGAGGGGGGCCATCCATACAGGGATGAGGCATGAGGGGGGGGGTATCCATACAGGGTTTAAGGGGGCCATGCATACCAGGAAGAGGAATGAAGGTACCATACATACCAGGAAGAGGGATGAAGGTGCCATACATACCAGGATGGGTGTGAGGGGCGCCATACATCCATACATAACAGGATGAAGGATGAGGGGGCCATGCATACCCTGATGGGAATGAGGACCACGAATAATAGGAAAGAGGGGGCCATATATACCAGGATGGGGGATATTAACAGAATAGGGGGACATTACCCCTATAACCGTGTCAGCAGCAGATCCCCTCCCCCTCAACAGGGCATCATGACCACATTTTTTGCTTAAATTTATTTTTTCTATTTTCCTCCTCTAAAACCTAGGTGAGTCTTATAGTCCGAAAAATACGGTAATTCTTACGTAAGGTGTGGCAAAGACTAAGTGCAACACGAAGGGAAGACGGGGAGGAAGCCCAAACACTAAGGAAAAGGGGAGTGGAGACACCCTGCCTACTCTACCGTCCCTATATAGGTTCCACATCTATCGCTGAGCAAAACCCTAAGCCCTGGATGTCCCTAGAGCTTGGCCCTAGATAGGGAGGGGGAGGGGTGAGCACTGGTTAGGCCCCACTACAAACTAAAGACAACACGCTTCTTCCCTTCTGAGCTTTGCCCTGTACCTCAAAAGTAGTTTTCGACCACATATAGGGTATCGGCGTACTCAGGAGAAATTGCCCAACAAATTTTGGGGTTTATTTTCTCCTGCTATCCTTGTGAAATTTTTTTTTTTGCATTTTCACAGATCAACATTGTAAAATTCTGTGAAGCACCTGTGGTTTCAAGGTGCTCAGCACGTCTAGATAAATTCCTTGAGTGGTGTAGTTTCCAAAATGGAGTCACTTGTGGGGGTTTCCCACTGTTTAGGCAAACCAGGGGCTCTCCAAAAGCGACATGACACCTGCAAACCAATAGATCAAAATCTGCATTCCAAAACGTCACTCCTTCCTTTCTGAGCCCTGCCGTGCGCCCAAGCAGTAGTTTTCACTCACATATGGGGTATTGGCGTACTCAGGAGAAATTGCGCAACAAATTTTGGTGTCCATTTTCTCCTGTTACCCTTGTGAAAAATCAAAATTTGAAGCTAAAAAACATTTTTTTGTGGGGAAAATGGGATTTTTTTTTTATTTTTTTATTTTCACAGCTCAACGTTATAAACTTCTGTGAAGCAGCTGGGAGTTCAAGGTGCTCATCCCACATCTAGATAAGTTGCCTGAGGGGTCTATTTTCCAAAATGGTGTTTCTTGTGGGGGTTTCAACTGTTTAGGCACATCAGGGGCTCTCCAAACACGCCATGGTGTCCGCTAACTATTCCAGCAAATTTTTACATTCAAAAAGTCAACTGGCGCGCCTTCCCTTTAGAGCCCTGCCGTGCGCCCAAACAGTAGTTTTCCCCCACATATGGGGTATCAGTGTGCTGAGGAGAAATTGCACAACAAATGTTGGGGTCCACTTTCTCCTGTTACCCTTGTGAAATTAAAAAAAATTAGGTCTAAAAGGAAAATTTTTGAGAAAAAAAGTTAAGCTTATTTTTTCCTTGCACATTCCATTAATTCCTGTGAAGCACCTGAAGGGTTAATAAACTTCTTGAATGTGGTTTTGAGCACCTTGAGGGGTGCAGTTTTTAGAATGGTGTCATTTGTGGGTGTTTCTGTCATATAGACCCCTCAAAGTCACTTCCAATGTGATGTGGTCTCAAAAAAAAAAAATGGTGTAAAAATGAGAAATCGATGGTCAACTTTTAACCCTTCTAACTTCCTAGCAAAAAAAAATATGTTTCAAAAATTGTGCTGATGTAAAGTAGACATGTGGGAAATGTTATTAACTGTTTTGTGTGCTAGGACTATACCTAGGTGTGCAGGAAGACTAGCGCAGCCCCCACAGGTGACGTCACTGGTCTCTGCCGGGTATAGTGACACCGCTAAGCAGACAACAGACCGGACGCCGCACTCATCGTAAGGCGCTGGGTGAGACACTGAACAAGGGAGACACCGCAGGGACCAGCCCCTGAAACGAGCATCACTGATGACGCTTAGTTTCCGGAAGGGGTGGGGGCTGTGACAATGATTGCAGCTTCTTCCCCATGATGATGCTTTGTTTAAGTATGCCAGCATGCATTAGGGATACTTAAACGAATAGTTATCAGACAGGAATTTGAGAATAAAAATACAACAGCTGTTAGTCTAGTTTGGGAACGGTAAGGAATTTTTAAAGCAAGCATATTAGAAAAAAGCTTAGATTATGGGACTAAATAGATAGGCAAAGCATTTTTCCCTTCGGACCACCCCTTTAAAGACAGAAAGACCCACAAACAAGCAACAACTGGTCAGCTGCAGTAAAGGGCTGGCAAAGTATCACAAAGGAGGAAAGTTGTTTCATTGTAAATAAAAAATAATGGCATGTAGAACGCAAATCTCGAAGATTCGGTCACTGTCCAAATATTTATGGACCTAACTGTACATGACGAAAATAAAATGCATCCTACATTGTAGGTTTTCCTGTTCCAATGTGTTGTGATTGATTTTTTTTATGGTAATGCTAAAAATTGCCATGTCATGTCATAACTGTTAATAACAGTGACCATGAGGTTTGTGCTAGTTATGGCAGCATCTTTTCAAATAACTCTGTGTTGCAGTGTAAGGCCATGTTCACAAGTTCAGTATTTGGTGAGTTTTTACCGCACCATTTGTAAACCAAAACCAAGAGTGGGTGATAAATACAGAAGTGGTGACATGTTTCCATTACACTTTTCCTCTGATTGTTCCTCACATGATTTGGGCTTATAAATACTGATGCAAAATACTGACCAAATACTGATGTGTGAACGTGACCTTACTCTTGTTTCACTTCCTGAAAATATATGAATAAATTCCCATTCCCCTGTCACAGGTGTGTCAGGTGTGACAGACAGTCTTTCTGGATCCAGGTGCAGAAGGTCATTGCGCTTGGCTCTGCAGGCACCTTCTTGATCTTTTCATCTCTGTAGTGTAGTGATATCTGTCTCCCTCTAGAACCTAGCAGTGACCTCTTCCTTCAGCTGCTAATTGACACACCCTTGCTGGATGTTTAAATACCTTCAGTCTCTCCAGAGAGTCGCCAGTGATAGCTCTATTTTCCTCTGTTCACGCTTGAAGCACTATTAGTCGACTGTCTTCTTGGAGTTCCCTTGGAGGATAGTTGGCGTGATCTCTCTGGTGTCTTCTCAAGCTAAGTGTATTCCCTTGTCTGCTTGCCTGTTTGTCTTTAGTTGTAGTGGGAGCTCACTAGTGCTCACCCCGTCCCCTCCCTATTCAGGGCCTATTGCTAGGGGCAGTCAGGGTTTAGGTGCGGAACGTTAGGGGAGTCAGCATTTTGTCAGTTCTGCCTAGGGGGTCTCCACTCCCCCTTTCCTTAGTGTTTGGGCTTCCTCCCCCCTTCTCCCGTCGTTGTGCACTTAGTCCTTCCCTCACCTTGCGTGATATCCTCTTTGGCAAAGGACTGTGTCAGCCAGGATCGGGAGGTGTGGGCGTGAGTACGAACACATTTCTATCTAGCAACACACTATTGAAATTTTGAGTAATAACAGAGGAATGGAACAACAAAGAATATTAACAAATATTCTCCAGAATTGTTATTTTCTGAGGATTACTAAACAAAGTATCCTCTAAGGTAGACACATCAGGAGAGGGGGCAGGTCAGGTAAAGGGGTCTTCCAGGGTTAATTTTAAAATCTGTCATCGAAAGGGGAATCAGACAAAATAATGAAATGAGCATTACTTACCCCTTGAATTACATGGTCATGAGGAGTAGTATTAGGTTCAAGGGATACTGTAAGTAATGCCCATTTCAGAATTTTAGTACATATCTTAGCCTTCTTCCATTTTAAAAAAAAAATTCATGGAAAACCTCTAACTGAATATTCATATATTCTAACCAGAGAAAAAGGATACAATATAAATTATTGTGTTTAATCCACATGAAGCGGACTCCGCCATGAGCCAAAATTGGTGACAGTGCCCCTTCTTCTTCCTTCTCCATTAAGATCGGCATAAAGTGTTCAACTTCAGACATGTCCACATCTCCACGGTAATTTCGACAAATGAGGACCTGAAAGAATTTAAAAAAAAAAAAAGAAGATGATGGATTATATGTAATAACATTATTAGGAATATATCAAGTAGGAGACAATTCAAGGGTAAAAAGCAAAAAAGTCATGTCTGTCTTGTATGTAACGACCAAGGCACATCAAAGTGAGCATTGGCATTAAGAAATTAATGTGATGAAAAAAAGACAGATGTTTGCTCACTCAGCCATACAGTAAGTTTCACAATTAACAGTACACATCCCCTAAATTATTACAGCAAGCACTGACATATAAAAGGCAGCACGTACTGCTAGCTAAGCAGCCTAGCACTGCATGGAACCCATGGAAAAGTCTTAATCTTTTCCTGCTCGGATTTAGAGAGAGTCCTTAACGTAGCCTGCTGAACAGCACAACATATGAGCTGCTGCATGTGACAAGAAGCAAACAAGCCCTCCCTTACAACACACCCAAGGGGCTTTCGTTGAAGAAAAAATAAAAACAGTCCAAAACTAAAGCATTGCTTATTATATACTGTAACGTACTGCAAACAAAGGCAGGTAGAATGAGTGAATCGAAAGGTTGCCAAGAAAATAGGATTTACAAGGCTACAGTAGATAATTCCCAGCAGCTTTTCTTCCCCATTTCCAAAATAATCCAGCAACGCCATTCACGAAATTCCCTTACACATAATCTAGGTCCTTTCAATGTCCAGATACTTCTCCCAATCTGCACTGAGCACCTTCCTACATCAAGTCTGACCCTAAAAAAATGCATATAAATGTTATAGAGGGGCTTCTCCTCTATATAGACAGAGCAGAAAGCTTCAGGAGCAAGGTTCTCGCTCTATCCTGGTCACCAATTCATATGAATGATGTAAAAAAACACCACAGTATGTATGTACAAGTGCTTCTCACTAAATTAGAATATCATTAAAAAGTCTCATGACACTTCTCATTATATAGTCTCATTACAAACAGAGTGATCAATTTCAAGTGTTTATTTCTGTTAATGATGATTATGGCTTACAGCCAATGAAAACACAGAAGTCATTATCTCAGTAAATTAGAATAATTAACAAAAACACCTGCAAAGGCTTCCTAAGCATTTAAAAGGTCCCTTAGTCTGTTTTTAAGTAGGCTCCACAATCATGAGGAAGCCTGCTGACTTGACAGACGTCCAGAAGGCAGTCATTGACACACTCCATAAAGGAGGGTAAGCCACAAAAGGTCATTGCTAAAGAAGCTGGCTGTTCACAGAGTGCTGTATCCAAGCATATTAATGGAAAGTTGAGTGGAAGGAAAAAGTGTGGTAGAAAAAGGTGCACAAGCAACCGGGATAACCACAGCCTTGAAAGGATTGTTAAGAAAAGGCCATTCAAAAATTTTTGGGAGATTCTCAAGGAGTGGACTGCTTGCTTCAAGAGCCACCATACACAGACATATCCAGGACATGAGCTACAAGTGTCACATTCCTTGTGTCAAGCCACTCATAACCGATAGACAACGCCAGAAGCGTCTTACCTGGGCCAAGGAGAAAAAGACCTGGACTGTTGCTCAGTGGTCCAAGGTGTGTTTTCAGATGAAAGTAAATTTTGCATTTCATTTGGAAATCAAGGTCCCAGAGTCTAGAGGAACAGTGGAGAGGCCACAATCCAAGCTGCTTGAGGTCTAGTGTGAAGTTTCCACAGTCAGTGATGGTTTGGGGAGCCATGTTATCTGCTGGTGTAGGTCCACTGTGTTTTATCAAGACCGAAGTCAGTGCAGCCGTCTACCAGGAAAACTTAAGAGCACTTCATGTTTCCCTCTGCCGACAAGCTTTTTGGAGATGGAAATTTCATTCTCCAGCAGGACTTGGCACCTGTCCACACTGCCAAAAGTACCAATACCTGGTTTATAAACAACAGTATCACTGTGCTTGATTGGCCAGCAAACTCGCCTGACCTTAACCCCATAGAGAATCTCTGGAGTATTGTAAAGAAGAAGATGAGAGACACCAGACCCAACAATGCAGACGAGCTGAAGGCTGCTATCAAAGCAACCTGGGCTTCCATAACACCTCAGCAGTGCCACAGGCTGATCGCCTCCATGCCACGTCGCATTGATGCAGTAATTGATGCAAAAGGAGCCCTGACCAAGTATTGAGTGAATTTACTGAACATACATTTCAGTAGGCCAACATTTCAGATTTTAAAAACATTTTTCAAGCTGGTGTTATAAAGTATTCTAATTTACTGAGATAATGACTTGTGTTTTCATTGGCTGTAAACCATAATCATCAACATTAACAGAAATAAACATGTGAAATAGATCACTCTGTTTGTAATGATTCTATATAATATGAGTTTCACTTTTTGTATTGAAGAACTGAAATAAATTAACTTTTTGATGATATTCTAATTTAGTGAGAAGCACGTGTGTGTGTGTGTGTGTGTGTGTGTGTGTGTGTGTGTGTGTGTGTGTATATACATACACACATATATATCTCAAGTCCTATCTGTTTAATTAAATACAATCTGAGCAAAGGGTCTGAATACTGAATTATATATTGGAAAAACTGAATATCACATGGTCATAAGTATTCAGACCCTTTGCTCAGACACTCATTTAAGTCACATGCTGTCCATTTCCTTGTGATCCTCCTTGAGATGGTTCTACTCCTTCATTGGAGTCCAGCTGTGTTTAATCAAACTGATTGGACTTGATTTGGAAAGGCACACACCTGTCTATATAACACCTCACAGCTCCCAGTGCATGTCAGACCAAATGAGAATCATGAGCTCAAAAGAACTGCCCAAGGAGCTCAGAGACAGAATTGTGGCAAGCCACAGATCTAGCCAAGGTTATAAAAGAACTTTTGCATTACTCAAGGTTCCTTAAAGCACAGTGGCCTCCATAATCCTTAAATGAAAGAAGTTTGGGACCACCAGAAGTCTTTCTAGACCTGAAAGTCCAGCCAAACTGAGCAATCGTGGGAGAAGAGCCTTGCTGAGAGAGGTAAAGAAGAACCCCAAGATCACTGTGGCCAAGCTCCAGAGATGCAGTAGGGAGATGGGAGAAAGTTCCACAAAGTCAACTATCACTGCAGCACTCCACCAGTTGGGCCTTTATGGCAGAGTGGCCCGACGGAAACCTCTCCTCAGTGCAAGACATATGAAAGCCCGCATAGAGATTGCTCAAAAACACATGAAGGACTCCCAGACTATGAGAAATAAGATTCTCTT